>NW_027507748.1:81332912-82547912 GCF_037356315.1 Lithobates pipiens
AAAAAAAAAACGAATGATGATAATTAATATACTCAGTGCTGCTCCACAAATTACAAATACATAATTACATAAACAATAAATAAAGTGCTGTGCAAACACAAAGTGCAATCAGTGCAAATAAACATGTACACTTATGCTTGTGAGGATATAGGTGCCACTCCGTGCTCCCCTCCTGGGTCCAAACTCACCAACACCATAAGCTTTTAAAACACAAGATATTTGTCCTACATCACTGACTAGGATGTCTCCTGCCAACAACAAACTTTGAATGATTCCAAGATCTTTGATCCACATCTATGACTAGGTCTCCATTGCAGTAGTATGGACATAAATAAATAGGTAGAAAAAATCTGCGCTTGGCAAAACTCAATAAAAAAGTCAGCAGCTGAACACTATAACCCATATACTGGGTACAATAACAATATAAAAAAGAAAAAAAGTGCAGCGCTTAACTATAAATATTACAAAAAAAATTGCAATAGTTAAAGTGCAAAAGTGCTAAACAAAATATGTGTGAAAATCAATGCACAAATATGATGACATATATGTACAACGCCAAATTAATAAAGATATTAAATAAGTAATAACAATTATATATTACTAAAAAACATAAATAAAGTTCATATAGGAATAAATCAAGTGTTTAGAAAAATATATATAAAAAATTATAAAAAAAGTAAAAAAAAATATTAAATATATATATATATATATATATATATATATATATATATATATATATATATATATATATATATATATCCATATATGTTGTAAAAGCAAAAAACAATATTTTCCAATGTGTATGTGAAAATAGCTGAAGCTTGATTGCTTAATCCAATTGTGTTTGACCACATGGACCAGAGTCACCTCTAAACACTACTTATAGATGGAGGCTTACCAGATCCCCAGTGACCCCCCTGCTGGGGGAGGTCAAACAGCGCGAGTTGGATCTCAGATCCCACCATAGACGTCCAGATGCCAGAGATTGTCCCGATCTTCCAGGTGTTTCCCAATCATCAGACTCACACGGCTACTCGCAGCAAGCTTCCAAAAAGTGTATCACCATGTAAAATATAAAGGTGCGCCAAATCGTGTGATGTGGTTTCAACAAAGGGTTTATTAGAGCCTGATGCTTAAGCACATATAAAACGACTCCAACGAGTCACAAAAGGTACAGGTGCCGTTTTTAAAAGAACAAACAAAATTGCTAGAAAAAAAAAACTCATCAGTGTGAGTTTGTATTGCAATCGCACATGCGCAATAGGTGTGGGCGTGGCTACCCGACATTCGTTTCGTCAAAGGTCTGACGTCATCAGGGGTATGCCCACACCACTGCACCAGGTCATTTTATAGTCTATTAGCAAAGAAAGGAGCCCAGCCATAGGTTAAAACGAATGCCCTATCAAGGGCTAAAATACAATACCCCGGAAAAGAGCTATACACTCAAAGAACAGGGGTCAATTTTCTAAAATAAAAAACGGTCGTATAGAGATATAGTCCGAACGGAATACATAGATATTTATATTCTGCCCTCAAGTGGTTATAAATAGTAATTACAAAAAAAAAAATTACATAAAAAAGGAGGAAAAAATGCCACCATCTAGTGGTTGCAAAGGATAAGTACAATTAAAAAAATATATCTATATATAAACTGGCTACCTGTCATTGCCAACAGTCTACCCATATAACAATGTTACACAATATAGATCCAAAAGGCAACATATAATCAATAACAAACAAGAATATATAAAAATCTCATCCCCTTAATATAATTTTACTCATGATAAAGGAGTATTATAACAAACATGTATATATTTATTCAATGTTTGTTAAATTCCTAAATCCAGTGCCACCGACAATCAATGCACATCAACAACTAGATGGATCAGGGAGAGTGACATCAACCATTTTTAATAAAACAGTTGATGTCCCAATCCACATTGAGAACCCCAGGGACATGCGAACCTAATTTAAATATCCAATTAGTCTCAGCTCGTGAAATAGTACGCTTCCATTACTTCCACGCCAGTGGGGAACATTCTTCTCTATGGCTAAAAAGGTACTACCCCTTGGGTCGCATTTACGTTTCAAGTCATAATGTTTACTAACATTATGCTTGTCAAAGCCCTTACAAACGTTGGTTACATGTTCACCCAAGCGCATGTGCAACATAAGGACTGTGCGTCCACATACTCCAAACCGCAAGGACACCTGAGGAGATACACAGCGCACTTAGTATTGCATGTAATGAAAGTTCGGATAGGATACGTGAGTCCCGTTCCACTTGAGGTGAAGTCTGTGAATCTCCTCCCCCCGTTGTGTATTCAACTTACAGTCTCTGCACTTACCACAAGGGTAAAAACCCTTTAGAGCACCAAAAAAGGTAGGTCTTTTTTGGAGGATCAGGGACATTAGGAGCGATCATGTCCTTAAGTTAGTAGCACCTCTGAAAATAACATTCGGTCTGTCCGACAGCAGCATACTATTTCACAAGCTGAGACTAATTGGATATTTAAATTAGGTATGCATGTTCCTGGGGGTCTCAATGTGGAGTGGGACATCAACTGTTTTATTAATAATGGTTGATGTCTCTCTCCCTGATCCATCTAGTTGTTGAAGTGCATTGATTGTCAATGGCACTGGACTTAGGAATTTAACAAACATTGAATAAATATATTCATTTTTGTTATAATACTCCGTTATGAGTAAAATTATATTAAGGGGATGATGTTTTTATATATTCTTGTTTGTTATTGATTATATGTTGCCCTTTGGATCTATATTGTGTGACATTGTTATATGGGTAGACTGTGGGCAACGACAGGAGTTTATATATAGATATTTTTTTTAATTGTAGTTATCCTTTGCAACCACTAGATGGTGGCATTTTTCTTCCTTTTTTATGTAATTTTTTGTAATTACTATTTATAACCACTTGAGGGCGGAATATAAATATCTAGGTATTCTGTTTGGCCTATATTGTTATACGGCCGTTTTTTATTTTAGGAACTTGACCCCTGTTCTTTGAGTGTATAGCTCTTTCGGGGTATTGTATTTTAGCCCTTGATAGGGTGTTCGTTTTAACCTATGGCTGGGCTCCTTTCTTCGCTAATAGACTATAACATGACCTGGCGCAGTGGTGTGGGCGTAACCCTGATGACGTCAGACCTTTGATGAAACGATCGTCGGGTAGCCACACCCACACCTATTGCGCATGTGCGATCGCAATACAAACTCACACTGATGAGTTTTTATTTTGCTAGCAATTTTGTTTGTTTTTTTAAAAACGGCCCCTCTACCTTTTGTGATTCGTTGGAGTCGTTTTATATGTGCTTGAGCATCAGGCTCTAATAAACCCTTTGTTGAAACCATATCACGCGATTTGGCGCACCTTTATATTTTACATGGTGATACACTTTTTGGAAGCTTGCTGCGAGTAGCCGTGTGAGTTTGATGATTGGGAAATACCTGGAAGATCGGGACAAACTCTGGCATCTGGACGTCCATGGTGGGATCTGAGATCCAACTCGCGCTGTTTGACTTCCCCTAGCAGGGGGGTCACTGGGGATCTGGTAAGCCTCCATCTATAAGTAGTATTTAGAGGTGACTGGTCCATGTGGTCAAACACAATTGGATTAAGCAATCAAGTTTCAGCTATTTTCACATACACATTAAATAATTTTTTATATATATTTTTCTGAACACTTGATTTATTCCAATATGAACTTTATTTATGTTCTCTTTAGTAATATATAATTGTTATTACTTATTTAATATCTTTATTAATTTGGTGTTGTACATATATGTCATCATATTTGTGCATTGATTTTCACACATTTTTTGTTTAGCACTTTTGCACTTAAATTATTGCAATTTTTTTAGTAATATTTATAGGTTAAGTGCTGAATTTTTTTTTCTTTTTCTAGTAGCATGGACATATAATGTATCAATGAAGAGAGAGATGCACATAGCGTAATATTGCTAACATGTTGTCACGATCTGGAGTCAGGCTCAGAGACCAGTAGCTATAGCAGCAGAGCAGATATTCACACAGGTCACCCTGGCTGATGGCACGGGTTCACCTGAGGTGCGGTGTCTAAGCACTAACCGGTATTCACCAGAGCTCCCAAAGGTGGAGATGGGCTTGGCTGCGTGTTAGTGCCAGGTCGCGGTCCTCAGGATAGCCCCACCAGGAGGTGAGCAAGCCGGGGGTCTGGTAGCAGATATAGCAGGTAGAGATCAAGCAGAAGCGTAGTTGAGAAACAAGCCAAAAGTCGGTAACCAATAGTTGCAGGTTGGGATTCAGCAGAAGCGTAGTCCAGGAGCAAGCCAAATGTCGGTAACGAAAGGTAGCGAGGATATGGTCAGCAGCAGGAGAGATAAAAGCAAGATATTGGCTGGTAAAGGCACAATATTCTGGCAAGGAGGAAGTGCAGAGACATGGCTTATATCAGGAAGTTCATGGGAGGAGCAAAGGGTTCAAGGTTCAAGGCAAACAAGATTCAAGACAAGATCACTAAAAGAATTGTCCAAGGAGCTGTCCAAGGAGCTGTCCAAGGAGCTGTCCAGCATTCCAGGTGGCTCAGCACGCAGAGTCACTGCCAGACACACCAGAGGTCCCAGATTCAAGCCCAGGTCCTAACACATGTATTGTTAAAATCACAAAAAGTAATGCTCTTACATCAAAAGAAAGGCATACACTTAAAAATCACTTGGCGTGCTGTCAACCGTCACTAAACAGCTCTCTTCTGAAGATGCCCAATGGGAGGGATGAAACGCATCAAGCACAGACCAGACACACAAGGTTTGGTGACAGCTGGTGGCAATTTTTACCTGTATGCCTTTCTTTTTACTTCAAGTGCATTCATTTTTGTGATTTAAACAATACATTTTAGCAATATTCCACTATGTGCATCTCTCTTCATTAGTACATTATATGTCCATACTACTGTAATGGAGACCTAATCATAGATGTGGATCAAAGTTTGTTGTTGGAAGGAGACATCACAGATATAGGACAAAGATCTTGCATTTTAAAAGCTTACTGTTGGTAAGTGGGGACCCAGGAGGGGAGCACAGAGTGGCACCTATATCCTCACAAGCAGAAGTGTACATGTTTATTTGCACTAAAATACTATATTCTGATTACACTTTTGTTTGCACTTTATGTGTTTGCACAGCACTTTATTATTGTTGTATTTTTGGAGCAGCACTGAGTAAAATAATGTTGTATCATGTTTACACCACTGTTGAATGACTCACAGATGATAGGTTAAAACAATTCAAATGTTTTGCATTGTCTACAATTATTGGGCCTCTGATGACAACTATGGAAAACTATAAGAGCATCTGGCTCTCAGAGGTTCCCTTTATTGCATATAGCATTTTCTGTCTTTCAAACAAATAGAGAGAAAGACCAAACTAACCAGTTTGTGCTCTCATTGGCAGAAGATGATACTGGCATGTCCCAGCTTCCTCAACCTATTTAAAGTGGATTTAAACACTCACATAAACCCAGTGAAGTGAACAGCCTCAGATGATACACAGAAATGAAACAAATCTCCCTATATAAATTTTACATGTATATCTGCGGTCTTCAGCTTGGTATTTTATTTGAAAAGTGAACATCGTGTTAGAGATTTTTTCTTTCTGTTCCGCACTGGGTGTGGATTCTCGGCATACACTGTGTGACAGATGATTGGAGGAAAGGCACACACTCTCCCTCGACATAGGCAAAGTAAGGAAGGAATGTGCAAAGCTGTGCTTTGAATAGACCAGCTCTCTGCTAATCTAATTATAGCACCCACCCCAACAAAAATTTCAGGCTGTTTTTATCTTGGTTGTCGGAGAACTTGTCAGAAGTTATCATGCTGACAACAAATAAATGAAACAGCAGAAAGACACGGGACTTAGGGCTTTGGAGAGAAATAAGAAAACGCTGCATATATACACAGTGGCGGAACTACCGCCATAGCAACACATGCGGGCACTATGGGGCCCGCAGTCAAGTGGGGCCCGGTGAGGACAGGCGCCGCGGCTCCGCGGGAGATAGCGAGCGGCTCCGTGGGTGAGAGTGGGCGGTCCGCGGGTGAGAGCGGGCGATCCGCGGGTAGTCCGCGGCTCCGCGGGTGGTCCGCGGGCGGCTCCGCGGGTGAGAGCGGGCGGTCAGAGGCTCCGCGGGTGATAGTGGGAGGCGGATGAGAGTGGCCGGTCAGCTGGTGAGAGAGTGGGCGTGAGCGGGCTGGCCAATCATGGAGCTGATGGGCGGGGGAGCATAGAGATGACACCATCTCTCGCCGCCCTGCATCTCTGCAGTGCAGTTCCCCCCTCACTGTGCAGGCAGCCAGGAAGCAGAGAGATGACATTATCTCTCTGCTGCCTAACTGATAATCTGCTGCCTGACTCTGTGACACAGCAGGAAAGTGGCAGAGCAAGTGACAATCCATAATGTGTGGCAGGCGACGTGGCAAGTAACAACCCGGGACGTGGCAAGTGACAATCCGTAACGTGTGGCAGGTGACGTGGCAAGTGAAAATCCATGATGTGGCAAATGACAATCCATAATGTGTGGCAGGCGACGTGGCAAGTGACAACCAGGGACGTGGCAAGTGACAATCCATAACGTGTGGCAGGTGACATGGCAAATGACAACCTGGATGTGGCAAGTGACAATCCATAACATGTGGCAGGTGACGTGGCAAGTGAAAATCCGTGACGTGACAAGTGACAATCCGTAATGTGAGGCAGGTGATGTGGCAAGTGACAACCTGGGACGTGCAAGTGACAATCCATAATGTGTGGCAAGTGGCAATCTAGGATGTGGCAAGTGACAATCTGTAATGACGTGGCAAGTGACAATCCGTAATGTGTGGCAGGTGACAACCTGGATGTGGCAAGTGACAATCCGTAACATGTGGCAGGGGACGTGGCAAGTGAAAATCCGTGACGTGGCAAGTGACATTCCGTAATGTGTGGCAGGTGACGTGGCAAGTGACACTCCGTAATGTGTGGCAGGTGACGTGGCAAGTGACAACCCGGGACGTGGCAAGTGACAATCTAGGACGTGGCAAGTGACAATCCGTAATGTGTGGCAGGTAACGTGGCAAGTGACAATCCGGGACGTGGCAAGTGGACAATCCGCAACATGTGGCAGGTGACATTCTGCAATGTGTGACAAGTTACAATCTGCATCTGGTGGCAGGCAATGTGGCAAGTGGACAATCCGCAACGTGTAGCAGGTGATGTGACACGTGACAATCCTTAATGTGTGGCAAGTGACAATCCAGGACGTGGCAAGTGATAATCCATAATGTGTGGCAAGTGACGTGGCAAGTGACAATCCATAATGTGTGGCAAGTGACAATCCAGGACGTGGCAAGTGACAATCCATAATGTGTGGCAGGTGACTTGGCAAGTGACAATCTGGGATGTGGCAAGTGGACAAACCGCAACATGTGACAAGTTACAATCTGCATCTGGTGGCAGGCGATGATGGCAAGTGACACGCTCAGGGATCCCACTGATTTTGCATTCTGGTGAGTTGAACTATTTCATTTTATATAACAGAACAGAAATTGGTTAGAAGGCATGGAGGTCAGCAATGTGTTCCCTTCAGGGGCTGCATACAGTATACTGCATACTTTGTTGTTCAAATGTAATATAAGCTGTTGCCTGGGTACTGTGCCACATGGGTGTGGTAGTCTGTTGTTCAATGGCATTAGTTCATTTTTTTTTTTGGTGGGGGGGGGGGCATACAACATTTTGCTATGGGGCCCTGTGATTTCTAGTTACGCCCCTGTATATACAGTATCTCACAAACGTGAGTAAACTCCTCACTTTCTTGTCAATATTTTATTATATCTTTTCATGTGACAACACTGAAGAAATTGCACTTATCTACAATGCAAAGTAGTGAGTGTACAGCTCGTACAACAGTGCAAATTTGCTGCCCCCTCAAAATAACTCAACACACAACCATTAATGTCATTGTCTAAACCGCTGGCAACAAAAGTGAGTACACCCCTAAGTGAAAATGTCCAAATTGGATCCAATTAGACATTTTTGCTTCCCTGTGTCATGTGACTCATTAGTGTTACAAGGTCTCAGTTGTGAATGGGGAGCAGGTGTGTTCAATTTGGTGTTATCGCTCTCACTCTCTCATATTGGTCACTGGAAGTTTAACATGGCACCTCATGACAAAGAACTCTCTGAGGATCTGAAAATAAAAAAAGAATTGTTGCCCTACATAAAGATGGCCTAGGCTATAAGAAGTTTGCCAAGATCCTGAAACTGAGCTGCAGCATGGTGGCCAAGACCATATTGCAATTTAACAGGACAGGTTCTACTCAGAACAGGCCTTGCATAGCTCAGACTTAAAGAGAGTGAGAGAACACTGGGAGCTGAGCTGTATACAAATATGACAAAAAAACATGCTGATAGGAGGAAAGAGCAGAGTAATCAGAGGAATGACACCATCTTAACAGTAATAAACTTTATTTTATATAGTGCCTTTAAAGGTAGCTTCTCAATGTTCTTTACAAGGAAAACACAAGAAATACACAGGATAACAAAGGAAAAGGGACAATTAAGTGAAAGCTTATCTAAAGAAAAAGGTTCTTAGATTTGATTTAAATTAGTTTAGAAAAGATGTCTCTCTGATGTTCTTTGGAAGTGAATTCCAGAGTTTTGGAGCATAGCAGGAGAAGGCTATATCTTCCATTAAGTGTAGGTGAGTAGGGGAGACACACAGAAGACCAGAATTTTAGGAGTGGAGGTTACATGGGGGGGGGGGGGGGGGGAGTAAGTTGATAAAAGTTCAGAGAAATAATGAGGTGCCAAGCCATGAAAAGCCTTATAGGTGAGCAAGAGAATCTTTAAAGTGGAAGTAAACCCTCCTATCATTTTCAGGCAAGGAAGCTGCCATCTTGGCCTCTCTTTAACCTGCAACTACCATGATGCTGCACATGTGATCCGTTATGACACCAGCCATTGGATGGTTTGACAGTTTGGTTGAGCGCCTAACCATGTGACAGCTAGCATTTATGGCATGCCGGGAATGTTAACAGTTTTTTTTAAACTATTAAATCAATGGGTTTACTTCCGCTTTAAGTCTATGCGAAACCTGACGAATAGCCAATGCAAGGACTCCAGGATAGAGGGGTAATATGATCACTTCAACCAGACCTAGTCATGATTCTAGCTGCAGAATTTTGAACATATTGAAGTTGATTAATAGTGGATTTAGGTAGACCAACGAGTAGAGCATTGCAGTAGTCAAGTCAGAAGAATACAAATGTATGGATCAGCTTTTCACCTACAGTGTAAGATAGCATAGAATGCAGCCGAGCAATGTTTCTCAAGTGGAAAAAAGATGCTCTGACAACATTTTGTAAATGTGGAGCAAAGGTTAAATTAGCATCAAATATCACCCCTATATTTTTCATTTTAGATTGAAGCTCAAGTACAGTGCCATCTATAGATAAGCTATTAGGACTAGCATTACGTAATTGATGGCGGTGCCAATAAGCATGAAGTCAGTCTTGTCACAGTTTAATTATGGGTCATCCAAGTGTTTATATCACAAATACTGTCAGGTAGGAGACAAGCGGCGAAAGTAGAAATCGGTTTAGTGTAGATGTATATCTGGGTGTCATCAGCATAGAAGTGATAATTGAGCCCATGTGATCTAAGCAGTATGCCAAGTGGAAACATGTAACTGCTAAAAAGTAAGGAACCCAAGATTGAGTAAAGAGGAACAACGTAGTTGACTGGACCAACTTCAGACTGGAACCTGTCAAGAGAAAAAAAGTAATAGTGATCAGTGAGATGTGACTTAATCCATTTCAGACCCAATTCTGAGACTCCAAATATGGTTTCAAGGCGAGAGAGTAAAAGATTGTGGTCTAAAATATCAAAGGCAGAACTAAGATTAAGAATGAGCCAGAATCAGAAGCCAACAGAAGGTCATTAGTGACTTTGACCAAGGCGGTTTCTGTGCTGTGCAGTTGCTGAAAACCAGTTTGGAGGGATTCAAATAGGTTATTTAAAGTCAGGTGATTATGTAACTGAAATATCACAAGGATCTTGGCAAGGAAGGGTAAGTTAGATATTGGGTGAAAGTTGTTTAAATTTTCCAGAGCCATGTTGTTTTTTGGTACCAGGGTGGTGGCAGCAGTTTTGAGGATTTTTGGTACAAAACCGATTGTAAGGGATTATGAGAATAACGGGGAATAGAGAACTAAAACATTATTTAAATAAATGGGCAGGAATATGATCAAGTATACAGATGGAAGATTTCATATTAGAGACCAATTTAATCAGGGATACAGAGTCAAGTGGAGAGAAGTGGGAGAAAGAAAAAAAAAACAGTAAAACTAGGTGGGTCAGGAAATGATGACAATGAAACAAAGTGTGGTAAGAATTTGATGCTTTATTTTAACAATTTTTGAGGAGAAAAAAAATCTAGGAATGTGTTATAGACCTGTGTTGAGGCTGGTAATGTGGAGGGACTGTGAAGTTTTAATAAACTGTCAATGGTGCAGAAGAATTGTCTAGGGTTGCTAAGATTTTTTTCAATAGCCTGAGAGAAATAGTTTGATCTAGCAGTCTCAATTTTACCCTCATAGACAACAAATTGTCAGCAAATTGACAGCAATGTTATTAGCACAGCAGAACAGTCCCCGCACTTAAATTGTTACTCTAAGCCCACGTACACATGGTCGGAGATTTTGCCAACCAAATCCGTCGGATTTTGCCCGTCGGATTTAGTCCGACGGATTGTGTCCGAAACTGTTGCATACACACGGTCGGGCCAAGTTGGCGAAAAATCCGATCTTTCAGAACGTGATGACGTAATTTTGTTACGATGGGACTACATTCAGGCTAGTAGCCAATACCTTTGATGTAGGAATTTGATCTGAGCATGCGTGGCACTTGGTCCGATGAAAATGCTCTACACATGATCGGATTAGGTCCGTCCGGCCCAGTTGGTCGGGAAATATTTCCAACATGTTGGAAAATTGGGTCGGACAGAGATTTGGACGGAATCAGTCCGATGCATACCACACACAGTCGGATTATCTGACGACACGGTCCGATAAGACTCATTCCGACAGATTCTCCGACCATGTGTACAAGGGCTTAGAAGGCTTATGTTACTGGAGCAGCATCTGGTTAGAGAGGGGTGGCTGTTAGGCGGAGTAGCAGTGTAAGCTGCACTTTTGAAGATTAAAGCCAAGATCCTTGTTACAGCTCTAAAGTCCCAGAGATAGTAGAACCAGTTGAGGTATCCCTCTTCTGTCCATCCTTGTCAGGAACCTTTCCCTAGGACTAGATGCACTGTCCCTATCCATCGTGGATCCTGTATCTACTCTACTCTATTTATTTTGCCAGGGAGCACCAACTGCAGTGGGCCAGTGCTTTTTATTAGCATTGCCCTCACTAAATATGGCCACCAAGGTCATCCAGTGTTGCAGCATCTAATCAGGACACTGCTCCCTTGGTGACACCTACGGAGGCTTCATAAGAACAAGGTTCCTTTCATCCTCCATTCCCTCTGTACAGCCGTCAGTAACACCACGCCACCTACAGACTGGAGGGTAAACTGCACCTACCTACACACCTGCCATTTTTTACTGTTCTCATTGCATGATAACGATAACTCATCTGCAGAAGTAGAATATAGAAACTGAGCACATCATAGCAGTGAACTAATTGTAAAATCTATAAGTCTTATTGAAGAAGTAAAAACATGTCTAATGCTAATGATAATGCTAATGCTAATGGTAGCATGTTAAAGAACTGTGTGAGGTTAATTTAGTGTGTTGATTATGCCAGTATTTCTCAATCTTTTTTTTTTTATTCAGGGCACCCTTTAAAAATGTGCACAATCTTCTGACACTCCATTTTAAAACGTAAAAAACTAAACTAATAGTATTACATGATACAGCAATAACCACACACATAGGAAACCCAATGTTAGAGGTGGTTTATTCTTCCAAAGTAAACACACCTTTGCACACTGGTACTGACTAGTATTCCAATGTTTCTATTTTCCCTCAGTTTCTCTCCCTCACTCAATGCTGATGGAGAGAGGGACAAAATGATATGCTGTGCAGGCTCCTGATGTCCTTCTTATCAACTGATGACATCATTGCTTGTTAGGATGCCAGTGGCTAGAAGGTTGTAATGGTTCACAATGAAAACCTGTGGCTTTCTGTAACTAAATGGCAGGCTTGATCCACCCATTTGTATACCGTTTTTGGACAATTTTTAGGAATTTTGCCAAGACACCCCTGAAGAAACCCGATTGGGCACCCTGGTTAAAAAAGGCTGGATTATGCTTACCGCTATGGTATCCAAAATACAGAGCTTCAAAAATTGCTCTTTTAGCACGGCTGTACTATTATTGGGTACACTTCCAATCCCTGTGCATTACTTGAATTGAAGAGTTCGGTTTTATGGACTTATATTGACTTGCACTTTTCATATCAGACAATACACAGGAGCAAAAAATGTCTGGGAATGGTACAGCTGTGCCAAAATCAATGTTCAACACTCTGTAACTTCTAAGAGATTGGACAGAGTTAGGTGTAATTAAAGAAATATTCCAAAGACATGCAGGTAGGCTAATTGGCTTCTGTCCAAAATTGGCCCTAGTATATGAATGGGGTCCTTGGATTGTGGGCTCCTTGAGGGTAGGGACCAATGTGAGTGTGCAATGTACAGGGATAGGGGTAGACACTCACTCAGGTTGAACTGGATGGACTGGTGTCTTTATTCAGCCTTAGTAACTATGAAACTATGTATATCATTTTCTAGGCTTCACTCTCTCCAGCCAGCTTAGTTAAAGTGGTTCTAAAACCCTGGAAAAAAATGAAAAGTCAGCAGCTGCAAATCCTGTAGCTGCTGCCTTTTAGTAAAAGGGCACTTACCTGCCCAGGAATCCAGTGACGTCCTCACCCGAGCTAGTTCTTCACTAGCCTTCAGGTTCCTGGTGTCAATATCCTAATTGTGGGATTGTTTTCAGCTCCACAGACATCTTCATCTCGGATCACCTAGGCAGTTGAAGTGAGAGCGGGTACCTGCCCCTCCCCCCTCAAAAAAGATATGCCAATATGGTCGAGGAGGTGGGGAGGAGGACTTAAAGTGGAGCTTCCCCTTATGGGTGAAGTTCTGCTTTAAAGAAATGGCATAAAAAAACTCTCTATGCTCTGTCGCTGCCCTCCATGTCTTCTTTGGTCTGTCAGCACTGAGCTTCATTCAACCAACTTGACGCAAGCCCATGCTGTTAATGACACCTCCTGGGGGGTCATTACTCAGCCTGGGTCCACAATCCATAGACCATTGCTCACATGTCATAACATAAGTGCCTTTTTATGTACGAGAGAGGAAGAAGATGTGGGACTGCACATTTTCATACAGCATTGAAGACTCCTGAAGAAACTATGCTGGGTAAGTTGTACACCAAAAAAGGTAGGCATAGGTTAAAGGACTATTCACCAGCAGGAATGAGCTGGGTTTGGTCCTAACATAGTTCAGCAGAACCCATGGAAAGCTGGCACATGCATTGGATGTGGCCATATTAAGTCAATGATGTCGTGATCAGCCCTGCTCTTTTATGTGCATCCAGCTGCAGGGTGGCAAATGACCCAGGCACTGCTGATTGAGCAGGCAGGAATCCATTTACGTGACAGTTTGTGGGCAGCGTTGTGCAGTGGGAAGCAAACACACAGAGTCAAAGTTGGCAATAACAATATACTGTAGAAAAGATCAGCAAGTACAAACAGGCCCAGCGGGGAAGCACCCCTGACTGGAGCCACTTACAACTGAGACAGCGGTGGAACAGCGGATTGGAATGGAAGATACTGACAGCGTTGCCATGAGGAGTGGAATGCGGCCTGGCTAGTCCAAAAGGAGAGACTTTCTGGAAGAGGTAGAAATAGTCCTTGCACTGTCCCTTCTCTTCCAGAACCTTTACCTGTCTCCAAGCACTGTCCCTGTCAGACAGGGATCCTATTCCTACTGTATGCTAGCCACTCACATAAAGCATGGCAATCCTGGGAGCCAAACTCTTAAATAGACTCTGTATGACCCAAGATGGCCACCAAAGTCAAATAGGGCACAAGCATCCAATCAGATAGCAGCCCCCCTGTGACCGAGGAAATCATTGATGAACCAAGTCCCCTCAACTTCCTCCCCTCGTCTGCATTGCCATTGCAGTCAAGAGACACCTGCAGTGGTGAATACAGACTGCACCTGACTACAAGCTTCCCAAGAGTTCTGTTGAACTAGATTTGGATTGAACCAGCTCATCCATATTCACCAGTTTTGCCTGTGTTCTGCCTGCAGCTGATCTTTCCCCATTACTGTCTTACTATCCTTTGTTTTGCATGGTCTCTGTGTGGAGGGGGGCATCTTCTTTGCTGCCTCACGTCAATGCCTCCAGCAAGGAGAACAGTAAGCAGCACAATAGTGTCAGAGTCCAAATAGGATCCCAGGACCTCTGTGGTGTCTGGCTGTAGCTTTTCTCACTGTGCCACCTGAGATGCTTGACAGTTCCTTGCCTGATCCCTTGGACAACCTTGGCCTGTATCTTGTTTCTAGTGAACCTTGAAATCTTTTCTCCACTAATGAGCTTCCTGAATTAAGCCATGTCTGCATTTATTGTTTGCCAGATTATTTTGCTCTTTCCAGCTGATATCTTGCTCCTTGCATAGCTGCTGTTGTCTTTAAAGTGATTCTAAGGACCCGTTCACCTGTTCCTGCGTGGCCTTCTGCAATGCATTCCAATCACAATGCCCTTGCAATCTGCTGTGGGGGTCAGTTCCTGTTAACTGCGCCCCAAACGCAGGACGAAATCCATTGCGTTTGCCATACCAGATCGCGTGGTACAAAAGTACCATGTAATGCGGTTGTTGTACTTTTCAAAAAGTAGTGTGCGATTTTAGCCCATTCAAAATAAATGTGACTGAAGTTGCACTGGGTAAAACTGCATGTGAAACTCACAGGAATTGCAACTACAGTTCCTAGTGTAAATGGGCCCTAAAGGCTGCAGCTTTTTTACCTTCATGCATTTTATACAAAAATTATTCAGTGAACATTTTCCCCCTCAGCCCCCCTTACACTCTCCTGAACCCGATTCTGATTCAACAATCTGCAGAAGCTCTCCTGGGTCTCTCCCTTCTCAATGGCTGAGACACACCAGTGGGAGCCAGTGCTGTCAATCACAGCCAGTGAGGAGCGAGCGGGGAGTGGGGCATGCTGTGCTCTCTCTGTCTCATAGACACACAGAGGTGGCTTGGGAGCGAGCACACACAAGTGGCCCCAGAACAAGCAGCTTGCTATGGGGGCACTCAGCAGGGGGCGAGGGGCCAGGAGCATCAGCACCAGAGAAAAGGAGTATCAGGGCTGCTCTGTTCAAAACCATTGCACAGAGCAGATGAGTATGACATGTTTATTATTAGCAAATAAAAAAATAGTCTGTGCTAAAAGTGTACAAAGGCAAGTAGCAATTGGTCTATATAACAAGCCCAATGAGGAAATAAATGTCAATGTACAGCTCCTACGACATCAGAAACTACTGTGAATAAATGTATATACATATATAGAACCAACAGGAGGGTAGTAACTGTGATACTAAACAAAATGAATAAAGTCCCAGAGAAAAGGTGTACCAATAGAACCAATGCCCTCTGACAACGTGCCGTGCACAAAAGGCATCAGGGCAGGACTATGCACGGATGTCATGCCGTCACTTCTGGACCCGGAACTGGTGGCCATTTTAGTAAGTGGATTGTGACATTGGCATTGATTTACTAAAAATGGAAAGTGCAAAATCTGGTGCAGCTCTGAAACCAATCTACTTTCAGTTTTTTTTTGTCAAAGCTTAATTGAACAAACTGAAGTTAGAAGCTGGTCGGCTACCATGCACAGTTGCATCAGATTTTGCGCTCTTCAGTTTTATTAAATCACCTCCACTGTGTTCTATTAATGCCATGCTGGTCATTCGTTTTTACTGTATGTGAATTTTTAAGCTCCAATAAATGACTACACTATATGAGACCCTCCAGTGTGGATCCGTGCAGTGAACACTTAGGCCACGTACACACGGGCAGACTGTTCGCCCAACTTTGTCCGCTGAACAGTGTTTCAGCGGACAGTCCGCTCGTGTGTGGGCTTCAGCGGACAGTTTCAGCGGACAGTCTGACGAACATTCCCGTAAGACAGTCCGCTGAAACTTGGTTTGAGCGGACAGTCCGCTCGTGTGTAGGCTTGTTCGACAAACTAAGTTTCGCGCATGCTCAGAAAGGATTTACACGGCGAAGGTTGCATTGCAGTGTATTGGACGTCGTATTTTTCGTCCCGTCGTACGTGCCGTTCACTTCATCGCGCACGGTTTCAGCGGACTGTTCGTTCATCGTGTGTGGTCAAGTCCGCTCATGCAAAATTTTGAGCGGACTGTTTGTCGGATTGTTTGACAAACTAAGTTGGGCGAACAGTCCGCCCGTGTGTACGCGGCCTTACTCTCCATAGAGCCCATGTATGCATAGTGTGTGACGTTCTCTTGTGGTAGACATCTGTATCACCAGACATTTTGGGTTTTCCTAGCAGCTGGATGCTCGTGCATAAAGGATTGGGGAATTCTCTGTTTTTGATGTGCTGTTTGCTTGATTGAGGCAGTATAGGATCTGGTGAGTGCGACAGTAGCACTGAGCACAAGTGGTGGTGTGTGTCGCAAGCTAAGGTGGATGTTTTTTCCTGGACTCTGGAAGACACCATTCTATCTTTGTATTGTGTGCCTTTTCTCTGGGACTTTATTAATTTATTTGGTATCACAGTTACTATGGCCCTATTGGTTTTATATATGTATATTTGTTGATTTACAGTAGTTTTTGATGTAGTAGGCGCTGTTAATAGACATTGATTTAGTTTGTTATTAAAATAATAATTTATCAGAACTTTAACATAGGATTTAACTTCGCCACCGCTTATTATTGACCCTTGGCTTGTTCATTGACTATGCTTCCATCTGATTCCATCCAGCTAATACTAGTTACTGACCTTTGGCTTGTTCATTGACTACACATATGCTTGTTCCTTATCTGCTTCATCTGTTACCTGATGTCCGTTTGCTCTTGCTCTGCTGAGCAATCAAGAGGGTCGTAACCTGGCATTAGCGCACAGTGAAACCTATCTCCACCATCAGGAACTCTAGTGAAGACTGGCTTGTGCTTAGACCCTGTGCCTCAGGTGAGCTTGCATCATCCATTAGGGGGATCTGCTTGTATATTTTCAGACAATTACTCGTAAATCTCTCCACTGCTACAGCCACTGACCCCCCTGCTTGATTCCAAAATGACAGGGTGACACCACCAAATCTCATTCCAGATCTCCTGAGACTAGAAGTCAGAGGTAGCAGTGCCTTAGATATCACACTACAGATATCCAGCTATGAGTCTGTGTAGACTTAGAAAGCACCCTTACATGCCTGATATTTTTTGTATCTGGAATTCCAGATACAATGTAATTTTTCAGGGTACTAATTAGGCATAATTACCATTTCTAAATGTGCCTTTTGACACAGGAAAACTTTTTTTTAGTTTAGGGGGTGATGTGGGTTATCCCGGGCTGGGATAAATTTACCTGCTGCAGATCTATATATTTCTTTCTCTATCATTTTCTTATTTATAATGTGACCACTCTTTACACCAATAATGAACAACTCTGCTGTAGCCTGAGTCTATATTCTAATGTTTATTACAGTCGTGATAATCACCCCCGCTGAGATATTGTCAGCATTATTGGTCTCACCCACTCCACTAATCTCACTCTCATCAAAGAAAGTAGAAAATGGTCTCTCTGACATGCGATCCTTAGTTCACTGCACCGCTGAATGGCATAAGCAATTATAAAGCGTGCCTCTTCCCCAGGATAATTGTTAAGCATCCCCAAGCAGGCAAGCAGAGAGGAACATCAATGGTTGCCGATCTGTAGATGTACAATAATAAGGTGGTGGGGGGGGGGGGGGGACGATTATCTAGTTACGTGAGGAGAGTAACCTATAAATTTAAGGCACATTGAATTATTTGAATTTCACCTGAAAAGTGCATTGCTTACAAAAGTTTATAAGAAAAGTAAGCTAAAAACCTGCATTATATTTCTAATCCATAGCGTAAGAATTGTGTATTTCTTTTTAGTAGGCAGCTTTTGCCAGGCTGAATTCTGTGAGACAAGGGGATCAAGAAACCATCATCTCATATCTCATAGTGGGTACCTTAAAATCTGGGTAAACCGGATCATTAACCCTTTCATGCAAACCGTCTCCCTTTAAGCCCCTGTACACACGGTCGGAGATTCTGCCAACCAAATCCGTCGGATTTTGTCCGTCAGATTTAGTCCGACGGATTGTGTCCGAAACTGTTGCATACACACGGTCGGACTAAGTTGTCGAAAAGTCCGATCTTTCAGAACGTGATGATGTAATTTCGTTACGATGGGACTACATTCAGGCTAGTAGCCAATAGCTTTGATGTAGGAATTTGATCTGAGCATGCGTGGCACTTGGTCCGATCAAAATTCGCCACACATGATAGGAGTATGTCCGATCAAACCAGTTGGTCGGGAAATATTTCCAACATGTTGGAAAATTGGGTCCGACGGAGATGGAATCAGTCCGATGCATACCACACACAGTCGGATTATCTGACGACACGGTCCGATAAGACGCATTCCGACGGATTCTCCGACCGTGTGTACAAGGCTTAAGAGTTCCAAAATCCAGAAGGCAGAGGCAGGCATCCGGGTCACCAGAAATTAAATGTCACATGATCAGAAAGCCCCCGATCCTAAGTATGCATCGAGAGCTTACCGTTCTTCACCGTATACCACGCAGGAATCACGCCTTTAGCACGGTAAGCGTTTTACACAGGGCCGCATTAAGGCCCACATCCTGAGAGGACGTATATATGCGTACGGCCAGCGCAAAGAGGTTAAAGTCTTATACAATTGTGACTGGGAGTTTTGAAGACACCATGCCATCATCTTAAAGAAGAACTTATGGCAACGTTATTATTTACTCATGCAGTGGGGCCATGTCCGCACTGCGTGGGTTAACTGCTCGTTTTTGTCTAGGGGATTGCAGTGCGGAGATATACTTACTTAATCCACCTATCTTTAGAGCGCAAGACCAGTCCCCCCCACTCCTACCCTCCACACTAATGGTCTTGTGGATGGCCTATTTCTGACGTCATCATATCCATAGACCAGCTCCCGACGTGAGGACAGCAGGAATAGTCCACATGGACATGGGGTAACACGGTTTTCTGTAGAATTGGGTAAGTATAGCTTTTTGGTGTGCCCCTAGACAAATAAAGCACTTAATCCATTACCAGTACAGTCACAGTTCTTTAAATGCTTGTTCTTTAAAAGCTTGAAGGTAAAAGCACAGACAAATCAAGTATTTTGAACTGCTTACTTAAAGTGTTTTTACTTTCCATAAAAAATTTTTTGTTCACTTGCAATGTGATTTTGAACTTGAAAAATATTTTTCCACCTAACTGCCAGGTGGTGGTGACTGGCAACTGAACAAATTTCGTCCAATTCAACAAGAATCAGCCAAATGTTAGTCCATGTATGGCCAGCTTAAAGCGAAATGAGGGAAAGATGAATCTTTCAATACTGAATTTTCAGATTCTTGCAAAAGCCTGATCATGACTGATTCTCTTTAAACTAGAATATCAGTTCACATAATTACTGGTAACCATTTTCCTGTTTCTAAAATTTGCAGGTGTGTTTGATATTCCTCAGCAGCAAATATTATAACACTTTATTACTTTCACAGAAGGTTATTCTTTCAGCAGTTAAAATAAAAAATTTCTTATGGAACATGGAATAGAGTGGTTTTCGTGTGAGCCTGGCTATTGTAGTCTAGTGGTCACTTTTCAGGCTTCAGTGCATTACAAATTGTAAACAATTGTTCCTTCCTTTCGTGATTATAAGGACTGGCTTGTCTATGTACAGTAATTGTATGAATTCTCACACAGTATGGGGGCTCTGCTTTTTATAATCTTATAAAGAATAAAAAAAAGTGGCCAATTAATGGACTCACCAAGGTATGAAGCCTTAAATTTGGTAGCTTTTTAAAAATTCTTTGTTCTTTTTATTGAAATTTTCATAATAAAGTTACAAACATTAAAAAAAAAGTCAACAGTCAGCACTTCAATACACCAGCACCAGTGAACAATGCCACTCCAGACCATACCAGTGACCAGTTTCTTGGTATAGTTTTATTTTTAATCGAATATAGCCTAATAATGTATCTTCAAATTCAGGCAATAAACTCCAGGCAATAAATATTAATTAAAATGTAGGTAGGGGGATGCAGGCTACCTCCGCTGGATCCGTCACATGCTGGGATTCTGTGATCACTAAATCACTTTCCTCTTGTCTTTAGCAGTAGACAATGTGGTCATATGACTGCTGAATAAGGATGAGCCGAACAGACCTAAAATTCGTGTGAACTTTAGAACCCTATTAAAGTCTATGGGACTCGAACGTTCAAAATCAAAAGTGCTCATTTTAAAGGCTAATATGCAAGTTATTGTCCTAAAAAGTGTTTGGGGACCTGGGTCCTGCCCCAGGGGACATGGATCAATGCAAAAAAAAGTTTTAAAAATTGCAGTTTTTTCGGGAGCAGTGATTTTAATAATGTTTAAAGTGTAATATTCCTTTAAATTTCATACCTGGGGGGTGTCTATAGTATGCCTGTAAAGGGGTGCATGTTTCCCGTGCTTAGAACTGTCCCTGCACAAAATGTCATTTCTGGAGAAAAAAAAAGTAATTTAAAAGCACTCGCAGCTATAATGAATTGTCGGCTCCCCCTAATACAGAGAACAATCATTGAAAGTCATTGATAAAAAAAAAAAAAGTGTGGGGTTCCCCCAAATTTAATTACCAGGCCCTTCAGGTCTGGTATGGATATTAAGGGGAACCCCATGTCAAATTTTTAAAAAAATTACGTGGGGTTCCTCCAATTATCCATACCAGACCTGGTATGGGTTTTAAGGGGAACTCCACGCCAAATAAAAAAAAATGCCGTGGAGTTCCCCCCAAAAATCCATACCAGACCCTTTATCTGAGCATGCAACCTGGCAACGGCAGGAAAAGAAGTGGGGACTAGAGAGCCCCCCCCCCAACCGTACCAGGCCACATGCCTTCAACATTGGGAGGATGCTTTGGGGTCCCCCGCAAAGCACCTTGTCCCCATGTTGATGAGGACAAGGGCCTCATCCCCACAACTCTGACCGGTGGTTGTGGGGGTCTGCGGGCGGGGGGCTTATCAGAATCTGGAAGCCCCCTTTAACAAGGGGACCCCCAGATCCCCCCCCCTGTTTGAAATGGTAAGGGGGTACAAAAGTACCCCTACCATTTCACAAAGAAAGTGTAAAAAAAATGTTAAAAAACACACACCTTTATTAAAAATAAAAAACATTAAAAAAAGATTCCCAGTCAGAAGGGCTGCTGCCCTTCCTAGCAGTCCAGCTGAAGATCCTGCCTGTCTCATTGAGGTTCCAGGCAGCTGTGCATCACTAGGGGACCTATCCTGCTGCTAATTCTTTGAAAGCTGGAAGAGGGTTTTCACTAAGGATCCAGTCTGGAGGCTCCACTAAGGAAACTGTCTGCCTGAGTCTGCAGGGTGACTTCCAAGTCCCAAGGACACTGGCTGCAGACCAGAGAGAGGGATCTTAGTGACTGTTCCTGTTAACCCCTGGTGCACTAAGTTTAAGGCTTGCTGGCCTGGAACATTGCTAATGGTATCCCACCCAGTGCTGTCCATTTTATGTACTACTGCTCAATGGACTGTATTAAGAAGTAGCTGCAAAGGGAAGAGTGTACTCACATTCCTGTTCAGTGTTCTGGAGTATCCCACAGTTTCCCTAAGCCCCATCAAAGTTTATCTGCGACAAACTTTAAAAAGGCAACCCCTGCACTGTTTTCTGAGCTAGAGGAGTGAATGTTGCTGTTTACCTGGCTGCCTCTGCACTAGTGGGAGAAGAAACTAGGACACAACTAAGCAGCCCTTGAGTGGTTTATCACGACACCTAGTGTAAGTTACTTCCTACATCGCTGGCCTTTCTTTAATATTTAAAATGTAATTGTTACCAGATAGAAAAGCTCTTGCTATTATACTTCCTGCCCACTGTGGCTCTCATACACAGAAGCTGTAATGGGGTTCACACACCTTCCCTCTCCCCTTGTCCATTCACAGAACACCTTGTTTTCTGTGAACCATTTACTAAATGCAAGGCATTATGTGAATTGACAAGAGGAGAGGAGGGTATATAAACAACACTATGGCTCCTGTGAGTGAGAGCCTCATCGGGCTGAAGACATTGTGAAAGCTATTCCATGTGTGAATATTCACTTCCACTTTTGCAGTCATATGACGGCCTTCCAGAACGACTGCTCTTGTGCTCCCCCAGGGGCGCACATTGTGGCGATCAGTGGTGCGATGTGTCAGTCTGACACACACCGCTACACCGATTTCGGTAAAGAGCCTCTGACAGAGGCATAAGTACCCATCAGTGCAGCCTTTCAGTGCCCACCAGTGCCACCCATGAGTGCCCATCAGTGCCGGCTATCAAAGCACATCAGTGCTGCATATCAGTGCCACCCATCAGTGCCTCCTTCCAGTGCCCATTAGTGCCGCCTATCAGTGTTCATCATCAGTGCCCATCAGTGCCACCTCATTGGTGCAATCTCATCAGTGCCGCCTTATCAGTGCCCATCATGGAAGGAGAAAACATACTTATTTACAAAATTTTATAACAGAAACAAAAGAAAAATGTTTTTTTTTAAAACATTTTAGGTCTTTTTTTATTTGTTTAGCAAAAAAATAAAAAAAGCAGAGGTGATCAAATACCACCAAAAGAAAGCTCTATTTGTGGGAACAAAATGATAAAAATTCTGCTTGGGTACAGTGTTCTATGACAGCGCAATTGTCATTTAAACAGCGACAGCGCTGAAAGCTGAAAATTGTCTTGGGCAAGAAGGGGGTTTAAGTGCCGGTATTAAAGTAGTTAACATTGTAATAGAATGTTTCTCAGGAGGTGTCATAGTTGCAATGTTTTTTGAACAATTTTAGTGTGAGTCTGTCCCAGGCCTGTCCACACTAACAGTTAAATGAAGAAGCCCAGCCTCTACACCTTTAACCACTTCAGCCCGGAAGAATTTACCCCCTTACTGATCAGAGCACTTTTTGTTGTTCGGCACTGCGACGCTTAAACGCACAATTGCACGGTCGTGCAACATGGCTCCCAAACAAAATTGATGTCCTCTTTTTTACCACAGATAGAGCTTTCTTTTGGTGGTATTTGATCACCTCTGCGGTTTTTATTTTTTGTGCTATAAACAAAAAAATAGCATCAATTTTGAAAAAAAAAACGCATATAATATATAATAAATATCCCCAAAAAATATATAAAAAAATATTTTTTCCCGCAGTTTAGACCGATACATATTCTTCTACATATTTTTGGTAAAAAAAAAAAATCGCAATAAGCCTTTATTGATTGGTTTGCAGAAAAGTTAAAGGGTCTACAAAATAGGGAATAGTTTTATGCCATTTTTATTGATAATTTTTGTAATTAGTAATGACGGTGATCAGTGATTTTTATTGTGACTGCGACATTATAGCGGACACATCCGACAATTTCGACACATTTTTGGGACCATTGGCATTAATACAGTGATCAATGCTAAAAAAATTGCATTGATTACTGTAAAAATGTCACTGGCAGTAAAGGGGTTAACCACTAGATGGTGCTGTAGGGGTTAAGTGTGTCCTCGGGAGTGATTCTAACTGTGGGGGGAGGGGCTATGTGTGACACGTCACTTATCACTGCTTACGATTACAGGGAGAGCTGATCAGTGACAGTGTCATTAGGCAAAACGGGGAGATGCTTGTTTACATTAGCATCTCCCCGTTCTTCCTCACCATGAGACGATCACGTGTATGCCCACAGACATCGAGTCTGCAGGACCCGTGATCATGGTCACAGAGTTCGCGGCAGGCACACGTGCACGCCCGCAAGCCGTCTCTTAAAGGCCAATGTACAGGTACATTAATCTGCCTGTATGCGCCCTTCTGCCACAGTATATCTGCGTGAGGCTGTCGGGAAGCGGTTAATTGTTTGTTAAGACAAATAGCATTCAAGATCTGCTACATACAGACAGGGTTAATTATGGCAAACACAGCTGCCCCCTCCTAAGCCCTTGTACACACGGTCGGAGAATCTGTCGGAATGAGTCTTATCGGACCGCGTCGTCAGATAATCCGACTGTGTGTGGTATGCATTGGACTGATTCCGTCCGAATCTACGTCCGATCCAAATTTCCAACATGTTGGAAATATTTCCCGACCAACTGGGCCGGACGGACCTAATCCGATCATGTGTAGAGCATTTTGATCGGACCAAGTGCCACGCATGCTCAGATCAAATTCCTACATCAAAGCTATTGGCTACTAGCCTGAATGTAGTCCCATCGTAACGAAATTACGTCATCACGTTCTGAAAGATCGGATTTTTCGCCAACTTGGCCCGACCGTGTGTATGCAACAGTTTCGGACACAATCCGTCCGACTAAATCCGACGGGCAAAATCCGACGGATTTGGTTGGCAAAATCTCCGACCGTGTGTACGTGGGCTAAACAGAGGCAAATGCCTAGGAATTTTCCTTGCTGGAGGGTCCAGAATAAAGCATCTAAAAAAAGGTAAGCTGCAATTTTAATTTTTTTTTTTTACTTATGCTAGGTGAGTGAGGACATATAAAATGTAGAAAGTAGGTGTTATGCCAATTTGCTACAAAAGTGGAAATACACTTTAAATGATTTAATGATTAAAAAAAATATTTTTTAAATTTTTGCTATAATAGAATAATAGATAGCCCCCAAAATATATAAAGAAAACATTTTTCCTCAGTTTAGGCCGATATGTATTCTTCTGTATTCTTCTACATATTCTTGATAAAAAAAATTGCAATAAGCGTTTATTGATTGGTTTGCGCAAAAGTTATAGCGTTACAAAATAGGAGATAGTTTTATGGCATTTCTATTAATATATATATATATATATATTTTTTTACTAGTAATGGCGGCAATCTTCGATTTTTATCATGACTGACTGTGACATTATGGCGGACACGTCAGAAATTTTTTGGGACCATTGTCATTTATACAGCAATCAGTGCTATATAAATGCAGTGATTCCTGTGTAAATGACACTGGCAGTGAAGGGGTTAACCACTAGGGGGCAGGGTAAGGGTTAAGTCTGTCCTGGGGCGTGTTTCTAACTGTGGGGGGTGTGGCTACATGTGACACGTCACTGATCTCTGCTCCCAATCACAGGGAGCAGCGATCAATGACACTGTCACTAGGCAGAAAGGAGAAATGCTTGTTTACATTAGCATCTCCCCTTTCCTCCTCCCCGTGAGACAATTGTGGGTATCCCCGTGATCGTCCCGGCTCACAGAGGTCCTGCGCGCACGCGATGCCACGATGGCAAATTTAAAGGGACGTACCTGTACGCCCATTTGCCTGTCCGTGCCATTTTGCTGATGTATATCGGAATGTGCCGGTCGGGAACCTGTTAAACACATCTTTTTTATTTTAAAAAATGTTTGTAAGAAGAGGGACAGTAAGTCCATATAAAGACATATTGTTCTATATTTATATTTGTGATTGAATATGATTATGGAAGGTGTATGGGATAGACCAATGCAGAGAATGCATTAAGGTAAAAAAACCTTCTGCCTTTAGAACCACTTTAACATCCATTGCAAACGTACAAACCACCGTAGTTTTACCTTCCCCTTTGCCTCAAAATGGCAACAGTTGACCAAAATCCCTTAATTTTCACCCAATTTTCAGAGCTATTAAAACCTATTAAAACCTATTTGTAAATGTGTTCAATCTAAACCCCTGTTTTTATCACATGCTGTTAGACAGGACAATTCCGTTGGTTGCAGGCTGGTTGATAAGTTGAACTGTGAATTTTATTTGACATGCGTTGCCCTTCCATGTGCTCCATGCTGCAAAGGTCAGTTATAAGTGGGGGCAGTGGCCATTTGTTTGTACTGTTGGATTACTGGTGATGGAACGCACTGGAAACCTTTGCTGCCATTGTGCTATATGCTGGGTGTCCAGTGCGCTCCTGTGCCTCTAAGGAGGTGTGGGCTCCCTCTAGGCTCACTTGCTTTGCCCTCTGCCTATCCATTAGAATGTGCTTCCACTATGGAGGCTTTCAAAATTTAGAGTTAGGCCTGCAGATAATATTGAGGTGCTGTGAAGTGGCTCTGCAACTTATGAATGTATTTGCAAATGTTTGAAAACGAACCCCCTGTTTTTAACGCATACTATTAGACAGGATAATTTGGTTGGTTGCAGACTTGTTGGTAGGTTGAACTGGGAATTTCTTTGGTTTTGTTTTACATCGTTACCATTCCATGTACCCTTTAAGCCTCATACACACTATCAGATTTTCTGCTGATTTTTTTCCTTCAGATTTACCAAAACCATATAATATGAGGTCAAACCTTAGGAGTTTCAATGTGTATGCAATCAGGCAGGCCCTTCCACTACATGGTTTTGGTAAATCTGAAGACAAAAATCAGCAGAAAAACTGATAGTGCGTATGGGGCTTAAGTTTTCCTTATCCCTAAGCGGAGACTTTGGAAGAAGAAGACTATTCCTTGTTACTACAAGGAGGGGCCCCAATCATATATGGCATTCCAACTTTTCTTTTTAAACTCCCTTCAATTTTATTTGAGTCTATTATTCATCTGTATATAAATATCAGACTGGATCACAATTTTGGGTGCAATAATCCTGATAATCCTAAATCCTAAAGGATTCAAAGACTTTCACTGCTGTATATGTTTTCTTTGATCACTGGTTGTTTGCGCTGGACATCTTTACAGAGTAATATTTATATAGTTTATGACAGTACATCTGGATCATTAATCCAAAATCAAAGAATTTGAAAAACATGGGTTTTACAAAATTGTAACAGTATATGTGCCAGCATAAAAGGGATTTACTGTCTTTCAAAAAACAAAAACAAAAAAAAAATCCATGTTCCATGCTTAAAATCTGAAGGCATGCTTAGTCTCACAAGCAAAATAAATAGCAATTTTATTACACATTCATGTTGCTGTGGCAACTGGCTGTAATGACACAGACACAATGATGCCTTTGATAATGGAAAACAGAGATAGTGTAGAAGGTCTTATCTCACTTTTAGCTAACTTGCACCCATGTTTATTTATATCAAGCACTAACGGTAATCCTGTCCATATTTTTTACAATGATATTGCACCTGAACTATAGCGGTGATTAGAAAGAAAATGTCAGGGTAGACATAGAGAGTTTAAAAAAATAAATTATATACTATATGCATGGGTCATTTAGTGAGATTTTGATCTTGCTTACTCTGTTGTGCAATGTAAATGACATCTGACAATTGAAAAACCTCTGCTGTTGTCCATTTGCTCAACCTAAATGAAAAATAATAATTATAACAACAATAATATAAAATAGAGTGTAGAAGGATGCAAATAATTGGATAGAAGAGGATATGAGAAAACAAAGAGTAAATACATTTTTATATTGCACAAAGACATGCTTAGCTTTGGATTGATCCAAAATACAGATATTGAATAATATCTTCTAGGTGTATTGTGATGCTTTTACCGCTAATGAAAATTGTGGATTTCCACTCTGATTCGCTGTGTGCCGAGGCTGCCAATAATTTAAAAAGATCTCTGAAGCCATCAGTGCATTTGTAGTTATAAAGCTCAAACTTTTGTTGTTACCAAAGGATTTTATTAAAAAATAGACATATGACATGAGCGTGGGAGTTCTGGATGTAGCTTTAGTATATTAAACCAGAACACATATATGTTTCTAAAGGCAAATTAAATGTCATGAAATGTGTAATCACCTAACACAATATCCTGAGACATACAGTAAGGGACAAAATGCTGTCATTATGGTAGGGACATAAGCACACCATTGAGCTCAAGACCCGTTTTGTAGTTATATGCCACAAAATAGTTGTCAGAGGGTTAATTTGGAAGGACGAGGGTTGAGGATGAAAGGCTCTATTGAGCTTCGAATAGTGGGAGCTGTACAGTATGTGTGAGGCTGGAGAGAGTGGAGAAATTAGAATGGGAAGAAAAGACCAGAAGGGAAAAAGAAAGAAAAGACCAGCTCCAGGAAAAAAAAAAATACATTTAAATAGGGCATTGTGCATCAATTACCCTACTTCTCAGTCTCATTCTTCCTAAGCTATCCTGCTATGTAATGGATCAAAGCTAATACCCTGCCCTGGGGACCAGACATTTTCCCCTACCCATTATTTTCTTGGTCTCTGGTCCCCCCACTGCTGCCGTGGGTTCTTCTACCTCTGGACCCTATGAGAGAGGACCCTGGCCACCAGAAGTGTTGCCTCCACTAGATGAATATGTGCACATCAAGCAGGCATGTGGACACCTGAAGAAAGACACTAAGTTAAGTAAAATGGGCATATGAATAGGATTTTTCTTTATACCAGCGGTTAGTTGGGCGGGGGGGGGGGGGGCGGGGGTGAGAGAGGGGTAAGTTGAGGGTTGCTGTATCCTGGAGTTGGGCTTTAAGGAGGGATGAAAAGGGAATGAGAACGTAGAAGAGGTGAGAAGGAAACTGGAAAGGGGGTTGAAAGGAAAATGGGGGAAGGGGGTCCCTTCATCTTCATCTTGTGCATGCAATGTACAACACTACATGCATCTGTTGGGAAAAAAACAAAACTGGAAAATTGTATACTTACCTTTCCGTAATTTTCCTTTCCTGTTGCATCTTCATGGCAGCATACACTCTGGGTTGTGACTCCGCCCCCACAACCTGATAGGACCACATAGCTATAAGATGACGATACGCCCCCGCCCCGGTATTCTCTGTATATATGAATCACCTTTGCGGGTGGGATATTGTATGCTGCCATGAAGATGCGACAGGAAAGGAAAAGTATACAATTTTCCGGTTCCTGTCGCATCATGGCAGCATACACTCTGGGGATTAACTCACAGACTGGGTGTGAGATGCAAAGGTAAACGTTTATTAGAAAGGAATAGAAGAGTTGGCTTGAATAATGGACTTTCCAAACTCTGTTGATAGCCCAGCTGAGTCCCCCTTGTAGTGAGAGATAAAGGTGTTCCTGGAGGATCAGGTGGCCGCCCTGCAGATGGTTTCCGCTGAGACCCTACAAAACGGTGGCCACTGCTCTGGTGGAATGAGCCCTCAAGTCCTCAGGAATTTTCAGCTCACTTAGCAAGTAGGCCTTTCTAATGGTCTTCACCAACCAGGAGGCAATGGTTCGGGCTGACACTGCTCGACCTCTCCTAAGGCCGTAGGGAACGATGAAGAGGTTCTCCGATCTTCTAAAAGATTTGGACGCTGAAAGGTACTTTAGAATGTTGCCTTTTACATCTAGAGGATGAGGGTTGCCCTGGTCTGTAATAAGAGCTGGCAAGTGGATTTCCTGATTTCCTGGTTGAAGTGGAAAGAGGATGCCACCTTCAGGATAAAGCGATCCGAGGGTCTTAGAACTACCCTGTCCAGATGGATAATCAGATATGGCTCTTTAATCAGTAATGCTTGCATCTCTGAAACTCTCTTCGCTGATCTTATTGCAACCAGAAAAGTGACTTAGCACCAGTTGCCAGAGGGAGATGTTTTCCAACGGAAAGAAGGGCTCTTTGGATAGTGCCTCTAAGACGACCGATAGGTCCCATGTCGGAAAGAAAGGCTTCCTAGGGGGTCTTAGTTTAAGGTAGGCCTTCTGAAATTGCATAACGAGGGCATTATGAGCCCATTTAACCCCTGTCAGTGCGGATAGATCTGACACCTGAACCTTCAGAGTACTAGAACTAAGACCTTTGTCTAAGCCTGACTGCAGGAACTCTAGGATCAGTGGAGCTGAAAGGGAGGATAGATCCCAGCCAAGGTCCTGAGCAAAGGCAACAAACTTTTCCCAGACCCTGCGGTAGGTGCAGTTGGTGGTAGGTTTTCTGGCCTGGAGCAGGGTATCAATTACCTTCTGGGAGCAGCCCTGACCTAGATACCTAGCCCTCTCAGCCTCCAGGCCATCAAGTGCAGCTTTCCTGGATCTGGATGTAGTAACTGGCTCTGGGAGAGCATGTCGGCTGGCAGAGGAAGAGGGTCTGCCATGCTCCCTTGAAGAAGGATGGTGAACCATGGCCTCCTGGGCCAAAAGGGAATCACCGCTATCACCAACGCTGTCGATCCCTTGAGCCTTAAGAGAAATCTCGCTATTAGGGGAGTCGGAGGGAAGATATACCCGAGATGGAAGTTCCAGGGATGCTGGAGGCAATCTGTCCCCTGTTCTGAGGGGAAGGGGAATCTCAACAGGAATCTCCGGCACTTTGAGTTTGCCGGAGTCGCAGCAAGGTCTATATCCGGATGACTCCAGGTCTGGCAGATGAGGGAGAAGGCCTGAGGGCTCAGGGACCACTCGTTATTGGAAGCAAATTCCCTGCTGAGCGTGTCGGCTAAGATGTTCTCGACACCCAGGATGTAAGCTGCCCTCAGGTCTGACAGGTTCAACTGTGCCCATTCCATCACAGGGAGAACTTCCTGCATCATGGAGGGACTCCTGGTCCTCCCTTGTCTGTTTATGTAGGCAACAGCAACCTTGTTGTCCATCTTTAAGAGGACTTGCTTCCCCCTTAAAAGGGAGCTGAAAGCCAGGAGAGCTTGGAGGGCCGCCCTCATTTCCAACACGTTCGAGGCCGAGTCCCGTACTTCGAAAGGCCAATGGCCCTGTGCTGCATGGGACTGGTAGTGCACCCCCAATCCTTCTAGACTGGTGTCCATGGTTACTATCTCCTGAGGAGGGGTGACTATATGTTTGCAATTGTTTAAGTTGTGGGGACGAATCTACCAACGCAATGACCGCCTGACTCTCTCCGAGATCTGGATCATTTAGGTCATAGATGATCCATCCCACTGATGTAGGAAAGAGTTCTGTAGAGGTCTGGTGTGCCACTGAGCCCAATGAACCATTGGGATGGTCACTGACAGGGAGCCTAGAAGGCTGAGGCATACTCTGGCTGATAGGGATTTTGATAAAATGGCTTTCTTCACTTTCCGAATCAACAGGGAAGACTTCTACGGAGGCAGCTGCGCTGTATTCAACCGGGTATCTAGTTTGGCTCCTAAGAAGATCATTCTCTGGGTAGGCTGAGCATGGCTCTTCCCCCTGTTTATCAGCCATCCCAGATTCTGCAGATTGGAGACAAGGATTTTCTGGTGTTGTAACAACGACTCCTGGCTGTCTGAGAGGAGGAGAATGTCGTCCAGATAATGGTGGACTCGCAGCCCCCTCTCCCTCAGATGCGCGATAACGGGAAGAATTACCTTTGTAAAGGTCCTGGGAGCCGTAGAAATTCCAAACGGGAGGCTTTGGAATTGGAAGTGTTCGTGGCTTACCAAAAAACTGAGGAACTTTTGGAATTCTGAATGGATAGTAATGTGAAGGTAAGCGTCCTGTAGATCTATGGAAAGCATCCAGTCCCCCAGATTTATGACCTGGAGGATAGACTGGAGGCTTCCCATTTTGAATGCTTCTACCCGGATAGAGTGGTTTACGTTTTTTAGATCCAGGACTGGACGCAGGTCCCCTGATTTCTTCTTTACTAGGAATAGAGGGAATAGAACCCCCGACCTCTTTGAGATAGGGGTACCTCCATAATTGCTTCCTTTTGGAGCAGATCCTGGACCTATTGGGACAAGGCTAACCTCCTTTGTCGGGATGACGGGAGGTTCGTTGGGGAAAAATGGTCCCCCAGGGGATGACCCCTGAATGACCATCTGTGCCCCACACGAACAGTGGCTAACGTCCAGGGGTCTCTTATAATTTCCGCCCAGACCAGTGTGAACCTTGAGAGTCTGGCCCCCACTACTGCTAGCTGGGCAGATGCACCTTCAGTAGATGCCGGGGTCCTGGGCTTCTGGAACTTTAGCAAGGACGTCTGAGGGGCTTTCCAGTTCCTCCTGTACTCCCTACCAGGCCTGTAGGACTTGGCATCCCTGTACCTATCTGGGAGGTCGCGCTTAAAGGGAGGAGGCCTCTGAAGCTTTGGCTTCCTATCCGAGGGGATAAGCCCTGATTTTCCGCCAGTGACCTTTGAAATAGCAGAGTCCAATTTGGCGCCAAAAAGATTCTCGCCATCATACAGAATGCGGCACCAATTGGACTTGGAAACAGGATCTGCCACCCTGGGTTTAAGCCAGAGAGCTCGTCTGGCCATCACCGAGGACAACATAGCCCTGGATGCAGACTTAATTGCATCCACAGAAGCCTCTGCCACAAAATCCCCTGCAAGGCTTAGCTCCAGCAGAGCCCTAACTATCTGGCCTTGGTCTGCGCCCTCGGACACAAGCTTTTCTGTGCTTGCTGACCAACTGGCAATAGCCTTACCCACAGCTGCAAGTACCACTGCTGGCCTGCATGCGCCTCCTGCTTCTAGGTAAGCTCTTTTGAGATCTGTATCGATCCTCCTATCTAGGATGTCCTCGAATGACACGGCATCCTCGATAGGGAGCATAACATGCCTGGCTAGACGCATGAGGGATGCATCCACCACTGGCGGAGAAACGAGAGATTTAATTTTAGGCTCCTTCAGGGGGTATAACTTGGCAAGCCGATTGTTAAGAATTTCTTTCCTCTCGGGTCTCTGTCACTCGCCCCGATAAGCTCCTCTAGCTCATCAATGATGGGGAAGGCTTCGGATTCCCTTTTCAGATTCGGGAAGTATTTTCTCCATTTTTATTGGGTCTCCTGGGGTTCCTCCCAGTTAATGGCCTCCTTCACTGACTTAACAAAGGGCTCTATTAGGGAGAAATCAAAGCCCGCTGATGCATCTAGTTCTTCTTCATCTGAAGGGGAATCATGCTCTCTGGAAGTACTTGGGGGGGCCGGCGAAGCACCCCGTAGAGATAATTCCATGTCCAGAGCGATACAGAGGACTCCGTGAGCTCTGTGTTCTTGCCCTTTCTCTGTGTTCTTGCCCTTTCTCTCTGGTGGCTTCCTCAAAGCACCTGTGGCATGCCAATCTGTCTGAAAGGGCTATGGCCCTGCATACCCAGCAGGCATTTTCGGATTGATGGGAGTGGCGTGCTGGCGAATGGCGCCTCTGGTCAGGGGATCTTCTTTGGTGGGAATGGCTGCGCCTTGAACGAGACTTGAGCGACTTCTTCCACCCGAATGGCTCCACCTATGGCCAGAGCGGCTTCTTCTATGCGAGGAATCTATGCACCCTGATCGAGATGATCTTGCGAACCTGATGGGGCTAACCATTTAGGTAGCATAAGTGGTGTCCTGCTCTCTTTTTTGATCTTCTCTATTTACCAAACTCCTCCCCTCTTACCTATTAGGCTGGTGGTGATCTGCTGGAGCAGTGGTCTCCATGGATAGGGAACAGAGGAAGCCTAAGGAGACAGGTAACACAAAGGAGAAGGAAGATAAAGCCACAAGCAGAGAAGACAGAAGGCATAGAGAGAAGGAAAAAAAAGGGGAAGATACCAAGGCAGAGAGGCAACACTGGGGCAGATATTTGCCAATGCAGCAGTCAAAGAAACTTGGCTAAGGCAAAAAAAAAGGCATTAGCAGTAAAAAAAGGCATTTTCCCTTTTTAAAATTGGTGCCCGGGGTCACGTCCTGCTCGTGCATGCACAGTAGCACCGCGCGGGGGGCGGCGCCATCTTGGAAATTGGAAAGAGACACAGGGTGCCAAAACTGCACACTGAGCATGTGCAGAGCAGCAGAATGTCCAGGAAGAGCACTGACGCTCTTGTGGGACTACAGAGCCCAGCAGGAGAGAGGGAAAAACATAGGAAAAAACAACATGATGTGGCAAAAAGACATTAAAGGCATCTAAGATGCAGACAAAGGAAGACAGAGTGATACCGAGAGGAGAAAAGCCGGAGACCACCGCAGGTACTAAGCCTATTTAAGGCTTACAGATCAAGTCTTTATTGTATGCCTTCAGCCTATTTAAGGCTTACTTCCAATGGCTATAGAAGCAATGCTCTGTTATGCAGAGAAAAAGTATTCATACCTCTGAGATCACCAGAGTGGGGTTCCTTCCATTTAGCTTCCTTTAGAGGCTGTACCGGTAAGGACTTCCACCCAGGAGAGGCTAGAACCTGGCTGGGGCGAAGCGTTAAGAGGGTGATGATCTGTGCGGTCCCAACAGGTGAGGAAAAGTAAGACAATACCGGGGCGGGGGGGCGTGTCGTCATCTTATAGCTATGTGGTCCTATCAGGTTGTGGGGGCGGAGTCACAACCCAGAGTGTATGCTGCCATGATGCGACAGGAAACACCTTTTTCTTTCTCCAACAAATGAATGTAATGTTGTATGACAAGGCCCAGGAAGTAGAACAGAAAAACGGTAAGTAAAGCAGAAGAGCATTAAAAAGGTGTTAAATGAATGATTGCCTTTCAGTTACACTTAAAAGAGGGACTTCTGCTTATCTGCCCCCCCCCCCCCCCGGTGCCACATTTGACACCTTTCGGGGGGGGGGGGGGCAGTCCCCACTTCCATCGGACCTCGCCACGGCTTTAACTTAAATTTTGGGATGCATGAAAGTGATGTGATGTTCGTGTATGCATGCGAACTTATTAGCCACCCTCTTTATACTACTTATTTGGGGTTATTCTAAGGTAATATTTACACCTGTGATTACAATGAATTCCTGCAGCAAGAGGCAGTGAATCCTGTGGCAGGAATCAGCCTGTACAAAGCAATAACATGCTAAGAAGAACCGTAGAGACAAGAGAGATTGGGGCGCTCTTGTGAGGGTTGATAGCCGGTCTTGAACAGCAGTAGGGGGTGGCACTTGAGGCAGCACTTACTTGAGGGGAAGCAGCTCTAGGAAATAACTCACCATGCTTGATACCAAATTTCTTGGTCCTGATACACTACTTAACTCAGCGTATAATATTCTCTGGTTGTCCACCATTATTACTCTTGCAGTTTCCCACCTGTTCCTTTAAGAATCACTAAGAGATAATATATGCCTACCTTGTTGTCACATGCTAACTCTTATGCTAATTTACCGTTCTCTACCTTGTCCTTTAAGAATAGCCAAGGCCTAATATATGCATTCCTATATATGCTTATATATGGCCCCGAAACACATTACCGCCCACCACCTTCATCTGACTTGACTACCGGCACATGCATTCCAGCTTGGTTCCAGGACCCAGGCTGTTCCATTGCCTCCTCGCTCCCCCATTCCTCCGCGTCCTGCTGGGACTCGGAAACCTGCCGAACGTCTCTCTCTCTCATGCTGCACTTAGAGGCACCGTTCGTAATTCTTTCCTTTTTAGATGGGCAACAGCTGCCCACTGCTGTTCGGTAGTACCTGATTACCTATGGTTAGGGACAAATGTCAGCCCTAGATGTGATCTGTCCACATCCAGGGCCTCAGAACATCATATGTTCCTAACTACAGGAAATTGATGGATGTCTTGATACACACAAACAGCGCTGGCTTCTATCAGTTTGTCACTGCTTTGTATAGGCTGAGCTGCTGCAGCTGTTCACACCCCTGTGAATTCTACCACAGAATTTACAGAAATTCAGGCATGCAGGCAGGAGGGTGTGCTTAGTTGAGAAATCTCCTCCTCCCCTTCCTCCCTCCTGAAAACTCCTGGGATGTATAAAATCATTTGCCTAGGCCTGAAAACCATGAAAGTTACTGAAAAAAATTAAAACACGTAAATATAATACACTTTCCTGTTTATTTATTAATGCTATCAGCATAAGGATTACAAATAGTGAATGTTTATTGAGAGAGTGGAAATCCACTTTAACCACTTGCCGCCCGCCATATAGCAAAATGGCGGTGGCAAAGTGGTTTTAATATCCTGACCGGACGTCATATGACGTGATCAGGATATTAACCACTTACAGACTGGACCATTTTGCTGGTCAAAGACCAGACCACTTTTTGCGATTCGGCACTGCGTCGCTTTAACTGACAATTGCGCGGTCATGCAATGTGGCTCCCAAACAAAATTGACGTCCTTTTTTTCCCACAAATAGAGCTTTCTTTTGGTGGTATTTGATCACCCCTGCGGTTTTTATTTTTTGCGCTATAAACAAAAATAGAGCGACAATTTTGAAAAAAACGCATTATTTATTACTTTTTGTTATAATAAATATCCCCCAAAAATATATAAAAAAACATTTTAATCCCTCAGTTTGGGCCGATACGTATTCCTCTACATATTTTTGGTTAAAAAAATCGCAATAAGAGATTATTGATTGGTTTGCGCAAAAGTTATAGCGTTTACAAAATAGGGATAGTTTTATGGCATTTTTATTAATCATTTTTTATTATTTATTTTTTTTACTAGTAATGGCGGCGATCAGCGATTTTTATTGTGACTACGACATTATGGCGGACACATCGGACATTTTTGACACATTTTGGGACCATTATCATTTATACAGTAATCACTGCTATATAAATGCAGTGATTCCTGTGTAAATTACACTGGCAGTGAAGGGGTTAACCAGTGGGTGGCAGTGTAGGGGTTAAGTGTTCCTAGGGGTGTGTTACTAACTGTGGGGGGGTTGGGCTTTCATTTAGTGAACACTGATATCTGCTGCAATCACATGGAGCAGAGATCAGCGTCACTAATTGCTAGGCAGAATGGAGAAATGCTGTTTACACGGCATTTCCTCCATTCAGCCGTCCCGTGAGACGATCGCGGGTATGCCCGCAGCAATCGAGTCCGCGGGACCCGCGACTGGACTCACGGGGGTCCCTACCGGCATGCGAACGCCGATGGCAGGGCGGCATTGAAGATTGGACGTAAATGTACGCCAATATGCCTGCCCGTGCCATTCTGCCGACGTACATCGGCGTGCGCTGGTCGGGAACCGGTTAAGCTGCTGCCCGGGGGCGCGCATCACAGCAATCGTTGTTGCGGGGTGTCAGTTTGACACCCTGCAACTACGATCTTGGTAAAGAGTCTCTGATGGCACCCGAGCCGAGTCACAGCTCCCTGTGTCCATTCAGCCACAGAGTCGCACCCCAGCCCCGCCCCTTTCTCTCCTCAAAGGCTGACTGACTTTGATTGACAGCAATGGGAGCCAATGGCACCACGCTGCTGTCTCAGCCAATGAGGAGGGGGGTTCTGGTTCAGCTGAGACACTCTTGCAAGATCGCTGGATCTGGATGGGGCTCAGGTAAGTATTAGTGGGGCTGCTGCACACAGAAGGCTATTTATCTTAATGCATAGAATACATTAAGATAAAAGAAACTTTCTGCTTTTACAACCCCCCCCCCCCCCAGTTCGGTCCGCATCAGAACATGCAAACAGGCAATAAATTTGTTTGAACATCCGAACACCATTAAAGTCTATGGGACTGGAACATGAAAATCTACAGTGCTAATTTTAAAGGCTTATATGCAAGTTATTGTCATAAAAAGTGTTTGGGGACCGGGGACCTGGGTCCTGTCCCAGGGGATATGTATCAATGCAATTTTTTTTTTTTTTTTAAACGGACATTTTTTCGGGAGCAGTGATTTTAATAATGCTTAAAGTGAAACAATAAAAGTAAAATATTCCTTTAAATTTCGTACCTGAAGGAAAAAAAGTCATTTAAAAGCACTCGCAGCTAAAATGAATTGTCAGCTCCCCATAATACAGAGAACAGTCATTGAAAGTCATTGATAAAAAAAAAAAATCAATTACCAGACCCTTCGGGTCTGGTATGGATATTAAGGGGAACCCTGCGTCAAAAAAAATGACGCGGAGTTCCCCCCAAATATCCATACCAGACCCTTCAGGTCTGGTATGGATTTTAAGGGGAGCTCCACACCAAATTTAAAAAAAAATGGCGTGGAGTTCCCCCCAAAAATCTATACCAGACCCTTTATCCGAGCACGCAACCTGGCAGGCCGCAAGAAAAGAGGGGGGACAAGAGAGTGCCCCCCCTCCTGAACCATACCAGGCCACATGCCCTCAACATTGGGAGGGTGCTTTGGGGGTAGCCCCCCAAAGCACCTTGTCCCCATGTTGATGGGGACAAGGGCCTCATTCCCACAACCGGTCGGTGCTTGTGGGGTTCTGTGGGCGGGGGGCTTATCAGAATCTGGAAGCCCCTTTAACAAGGGGACCCCCAGATCCTGCCCCCCTGTTTGAAATGGTAAGCGTACACCCTCCTTCGCTGGCCCCGGCTACCTGGAGACGTGCTCAAAATGAGCGGACTTTCCCCCGCGTGTGTGGGCGAGTCCGTTCATTTCAAAGGTACGGCGGATAGTCTGGCGGACTTAGTACGTCGTATTAGTCCGCTGAAAAAGTGCCGTGTGTGGGCAAGTAGCCCATTCGGAAAGTCCGGCGGACAGTCCGCCGGATAGTTGGCTACGTGTGTACGCAGCATAAGATGCAGTGGTGTGAGAGCTAAACATTAGAAGCTATAGAATACAGCAATACTGTAATTTCAAAAATAAATCTGTTCTGTTGAGTAGCAGCAAATACTAATGCAGAAAATGGATAGTGGATGCCATTATTATATTATACAGGATTTATATAGTGCCAACAGTTTGTGCAGCGCTTAACAAAATGAAGGCAGACATTACAGTTGCAGTACATTACAATTTGGTACAAGAGGAATCAGAGGGTTATTATAAAACAGTTGTAGGTACTCAGACAAGGTTATATGACTAACATATTATGCTTTAATAATCCACTGCTTGACAAGATGGCCCTCATTATTTTGCTTGTTATTCAAGAAAAGGTTTGAAAATAAAAGGTAAGATCACAAAGTAGACTTGAGGACACATCAGGCTGCGGCATACAAGCTTCATTTCGTAATATGCAGTGAGCCTGACTATTTTGTTCTATACATGCAGAATGCATAAGTTCAGTATTCATGGCTTTTCAAGATTATATTTGTCTTCTTCACTTGAAAATGCACAATACTGTTTCCAAACAAAATTAACGAGCCACAGAACATTGATCATAAAATAATGCCCTTGTGCTTATGTTGTATTCGCTGACAACGTGCCCATTATTTGCAACAGTAGTGGCTGCCATACTGTTAACTAAAATTATTTCTTTTTTTGTAAAATTGAGAACACCACAAATTGTCACTGTTATTAAACCTCAAAAACACAGGAGAATTTAAAGTGTATTGAACCCCCATAGCAAACCTTTTTTATATTGCAGCTTACCAATTCTTAGTTATGATGATTGCATTTGTTTTCCTTTATTTTAGGTGTTCTTTCCTTTATTTTCACCTGGTGATCCAGCCAGTAAGTCTGTTGTTTTTCAACAGAGCAAGTTCTCCTGCAGATGTCACATTTAGAGGTTGGGTACAAACCATTTATCGCTGACGGGAGTGCTTACAATGGTCAGCTTTAGACATTTATGTATACAACTTTATCCCAAAAGGAAAAAGCTGTTACTGTAACAGCTTAAAGGAGAAGTAGAGCCAAAGGAGTGAAATCTGTTCTGCACTCCTGTAACCCGTTTTCAGCAGACAGTGGGCTGAGGCCTGCTGTCAGCTGATGTCACAGAGCCGGCCGGTATAACCAAGGTAACGCCTGTGTCTGTGTGAATACAATGTGATTAAGATATGATTAAAATATGTGCAGCCGCTGTCCAATATATGGCTGTTTGCCAATACAGTGCTTGCTTTTCCAACTCTGTGCCGACCCCACTGGATGAGATCTTGCATGGAGCCCCAGATCGAGGGAGATTATCAGTGGTCTTGTATGTCTTCCATTTTCTAATTATTGCTCCCTTAGTTGATTTCTTCACACCAAGCTGCTTGCCTATTGCAGATTCAATTTTCCCAGCCTGGTGCAGGTCTACAATTTTGTTTCTGGTGTCCTTCGACAGCTCTTTGGTCTTCTCCATAGTGAAGTTTGGAGTGTGACTGTTTGAGGTTGTGGACAGGTGTCTTTTATACTGATAACAGGTTCAAACAGGTGCCATTAATACAGGTAATGTACTAGTGGAGGACAGAGGAGCCTCTTAAAGAAGAAGATGCAGGTCTGTGAGAGCCAGAAATCTTGCTTGTTTGTAGGTGACCAAATACTTATTTTCCACCATAATTTGCAAATAAATTATTTCAGAAATCAGACAATGTGATTGTCTGGATTTGTTTCCACATTTTCTTTCTTATAGTTGAGGTATACCTATGATGACAATTACAGGCCTCTCTCATCTTTTTAAGTGGGAGGACTTGCACGATTGGTGGCTGACTAAATACTTTTTTGCCCCACTGTACCTTGGGGTGTCTTCTTTCCAAAATGTGGTCATTTGTGGGGGTTTTGTGCCATCTTGACATTTCAGGGCCTCCATAACTGTCATAGGTAGTGAGGAAGTGAAATCACTATTTTATGCCCTTAGAAAGGCTGAAGGCGGCAGGGCTCAAGTCCTGTGGGAACGCATGGGAACGGAGTTCCTGTACTTTTTCCACAACAGGAACTCAGTTCCCGTTAGCAGCCATGTCCTGCAAGACTTTGAAGTATGCGAGCTGTGTGGCAGGTGCTACACTAGCAGCCGCCGACACAGCTCGCAATAGTAAGTGCCGCACACCTGACCAGTCAGGCATTGCCAGTAGGGGGCCCCATGACAGCTTCCACTTTGATCTACCTGTCAATCACAGCTAGCTGACGGGTAGACCAGGTCCCTGCTGCTAAGAGATTGTATTTAGTCAGACCTCTCGTGATGCGCTCCTCCCTACCGGCCCCTCCTGATTTTCTGTCTCCTCATCCCCCCCCAGTCTCCTGCATACTTGCTCTGTGTGTCTCGCTGAATCCCCCCCTCCTCTATCTTCAGTGTCATATGATGAGAGAACCCAGAGGAGGAGCACAGCTATTCTGCTCACAGGACATGCAGGGAGAGAGGTGAGCTGAGGGAGTAACATCAGTTTGGGGTGGTAAGCTGAGCACAATACCTGGCAAAGTTTAATGCCAGGAGGGAAGTTTATGTGGAAATATGTGAAGCGTTGGAATAGCAGTGAGTGTGTGTTGGAGCCCTGCAGAGTTTGCACCCCCCCCCAAGCTAACATACATCTCCTAAGCAGGAACACAACACTATCTCCACAAGCATTCTGTCCAGATAATGTGCAGTTAGTTTATGTCTTTTCCGTTTAACCCTGTGTTATCCAAACTCTGTTCAATGAAAAGTGTAAACTCACCACATAAACACTATATACAAAATAACATTCCCAATAAAGATCAGAACATGATGTACAATTGAATGAATGCTGATTATTCAGAGAATTACCGTATTTATGTTTATTGAGGATTGTTTTTTTTTAATGTACTAACAGTTAAGCTTCATACACACAATACGAAAATTGGATGAAAAATACGCGTTCGTGCATATGAGCGTATCATTTTTTTTGGGTGGGTGAGTGGATTGGGGTTTATTAGACCCTAGATCTCTCCTTTGCCCTCAAAGCATCTGACCACACCAAGATTGGTGTGATAAAATGTTTTCCCAATTTCCCAATGGCTCTGTTTATATCCGGTGAAACCTAAACCATTAAATTGCTCGTAGCATTCGGTTTCTTGGGCCATAGCGATGATTGGAGCTGTTCTGGTCACCGATCAACTCTATGGTCAGCTGGAGGAACCACCAGCTGCATTCTCGGGTTCCCTGTTGGGACAAGAGAGCCTGAGAAAACCATGGAAGATGGTGGGGGTTCCCTCCCACTGCTTGTAAAAGAAGTCTACAGGCTAAATTAGCCACTAGAATTGCTTTTACATGAAAGCCACCCGCTGGCTAAAAAAAATTATACCAAGATGATACCTAAACCCGCAGGCATTATTCTGGTATAACCACTCAAAATCTAGCAACATACTAGTACGTTGCTGGTCCTTGTTGGGCATAATGTAATGTTCAGGCTGCATGAAAAAAACATTGATCAGTGGGTATACCGCCCTTCATCCATCCACTTCTAATGATGGGAATACACGCACCATTTTTTTTAACTGTGATGGTGAAATCACCTCCTACAGCGCTGGAGTCGCTGATTTACGTATCGTGAGAGCAAACGCTGTTGCTGTTAAGATAAATAAATCAGTGTTGCAGCTGAATGGCGTACCAGGTAAGCAAATGATGGTTAACAATAAAACAAAGTAACATTACAGTATAACAGTAAGACATACCATACCTGCAAAGTAAATACAATAAAACATAGTAAAAATAAAACATTTTGAAACGCAATCTGTGCCTAAAAAATATATGTCGAAGCATGGGGGCATTCCGCCCCTAATTTTAGGAGCAATTTGCTCCTCCACTCCTGCCCCATGCTTCGGCATATATGCTCTTTTTTTTAATTGTGGTGGTCAAAACCGTGCTGCAGCTGAATGGCGTACCTGCTAAGCAAATGATGGTTAACAATAAAACATTACAGTATAAAAGTAAGACATACCATACCCGAAAAGCAAATACAATAAAACATAGTAAAAATAAAACATTACAGTTCTAAAATACAGGAACACTAGAGAGAGAACAATAGATATAGAACAATAGAGACCGAACAATGGAGCGGACAATGGAGAGTGAACATAAAAGAGAGAACAATAGAGTGAATAAAAATAAAACATCAACTATTTTTGTGTTTTTTTTGTTTTTACTTTTATGTAAACTGTAAACTCTAAAGTCTCACAAAATGTGATGGCCAGCTTATCTTTCGGGACCCTGTGTAAGTGTTCCCTAGGACTGTGTAGTACTGTACCCTACGCTAATACACCACTAGTGTGTTGTTGCGTTTTGAAAACGATGCAGAGACCTGGTGCAGAGCCCGATGCAGAGACCTGGTTGGTCAGGACAGGAGGGACAATAAAAGCAGGTGTCACGCATAAACCCAAGTTTTCTGTCCTCCCTTCACGCAGATACGACGGTCCAAATTCCTACGCCGACTGGTGCTGTGGAGAAACCCCTTTGTGTCCCTGAAAACAACCTTAACATGGGAGGGGTGGGTCTTAATAACCAGTTGTTGGCGCTGTACTTAATTGCCCATAAGGCCAGACACTGCTATTAAAAAGTGTCTGTATATTCCAATCGGCTCTGCTGAATGCTTTTGTGCTATACCAAGCTTGAGGACAAACCGGACCCTTCCTAAAATTCCAGGAAGAGATTGTCACAGCCCTTCTGTTTCCAGACGGTGCTATGGCCTACCTTCCCAACACAAATGCAGTGAGCCGGCTGCATGAGAAGCATTTTCCGTATGTCCTCCCTGGTATTTTCAAATTTCCAAATTTTAGAATTTAGACTTTTCAAATTTTAGAATTTTTGATTCTTCAAATTTTAGAATTTTAGATTTTTACTTTTTTGGATTTTCACATTTTCAAATTTTAGAATTTCCAATTCTTCAAATTTATGAATTTTTGATTTTTTTTTTTTTTTTTCAAATTTTCACATTTCCAAATTTTCAGATTTTGGAAAAATTCGTTACACGAGTTTTTCTTAATTCTAATATTTCCAAATTGACAAATTTGTTGAATTTCCTTGAAAAATAAATTCGGAATGAAACAAATTGCACGTGTCTATTGTATTTTTCTATATACATTTACCTGGCTTCAAGTTAACAAACCAGCACTTTCTCCAGCTCCAGCACCACTCCCCTCATTTCCTGCTTTTTCAGAAGAAACTGAGGACAGCAGAGCCATAGGCTCCTGCTGTTATCAGTCAAAGATGTGTGTAGAAGGGGGTGTACAAATCTGAACACAGACGGTGTGCATTTGGAAGCACACACACCTGTAAGCATGTCAAAATTTGACATTCAGCTATGTCTGGATGAGTCCATGCAGCATCTGTATCCACAAGGTTACTCTTAGCCAGCGTAAGATTTCCACTCTACACTATGATTAAAGGGTACCTTTAAAGTTTGATGCAAGAAACAGGAAGAGTATATTGGATTTTGATGATCTACCCGTGAGCCTAACTTAACACAGGATGGAGGAAACCTGAAGGTGATGAATTTCTGCCAGGTTTGGGAAAATCAGTTAGAATAATTGGCTCAGGAGGTGCCAGAGCATATTGGCAAACATCTTTCTGAACTGGCATTCACAAATATTTCTGACTGCACAATTATGTAAACACTGTCACTCATCGCAGACTGCACACAAGTGACTGTCACATTTCTACTCTTCCAGGAACTTTTGGATGCCTTCATAGCAGTGTTTTCAAAATTCAGTTAGAGCCAATGATATATTTTTGTGTATCTAGATGAATGAGACATAAGAGAATATACAAGGGCTTACAAAGTCTCATATTAAGTTTTCTTGTCTGTTAAATTCTGAGTTATCACTTTGTGAATATTTCATGCACAAAGTCAGAGACTAGGTATGGGCCGAATGGACCTCTATTCAGTTTGCACCAGAACGTCCAAACACTGTGAAAGTTTGGACCCAAATAACGAACCCCATTAAAGTCAAAGGGACCCGAACTGCAAAAATCAAAAGTGCTAATTTTGAAGGCTTATATGCAAGTAATTGGGCATACAATGGTTATAGGGGTCTGGGTCCTGCCCTGGGGGACATGTATCATTAAAAAAAAAAAGTTTGTGCAAAAACATCATTTTTTAATGAGCAGTGATTTTTTTGATTTTTAAAGTGAAAGCCTAAAAATGAAAAAAATCCTTCCAATATAGTGCCTGGGGTGTCCCTTTAGTCTACCTGTAAAGTAGCAGATCTGTACCATGTCTAGAATCTGCTGCACTAATAATTGCATTTATAAAGCCAAAAAACTGACATTTTCCATGCAAGCTGCCTTTATTTTGCTCAGCAACAGCTGGTGAGCCAATGTGTATGATGAGGTCACAACGTAGTGCACCGGGAACAAGATTAGAGATTTTTTGGATACATTCTGGTGTCACTTTAACTTTGTATAGAAGTAACAGTGCATAAAAATTGGTCTTTGGGTGTCTGACACCTTCCCACCGTAACCCTATAGAGGTAATCTTGATGAAAGCAGGAATTGGCCTTGCTGTAAAAAATTGCAATGATATGCACCTGTTAAACAGCTGCAGAAATATTTGTCTTAGGGTGTCGGTGGCACCTTTCCACCATAACTCTATAGACTTACTCTTGATGAAGACAAAAAAATTTGCAATGATATGCACTTGTCAAACATGTGCTGCAAAATTGGTCTTTAGGTGTTTTAAGTGTACCCATGAAACCTATACCAAAAACATTCTTCCAGATGAAATGATTGAACACCATCAAAGCTAGGCAGCCTTGAAGTCCTGCAGATATTCCACATCCCAAAAAGATTTAATCAGTGACATCGGCATCAGGGGCTTCATAGCTGGTAATCCAGGACTGATTCATTTTTATAAAGGTCAAATGGTCCATGGAGTCTGTGAACAGATGCGTTCTATGATCAGTAACGAAACCTCCTGCAGCACTGAATGTCCATTCTGAAAGTATGCTGGATGCAGGGCAGCCTAACAACGCAATAGCATACTGGGCAAGTTCTGGCCAGTGGTCTATTCTCATGACCCAGTCAGTCAGTGAATCATCAGCTAGAAAGCTCTCCATCTGTTTTGGCCCCAAGGTAATCGTCCACCATATGATGCAGATACTGCCAATGGGATGTGGAAGCTGAAAGCCCTGGGCGGCGAGGACTAAAAAAATTCTGAAATGCCTCACTTAGGAGGACGCCTTCTCCAACGCTCCTCTCTTGACCAACAGAAGACTCAAAACTATGTTTTTCATGACACTGTAACCTACTGGGGTCAGGAAAAACATTCAATAAAATCCTCTTTAATGTGTCCTCAAGAGATTTTATCTTCTGCACTCTCTGTGGGGACGGGATAAGTTCTGAGACCTTCCCTTAATAATGGTGGTCAAGGAGGGTTTGCCAACCAGTAATCATCCTTCTCCTTTTTGTCACTTATTCTTGGGTCCTTTCACAGGTTTTGAAACATGAGGTTGCCCATGTGCCTCAAATTTGCCAAGGCTTGAGAAGCAGACTCCTCAGGGTCACTCAGAATGACAGCATCTGTCAGAAAAAGTTTCCCCTGCTAATGGCATTGTCAGGCATTTGGCATGCAGTACTGATGTCCACCAGCGGGTGTCTCCTGGCAGTCTGGAACTGTCAGGGGAGCTTTCTCCTGCTGGTGGTACTATGTGATCTTTGTGCCGCAGTACTGGAGTCCACCAGCAGGTGTTTCCTGGCAGTGTGGAGGCTACATAATCTCCTGCGATCAGGCGTTACCTGAGTCTGATTGCAGGAGATGTGTATAAATACCCGGCAAGCACACACACACCTTGCCTTGGTATCTTCCGTGCACCTTGACCTGATTCTGTGAGCTCCGAACCTGATCCCGTCTCGGTTGTTATCCTTACCCTCACCCTGCAGCCTTATCCATCCATCCCCTCCTTGTCCTGGTTGCTCCCTGTTCCCATCTGCTGACCTCCTGTTGATGACCCTGGCCTGACTATTCTGGCATTCCCCATTGTATATATATATATATATATATCTGTCTGATTATTATTATTTGTGGGTCTCTGTGATTTGGTTGGTCATGCACTGTATTATATTGGAGGTGGTTGTGTGTATATTTGTCACTTATCTTTAATAAATCACCATATTCTCACTTATATACATTTGGTTTCCTCTGTTGTTGTCCACAAAGGTCTGGTCTCACCTGATACGTGACAGCATCTGGAACTTCCTCCTCCCAGTCACGTACTACTCCCAAGGGTCCTGGGGTTGGAAAGCCATTGCTTACAGATTGACACGTCTTCCTCTTCTTAAAAAGCCTTTGAAAGTACCAGAATCCTCCTCCTCATCCACCACCCCCCTCTCCTCTGTGTTCTGTGACATAGGAATGATGGTGTCTGGATAAAGTGGGCCTTGAGAGTAAAGGAAGTCCTCCTCTTCCTCCTGCTGCTTTGCCTCCAGTAACCTGTCCATAATGTCACGCAGAGTCTGTTCCAGCAGGAACACAACAGGGATTGTGTCACTGATGCATGCACTGTCACGGCTCACCAGCCTTGTGGCCTCCTCAAATGGTGACAATACAATGCATGCATCCTTAATGATCAGCCATTGGAGTGGGGAAAAAAAACTGAGGCAGCCTGAGCCTGTCATGCCGTATTTGCACAGGTACTCATTGACAGCCCTCTGCTGCATGTATAGCCGCTGTAGCATTGAAAAAGTCGAATTCCACCTAGTGGTCATATCAAAAATCAAGCGGTTTATGGGCAGGTGGATTTCCCACTGAATTTCAGCCAACCAAACACTGGCTGTGTATGACTGCCTGAAATGGCTACAGACTCTGGGCAGTTTTATCACACCTTGCAATCCTGGGTATGTATTAAGGAAACACTGCACCACCAAATTGAGGAGATGTGCCAAACATGGCACATGTGTCAACTTTCCCTGTGTAAGGGCGGACAGGAGGTTTGAACCATTATCGCACACCAGCATTCCTGGCTCCAGTTGGCATGGTGCGAACCACATCTGGGCCTGTCCCTGCAGAGCTGCAAGAATCTCTGCTCCGATGTGGTTCCTGTCTCCTAAACACACCAGCTGAAGCACTACATGGCACCTTTTAGCCTGACTCTGGGAATAGCCCTTTGATTACTTAGGGGGTACCTGATGTTCATAGGACAATTCTGCAGAGGAGGGCATGGAGGTGGGGGAGGAGGTAGAGCTCACAGGTCTGGCATCATCACCACCAGCCGTATGAAGACATGGGGGCACAACAAGCTGCAGCACCAAGCCCTGTCTGGCATCCTTTCAAGTTGCAAGCAGCATTATATCTCTGTCCATGCTTGCTGGACCACGTGTCAGCAGTAAGGTGGATTTTACGGCTATCTGCCTTAACCCAACAATGCCAGAACATTTCCTTCCATGTGATGGTAGAAAGATGGAATGGCCTGGAATGTGAAAAGTAGTAGCGACTGGCAACCTGCCATTGTGGTACAGCACATTGTGCGAATTCATGGATAGGGGTAAAATCCACCAGGTTGAAAGGCAGAAGTTGGGGAGCCAACAGCTTTGACAAGCTTGCATTTAGATGCTGGGCATGTGGGTGGCAAGGACCGTATTTTTTTCCCACTGCAGCAGATGGGGCAGAGAAATTTGCCAGGTACAGTCTACATCTGGTGGTGTGCTGCTGGCAGATGTGCTGCTAGAACCTGGGACACCCTGTGCTATAACATCATCCCTGTCACTGGAGGCTGCTGAGCTTTGGGGAGTGGGTCGGCAGACAACAGCTACAGAATGTGATGGAATTTGGTGGCTGCTCTCTACTCTTTCTTGGGGTTGTGCCGCCTCACCTTCAGTTTCCTCCTCTGCTCTGACACCCAAGTGACATCATCATCATCTCCATCTCCTCCATCTTCACCATTACCACTGCAGACAACCTGGCAATATGCTGCAGCTTGGGGAACATGAATGCCAATTTGTCTACCAGTGTTCCTCCTTCTCTCTAGGCTCATGTTCCTGTCATCCTCAACCTCAGAACCAACATCTGAATCCAGTAATGGCTATGCATCATCAAGGAGAAAATGGCTGATGCTGTGGTCAAATAACCTAGCTGACTCCTCAATGGCTGATGTTGGGGCTATGGCAGGAATTGATGTGGACAAGGAGGCAGGTTTATCCACTCTGGCAACTGCAGGGGACTTCACACTTATCTCTGCTTGCATGACAGAGGATGAGGAGGATGAGGAGGGTTTAGTAGGCCAGACTACCACCTCCTCTGCATGCTGTGGCTGGACAGCACGGGCAAATTTCACAGAGGAAAGGCCTTGCCTAAGGACTGACCACCATATCACCTTTGCCTGTGGACACATTTGTTGCTGGCCCCCTTACAGTGCCAAGGGAACGTCTGCCTCTCCTTGTTGTCCTTCCAGACATTATTGGACGGGGGGGGGGGGGGGGGGTGCTTATAAGCAAATGTAAAGAAGAATTTGAAATATGTATGTAGATGCACTTTAATCAATGTAAGCATCATGGAAAATGTAGTTCCAAAACATCTGGGGTGCCAAGGTTCGCCATCACTGCACTATATTATACTGCAATATAAAGCGCCTGCCGTTAAATTGGCACTAACCCACACAGAAGTAAATGGAGTTAAAACTGACAGTAACGCACACAGAACTATATGGCGTTAAATTGGCAGTAACGCACACAAAATTATACGGCGTTAAACTGACAGTAACGCACACATAACTATATTGTGTTAAACTAACAGTAACTCACACAGAGGTAAATGGCTTTAAACTGGCACTAATGCACAAAACTATATTGCTTTAAACTAGCAGTAACGCACACAAAACTATATGGCATTAAACTGGCAGTAACGCGCACAGAAGTAAATGGCATTAAACTGGCAGTAACGCAATCAAATAGACAGTGTTTAACCATCACTACACTGACGCTATCTGAACTGTCTCTACTCTAGCTATACACTAATATAAAGATTACTGACACATTCTCACTACACTACACTGAAACTATCTGAGCTGTCCCTACTCTAGATGCACACTATGCAAAGCTGAATGATGGTCCTCCTCACTACACTCACACTATCCCTAGACTGACACTATACTAATATTCTACACTGACAATTGAAGAAAAATAGTACAGCATAGCCACTAACTAATAGCACTGAACAGAACCCTGTTCTATCTCTCTCTACCCCGAAATCACACTGAAAATGGCTGCAATTGAAATAATACTTTTATACTGTGGGGTGGGAATGAGCCATGATTGGATAAAGTCATGATGAGAGTGTCCAATCATGACTCTGACAGTGCTCTGTGGCCTGATTGGCTGGAGCTTCCACTGCTTCAGCCAATCAGGGCTTGCAATACACTGCATTGCGGTCGGTTCGGGGGCCGAACAAACGGTCGAACAACCCATTTTTTTGCTGTTCTTCGAACGTCCAAACAGTGAAAGTTCATCCCAAATTTATGCTCGGGCCAAACCGTTCACCCATCCCTATCAGGGACAAAAAGTAAAGCATTTGTTCTCAGAACTAAGAAGAATATATACAATATTCCAGAGGATATATAAGGCTGAGACTGCATGAAAGGGCATTCATAGATTTCAGAGGGTCCTACAAGCAGACCCAACCTCTTCTAAAAAAAAAAAAAAACTTGACTATAGGATGCATAAATGTGAATGCTCAGTATAGCCAAGCATTCTTTTAATGTATGTCTTTGTATCTGGGATGGGGAATAATGGCCAAACATTGCCAGTACCACTTATTACAGGGTATGTTACTGCAGGATGTAGGGGCTGGAAGATTGACCCAATGGCCATAGCAGGGGGTAAAGGCATCTGTTCCCCCTGGAATTTTCAAATGCTTTACATTTTGAAGGAGGCTGCAGCATGGAGTAAATCAGGTAGGTGATCCAGGCAGCGGGAAAGCAAGATAAGTACAATAGTTCTTCTTTTGCAAGCCATTTTTGCATTTTTTTAAACATACTATATATTATGCCGACTTTTCAACATCCAAAGTCTGACGGACTGATTCCGTCAGACTATTCGATCGTGTGTGGGCTGCAACGGACTTTTGATTCACCAAAGTCTGACGGACTTTAGAATATGGAACATGCTTCAAATTTTTCCGACGGAACTCCGCCGGACCCGGTCCCTTCGAAAAATTCGCTCGTGTGTATGCTATTCCGACGGACTAAAACCGACGCTAGGGCAGCTATTGGCTACTGGCTATGAACTTCCTTATTCGAGTCCAGTCGTACGTCATCACGTTCGAATCCGTCGGAGTTTAGTGTGATTGTGTGTGGCTAAGTCCGCTCAGTCGAAAAGTCCGTCAGAACTCTGTCGGAACTCCGGCAGAACTCCGGCAGAACTCCTTCGGAAGTCTGTCGGACATAAGTCCTCTCGTGTGTACGGGGCTTTAGTGTTTCTCAACCTTTTCTCAGTCAAGGCACCCTTTAAAATGATCTTGAGGCACCCTATTCTAAAATGTAAAAAACAAAACAAATAATTTTACATAATGCAGCAGCATCCACGCATGTAGGACACCCAACATTAGAGATGACTTATGTTTTTTACAATGCAAATATACCTTTGTACACTACTACTAACTAGTATTCCGTCATTTCTCTTCTCTCTCAGTCTCTTCACCCCCCCCCTCCTTCTCCATCACACAGCTAATGTGATTCCAATGCTGAATGCTGAGGGACAAGGATGTTGAGCAGGCGCTGAATGTATTCCTTATGACCAATGATATTATTGGTTGTGTGACAGTGCCAGGCCCTGCCACTGTGAAAATGTTGGAGGAAATGACACTGGGTTTGCATTAAGGCTTAATTAAGGGGCTCCAGACAATTGTTGCTGAACAGAAAAAGCTATGTTTTTGGCTTTCTCTGGATTCTGTAAACCTGGATTGGGGCCTGGAGTTTGATGGTTCCAAAGTGCCTGGGATGGGGTGGAACCTTCAATCCTGTGCCTGGATTTTACTGGATTTCAGCAGGCTGTGAGGACATAGGTGTGCAAGGTCATTATATTCTCAAGCCTGAGGATAGCTCAAGGCTCCCAGTTTGGAGACAGAAGGTCTCACCCAGTGGTCAGAGGTGCCCCAGCCAGGAGAAAAGAGGTCTCATTCCAGGAGTCAAGTGGGCTTCTATCACGGGTGTCAGGAGAACCCATATCCAGAGGCCAGGAGTGGACCATGTAGCAGGAAAGCAGGGGGCTGTAACTAAAGAATAAGAAAGTCAAGTGAACCAGGCCAGCAACACAGTCAGGGGGATTGGTAAGAAGAGCAGTGGTGCTGCTTACCAGGGTGCCGGGTGGCTCTACATTTTCAGCTGACTAGTCATGTGTATGTGGAAAAACCCCTGCTTGGGCAACTGATGTTTATGTAAACTTTCTTCTTTGTTTAATAAAAGTGGTCTGCCATGCCCTTAAATACAGTTTGGGCTCGGGAAAGAACATAAACACATGGGTATAATTACGGTACCCCAATAGCATAGTTGCTAAGATTCTGGACGCTGGCCTGTAGGCTGCCCAAGGTTGTAATGCTGCACAATAAAGGTTTAATCCACCTGCTAGCTTAATAACAATTTGTGGGCAATTATGCCATTTGCCACAGCAAACCAGGTTGAAAAAGGCTGCATTATATCATATTTATTAGGTAATGAAAAATAAAGCTGCTTTGGATTTACAGCAGAAACAAACAAATAAATAAGCAGATCTAACAGGCTGCTTTTATATTGGGTGATGGTAGTCGGGCTTGTCTGGAGCACAGAAGATCCTTGTTTCCTCACGATAGAATGAAAGGACCAAATCGCCACCTCCGTATTGGTATTCAGTGACATTCACCAGCCCAGCAGACAGCGGTGTCTGCAAGGAACACAATGGAGCACTGCATATGTCAAGGAGATGGATTACATCTGCAGTGTCTGAATTCCAAGCCACGCTTTCCGCCAGCAGCAGATTCACCTCACCTAATAGTGATGAATCTGAAGGCTTCAAAGAGTGGGCCGGGTAAATATCTGCTAATATGTTCCAATTATAATTTAATGAGCATAAGCACTGAAATAAGAGGAGCTGTTCAAAGGGATCCTGAATAAAAAGGGACTTGCATAGAGACTCAAATCTAGAGTGAATATTGTAGAGGTATTATTAATTGCCTCTTCATGAGCTATTTCACCTTAATTTTCTGTATCATGTAGTAAGTATCACAATCAGCCTTAATTGCTCCCAAGTAAATGTTTAACATACCGCTTTAGCGCCAATTTAATATTAAGGAAGATTAGCATTTCACCGATTCAATCAGTTTAATTAAAGACGCCTTCCACCTACAAATTATTATTTGTTATTTTTTAATGTGTTATACAGCACCATCAGCTATAGTGGCATTGTACAGAGAAGTGATACAAACAAGAGTTTGTAATGATGATAATACTAATAAAACATTTCCAGTATTACATACAGTTAAATAGAAAAACTATAGGAGACAGAACTGGCATGATAGGAGACAGAACTGGCATGATAGGAGACAGAACTGTACCCATGCAAGCTATGAAATGATTTCAAGCTCTTGGCCACCAGCAGATCATTATTGTTAAAGTGCACCAAAAATGCAGCTCGCTTATTGATCTCTGATGCCCATCCATATCACATGTTCCACGTCATATACTATATTAATACAGTATATCAATATAAAAAAAATAAAAATATATGTATTCTTCTACATATTTTTGGTAAAACAAATCCCAATAAGCGTATATTGATTGGTTTGCGCAAAAGTTGTAGCGTCTACAATATAGGGGATATATGTGTAGCGGCCATAACCCGTTGCAGGACGGCCTTGACTCAATGAGCTTACCGGTTACCTTCTTTTGGCCTGCTCTTCCACTTCCAGGGTTGATACCCAATGACTTGTACACTGACACAGATGAAGTCCTTTCAAAAAGGTTTTATTCTGCAGTAAAACTTTCAATAACACAGTCTCTTAGGGAACAGAGGGCATGGGTGAAGAAATCAGGCACCTTGAACTGCAGGTCTAGCAAAGTCTCTATTTCCACCCAGAGAGTAGCCACTTGCAGCTGAGTACTTCATGGCTGAACAGATCTCTAGCCAGAGATCATGGCAGTCAGCACGTTGACTCAAACTTGAACAACTAAGGGCGAACAGGAACCTTTTTCGTCCGTACCTGGAACGTTTCCCATCTCCTTTATGGTACTGGAAAAGTGTGAATTTGTCAATGTCCTTCTCAACTCAGTAACCAGGCACTTCTCAAGATGCCACTTGCCGACCCTCCTCCGAAGATTCCTCCCCCAGTCACTTCCACGAGCTGCGGTGTCCCTCCAAGCTGAGAGCGCACCCAGACACTTTGAATCCTCCCTCAGTTACTGCGCCTCGGACCAGCAGGTTCCGAGACTCGGGAACAGACGGATCCCTACCCCAGACCAAGCAGGTCTATCAGGGGCCACTGACAGGAATGTGTTGCGGGGTGTTGAACACCCCAAGACCGGGACCCCTCACTGAGCTGCCCCGGTCCTGGAACCAGACCAGACCACGCGGGTCTCTCGAACAACTCCGGAACCCCGAACACGTGACCCACACCTGTTTAAATACCCCTTCCCAGACTCCTCAGCGGGCTCCGGCACTCCCACTGATTGGCTCCGAGAAGGCCGATACCCAAACATCCAACCAGACTTGGTTCTAGCCTTCCAAACATAGCCTGGCCAGACTTGTGTTAAGGCCTACCTACACAATTAACCCTCAGAACCTTTACTGTTCTGAGGCCAAAAACTAAATTTACAGGTGTGTGACATTTGATGCCAAATGTCATCCGTTACATATGTATGACATTTGTATTATTCATTTTTTTTTAACTAGTATTTTTTTTTGTGACATTATGGCAGACAGGGAAAAGGATCACCGCTCAAGGTGAAAATGTGGATATAGAACCCTCCTCGGAACTGGAACACCAGGCGCTGGCTAAGCATATAGCAACATGAGGCAAAAAGAAAGTTCTGGACATCCACACTCCAGAATATAGCCTTTATTAGTAAAAGGTCTAACAGATACAAGCAACAGCAAAAAATGGGACAAACGACCCGACGCGCTTCACATTTAACAGTGCTTAGTCATAGCTTGACTATGACTAAGCAATGTTAAGTGTGAAACACGTCAACTCGTTTGTCCCATTTTTTGTCCCTTTTTTTGCTGTGGCTTGTATCTGTTGGACTTTTTTACTAACAAAGGCTATATTGGGGAGTGCGGCTGTCCAGAACTTCCTTTTTGCCTCATTACGGCGGACAGATCGGACACTTTTGACACTTTTTTTGGGACCATAGACATTTATACGGTGATCGGAGCTAAAAATAGCCACTGATTACTGTATAAATGTCACTGGCATGGAAGGGGTTAACACTAGGGGGCGATCAAGGGGTTAAGCGTGTCCTAGGGGTTGTTTCTAACTGTGGGGGGAGGGGACTGACTGGAAGTAGAGAGAGATCGCTGTTCTTAATCACTAGGAACAGCAGATGTCTCTCTATTTCCCTGACAGAATGGGGACATTGACAGATCCCCATTCTGGCTCTCTGAGGAGCAATCATGAGTCGCCGGTGGACATCACGGCCGCCAACCACGCGCATTGGCTCCGGAGTCATTTTGCAGGAGCGTGCGCGCTCCCTATAGCTCTTACAGCGGCTGATGTAAACCTACGGCGTTTTTTTGCGCAGCCGCGCCAACCTGCCGCAGTATAATGGCGGCGGCTGGTCATCAAGAGGTTAAAATACATCGCCTCTCATCCTACAATAAAGCAGTTTTACTTTTCTGAGGATTGCGGAAAAAATATAACTAACTTTATGGTTAATATTTTTTTTTTTGCTCAAAAGGTTTATTTTAAAACGTACAGGAGATATTAGCATTATTATCTTGAAATTGTATATAAATACAGTTCTTCTCAGAAAGATGTTATTACAGTTTAAGTGTGGTACTTCCGTATCTTCTGAGTACACAGTAGCATTATCCTCCCAGAACTATACTTAACCACTATTTTTGGTTGTAGCAATGCTCATGTATTGCTACTTTTATATGGATGATTATGCCTATATTTCATGGGAATGACTGTGACATATATAATTAATGTAACTGTGTACTCTTTTCATTCTCCACATTTACTTTATGACTTTTATGTTTTAATATACAGTTGCCTCCAGGCTAGTATTTGTTTCTCAACTGTATATAGTGTCAGTATATTACTTAGCACTTTACAGGGTATAAAGAATCAATTATATCAGCCCCTGTAACTTAAAGCGGTATTAAACCCTAAACCAAATATATTGCAGCTTACCAAGCATTAGATGTAGTGGCTGTATTTGTTTTCTTTTTTAGGCTTTCTTTCTTCTATTTTCATCTGGTGATGTGGCTAGTAGTTGTGTTGTTTTTCACAAGTTCAAGCTCTCCAGCAGAATGTGTCAGTTTACAGGAATGAGACAAACCACTTAACACTGACAGGGGTGTAAAACCAGCTTTAATTTATTCATGCAAAACCTTTGCTGCCCCCTCTGTTTTCCTTTGGTGATCTGGCCAGTAACACACCTCCTTTATTATAGTGCCTCCACTCTAGATGAATGAGAACAGGGGGCACCTTTGGACAGCAGCATTGTTAATCTGGGGGAAGGGTGTGTTAGGACTAGCAGGTTTAAATACACTAGCAAAATTTTGCCAAACTCCAGCTCACACTTCATATGCAGTTACAAAAAACAGTATTTATTTTCTTTTTTTCTTTTGGGATAAAGGGTTTACATAAATAAAAGCTGATCATTGAAAGCACCCTTGCTAGTGTTGAATGGTTTGTCTCATCCTTGTAGCTTATACATTTGCAAGCAGGCTTGTTCTTTAAAAAAAAAACAGATTTACTGGCTGGATCACCAGATGAAAATAAAAGAAAAAAATCCTATAAAAGACAATACAGCCACCCCATCTATGAATTGGTAAGCTGAAATATAATAAATGTTTGCTTTTGGGTTTCTTCAATTTTGATGTTCCTACTATGCAGAAAAATTCTGGGTGGAAAGCCAGTCAGCCTACGATATATTTTTGAATTATGGAAGGTAACATAAGCAAACAAAAGGAGACTATAAGGTCCGTACTACCACTTGACCTCATTCACAGAATTAACGCGCATAAGATATTTAGGTATCAGGACACATTTTGCCTAAATATCTCATGCGATCCTGAAACTGTAAATTCACTAGACAACTTGTGCAGTGTTTACCGAAAACCACTGAAAATGGTTGGTAACTACCACATGAACAAGCGTTAAAATACACTCACAGAAGCAAATAAATAATTAAGTGCATCAGAAATTAAGTAGTGGTCCAGGCATGCGGTATTTGTGGAATGTGTACTAGTTGTTAAGGAATATGTGACCTCTGCATCCTTAACAACCAATGGTTCCCCACAGACAGCTGAATCTAAAAAAAAAAAGAAATTGCCAGCAATAAACTTGGGGAAAAAGACAGGGTGCCCCCCCCCCCCTCCCAATGCATACCGGCCCTTTGGGTCTGGTATGGATTTTGAGGGGAATCCAAAGACAGAGTTTTTATGCATGGGGTCCCCTCAAAATCCATACCAGACCCTTATCCAACCATGCAACCCGGCAGGTCAAGAAAGGGAGGGGATAAGCAAATTCCCCCCCCTCCTGATGCCAGGCCACACCCTCAACATGGGAGAGTGCTTTGGGGTGGGACAGGTTGATAGGGACAAGAACCTCCTTCCCATAAACCTGGCCGGCAGTTGTGGGGGTCTGTGGGCGAGGGGATTATTGGAATCTGAGAGGCCCCTTTAACAAGGGAGTCCCAACATGGGGAGAGAAGGTGCTTTTGGGACATCCCCCCCCCATGTTGAGGGCATGTGGCTTGGTATGGTGCAGGAGGGGGACGCTCGCTTGTCCCCTCCCTTTTCTGACCTGCTCAGCTGCATGCTTGGATAAAGGTCTGGTATGGATCTTGGAGGGGGCCCACACCATTTTTTTTTAAATGTTGGTGTGGGGTTCCCCTTAAAATCCATACCAGACCTGATTTTTTTTTCTACTGTCAGCAGGGAACGCCACTGACAGCTTATGACTTATCGGCAGTCCATCTATTTATTAATATTAATAAATATACCAACTAGTGCCAGACATTAGATTTTCATATGTTTTCACTCCCAAAATACCTCAAGGGGGGATGGGCCGTAGCTCTGTGTCTGACTGGACACAGGGAGTTGTGACTGGGCTCAGGTGCCCCAGAGCAAGCTGCTTGCTCTGGGGGCACCCAACAGGAGGGAGGGGCCAGGAGCACAGAAGAGGGACACGAGAAGAGGAGGATCTGGGCTGCTCTGTGAAAATCCAGAGGTGGTAAGTATAACAAAACTTTACAATCACTTTAAAGCAACATTCAAGGTAAAAGCAACAAGATGAAATGAATAGCCTATTAAAAAATAAAAACAAAATCAGCTTTTGCTGCAATATTCTATTCAGCTTTTAAGGGTTAGTTCACTTTTTTGAAAAAAAAAATGAAAAGGTGAACTAACACCCTTCATCCTCCTGAACCCTCCCATGTCCCTGCTGTACTTCCCTCCATGGGTGATGAGCTGACAGTGCCCATGCAGTCTGAGTAGCTGTCTGGGGATTTGAGATGCTGGGAGGGCTCCCCTTGCGGCCGAGTGCAGCATACCACTGAAGGTGACACAGCAGGTGTGGTGCCCACAGAAGCATGGGTGCCTGGTTGCTGGAGACAGACGTGCTTTGGTAGGTCCAGGAGACAGGGACCAGGGAAGTAACTGGATCGCTGAGCCGGGAGCTAGGCCAGGGGTCATTCACAGGAAGACAGTCTGGAATAAGAATGACCAGGGGTGAGCTGAGTCTTGATAAGCAGAGTCCAATAGCCAGGCCGGGGTCAAATGCAGAGAGCAGGCAGAAAGAGGTCAAGTGCAAGCCAAGGATCGAGCCAGAGCAGGTCAGAACAAGCCGGGTCAGTACACAGGAGATCAGATCAGCAGGTAATACAGGGCACAGGAACACAGGGGGAGCTAAATATAAACCAGCACTGCATTGTTGCAATGCATTGTTGCAAGCAGTGGGTTTAAATAGGCAGTGGCGCCCAGATCACGGCGCCGTGCGTCCTTGCGCGCCAATGCGCGCTAACATTCACTTGTCTGTGCTGGTTTCCTGACACCCTGTGTTTATATGTAAATAACAGTCATTGATATGTAAATAGCGACAGAATTAATATGTAAATAGCCGTGGACCGCTGCACTGATATGTAAATAGAGGCGGTATTCATATGTATATCATGCCCCCCTGAGGTCATATCCACTATTACTTCTGCTGAATAGGGATGAGCCGAACACCCCCCCCCCCCCCCCGGTTCGGTTTGCACCAGAACTTTCGAATGGACCGAAAATTCGTGCAAACTTTAGAACCCAATTGAAGTCTATGGGACTCGAACGTTCGAAATAAAAAGTGCTAATTTTAATGGCTAATATGCAAGATATTGTCCTAAAAAGTGTTTGTGGACCCGGCTCCTGCCCCAGGGGACATGGGTCAATGCCTAAAATTTTTTTGAAAACGGCCGTTTTTTCGGGAGCACTGATTGTAATGATGATTAAAGTGAAATATTCCTTTAAATATCCTGCCTGGGGGGTGTCTATAGGATGCCTGTGAAGTGCCACGTGTTTCCCGTGTTTAGAACAGTCCCTGCACAAAATTACATTTAACTGAAAAAAAGTCATTTAAAACTGCTTGCGGTTTTAATGTAATATCTGGTTCTGGCAATACGGATGAAAATCATTGAGAAAAATGGCATGGGTAGCCCCCCCTGCCCATTACCAGCCCCTTTGGGTCTTGTACGGATATTAAGGGGAACCCCATACCCATATTAAAAAGGCATGGGGCCCCCAGGCCCTATGTACTCAGAACATACAGGTGGTGCAAACAAGACAGGGACTGTAGGTTTTTTGTGTTAAGTAGAATCTGTTTGTAATTTTGAACTGGTACATTTTTAAAGTGTAGCTCCAGTCCAAAAATCTATTTTTAAGCTTTTTGGAAAACATAGGGAAGGGTTATCAGGTTCTCTATATCGGTGCTGGTGTCAGTGCTCAGTCTCTATCGCGGTGCTGGTGTCAGTGAGGGCGATAGCAGCAGAGAAGGCAATCAGCAGGCAGTGCCAGCACCATGGTTGAGGATCAGCACTGGACTGGCACCTCCGGACCACCGCAGTGGAGCCCTGCATAGGTGGGGGTAAGGGCCGGGCAGAGGGAGGGGCTCAAGCACAGGTTGGCACACTGGGACACTGGCACCGGACTGCGCTGCCCTGACTGTGGCACTGATCATCTCCTGCACCCCCTTCATAGCCTGGCTTGACCTTGCCTCTCCTGCATGGCCTTCATGCGCTCCTGAATTGTCAAAATTTCACAAATAAAAAAAAGAGTGCTTGTCGTTGTCGATCCCAGATTCACTTCATACTTTTATTATGTCAGTGTCCATGTGGTGGGACTGTGTGTGCACAGCTAGTAAGTATTTTGTGGCTGAAAATATGACCTGTAGGTTTTTAAGGTTCGCCTTCCATTAAAGTCAATGGGGCCCGCCGCAAACTTTGTGGTTCGCAAACTTTTGGCCGCGCTCACAGTTCGCGCAACGTCCCGTCGGAAGTTCGTCCATCACTAGATGTGACATTTCAAAAAAAATTATTTGGTTACATCAGCTTCAGGTGTTTGGTAGCTGGTGGTGATCCAAGACTGACTCATTGGAGATGTGCCGCCTCCTCCTCCTCTCTCCTATCAGGCACCCACGTGGAGTCATTGACCTCATCATCCCCTCCCTCTTGATCACTGGAGCAAACCTGGCAGTATGCTGCTGCTGGTGGAACGTGACTGCCAGATTGCTGTCCTTCTTGAGCATCCCCTCTCTCTGTGCTCACGGTACTGCCTTCCTCTAGCTGGGTATCATCATCAGAGCCTTCAAAACGCTGGGCATCCTCCTGGAGCATGTACCCAACACTGTGCTCAAACAGTTCAGGGGACTCTTCAGGAGGACATGGTGAGTCTAGGGAAGGAGGGACTGATGACATTGAGATGAGGGAAGAGGACGCGTTGGCAGCTGCTTTGCTAGTACCCTGAGCCTGGGTGAGAGAGGATGAGGAGGATGAAGAGGGCTTGGTTATCCACTCTACCAAGTCTTCGGCATGATGCGGCTCAACACGTCCAGCTGCCAAAAATAAGGACAAGCGTGTCCCATGGCCACGTGCTGATGATGATGCATAGCGTCCATGTCCAGCACTGTTGTCTCTAGACACAGAGCCTGCTTGCCCTCTTTTATTGGCTTGTGACTGTCTGACTCTCATTGTTGGCCTACCAGACATAGTAATGGCCTGTAGGGAGATGGGAAAACCAGCAATTGGGTAGTTTATATTGTGCAGGAGGCACACAGCACCCACTGTAAAGGCTGCAGATGCCTGTATTAGAGAACACCAGCAATAAAGGGTAGATACAGGTGTATACTGTGCTGGAGGCACACAACACCCACTTTAACTCCTGCAGATGCCTGAGAAAAGAACACACTGTCCCTGCCTATCTAGCTCTTTCTCTGCACACCGGAACACTACACAAGACCGTCGCGCTGGCGGCCTTATATAGTGTGGGGCGTGTACTAACCCCCCTGAGCTATAATTGGCCACGCTATTTTTTAAAAAATTTTGGTGTGAGGTTCCCCTTAATATCCATACCAGACCTGAAGGGCCTGGTATGGAATTTAGGGGGACCCCACACTTTTTTTTGGTTCGGGGTTCCCCTGTGGGGAAACCCCCATGCTGTTTTTATCAATGAACTTTTATGTGTATTGTGGACCAACAATTCATTGTAGCCGTGAGTAGTTTTAAATGACTTTTATTCCTTTAGAAATGTCATTTTGCGGTCAGACTGTTCTAAACACGGGAAACATGCGCCCCATTACAGGCATACTATAGACACCCCCCAGGTACGAAATTTAAAGGAATATTACACTTTTATTGTTTCACTTTAAGCATTAAAATCACTGCTCCCAAAAAAACGGGCCATTTAAAACTTTTTTTGCATTGATACATGTCCCCTGGGGCAGGACCCAGGTCCCCAAACACTTTTTATGACAATACCATGCATATAAGCCTTTGGATTATTCATGTTTGTGTCCCATAGGCATTAACGGTGTTCATGTGTTGAAACTAATTTTTTTGCCTGTTCGCATGTTCTGGTGTGAACCGAACAGGGGGGTGTTCGGCACATTACTAGTTGTCAGGGAGATCATTGCATATTCCCCTTTACACTGGTGGTTGGTGTAAATGCTCTTATTATGTTGGTGTCAGTGTAGAAATCCCTCTTTATATTGGAGGGTGGCGTAAAATCCCCCATTACATGGTGGTCAGTGTAAATCCTCCCTCACATTGGTGGTCATTGCAAATTCCCCAAAGATTTCCAGCTTTACCCGATTCAGAATTTGCCACAGTGTACTGCCTCCTAACTAATCCAATCTCCCCACCACTTCCACTGATCCCGTCAACTCCCCAGCATTTATCTGATCACACCCCCTCCCCCAGCATTGCCACTGATCCCAGGAGTCCTAGGAGTTTTCTGTCTATCGATGGGTCCCCTCAACTCCCCAGCCCATGGTGTGCAGGCAATAAGATGATGATATGCTGTAACCTTTAGCAACCAATCAGTGAGCACTAACCACTTGTAACCGAGTAGTGAGTGGTAAGAATGTCCAGTAACCTCAAGCAACCAGTGAGCAGTATTGATGTACAATAATCTCTAGCAACCAATTAACAAGCAGAAGTCAGCTGTAACCTATAGCATATAATCAGTAAGCCATAATGTGTACTGTAACCTCTAGCAGGTAGTCAGTGAGTGGTAATGATAGACTGTAACCTCTGGTAACCAAACGCGATCGCTGCCTGATATGATTCAGTAAACTGATTTTGAGTATAGCTGCTATTTATTGTATGTCGCAGAAAAGGTGAAGAGTGAAATTGCATGGGGGGGGGGGGGGGGGGTGTCATAACAAAATGTTTGCCCAGTGTCCAGTCACTATTAAAGGGGTTGTAAACTCTTGTGTTTTTTCACCTTAATACATCCTATGCAAAAAACCTGGCAGTGACTGGTCCCCCAGCCCCCTCGTTTTACCCTAGGGGGTTATTTGATGCAGGGAAGAGCCACGAGAGCCACCAAGGGACCCCAGAAGAGGATGTCTGGGGCCACATGTTTGTCGTTAAAAAACAAACAAACAAGCATTTACAATCAGTTTAACTAAAGACGGTCCTGCTTATGACAATTCTTCTGTATGTCCTTATGGCAATACTTCTCTATGCCCGGTACACACAATACGATTATCGAACAAATGATCGTCCATTTTTTTTTTGCATGCTAATCTCACGTCGAATTTGATGAGTTTACTACAGTCACGAAAATTCACGTATGACAGAATAAAAAAAATCGGAAGTGATGTCATGTGTTGTATTGCATTTTTAAAAGACAGCTGTACTGTAAACGAAAATCGTACGATCCGTGCATGTCCGATAGAATAATATCGGATGAACTGTCCTGATCAGCTCTCGAAAGCTCTGTACTAACGATCTGATTATCATATTATTGATTCAAAATCTGCATTTTTGGTACGATTTTCGGATTGTGTGTACGGGGCTTAAAGGAATGGCATTATGCCAGGTGTAGCTAGGCACGAGATGGACAATGTCAGTGATTTTGTGTCTCTGGTGGCCTAAGCTTAAATCCAGCTCAGATTGCCTTCAAGAAAATACAACTTGAAACTTTTATCATTTTTCAAAGGACAGAAGTTGTTCTTGGCACTCAATAAACACAAGTGTACTTGTTTAAATCATGATCTGAACAAAAATGACGGCAAAAGAACATGGGGCTCTGCAGTTCCTGTGACAGTAAGATCAGAGCTGATAATTTCTTGCCTTTTTCTCAGACATTGAAAAAACATGAAAACATTCAGTAACCCATCTCTATAATTTAACCCAAAACCTCAGACCTGTAAGGCACAAATGATCCATACTTATCCATGCTTCATCATGCTTCATAGGCTGAGTTTTTCTTTGTTTTGCAAAAACAGTAGTAAAAATTTTTTTCATGTATTTCTCCTTTAAAATCCCTGTGGTGTGCCTCTATATGAAATATAAAATTTGAAGCAGTGCCAACATGAAGATTAGAAATTGGACTCCAGGCTGTTGGATAAAGAGAAGAGCTACATTGTGTTTTCCTGTATACTGTTAGCAGGGGGTCCTACCAAGACCTTGTACTGGACAGAAAACCTTACCAGTGCTAAATGTGGACAGTGAACCTTACTGATGCACAAAAAATAATAATGGAAACCAGATAATACCTCCTTCATATAATATACTGCATATGCATATATACAAAGAGAAAGAACCCTTAAAGGGCCAGAAATAGAATAATGAGCAGATGCTATAGGGTTTAATCAGCAGTTGGTGGCAAGCTTTTAGGCAGGTGAAGTCTGTTTTCTCCACTGCAGGTGGCACTCAACCACAGCGGCATTGCAGTTGGAGGGGAAGTCAAGAGGAACATGGTTCCTCTATGGTTTTCTGGATCACTGGAGAAGCTATCCGATTGGATGCTGCCATTCCATGTGACTCTGGCTGCCATCTTGGGTCAGGCAGTGTCTATTTAGGGACCATGGTTCCCAGGCTTGGTGTACAGTTCGCGTGCGGATAGTCAGGGACAGTGAATAGGGGTAGGGAGAGGCTCCAGACAAATACGGAATGAGTAGGGATGCATCATCCTTCCTGGAAGCCTCCCTACTTGTGTACGGACCAGCCAGGCCATATTCTTTACCTCAAGACAGACGTTATCAGTACATTTGATACCTGCTCTGCTACACATCGCTGTTACATCCTGTGAGTGCCCCTGGTTGGGTGCTTTCACACCATGCTTATTGTGAATTGCCAAACCTTGACTTTAAAGTAATGTAAAGTCTTGTTTAAAAAAAATTGAAAAATAAACCTGGATCTTGCAGCCTGGATCTTCCTCTTCTCAGGTCTCTCTTCACTGCTCCTTGCCTCTCCCTCCTGTTGAGTGCCCCCACAGCAAGAAGCTTGCCATGGGGGCACCCGAGCTGGGTCACAGCTCCGTAAGTCCATTTAGACATGGAGCCCCGACCCGGCCCCTGATTGGCTCTCTGACTTTCATTGACAGCTGCAGGAGCCATTAGCACCACTGCTGTGTCTCAGCCAATTAGGAGGAGAGTCCCGAATGGCTAAGACACCCGTGGACATCGCTGGAGAGAGAGAGGGCTCAAGTAAGTAATGACAGGGTTCTGAGGAGGCTGCTACACACAGAAGATTTTTTATTAAGATAAAAAACCTTCTGCCTTTACAACTCCATTAATACAAGTTCTGTTTCCTGACTCTTATGTGTTTATTACCGCACCATGTTGCACCCCCCCCCCCCCCCCCCCCACAAGCTAGTTCATATATTTGCCAACCTTAGATATATGGATTCTACCTGCCCCTGAGTGGTTTTCACAAAACATATAGAGCTAGGATAGCTCCCTGCTCCCCATTCACACCTGGAACCTGCTCCACATTCACACCTGGGACCTGCTCCCCATTCACATCTGGGACCTGCTCAGGTTTGCGGCCTTTTTTAAAGAGCATCAGAGTGGCCTGGGAGGCAATTGCCTCCCTACCCACTGGGCCTCTCTGATGTCCTGTAAAAAGGCTGCACTGCTTCTGCCAGAAATGATCAGCCAAGAAACCGTCAAGAGGATCACACAGAGCGGGGATCTGACGCTGTGACATATCTTGTATATTAAACGCCGACCCCAGTCAAACAAGGTCTCGGCTTCTATGATAGACAGACTGCGGGTCCAGGAGGCAAGACTTTGACAGTGGCCAGCATTTCATCTCCAAGCTGTGTTACAGCAGAAGGTCCCCTCTCTGTGTGATCTGGCTGGCAATCCTCCTGATTCCTCCCTGTGATCCCTGTTGCATTGATGGGAACTGATGAAGCTGCACTTATGGGCACTGATAGGCTGCATTGATGGGCACTAGTGAGGCAGCACTTATGGACACTGATAGGCTTTATTGATGGGCACTGATTAGGCTGCACTGATGGGCGGGCACTGATAGGCTGCATTAATGGACACTGATAAGGCTGTACTTATGGGCACTGCTATGCTGCACTGATGGGCACTGCTATGCTGCACTGATGGGCACCGCTATACTGCACTGATGGGCACCGCTATGCTGCACTGATGGGCACCGCTATGCTGCACTGATGGGCACTGAGACTGCATTGATGGGCACTGATAGACTGCATTGATGGGCACTGATAAGCGCCGATGAGGCTGAACTGATGGACACTGATGATGCTGCACTGGTGGGCAGTGATAGGCTGCACTGATGGGCACTGATAAGGCTTCACTGATGGACACTGATGAGGTTGCACTGATGGGCAATGATAGGCTGCATTTATGGGCACTGATAGCCTGCACTGATGGGAACTGATGAGGCTGCACTGATGAGGTGGCAATGATGGGCACTGATAAGCTGCACTGATGGGCACTGATGAGGCTGCACTGATAAGGCAGAACTGATATGCTGCACTGATGGGTCTGCACTGATGGGCACTAATAGACTGCACTGATGAGCAATGATAATGCTGCACTGATGGGCACTGATGATTCTGTAATGAAGGGTGCTGATGAGGCTGCACTGATGGGCTCTAATGGGGCTGCACTGATGGTCACTGATATACTTTATGTCAATATTGTTAAAGTTGTTGATAATATTCATTTTGTAACTTAATTCTGCATAAAACATTTAACAGTGTAATTTCATGGGGAATGAGATCTAGGGGTGAGACAGGGTAGGGGTTGGGTGGGGCAACTGGTGGCCTGGCTAGTAGCTCAGGACTTGACATTTTGAGATTTTGAGCCCTGTATATATATATATATATATATATATATATATATATATATATATATATATATATATATATATATATATACACACACACACACACACACACACACACACATATATATATATATATATATACAGTATATATACAGTACATTTGTCAGCTTATAATAAATCCAGAGTAAGATTTTGTGTATTTATTTGAATTAATATGACCAAAATTAATATGGTAGGTAGGCAAAATAGTCAAAGGGTTTTAGTCAAGTTAAAGTAGAGTTCCACCTGAAGCACTTACCCCCGAAGAAGCGGCTGAATTTGATTCGGGCCTGCACTCTGCTAATGACCCCCCCAAATTGACTCAGTCCCCTTGACACAGCTGTGGTGCAACACAATACAGTACAATATAATGTAATGCAATATACCTGTGTTGTAACCTCAGGATTCACTGGCTCCACCTGCTGGGAGAAAAAGGAACAACACTCCACACCAAAGTACTTAACCAGAAACGTATATATTTACTGGAACTTGAGTAAAGTAAAATGGTAAAATGGTAAGTACAATATTTGCACTGTTACATAAACATAATGTAACAGCACAGTAGGTATACACAACAGATTATACCTGAACAGTTGTCTTAAATGACCCCTTAGAATGCGGCTCCAATTGGGACCAGTGCTCAGAGGGACTACACCTTACTCTGGGCACCTTCCCACTTCCAGCACATCCTAGTAGCTATATGCAGGATCAATAATGAATTACAACACAATCACTAGGGAGCTCCCCCTACTTTAATAAGATGCAAGGCCTTGCAATAAAGGATGCAGTCTTTGATCTTCTTTTCTTCTGCTAGCTATAGTTGTTGTAACAATTGTAATCCAACAGTAATCCGACAGTGGAACAACAAAGGTTAACGTGAGATGAATATTAGAACTGTTCCTGTAGTATGATACACTTGTAATTGCCTCTGGTGTAACACAGTGCTAATAGTATTGTGATGAATAGGCTTGAGGTCTGCTTAAACTCAATCTGTCCATTAGATTCTCCTCCGTGGGACTACAAGTCCCAGCAACACTGTGTTAAAGTCTAGGTGTATGCAAGTGCATAAGAAACTGTGGGCAACAACCCTCTCACCAAACTGGGTCTGAAGAATCAGTCAGCTCTACTCAACTGGTCTCAGTCCATTTGCTGCGGCCACACCGTCACGCTGTTCAGCTTCACAAGGTCACCAGGAGCTCTCGGTTACCTCCGTCAGGGTGCCTCTGTATCCTTCCCGATCCGACCACACTGCTATCCCAGCACTCTGTGGTGTGAAGTCCTCCTCTGGTTTTAATTTGCTGCTCTGCAGGCTGCAGTTCTCTGGAGACCTCCTCACAGGTCCTCACAGGCAGGCCATGTGTCCAGAAGAGCCAGAAAATGGCCACTTGGGCTCTTTTATAGCCTACCCAGCATGCAGTTCAGTAGAGGGTGATCATGGGTAGGTCACCTGAAAATATAGGTAGATAAGGACAAATAACAAAAGTAAACACAGTCACTTCCTGTTATCTTTCCAACACCATGAAAAGGAAAATAACTAAAGTCCATTTCCAGTTTTGGTCACTAGATAGTGCCAAATACTAATGAATAACATTATCCTTAGGTTTACATTGTATTCACCTTAAAGTGGAGGGCCAACCTGAAAAAGAAAAATATTAAAAATTACAAAAAAATCTAAAAAAAAAAATGAAAAAAATTTTTTTTTTACTTACCAGAAATGCCTGTTGCTAGGCACATAATCCTAATATTCCTCTTCCTCCTCCGCGGAGATGTTCTTTCTTCTCTCCTCGTCGCGTTGTCTTCTGGGTAATGGGTCGCGCTGTGTTCTGGGAACTGTGTGTTCCAGAACACAGCACGTCCCATTCACAAAGCGCTGCGCTACTCGCGCATGCTCAGTAGGAAATGGGCAGTGAAGCCGTAAGGCTCCACTGCCTGTTTCCCTTAGAAGGAATGGCGGCGCCGGGACCCGAGAGCCGAGGGACGGGTCGGCCTTGGGTGGCCGACATCGCGGGCGCCCTGGACAGGTAGGGATGAGCTTCATGTTCGAGTCAAACGTACGTTCGACTCGAACATCGGCTGTTCGCCCGTTCGGCGAATTCCGAACGTTATGGGCCATTCGCGCCAAATTTGTGTGGCGCTCACAGCCCACAATGCACTGCGTCATCGCAGTGCATTGCTGGCTCATGATTGGCCAAGCATGCACTGTGACCCCGCATGCTTGGCCAATCACAGCGCCAGCAGCGAGGAGAGCCATGATTGGCCACAGGCAGGATGCCTGTGGCCAATCATAGCTCAGGCTGTGTAGTACACGCCCCACACTATATAAGGCCGCCAGCGCGGCGGCCTAGTGTAGTGTGTTGGCGTCTGAAGCAGTTAGTGGGTGTTGTGTGACTCCATTACACTGCTGTTTTACCCAACTCCTTTCAGGCCATTACCATGTCTGGAAGGCCAGCAAGGAGAGGCAGACAGGCGCGAGCCGATAAAAGAGGGCAAGCAGGCTCTGTGTCTAGAGACAACAGTGCTGGTTGTGGACGCGGTGCATTGTCATCAGCACGTGGCCATGGGACACGCTTGTCCTTCTTTTCGGCAGCTGGACATGTTGAACCGCAACATGCCAACGACTTGGTAGAGTGGATGACCAAGCCCTCTTCATCCTCCTCATCCCCTCTCACCCAGGCTCAGGGTACTAGCAAAGCAGCTGCCAACGCGTCCTCTTCCCTCATCTCAATGTCATCAGTCACTCCTTCCCTAGACTCACCATGTCCTCCTGAAGAGTCCCCTGAACTGTTTGAGCACAGTGTTGGGTACATGCTCCAGGAGGATGCCCAGCGTTTTGAAGGCTCTGATGATGATACCCAGCTAGAGGAAGGCAGTACCGTGAGCACAGAGAGAGGGGATGCTCAAGAAGGACAGCAATCTGGCAGTCATGTTCCACAAGCTGCAGCATACTGCCAGGTTTGCTACAGCGATGAAGAGGGAGGGGATGATGAGGGCACTGACTCCACGTGGGTGCCTGGTAGGAGAGAGGAGGAGGAGGAGGAGGAGGAGGAGGAGGCACATGTCCAACAAGGCAGGATGCCCTCCGGGGGCCAGCTTAGGGGCAGCACACCGACTGAATCACACCGCAGAGCTCCGCCTGTGCAGGGCGCTGCCTCTGCGTGTTATTCTAAAAGTTCTTTGGTGTGGGCCTTTTTTGAGACGAGTGCATCAGATCGCACCGCTGCTATATTTGCAACATATGTCTCAAGCGTATCTCGTGTGGCCAAAACATCAGCCGCTTGGGCACCACATGCTTGACCAGACATACCGTATATACTCGAGTATAAGCCGAGATTTTCAGCCTCTTTTTTGAGGCTGAAAGTGCCCCCCTCGGCTTATACTCGAGTCATCGCTGTCTGCCCGCTCGATCAGCGTGTCGAGCAGACAGACAGCGGCCATTCTATTCAAAAGCCGCGCCTCCGGCTCCGCCTTCGCCTGTGATAGGCGGAACACTGAATTTCCCAGCAGCCTGTGTTCCGCCTATCACGGACATCGTATCATCCTCGTACTACGGACGAGGATGATACGACGTCTGTGATAGGCGGAACACAGGCTGCTGGGAAATTCAGTGTTCCGCCTATCACAGGCGAAGGCGGCGGCGCAGCTTTTGAACTTTACAATGGCCGCCGACGAAGAGGGCACGGGACGGCACGGCACGGGACGGGACGGGACGGGGGCAAGGCAAGGCACGACACGGGACGGATGCAAGGAGGCAAGGCACGGCACGGGACGGAGGCAAGGAGGCAAGGCACGGGACGGAGGCTCGGGACAAAGGTAGGCTGGACACACACACACACACACACACACACACACACACACACACACACACACACACACACACACACACACACATGGATGGAGACACACACAGGGATGGATGGATGGATGGATGGAGACACACACACACAGGGATGGATGGATGGATGGATGGAGACACACACACACAGGGATGGATGGATGGATGGATGGAGACACACACACACAGGGATGGATGGATGGATGGACACACACACACACAGGGATGGATGGACGGACACACAGGGATGGACGGACACACAGGGATGGACGGACACACAGGGATGGACGGACACACAGGGATGGACGGACACACACACAGGGATGGACAGGCATGTCTCACCCTCGGCTTATACACGAGTCAATAAGTTTGCCAGTTTTTTTGGGGGTAAATTGGGGGCCTCGGCTTATATTCGGGTCGGCCTATACTCGAGTATATACGGTATGTTGACCTGCCATGCAGCTCGTTGGCAAGCGCACCTCAAAGACCCACACCAAAGAACAAAGCGGGCCTCTCCTTGCTCCTCATCAGCTGGCATCTCCAACCCCACTAGGCCTTCAGTCCTCTCTGAAACCTGCTCTGAGAGGAATGAAGGTGTAGAATTAGGTGTGTCACAGCCAAGTGCTTCCGGGCACTCTGCTAGCAGTACACCCACGTCCGATTATAGCAGGCAAATGTCCCTGCCCCAGCTGCTGGACCAGCGAAAGAAGTTCACTCCCAGCCATCCACATGCCCAGCGGTTGAATGCTAGCTTGGCTAAATTGCTAGCACTTCAACTGCTGCCTTTTCAGTTGGTAGACTCGGCCCCCTTCCGTGAGTTTGTACAATGTGCGGTTCCTCAGTGGCAGGTCCCCAAACGCCACTTTTTCTCACGGAAGGCGATTCCGGCTCTCTACCGGCATGTGGAAGGCAATGTCCTTGCCTCGCTGGACAGGGCGGTCAGCGGTAAGGTGCATATTACCGCTGACTCATGGTCCAGCAGGCATGGACAGGGACGTTACCTGTCTTTCACGGCCCATTGGGTCACTCTTCTGGCAGCTGGGAAGGATGCAGGACAAGGTGCAGTAGTGTTGGAGGTTGTTCCACCACCACGCCTCCAAAATGCTACTATTGGTTGTGACACACCTCTCTCCTCCACCCCCTCCTCTTATTCTTCCTCCATGGCCTCTTCCAGTGCTCTGTCCTCAGAACCAGCGGTGCTCCGTAGGCGTTCCAGGGGCTACGCAAGTACGCAGGCAAAACGATGCCATGCTGTGCTTGCGCTGGATTGTTTGGGGGACAGGAGCCACACTGGGGCGGATGTTTTGTCAGCTCTGCAGGGGCAGGCTGAGAGGTGGTTGACGCCACGCCAGCTTAAGCCAGGAATGGTGGTTTGTGACAATGGCACCAACCTCCTCTCCGCCCTCCGACAGGGACAACAGACCCATGTGCCCTGTGTAGATCACGTCCTTAACCTGGTGGTGCAGCGGTTCTTGGGCAGGTACCTCGGCTTACAGGATGTACTGAAGCAGGCCAGGAAAGTCTGTGTGCATTTCCGCCGATCATTTAATGCCTGTGCTCGGCTGGCTGAGCTCCAAAAGGAGTTGAACCTGCCCAAGAACCGCCTTATATGTGACATGCCCACCAGGTGGAACTCAACGTTGGCCATGCTGCAGCGGCTGCACACGCAGCAGAGGGCCATCAATGAGTACCTGTGTGGCCACGGCACCAGGACAGGGTCAGGGGAGCTCGGTTTTTTCTCATCACGCCAGTGGAGCATGATCAGGGATGCATGCACTGTCCTGTCACCGTTTGAGGAGCCCACAAGGATGGTGAGCAGTGACAGTGCATGCATCAGTGACACTGTACCTCTTGTCCACCTCTTGGAGCATACGCTGCGTGGAATAATGGACAGGGCACTTGAGGCAGAACAGAGGCAGGAAGAGGAGGACTTCCTTGCCTCTCAAGGCCCCCTTTATCCAGACAGTGTTCCTGCTGTGCCACCCATCACACAGGAAGAGGATGAGGAGGAGGAAGAGGAGGAGGAGGATGATTGTGTCAGCATGGAGGTGGAGGCTGGCACTCAGCATCAGCAGCAGCAGTCTTGTAGGGATGATTTACAGTCCCAAGAAACACGTGGACTTGTACGTGGCTGGGAGGAGGTCGCTGCGGATCATGTTGCCCTTAGTGACCCAGAGGACTCCGGACCGAATGCCTCAGCTAACCTACGCTGCATGGCCTCCCTGATCCTGCAAAGCCTGCAGAAGGATCCTCGTATTCTTCGGATCAAGGAGAGGGACCATTACTGGCTGGCCACTCTCCTTGATCCACGGTACAAGGGTAAGGTTGTCGACCTTATCTTGCCATCGCAGAGGGAGCAGAGGATGAGACATCTCCGGGAGGCCTTGCAGAAAGGTCTGTGCAACGCGTTCCCAGAGACTGGGAGGTTACAAACTCCTGGTCCTGGACAACGTGTTGCTGAGGCATCGGTCAGAAGGAGCGGTGGAGAAGGTGGCCGTCTGACTGATGCTTTCAGACAATTTTTTAGTCCACAGCCCCAAGGTATGATCGGTTCCAGCAACCATCGACAGCGTCTGATTTACATGGTGCAGGAATACCTAGGGGCAAGGTCAGACTTGGACACCTTTCCCACCAAAAATCCTTTGGCTTACTGGGTCTTGAGGATGGATCACTGGCCAGAGCTTGCACAGTATGCAATTGAGCTACTGGCCTGTCCTGCATCCAGCGTTCTTTCGGAACGCACCTTCAGTGCTGCTGGTGGCTTTGTTACCGATCACAGGGTGCGCCTGTCCACCGAATCAGTTGATCGACTGACCTTCATCAAGATGAATCACTCTTGGATCACCCACAGCTACCAAGCACCTGAAGCTGATGTAACCGAATAATTTTTTTTGAAATATCACATCCCTTCAAGATTGCCTATGCTGAGTGACTGTCCTGTTATGTTGATTGTCTATCCTCTTCCTCCTCCGCTGATATGTTGGAAGAACATTTCTGGCTCTGGGTGATGCCATCAGCCCAATTTTTCTGCCCCTGTTTAACAGGGGCGTTTAATTACAATTTTTGATGCAATGCTTTGCAGCAGGGCTAATTCCTGCAATAAAACTAGAGTATATGGGAGAGGTTGCAGTGTGGTGGCACCAGCACCAGTGCCTAAGGCCCAATTTTTCTGCCCCTGTTTAACAGGGGCGTTTAATTACAATTTTTGATGCAATGCTTTGCAGCAGGGCTAATTCCTGCAATAAAACTAGAGTATATGGAAGAGGTTGCAGTGTGGTGGCACCAGCACCAGTGCCTAAGGCCCAATTTTTCTGCCCCTGTTTAACAGGGGCGTTTAATTACAATTTTTGATGCAATGCTTTGCAGCAGGGCTAATTCCTGCAATAAAACTAGAGTATATGGAAGAGGTTGCAGTGTGGTGGCACCAGCACCAGTGCCTAAGGCCCAATTTTTCTGCCCCTGTTTAACAGGGACTAGTAATTACAATTCTTGATATAATATTTCACAGGAGGGCCCGTTCCTGTGCCCACCCAGAGTAACTGTGAGGACTTGTGGCACCTAGTGTTGTGGCACCAGCACCACAACCACCAAAAGTCAATTTTTCTACCACTGTTCAACAATGGCATGTAATTACAATTCTTGATATAATCGTTCACAGCAGGGCGCTCCAACGCCCACCAATAGTCACTTTGAGGGCTTACAATGTTGTGGCAAAACCAACACCTTGTTCCGCCATTTCTGCAGAGCATATAGGGCAGGCACCTACTTTCAAACATCCAACTTACAAACATCTCCTACTTGCAAACGGAAGGAGACAACAGCAAGTGAGATGAAAAAAGATGGACGACAAAACAAATTATACAGGGGTGATAACCCTTCCCTATGTTTTCCAAAAAGCTTAAAAATAGTTTTTTTGACTGGAGCTCTTTAAAAATGTACCAGTTGAAAATTACAAACAGATTCAACTTAACACAACAAACCTACACAGTCCCTGTCTTGTTTGCACCGCCAGTGTACTGCTGTTCTAAGTATATAGGGCCTGGGGGCCACACACATTTCCTTTTTTTAATATGGGTACAGGGTTCCCCTTAATATGCGTACAAGACCCAAATAGGCTGGTAATGGGCAGGGAGGGCTACCCATGCCATTTTTCTCAATGATTTTCAACCATATTGCAGGAACCAGATATAACATTAAAACCGCAAGCAGTTTTAAATGGTGTTATTTCCGTTTAATGCCATTTTGTGCAGGGACTGTTCTAAACACGGGAAAGACGTGGCACTTCACAGGCATACTACAGACACCCCCCAGGCACCATATTTAAAGGAATATTTCACTTTTTTTTTCACTTTAATCGTCATTAAAATCAGTGCTCCCGCCAAAACGGCCATTTTTAAAAACATTTTAGGCATTGACCCATGTCCCCTGGGGCAGGAGCCAGGTCCCCAAACCCTTTTTAGGACAGTATCTTGCATATTAGCCGTTAAAATTAGCACTTTTAATTTTGAACGTTCGAGTCCCATAGACTTCAATGGGGTTCTAAAGTTCGTTCGAATTTGGGGTCCGTTCGAAAGTTCTGGTGCGAACCGAACCGGGGGGTGTTCGGCTCATCCCTATGGACAGATAAGTGTGCTTATTAAGTCAGCAGCTGCAGTGTTTGCAGCTGCTGACTTTTAATTTTTTTATTTTTTAAACGGCCCTCCTCTTTAATATTGCATTAATAGGCAAAAATGTCAGTGCTACACACCCATTTAAAAGTCAGAAGCTACAAAAAGTGTAGCTGCTGACTTAATAATCAGACACTCACCTGTCCCACAGTCCAGCGATGTGGGCGCACAAAGCCTCACTCCTCTCCACGGTCTTATGGGACCTGTGACGTGTCCCAGAAGATTGCAGGGAGGGAGGAGGGAGAGGTGAAATTCCTTCCGGCGCCACAGAGCCAGAGGAGGAAGTGGGAGCTTAGTGCTCTTAAAAACAGGGTACCCACTCCAAATGTGGCTTTCCAGGGGGGGGTACCATCACTTAAAGCGGAACTTCCATTTTTGGATGGAACTCCGCTTTAACTGATACTGATAGCAACTGTACTTATTCTGCTAAATTTGGCCTGATAACCTAGGCGGACAAGGAAAAGGTAAATCTTTTTTTTTTTTTTTTTTATTAAGGAAAGATTCTACTCCAAAGCTAGAAAATGATCATTTATTTTGTACACAGAATTACAAACAGTTTTCTGCTGGCTTGTATGGATGGCGAGATTTCAGAGCATTTCATGTTCAGACTGACCATTACCAGTCAGCTTGTGCTAGAATTCAAGGACTGTTATGCTAATGTTCAAAGCTTACTTCTTAATGCCTGGCTAATCGACTTGGCCAAGCAGAAACCGTCGCAGATGGAATTCTAACCATGAAATAACAGGCCTGACACTTCACATTTTCATAATGAAAACTTGTCCCCACCAATATATTAAAGCAAAATAATAATTAAGATATTCTGAACAAAAGCAAAAGCTCTGCGTAGACAGCCATGTTAGAGGACAAATGTCACCTTTTTTCCAACCATGCTAAAATGAAAACCCTTGTTATGTTGTCAAGCTGAGGGGGTAGACAATGCCCGTGCTAACCTATAATCAGACTGTTTTACTTTCCTTACTGTCATTTCTCTAATTACAGAATTAAGGAAAGGGATCTTCTCAAGCATAAATATAAAGGAAAATCTCCTGCTGAACTGATAACAAAACCAGGACAAATGTATAAACTCAAATCTAGCTTCATATTGAAAAAGATATATACCGGTGTAAATATAAAAAATTATACTATCATTACTGTTTATTTTTATTGATAAAGCAACATGATATTCAATAGGGATGAGTCAAATGTACCAGGGTTTGTTGGCGAGTCAGAGAACTGTTAAATCCAAAATCTAGAGCAAAGATGCTGCTTGCAGGAGTTTTTTTAACCACTTCAGCCCCGGACCAATAAATACCTTAAAGAGGAGGGCCGGTTAAAATAAAAAAAGAAAAAAAGTCAGCAGCTGCAAACACTGCAGTTGCTGACTTAATAAACACACTCACCTGTCCAGGGCGCCCGCGATGTCGGCCGCCCGAGGCCGACCCGTCCCTCGGCTCTCGGGTCCCGGCGCCGCCATTCCCTGTAAGGGAAACAGGCAGTGGAGCCTTATGGCTTCACTGCCCGTTTCCTACTGCGCATGCGCGAGTCCCGCAGCTACTGCGCATGCGCGAGTCCCGCAGCGCTTTCCGAATGGGACGCGCTGTGTTCTGGAACACACAGTTCCCAGAACACAGCGCGACTCATTACCCAGAAGACGCCGCGACGAAGACAGAAGACAGAAGATCTCCGCGGAGGAGGAAGAGGAAGATTAGGATAAAGTGCCTAGCAACAGGCATTTCTGGTAAGTAAAAAAAAAAATTTTTTTTCATTTTTTTTTTTTTAGATTTTTTTCTAATTTTTAAAATGTTTTTGTTTTTCAGGGTGGCCCTCCACTTTAAGGACCAGAGGTCTTTTTCCAATTTCGCACTGCGCTGCTTTAACTGGTAATTGCGCGGTCATGCAATATTGCACCCAAACGAAATTTGCGTCCTTTTCTTCCCACAAATAGAGCTTTCTTTTGATGGTATTTGATTGCCTCTGCGACTTTTATTTTTTGCGATATAAATGGAAAAAGAGCGAAAATTTTGAAAAAAAATGATATTTTCTTCTTTTTGTTATAAGAAAAATCGAATAAACTAAATTTTAGTCATACATTGAGGGCAAAATTTATTCAGCCACATGTCTTTAGTAAAAAAAATGTCAATAAGCGTATATTTTTTGGTTTGCGCAAAAGTTATAGCGTCTACAAACTAGAGTACATTTTCTGGAATTTACACAGCTTTTAATTTATGACTGCCTATCTCATTTCTTGAGGTGCTAAAATGGCAGGGCAGTACAAACCCCCCCCAAATTACCCCATTTTGGAAAGTAGACACCCCAAGGAAACTGCTGATGGGTATGTTGAGCCAATTGAATATTTGTTTTTTTTGTCCTAAGGGATTGAATAATGACAAAAAAAAAAAAATGTACAAAAAGTTGTCACTAAATGATATATTGCTCACACATGCCATGGTTATATGTGGAATTGCACCCCAAAATATATTCCGCTACTTCTCCCGAGTACGGGGATACCACATGTGTGGGACTTTTTGGGAGTCTAGTCGCGCACGGCATCCCGAAAACCAATCACCACCTTCAGGATTTCTAAGGCCGCGTACACACGCGCGGACTGTTCGCCCAACTTTGTCCGTCCAACAGTTTCGGCAAACAGTCCGCTCAAACTTAGCATGGACGGACATGGCCACACACGACGGACGAACAGTTTGCTGAAACCGTGCGCGATGACGTGAACGGCACGTACGACGGGACGAAAAATACGACGTCCTATACACTGCATTATAGCTTTCGGCGTGAAAATCCTTTCTGAGCATGCGCGAGACTTAGTTGGCCGAACAAGCCTACACACGAGCGAACAGTCCGCTGAAACCTTGTTTCAGCGGACAGTTTTTCGGAATTTCCGTAAGACCTTGTCCGTCCAACTGTCCGCTGAAACTGTCCGCTGAAGCCCCACACACGAGCGGACTGTCCGCCCAAACACTGTTCAGCGGACAAGGTTGGGCGAACAGTCCGCCCGTGTGTACGCGGCCTAAGGGTGCAAATTTTTGATTTCACCCCTCACTACCTATCACAGTTTCGAAGGCCATAAAAAGCCAAAATAGCACAAAACCCCCCAAAATGACCCCATTTTGGAAAGTAGACACCCCAAGCTATTTACTGAGAGGCATGTTGAGTCCATGGAATATTTTATATTTTGCCACAAGTTGCGGGAATATTACAAACTTTTTTTTTTTTGCACAAAGTTGTCACTAAATGATATATTGCTCACACATGCTATGGGCATATGTGAAATGACACCCCAAAATACATTCTGCTGCTTCTCCTGAGTACAGGGATACCACATGTGTGGGACTTTTTGGGAGCCTAGCCGCGTACGGGACCCCGAAATCCAAGCACCGCCTTCAGGATTTCTAAGGGCATAATTTTTTTATTTTACTCCTCACTACCTATCACTACCTATCACAGTTTTGACGGCCATAAAATGCCAAGATGGCACAAAACCCCCCCAAATGACCCCATTTTGGAAAGTAGACACCCCAAGGAAACTGCTGATGGGTATGTTGAGCCCATTGAATATTTATTTTTTTTGTCCTAAGGGATTGAATAATGACAAAAAAAAAAAAAAATGTACAAAAAGTTGTCACTAAATGATATATTGCTCACACATGCCATGGTTATATGTGGAATTGCACCCCAAAATATATTCCGCTACTTCTCCCGAGTACGGGGATACCACATGTGTGGGACTTTTTGGGAGTCTAGTCGCGCACGGCATCCCGAAAACCAATCACCACCTTCAGGATTTCTAAGGGTGCAAATTTTTGATTTCACCCCTCACTACCTATCACAGTTTCGAAGGCCATAAAAAGCCAAAATAGCACAAAACCCCCCAAAATGACCCCATTTTGGAAAGTAGACACCCCAAGCTATTTACTGAGAGGCATGTTGAGTCCATGGAATATTTTATATTTTGCCACAAGTTGCGGGAATATTACAAACTTTTTTTTTTTTGCACAAAGTTGTCACTAAATAATATATTGCTCACACATGCTATGGGCATATGTGAAATGACACCCCAAAATACATTCTGCTGCTTCTCCTGAGTACAGGGATACCACATGTGTGGGACTTTTTGGGAGCCTAGCCGCGTACGGGACCCCGAAATCCAAGCACCGCCTTCAGGATTTCTAAGGGCATAATTTTTTTATATTACTCCTCACTACCTATCACTACCTATCACAGTTTTGACGGCCATAAAATGCCAAGATGGCACAAAACCCCCCCAAATGACCCCATTTTGGAAAGTAGACACCCCAAGCTATTTGCCGAGGGCCATCTTGACACTATTGAATATTTTTTTTTTTTGTCCCAAGGGATTGAATAATGACAAAAAAAAAAAAATGTACAAAAAGTTGTCACTAAATGATATATTGCTCACACATGCCATGGTTATATGTGGAATTGCACCCCAAAATATATTCCGCTACTTCTCCCGAGTATGGGGATACCACATGTGTGGGACTTTTTGGGAGTCTAGTCGCGCACGGCACCCCGAAAACCAATCACCACCTTCAGGATTTCTAAGGGTGCAAATTTTTGATTTCACCCCTCACTACCTATCACAGTTTCGAAGGCCATAAAAAGCCAAAATAGCACAAAACCCCCCAAAATGACCCCATTTTGGAAAGTAGACACCCCAAGCTATTTACTGAGAGGCATGTTGAGTCCATGGAATATTTTATATTTTGCCACAAGTTGCGGGAATATTACAAACTTTTTTTTTTTTGCACAAAGTTGTCACTAAATGATATATTGCTCACACATGCTATGGGCATATGTGAAATGACACCCCAAAATACATTCTGCTGCTTCTCCTGAGTACAGGGATACCACATGTGTGGGACTTTTTGGGAGCCTAGCCGCGTACGGGACCCCGAAATCCAAGCACCGCCTTCAGGATTTCTAAGGGCATAATTTTTTTATTTTACTCCTCACTACCTATCACTACCTATCACAGTTTTGACGGCCATAAAATGCCAAGATGGCACAAAACCCCCCCAAATGACCCCATTTTGGAAAGTAGACACCCCAAGGAAACTGCTGATGGGTATGTTGAGCCCATTGAATATTTATTTTTTTTGTCCTAAGGGATTGAATAATGACAAAAAAAAAAAAAAAAAAATGTACAAAAAGTTGTCACTAAATGATATATTGCTCACACATGCCATGGTTATATGTGGAATTGCACCCCAAAATATATTCCGCTACTTCTCCCGAGTACGGGGATACCACATGTGTGGGACTTTTTGGGAGTCTAGTCGCGCACGGCATCCCGAAAACCAATCACCACCTTCAGGATTTCTAAGGGTGCAAATTTTTGATTTCACCCCTCACTACCTATCACAGTTTCGAAGGCCATAAAAAGCCAAAATAGCACAAAACCCCCCAAAATGACCCCATTTTGGAAAGTAGACACCCCAAGCTATTTACTGAGAGGCATGTTGAGTCCATGGAATATTTTATATTTTGCCACAAGTTGCGGGAATATTACAAACTTTTTTTTTTTTGCACAAAGTTGTCACTAAATAATATATTGCTCACACATGCTATGGGCATATGTGAAATGACACCCCAAAATACATTCTGCTGCTTCTCCTGAGTACAGGGATACCACATGTGTGGGACTTTTTGGGAGCCTAGCCGCGTACGGGACCCCGAAATCCAAGCACCGCCTTCAGGATTTCTAAGGGCATAATTTTTTTATATTACTCCTCACTACCTATCACTACCTATCACAGTTTTGACGGCCATAAAATGCCAAGATGGCACAAAACCCCCCCAAATGACCCCATTTTGGAAAGTAGACACCCCAAGCTATTTGCCGAGGGCCATCTTGACACTATTGAATATTTTTTTTTTGTCCCAAGGGATTGAATAATGACAAAAAAAAAAAAAAAAAAATGTACAAAAAGTTGTCACTAAATGATATATTGCTCACACATGCCATGGTTATATGTGGAATTGCACCCCAAAATATATTCAGCTACTTCTCCCGAGTATGGGGATACCACATGTGTGGGACTTTTTGGGAGTCTAGTCGCGTACGGCACCCCGAAAACCAATCACCACCTTCAGGATTTCTAAGGGTGCAAAGGCCATAAAATGCCAAAATAGCACAAAACCCCCCCAAATTACCCCATTTTGGAAAGTAGACACCCCAAGCTATTTACTGAGAGTCATGTTGTCTGAACGAAAAAAAAGAGATTGATCGGTGGGTATGCCCACCATTAGATACCTCCCTTCATCCACCCACTTCTAATGATGGACATACATGCACCATTTATATATGCCGAAGCATGGGGGCATCCTCCCGCAAAAAAGTTATGCCGCGTACATACGTTCAAACTTTTCCATGGGCAAGCCCCCTGTCGGAATTTTGACCGTATGTACGCGGCATTAGGAGCAAAATCACTCCTCCACCCCTTATGCCCCCATGCTTCGGCATATATGCTCTTTTTTAACTGTGGTGGTGAAATCACCGCCTACAGCACTGGAGTCACGGCTTTATGTATCGTGGGAGCAAACGCTGTTGCTGTCAAGATAAATAAATCCGCGCTGCAGCTGAATGGCGTACCTGCTAAGCAAATTATGGTTAACATTAAAACAAAGTAACATCCCAGTAAAACCTTACCATACCATACCTGCAAAGCAATTGCCAAAAAAAACTGTAAAAAATAAAACATTTTTTAACACAACCTGTGCCTAAAATATATATATGCCGAAGCATGGGGGCATCCTCCCGCAAAAAAGTTATGCTGCGTACATACGTTCAAACTTTTCCACGGGCAAGCCCTCCGTCGGAATTTTGACCGTATGTACGCGGCATTAGGAGCAAAATCACTCCTCCACCCCTTATGCCCCCATGCTTCGGCATATATGCTCTTTTTTAACTGTGGTGGTGAAATCACCGCCTACAGCACTGGAGTCACGGCTTTATGTATCGTGGGAGCAAACGCTGTTGCTGTCAAGATAAATAAATCCGCGCTGCAGCTGAATGGCGTACCTGCTAAGCAAATTATGGTTAACGTTAAAACAAAGTAACATCCCAGTAAAACCTTACCATACCATACCTGCAAAGCAATTGCCAAAAAAAACAGTAAAAAATAAAACATTTTTTAACACAACCTGTGCCTAAAATATATATATGCCGAAGCATGGGGGCATCCTCCTGCAAAAAAGTTATGCTGCGTACATACGTTCAAACTTTTCCATGGGCAAGCCCTCCATCGGAATTTTGACCGTATGTACGCGGCATTAGGAGCAAAATCGCTCCTCCACCCCTTATGCCCCCATGCTTCGGCATATATGCTCTTTTTTAACTGTGGTGGTGAAATCACCTCCTACAGCACTGGAGTCGCGGCTTTATGTATCGTGGGAGCAAACGCTGTTGCTGTCAAGATAAATAAATCCACGCTGCAGCTGAATGGCGTACCTGAAAACATGAAAGATGGTTAACAATAACACAGTAAACAGTAAAGTATAAAAAATTTGAGAGAAGAGAGAGAGAGAGAGAGAGAGAGAGAGAGAGAGAACAATAAAACGACAACTATTTTTGGTTTTTATATTTTATATTTTTTTTGGTTTTTTTATTTTACTTTTGTTTTTTTTGTTTTTTTATACACTTTTTTTTGAACTGTAAACTGTAACTGTAACGGTTCGGGTCTCTCAAAATGCGATGGCATCTTGGGAGACCCTGTGTAAGTGTGCCTAGCCTGTGAAATGCTGTACCCTACGCTAATACTTCACTAGTTCATGGTAGCGTTCAAAACACTCACCCTGACAAAGACTAGGATTGCCAGGACAGCGTGGACAATAAGAACGGGTGTCACGCCTATATCCGCGCTTGCTACAGACACGACATCTTTTTTGGGGGGCTCGTTGGGTAGGGGTACTCGGGAGGACATAAGAATAATGCCTCTCATGCAGCCGGCTTACTACATTTGGTTGGGAATGGTGAGGTACAGAACCGTCTGGAAACAGAAGCTCTGTGACAACCTCTCTTTGGAAGAAAAGAAAGGTTAATGTTCCGCCTGAAGTTTTGTATAGCACAAAAGCATTCAGCAAAGCCAATTGAAATAAGTAAGCAGACACTTTTTTGTACCAGCGTCTGGTCTTACGGGAAGTTAGATACGGCGCCAACATCTGGTCATTGAGGTCCACCCCTCCCATATTTTTGTTATATTCGTGGACACAGAGGGGTTTCTCCACAATACCAGTCGCCGTAGAAATTTGGACCGTCGTGTCTGCATGAAGGGAGGTAAGAACGAAAACATTCTTATTATGCCTCCACTTCATAGCGAGCAAATTATTACACCGATAGCAGGCTCTCTCCCCCAGCCTAAGACGGGAATCTACAAGCCGCTGGGGAAAGCCCCGGCGATTAGGTCGCACGGTGCCACATGCTCCAATCTGATTATCAAATAAATGACTAAACAGTGGCACGCTGGTGTAATAGTTGTCCACGTACAAGTGGTACCCCTTTCCGAATAAGGGTGACACCAATTTCCACACTATCTTGCCAGCGCTTCCTATGTAATCAGGGCAGTTCTCCGGCTCTACGTAACTATCTTTACCCTCATAAACCATAAAGCTCCATGCATAGCCTGTGGCCCTGTCACAGCACTTATAGAGCTTGACCCCGTATCTGGTACGCTTGTTGGGAATGTACTGTTTGAATGACAAGCGACCAGTAAACTTAACCAGGGACTCATCAACGCAGACAACTTTTTGGGGAGTAAACAAGTCTGCAAAACGTTGGTTGAAGTGGTTTATGAGGGGCCGAATTTTGTAGAGCCGATCGTATTCAGGGTCTCCACGTGGACGACAAAGTTCATTGTCACTGAAGTGCAAGAACCGCAAGATCTGCTCGTATCGTTTCCTGGACATGGAGTTAGAGAACACGGGCATGTGGTCAGCCGGATGCGTGGACCAATAAGCCCGCATCCGCATAAATTTATGTGTGCCCATGTTGAGGGAAAGGCCCAAAAACGTCTTAAATTCGGAAACCGTAACTGGTTTCCAATCTCTGGCAAGAGACGGCAACTGGGGATTAGCGGCGATGCGTTGACCAGCATATAAATTGGTTTGGTCCACAATAGATCTATAGAGATCTTCCGTGAGATACAGAGAATAAAAATCGAGTGGCGTAAAATCATCTGTATCCACCTGAATACCGGGTTGGGCAGTGAATGGGGGAAGTACGGGTTCTGCAGAAGTGGTGGGCACCCAATTGGGATAGGCGAATTCTGCAGGAAGGGCACTATGGGTACGACGGGCCTGTCTTTGTCTTCTTCTTGGTGGCAGCGGGACACTACTTGTGCTTGCCACCTCGCCAGCTTGAACTGCACTTATGGGACTCGCCACGTCACCACGTGATACTGCAGTGCTGGATGTACGTCCAGGGTGTACTAGGCCGCTGGTGCTTGCCAGTTCACCAAAAGGATGAGCGGCACTAGTACTGGCTCTATACTCCATACGAGGGACTTGCGGTTCCTGCACCTCAACAACATCAGAAAATCGGGGTCGGGTACGCCTGACAATAGCAGGGACCTCTTCTTCGTCGTCAGAGCTATCTGACATGGAGGCGCTGTCCTCTACAGGTTCGTATTCTGAGCCTGAATCTGACAGATCAGTGTCTTCCTCTTCACTATCTGTCATGCTCAGAAACGTGTAGGCCTCTTCACTAGTGTACCTTCGCTTTGCCATTTTGGGCTCTAAATTTAGGGGTACAGTAGTGAGACTCACAGGTAAAAAAGCACCTAGCCTGTCAGCGACTGTATAAAACGCTACAAAAAAAAACTGTTAGCGATCGCAGGGATCAGGCCTGACTCTGCGAACGCTGCAGTTATGTGTGTTGTGTTTTGTAAGTGACAGTGATCGATCGATACTGCACTTGGGTGGGCTGGGCTGGGCTGGGCAGAGGGGCAAAACGCAGGTGCTAGCAGGTATCTGGATTGATCCTGCTAACAATGCGTTTTTTTAGAACCCTAAATTGCTGGGCACGCTAGTATAGATCTGATCAGATCAGATATTGATCTGTTCGGATACTATACCACTAAGGGAGGTGTATGCTTTGCGCGTGGGTGTTAGCGGTGCTGGCACTAACCTAGCACTGCCTGGGGCGACGCAGACCCTTTCTGACCCTAAAACCAAATTTATATCACCCGCCGGGTGATCAGGGGGTTAAACCTTTATTAGGTACCGTATATACTCGAGTATAGGCCGACCCGAATATAAGCCGAGGCCCCCAATTTACCCCCAAAAAACTGGAAAACTTATTGACTCGTGTATAAGCCGAGGGTGAGACATGGCTGTCCATCCCTGTGTGTCCGTCCATCCCTGTGTGTGTGTCCGTCCATCCATCCCTGTGTGTGTGTCCATCCATCCATCCATCCCTGTGTGTGTGTCCGTCCATCCATCCCTGTGTGTGTATCCATCCATCCATCCATCCCTGTGTGTGTGTGTGTGTGTGTGTGTGTATCCATCCATCCATCCATCCATCCCTGTGTGTGTGTGTGTGTGTGTGTATCCATCCATCCATCCATCCATCCCTGTGTGTGTGTGTGTGTGTGTGTGTGTGTGTGTGTGTGTGTGTCCATCCATCCATCCCTGTGTGTGTGTCCGTGCAGCCTTGTGTGTGTGTCCAGCCTACCTGTGTCCCGAGCCTCCGTCCCGAGCCGCCGTCGTCCCGAGCCTCCTCCGTCCCGAGCCTCCTCCGTCCCGTGCCTCCTCCGTCCCGTGCCTCCTCCGTCCCGTGCCTCCTCCGTCCCGTGTCGTGCCGATGGATCGCCGCTCCAGGATCGCCGCTCTTCTCGGCGGCCATTCTACAATTCAAAAGCCGTGCCTCCGCCTCCGCCTGTGATAGGCGGAACACTCAATTTCCCAGCAGCCTGTGTTCCGCCTATCACGGACATCGTCTCATCCTCGTCCGTAGTACGAGGATGAGCGGATGTCCGTGATAGGCGGAACACTGACTGCTGGGAAATTCAGTGTTCCGCCTATCACAGGCGGAGGCGGAGAAGGAGGCGCGGCTTTTGAATTTTAATGTCCGCCGTCTGTCTGCTCGATACGCTGATCGAGCAGTCAGACAGCGGTGACTCGAGTATAAGCCGAGGGGGCACTTTCAGCCTCAAAAAAGAGGCTGAAAATCTCGGCTTATACTCGAGTATATACGGTAATAAATGGCGGGTGCCCTGATGCTATAAAAAGCGAACTACCTAACCAGCGTCACCCGTAACACTTATACGGTGATCACTGGTGAAAGGGTTAACTAAGGGCAATCAGGGGTTAAAACCTTTATTGGGTATTTATATGGGGGTACCTGAAGCTTTATAAAAACCTGACGGGGAACCTAAATAACTAAATAACTAACTGGCTAACCAGCGTCACCAGTGACACTTATGCAGCGATCGCTGGTGAAAGGGTTAACTCTAGGGGCAATCAAAGGGTTAAAACCTTTATTAGGTTATATATCGGGGTACCTAACGGTATAAAAACCTGGCGTTGAACCTAAAAAAAAACTAGCTTCCTAGCGGGACCAGTGACACTATTGCAGCGATCAGAAAAACGATCGCTTAGTGACACTGGTAAAAGAGGGTGAAAGGGTTAACTGGGAGGGCAATCAAGGGGTTAAACCTTTATTGGGGGGGGTAGGGGGCTACCCTGGACCTAAAGGGGCCTAACACTAGCTGCCCTGACACTTTTTACAGTCACAACTGACACTAAATGTAGTGATCAATAAATAAATGAACACTGCATTAGTGACACTGTGACTGGGGGGGGGGGGCGGGGGGCCGATCGGGGGGGTGATCGGGGGGTGACTGGGGTGAAATGTGTGCCTGTGTGTACCTATGTGTCAGTGGACTGTTGGTGCACTTACTTGGACGTCTTCACTCCTCGCTGTCCGGTTCAAAAAGACCGCCACGAGGAGTGTGACATCACTTCCTCCTCCTGTGTTTACATTTTCACAGGGGAGGAAGTTCGTCACTGGCCAGGAGCGATCGAGAGGGGATGGCCAGAAACCAACGGCCATCCCCTCATCGCGGGTCACTCCGGCACCGAAAGGGACCGCCGTATCTAGCGGGAGGGGGTCCGATCGGACCCCCCACCCGCTAGAAGGCATTCACGTACATTTACGTGATTGTGCCTGCCTGTGCCATTGTGTTGACGTACATTGGCAATACGGCGGTCCTGAAGTGGTTAAATGTCCTGCAAGCCCACAGCTTCAGTATGAAAGCACTCGGGTTTTCACACTGGAGAGACAGGAGTGGCGCTTTACAGGCGCTATGCTATTTTTAGCACTGTAGCGCCTGTAAAGCGCCTCAGTGTGAAAGGGGTTTAAATGACAGCTCTTGGCAGCTTTTTTTTTGTTTGTTTGCTTCATCTATACCAAACCCTTATCCTAGATGATTGTCTGGTATACAGTAAATGTTATTGGTCCTTTTTTGCATGCTGTTCCCTCTAACATTGCAAACCAGATCCTTTTTCTTGATGAGAGTCTGGTATGGATGTGAAGAAACCCCCCCCCCCCCCCCCCCCAAAAAAAAAAAAAAAAAAAAGTTTTGGGTTTTTTAGATCTGGTACGGTTTTTAAGGGGGGACTCCATGCAAAAAAACAAGAAAAAAAAAAAACATGATGCCCCGCTCCTGAAAATCTGTACCAGACCCTTATCCTTGCATGCAACTTGGCAGGCCAGGAAAGAGGAGGGACAAGCATGTGTGGGTTGGGCCAACGCACCCCTCTGCATGTGGGGGTATTTTTTGCTATGAATGCACTCACCAATGTGAAAGTCTAACATTACGGCATTTCCCTGACTTAGAGATAAGCCATAATACTGTGTGCAGTAGTAAACATATAGAGTTCTTCTGAAGGTGCTGTCCCAGTTCACTACACATTGTAACTTTGTATATGTTGCATTAGGAGGAACACTGTTGAGCCTGCACCCTCTCCACTAGTCCAGCGTACCTCTGTTACCGCACTCCCAGTAACAGAATGGGGTCCCACAGTGCACCTAGCGCAGATCTCATGCATGTAAGCATTAACTCCTACACTCTTGTACCCATGTGACCACGTCATAGATCTCCATACCGCAGGTTCGGTTCTAGTTGCTACTGGGAAGAGAGCCAGATCACCAAACCAAAGTGTTGTAACTTGAACTAATGCTTGGTTACTTATAGCAACTGTACTGCTCCTCTTGTTAATTTGCCAAGTAGACCTTTGATAGCAGTAGTGATTCATACTTCACATGTGCTTTACTGGCCCAAGTTCTTTGAATATGCCAGAAACAACATGTTCCCCTTGAATAATTTAAGACAAGGCTTAGAACAGTTGATGCAATTTTACTAAAATGCTTCCTAGTTCAGGGGGTCCCTGACTTAAGAACGCCCGACTTACGAACCACTCCTACTTACGAACAGGGCGCTGCAGGGACCCTATGCTGTTCTGTGCGGACCATCTGCCGTTCTGCACATGCGCGGCCAGACGGAGCCTTGGAAAATGCCGGAAATGTCTGTAATTGTCGTTCTGCACATGCGCGGCCGACTTACAACCATTTCCGGATTGCAAACAGGAGGAAAGTCCCTAACGGGTTCATAACCCAGGGACCACTTGTACAGTCCAACTTGAACAGTAATATCAAAATGTTCCTAACTACCTCTAGCTGGCTGCCCAGGCCTACCTCAGAAAGGTTGCGTCCTTCACTTCTTTGTTCTCCGGAACCCTGATACCTCAGACGGACTGCAGGGGACAGCAGTCCTTCTCTACAGCAGCTAAGTCATGTCCTTTCTGATGTGGCCTACCTGAAACCGTGCTGAACCCAGCTTTCTCCCATATTTATACCACTAGTAGGTAGAATGGATCCAAAAATCCTGGGAACCAGTGGCGGTGCATCCATAAGGGCTCACGGACGCCACCCCCTCTCTCCAGCCACCCCTCTAGCACCAATAGATAGATTCATGCATAGCATGAATCTATCTATGGCCGCTGCTGCCACCCTGCCCGGCCCCTTTTCGGGCGCCGGGCACTTGAATTAAAGCGGCAGTTTCTTTTGGGAAGCACCTGATTAGAGCCATAGGCTCTAATAGGCATCAAAAAAGGTATTCTGCGAGCACCATGTAGGGTGCTCGCAGGCCACTCAGCTGTGTTAGAAAAGCAAATGAATATTCGCTTTCCTAACACTAAACCTCCTCTCTGCCAATCAGGTGCTTGGATCTGTTACCCGTCATCCGATTTGCTGAAATGACAGGCGCTGGGATTGGATGCCTATCAGGCATCCAATCATAGCAGAGGAGAGGAGAAGACATCGAGGAGCTGTCCTACTGCCACCGAGACAGGGTAGTACAGACGGCGGGTGGGGGGCACACTGACATCATTTGCTATGGCACAGTGGCTGCATTTGATGGGGCACAATGAGGCTGCATTTGATGGGGCACAGTGAGGCTGCATTTGATGGGGCACAGTGAGGCTGCATTTGATGGGGACCAGTGACTGCATTTGATGGGGCACAGTGGCTGTGTTTGATGAGCACAGTGGCTGCGATTGATGGTACATTGAGGATGCAATTGATGGGGTTTTTTCCCAGAATTTTTCAGTTTGTTTGCGCCCCCCAAAAAATTTTGAACACCAGCCGTAACTGCTGGGAACTATAGCACACACATTCCTCCTGGCCTGGGCCAGCCACTAACTGAACTAATATTTCCGTAGGCAACCTGCCTACATATGCAGCCCCCTCCTCCTAAAACATATCAGGCCATATGCCGTCAACATAATGAGGGTACCTTGCCAGGGGAAACTTGTCAGAAAGGGTCTGTTTGTTTATTTATCGTTGGCTTGTTTTTTGCGTAGGGTTACTATATCCACATGAAGCCTTACTTTTTTTTAAAGTGCCAGTTATTTTCAGCTGAGACCAAAGCAATATAAAACTTACAATGATGTGGCTGTCAATAAAGATTGTTGTTCTTGTGTAAATCTTATAGTGCTTTAGCAAGCTAATTGTTTTACAGCCAGGGTTTATATGAACTTTGATTGCTAAATTATAGAAATATATTATGCTTTCTTGATGATGATTATTATTATTTATACACTTTATTTTTACTTTTTTACTATTGGTATGTAGTAATATTGTCTTAGGCTTCCTCACAATCTGTGTCAAGTGAAAGGTTACTGTCTATAAAGCATGTCTTCACATCAAGCACAGTGAAAGCTGTGAGGATCAACCTGGAGAAGGCAAGGCAGCAAAGCCAAGCATACAAATGTGTAAGCCTGTAAGAAGTAGCTTACTGAGTATTGTAAGTTTCCCAAGAGCAATATCGTTTCAGACTCCTGTTTAGACTTTTATGAAGCGAGTCATATGTACAACAGACATCTCTGGAGACGTTAAATCAGACAGAGAGACTGGGGGAAGAATGTGATTTAACCGCTAGCGCTCACCTCTGAGGGAGCACTGGAGTAAATAATATATACCAACAAGCTTATATTGATAAGAAGGATTTCTCAGACACCCTTCCTAAGTGTTAGACTGAAGATGACACAACAGCAATGTCAACCAAGTGAGAACGCGGAAATCGCACCCACCCATGGGCTAGTAAAAAATCCACAAATCTCTTTTTATGTTTTCCTTTTTTCATTATTATCAATACGATTTGGAGTTTTATTGATGTTGAGGATTTTTTATTTTTTTTGACTCTCATGAAGAAGACATTGACCGTAATGTGCATTTCAAATAAAAAGCAAGCATAATCCAACCTAATTGTTCAGTATTATTTAAACTAGCTAAACTGCCCATCGACTCGAGAATTATCCGATTGCCCTTAAGACAAGCTGTCTGTAGAGCTCTGCTATGTGATCGATAAATTACAATGTATGTCAATGGAGGAATGAGGAAGCAGAGAAGAGGCCAGGGCCAACTTATCAAGATGGATAAATGGCTATGGGGACTGGTGTTTGAAGCAATCTAATTGTTAGTTCCGCCTGACAGTAGTCGACTTGCAGACATGAGATGATCACCCTATCTGGCTAGATAAGAAGACTTAGTCATCTACAGGTACCTTAAATAAACTCTCTTTCAGTATTTTATCTTTTGTCTCAGATTCTCTAGAAATTCCCATGGCAGTCAGGGAGCTTAGAATGGAAGATAAGGCGAAAAGGATAGTTTCTGTATCACATGACCACACCGAAGTAGATAAAAAAAAAAGGATTTACAGGCATCTTTTTATAAAAGATATATTTTTAGCAAAACTTGTCATTAACCTAATAACCACTTCAACCACTTCAGCTCCGGAAGATTTACCCTCCTTACTGACCAGGTCATTTTTTGCGATATGGCACTGCGCTACTTTACCTGACACTTGCGCAGTCATGCGACACTATACCCAAATACAATTTATGTCCTTTTTTCCCCACAAATAGAGCTGTCTTTTGGTGCTATTTGATCCCCTCTGTGTTTATTTTTTACGCTATAAACAAAAAAAAAGACTGCCAACTTTGAAATAAAAAAACAATATTTTTTACTTTATGCTATAAAATATATACCTTTTTTTTTTTTAAATCTAGTTTCTTCATCAATTTAGGCCAATATGTATTCTGCTACATATTTTTTTTTTGTTTAAAAAAAATAAAAATAAAATCCCAATAAGCGTATATTGATTGGTTTGCACAAAAGTTATAGCGTCTACAAACTATGGAATATTTTTATGGAATTTTTCTTTTACTAGTAATGGCAGCGATCAGCGACTTATAATGGCACTGCAATATTGTGGCGGACAAATTAGACACTGATACTTTTGACACTTTTTTTGTAATACAGTGATCAGTGCTAAAAATATGCACTGTCACTATACTGATGACACTGGCTGGGAAGGGGTTACTATCAGGGGTCAAAGGGTTAACTGTGTGCCTAGCTAGTGATTTACTGTAGTGGGGGAGGTGCTTGTACCAGGAGAAGGCATAGATCCGTGTCCCTGCTTTGCAGGAACACAGGATCAATGCCTGCCATACTGATAGAATGGCGATCTGCCTTGTTTACATAGGCAGATCGCTATTCTGCCTGTGTCCTGAATGATTAATGGGTGCCGGCGAACATTGGGTCAGCGGGGCCTGCTGATCGGCTCCCACTGTGTAGAATCACAGTGGGAGCGAGTCACCAGTGGCGCGCACTCGCGTCTAATACCAGGAAGTGCAGGATCACGTATATATATATATATATATATATATATATATATACACATACATATGTGTGATCCTGCGCAGTGTGGCAAGTGGTTAAAGCTAGTTTGTGTGCAGCACCCCCCTAACCCCTGGTATCGGGGTGGGCTGACATTTCACCTCAGGGTGCTGGTTCTTAGCAGTGCTAAAACATCTTCATCTACAAAATTAGTACTATTCTAGTCGACTAAAATACGACTAAAACAAACACAATTGGGATGACTAAAATATGTCTAAATGGCATTTTAGTCAAGAGTATGGCTAAAAATAAATTGAATTTTGACGTCAAAATTAACACTGGTCTGTAGTGCATGTTTAAACCTAAATACCATAACATAGTTACATAGTTACAAAAAATAAAAATAATATCATACAATCCCATATACCCAATTCTATACCCACAGTTGATCCAGAGGAAGGCGAAAAACCCCAGCAGAGCATGATCCAATTTGCTAAAGAAGGGGAGAAAATTCCTTTCTGATCCCCTGAGAGGCAATCGGATTTTCCCCAGATCAACTTTACCTATAAATGTTAGTACCCAGTTATATTTGTACATTTAGGAAATAATTCAAGCCTTTCTTAAAGCAATCTACAGAGCTGGCCAGAACCATCTCTGCATATAGTCTATTCCACATTTCACAGCTCTTACTGTGTAGAAACCTTTCCATATTTGCAGATGAAATCTCTTTTCCTCTAGACGTAGAGTGCCCCTGTGTCCTCATTGTTGACTGTAAAGTGAATAACTCAACACCAAGTTCACTATATGGACCCCTTATATATTTGTACATGTTGATCATATCCCCCTTAATCTCCTCTAATCTTTCCTCATAGCTGAGCTCCTCCATGCCTCTTATCAGTTTGGTTGCCCTTCTCTGCACTTTCTCCAGTTCCCCGATATCCTTTTTCAGAACTGGTGCCCAAAACTGAACTGCATATTCCAGTTGAGGTCTTACTAATGATTTAAACAGGGGCAAAATTCTCTCTCTCTCTCTCTCTCTCTCTCTCTCTGGAGTCCATACCTCTCTTAATACAAGAACGGACTTTGCTCGCTTTGCAAACAGCAGCTTGGCATTGCATGCTATTATTAAGCTTATGATCTACCAAAACCCCTTCTCCACTATGGATCCCCTCCAGTTGTACTCCCCCTAGTATGTATGATGCATGCATATTCTTAGGCCCCAAGTGCATAACTTTACATTTATCAACTTTAAACCTCATCTGCCACATAGTCGCCCAATTAGACAGAGCATTGAGGTCGGCATAAATAATAACATATTCGATTTTTCACTCCAGCCGTATATAATGAGTTTGGAAATTGTAGAGAAATGCTTAAATAATGCATTACAATTTAACTACACCCATCAGATTTTAAACGACTAAAATTATTTTAGTCAACTAAAATGACCTGGAGATTTCGTTGACTAAACATAAGTAAAACAATTGCAGAAGACTAAAATTGGACAACTGACACTAAATGTAGTGATCAATAAATAAATGAACACTGCATTAGTGACACTGTGACTGGGGGGGGGGGGCGGGGGGCCGATCGGGGGGGTGATCGGGGGGTGACTGGGGTGAAATGTGTGCCTGTGTGTACCTATGTGTCAGTGGACTGTTGGTGCACTTACTTGGACGTCTTCACTCCTCGCTGTCCGGTTCAAAAAGACCGCCACGAGGAGTGTGACATCACTTCCTCCTCCTGTGTTTACATTTTCACAGGGGAGGAAGTTCGTCACTGGCCAGGAGCGATCGAGAGGGGATGGCCAGAAACCAACGGCCATCCCCTCATCGCGGGTCACTCCGGCACCGAAAGGGACCGCCGTATCTAGCGGGAGGGGGTCCGATCGGACCCCCCACCCGCTAGAAGGCATTCACGTACATTTACGTGATTGTGCCTGCCTGTGCCATTGTGTTGACGTACATTGGCAATACGGCGGTCCTGAAGTGGTTAAATGTCCTGCAAGCCCACAGCTTCAGTATGAAAGCACTCGGGTTTTCACACTGGAGAGACAGGAGTGGCGCTTTACAGGCGCTATGCTATTTTTAGCACTGTAGCGCCTGTAAAGCGCCTCAGTGTGAAAGGGGTTTAAATGACAGCTCTTGGCAGCTTTTTTTTTGTTTGTTTGCTTCATCTATACCAAACCCTTATCCTAGATGATTGTCTGGTATACAGTAAATGTTATTGGTCCTTTTTTGCATGCTGTTCCCTCTAACATTGCAAACCAGATCCTTTTTCTTGATGAGAGTCTGGTATGGATGTGAAGAAACCCCCCCCCCCCCCCCCCCCCAAAAAAAAAAAAAAAAAAAAGTTTTGGGTTTTTTAGATCTGGTACGGTTTTTAAGGGGGGACTCCATGCAAAAAAACAAGAAAAAAAAAAAACATGATGCCCCGCTCCTGAAAATCTGTACCAGACCCTTATCCTTGCATGCAACTTGGCAGGCCAGGAAAGAGGAGGGACAAGCATGTGTGGGTTGGGCCAACGCACCCCTCTGCATGTGGGGGTATTTTTTGCTATGAATGCACTCACCAATGTGAAAGTCTAACATTACGGCATTTCCCTGACTTAGAGATAAGCCATAATACTGTGTGCAGTAGTAAACATATAGAGTTCTTCTGAAGGTGCTGTCCCAGTTCACTACACATTGTAACTTTGTATATGTTGCATTAGGAGGAACACTGTTGAGCCTGCACCCTCTCCACTAGTCCAGCGTACCTCTGTTACCGCACTCCCAGTAACAGAATGGGGTCCCACAGTGCACCTAGCGCAGATCTCATGCATGTAAGCATTAACTCCTACACTCTTGTACCCATGTGACCACGTCATAGATCTCCATACCGCAGGTTCGGTTCTAGTTGCTACTGGGAAGAGAGCCAGATCACCAAACCAAAGTGTTGTAACTTGAACTAATGCTTGGTTACTTATAGCAACTGTACTGCTCCTCTTGTTAATTTGCCAAGTAGACCTTTGATAGCAGTAGTGATTCATACTTCACATGTGCTTTACTGGCCCAAGTTCTTTGAATATGCCAGAAACAACATGTTCCCCTTGAATAATTTAAGACAAGGCTTAGAACAGTTGATGCAATTTTACTAAAATGCTTCCTAGTTCAGGGGGTCCCTGACTTAAGAACGCCCGACTTACGAACCACTCCTACTTACGAACAGGGCGCTGCAGGGACCCTATGCTGTTCTGTGCGGACCATCTGCCGTTCTGCACATGCGCGGCCAGACGGAGCCTTGGAAAATGCCGGAAATGTCTGTAATTGTCGTTCTGCACATGCGCGGCCGACTTACAACCATTTCCGGATTGCAAACAGGAGGAAAGTCCCTAACGGGTTCATAACCCAGGGACCACTTGTACAGTCCAACTTGAACAGTAATATCAAAATGTTCCTAACTACCTCTAGCTGGCTGCCCAGGCCTACCTCAGAAAGGTTGCGTCCTTCACTTCTTTGTTCTCCGGAACCCTGATACCTCAGACGGACTGCAGGGGACAGCAGTCCTTCTCTACAGCAGCTAAGTCATGTCCTTTCTGATGTGGCCTACCTGAAACCGTGCTGAACCCAGCTTTCTCCCATATTTATACCACTAGTAGGTAGAATGGATCCAAAAATCCTGGGAACCAGTGGCGGTGCATCCATAAGGGCTCACGGACGCCACCCCCTCTCTCCAGCCACCCCTCTAGCACCAATAGATAGATTCATGCATAGCATGAATCTATCTATGGCCGCTGCTGCCACCCTGCCCGGCCCCTTTTCGGGCGCCGGGCACTTGAATTAAAGCGGCAGTTTCTTTTGGGAAGCACCTGATTAGAGCCATAGGCTCTAATAGGCATCAAAAAAGGTATTCTGCGAGCACCATGTAGGGTGCTCGCAGGCCACTCAGCTGTGTTAGAAAAGCAAATGAATATTCGCTTTCCTAACACTAAACCTCCTCTCTGCCAATCAGGTGCTTGGATCTGTTACCCGTCATCCGATTTGCTGAAATGACAGGCGCTGGGATTGGATGCCTATCAGGCATCCAATCATAGCAGAGGAGAGGAGAAGACATCGAGGAGCTGTCCTACTGCCACCGAGACAGGGTAGTACAGACGGCGGGTGGGGGGCACACTGACATCATTTGCTATGGCACAGTGGCTGCATTTGATGGGGCACAATGAGGCTGCATTTGATGGGGCACAGTGAGGCTGCATTTGATGGGGCACAGTGAGGCTGCATTTGATGGGGACCAGTGACTGCATTTGATGGGGCACAGTGGCTGTGTTTGATGAGCACAGTGGCTGCGATTGATGGTACATTGAGGATGCAATTGATGGGGTTTTTTCCCAGAATTTTTCAGTTTGTTTGCGCCCCCCAAAAAATTTTGAACACCAGCCGTAACTGCTGGGAACTATAGCACACACATTCCTCCTGGCCTGGGCCAGCCACTAACTGAACTAATATTTCCGTAGGCAACCTGCCTACATATGCAGCCCCCTCCTCCTAAAACATATCAGGCCATATGCCGTCAACATAATGAGGGTACCTTGCCAGGGGAAACTTGTCAGAAAGGGTCTGTTTGTTTATTTATCGTTGGCTTGTTTTTTGCGTAGGGTTACTATATCCACATGAAGCCTTACTTTTTTTTAAAGTGCCAGTTATTTTCAGCTGAGACCAAAGCAATATAAAACTTACAATGATGTGGCTGTCAATAAAGATTGTTGTTCTTGTGTAAATCTTATAGTGCTTTAGCAAGCTAATTGTTTTACAGCCAGGGTTTATATGAACTTTGATTGCTAAATTATAGAAATATATTATGCTTTCTTGATGATGATTATTATTATTTATACACTTTATTTTTACTTTTTTACTATTGGTATGTAGTAATATTGTCTTAGGCTTCCTCACAATCTGTGTCAAGTGAAAGGTTACTGTCTATAAAGCATGTCTTCACATCAAGCACAGTGAAAGCTGTGAGGATCAACCTGGAGAAGGCAAGGCAGCAAAGCCAAGCATACAAATGTGTAAGCCTGTAAGAAGTAGCTTACTGAGTATTGTAAGTTTCCCAAGAGCAATATCGTTTCAGACTCCTGTTTAGACTTTTATGAAGCGAGTCATATGTACAACAGACATCTCTGGAGACGTTAAATCAGACAGAGAGACTGGGGGAAGAATGTGATTTAACCGCTAGCGCTCACCTCTGAGGGAGCACTGGAGTAAATAATATATACCAACAAGCTTATATTGATAAGAAGGATTTCTCAGACACCCTTCCTAAGTGTTAGACTGAAGATGACACAACAGCAATGTCAACCAAGTGAGAACGCGGAAATCGCACCCACCCATGGGCTAGTAAAAAATCCACAAATCTCTTTTTATGTTTTCCTTTTTTCATTATTATCAATACGATTTGGAGTTTTATTGATGTTGAGGATTTTTTATTTTTTTTGACTCTCATGAAGAAGACATTGACCGTAATGTGCATTTCAAATAAAAAGCAAGCATAATCCAACCTAATTGTTCAGTATTATTTAAACTAGCTAAACTGCCCATCGACTCGAGAATTATCCGATTGCCCTTAAGACAAGCTGTCTGTAGAGCTCTGCTATGTGATCGATAAATTACAATGTATGTCAATGGAGGAATGAGGAAGCAGAGAAGAGGCCAGGGCCAACTTATCAAGATGGATAAATGGCTATGGGGACTGGTGTTTGAAGCAATCTAATTGTTAGTTCCGCCTGACAGTAGTCGACTTGCAGACATGAGATGATCACCCTATCTGGCTAGATAAGAAGACTTAGTCATCTACAGGTACCTTAAATAAACTCTCTTTCAGTATTTTATCTTTTGTCTCAGATTCTCTAGAAATTCCCATGGCAGTCAGGGAGCTTAGAATGGAAGATAAGGCGAAAAGGATAGTTTCTGTATCACATGACCACACCGAAGTAGATAAAAAAAAAAGGATTTACAGGCATCTTTTTATAAAAGATATATTTTTAGCAAAACTTGTCATTAACCTAATAACCACTTCAACCACTTCAGCTCCGGAAGATTTACCCTCCTTACTGACCAGGTCATTTTTTGCGATATGGCACTGCGCTACTTTACCTGACACTTGCGCAGTCATGCGACACTATACCCAAATACAATTTATGTCCTTTTTTCCCCACAAATAGAGCTGTCTTTTGGTGCTATTTGATCCCCTCTGTGTTTATTTTTTACGCTATAAACAAAAAAAAAGACTGCCAACTTTGAAATAAAAAAACAATATTTTTTACTTTATGCTATAAAATATATACCTTTTTTTTTTTTAAATCTAGTTTCTTCATCAATTTAGGCCAATATGTATTCTGCTACATATTTTTTTTTTGTTTAAAAAAAATAAAAATAAAATCCCAATAAGCGTATATTGATTGGTTTGCACAAAAGTTATAGCGTCTACAAACTATGGAATATTTTTATGGAATTTTTCTTTTACTAGTAATGGCAGCGATCAGCGACTTATAATGGCACTGCAATATTGTGGCGGACAAATTAGACACTGATACTTTTGACACTTTTTTTGTAATACAGTGATCAGTGCTAAAAATATGCACTGTCACTATACTGATGACACTGGCTGGGAAGGGGTTACTATCAGGGGTCAAAGGGTTAACTGTGTGCCTAGCTAGTGATTTACTGTAGTGGGGGAGGTGCTTGTACCAGGAGAAGGCATAGATCCGTGTCCCTGCTTTGCAGGAACACAGGATCAATGCCTGCCATACTGATAGAATGGCGATCTGCCTTGTTTACATAGGCAGATCGCTATTCTGCCTGTGTCCTGAATGATTAATGGGTGCCGGCGAACATTGGGTCAGCGGGGCCTGCTGATCGGCTCCCACTGTGTAGAATCACAGTGGGAGCGAGTCACCAGTGGCGCGCACTCGCGTCTAATACCAGGAAGTGCAGGATCACGTATATATATATATATATATATATATATATATATACACATACATATGTGTGATCCTGCGCAGTGTGGCAAGTGGTTAAAGCTAGTTTGTGTGCAGCACCCCCCTAACCCCTGGTATCGGGGTGGGCTGACATTTCACCTCAGGGTGCTGGTTCTTAGCAGTGCTAAAACATCTTCATCTACAAAATTAGTACTATTCTAGTCGACTAAAATACGACTAAAACAAACACAATTGGGATGACTAAAATATGTCTAAATGGCATTTTAGTCAAGAGTATGGCTAAAAATAAATTGAATTTTGACGTCAAAATTAACACTGGTCTGTAGTGCATGTTTAAACCTAAATACCATAACATAGTTACATAGTTACAAAAAATAAAAATAATATCATACAATCCCATATACCCAATTCTATACCCACAGTTGATCCAGAGGAAGGCGAAAAACCCCAGCAGAGCATGATCCAATTTGCTAAAGAAGGGGAGAAAATTCCTTTCTGATCCCCTGAGAGGCAATCGGATTTTCCCCAGATCAACTTTACCTATAAATGTTAGTACCCAGTTATATTTGTACATTTAGGAAATAATTCAAGCCTTTCTTAAAGCAATCTACAGAGCTGGCCAGAACCATCTCTGCATATAGTCTATTCCACATTTCACAGCTCTTACTGTGTAGAAACCTTTCCATATTTGCAGATGAAATCTCTTTTCCTCTAGACGTAGAGTGCCCCTGTGTCCTCATTGTTGACTGTAAAGTGAATAACTCAACACCAAGTTCACTATATGGACCCCTTATATATTTGTACATGTTGATCATATCCCCCTTAATCTCCTCTAATCTTTCCTCATAGCTGAGCTCCTCCATGCCTCTTATCAGTTTGGTTGCCCTTCTCTGCACTTTCTCCAGTTCCCCGATATCCTTTTTCAGAACTGGTGCCCAAAACTGAACTGCATATTCCAGTTGAGGTCTTACTAATGATTTAAACAGGGGCAAAATTCTCTCTCTCTCTCTCTCTCTCTCTCTCTCTGGAGTCCATACCTCTCTTAATACAAGAACGGACTTTGCTCGCTTTGCAAACAGCAGCTTGGCATTGCATGCTATTATTAAGCTTATGATCTACCAAAACCCCTTCTCCACTATGGATCCCCTCCAGTTGTACTCCCCCTAGTATGTATGATGCATGCATATTCTTAGGCCCCAAGTGCATAACTTTACATTTATCAACTTTAAACCTCATCTGCCACATAGTCGCCCAATTAGACAGAGCATTGAGGTCGGCATAAATAATAACATATTCGATTTTTCACTCCAGCCGTATATAATGAGTTTGGAAATTGTAGAGAAATGCTTAAATAATGCATTACAATTTAACTACACCCATCAGATTTTAAACGACTAAAATTATTTTAGTCAACTAAAATGACCTGGAGATTTCGTTGACTAAACATAAGTAAAACAATTGCAGAAGACTAAAATTGGACTAAAACTAAAATTCAATTTTAGTCAAAAGACTAAATCGAACTTTGCTGCCAAAATTAACACTGGTTCTTAGGCATGGTGGATGTGTATGTTTGCAGAAAGTCTGTGCCAGTCACTTTTAAAATGAACAAAGTGATTTTATTGCTCACAACAACAAAAATGCAAGGAGAGAAAGTTAGGGCACAGGACACCCTTAGGACAGTAGGGTCAGACAGGTTAGCAAACTCCCCAAAAAAAACAAAAAAAAACAGCCAGATAGAGAGCAATACAGCACAAGGGCCTTTGGCCTGCATCCAATGTTCTGTATCTAAGTAGCAACTGCTGTCTCCAATAGCAACCAAAATCTCACTGTACCATTCAGGGTTTCCTTCTCAATTCAAATCAATTCACAAAACATTATTTTTTGTATGCTGCTGTTTATTTTGTTCCTGACATTTGGGGGTGATGGGAGTGTGACTGTGGCTGCTTGTACTGTGCTCTTCCCGTTATTCTCCCATTTTTGTTTATTATTATTATTATAATACATGATTTACAGTTGTGCTCATAAGTTTACATACCCTGGCAGAATTTATGATTCCTTGGCCATTTTTCTGAGAATATGAATGATAACATAAAAACATAAATACCGCAATGACCTTGATCAAAAGTTTACACACCCTGGTGATTTTGGCCTGATAACGTGCCCACAAGTTGGCACAAAATGGGTTTGAATGGCTATTATAGGTAACCATCCTCACCTGTGATCTGTTTGCTTGTAATTAGTGTGTGTGTGTGTGTATAAAAGGTCAATGAGTTTCTAAACTCCTGACAGACCCTTGCATCTTTCATCCAGTGCTGCACTGACGTTTCTGGATTCTGAGTCCTAGTGAAAGGAAAGGAATTGTCAAAGGATCTGCGGGAAAAGGTACTTGAACTGTATAGAACAGGAAAGGGATATAAAAAGATATCCAAGGAATTGAGAATGGCAATCAGCAGTGTTCGAAATCTAATCAAGAAGTGGAAAATGAGCGGTTCTGTTGAAACCAAAACACGGTTAGGTAGACCAACTAAAATTTCAGCCACAACTGCCAGGAAAATTGTTTGGGTGGCAAGGAAAAACTCACAAATAACTTCAGATGAAATACAGGCTGTTTTAAGATGCACAATAAGGAGGCACTTGAAGAAAGATGGGCTGCATGGAAGAGTCACCAGAAAAAGGCCTTCACTACGCAAATACCATTAAGTGTCCTGCTTACAATACGCCAAACAGCAAGAGACAAGCCTCAAACCTTCTGGCACAAAGTCATTTGGAGTGATGAGACCAAAATTGAGCTTTTTGGCCACAACCATAAACACTGCATTTGGAGAGGAGTCAACAAGGCCTATGATGAAAGGTACAACATTCCTACTGTGAAACGCGAAGGTGGATTGCTGATGTTTTGGGGATGTGTGAGCTACAAAGGCTCAGGAAATTTGGTCAAAATTGATGGCAAGATGAATGCAGTATATTACCAAAAAATACTGGAGGAACATTTTCATTCATCAGCCAGGAAGCTGCGTATGGGACATACTTGGACATTCCAACATGACAATACTCCAAAATGCAAGGCCAAGTCTACCTGCCATTGGCTACAGCAGAATAAAGAGAAGGTTCTGGAGTGGCCACCTCAATCTCCTGACCTCAATACCATTGAGCCACTCTGGGGAGATCTCAAATGTGCAGTTCATCTAAGACAGCCCAAGAATTTACAGGGACTGGAGGCTTTTTGCCAAGAGGAATGGGCAGCTTTACCATCTGAGAAGATAAACAGCCTCATCCACAAATACCACAAAAGACTCAAAACTGTCATTGATGTTAAAGGGGGGCAATACACGGTATTAAGAACTGGGGTATGTACACTTTTGATCAGGTTCATTTGGGTAGTTTCTGTTGTAATTATGATTTAAAAATAGCAAATACAATTGATTGATAATAAATGGCTTCAGCCCAACACTAACCATGAGTGAAAGAAAAGTTTTTGTGTTATCATTCATATTCTCTGAAAAATGGCTTAGAAATCATAAATTCTGCCAGGGTATGTAAACTTATGAGCACAGCTGTATATAGCTATACTTTAGTGCTCTTTTGAGCATGTTTGGGACGCAGATGGGTAAATGTTGGTGATGTAGTTTGCATGATGGCATTGTGGCCTGTATTCCAGTATGGAGTGGGTGCTGTATTTTGGTGATGGCAGGCGATAAAATGATGATAGTTGGAGAGGGCTTTTAGGTTCCCACTGAACCTGTGCCAGGGAAGTTGATTTTTGGTCAGGGTGTTACCTCAGCTTGCCACCTCATCCCTTTAAACCCAAACACATATGAATTACACAGGTTCTGAGGCTAATTTAATGCGGAAGAGGCACCAAGTGAGTTTACTTACCACCTTAATCATCCACGGAACCTGTTTAATTAATAGGTGTTCGGTCCTAATCACCTGCTTCCCTGCAGACTCACAGTCATTGTCAGAATTACTGTTTGTGCTCCAACAACAAGAATACAATCCTTTCCTGGGTTTTTCTTTGAATTGCTAAAGGAAATGACTATTGTTAGCCTTTGCATAAGTACAGCTTTGTAAGTATGTATATATCATTTGATTTTAGATTTGAAATGGGTACCTGGTTGCCATTGTTTCTGTGTGTGAAGTACCGTACACAGACTGTTCTGTCCCATTTATGATTTATTGTTATTGCATTGAACTATATAAGGTTACTATTGATGTATGATTATTGATGTTTAATTTATGCTGATATCTAGTGGTGGTTTCGTGCCACTACAACTTGTCAACTCATGTGATTTGGTGTCCTCCTCTGTCTTCCCCTCCTGTTTAGTGCTAGTCAGTTTAGTCCTAGCTAGACCCTCTCTGATTCATCCATGTTCCCATTGCTTCACAGAGACAGAATTTAGGAAGGTCATTGGCTTCTTCAACTGCAATGATACTGCACTGCAATTTATATGAATAATTATTTGTGTTGTATATAACTTCTGTTTCTTTTTGAAGAGTTAAGCTGCCTATGTTGAGATGGTTGGCCAAAATGTACGACATCCATTGTTACAACTCAAAAAAACATTTATGTCGGACTTGACTGGTACTAGAAAGGAAAGACACATAAATATATAAAAAATATAGAAAATTTTATTCAAACCCTTAAAGGGTAGTTCCACTTTCATGGAGAAAAAAATAGCAAATAAAGAAAAAATAATATAGCACATATAATTGCCACACTAATCATATTGTGATTGAATGTTATTAAAAATTACCTTTCCTTTTCAATCTGCAGCCAATGCAATTTTCTGAGAATCCATTGCAATATGGCTACCTGGAGTTGTTCTGTACTCTGGCCACTACCCAGAAACATAATTTCCTGCTTTTGCGATTGGCTCACCAATTTTCCCAGAAGTCTACCTAAGATACAAGTCAGATTTCAGGCATCCCTTGCAACAAAAATGAAATTTTTGGAGATATACTTTCAATAGGGATGCAGGCCCAGCAAATTTCCTCATTAGTGCTTTCCAGCTGCACATGTGACAGTTAAGGCACAGATAAACACACATGGATTTATTCAGAATAACAAAAGGTAGGACAAAAAGGTCTGCAAAAAACTTTGTTATAATCCTTGTAATGTACATAGATCACCCAGAGGGGAATGTTTTTTTCTCAACAAAAGTGGAGTTACACTTTAAGATCACAATTGAAATAACATGGGATTATGATCCCTTCAAGACAATGTAGACCAAATATATTGTATCTATTCACAAATATCTTATCTAAAATGTCTTTGCTGAACTATCTCAAGTAGTCAATGTGTTTCACATCAATTAGCTTCTTCAGGACCTTTACATCTTGGAAGCAAAGAAAAATGGCCAAAACACAAGCAGTGAAACACGTCAACCTCAGTACGGCATCCACCTAGGTAAGATTTTTTTTTTAAAAAGGAAACCCATACTTCTGTTTTTAATATCTTGTGAGACTTGTAGCATTTGCAGCCTTTTATTTTATTCATTTCTGCTTTTCAGTTGGAAACAGAGTTCAAGCCTGTGTCACTGGCTTAGCCCGGGTGATAAAGAGTTCACTACCTAATTTTCTCCAGTATCTTCTGCTGGGAACTTTTTTCCTTCTACGTTAGTCTCTTGAAGGACTTTAATTAAAGTCCACATCCTCCAGATTTTTTCTCTAGCTAAGCTTCTCACAGGACTTATGCATTTTCTGGTTCTGGTTAGGGGTAAGAGGGAGAAGTTCAGCCAGCTATTGCTGGCTCAGTTTGTGAAATGTAATGTTTGTTTTTTTGTTTTTGTTTTTTCTGTCTTTCATTTCTTTTCATGGTATGACACTATGAGTATTGTACAGCAGCTGTCAATGAGATATATGGTAGCCTCTATTCTATGTTTGTGGTTGTACAGTATGTGTGTATATCTCATAGACTACGATGACTATGGAATTCCCATGGAATTCAACTCAAATTATATAGAGCTTCTGGCACCTAGATTCACAACTCGTTTGACCAATTTGCCTCCCAGGGTTCTCTTCATGAGTCTACTGTATGTCTGAGACTCCTATTCTGTTGGTGCCCAAACTCAGTAAGCACCCAGAGGATTGTGCATCTTACAAGCAAATTTATTTGCTTAATGTTGATGCAAAGATACTCACACAAATCTAGCCAATCATCTATCCCGGGTGCTAGATGATCTTATACATGTTGACCAGACGGGTTTCATGTCTGGGAAGGGCACTAATATCACTATCCACCTTTTGTTTTTAAATATTTTGACTACTCACATCAAATGCAGCACAAAGGTTATAGCCTTATTACATGTTGAGAAGCTTTTTTGATTTGGTTGAGTAGGTTTTCCTCTGGGAGATAATGCATAGATTTGTGTTTGGGCCTAGGTTCCTGATGTGGCTACACATGCTTTACCAGGCTCCTAGAGCATGGGTACACGCCAATGATAGAAGTGCCTTCTCTCTGCAGGAGGTAGGGAACCTGTCAAGGGTGCCCTTTGTCATCTAATCTTTTTGCTCGGGCCCTGGAACTGCTGGCCATGTTTGTATGAAACTCTTAGCTCATTAACAGCCTGTGAGTTGGTCCCCTGGTGGTAAAAATTTGCTTTATGATAATGATGCTCTCATGTATTTACAAGTGGCTATTCTGGGTTTTGGGTTGGAGTCTATACTAACCTTCCAAGTCCTACGAGAATGACTCTCTGAGTATGGGTTTACACTAGGAAGAGATTTATTAAACTTAAAAATGAACACCCCACCACCGGTTGTAGGGAAATCCTTAAGATCTATGCCAGATTTATAATGTTGAAAGTTATTATGCCTGCTAGTATGCTACTATCATTTGAGGACCTATCCTCAGTTTCACTTTTCACAAATTCCTGTGCTTGAAACAGACCTAATGCCGCGTACACACAACCGGACTTTTCGAGGGACTAGGTCCGACGGTCTTTCCAACGGACTTTCGGCGGAGTTCTGATGGACTTTATGAATGAACGGACTTGGCCACACACAATCACACCAAAGTTTCCGATGGATTCAAACGCGATGACGTACGACTGGACTAGAATAAGGAATTCATAGCCAGTAGCCAATAGCTGCCCTAGCGTCGGTTTTTGTCCGTCGGACTAGCATACACATGAACTGATTTCTCGGTTTGGCGGAGTTCCGGTGGAAAAATGTAAAACATGTTCTATTTCTAAACTCCGCCTGATTTTTGGCAAGCAAACGTCTGATGGAGCCCACACAAGATCGAATTGTCCGACGGACTTGTTCCGTCGGACCTTTGATGTCAAAAAGTCCAGTCGTGTGTATGCGGCATTAGAGTCTTCTCTCTCAGGACTCTTTTCTGAAGCCCCTTTCCTCCCTAAATCTGCATCTTCTTCGTGTAGATTCTCCTAGTATTGATAGACTGAGGGAACAGTGGAGAGCTGATATTCCGGCATTGAACCAAGAGGACTGGGAAGACTGTCGTGAGGACTGCTTTAAAAGTGTTATTTCATCTAGAGATAAATGGATACAGACACATTTTTTTGATAGGGTATCCGTCACCTCACAATGACTGCGTATAATCTATCCCCAGAAGTTCCCGATCTGCCGTGCTGTCTGAGGGACCCTGCTAGACACTGCTAAATATTTTTACATGTTTTAATACTGTCCCAGGTTGATACAATTTTGGATGGAGGTGGATGACCTCATTAATGTCTGTCTACAATTGTCCCTTTCTGTGTCCCCTGAGCTGGCTTTCGCAAAGATGCACAAAGGCCTCACCATATTAAGTTGCTGGTTTTTATATCTATTATATTATGCAAAAAGGAATCTTTATATAAATGGAATTCACCATCCCCACCCACTCTGTCCTCCTGGAAATCCTTGATTAATGCAGTTTTGCATATGTAAGTTGACATATTTGTATGGGAATTGTCCTAAATAGTATGGTAAGGTCTGACAGCCTTGGAGAGCCCAGTGTCACTCCCTTTCCTCCCTAAGAAAGTTTCCTCTCTCTTCCTCATCCAGGTACCATATGTGTTTTTTTCTTTCATTTTATGTTCTTAATGTCTATATGTTTCAATAAAATAAATCCCTGCTTGTAAAATAACATTTCTGTCTTGCCCTTATCAAACAATGAGACTCAAATGCAGTCACTACAATGCAGGATCCACATAGATTGTACAACAAAGAAAGGGCCCAGTTCACAATAATTTATCCTTATTTAAATGTAATTTCTTTAAGACTCCTTTCTTCCTAACTAGATGAGTTGTATTTTGCAAAACTGCAGTTATCCTATTAACTGACAAAGCTCTGTGATGGATCCGTGTGGTGAATAGCCATGTAACAGATGTAGAATACTGTGAACTTACTATTGTAGTTTTATACACTTCACAGTAGGTCATATCTAAACACACATTTTGAGCATTTCATTCACCTCTTGATAACAGAACACAATCATTTTGAAAATTTGAAATAATTTGACCACCAAATGTGATCAGATGAATAACACGGCTTGTTCACTAAAGAAAATAAAGTATTGCCAAATGTTGTGTTTTTGATAACCAAGGAACTCTGGGAAAGCTGTTTTGTATGCACAGAAAATCACAGTTGGATAAGCAAAGGCATCAGGAGGCCCTGCCAACTATTACTGGGCAAATTGTTCAATGGGCATGAGAGCATGACTTGCAATCTAAGATTAAACTAAGAGCAAGATTAAAAAAAAAAAAAAAAAACCTTTGCTTGTTCCACTACAGTACAAATCATAAAACCGAGGCTGTAATGGTGGGTGATGACATTTAAAGACTGCAAAGAAATTTGAAAAGAAGGAAACAGAATTATACATGAAATTATTGTTTCAAATCTCTTTGACACCCATATTTAAAAAAATTCTGTCAAGTCAACTTTAAAAATGAAATCGAGAGGCCAAGTGATAAGCATTCAGAAGGGTTAGTTTGCTCTTTTTTTTTTTTTTTCATTTTACAATGTGATCTATTTATAAAGGTTTGTTGGAGGGTCAAGTTCATCGTTTCCATCCACTGGTTCTGCACATTCATTAGTTCAGCATTTTTAGCTTCTTTTTAAATCCTTTTTTTTTTACAATTTAATTTGAACTGTCCCCATCTGTAATCCATTCAAAACTGGAATCTGAGAAAAATGCATTAAATGGTGTGTATAAAAATGTAGGAGGGTGCCTTTAAAGTGTTAGCCCTTGTACACACGGTCGGAGATTCCAACAACCAAATCCGTCGGATATTGTCCGTTGGATTTTGTCCGACGGATTTTGCCCAAAACTGTTGCATACACACGGTCGGACAAAGTTGTCGGAAAATCCGACGTGATGACGTTATTTAATTACACCGGGACTACGTTCACGCTAGTAGCCAATAGCTTTGGTGTAGGAATTTGATCTGAGCATGCATGGCACTTTGTCCAATCGGAATTCTCTACACATGATCAGAATATGGGCATTTTGTTGGAAAATTTTACCAACAAGTTGGAAAACTTGGTCTGTCAGATACTCCGACAGAAACAGTCCGATGTAGACCACACACAGTCGGAATATCCGACAAAACGGTCCGATCTCCGACCTTGTGTACAAGGGCTAAGAATGTATGTTTGCTGAGTGCTATGTATTGTAAAATATGCCTTCCTTATTTTTGTTTAAGAAATGCACGTGGCTGTCCTGGGTGAACAATCATACTGAGCTAAAATGTCTGTGTTCCCGTTTGGGTAACTTAGAAATACAGGAATTCAGCATTGCAAGGGATTCAGTCAGTCTGTGTGTGTAATGAGGATTGAGGGGAAAAACTTGTGTAGGATTTAAGAGCTTTCAAGCTACAAGGCACCTTCAGCAGGAACCCAGTTGGGGTTCCAGAGTACAAACTGAGCCATTGGTGGATTCTATTGTATTGGACTTTAATATTGAGATACCTGCTAAATCTTGGCGTAGGGGCACTAAGGGAAGCACAGCCGTATTAATGCAATAATGCAACTTTGTCAGGACAAGTCTATGTAAGAGAGGGTCTATGCTCCTGTTGTGAATGTAATGAAGATTTATTTAAGTAAACCAATTAATTTGATGAAGAAATCCTGCCTGGTCTGAAGTTATTTGAGGTCACAAAGTGGTGTATGTAAGGTGTATCACAGAACGCAGTCACATTATGGAGAGACATTGCAATGTGAAGATACAGTACAAGGGTCCCATATGTGCAGCAGAATTAACCTGTTTGCTTCTGGTGGTAAATCGAGTACAAGTGTCTAATAAATGATAGCAGCCAGCCGTTCAGGAATTGGGGTGACTGACAGAGGTGATGGAAGTCCCTTGTGGCAAAGAAGGTTTTTACCCAAACATTGGTATAGGGCATCCTAAAGAGCTGGCCTGAGGGTCACAGGGGAGAGAGAGAGGCCTCGGGATCAGAAGCATGGTGTTGGCTTCTTGGAGTATATAGCAGTATAATGCTAAAGTGGAGAAGAGATAAGTGAATGATAGCTGGGTCACTGGGAGAGTGAAAAGTTATGGCTGGTGGCAGGGTCGGACTGGGAATAAAAAACAGCCCTGGAAAAAATTTCATACCAGCCCCACAGCATAACGTCATTATTTGCTTATTTATGAAAGGAAAAACCATACATTTTGAAGCACATTTGATGAAGAGTGTATTATATATAGATATGAAATCACATAGGGATATATATATATATATATATATATATATATATATATTGTGAGGGGTTAGCTCGGCAGCGGGTGTGTGTGACCCCCTGGATGGGTTCACAACACAAAGTCAGGCACAGCAGACAGCGGTGTAGGTTAAAAAAACAAAAGATCCGGTTTATTTATGCTACATGCAGTGATACATATAACAGCCAAACAAAATAAAACAAGAAAATAAATCCTGGTCAGCTTGACCTCTAACTACACATGTAGACTCCCTGTCTAACAACTGGGTGCAGCCTTGTGCTATACCAGTCCCTGCCTTTGTTGTAAAGGTTTTGCCACACAGGCGTTAACTCACCGCACAGTACAGGTGACACACTCCCCAGTCTATACAACACAAAACTGGTTCCAGGATGGAGCATCTCCCTAAGCATGCTGGGGTTTTTTGTAGAGGTCTTAATGAGCCCACTTACTACAGCTGGGCTCATTAACTCTTCCCCTCTAATTGTAAAAGTCTGCATAAAGCCTGAATCTAGGACACACATATTTCCCATCCTGGATACAACCAGGTGATTTTACCTGCGTGCTGCCACATACCCCCCCCTCTTGTTTCAACCTTGGGGTTGTAACACAAGCAGCCAGACACGCATGTATCCGAGACAAAGCATCCACATTCCCCATTTTAACACCAGGGCGATGCTTAACTGTAAAGTTAAATTCCTGTAGGGCCAGGAACCACCTATTTACCCTTCTATTGGTCTCCTTGTTTTGAGCCATCCACTTTAAAGGAGCGTGATCAGTCCCCAGGTCAAAGTGCCTACCTAGCAGATAGTACCGAAGGGAATCTAGAGCCCACTTCACTGCTAAACATTCCTTCTCAATCGTGGAGTAATTTACCTCATGGGACTTCAACTTCCTGCTGAGGTAAATGACTGGGTGCTCTTCCCCGTTCCAGACCTGGGATAACACTGCTCCTAACCCAATGTCTGATGCATCAGTTTGTACAACAAAGTCCTTAGAGAAGTCTGGTGAGTACAACACTGGCTGGCTACATAAGGCTGTTTTTAAGGACTGAAATGCTTCTTCAGCCTCTGGGGACCATTTAACCATGACCGACTCTTTCCCTTTCGTCAGGTTGGTGAGGGGCACAGCCTGAGAAGCAAAATGGGGAATGAATCGTCGATAATAGCCAGCGATTCCCAGAAAGACTCGTACCTGTTTCTTGCTGTTAGGACGTGGCCAACTCTGTATGGCCTCGACTTTATTGACTTGGGGTTTTATCACCCCCCTCCCAATAGTGTACCCAAGATATTTGGCCTCCTCCTGTCCAATGGTACACTTCTTTGGATTGGCCGTAAACCCAGCTTCCCGGATAGAGTCTAGGACTGCTTGTACTTTTGGTAAATGTGAGACCCAGTCTGTGCTATGAATAATCACATCATCCAGGTAAGCTGCAGCATATTTCTGATGGGGCCTCAGAATCTTATCCATTTTCCGCTGGAATGTTGCCGGTGCATTCTGTAACCCAAACGGCATTCTCTTATATTGGAATGCCCCATCTGGGGTTACAAACGCAGTTTTCTCCTTGGCCGACTCGGCCAGGGGAATTTGCCAATACCCTTTGGTGAGATCAAGAGTTGTCATATATCGGGCTGTTCCCAGCCGGTCAATCAACTCATCTATATGCGGCATGGGGTAGGTGTCAAATTTTGTAACTTTATTTAATTGTCAAAAATCATTACAAAACCGCCAGCTCCCATCAGGTTTGGGCACTAGTACGATAGGACTGGACCAGTCACTCTGGGACTCCTCTATCACACCCAATTCCAGCATCCTTTGAACCTCCCCACGTATTGCCTCCCGTCGGGCCTCTGGTATTCTATAAGGTTTTAGTTTTACCCTTTCTCCTGGCGGGGTGATAATGTCATGCTCTACGCCAGATGTTTGTCCCGGCAGCTCAGAGAAAATCTCTTTGTTACGAAGTACAAACTCTTTAACCTCCTGTTGTTGGGCTTTCGATAAGGTGTCTGCTATTCCAACCTCAGGAACTAAGCAATCAGGCTGTACTTGTGACAAAGTCTCTGCGACTAGGGATTCCCTATCCCTCCAGGCTTTCAGCAGATTGACGTGATATATCTGCTCCGGCTTTCGCCTTCCTGGCTGTCTAACCCTGTAGTTCACCTCACTCATTTTTTCAATTACTTCATATGGACCTTGCCATTTGGCCAGAAATTTGCTTTCAACCGTAGGGACTAGCACCAAGACCCTATCCCCGGGGAAAAAGTACGTGTCTTGGCCCCACGGTTGTACACTCTCTGCTGTGCTAACTGCACTTGGGTTAAATGTTCCTTTACAATTGGCATTACCTGTGCAATTCTATCTTGCATCAGGGCGACATGCTCAATCACACTCCTGTGAGGAGAACTCTCATTTTCCCAAGTTTCCTTGGCGATATCCAGCAGCCCTCTTGGGTGTCTCCCATAGAGCAACTCGAAGGGTGAGAAACCCGTAGAGGATTGGGGTACCTCCCTAATGGCAAACATCAGATAGGGTATTAGACAATCCCAATTCTTTCCATCTCTATCCACCACCTTCTTTAACATTTGTTTTAGGGTTTTGTTGAATCTTTCAACCAACCCATCTGTTTGGGGGTGATACACAGATGTACGCAATTGCTTCACTTTGTACAACTTGCATAATTCTTTCATAACCCGGGACATAAAGGGTGTACCTTGGTCCGTAAGCAGTTCCTTACAAATACCCACGCGGCTAAAAGCAAGAGATAGCTCTTTGGCTATGGTTTTGGCCGAGGTATTTCGAAGAGGAATTGCTTCCGGATATCGGGTGGCATAGTCCAATATAACCAAAATGTACTGATGCCCCCTAGCGGACTTCATTATCGGACCTACCAAATCCATTGCGATCCTTTCAAAGGGGACCTCAATGATAGGAAGAGGTACCAGCGGGTTACGGAAATGTGGCATAGGTGCCGACTTCTGACACACAGGGCAGGAGGAACAATAATTTTCTGTTTCCTTCATGACCCCAGGCCAATAGAATCTCTGCAATACCCTCTCTCTGTTTTTTTCGGTCCCCAGATGATCTCCCAGAATGTGCCCATGGGCCAATTCTAACACCAACTTCCTGTAAGGTTTGGGCACCACAAGTTGCTCAATGGTTTCTTCTGCCCTTTGAGCCACTCGATACAGCAGGTCCCTTTCCACAGTGAAGTACGGGTAAGTGCAAGTCTTATCTGGGTTCACTAACTCGCCATCTATTTTCACCACATTTTCCCGTGCCTTTATTAGGGTGGGGTCTTTTAACTGTTCTGTGGCAAAATTTTCCCTGTGAACCTCAAGATCCGAAAACTCCACAGACGGCATGTTTTCAACTGAGGATGTTGGCTCCTCCCCAGTTTCTCGAGTTTCCCCCGCCAATACCGACAAGGGAAATTCAGGAGAGTCCTCACCACCCCCAGAGGAATTCTGGTCATCTTCCTGGTTTATAGGGGCACCAGTGGGGGGCTCAGGACAATCCCAGAGTTCCCAGAATTTTGGAAAATCCCTTCCCACAATAGCATCATGTGGTAAGTGAGACACTAACCCCACCTGATGAGAGAGGTTACCTTTGGGGGTCTCAAAAAACATGGAAGTTACAGGATACTCTCGGGTGTCCCCATGCACACAAATAACAGCCACCCTGTTCTTCCCAGAGACCTCTGTAGTAACTAATTCAGCTTTTATCAATGTTACCAGGCTACCTGAATCTAGCAACACATCAACATGTCTACCATTAATACACATTTTACATAAATGTCTCTCAGGTCCCCGAATGGCAGTGCATGCAACTGTCGCAAACAGCGACTGACGTCTCTCCCTTATAAAGTCACATTGCATAGGCTCATCCACAACTGGGCAATTGGCTGCAATATGTCCCTCTTGCCGGCAGCGGTAGCAAATAATCTTTTTCGCTGCCTCTTGCAGCATGGGCTTCCTGGGCTGCTCCCGCCAGACCTTAGGTAGAACTCCCACCCTCTCACTCTCTCCCCTCACCCTCTCACTCTCTCCACCCTCACCCCTTGGAGTCATCTTACCCGCCACTGGGGATGATCTGGTCTTAGGGGGGAAAGTCCGTGAGTCCCTGGAAGATGTGGTCAGGTTCTCTGTAGCCAAGTACCTCTCAACCAGACCCACAAGTTTATCTGCATTTTCTGGGTCTCCATGGCTTACCCATTTTTGGATGGCAGTAGGAAGAGCTCTCAGGAAACGATCCATAACAACAAGTTCCACAATGTTTGGTGCAGTCAAAGTCTCTGGCTGCAGCCACTTCCTGCTCAGGTGAATGAGATCATACATTTGAGACCTGGGAGGTTTTCCAACCTGAAAAGTCCAGTTATGCACACGCTGAGCCCGGACGGCCAGGGTGACACCCAGCCGTGCCAATATTTCTGCTTTTAGCACCACATAGTCTTTTTGCTTGGTCAGGCTCTAGGTCATAATAAGCTTTCTGCGATTCCCCAGTTAACAGAGGGGCCACCAGTCCAGCCCATTGCTCCTTAGGCCACTTTTCCCTTTCAGCAGTCCTTTCAAATGTGGTCAAAAACACCTCCGGATCATCCTCTCCAGTCATTTTTGTCAGTAAACGGCTCACACCAAAGGATGCGGTATTATTGTAACCACTTGCTTCATTGGTCTGCGGACGTTGCTGTATTAATGTCTCTATTTTCTGTTGAAAATTCTGCTCTTGCTTCTGCAACAGGTCTATGAAGCAGGCTTCAGATCGCTGCTGGGCTTGTTGCTGAGCTTCCAAACTCTGCTGGTGAGCCTTCTGCTGATTTTCCAAACTCTGCTGCAAAGTTGCATTTATCTGCTGCTGGGCTGCAAGGCTCTTTTGTAAACCTGCATTTGTTTGCTGCTGATTTGCATTTGCTTGTTGCTGGTTTGCATTTGCTAGAGCCAGCTATCTCCTCCATGCTGGCATTATAACAAAAAAAAAAAGTGCCAAAATTCTTCACCAACTGTGAGGGGTTAGCTCGGCAGCGGGTGTGTGTGACCCCCTGGATGGGTTCACAACACAAAGTCAGGCACAGCAGACAACGGTGTAGGTTAAAAAAACAAAAGATCCGGTTTATTTATGCTACATGCAGTGATACATATAACAGCCAAACAAAATAAAACAAGAAAATAAATCCTGGTCAGCTTGACCTCTAACTACACACGTAGACTCCCTGTCTAACAACTGGGTGCAGCCTTGTGCTGTACCAGTCCCTGCCTTTGTTTTAAAGGTTTTGCCACACAGGCGTTAACTCACCGCACAGTACAGGTGACACACTCCCCAGTCTATACAACACAAAACTGGTTCCAGGATGGAGCATCTCCCTAAGCATGCTGGGGTTTTTTGTAGAGGTCTTAATGAGCCCACTTACTACAGCTGGGCTCATTAACTCTTCCCCTCTAATTGTAAAAGTCTGCATAAAGCCTGAATCTAGGACACACATATTTCCCATCCTGGATACAACCAGGTGATTTTACCTGCGTGCTGCCACAATATATATATATATATATATATATATATGTGCAAATTCCAGTTAAAAGTTGTAAGTGGACAATCATCAAGGGGGACCCCAGGAACTCAGAACATGGGAGGGGGGGAACCACCTTCCACATAAAGAATACACTAAGGTAAGGGGGGTGGGTGCTCACCAAATGCAGCTTTACTCTGCCCATGAATGCAGTCTCACTTTGCTCACAAATGCGGCCTCACCGTGCCCACGATTGCAGCCTCACTGTGCCCATCAAATGCAGCTTTACTGTGCCATGAATGCAGTCTCACTATGCCCATGAATGCAGCCCCTCCTGTGCCCCATGTCCCAGTCTGCAGTCCCTGTCTTTGGGAAGGTGTATGATTGATGCTCGGTACGGTACCTTGCATGCCAGAAGGATATCCATGACGGGCAGCAGCAGGCAGGATCTCTTCTCGTTTTGGATGGGGGTGGTGCTCCTTCCAGAGGATCTGTTTGCTGTCAGATGAAGTGGTCCCTGGCCACCTGCACATTCAGCCGTCCTCATTTTCCGGCCCCAGTCAGCCTGTCCTCTGGTCCTGGGGAAGTGGAAAGCACTGGGTGGGAGCTGGAGAGAAGGGGAAAACACATGAGTGGGGGCAAAGAGCAGGGGGTAGTGGAGATCACAGGGGAGGGGAGCAGAGAGCACTGGGGGGGGGGACTTGAGAGTACTGGGGGGCCAAAAAGAACAGAGCTGGAGAGCATGGTAGGCTGAGAGCACTGAGGGTGCTAAGAGTGTGGGCTGGCGAAGAGTACGGGGGGGCAGAAAAACAGGGGTGGAGAGCAAGGGGGCTGGAGAGTACTGGGGGGGGTACAAAGAGTAGGGGGGAGCTTGAGAGATCCAGTGGGGGCCAGAAAGAACAGGGGGAAAAGCACGGGGGACTGGAGAGCATTATGGAAGGTGGAGAGCATTGGCAGGGTTGGAGAGCACATGGGTGGGGGCAAAATGCAAGGGGGAGCGGTGAGTACAGGGCTGTGGAGTGGAGAGTGCTGGAGGGGAGCCAAAAAGAACAGGAGTGGAGAGCACGGGGGTAGAGAGCACTGGGGGGGGGCTGAAGAGCGATGGGTGGAGCTTGAGGGCACCAGGGGGCCAGAAAGAACAAGGGTGGGGAGAATGGAGGGCTGGAGAGCACTGGGGGGGGGGGCTGGAGAGTGATGGGGAGAGCTGGAGAGCACTGGGGGGGGGGGGGGTGAGAAAGAGCGGGGGAGAGTACTAGGGGGAAAAGAACAGGAGAGAGAGCACTGGGGGGAGTGGAGAGCACTGGGGGGGAAAGATCAGGGGGGAGAGCACTGGGGGGGGGAGAGAACAAGGCGGGTAACAAGAGCGGAGAGCACTGGGGGGAGTGGAGAGCACTGGGGGGGGGGGAGAACACAGGGGGGTAGAGCACTGGGGGAGTGGAGAGCACTGGGGGTAGAACAGGGGGGGGAGAGCACTGGGGGGGAGAACAAGGGCGGAGAGCACTGGGGGGAGTGGAGAGCACTGGGGGGGGAGAACGGGGGAGAGCACTGGGGGGAGTGAAGAGCACTGGGGGGAAGAACAGGGGGGAGAGCACTGGGGGGAGTGAAGAGCACTGGGGGGAAGAACAGGGGGGTATAACACTGGGGGGAGTGGAGAGCACTGGGGGGGGAGAACAAGGGGGGGTAACAAGGGCGGAGAGCACTGGGGGGAGTGGAGAGCACTGGGGCGGGGAAGAACAGGGGGGTAGAGCACTGGGGGAGTGGAGAGCACCGGGGGTAGAACATGGGGGAGAGCACTGGGGGAGTGAAGAGCACTGGGGGGAAGAATGGGGGGAGCACTGGGGGGAGTGGAGAGCACTGGGGGGAGCACTGGGGGGAGTGGAGAGCACTGGGGGGGGGGCAGGAGGGAAGAGCAATGGGGGGAGTGGAGAGCACTGGGAGGGAGAACAGGGGTGAAGAAAGGGGGGAAGAATGGGAGGGAACAATTGGGGGGGAGAACGGGGGGAGAGCACTGGGGAGAGTGAAGAGCACTGGGGGGGAAGAACAGGGGGAGCACTAGGGGGGAGCACTGGGGGGAGTGGAGAGCACTGGGGGGGAGAATGGGGGGGGCAGAGCACTGGGGGGGAAGAGCACTGTGGGGAGTGGGGAGCACTGGGGGGAGCACTGGGGGAAGTGGAGAGCACTGGGGGGGAGAACAGGGGGGAGAGCAGAGTACTGGGGGGGAAAGCACTGTGGGGAGTGGGGAGCACTGGGGGGGAGAACGGGGGGAGCACTGGGGGGAGTGGAGAGCACCGGGGGGGAGAGCACTGGGGGGAGTGCAGAGCACCTGGGGGGAGGAGAGCACTGGGGGGGGAAGAACAGGGGGAGAGCACTGGGGGGAGTGGAAGAACAGGGGGCAGAGGAGAGCACTGGGGGAGAAGAACAGGGGGGAGAGCAGATCACTGAGGGGAGAGAACAAGGGAGAGCACTGGGGGGAGTGGGGAGAACGTGGGGAGCACTGGGGGGGAGTGGAGAGCACTGGGGGGGCACTGGGGGGAGTAAAGAGCACTGGGGGGGAAGAACAGGGGGGAGAGCACTGGGGGGAGTGGAGCGCAGGGGGGGAGAACACGGGGGAGAGCACTGGGGGGTGGGCGGACGGGGGGAGAGCACTGGGGGGGAACAGGGGGGAGAGAGCACTGGGGGGATGAAGAGCACTGGGGGAGTGGATAGCACTGGGATGGTGGCTAGAGAAGGATGGGGAGAACTGGAGAGCAGGTTGGGGGGCAGAAAGAACAGGGGTGGAGAGAACTGTGGGGGGGGGGGCTGGATAGTGTGGTTGGAGAGGAGAGCACTGGGGGGGGGGCAGGGAGCACAAGGTGAACTGGAGGGGGGGCAGTGAAAGAAGTTGGAGGATCAGCATGGGGGCTGCATATAGAGGAAATTATCTTTCTATATTCCTCCATGCAGCCGCGGAATGCTTGATTCTCCTCCTCTCCCTCCTGAAAGCATTCAGCGGCTGCATGGAGGAATATAGAAAGCTCATCTCCTCTATATGCAGTCCCCCCTGCTGATCCTCCTATCCAGGCACACAGGGCGGGCTGTACAGGCTTCATCTCCCCCTGTTGATCACAGCGCTGGCTGGCTCTGTGTTCGGCGGCCACTCTGTAACACGGCCCCGCCCCCCAGACTGGCTCATGTGATAGGCGGAACGTTAATTCTCTCTACCATCAGACGAGCTGGTCTGGGGGGACGGGGCCGTGTCACAGCGCGGCCGCCGAACACAGAGCCAGCCAGCGCTGTGATCCGCTGTAGCAAGCCCCAATGCAGCCGCAACTAAAAGTGGCCCGAGGGCAGGTGGCCTACAGGGAAATCTCCCGGTATCCCGGTAGGCCAGTCCGGCCCTGGCTGGTGGAGTCTGGTACATGCACCACAGTGCCAACTAATACATTGTACTTAGTTTGCAAGTAAAGAGTAAAGGTGTTCAGCCAGCATGTTATATAGAGCAAAGTTAACAAACAGAGCCAAGATAGATGTCTGTAAAGAGTATTGTCCATTAGTGGAGACAGATGCCTTAATGCCACTTCAAGTGTTCAAGGGAGTACCTTTGTTGGCCCCTAAGGGCATGAACGTACACTTTCCAGAGTCCCCACCTTAGCCTGCTCACTATCACAGGTATTGTGCCAGTTCCTTGCATTGTTCTTTAGGTTTTCCAAAACTTCAGCACATTTGTTTCCTGAATTAAAAAAAAGTCATAATTTTTACTAGTGCACCAGCCTCTAGAGTAAAGCTTTATAAATATATAGGGAAGCTGGGGTGATGAGAGTCAAAAAAACTGTAAACCAAGGAGTTGAAAACCTGGTTCTGTGTCCAATTCAGGGCCAAATTTACCATTAGACTCAATAGGCCTGTGTCTTCAGCTAGCAAAGTTAAATCTGAGCTCCAGACAAACAGATACATATACAGATAAAATACATAAATGGAAATTACTACTAAGAAATACTGCACTCCATTGATGTTACTAAAGCTTAACACCTTTATTGGAAAGCACACACTGTGTACTTCCACCCTAGGTCCACCACTTTTATGCATTACACCCCTCCTGGCTTAGTTGTAGAGATTCTCTATCTAAGCCAGGATGGGTGTAACACATTGGAGAGGCACACCTAGGGTGGAAGGGTGCAGCATGTGCTGTCATCAATGCAGAGTTTTGGTGGAGTCAATGAAGTGCAGTCCTTTTCTTCATAGTGATGCCTATTGCATAGAGCGTGGATGTTACATAGTTACATAGTTAGTGAGGTTGAATAAAGACACAAGTCCATCTATCTCAACTAATTAAAAATAAAGAAATCCTATACTCACAGTTGATCCAGAGGAAGGCAAAAAACAAACAAAAAAAAACAGCAAAGCATGATCCAATTTGCTGTAGTAGGGGAAAAAACTCCAAAAATAAAGAAAAAAAGACTAAATAATGCAGTCATCACAACTGACTGATAAGCAACATTATAATAAATGTTTGATTTTGGGTTTAAAACCACGTCAAGGACTAGCACCCCCAGCCTACTAATTGGATAGTGAAGTATCAGAAGACTAATGGGATTGTCCCTCTACTCACTCTGCTCTAATGACTCTTTTCAATATCTTTAAAGTGGTTGTAAACCCTTACAAACCACTTTGACCTACAGGTAAGCCTAGATTAAGGCTTACCTGTAGGTCCAAGAAATATCTCCCAAACCTATACAGTTTAGGAGATATTTGCCCGAAGATGGGCACCGCTGTCTTTGGCGCATGCGCCGTAGACAGCGGCGCGCAGGCGCACTGAGCGTGGCATCGTCGATGACGAGGATGCCGCGCAATGCTACGCGTCTTGGCTCCCGTGCGCATGTGCGGGAGTGACGTCATCGCTGCTCCGGCGAATCACATCGCCGGAGCAGCGAGACCCACGGAGACCCACCAAGAAGATGGACGCTCGGAGCTACAGGGGACAGCGGTGACTTCGCTGGCTCCTGTGTCAGGTAAGTGACACATAATGGGCTACTATGCGATGCATAGTAGTCCATTATGCTTTGCCTTTGCAGGGAATGAAAGAGGAAGTAAACTCATCAGGGTTTACTTCCTCTTTAACCACTTGAGATCCGCGCTATAGCCGAATGACCGCTACAGCGTGGACCTCCTTTGCCGGGACTACGTCTATTGATGACGTCCCGTGCACGAGCGGCCTGCGCGCCCCCTGAGGGGCGCGCTCGGCACGCTCTGTGATCGGCGAGTCTATGAGACTCGCCTGATCACTGATCCGAGCAAGGGGTCGATCCCGACCTCTTATCACGTGATCAGCTGTCAGCCAATGACAGCTGAACATGTGATGCGACGGAGCCGGTAATCGCTGTCAGCGCGAGGAGAAAAAAAAAGAGCCGATCACCGGCGGCCGTGATCGGGACATCAGTCCCGATCACGGCCAGCCCTGCCAGTGCCTACCTGCCCCCTGCCAGTGCCACTTTAATGAAACATAAGTGCCCCCCGTCAGTGCCACCCAGCAGTGCCCACAGTGCCACCCAGCAGTGCCCACAGTGCCACCCAGCAGTGCCACCCACAGTGCCCACAATCTGCCTCAACAACGGTGCTGTACCCCAGTGCCACATATCCGTGCCCATCAGTGTCATCTACTAGTGCCCATCAGTGTCCAGCAGTGCCGCCCATCAGTGCCCAGCAGTGCCACCTATCAGAGCCACCTATCAGTGCCACCTATCAGTGCCCATCAGTCCCATCTATCAGTGGTACCTATCAGTGCCCCTTAGTGCCACCCATCCGTGCCACCCATCCGTGCCACCCATCCCTGCCCATCTTTGCCCATCAGTGCCGCCTTATCTGTGCCCATCAGTACTGCCTTATCTGTGCCTATCGGTGCCACCTTATCTGTGCCTATTAGTGCCGCCTTAACTATGCCTATCAGTGCCCACCAGTGCAGCCTATCAGTGCCCACCAATGCAGCCTATCAGTGCCCACCAGTGCAGCCTATCAGTGCCGCCTCATCAGCGCACTTCAATGAAGGAGAAAAATGACCTGTTTGCAAAATTTTATAACAAACTATTAAACATGATTTTTTTTTTTTTTTTGTTTGTTTAGCAAAAAATAAAACTCCCAGCTGTAATTAAATACCACCAAAAGAAAGCTCTATTTGTGGGAAAAAAATGATAAAAATTTCATTTGGGTACAGTGTTGTATGCCCGCGCAATTGTCATTCAAAGTGCATCAGCGCTGAAAGCTGAAAATTGGTCTGGGACTGAGGGGGGTTTAAGTGCCCAGTAAGCAAGTGGTTAAATGTGCACCATTTCAGTTCCCTCTGTCCATTTTGGTTTCCTCTGGGTGCTCCAGTTTCCTTCCACAATCCAAAAACATGCTGGTAGGCTAATTGTCTCCTGTCTAAATTGTCCCTAGTATGTGTATATATGAACATGATTTAGGGACAATATATTGTAAGCTCCTTGAGGGAAGGGACAGATGTGAATTAATAATATATGGAAAGATGAGCAGAGGTTCACCAATCTGTGAAAAGCTGCATCCAAAAAATTGTCAAAAAAATTCTCAGTAATGCTCCTCAATGTAAAATTGAAGCTGCATCCAAAAAGTTGTCAAAACATTTATGAATAATGTTCTTCAATGTAAAATTGCAAAGATTTTAAATATATGATCATCTCAGTACCTAATATTGTTAAAAGATTCAGAGAATCTGGAGAAATCTCTGTGCGCAAGAAAAAGGTGGAAACACAATATTGAATGCCAGTGATCTTCAGGACCTCAGACGACACTGCATTAAAGCCAGGCATGATTCTGTGACGGACATCACTTCATGAGCTCAGGAATACTTTAAAAAAAACACTGTTTGTGAACACAGCTCACTGTGCCATGCAAAATTGCAGGGTAAAGCTTTATCATACAATGAAGAAGCCATATCTGAAATGTTCCAGAAACACTGCTGTCTTCTTCGAGCCAAAACTCATTTAAAAAGATCTGTTGCAAAGTGTAAAACTTTTCTGCGGTCAGACAAATCAAAATTTGATATTCTTTTTGGCAACCATGGACGCCACATCTAAAGAGGAGAGGGACCTTCCAACTTGTTATCAGTGCTCAGTTCAAAAGTCTGCATCTCTGATAGACATGTGCTATTCGTTTGTACGAATCTCAAATTCGTACGAATTTCCCTAAATTCGTACATTCGGGAGGATCCGAAATACGAATTGCCATGCGTCCGAATTTTCGTACGAAATAAGAAACTTTTGTTTACGAATCCCCAGGAGGAAGTCAGCACAGCACAGGGATGGTGGGAGCCCCTCATCTAACAAAAATTCATATTTCGGATAGGAAATTCTTCAACGGAATTTCGTATTTCATATAAAAACCAAACTTCCATCAGCATCGACTGTCATATTGAGGTATATTTTTGCCTTTAAATTCATCGTAACGAACATTCGTACAAGTTAACTAACCTAACGACAATTAGTATTTTGTACAAATTGAAACGGAATTTCGGACATGAAATACGAAGTACGAATTAATTTTAATACGAACCATAACGGAACAGAACGAAACAAATTTATTGACGGCGCCCATGTCTAATCTCTGATAGTATGGAGTGCATTAGTGTATATGGAATGGGAAGCTTGCACATCTTGAAAGGCACAATCAATGCTGAAAAATGTATCCAGGTTTTAGAGCAGCATGAGCTCCCATCCAGTCCATATCTTTTTTAGGGAAGACCTTGCATATTTCAGCAGGACAATGCTAAACCGCATACTGCATCTATGACAAGAGCATGGCTTTGTAGTAGAAGAGTCCAGGTGCTTAACTGGTCTGCGTACACTCCAGACCTTTTATCAATTGGAAATATTTGGTGCATCTTAAAGAGAAAAATACAACAAAGAAGATCCAGGACTGTAGAGCAGTTAGAATCCTATATTAGACAAAATGGGACATTTCTCTGCCAAAACTCCAGCAACTGGTCTTCTCACTTCTCAGGCGTTTACAGAGTGTTTTTGAATGAAGAGGGGGTTTTCTATTTTCTATTGTGCATAAAAAAAAATTAGATCTACAAATTTTTACATTTTGTTTCTATGTAGATTTTAAGCAGGGTCCTGAATATTTTGTGGTTGTAAGATACAAACAACAGTGGACTTTTAAATATTACATGAACAGTCTTTTATAGTCATTAGTGGGAATAGGTGGCTACATACTTATATAACTATATAACTATATAACTATATATATACCGTATATACTCGAGTATAGGCCGACCCGAATATAAGCCGAGGCCCCCAATTTACCCCCAAAAAAACTGGCAAACTTATTGACTCGTGTATAAGGCGAGGGTGAGACATGCCTGTCCATCCCTGTGTGTGTGTCCGTCCCTGTGTGTCCGTCCATCCCTGTGTGTGTGTGTGTCCATCCATCCATCCCTGTGTGTGTGTGTGTCCATCCATCCATCCATCCCTGTGTGTGTGTGTGTCCATCCATCCATCCATCCCTGTGTGTGTGTGTCTCCATCCATCCATCCATCCATCCATCCCTGTGTGTGTGTGTCTCCATCCATCCATCCATCCATCCCTGTGTGTGTGTGTCTCCATCCATCCATCCATCCCTGTGTGTGTGTGTCTCCATCCATCCATCCATCCCTGTGTGTGTGTGTCTCCATCCATCCATCCCTGTGTGTGTGTGTCCGTGTGTGTGTGTGTGTGTGTGTGTGTGTGTGTGTGTGTGTGTCCAGCCTACCTGTGTCCCGAGCCTCCGTCCCGTGCCTTGCCTCCTTGCCTCCGTCCCGTGCCGTGCCGTGCCTTGCCTCCTTGCCTCCGTCCCGTGCCGTGCCTTGCCTCCTTGCCTCCGTCCCGTGTCGTGTCGTGCCTTGCCTCCGTCCCGTCCCGTGCCGTGCCTTGCCTTGCCTCCGTCCCGTGCCTTGCCAGGATCGCCTCGGCGGCCATTCTAAAATTCAAAAGCCCCGCCTCCGCCTCCGCCTGTGATAGGCGGAACACTGAATTTCCCAGCAGCCTGTGTTCCGCCTATCACGGACATCGTCTCATCCTCGTACTACGGACGAGGATGAGACGATGTCCGTGATAGGCGGAACACAGGCTGCTGGGAAATTCAGTGTTCCGCCTATCACAGGCGGAGGCGGAGGCGGAGGCGCGGCTTTCAAATTGTAGTATGTCCGCCGTCTGTCTGCTCGATACGCTGATCGAGCAGTCAGACGGCGATGACTCGAGTATAAGCCGAGGGGGGCACTTTCAGCCTCAAAAAAGAGGCTGTAAATCTCGGCTTATACTCGAGTATATACGGTATATATATATATATATATATATATATATATATATATATATATATTCACTGACTGCACCTGCTCTCTTTGTATTGTTATAGAAATCATGACGCATGAAAAGCTTTTAAATCAAGAATTTTCAAGGGAACGTATAAGGCTGTACCCATCATTACACTGTTTATGGAAGGTCAAGTCCACAGACACTCCTAATTGCCTACTCAGAAATAGATCTTATGAACAGCTGGTGAAGTTCTGAAAGATAATTAATCTTGTGGTTATAACAAAGTTTGCAAAAACAAAAATTGCACAAAATTTATTTTAAAGAGTTGAAGGCGACAAAAATTTGAAACCTCTGCTGTTAATGTGCATATTCCTTGCCTTGGGTACTATGAATTGTGTACGTTTATGGCAAACTAGGAAATAGGGCACTCCACAATTTCAAACTTTAGCAGTGATAACAGCAGATATAATTGGGTATATGAAGGTTCACAGCCATCCAAGTCATAGGATATCTAGTGGTAGTAAATAAAACACAAATGGACATCCAGCCTCCAAGTGGCTTCTTCAGTTTGCGTTAAGTAATTACACAAAATTTATTAACCCTATAAAACAAAAAAGTTGATCAAGAAATGCTCACCTTCTTTAACCAGTTCCCGACCGGCGCATGACAATGTACATCGGCAGAATGGCACGGGCAGGCATATTGGCATACAGGTACGTCCATTTCTATATGCCGCCCTGCCATTGCGTGCACACCGCCGGCAGCACGCTCGCGCGTTGATCAGGACACCCGCGAGTCCGGTCTCGATTACACAGGAATCAGTGCATTTGTATAGCACTGATTGCTGTATAAATGACAATGGTCCAAAAAATGTGTAAAAAATGTCCGATGTGTCCACCATAATGTCGCAGTCACAATAAAAAAAAAATCGCTGATCGCAGCCATTACTAGTAAATAAAATAATTATTAATAAAAATGCCATAAAACTATCCCCTATTTTGTAAACGCTATAACTTTTGTGCAAACCAATCAATAATCGCTTATTGCGATTTTTTTTTTACCAAAAATATGTAGAAGAATATGTATCGGCCTAAACTGAGGGAAACAACTGTTTTTTTTATATATTTTTGGGGGATATTTATTATAACAAAAAGTTAAAAAAAATGCTTTTTTTTCAAAATTGTCACTCTATTTTTGTTTATAGCACAAAAAATAAAAACCGCAGGGGTGATCAAATACCACCAAAAGAAAGCTCTATTTGTGGGAAAAAAATTACATCAATTTTGTTTGGCAGCCAGGTCGCACAACCGTGCAATTATCAGTTAAAGCGATGCAGTGCTGAATCGCAAAAAGTGGTCTGGTCTTAAGCCAGCAAAATGGTCCGGTCTGAAAGTGGTTAAATATATACTGTAGGTCAGTGGTTCTCAATTCCTGTCCTCAGGACCCACTAACAGGCCATATTTTAAGTATTACCTTGGGGAGATGCAGACTAGAATATTGCAATCACTGAGTAGCAAATTATATCACCTGTGATGTATTTCAGTTATCTTGCAAACCTGGTCTGTTAGTGGGTCCTGAGAACAGGAGTTGTAGGTGGTCCATGTGCCTTATATGACTAAAAGTTTGTGGACACCTAACCATCAGAGCTGTATGAACTTGTGGAACATCCCATTCCAAAACCATGACCATTAATATTGAGTCCCCCGCCCCCCCTTTGCAGCTATGACAGTTTCCACTCTACAGAAACAAAATCTTAGCGTGAGGGAATTTGTGCCCATCCAGCCAAAATATAACTTGTGAGGTCAGGGCTGTTTTTGGACAAGAAGACCTGGTTTATAATCCCATTTCAATTCATCTTGAAGGTGTTCAGTAGGGGTTGACGTCAGGGCTTTGAGTTTTTCCAACACCAAAAACATTAAATCATTACTTTGTGGACCTGGCTTTGTGCGCAGTCATGCTGGAGCAAACAAAATAGCCTTTCCAAAGTGTCTGTCATACATTTCAAGGCACACACTTGTCTAAAAAATTCTTTGTATGCTGTAGCATTAATTTGAAAAAAAGTGAGCTTCTCTGATACCAAAACAATGGTAATGGTGATAGTCAGAAATCAATAATTAATAACTACACATGAATAAACTGATACTCATTATATAAGTGAATGGCAATAAATATTAAACACAAAAAACCCTGTGAGAAAAAAAAGAAAAAATCTTTGAAGAAAAATGTGTCCATACATAAGTCCAAAGAAACTTTTATAGAAAGAGTTAAATTAACAACACCCACTCTAGTGATAGGAAAAAAAACTGTATTGAATTATTAGTAACCATAATGTGATCCAGAAAAAAGTGGTGTTCTGATAAATCTCTTCACCACCAACACTCTCCTCTTACCAGAAATACTGGATTTCAGGTATTAGAGATCACATGCGCTTGTTTAGATTCCAATGGACTTAGTAGTCAATCTGGAGAAGAGATCCAATTCCAACGGACTCAGTGGTCAGGCTGGAGAAGAGATCCATATCCAATGGACTCAACGATCAGGCTGGAGGAGAGATCCAATTCTAATGGTCTCAGCGGTCAGGCTGGAGGAGACATCTGATTTACGGGTGGTGATAATAATAACTCCCAATCTGGCTGATGGTATCCTGGTCTGGAGGTTGATGTGAAGCTGCTCTGATGAGTTTTCTATGACTGGGTGACTTATAAGCACGGTGACTGGACATTATGTCTGTATTAATGAGTTAATGAGAATACAGACAACATTATAAACCTCACATAGGATCTACTTCTTTAACAGTATGCTAATAAAGTTGTTTCACCTTTGGAGAAAAAAATTGACAGAGATGCTTATACTTTTCCCTCTCCAAAACTCAATGAAAGAAAGATTTCGCCTGGAGTTACCTTAACGCTTTGTCAACAGTCTTATTTGGATGGATATTTGAAGAGAAGGGCTGAAGTATTTAGCTTTGCAGTCCAGGTTCCCTCCAGCCTTGTCTCCAGTGTTGCCTAAATAACCAAAAGCCAAGGCATTTAGTCATGTGATTTTTGTTAAAGGTGAGGAACAGGTTTTAGTTTTGCTGAACCTTTCTCTTACATTATGCGACCAAAGACTAGGAACTAATTGAAGGAACCTGCATTTTCTCTGAGAAAGTATTATAGCTCAACTGTTACTCTTTATGCATCCATTACTGCAAGACTATGGACCCTCGAATACACGTTCTCTTTAAATATTAGGCAATCTCTGTTATTTCAGAGCAGGTTTCTGGAAATATTTGTCCAACGGATACTATTGTTGAACTACTTTAGACCTTCTGAAGATCTACCTACAGCCAAGTACCCCATTGTCATATGAGACGTTGTCCAATGTAAATGGTTTTATTCATCTTTTTGGAAAATAATGATGAATTGCTTGTAGAGGCACAGGCTTGGACACTGTTCAGTTTTTTCTAATATTTATTAGACATGTGCATTAGTTTTCGTCCGGATGCATTTTCGTCCAAATCTCAATTTGACAAATGAAAGCGCAGAATCCGAAAGACGAAAGATCCAACATAAATAAATGCTTTATTTTCCTTTTCGTTGTTACAACAGTTCGATATAGAATAGGAGATTTGACGTGACTCTGACAATAACAATCTGTGTCTATTGAACCTGTGGTCGAATGTGCCTAACCTTACCTCTATTAGTCCAAGATTATATAGAGAAAAGATTCGACAGAGAGAAAAGATTCTGGAATTGGGTGGGGGAAGTAAAATAAAAATAATGATGATGATGAATGTTATTGGCTGATTGTAACCAAAGAGGAGGAGCAGTAAAATAGCTAAAACTAAGTACACACGTACAGCCAACTTACTTTCACTTACGATTGCTAGCAGAGAGAGACACAGAGAGTCATTTCAGTAGACAATCAATCTTATCTCGTCCATTTGAATTCTCACTTTTCAGAGAACCCAAATTATTATTAAGCATAAGCACAGCAGCAGAACAATAGTGGAGCAAGCTACAGTTCAACTTAGCTTTTTCCTTATAATCTGCTGCTATTGTGTTAGTGTGTGAACCTTATAGCAATACTAGTGTTGCTGCTAGTGTTGTTGTGGTAGCCTCAGAGGCTGCCTGTGTTGTGGGGGGAATTTATTATTATAGAATCTTGTTACCTGTCTGATCAGTGATCACTATCACCAGTCCACCAGTTTCTGTTTGAACGAGTATATAATATATATACAGAAACACTTGTAGATGGTCCAGGAACGTCCTCCAATGCCTCCATGTCGCTCTCACAATGGGTTGCTGCCATATTCATTATTATCAGTCACTCACTATCTGACACCGTGAGACTTATGCCGCATACACGTGATCGAATTGTCTGGTGGACTTGGTCCGCCGGACCACAGTAAGCCGGACAATTCGATCGTGTGTGGGCTCCAGCGGACTTTTTCATCGTAAAAGTCCGGCGGACTTAGAAAGTAGTTTTGACTCAAAATTTGTCCGCCAGACTTGGCTTTTGGCGGACAATCCGTTCGTCAGTGTGCTAGTCCAGCAGACTAAGAATGATGCATGCTCTGAAGCAAGTACGAGAAGGAAGCTATTGGCTATTGAACTTCCTTTTTCTAGTCCTGTCGTACGTGCTGTACGTCATCGCATTAGAAATTGCCAGACTTTCGGAGTGTCCGTGTGTGGCCAAGTCCGTTCGTTATCAAGTCCGGCAGATTGTTTGCCGAACAAGTCTGCCGGACAATTTGATCGTGTGTAGGTGGCATTAGACCATTCATTCTACATGAATGGCGTGGATTTGACAAAGCAACGAAAAACACACACGTTTATAATAATATTCGACGGAGCATCGAAACTGTACGATGCTGCAATCATATATTTCCGGAGTCAAATGCTCCGCCTATAGGCTATATAGAGTTTAGCAGCTCTGTCGAATCTTCTTTATACATTTGACAGACACCATAAGCCTTCAAAGACAGATTCGACTGTAATTCATGTGGATTTTCGGACTAATGTAATTTTTGAATGAAAAACAAAATAAATAAAAACACATTTCGGGAGTAACAAAATAAATTTATTTTTCGGACGAAAACGAAATTCCAAAACGAAATATTTCACTCTGCACATGTCTAATATTTAATACACCAGCTATTCATTATTTCTATTATTTCTTAAGACAACCTTTCTTGAGCTAGGTAATCTTGCTTCTAAAGCCAAAGTAGTTCATATACTTATTTTCCTTTTTCTGCTGATGTGTACTCCTAAGTTCACTATGTAAACTTAAAAGTAAGGCCTCATTCACACGGGTGTACACTGCTCCTGAAGTGATATCCATGTGGGTGTAAGGCCCTGAATGTATCCAGGTAGCATTTGAGGCCATGCACCCACACCAGCACAGATGTCACATTGTGAGCAGCAACTGTGTCTGTGCAGCCATTGTGTCTGAAGGCAATGGGACTGCCTATATGGGGATGCATGGAACACCTGTGTATCCTTGTGCAGGCAAACCATGCTCTCCATGGATGGAAGGTTATGTGCACCCCATGTGAAAGAGTCCTTAAAAGTTGGATCACAAGAACTAAATTAATTAAATTCTCATAAGATGTATATACAGTATCTCACAAAAGTGAGTACACCCCTCACAGTTTTGTAAATATTTTATTATATCTTTTCATGTGACAACACTTTTAATGTTAAGCATTGTAAAGTAGTGAGTGTACAGCTTGTATAACAGTGTAAATTTGTAGTCACCTCAAAATAACTCAACACACAGCCATTAATGTCTAAACCGCTGGCAACAAAAGTGAGTACACCCCTAAGGGAAAATGTCCAAATTGGGCCCAAAGTACCAATATTTTGTGGTCCTCTTGGAGGTGTGTTTGGGGTTGTTATCATGTTGGAATACTGCCCTGCAGCCCAGTATCCAAAGGGAGAGGATCATGCTTCAGTATGTCACAGTACATGTTGGCATTCATGTTTCCCTCAATGAACTATAGCTCCACAGTCCCGGCAGCACCCATGCAGCCCCAGACCATGACAGTCCCACCTCCCACTGCTTGACTGTAGGCAAGACACTAGTCTTTGTACTCTTCACCTGGTTGCCACCACACATGCGTGACACCATCTGAACCAAATATGTTTATCTTGGACTTATCAGAACACAGGACAGGGTTCCAGTAATCCATGTTCTTAGTCTGCTTGTCTTCAGCAAACTGTTTGTGGGCTTTCTTGTGCATCATCTTTAGAAGAGGCTTCCTTCTGGGGTGACAGCCATGCAGACCAATTTGATGCAGCGTGCGACATATGGTCTGAGCACTGACAGAGTGACCCCCCACCCCTTCAACCTCTGCAGCAATGCTGGCAGCACTCATACATCTATTTCCAAAAGAAAACCTCTGGACATGACGCTGAGCATGTGCACTCAACTTCTTTGGTCTACCATGGTGAGGCCTATTCTGTATGGAACCTGTCCTGTTAAACCACTGTATGGTCTTGGTCACTGTGTGGCAGCTCAGTTTCAAGGTCTTGGCAATCTTCTTATAGCCTAGGCTATCTTTATGTAGAGCAACAATTCTTTTTTTCAGATTCTCAGAGAGTTCTTTGCCATGAGGTGCCATGTTGAATGTTGAACTTCCAATGACTAATATGAGAGAGTGAGAGCGATAACACCACATTTAACACACCTGCTCACCATTCACACCTGCGATCTTGCAACACTAATGAGTCACATGACAATGGGGAGGGAAAATGGCTAATTGGGCCCAATTTGGACATTTTCACTTAGGGGTGTACTCTCTTTTGTTGCCAGCGGTATAGACATTAAGAGCCCTTTCACATTACTAGCACTGCCGCGCTAGCGGTAAAGCGCCACTAGTAAAGGGACTGGAGGATAGTAGTTATGAAGAAAGGTTAGGAGCACTGAACTTATTCTCTCTGGAGAAGAGATGTTTGAGAGGGGATATGATTTTAATTTACAAATACCATACTGGTGACCCCACAATAGGGATAAAACTTTTCTGTGGAAGGGAGTGTAATAAGACACAGGCCACTCATTAAGATTAGCAAAAAGAGGTTTAACCTTAGACTGCATAGAGGTTTCTTTACTGTAAGAGAGGCAAGGATGTGGAATTCCCTTCCACAGGAGGAGGTCTCAGCAGGGAGCATCGATAGTTTCATAAAACTGTTAGACAAGTAACTGAACAACCGCAACATAAACTAATATACAATGTAACACCAACATATAATCGCACACATAAGTTGGACTTGATGGACTTGTGTCTTTTTTCAACCTCACCTACTATGCAACAGTGTAACATTCCCACAGACACACTCCTAAACCTTGTGGGCAGCCCTCCCAGAAGAGTTGAAGCTGTTTTAGCTGCAAACGATGGGCCAACTCATTATGGGACCCTACAGACAAAGACTGGAATGCCATTAAATTTCATTATAAAAAGCTATTATAAATGTAGCGGTAAGGGATAGAAAGCAATTATAAATAACAATGTACCAAATAATATATCAAAATAGTGCAAACATATGATAAAATCAATTCCAAAATTAAATTAGCATGTGAAGATATGTATGTATAGTGTATAAAAACACAAGTGGAAAGTCCCAAAGGTGGAAAGACCTTAAAGGTAAGCATATATAGTGTCCACCACAAGAAAAGTTGTTGCTCAGAAGTGGGGTACAACGACGTTGGCAAACATGTAGAGCACCAGGGGTAGTGTGTCCTCCACCCAAGATGAGGGGTATGTACTCTTATCGGAAGAAATGGACTCGAGTGTCAGCAACAACAAGGCAATCATGCAAGAATGGCCCAATCAGTGGACTTCCACGAACGATCCAGGGAATCAAGCTACCTCCAATAAAGTATCCAGGAAATCGTGCAGATGAATGTGAGGCTGAAACTCAGATGTTAAACAGCTGGAGTGGAAAGCCAAATAACTCTCATCTGAGGGGATAGCGAAAGAAAAAATGCCTACATATGGTGTAGGTCAAAAAGCTGGGTTTTATTGGAAAAAAAAAAAACATTCATCCATGAATATAAAACTGTGATCACAGAATAAAAAGCAATGTGGGAAGCTGAAAGCCAAGCCCAAGTACATGTAAAGGCAGACGTCCGAATACTTTTGCTAATATAGTGTATTTGCAAATACAGCTACTGTACTACTGTACTAGCTGAGTGTTCACTGAATTTCCCCACCCAAGTGCACCTTTCTCTACCCATGTGCTGGTTATTAACAAAATGTAATAAGCTTCCACTTTGTCCTTCAAGGTAATCTTTCTCTCAGTTTTCATTGCAATATACTGTATATCTCTCATTTTGGGTGCTCACAGTTGGAGACCTTTGTATACAGAAGTGCCTCAACAGGGCAGTTTTGCTTCGCATGTGCTTGACATCAAAGTATTTTTTTAAACTCTCGGGTAGTAGATGAAATGTTACATGACCCATTCTATACTGTATCTTCCATCTGCTGTTGTCTGACAGTTAATATTGGTATAACCCTAAATGCCAAGGCCTGTAGAGTGCTCTCAGTAGTAAGCGTGGTGTTCACTGACAAACTACAACTAGAAAAAAAAAAACTAGCAGTATTATCTTTAGCAGCCAATTAGATACTATTTATTCTCATCTGCTTTTGAGATAAATATGCCAAAATCAGATTCTAAATCCAGCCAGGCTACAGAGGGGAATGACTATTACTGATTATTAGTTATTGCTAAGCACTTGTGTTAAAAGTAATAAAAGCTAATTTCACCTTGTCTGTGAGAATTACCCCTAAGGGAGTGATTAAAAACCTGGATTCTTTTAACTACAAACACTTGAAAAAATAATTAGAATGGTGGAACCAGAGAATTGTCTGCTGCAGCATTCTGGAGGGCTTTGCTGTGAAAATCAGACAATGAAAAAAAAAACCCTCTGTTATTTATTTATGCAAAATCTGAATGTGTTAAATTAAATCTTTGTTTATGTCATAAATCTGGTGCACATACATGAGATTAATGGTGTACCAAGATTTGGGGCCCCGGGGAGAATAGAGACCCTTCTCACATGCAAGATAGCACAAAGCAGGTAAACTGTAATCCAAGACAACCTGCACATGCCAAGCCTGACCCTAGCAACTAAGACTGCGTGAAACTAAACAGCACTAATGGTAAGAGAGAGCTCTGGTAGGCTGCTCAAGTTAAATCAAAAACATATTGTAATTTCAATAGAAGTAGACACTAAAACTAGCATAGCTGCAATTAACCAACACCTAATTGAGTCAGCAGTATATCACCACTTCAAACTATTTCCACAAATAGCAGCGTACAAGAATACACTTAAACACATTCAATCAGTGATTAGAATCCCAAAAATACAGCTGCATTGTGTCCAGGAAATGGTTGTGGTTCAAGGCTAAAAGAGTAAATCTATATACTTCAATGGCCTGTTTTGAATAGAAGATTTAAAAACATTCAGTCATCTTTCACAACGTTGTGTCACTGCAGGCTACACAATAGCTTACATTGCTTCCCTGTGTTCAGTTGATGACAGCTGGTGATAAGTATACAACTCCCACCAATAGGGCTTTGGATGGCTGAGCTCCCGGTAAGGATGGTAATATTTATTATGCTCAGGATTGGTGTCCCTGTTGTCTGATTAAGGGTATCCTTGTGCGCTCCTTTTCTTGGCAATTTTATGGTTTCCACTTTATCCTGGTTCTGGTGGTACTAGAAATAGCCATGGAAATACTCATGTCCCTGGCTGTTTGACATTTGAATAAGTACATCTTTCACAACACAACCACTAATAATATTTAGTGCTCTTCATTGAGGGCTGGCTGACTGAACTCTCCAGGTCCAGGGGTTCTAGCTGGGTGCAGGAGCTGGAGGAGCCACCACCACCAACGCAGTACTTCAGGGTCATGGTAGGACAAGAAGGAAGAAAGCCAGAGGGAAAGATGCCTGTCCTTCTCCCCACCTTCCCCTTCACCACATGGTCCCTGGAGCATTGGCCTTGTAGCTGTGGTGCTGGCTCTCCTCTAGACACTGGTAGCACACGAGGCCTTAGAGCTGTGGTTCTGCAGCTCATGTTGGTACAGGTGGAGATCTTCCAGTGGCTCAGTCTATGACTCACCTAGCCTTGGGTGGGTGGTACCATGAGGTGTGTGGCCAGCATTTCTCAGGGTGGATGACAGAGAAGGCAGCAGGACTGTAGAAGATGCATTGCTGACAGTGTCCTCCTTCGGGCTCTGGAGGGTGGCTGACCTTGTTCTGCTGTTAGAGCTCTAAAGCCCCATACACACTACCAGTTTTTCTGCTGAGTTTTTCCTTCAGATTTACCAAAACCATATAATATGAGGTCAAACCTTAGGAGTTTCAATTTGTATGCAATCAGGCAGGCCCTTCTACTACATGGTTTTGGTAAATCTGAAGGAAAAACTCAGCAGAAAAACTGATAGTGTGTATGGGGGTTAAGACACACTCCAGTACCCAGTGTAGCTACATCCAGGAGAAGCTCGCCCAGGATAGGGGGACCTTAACACTGCGGGCATGTAGTGGTGAGGAGGGAGGAGCAGAGCCCTGGTGGTGTAGTGGTGAGGTTGGTGTGCTGCAGGCATGGCCGAGGGAATAACAATAATAATTTTCCAAACTTTCTGTTTTGCCTAGAGTACAGGAGCTGAAGGGAAATCTCTCTAATATGACACTAATTACAAACAAATTGACAGGGGTTTTACCCCTTTTCTACTCTGTCCAAAATTGAAAAATGTTGTGCCTTTAAAAATATTTTAAACAAATTGGTGTGTGTCAAGCAAGATTCTGTCATATATTGTCCACAATAGGGCTGCACAGGGCAGTTACAGCCTGGAGCGGGAATGGTACCCCATGGTTCCCCTGAGTTGAATCAACCTATATGGCATCACATGACCAAGCACACAGAACCAAATAAGAAATGTTTTTGGTTTTAGTTCAGTTTTGAGTTTTGGTCAGTTTTATGTTCATTTTTTGAATGCACTGTTTAAGATGACACATTTATACACAATGTATTTCAGTATATTTGTATATCAGGAGCTGACCACAATTAGACTACTAGTCTATGTCTAACTGGAATTCTCAAAGAGTAACTCCACTTTCGTGGGAAAAAAATATAGCAAATAAAAAAAATTACATAGCATATACATTTACTATTATAATTGCTATTATAAGTCAAAACGTAATTGAATGTTATTAAAAATATCCTTTCCTTTTTAATCTGCAGTGTTATTTTCTGTAAAATACAATGCAATATGGTAACCTGGAGGCGTTCTGTACATAGATGGTATACAGAACATCCCTGAGAAATTGAATTTCCTACTTGTGTGATTGGCTTATTGATTCTCCCAGAAGTCTGTACCAAGATACAAGTTCGAATTTGGGCATCCACTGCAACAAAAAAAATATTTTTGCTGAGATACTGAAAAGGAAATCCCTTCTAAAGGGATGCAGAGCCTGCCACTTTCCTACTTAGAGCCCTGCAAGTGCAGCAGCTGATTGATAATGATAAAGTCACTCCCTGCAACAAAGTTTGTTTAAATTAGGGATGAGCTTGATGTTCGGATCAAACAAAAGTTCGACTCGAAGATAAGGTGTTCGTCCGCCCGTTCGTGAAGACCGAACATTATGGGGCGTTCCCGGAAAATTTGAGCACAGCGAAATGCCCCATAATGCACTGCGACATCATTACTTTACAGGGTAAAGGACCATGCAAAGCCGCAGATGGTGGCAAGAAAGCGCGCTGAGGTGATTCAGTTCGCATAGGTAGCGCAATACAAGTCACTCATTCATTCATTGCTGTATGATTATTGGCCAAAGCATGCACCTGACCTGCATGATTTTTCCAATCACAGCATGCTCTGCTAAGCGAGCCATAATTGGCCAAAGGCAGGGTGCCTTTGGCCAGTCATGGCTCAGGGGGACTAAGTTCACACCCCACACTATATAAGGCTGCTTACATGACGGCTGTGTGTAGTGTTGTTGGTGTGGATATATATATATATATATATATATATATATATATATATATATATATATATATATATATATATATATATATATATATAACCAGTCTGATATATGTATATATATATATACAGTGGTGTGAAAAAGTGTTTGCCCCCTTCCTCATTTCCTGTTCCTTTGCATGTTTGTCACACTTAAGTGTTTCGGAACATCAAACCAATTTAAACAATAGTCAAGGACAACACAAGTAAACACAAAATGCAATTTGTAAATGAAGGTGTTTATTATTAAAGGTGAAAAAAAATCCAAACCATCATGGCCCTGTGTGAAAAAGTGATTGCCCCCCTTGTTAAAACATACTATAACTGTGGTTGTCCACACCTGAGTTCAATTTCTCTAGCCACACCCAGGCCTGATTATTGCCACACCTGTTCACAATCAAGGCATCACTTAAATAGGAGCTGCTTGACACAGTAAGGTCCACCAGAAGATCCTTAAAAGCTACACATCATGCCGAGACCCAAAGAAATTCAGGAACAATTGAGAAAGAAAGTAATTGAGATCTATCAGTCTGGAAAGGGTTATAAAGCCATTTCCAAAGCTTTGGGAATCCAGCGAACCACAGTGAGAGCCATTATCCACAAATGGCGAAGACATGGAACAGTGGTGAACCTTCCCAGGAGTGGCCGGCCGCCCAAAATTACCCCAAGAGCGCAGCGACGACTCATCCAAGAGGTCACAAAAGACCCCACAACAACGTCCAAGGAACTGCAGGCCTCACTTGCCTCAGTTAAGGTCAGCGTTCATGCCTCCACCATCAGGAAAAGACTGGGCAAAAATGGCCTGCATGGCAGAGTTCCAAGGAGAAAACCACTGCTGAGCAAAAAGAACATCAAAGCTCATCTCAATTTCTCCACAACACATCTTGATGATCCCCAAGACTTTTGGGACAACATTCTGTGGACCGATGGGACAAAAGTGGAACTCTTTGGAAGGTGTGTGTCCAAGTATATCTGGCGTAGAAGGAACACTGCATTTCATAAAAAGAACATTATACCAACAGTAAAATATGGTGGTGGTAGTGTGATGGTCTGGGGCTGTTTTGCTGCTTCAGGACCTGGAAGACTTGCCGTGATAAAAGGAACTATGAATTCTGCCGTCTACCAAGAGATCCTGAAGGAGAATGTCCGACCATCTGTTCGTATACTCAAGCTGAAACGAACTTGGGTTCTGCAGCAGGACAATGATCCTAAACACACCAGCAAGTCCACCACCGAATGGCTGAAGAAAAACAAAATGAAGACTTTGGAGTGGCCTAGCCAAAGTCCTGACCTGAATCCTATTGAGATGTTGTGGTATGACCTTAAAAAGGCAGTTCATGCTCGAAAACCCTCTAATGTAACTGAATTAGGACAATTTTGCAAAGATGAGTGGGCCAAAATTCCTCCAGGACGCTGTAAAAGCCTCATTGCACGTTATCGCAAACGCTTGGTTGCAGTTGTTGCTGCTAAGGGTGGCCCAACCAGTAATTAGGTTTAGGGGGCACTCACTTTTTCACACAGGGCCATGATGGTTTGGATTTTTTTTCACCTTTAATAATAAACACCTTCATTTACAAATTGCATTTTGTGTTTACTTGTGTTGTCCTTGACTATTGTTTAAATTGGTTTGATGTTCCGAAACACTTAAGTGTGACAAACATGCAAAGGAACAGGAAATGAGGAAGGGGGCAAACACTTTTTCACACCACTGTATATATATATATATATATATATATATATATATATATATATATACAGTATCACACATAAGTGAGTATACCACTCACATTTTGGTAAATATTTTATTATATCTTTTCATGTGACGACACTGAAGAAATTACATTTTGCTACAATGTAAAGTAGTGAGTGTACAGCTTGTATAAACCACTGGCAACAAAAGTGAGTACACCAAAAGACAAAAGGGAAAATGTCCAAATTGGGCCCAATTAGCCATTTTCCCTTCCTGGTGTCATGTGACTAGTGTTACAAGGTCTCAGTTGTGAAAGGGGAGCAGATGTGTTAAATTTGGTGGTATCGCTCTCACTCTCTCATACTGGTCACTGGAAGTTCAATATGGGACCTCATGGCAAAGAACTCTCTCAGGATCTGAAAAAAAAGAATTGTTACTCTAGATAAAGATAGCCTAGGCTATAAGAAGATTGCCAGGACCCTAAAACTGAGCTGCAGCATGGTGGCCAAGAACATACAGTGGTTTAACAGGACAGGTTCCACTCAGAACCGGCCTCGCCATGGTCGACCAAAGAAGTTGAGTGCACGTGCTCAGTGTCATATCCAGAGGTTGTCTTTGGGAAATAGATGTATGAGTGCTGCCAGCATTGCTGCAGAAGTTGAAGGGGTGGTGGGTTAGCCTGTCAGTGCTCAGACCATACGCCGCACATTGCATCAAATTGGTCTGCATGGCTGTCGTCCCAGAAGGAAGCTTCTTCTAAAGATAATACACAATAAAGCCGGCAAACAGTTTGCTGAAGACAAGCAGACTAAGGACATGGATTACTGTAGCCATGTCCTGTGGTCTGATGAGACCAAGATAAACTTATTTGGTTCAGATGGTGTGAGGTGTGTGTGGTGGCAGGAGAGGAGTACAAAGACAAGTGTGTTTTGCCTACAGTCAAGCATGGTGGTGGGAGTGTCATGGTCTGGGGCTGCAGGAGTGCTGCCGGCACTGAGGAGCTACAGCTCATTGGAGGAACCATGAATGCCAACACGTACTGTGACATACTGAAGCAGAGCATGATCCCGTCCCTTCAGAGACTGGGCCACAGGGCAGTATTGCAACCTGATTGCGACCCCAAACACACTGCCAAGATGACCACTGTCTTGCTAAAGAAGCTGAGGGTAAAGGTGATGGACTGGCCAAGCATGTCTCCAGACCTAAACCCTATTGAGCATCTGTGGGACAGCCTCAAACAGAGGGTGGAGGAGCGCAAGGTCTCTAAAATCTACCAGCTTTGTGATGTCGTCATGGAGGTGAAATGTTTCTAATACACTTCAGGCAGTGTTTTTTAATAAATATATATATATATATATATTATATATATATATATACTCTGCATCCAGTGTAGCCTATATCTACAGTGCATTCAGTGGTATACTGTTTCTAATACACTTCAGGCGGTGTACACAGTATCTAATACAGTGTATACATTTTCTACTACACTTCTGGTGGTCTAGACAGTACACAATACAATGCAGCCGTAGTACAGTTTCTAATAGAGTGGAGGCAGTGTACACAGTATCTAATAAAGTGTGTACAGTTTCTAATACACTGTAGTGTGGTGTTGCAAAACAAAAAATACATTATGCCTCGAAGGCCACCAAGGAGAGGCAGACGCTCACAGGCTACTAAAAGAGGATAACTCTGCTGGCAGCTGGGAATAATACAGGACAGGGTTCAGTGTTGTTGGAGCTTGTTCCGCCACCACTCCTTCAAAATTCTAGTGGTGGTTCTGCCACAGCTCTTTCCTCCACCCCCTCCTCTTATTCCTCTATGGCCTCTTCTCCAGATTTGTCCTCTGAACCAGCGGTGCTCCGTAAGCGTTCAAGGGGCTACGCAAGCAGTCAGGCTAAAAGATACAATGCAGTGCTTGAGTTGGTCTGCCTAGGGGACAGGAGCCACACTATGGCAAAGATTCTGTCAGCTCTGCAGGGGCAGGCTCAGGGGTGGTTGATGCTATGCCAGCTTCAGCCAGGAATTGTTGTATGTGACAATGGCACCAACCTTCTTTCCCCCCTCTGACAGGGACACTTGACCCATGTTGCATGTTTAGCACACATCCTGAATTTGGTGGTGCAGCAGTACCCATTCTTACAGACTCTCCTGAGGCGGGCCATAAAAGTCTGTGGTAATTTCCGCCGGTCATACAATGCCAGTGCTCGGCTGGCTGACATTCAAAGGATATGCAACCTGCCCACCAACCGCCTCATTTGTGACATGCCCACCAGGTGAAACTCAATGTTGGCAATACCGCAGTGACTGCACACATAGCAGAGGGCCATCTATGAGTACATGTGCAAGTATGGCACCAGAACTTGGCTTCTTTTTGAAACAACAGTGGCTATTGATCAAGGATACATGCACTGTTCTGTCACCATTTGAGGAGGCCACAAGGGTGGTGAGCAGCAACAATGCATGCATCAGTGACTCTGTCCCTCTAGTCTCCCTGTTGGAGCACATGCTTCATGGAATCATAGACAGGGCACTTGGCAGAACAGCGGGAGGAAGAGGAGGACTTCCTTACCCCTCAAGACCCCCTTTATCCAGATAGCATTCCTGCAGGCCCACCAAACACACAGGAAGAAGAGGAGGAGGATTGTGTCAGCATGGATGTAGAGGATAACACTCAGCAGCAGTCTTCAAGGGATGGTTTTCAGTTCCCAGAAACCCAAAGAGTTATACGTGGCTGGGAGGAGGTAGTTACAGATCATGTGATCCTTAGTGACCCAGAGGACTCAGAATCGAAAGCCTCTGCAAACGTACGCTGCATGGCGTAAGTCATCCCTGATTCTGCAAAGCTTGCAAAAGGACCCTAGGATTTGTGGTATCAAGGAGAGGGATCATTACTGGCTGGCAACCCTTCTTTAGCCACGTTACAAGGGTAAGGTTGGATAATTCATCCTGCCTTTGCAGAGGGAGCAGAGGATGAAACATCTTCAGGAGGCATTGAACAAAGGTTTGTGCAATGCATTTCCAGACCCTGGGAGGTTACAATTTCCTGGTGCTGGACAACATGTTGCTGAGGCTTCGTTAAGTCAGAGGAAGAGCATTGGAAAAGGTGGCTAACCGATGCCTTTAAACAATTTTCCAGTCCTCAGCACCCAGGTCAGATTGGTTCAAGCAACCATCCCCAGCATCTGCATTACATGGTGCAGGATTATCTAGGGCAAGAGCAGACTTGGAGACCTTTCCAACAGAGCATCTACTGGGTTACTGCATCTTGAGGATGGACCACTTGCCAGAATTTTCTGAATATGCAATTGAGCTACTGGCCTGTCCATTCTGTCTGAATGCACATTCAGTGCTGCTGGAGGGTTTGTAATGGATCAAAGACTGCGCCTGTCCACAGACTCCGTTGATAGGCTCACATTCATAAAAATGAATCAGTCTGGGATCAGCGGCTATCAAGCACCTGATGCTGATGTAACTGATTGAATTTGCTATGGATGTAGTATCCCCCAAAGACTGCTTATGCTGACTATCCTATTCCTCCCTAATCTTGATGATGCTAGCTTCCAACAATATTTTTGGTTTAGGGCACCACCACCCAAGCCCATTTTTCTGCCCCTGTTTAACAGGGGCATGTAATTAAAATTTTTGATCTAATATTTCACAGTAGGGCCCATTCCTGCACCCAGCAAGAGTATCTGTGAGGGGTTACAGGGCACCACCACCACCACCCAAGCCCCACTTTTTCTGCCCCTGTTTTACAGGGACATGTAATTACAATTTTTGATCTAATATTTCACAGCAGGGCCCATTCCTGCGTATAGTTACTCTTTAAAGTTGACCTTTCCTCCTTTCCCTGCGGCGGATTCACCGTGAGATCACTTTTATCAGCGGCGGGAGAGGAGGGCCCTTCTCCCGCCGTGCTCCGTTGCCCTCCACTGCTTACCAGAGCCATTGGCAGCAACAGAGGCGATCGGATCTTCACTCTTGCTGGGCATGGAGACAAGTGAGAGGAAAATGGCCCCCACCTGTCTCCATAACTTTGCAGGGCGGAAGCGCCCGTATATATGAAAATGGTATTCAAACCACACATGTGAGGTATTGCTGCGATTGGTAAAGCGAGAGCAATAATTTTAGCCCTAGACCTCTCCTGTAACTAAAAACATGAACCTGTAGAATTTTTTAAACATCGCCTATGGAGATTATTAAGGGTAAAAGATTGTCGTCATTGCATGAGCGGGTGCAATTTTGAAGTGTGACATGTTGGGTATCAATTTACTCGGCATAACATTATCTTTCACAATATAAACAAAATTGGGCTAACTTTACTGTTGTCTTCATTTTTAATTAAAAAAAGTGTATTTTTTCCCAAAAAAGTGCGCTTGTAAGACCACTGCACAAATACTGTGTGACAGAAAGTATTGCAGGAACCGCCATTTTATTCTCTAGGGTGTTAGAAAAAAAGATATATAATGTTTGGGGATTCTAAGTAATTTTGGAGCAAAAAAAAACTGTTTTTAACTTGTAAACAACAAATCTCAAAAAGAGGCTCGTCCTTAAGAGGTTAAGGGAGGGGGGCTATTTAATAAGCTGAGATGATGGATAAGTCACTCCATTGTCTCATTCAGTTGTGTGTAATTTGCAGCTTGAGATGTTGAGCTCTGTAAGCACCTGACCCCTGAAACCTCATGGGGTAGATTTACTAAGAATGGTGCACTCAGAATTTGGTTCAGCTATGCATGGTGGATAATTAGCTTCTAATTTCAGCTTGTTCAATTAAGCTTTGTCAAAAAAACTGATTGGTTCCTATGCAGAGCTGAAACAGAATTTGCACTTTACTGGTTTAGTAAATAACCCCTACAAATACTTGCTATTCTGGCCAAAATTATATATTAAACATAAAGGGTAATTGTATTTTCTAATTTTAGCACAGCATTTGGTTCTCCAACATTTCAGTTCTTCTATTAAAATTAGGTTAATAGTAAGTTAGTACGTAATAATATACTTGTATGACCATAAAACAATGGATGATTCTACTAATGCATTTCTTATTCATTTCTAACATTACAATTTACTTTGAAGGTCAATGATCTCTTTTCCCAAAGCCGTGTATCTATAGAAATGCTCTGTGTTGGTAAACCTGTTAACATCTTCTGCATTATCTTGGCAGAAAGTACATGAAATAATGTGATTCCCAGAAAAGCGCCATCGGTAAATATTGCTGGTTTCTAAGCAATATATTTGAAAATGATCAGAAAAATGTTCCATGTGTTATTACTGAAGAACATCCATTTCAAAATAATATATTATTTAAAAAAAAAAAAATTGTTGTTGGTTTGTCTGAGGCAAAATCCTACCAGAATTCTTGGTAGCTGTTGCAGTATTTGCGACTTATTGTCAGTGCCCGAGGCATGTTTTCTGTTGCTGTAAAAGTAAGCTGAAGGTGTTGCCCTTAGCCACCAGTTAGGCCCCAGATGTAATTTTTTCCAGCCAGGCCTGAATGAGTGGAAAAGCCGAAAGGCTGTAGCCGCAGGCAACAAAATTTTGACATTTGTTGTCCTTCCTTACACCATGCGAGTGCAATCTTTCTTATGTAGAAACTAGAACTACTAAGTAATAATTGTCTCAGCTCATACACTAATGTCCATTTAAAGTGTATCTTCACCCTCCATGGCAAGCTGCCTCCCATCCCCCCCTCCACTGCACAAATCAGGCTTTTTTTTTCTTTAGTTACTGTATGTTTTTTATTTTTTAATATTAAAGCTGTAGCCTGCCCCCTGTGCACATCATTCGCCTAGGCGACTAATGTGCAGTATGCCCACACTGCCTTCTGGGATGTGATGTGTACATCACATATCGAAGGAGGCTTAATCCTTCAATGAGAAAGGAGGAGGGGCCTAGTGGCATGTCATCTGGGGAGCCCACGTCTGAACCTGGAAGGGCTGGCAGCTTCCCGATGAAGTCACTGAAGAAGATGGCGGCATGGGACTGGGCGGGGGGCAGAAGGGAAGTGTCAGAAACCAGGAATTAGACCGAGACAGAAGTACAATTAAATCACACTTGTTTATTAAATAAAAAGCATAGTAAAAGCATAGCCAGAGTCCAGTAACCGGATCGAGTAGTCAGCCAGGCCAGAGTTCAATAACCAGATTGGGTAATCAGACAGACCAGAAGTCAGGGATCCAAGTAGAGCAACAGCAAGCAGGATAAGGAGCCAGAAGGGATGTCAGCAAGCCAGTCTTTAAACAGAACCACAGGAGATGGTTTCTTGTGATGTGAAGGCAGGTCAGACAAGCATGATCAGGAACAGCTGGTAACTGTGGAGAGAGATGAGAGCTGGCAATTAGCCGACAGCTGAGCAGCCAGCCCAGAGAAGGAAGGGCTAAGCCAGCCCTGACAGGAAGCGGATCGCAACAGGATCCGCTGGTTGGGTGAGTGCCCTATAGAACAAAAAGCAAAAAAGTTTTAATAATATGATAAGACTTGAGGCTGGACATGGATTAGGCAAATGAACGGTTAAAAACTTGCACTCAGTTTATTATGATAAAAATGAGTCCATGAATAGTGTTAATGGTAGTAAAAACTGCAAAGAATGCCAAGCCAGGGACCATGAGCATAGATGGAATGGGGTCATCCAGCGCCATGATGAGGACTGTTGGAGGGGCGCCAACTCAATAGCCCTTGTGGGATGAATCCGGATGGGTAACCAGGAGAACCAGCCTGCTCAGGAAGCCAGACCAGGCAAGCCCATGCGCCCGGATGACTTTGTGGTGAGCTGACAGGTGGGACCAGGAAGACCAGATGGAATCCTCACAGTCCCAGTGTGGAACGCAAGCATGATGTTGCTGTGATGACGTAGTTTGCATACATGCGCTGTGTACAGAACTCCTCCAAGTAGCCATATTGCATTGGATTTTACAGAAAATGAAGCGCTGCAGATTGAAAATGAAAGGTCGTTTTTGAATAACATTCAATTACAATATGACTTATGTCACAAATGTATATGCTATATTAATTTATTTTTATTTGCTAATTTCTTTCCCCACGAAAGTGGAGTTACCCTTTAACTGTGCAGGATTGGCTATAAGGTAAGCGGGGTTTAAAAAAAAACTGAGGGTGGGGGGGGGAGTGGAGTGAAGATCCGCTTTAAGTAGATGTGCTGTAAAGGACTGTGCTCACACACACAGAACTAGTCACAGAGAGAGGCAAAATAAAAGTGAAATATTACTGAAGCCTGCCCTTGTTTTTAGTGCAGGTTAGAAAATGAAAACTAATGCTTGCCCGATTACCATGGGTAATCACAGTATATTTCTTTACCAGCAAAGGTTGTATGAATTTGACCAATGATTCATCAGTGCAACCAAAAACCCCTTGTTAATATAAAGGAAGTGATAATCAGACATCAGTGGATGGTTTTTGAACTCTAAAGCCCCATACACACTTTCAGATTTTCTACAGATTTTTGTCTTCAGATTTACCAAAACCATGTAGTGGAAGGGCCTGCCTGATTGCATACAAATTGAAACTCCTTAGCCCTTGTACACACGGTCGGAGATTCCGTCGAAATGTGTCCAATCGGAGCGTCTTGTCAGATATTCCGATTGTGTGTGGTCTGCATCGGACTGTTTCCGTCGGAATATCCGTCGGACCAACTTGCCGGAAATATTTTCCGTCAAAATGCTCCGATCGGACATACTCCGATCATGTGTAGAGAATTCCGATCGGACAAAGTGCCACACATGCTTAGATCAAATTCCTAGACCAAAGCTATTGGCTACTAGCGTGAACATAGTCCCGTCGTAACGAAATAACGTCATCACGTCGGATTTTCTGACAACTTTGTCCGACCGTGTGTATACAACAGTTTCGGACAAAATCCGTCGGACAAAATCCGACGGATTTGGTTGTCGGAATCTCCGACCGTGTGTACAAGGGCTAAGGTTTGACCTCATATTATATGGTTTTGGTAAATCTGAAGGAAAAAATCTGCAGAAAATCTGATTTGATTGTGTATGGGGCTTTATTGGTCCCTTAGAAAAGTGCGAGGGTTCTTCAAAAAGTTTCCACACTTTACTAAACATTTTCTATTAAGAATTTCAAAAACAAATCATAACACTTTTCTACATAGTCACTTTCCTTTGTGATACAATTTTCCCAGCATTGCACCAACTTTTTAATGCCATCAGCAAAACTCCTCCCTTCCTCGCCGTTTCCAACGAAAACACAAGTACAAGGTGATTACATAATACAACTAATATCTATCAGAGCTTGATCATGTAAACTTTTGTGGTTTGTGGTTTAGCCATGACCACTGACTCACTCCATAACCGCCTTTAGGACTTCTCCAGAGCCTCTCCCATCCTCTGGAACTCCCTGCTCCGTTATATCTGATCAGCCCCTAACCTGTCCACCTTTAGGAGATCCCTGAAAACTCGCTTATTCAGGGAAACCTATTCCACACCCACCTAACAACTGTCTCTGAGCCACCTCCATCAAATCATTCCCCGCATCTATTACCTTTTGTACCACCTCCACCTCCCTTTAGAATGTAAGCTTTACGGTTAGGGCCCTCCTGTCTCTTCTATATTGAACTGTACTGTAATTGTGCTGTCCCCCTCTACATTGTAAAGCGCTGCATAAACTGCTGTGCTATATAAATCGTGTATAATAATAATAATATTAACCCGCATTGAACCACCTCCAAATTCACGATCAACATCTGAAAAAAATGAAGACCACTTATAACTGCATAACCCTCCACAACATTCCCAAAATGTTGTAGCAAATTACACTACAAAGCCTGTGATTCACCCCCTTACCTTGGCTACTGCAACTCCCTCCTTGTTGGCCTTTCTTTACACAAGGGGGACAGCCTGTCTATCATGAATCAAAACTCATCCACCTATCCAACAGGGTCAGCCACCCATCTCTGCCAATCCCTATACTGGCTTCTGCTTGCTCAAAACATACAATTTTAAATAATAAACCCAATATACAATGCCATCCTCAACTTTGCCCCAAGCTACTATACCAATTGCCCTATTGCTTTTACATTCTGTAGGACTATTTCTTAACTGTTTATCTATGTTGACCCATTGTAACATTGGCATGTTAGTCACGACTTTTATGAGCAATGTTTTTGGCTATGGTCTACCATGCGGTAGTGTAGGTGGTATGCTGTTTGTTTGGCGGCAAGGATTTTTCTTATAGTGCTATTTATGATTTATTGATGTAAGTGCAATTTTAAATTTGAATAAATCTACTAAAAAGGTTTTACACTATTTAGAACATTTTCTTCCATGCTCTGGGGTGAGCCTATCGGGATAATGCTGGTTTAATCATTATTGCTCAACTATCTGCCTCTGAAGAGATCCATTAGAAACGCTCCTGGAAGACCCTGGCCAGGTTGTTTGGCCACATGCTCTGCTGACCTTTCTTTAATTAACAGTACAAAATAAAATACTGTTAATACTGTTTAATTACTGTTAATAATTATTATTAAGTATAACTAATTAATTAATAATTAATAGTATAGAACAATTAATACTGTTCTAATTACTGTTAAGTAACTGTAATAAAATAAAACAAAATAAAATGTGTTCTTATACATATACAGTGGTGTGAAAAAGTGTTTGCCCCCTTCCTCATTTCCTGTTCCTTTGCATGTTTGTCACACTTAAGTGTTTCGGAACATCAACCCAATTTAAACAATAGTCAAGGACAACACAAGTAAACACAAAATGCAATTTGTAAATGAAGGTGTTTATTATTAAAGGTGAAAAAAAATCCAAACCATCATGGCCCTGTGTGAAAAAGTGATTGCCCCCCTTGTTAAAACATACTATAACTGTGGTTGTCCACACCTGAGTTCAATTTCTCTAGTCACACCCAGGCCTGATTATTGCCACACCTGTTCACAATCAAGGCATCACTTAAATAGGAGCTGCTTGACACAGTAAGGTCCACCAGAAGATTCTTAAAAGCTACACATCATGCCGAGACCCAAAGAAATTCAGGAACAATTGAGAAAGAAAGTAATTGAGATCTATCAGTCTGGAAAGGGTTATAAAGCCATTTCCAAAGCTTTGGGAATCCAGCGAACCACAGTGAGAGCCATTATCCACAAATGGCGAAGACATGGAACAGTGGTGAACCTTCCCAGGAGTGGCCGGCCGCCCAAAATTACCCCAAGAGCGCAGCGACGACTCATCCAAGAGGTCACAAAAGACCCCACAACAACGTCCAAGAAACTGCAGGCCTCACTTGCCTCAGTTAAGGTCAGCGTTCATGCCTCCACCATCAGGAAAAGACTGGGCAAAAATGGCCTGCATGGCAGAGTTCCAAGGAGAAAACCACTGCTGAGCAAAAAGAACATCAAAGCTCGTCTCAATTTCTCCACAACACATCTTGATGATCCCCAAGACTTTTGGGACAACATTCTGTGGACCGATGAGACAAAAGTGGAACTCTTTGGAAGGTGTGTGTCCAAGTATATCTGGCGTAGAAGGAACACTGCATTTCATAAAAAGAACATTATACCAACAGTAAAATATGGTGGTGGTAGTGTGATGGTCTGGGGCTGTTTTGCTGCTTCAGGACCTGGAAGACTTGCCGTGATAAAAGGAACTATGAATTCTGCTGTCTACCAAGAGATCCTGAAGGAGAATGTCCGACCATCTGTTCGTGTACTCAAGCTGAAACAAACTTGGGTTCTGCAGCAGGACAATGATCCTAAACACACCAGCAAGTCCACTACCGAATGGCTGAAGAAAAACAAAATGAAGACTTTGGAGTGGCCTAGCCAAAGTCCTGACCTGAATCCTATTGAGATGTTGTGGTATGACCTTAAAAAGGCCGTTCATGCTCGAAAACCCTCTAATGTAACTGAATTAGGACAATTCTGCAAAGATGAGTGGGCCAAAATTCCTCCAGGACGCTGTAAAAGCCTCATTGCACGTTATCGCAAACGCTTGGTTGCAGTTGTTGCTGCTAAGGGTGGCCCAACCAGTTATTAGGTTTAGGGGGCAATCACTTTTTCACACAGGGCCATGATGGTTTGGATTTTTTTTCACCTTTAATAATAAACACCTTCATTTACAAATTGCATTTTGTGTTTACTTGTGTTGTCCTTGACTATTGTTTAAATTGGTTTGATGTTCCGAAACACTTAAGTGTGACAAACATGCAAAGGAACAGGAAATGAGGAAGGGGGCAAACACTTTTTCACACCACTGTAGATGTTCCGTATACATATACATGTTTAGAGGCATATTTTAAAATATGCATATTTAAAGGCATATTTAAAGCTCAGCCTTTAGAGACAGAAGAAAACCATTCTGGATTGCATTTTTGAGAGGCGTTGGCAGGCAGAACAAAAAAACATGCTAAATTCTTCTAAATGCCCTTAAACACATTTTTTTAAACCCAGTGTGCATGGACCCTTACTGGCAAATACCAGCTGTCAAAATGACAGCTGAGAATTGCTATATGGCAAGAGTTTCTGTCAAAATGTAGCCATTCCTGTGTAAAATTACACTTGATGATACATTGCAAGTGTCAACGAGTAATACAATTTATTTCTATCGTATATACTATTTACAACTATTTTTACAATTGTGTAGATCTTAGGTGTGACCTTGGACCTGGCTATCACATCCTTAGTTAATCCTAATTAGTCTTCATTACTCTATTTTTGTACCATTAATTATATATATATATATATATATATATATATATATATATATATTTTTTTTTTTTTTTAAGCATTCCACCAAAAATACTTTTTATTTGCAAATAACATTGCCATGCTTTGTACCAATAGCTTTATTTTAGTATAATTTTAAATGGAACAAATTATAAAATGTATATTTTTTTCTTTATAGTAAAGCTACATTGTTTAAAACTAACACTGGTCAAAATAGAAAAAAATATAGATTTTTTGTCTATAGATTATATAGGAAATTCAAATAGTTTTTTTCAAAACAATTTTGCCATAGGTGTATCATGAAACATGGTCAGAAGATGGATTTAGCTTTGAAAAACAAATTAAATGTGTAATATTCTGTTTGGCCACTAGATGTCAGAGACAAATATATAACAACGTGTTCCGTATCGTCAAGTGTATTTGTAAAAACGAATGAAAAGAAAGGTCTCCACAAAAGAGGAGTGAACCTTTTGCAGCGTTTTATTTTACCAATGGTTATGTTGTTCAAATGAGAAACGCCAGCCTCTAGGCCCACATGCATGCACACACACATAAAAAGAGAAAACACAAATCCATCTTGATCCAGGAAATGTTTTATGCAAGAGGAAAAAAGCAACCTGGTTCATTTTACCCTTTGATAGTGTACTTACAATGTACCTGTGACATGTCAGTTGCAGGTCGATATATGCAACTAGGAATGAGTTACTAGTCTGAACTTGAACTCTCTATATTTCACTGAAAGGGCAAGCTGAAATGGTTAGATTTGGCCAGTTCGCCCATCTGCCCAAACGTTCTACTGCAGCCGGAAGTCATTCATTTGGTGGACGTAATTCTGCTGCCATTAAATGACAGTTTCTGGACGCCCATGGCTTATTTCAAATTATAAACAAGCTGGCGGGCATCCTTGGGTGATGTTATTGACCAAGTATGGTCATGATCATCTTTGGTCACTGTCACCAGTGAGCATCCCCAGCCGGTTTGTTGACATCAGTTGTCAGCAGCTGGCCAGTGTCTGGTGGCAAGTGTCTGGTGGGAGAGGATCATCGGTATGGATGTTTGTGTTGACGGGTCATCGGGCATTGTTCATTGTGATTGACGCTGGATCTACTTTCCTGGCTGACAAGATTGATGTTGGATTTACATAATGGTTAATTTTTTTTTGTGTATTTTTGTTTAATAAAAAACGTTTTACAGGTGTGTGTCTAGGGGTCTGATATGGATTTTTAAGGTGGGAACCCCGTGCAAAGAACAAAAAATAAATGGAATTGGGTCTTCTCCATACCAGTCCCTTATCAAGTCATGAGGTCTGGCTGAGTAGGAAAGGGAGGGGCAGTGAGTATGACCACAGACCGTCAACATGGAAAGAGTGGATGGGGGAAGGGGGGCTGGGCAGGATGGCCACTAATTAGATCTACACTACAGTACACACAGCTCACTGCCCAATATCTGTGCTGAGACAACAATGCCTTCAGATCCCAGCTGCTGCCACCAATATGCGATAAACAGAAGGTCAACTCTCAGCATGCCGCTACCAATAATTGATGATAGTGCTCTCAGACTCAACCCACTGAGATTTTCTAGCTTGCAGTACCACAACCTAGGTTGCCAGCCAACCAAGGGTAATCTGGTCCAGTAACTACACAGTTAATCAGTAACTACCAATCAGTGCCCATCAGCGTCTTCTCATCAGTGTCATCTATCAGTGCCACCTACCAGTGCCCATCAGTGCTACCTAATAGTGCCCATCAGTGCAAACTATAAGTACCATCTATCAGTGCAGCCTCATCAGTGCCCACCAGTGCCTCCTCATCAGTCCCCACCAGTACCGCCTCATCAGTGTCCATCAGTGCAGCCTATCAGTCCCCACCAGTGCCGCCTCATCAGTGCCCATCAGTGCAGCCTATCAGTCCCCACCAGTGCTGCCTTATCAGTGCCCATTAGTTCAGCCTATCAATGCCCATCAGTGCTGCCTCATCACTGCACATCAGTGAAGGAGAAACATTACCTGTTTTTTATTATTTTATAACTAACTATGAAAACGTTTTTTTTTTCCCCCAAAAAATTGTCTTTTTTCATTTATATAGCAAAGAATAAAAAATCCAATGGTGATTAAATACCACCAAAAGAAAGTTATATTTGTGTGAAAAAAATTATAAAAATATTGTTTTGGTACAGTGTAGCAGAGTAGCAGGAAAGGGGTAAAAGTGGCCAGTAGGCAAGTGGTTAAAGTGAACTGTGCATTTAATTTATAAATTGTTGTAATGGGATCAAGATGTGTGTATGCTGGGGGGGTTGCTTGTGTAGTAGATGGAATACTGACTTCTATAGACAATAATAGTTAAACTAACATGTGTCGCAGATTGGCAAACTTAAACAGAAAATACTCTATTTTCTTATTCTGTTTTGGGGTGCCTTGACTTTATTACTGTCACATGTGCCACCAGTGAGATTTGACGTCCAGTTATAGGGTTCACTTGCCAGTGTTCACAATAGCCCCCCAATGACTTGGCTCTATAAAATGTGTTAACCCCTCAGTGACCAGCCCTCACAATATGCACATTAAACCCTCAGTGACAAGTCTCCAGTTTATAGGCATTAACCTCTCTGTGTTTGGTGTCAAGTGTATGTGTAACCCCTTAGTGACCACTCTCCAGGATACTAACCCCTTAGTAACCAATATCTAGTATGTTAACTCAGTGACCACTCTCAACTTTATGCTTAATAACCCCTCAGTAACCAGTCACCAACATTTGTGGAGTAATCCCTCAGTGATCAGTTTTTAGTACATTTCTACTTACTCAGTGATCAGTCTCCACTGTATATACTGTACACTTCAGTGACCAGTCTTCATTTCCTCTCAGCGATCTGTCTCTAGTATATGTAAATTTAAAATGTTACTAAACCCATAACAGTAAAATCAATCTGTGTATGCAGTAAAGCATGCTTGTTATGCTCACCGTGGGAACCTAATCCTCAGCATTGTGTAAAAAGACTATTCCTGTCTTCTGTATTCTGATCCTTCCCTTCTTTTACTACTCTAATCGATCTGATGCTAGTACAGAGTCTTGGAGGCACACTGCACATGCTTAGTTTGGGGTGTATTGCTAGAGTTTTTTTTTTTTTTTTGGGAGGGTGCGTGTTATCAGCACTGTCCAGACAGAGGGTCAGGGGTTATGCAGCTTCATAGGATGGTCAGAGGAGAATGAAAACTCCCTCTACAAGCTCTAACCAGACACTGATAGAAGTGACAAGACTTCTGTATACTGCTGATGAGAAAAGGTATTTAGCAGTTTATATTTACTGAAATACGGTAATTGAATTTCCATGTTCCATGTACTGTGGGAAACCAGATTTAGTGAATACAGAGTCATGGGATTAGTAACACTTTAACTACTAGATGAGCAGCCTCCAGTGTATGTGCTTTAACTCCCCAGTAACTGGTCTCCCTTGTATAGCCATTAATCTCGCAGTCATCATCACGAAGGGTATATGTATTACCCCCTCAGTGACTAGTGTCGAGTGTCCTTCAGCAATTCTGTAATTACCCGCGCTTTAGCTCAGAGCTTTTTGAATCACCCTCCAACCCCACTCAACACACACACAGACACACACACAGAAACACACAAATACACAATAAGCTTACTACCTATTCTATTTCTTTTTTTTTCTTGCATAGTTGTAATACTTTCCATATTTTATTTATTCACAGCACATTATACTTTTTGCTTTACTATGTATTTGATATTTTCAAATCACGCATTTTTTAATGCTTTCTATGTCCCAGACTGCATGCATATTTGTTTTATGATGTAATACAGTACACAAAGTATAAACGTCCATCACGATAAACGTTTTTCCTACTTTATATCACTTTACATGTACACCCTTTCACAAAACACTACAGATATAACTGTATCATGATGAACCTATCCTCCAGATGCCCACACCTCATTCTTCAGCCTGAAGGCTTTACTCTCTTTTTTCCAGACTGATGAACACCTCCTGGACCCTACACTGTAGACCAACAGCCCCACTATCCTTTGTCCCAGACTGATAGGCACATATTGAACCCTACTTTGTAGACTGAAAGCCCTGCTTTCCTGTTCCACACTGATGGACATATCCTTGATCCTACTCCTTGAGCACTAAGCTAAAATCCTAACTTTATCTGAGTTCTCTGTAATTCACTGCCCCTACATTTTACAGAACTGAGTAAGAACATACAAATTAGAATTCCCGAACACTGTGCCATGTAACCTTTTCACTCTGTATTCTGTATCACCAATTACATTCAGTCTTTCAAGGCAGCTTTGACTCTAATTGCTTAATATGAGAAACATTTTAGCAGCATTTTTTCCTTTATGTAAAAAATAGACAGAGGCCTGCAGGGATATTTCAGAATTACAAGCAGGTGTGTTCCAGGATCACCAGATGCAACACCCTACTAAGTAGGTTACTAGGATGATAGATATTCAGTGTCTCACAGGCTGCAGGTTTGATTGCTTCCCCCTGCATTCGAGACATTTCCATAACATTGGAGGCTGGGGGAGTCAAACGGACAGCTTGAATATGTATTGTGCTGCAACCAATCCCTGGGGAGGAGTGTCCAGTAAGTGTCTGGGGAGTCTGCAGCAACCCTGTTCTTGTCCTGCTGCAGAAGTTCACAGCCTCAGGGGCTGCTGCTCCATTGAGACAGTTCTGCTGGTGTGTGAGGGCCCCATGATAATATTTCATTAGATCATACTTGCCAACTGTCCCGGGTTTGCTGGGACAGTCACATTTTTTGCTAAGCTATCCCAGGATGGCTGTGTCCTGGGAAGAATCCTGGAAACTGTGCCCTCCTGATCACAGTACTGTGCCCTCTTGACCACTCTTATACGGTGCCCTTTTTGTTTATTACTCTTTGATTTATGGCCTGTTTTCATATTGTTTAATATTGATTTTATAAAAAGTAGAAATAAATATGTTTAATTCTATCAATTATTTATTCTTTAATTCTTAAGAGTAGGTATGTAAATTAGGGGAGGCTAGTAGGGGCCCCAGTGCATTATGTTGCCCAGGGGCCCATTATGCTGGCCATTATGATGGCCCTGGTCGGGAGAACTCAATGAAGAGTGCCTGGTGAAAGCTGGAAGGAATGTAGCTGCCCTGGGACATTCTGGCCTCAGCTCAGGATCCTACTGAATGTGTGCTGTTCTACTTTTAGGGTGTCAGCAATAGCTTACTGAGACAGCTTTTACAGGGTTTCAGTCCTGACCTTCCCCTTTGTTTCTGGCTTAAAGACTGTTCAATGATGTTTCACATAGTGTGTCCTCCTGTTACAGTACAAGTCAGCATTTTTGGAGTTTCTGAATACTACCCAAAACCCTCTCCTGTTACAGGTTCTACTAGCAAGAAAAACATAAAAAAGACCACCCCAGACTGTTTATTGGAGCCAGACTAGCATACTAGAAAAAGGGAACCATATGGAAATTTGGTATTAGAGGTAAAGATTAATAATATAATTTTGTAGTAATATACTGTATGTGTGTTTATACAGTTTATTCTCTAGGATTTCAGTACATTATGTTAGGAGCAGCAAATGAAAATAAATGAAACGTGTTCAGCGATATTTTTGGTATTTAGAAAGTATTTGTTAAAAAAACATGCCTGAAATGGGATGGGTTTCTAATTTACACACCTTTTGTTTCACTGATTGTCACGTAATTCACATATAGATTTCCATTTAGAAAATCGTATCTAGAACGGGATTTTTGGTTTTGTGCCTGAAAAATACAACTTTATACTCTATATCAGGGGTCTCCAAACTTTCTAAACAAAGGGCCAACTTACTGTCCTCCAGACTTTAGGGAGTGGACTGTGGACATTGGGAGTACAAAATGTCAAAGCATCAGTGGCAATAAACAATCCCCATTGGTGTCAGTGGGAGGAATTGTGTCCCATTATTGGTGTTTTTGGGATGAATTATGCCCCATCATTGGTGTCATTGGGCCCCATCGTTGGTGTTATTGGAAGGAATTGTGCTCCATCATTGGTGTCATTGTGCCCCATCGTTGGTGTTATTGGGATGAATTATGCCCCATCATTGGTGTCATTGGGCCCCATCGTTGGTGTTATTGGAAGGAATTGTGCCCCATCATTGGTGTCATTGGGTCCCATTGTTGGTGTCATTTAGAGGAATTGTGCCCCATCTTTGGCGTTATAGGGCCCCATTATTGGTGTCCTTTGGAGGAACTGTGCTCCATTGTTGATGTCACTGTAGCAATTGTGTTATTCATTGTTGTTGTCAATGAATAAAATAGCACCCGAAGGGCCACAAAAAAGAAAGCAAAGGTCTGCATCCAGACCCCGGGCCACAGTTTGGAGACCACTGCTCTATATGGAGCAGTGAAAAACACTTCTGCTTTGCATCAATTTTTAAATATAAACCTATTGTTATTGTGTTATGATTATTTCTATTATTCTATTCTATTATTTCTATGCTTTTCAAAGCAACAACAGAGCAATAAAATGTAGTACAAGTAATATAACACATCCAATGTTCCTGAGGCTAGTAGTCTATACAGTTGTTTAGCACACATAATGTAGCAATAAGGAAAAACAGTAGCAGAGAGACTCCTGTCCATATTAGCTTAGAATCTAGATGGATAAGGGAACTATTTTGTTTGCAATCACACTTGATTCATTTTTAGCATTATTTTTGGGGTATTTTCCAATTGCTTTCTTCTTATATTACATTGAACAACTGCTCTGTGAACCTTTATATATATTTGCGGCAGCAGAGTTCCTGGCCTCCGGCAAAATGATTGCAAGGTAAGATGTGTATATAGATTACAATTACTGCTGACATCTAAACAACATTAACAAAGGCTCTATTGGATTTTTACTAGTAATCAAAGGTCATATTATTAAAAGCATACAAAACATCGTGAGTATAGCAATAAATCACTTCCAAGTGCTAAACATAATTTTTGTTGAAAACATTTTTTTAGAATAAGTACGCTGAGAGTTTTCTGCTCAGCTTTCAGTTACAATGATGCCATGCTGCTTCCTTCAAATGTAAAACCTGAAAAAAATTTTTTAAATGTGTGATATTTACCTTTTACAGATCTGCCTGTTTTATAGTGCTTTTATTTTATTCAATTTTTTTTTACCAGCAGAAGACAAAATATTAGGGCCCATTAAAAAAAATTTATCTGGCGCAGAACACAGCAGATTTCAGCAAACATCTGATTGGCTGCTATTGCCCATACTGCTGAAGCCCTTATAAAATTAACCTTTTTACCCTGAGGGGTGTATTCAGTAAACCATTGAACAGGGCAATCCAAGAACTTGAAGGACCAGCTTGAAACTTTGGGGTTGATTTGCTAAAGACACATAGACTGTGCTCTTTGCAAAGTGCAGTTGCACTCTTCAAGTGCGGTTGCTCCAGAGCTTAGTAAATGAGCAGAAGCTCTGCTGACTTCCATCATCCAATCATGTGCAAGCAAAAATGCTGTTTGTTTGCTTTTGTTTTTCTTGCACGTGATTGGGTACTCTTTGCAAAGCGAAGCCTTACCTCATTTACTAAGCTCTGGAAAAATTGCACTTGCAGAGGGCAACTTCACTTTGCAAAGTGCACAGTCGATTTGCCTTTAGTAAATCAACCCCTATGTCCTAAAGCTGCACTCCAGTCAGGCAGCTAGATACACAAATTAAACACATAAAAACAGTTTTACTAGCTAGAACATTTGTGATTCAGGCCCAGCTGATGGATAACACTACTTTCAGATTAGACATACAGTAGGGCCACTTCCCTACATCCAGCCTGCTAATTAGACAATAAAGGAGCAGCAGCAAAACCCTCCAACAGGAACGATTATTCTGTATAGATATAGAATTTTCCACCCCTGAGATTTTGTTTTAAAGGGTTAGTTCACCTAATAAATGGGTACCAGTAAAACTGTGCAGCTTTGAGTAAAGTTGGATTATGCTCCTGCTATAGGAGTAGGTCATCAACGTATTTACCCAAGCCTGGCTTAAAAAACTCCCATAGATGCCCCCCATCCTATATTGTTGCTAGGACTTTGCTAAGACATTTTTCTAAGACACTCCCAGATGTTACTGCTCACTTCCACTATCACAGGAGTGAGGTTCACTATATCTTCCATTGCAGCATCTCTGAGCTCACAGTTATTGTGAGCTACTTTTTTTCTGCCACTAAATTACCCTCTATGCTAGCCTATGTGCCCATCACACAAAGGTGTAGTGTTACCCCCATAGTAGTCACTGGATAGGATGTTTTTTGCCACAAGGACCCACAAGGACCCAAACACTGGGATGAGTTTACAAACATAAAATATTAGAGAAATTCACTAAAATGTTAATTAAGGGTACACTTTAGTAGTGCTATATAAAATAGATAAATAAAAATAAAAAAAAACAGGCACCAAACTAAGTAGTATAGGCAAACTTCATATATTGTCACCCAACATAGTTGGTAACTAGGCAAGCATAAAATGGATTAACAATGGTAATAACACAATTTATCATACAAAGTGATTAACAGTAGGGACTAGGTATAAGATGACATTTGGCTTCCAGATCAGCATAAACAGTAGTTTATAAACAGTAGTAAGACCCCCTCCAGTGCAGCAGTGAGCAGTAGAAAAGTTTAATCTACGACAAGGTAGTTGTGACTCAGATGCAGTAAAAGTTCAGTATAGTACAGTATAAGGTTGGTATAAGTGCAGTCTACATTTGGAATAAGTGTGGTATAGAGTGCAGCATGGTTGCAGTATGGATTGGGTAAACTTTGTGTCCTGCTCTCAGTGGCTCAGTCCCTGCTAGCAGTATTAGCAGTGGGCAATAAGCCCTTTTACCAGTCCCCAGGATGCTGAGGTGGCCTCTAACTGTAGAACGGGGCCCCCTCCCCCCAGACTCTTCCAGAAAGCCCCTCGGTGATCAGCAGCAGTTGGAAGAAGAAGGTGAGTGGATGAGCTAGTTTCCCTGCGGCAGTGGTGCAGGTGATGTTATGTGGTCTGTGCTGCCCTGCCCCTCCAAGGTGTCCTCACATACACTCTCAGGCTTGGATATATGATGATATAGCCTCTTGCTGGCAGGCAAATATGCAGACAGAGGTGTTATTGCTCTAAGACCCCATACATGCTATACAACTTTTGTCTGATTTGTTTGGTGTGAGCTTGTTGTTGGAAAGTCCGACCGTGTGTAGGCTCCATCGGACATTTTTTGTCAGAATTTACGACAACAAATGTTTGAGAGCTTTCGAGCATGTGTACACAATTCCAACGCACAAAATTCCATGCATGCCTGAATCAAGTACTGGATGGAAGTGCTTAGTCTGGTAAAACTAGCGTTCGTAATGGAGATAGCACATTCGTCATGCTGTACATTTTGTAATCTTTCAATGCAGCGCATTCTCCAGAATAATGTTTTTAATTTTTGTTTATAGTAATCTCCTTTTCTTTTTTTGGGGGGAAATCAGGATCTTTTTTTTCTAGTGATCTTCATAATCTTTTTTTTTTCGTTTTGTGTGTCAAATTACCACAACACCATTATTATCTTGTATTTTTTAACCTCAAAGAGATTGGCTGGTGTAAGTGTCCCTTGTTAATTTGACCTTGTATTTTTGAAATGTACCTGCCTACTCACAAACAAACTGTCCTTTTTAATTATAACACATAGCCAATGATTTAAGAAAAAATATATACATTTGTTAGAGGTGCTAACAAAATAAAGAGCAAGGCAACGCTGCATAAACTGGTGAAACTAGCGAAGACTTTGTACCCCAGGGCACATATCAACTATTTGCTTGGCAAAATTGGGAGCCTCAGGAGTCTATTTAATAGGGAGCACAATCCGGTCCAGGACTCCGAGAGATCAGGAACAGCAGCAGATGACATGTATGTCCCCAGGCTGTGGTCTTACAACAGCCTGCGCCTTTTTCCAGACCAGACTGAACCCAGGCCATCACTCTCTTGTCTTCCTTACATGCTTGCTTCCACGCTTGCTTCCACGCTTGCTTCCAGGCTGTGGCTCTGGTGTTGGAGTTGTAGCAGGAGGTGTAGGAGAAGGAGGAGAATGGTTCAACTCACATAGGTGGGTTTTGCTTGTGATTTCACCCCTCAACCCCTTATTTAGGGACATATATATCTGTTCCTCACAAAAGAGGCGTTGGCCCACCTCCATTTCCTGCATTTTTTTGGCAGCCATGCAGGCATAGGCCTCCAGAAGACTGGTGGGGGTTCTGAGGGCCACAGATGCCTGTCAAATTAACCTAAGTGCTGACTCCTCCATGATCCTCCCATTCCTGGGTCTTTTTTGTTGAAGGTGAAGGGGAGGGACCTAGGATTCGGTCAGGCTACTGGGCCCGACCACCTCCTGGCTGCCACATACTCCCACCAGCTCCTGGTTGCCACTTACCCCCGCCACCTCCTGGCTGCCACTTTCCCCTGCCACCCCCTGGCTGCCACTTTCTACAGTTTCCTTCTGGCTGAAGATTTCCTACGTATGAAAAAGGGAAATAGTTTTAGTTTATTGTTCTTCAATCACACACAATTTTGATAAATATGTTGAACAATGCTATACCTGACTCAAGCTGGGCTCCTCCACATCTTCTTCCTGGGTGGAAGGCCCAGGTTGGACACCAGAAGCCTCAGCTGGGGTGGAAGGAAGAGTGGAAGGAAGGGTTGAGAGTGATGGCCTGATTTCAGTCTGGTCTGACAGAAATCGCAATCTGTCGTAGCACCACAGCCTGTGTACATAAATGTCATTTGCTGCTGCTCCTGATCTCTAGGAATCCTGGACCTTCTTGCGCCCCTCATGCCACCTATTTTGCACTTCAAATAGTTGATGTCTGCCGTGGGAATCTGCAGCTTCACAAATTCCATCAATTTACCCAGCGCTGCCTTCCTCTTTAGTCGATTTGTATAAAAGGGGTGTTTTGTCTGACACAGACAGGGCAGCTCTCTGTACAAATCAATGAATTGGGGGAGGAAATCATGATCTCTGAATTGATCCATATTCTCTGCAAGACACAACACAAGACAAACCCTAATGTCACGCTAAACTTGTATAATCTTGTCCTAATATAGGCCTCAATCTCTAAGCAGAATAGGCCACTGATGCCCCAAATTAAAATTGTACCTTCCTTAGAATGATCACGCTTCCGCTACGCCATCCTCCGCTCACAGATCGTACATATGGCATACGCATGTTACGCTTTATATACACAGCGCATGCGTGAAACTCTGCCCGCCCCTGACCTTCTTTCCCAGCCCCTTGTCTTTCGGCGCAGTGGGAGAGCACATGGCGAAGACAATAGGTGCATGCAGCAGAGAGCAGCAATGACGAACACCAGGAGCCACGAACGTCCCGATCCCGGAGGAGATTTAAGGCCTCTAATATGTTCTTGGGTGAGATGGTGGACATCTTGAAGAGGGCCGACTATGACCGGAAGCATGGACCTTACCCAAACTCAAATGTAAGAAAGGCCATGACTAAAGTTGTGAAAAATCTGCAGAGGAATTTTGGGGTGCGGCGATCGAAGGATCAACTGAGGAAACGATAGTCAGACCTCAAATTGAGGGAGCAAGATCAGTACAGAAGAATCAAGACAGTGCTGCAAAAAATAAGTATTTTGTTGTGTGTTCCTATTCTTCTTATTACGTTTGTGTTGCTCCATGTGCTTTTCTTTACTGTTGTACAAAATGGCAAGTTTCAGGTTCGTGGGCACAGTAATTGTTCATAGTAAACATCATTCATTTGCCCACTAATACGATGGTTTTGCCAGGTGCAGGTTAACTACATTTGTTCAGGCCTATTTCTGTTAAAAAAGGTTTAATACATTATTGTCTAGATGGGTTTGTAACTAAAATGAAATGCAAACTTGATTCAGTGTAAGGAGAGGACACTCAGCAGCTGTTTACACATCTGGATGCAGGATAACTAGTGTGGAACACCAGAACAAACTTTTTAGGGTGTCCCACACAGGTGCTCCAGTGGATACTAGGGGTGTCTCCATGCGAGAAAAGAATCGGGACATCAGAGGACACCAGTGACCCCCAACCTCCTAAAGAAGGGGAAATCCAAAAACCACACCCTCGGGATGTGGAGGAAGGAGAGGTTTATGAATTGGGTGAAATAGTGACCACAACAGGTGAGTGTCTGAGACCACAACTTCAGGAAATCGATGTATGCATGCATACTTATAATACATGGTGTATTTTTTTCTTTTAGGTGATGTGGATGTTGTGGAAGAAAAATTTCATTTTGCAAGTGCACACGTCCTCATCGAGGAGATCATGGTGTGCAATCGGTATTTACAGAAGATCAAGGAAGACATCAATGATGTGGAAAAAAGACTCAAAAACATCATTGATGTTTTAGGCAGAATATAAAACACACCAAAATTTTATAATTTTTTGATTTTTATTATAACTTTTCTAAAAAATGTTGAAAGCTACATTTTTGAAGATGCACACACTGTGTCAACATGTGCTATCTGCCATCACGGGATATCAAGGTACGCGTTTTGTGGGCGCAACCCCTTCCTCGCAACTAAAGTAGATAAGAGGAAGGGGTTGTACCCCTGAAACATGTTCATTGATTCCCCATGATGGGAGCTAACACATGTTGACCTTAGGCATGAGATCAGGAGGGAAATCCCCATTTTGACTCTCAATTTTTGTGCATCTTCAAAATTTGGCTTTCACAGGGGTGACACCACCCCATCTGATGAAGGCAATATCAACACAGTTTGGACATACTAATGTCTGATATTGCCTTCAGTTTATCAAAGTTGAACTTTGTAAGTTCCTGAGTTGTGTATAGTTTTATGTTTTGAAAAACATGCCTGTTTACCACAAAAAAGGATATTTCTACTGTCCCAAAAAAAAAAAATCCACAGTGCTTTATAATTTGCATCAATCAGGCCATTATCGTCACTCCCAAAAATTATTTCAGGGTGCTGAAAATTATGGATATTATTATCATTAATGCATTACATACATTAACCGGTTCCCGACCAGCGCATGCCGATGTACATCGGCAGAATGGCACGGGCAGGCATATTGGCATACAGGTACGTCCATTCTTTAATGCCGCCCTGCCATGGCGAGCACACCGGCGCCGGTGTGCTCACGTGCTGGTCGGGACCCCCGTGAGTCCGGTCGCGGGTCCCGCGGACTCGATCGCCACGGGCATACCCGCGATCGTCTTGCGGGGCGGCTGAACGAGGAAATGCCATTGTAAACAGCATTTCCCCATTTTGCCTAGGAACTAGTGAGGCTGATCTCTGCTCCATGTGATTGGAGCAGAGATCAGTGTTCACTAAGTTAAAGCCCAGCCCCCAACAATTAGTAACATGCCCCTAGGAACACTTAACCCCTACACTGCCACCCACTGGTTAACCCCTTCACTGCCAGTGTCATTTACACAGGAATCACTGCATTTATATAGCAGTGATTGCTGTATAAATAACAATGTCCCAAAAATGTGTCAAAAATGTCCGATTTGTCCGCCATAATGTCGCAGTCACAATAAAAATCGCTGATTGCCGCCATTACTAGTAAAAAAAAAATATTAATAAAAATGCCATAAAACTATCCCCTATTTTTTAAACTCTATAACTTTTGCGCAAACCAATCAATAATTGCTTATTGCATTTTTTTTTACCAAAAATATGTAGTAGAATACCTATCGGCCTAAACTGAGGGAAAAAAATGTTTTTTTATATATTTTTGGGGGATATTTATTATAACAAAAAGTAAAAAATAATGCGTTTTTTTCAAATATGTCGCTCTATTTTTGTTTATAGCGCAAAAAATAAAAACCGCAGAGGTGATCAAATACCACCAAAAGAAAGCTCTATTTGTGGGAAAAAAAGGACATCAATTTTGTTTGGGAGCCATGTCGCATGACCACGCAATTGTCAGTTAAAGCGACGCAGTGCCAAATCACAAAAAGTGATAGGAGACAGCTAAAAGAAACACAAGCAGGACATATTTTTCATTTTTAAATACAAATTTATTTTAAAAATACATTTATTTAAAGACATATAATGTCTTTTATTGACATTGATCTGTTATTGATCAATGAAATTAAATTAATACTGGCCAATGAAATTAATTACCGCCCAAATGTTTGATGCTCCTGAACATATTTAAACGCTATATACTGCTTTTCTCCTGTCAGGAGCAAGGAGTTCAGAAGAGCCTAGTGTGCATGAGGTCAAGTAGATCTTAACCATATCTGAACAATGCTTATTTTCGAAAAGCACTGCTTCCCAGTGGTGCTGTTTTTTGTGACACTGTGTACATGCACTTGCTCTGCATTTCATTGCCAAGAACTAGGCCATGCCTGTGCAATGTGTGTCCATACAGATGCTTGTAGTCCCTATTGAGGGTGCATGTGACAGGGTGATAACACAGTTGCACAATTGAGAGAACACTGTAATCCCATAAGAGGAGATGCCTGACCAAGGACCTCCATGGTGGGATCACCAGGTTTTATTATAATAAAATGTGCATATTTAACCACTTGCCGACCGCCGCACGCCGATGTACGTCGGCAGAATGGCACGGGCAGGCATAAGCACGTACATGTACGTGATTTGCCTCCCGCGGGTCGGGGGCCCGATCGGGCCCCCGCCCGGTGCCTGCGGCGGTCGGTTTTCGTTCGGGAGCGATCCCGGACGAGGGGACGGCCATTCATTCATGGCCACCCCCTCGCGATCGCTCCCGACGAATGGAAATCCCCGGTGACATCACTTCCTCTCCTGTAATGTAAACACAGGAGAGGAAGTGATGTATTCTCTCCTCCGTGTCGGTATTTTTCGTTCCGACACGGAGGAGAGCGGATCAGTGAGTTGCACCAACACATCCCACACACAGTAGAACATGCCAGGCACACTCACACCCCCCCTTTACCCCCCGATCACCCCCCCAATTACCCCTGCCCCCCCAGTCACAGTGACACCAATGTCATTTTTTTTTTTTTTTTTTTTTTTTTTGCATTGGTGTCATTTGTGACTGTAATAACTGTTAGGGCAGTTAGGGTTAGCCCCCTTTAGTTCTAATGTACCCCCCTAACCCCCCCAATAAAGGTTTAACCCCGTGATCACCCCCCGTCGCCAGTGTCACTAAGGCTGGGTTCACATTGCAGCGGTTTATGAGAACGAATGTGATTCGCACCGCACTGCAGTGCAAATCACATCCGATCTCTGTGCGATTCGAGTTCAGCCATTCGCCGCACCCGCCGCACCCGCCACACCCGCCGCACCCGCCGCAAATTCGCACGGGACCCTTTTTTTGGCCCGCAGCAGAATCGGATCGCATGGGTGTTCACACCATGCGATCCGAGTTTGCAGATCGCACTGCGATATGCGAACTGATCTGGGGGTGTCAGTAACATTTCACTGACACTCCCAGCAGTTCGCATAGGGCAGTGTGAACTGCCGCCGGGAGGCATGCGATGCGGGAACCCGCCACGGATTCGCGGCGTTTCCGCATCGCTCCAGTGTGAACCCAGCCTAATAAGCGATCATTTTTCTGATCGCCGTATTAGTGTCACAGGTGACGCTAGTTAGGCAGGTAGGTATTTAGGTTCGCCGCAGCTTTTTATAGCGCTAGGGACCCCCATATACTACCGCATAAAGCCCCCTGATTGCCCCCTAGTTAACCCTTTCACCAGTGATCACCATATAACTGTTACAGGTGACGCTGGTTGGTTAGTTATTTTTTTATAGTTTCAGGGCACCCGCCATTTATTACCTAATAAAGGTTTAACCCCCTGATCACCCGGCAGGTGTCATTTGTGACTAATAACTGTTAGGGCAGTTAGGGTTAGCCCCCTTTAGTTCTAAGGTACCCCCCTAACCCCCCCAATAAAGGTTTAACCCCGTGATCACCCCCCGTCGCCAGTGTCACTAAGGCTGGGTTCACATTGCAGCGGTTTATGAGAACGGATGTGATTCGCACCGCACTGCAGTGCAAATCACATCCGATCTCTGTGCGATTCGAGTTCAGCTATACAGATAGTATGGCTGAATTCGTGTCGCACCCGCCGCACCCGCCGCAAACTCGCACGGGACCCTTTTTTTGGTCCGCAGCAGAATCGGATCGCATGGGTGTTCACACCATGCGATCCAAGTTTGCAGATCGCACTGCGATATGCGAACTGATCTGGGGGTGTCATTAACATTTCACTGACACTCCCAGCAGTTCGCATAGGGCAGTGTGAACTGCCGCCGGGAGGCATGCGATGCGGGAACCCGCCGCGCATTCGTGGCGTTCCCGCATCGCTCCAGTGTGAACCCAGCCTAATAAGCGATCGTTTTTCTGATCGCTGTATTAGTGTCACAGGTGACGCTAGTTAGGCAGGTAGGTATTTAGGTTCGCCGCAGCTTTTTATAGCGCCAGGGACCCCCATATACTACCGCATAAAGCCCCCTGATTGCCCCCTAGTTAACCCTTTCACCAGTGATCACCATATAACTGTTACAGGTGACGCTGGTTGGTTAGTTATTTTTTTATAGTTTCAGGGCACCCGCCATTTATTACCTAGTCTCACTAGTGTACCCCTAAATTTAGGGGTGTCTACTTTCTAAAATGGGGTCATTTGGGGGGGGGGGTTTGTGCCATCTTGGCATTTTATGGCCTTCAAAACTGTAACGCCCTTAGAAAGCCTGAAGGCGGTGCTTGGTTTTTGGGGCCCCGTACGCGGCTAGGCTCCCAAAAAGTCCCACATATGTGGTATCCCCGTACTCAGGAGAAGCAGCAGAATTTATTTTGGGGTGTCATTTCACATATGCCCATGGCATGCGTGAGCAATATATCATTTAGTGACAACTTTGTGAAAAAAAAAAAAAGTTTGTAATTTTCCCGCAACTTGTGGCAAAATATAAAATATTCCATGGACTCAACATGCCTCTCAGCAAATAGCTTGGGGTGTCTACTTTCTAAAATGGGGTCATTTGTGGGGGTTTTGTGCCATCTTGGCATTTTATGGCCTTCAAAACTGTAATAGGTAGTGAGAAGTGAACTCAAAAAATTACGCCCTTAGAAAGCCTGAAGGCGGTGCTTGGTTTTCGGGGCCCCGTACGCGGCTAGGCTCCCAAAAAGTCCCACATATGTGGTATCCCCGTACTCAGGAGAAGCAGCAGAATTTATTTTGGGGTGTCATTTCACATATGCCCATGGCATGCATGAGCAATATATCATTTAGTGACAACTTTGTGAAAAAAAAAAAAAAAAAAAAAAAGTTTGTAATTTTCCCGCAACTTGTGGCAAAATATAAAATATTCCATGGACTCAACATGCCTCTCAGCAAATAGCTTGGGGTGTCTACTTTCTAAAATGGGGTCATTTGTGGGGGTTTTGTGCCATCTTGGCATTTTATGGCCTTCAAAACTGTAATAGGTAGTGAGGCGTGAAATCAAAAATTTACGCCCTTAGAAAGCCTGAAGGCGGTGCTTGGTTTTCGGGGCCCTGTACGCGGCTAGGCTCCCAAAAAGTCCCACATATGTGGTATCCCCGTACTCAGGAGAAGCAGCAGAATTTATTTTGGGGTGTCATTTCACATACGCCCATAGCATGTGTGAGCAATATATCATTTAGTGACAACTTTGTGTAAAAAAAAAAAAATAATTTTTTTTTTGTCATTATTCAATCGCTTGAGGCAAAAAAATAAAATATTCAATGGGCTCAACATGCCTCTTATCAATTTCCTTAGGGGGTCTACTTTCCAAAATGGGGTCATTTGGGGGGGTTTTGTACTGCCCTGTCATTTTAGCACCTCAAGAAATGAGATAGGCAGTCGTAAACTAAAAGCTGCGTAAATTCCAGAAAACGTACCTTAGTTTGTAGATGTGACAACTTTTGCGCAAACCAATAAATATACAATTATTGACTTTTTTTTTACCAAAGACATGTGGCTGAATACATTTTGGCCTAAATGTATGACTAAAATTGAGTTTATTGGATTTTTCTAATAACAAAAAGTAGAAAATATCATTTTTTTTCAAAATTTGCGGTCTTTTTACGTTTATATCGCAAAAAATAAAAATCGCAGAGGCAATCAAATACCATCAAAAGAAAGCTCTATTTGTGGGAAGAAAAGGACGCAAATTTTGTTTGGGTACAACATTGCATGACCGCGCAATTACCAGTTAAAGCAGCGCAGTGCCAAAGTGTAAAAAGACCTCTGGTCATTTACCAGCAAAATGGTCCGGTCTGAAAGTGGTTAAAAAGATTGTAACATGTTAAAACTTAAAAATGAACTGACATTTTTTGGGGATTAGCTTGAAAATCATCTTAGTTGCAGTGCCATTCCTATTAATGGTGCAGTATTCAGCTTTTTCTATGTAATTCAGTATTCACTTTACAAAAATTTAATGGAGGCTGAGTCTGTACCATCTTATATCTTTCTCCATTTGACAAGGCTTGAGTCACTGGAAACCTTGATTGCAGTTCCTATACTGAATGCATAATACGTAGTGTTAGGCACATATATTTTATTTCTTTTTGATTAAAGAGTTTCTAAACTTTTCTCATTTAATTTAAGTCATTTATAACTGCTTCCCCATTGGAAAGATTCACAATCCCTTCATATCTCAAAGGCCACTATCAACTGGACAGGAATTGAGGCAAATGTTCTTGAATGGGGGCAGAAAGAGTCCCTCGAAAAAATAAAAATTAATAATGGAGAACCAAAAAAAGATTGAGCTGGAGCTCTGCTTTAAAGCTGAACCCAAGGGAAAATCTTGAGTTATCCTTGTGCTGCGTCCCCCCACCCCCCCCTTGCACTGCACACATGTTGTTTGTCTAAGGTACCAAGAAAAAGCAGTTCTACTTATGTTTTCCCTTAAGCTGGGTACATACACTTTGTTTTTCTTTTGTTTTTTTTTCTTTTAGCCTGCTGACTGATAAAAAAAAACATGGATCCTCCATCTGCACAAGCAAGGTGGATGGAGGAACCCTCCCCGCTGTGCTATTGTATTCTTACACCAGGGACTCTTCTGTTGTCAGAATACACCGATCAGCACTGCAGCCTGTTGGCTGCAGCAGCTGATCGAATGAAGGTTTACTAGCAGTCTCGTGAAACATTAGTTGATCAGCTGACTTCTGCAGGAACCGGAAAGGCCACACAAAAGTTTGGCCTGTTCCTGTTGAGCTGGCAGAATTTCCATCTGTGTGTACCCACCCATACTTCCACAAGCTTCCTCTTCCCTGTGCAACCAGTCCCCTGAAGTTGCTTCCCTTTGCAGCACCATTTGTTACATACAGTAGTTAATCTGGTTGAAAAAGGATAAAAGTCCATCCAGTTCAACAAAAGGGGAAAAGCACTCTGACATCATTGCAGGCCTGCATTGTAATGGAGGACACCGAGGGCCCATCCAAACCCCAAAGCATTGGAGAGAGGAGGAGAATGCTGGTTGCTGGTAAAATGATGAAAAGTGTAACTAAAACTGCTTTTTAATGGTACCCAAGACAAGAACATGCATTGAACCCTTAAAACCCCACTACAAAGATAACTTTCGATTTTTCCCAGAGTGCAGCTTTAAGTAATCTCTGATAGTGGTTTTAAGATCTCATTAAGTATGCTTGGGGGGGACAAAAAGGAAATTTGTGCATACTTTATAATTCAGCTATTAGTTACCTTGAGTGATTCAATTTAAGGCAATTATTTGTTCACATAGCTTTTATCTTCTGCAATAGCCACCAATTTTTCTATTTCCCTTGAATATTCTACTCTGAATAGCAAATGTATTTTTTCGTTCCTTTGGTGAATGGTCCACAATAGAGCCTATAGTGCATAATTATCTTACATTTTGACAAGGTTTATTATACAAGTTTTGTGAATTAGGTAGGAAGTCCTGCTCTTTAATCAGTTCCACCAAATGGGAGAAAATATGGTCTAATGCCCTGTACACATGGTCGGACTTTCCGACGGAAAAAATGTGTGATCGGATTGTGTTGTCGGAAAATCCTATCATGTGTGGGCTCCATCTGACTTTTTCGTCGGAATTTCCAACAGACAAAGTTTGAGAGCTGGATCTCAAATTTTCTGATAACAAAATCCGATCGTTTAAATTCTGATTGCGTGTAGACAATTCCGACAGACAAAGTGCCACGCATGTTCAGAATAAATGAGGAGACGAAAGCTATTGGCTACTGCCCTCTTTATAGTCCCTTCATAAGTGGTTTACGTCACCTCATTCTGAACGATCGGCTTTTCTGACAACTTTGTGCTACTGTGTGTATGCAAGACAAGTTTGGACCAAAATCCGTTGGGAAAAATCAGACGGATTTTGTAGTCGGAATGTCCGACTGTGTGTACAGGGCATAACAATATCACTCCTTTGCTTTAGCCCAGGTTCACACTAAGCTGCGGGAATAAAGCCGTGCAAATTCAGGTGAACTCACACAATTTCACTCCCGCATGTCAGTCCCGATTTTGGCCACGATTTAAGAGAAATCTGTGCAGGTTTCTGCACAGATGTCGATGTAAATTGCAGCCCGAAATCGCAAAAAGTAGTACAAAAACTACTTTTTGAAACTGGCATTGCACCGATTAGGATTAGGATGGTGCCATTGACGGCAATTGCCGCCGATTTAATATGCTAAATCGCATGTCAAAATGCTCCAGTGTGAACCTGGGCTCAGTGTGACTTAACCACTTGACCTCCAGGAGGTTTTACCCCTTCATGACCAGGGCATTTTTTTGCAATTCAACACTTTACTACTTTAACTTGCAATTATGCTGTCATGCACCACTGTACGCAAATAAAATGTATAATTTTTCTTCACACAAATAGAGCTTTTTTTTTGTTATATAAACGAAAAAATAACAAAAAATTTGGTGGGGGGGGGGGGGGGGGTGGGGCAGGGGGAAATGCGTTATTTTTTACTTTTCTACATATCCAATAAAATCTAATTTCTTCATACATTTAGGCCAAAATTTATTCTGCTACATCTCTTTGGTAAAGACTAAACTGCATTTTTGGGGACATTATACTATTGGGGACACTAGTATAGTTCTGATCGTGATCTAGATACTGATCTGTACAGACACTATTCTAGTAATAGCAGTTGTAGTATAACTGTGATAGTGTGGCTGCCAATCTGGCTAATTTGTTAATGTACTGCTGATAGTTGTCAAGGGGTTAAATGACAACCTGTCCTTTTATAGGCATTATAAAACTTCCTATCTGCACCTTGTATTTTCACCTGCTGAAAATGTGTATTACTCATGTAGTTTCATAGTGCCCTTTGTTGTTCTGTAAGCAAAGCTTATAGTATTTACAGTAAATCTTCATATTTCTTGGTCAGCAGTTTCTGTCTGTGTTCAAACATATGCCATGCAGCATGGCACTGCACAGGTTAATGCATGACCTCAGTCTGTAGTCTGAGAACTGACACTTCCTGCTAATAAACTACATATCACACAATCTCTGGGTCTCTCAGTCTAGTGCTGGGAGAGCTAGACAGTCTGCCGGCTTGTGTATGACACAGACAAAAGCAGGCAGAGCATTCGCAGACACACAAAGAGCTCACTGATGCAACCAGATGATATTTTTTTTATTACATTAGCACTCCTGTATTTGTGATGCAACACTAAGCAGATGGCTAGTAAATCAGTGGATGCTGTGTGACCCAGAACAGTTGTTTTGTGCCTTTGGTGAATAGGAGAAAGCTTGGTGAATGACTACGTGGATATAGGAAAATCAATCAGTCACGATGCTACAAACTGCAGACACAAAATGCAAGCTCATCATTACAAGGTAAGGCAAACAAACAGCACAAGGAATGAAATTACACTAATACCCAGTTAAAACAATGTTAAACATCCATACAAACCCCATGAGAGACAGCCACGTACCTTCATACTTATTACTTACCTCCAGACCCACTTCTGAGTTCTTTGCAGTAAGGAGTTCTGGACATGTCTAGCTTCTACTGAGCATGCATGCCACTTAGCTGAAAACTGAACTTGGTCTGAAGACCCAGAATCAGATCAACTTACAACAACTCCATTTGATTAAATCCTCCTTAACCCCTTGGCAGTGAAAGTACGCATATATGTGGCCTCTTGGCAGGTGTGCCTTAACATATATGCAGCCCTGTATAAACAAATTACTGAGCTGCGAGCTTGCTCCCTGAATGCTTCCAGCAAGGTAGGGATCGGAAACCTCCTGATGCATGCTTGCAACTGGGAGTTTTCTGATCATGTGACTGCAATGACAACCAGTCACAGAGGTCACATGACCTGAATGCCCATCTTTGCCCTCCGGCTTTTAGAACTCTTAAAGGCCCGGGAGGCGGTTGGCGCCATGAGGTTAAAATATATCTACAATTAACTTGTAGACACGTCAAGGTAACCAATATGCACCCTCCAAACAAACCTGAACGTTTTATTCATTACAACACAAATCATATGAACGCAACAAATATTCCAGTCCATGCCACTTATTTAAATGACCGTCAGTTTGATGAATGCCAGTCCTACAATGTAATCTTAACAAAAGCTAATAATAGCTGAAGGTATGATGTAGAGCTGCACCAGATTTTGCACTCTCAAGTTTTAGTAAATCAACCTCAGTATTCTAAATGAGGTCCAACTAAAGGTCTATGTTGGGGAATCAGGACCTCTTTCCTCTTGTTGGTGATCCCTCTAGTGATTCAACCTAGAATTCTATTGGCTTTCCCCATTGCCGTTTTCTCATTTTGCAATCATCTAAAATAAGTACACCTATACCTTTTTCCTCTGTTGTGTTGGTCAACACCCCAATATTGTGTTATATCAATGAATTCAATGGATTTTTTTTCCCTAGGTGCATTATTTTACATATAGAAACATTGAACTGCAGTTTCCACTGCTTTGACCAATCTTCCAGCATTGACAATACTGTTCCATGTTGCAGTCACCTTCAGGGATATAAACCCTTTGCGTCATCAGCAAAATAGACATGCATTACCCACCAAACCTCTAAATATACAGTTAGGTCCATATATATATATATATATATATATATACGGACACAGGCACAATTTTAGTTTTTTTCAGATATTTACCAAAACAAGCTCTAGTTATATAATGGTTTTGGGCTGAAAGTGAACACTCTCAGGTTTAATTTGAGGGTATGTACATCCAAATCGGAGGAAGGGTTTAGGAATTATAGCTCTTAAGAATAGCCACCCCCCCCCCTTTTCAAGGGACCAAAAGTAAATGGACAATTTAATCAAAAGCTGTTTCATGGCCAGGTGTGCGCTACTCATTTGTTATTTCTTCATCAATTAAGCAGGTAAAAGGTCTGGAGTTGATTCTAAAGCCTCATACACATGATCAGATTTTCCACAGACAAAACCTCAGACTTTTATCTGAAGGGCATTGGCCAGGAACTTGTCTTGCATACAAACGGCAAGGAATTGTCGGCCAACAAACATGAACATAGTGACGTACTAAGTGTTTTTTTAGCTCCTTAGCACCACCCTTTGGGCTCCTTCTGCTAATTTCATGTTAGTAGAAATTTGGTAAGTGTTGATTCGTGCTTCTCATTTCACGCTTTTCACTTCGCGCTTTTCATTTTGTGTTTTTCAGTTTGTTTCTGAATGGCCATTCGTCAACCAGCCATGTTGCAATGGCCTTAGAGTTATTGCTTCGACCCAAGTCCAGTCCAGGAACAGAAGGAGGAGGATTTCTTGGACCAAAAATTGGTTGCTTTATTAATCGTGACCAATTATGTCATTTGCCTTTGCTGCGGTAGCTCCAGGAGAATAATCCAGATGATTTTCTGAATTATCTATGGATGACGGACCCCTGCTTTCACCAACTCTTGGCATTGTTGACCCTTTATATTAACCTCCCTGGCGGTATGATTCAGTCCGGTTTTAGGTGCTGAAAGCGGTACAATTATTTTGCATGGGAATTTGGCGTTTTATTTTGTAGTCCTGTAATTCTTAGGAATAATGCTCTTAAATCTGTTCAAACCAGAGTCTAGCAGACATCCCGGGTATGATAAAGTTTATAATATAATAAAGAATAATAAAAATTATTCAATAATGTAATCAAATCCAAAAACACTGAAAAAGGGACACGTTTTGGTTTCTATGGGCAATCTCCGAATTCCAGGCAGAAAAAACAGTATTTATAATATAAAAGTGCATGCAGGGCACTGCACAGACCACTAGGGACAAAGGGGGTGTGTAATTTTTAATACAGTACTGTAATCTGTAAGATTACAGCGCTGTGTGTGTTTTGTGTCTTTTTACTTTTTTGAATTTGCCGCCGTTCTCCGCTCCCGTGCGCCGTAACGTCGCAGGGAACGGAGCTCGGTGGCATTCGGCACTGTGAATCGAGCGGAGGACAGCTCGATCACACAGTGCGGGGGACATCGCTGGATCCAGGGGACAAGGTAAGTAACTCTCCCTGTGTCCTCCCCTGCATCTAGTGATGCGATCCCAAGTCTGGCTCGGGGTTACCGCTTCTATCAGTAAATTCCTAACCCGAGCCAGACTCGGGATTACCGCTAGGGGGGTTAAGAAGCAGGACACATGCATGAGGCTTTTATTTTATTTTTTGGTTGAATAATGATTTGATTTGGTATATTTTCTATATTTTTGGATGTATAGAATGCAATTTTGGTTAAATTCTATTGGCAGATAGCATGTCTAATTTATTTGTGTTCTTTTTTTAATGCACAATAAAAAAATTGTGGAGAATAATACTTGGCTATGTGTTTTACTACAAATTTGGAAGTAGGCAGTTACATTTTAAAAGATACAATGTAAAATTAACAAGGGACACCAACATAATTGCATCTTTGATCTTAAAAATTACGGGTTAATGGTGTCATGGTAACTTGCACCAAAAAAATCCAACAACAATTGTCCAAGGGAGCGTATAAACGGATGGATTTTCCACCAACAGCCTGTCATCACACAATTTTCGTCTGAAAATCTGATTGTGTGTATGAGGCTTTAGTGTGGTATTTGCATTTGGAATCTATTGCTGTGAACCTACTTCATGCATTCAAAGGGGCTGTCCATGCAAGTGAAATAGGCCATTGTAAGGCTTTAAAAACTAAAAAAATCCATCAGACAGATAGCAGCAACATTAGGAGTGGCCAAATCAACAGTTTGGTACATTCTGAGGAAAGAAGAATGCTTTGGTGAGCTCAGCAACATAAAAAGGCTTGGACTTACACAGAAGACAACAGTGGTGGATGAGCACAGGATCCTCTCTTCTAGATTGTAAGCTCTAATGAGCAGGTCCCTCTGATCTCTCCTGTATTGAATTGTATTGTAACTGTACTGTCTGCCCCCATGTTGTAAAGTGCTGCTCAAACTGTTGGCGCTATATAAATCCTTAATAATAATGAATAATAATAATAGTAAAGAAAAACCAATTCACAACATCTGGACAAGTGAAGGACACTCTCCAGGAGGTGGGCGTATCATTGTCAAAGTCCACAATCAAGAGAAGACTTCACAAGAGCAAATACAGAGGGTTCACCACAAGGTGCAAACCATTCATAAGCCTGAAGTATGGACAAGTCAGATTAGACTTTCCCAAAAAAACATCTAAAAAAGCCAGACTATTTCTGGAAAAGTATTCATTGGACGGATTAAACTAAGATTAATCTGTACCAGAATGACGGGAAGAAAAAAATGTGAAGAAGGCTTGGAACAGCTCATGATCCAAAGCACACAACATCATCTGTAAAACATGGTGGCCACAGTGTCATGGCATGGGCATGCATGGCATCCAGTGGCACTGGGTCATTGGTGTTTATTGATGATGCGAAGACAGAAGACAAAATTCTGCAGTGTTTAGAGATATACTGTCAGCCCAGATTCAGCAAAGCTTCAGAAAGGAGGAAACACCCAGTCTTTGGTAATGTCCATGGGATCCAGACTTCAGGCAGTCATTGCTAGTAAAGATTTCTCAACAAAATATTAAAAATTAACATTTTATTTATGATTATATTCATTTGTCCAATTACATTTGAGCCCCTGAAAATGGGGGAACTGTATATAAAAATAGTTGCAGTTCCTAACATTTTTACTTGATATTAATGTTCAGCCCCATGAATTAAAGCTGAAAGTCTGCACTTCAAATTAATTTTGGATTGTTTTGTTTTATTTTTATTCTGGTGGCATACAGAGCCAAAAGTAGAAAAATTGTGTCTGTGTCCAAATATATATGAACCTAACTGTATATGACTTACAAATAGGTGTTACACCACTAGTGACGGCTCTCTGTTCCAAATGAATCACAAACCCAACCACACTCTGGTTTCTGTCCTTTAGCCAACTGCATATTCACTGAACCGCCCAAGGGTTAAATCCTACCTTGTACAACTATTTATTAGATCATTATGTGAAACTGTAGCAAATGCTTTGCTCAAATCAAGATAGGCTATGTCCACAGCACCACACTGGTCCAAAACATTGGTACTGTTGTCAAAATATTCAATCAGATTAGTCTGACATGATCTGCCCTCAGTAAAGCCATGCTGATTTGGGTCCTGCAGATTGTGTTTTTAAGTTATCAAAAAGGCTATTGCTTCAGTAGTAGTACACTCTGCTTATTTATTAAACAGTAACAGGCTCACTTTGACTGGTGGATAGAAATGGAAAAAAAAAAGCACTTTAAGCTAAAATAAAGGCCATATCAACATAACATAATAAACAATATATACCCCAAATAAATGAAAATAACAAAATACAATCTACCTGAAACAAAAGATATTTTTTTTAAGGGAAGCATTGTAGCAAAATAACAAAAGCTTTTTATGGACTGAAAATAAGATTAAAGTAACCACTGACTTCAAATCAACCACAAAATAAAATGAAAGAGAAAAAAGCACCCAAGAAAAATAAAGCAGCAAAGGGGTCAACTGCTCAATCAGAATTAAAGATGAGTTTTACTCCCCAAACAGTTTGACACTATTCCAGCACAATTACACTATGGTTGCCCTCTGCCCTCTGTCCTCCAGTGAGTGGACTAGTTTAACCATAATCCCCTTTACTGGCCCTTCTAAGCCTGCTGACTATAATTCAAGGCCCATGCAGTGCATTATGGTTTAAAAAAATCTCCTGGGTGAAACTGCACATAAACTCACCAGGATCATGAATCTCAGAACCCAGAGAATGCACCTCAAATCCTTAGCAGCAACGAATATGAACGTCAACTCCAGTGAGGGTCGAGCTCCACCTTCACGAAAAAGTTTTAGACTTGCACAGTATATACTATCTGTATATACTGTACTATCCCTATAATATCTCCCTGGATCTTCATGTACACTTTTTGTATAATTATTCCCAGTTTAAATTTGACAATGTTTTTGTGACAGGTTTACCTTAAATATTGATCAGCTAAATAGTTCATTAGCGTTTTACAGTCTGCACTTAAATCTTTGTAATCTAAAGTTGGGCTGTAATTCACTGGCACCGTACAACGTGGCATGAGTAACACGCAAATGCAATCTCTGGCAGAACTCCCAAGTCATATAGTTTAATTACACTGATGAGTTATATCTCTATCCTGTGTAGTGGTTGGAAAAATATAAACACGCAAAGAAGAAAATGTCCCCGGCCCACTTAAATCAAGAACATTAGAGGTGTACATGCATTGCCATATTAAATTCACATTTCAAAGTCATTTCAGGACAGCAAAAATACCATATCATAAAAAACAATGACCCCCACCATGCTCCCACTATTCATGAGCAAATACAAGTAGAAAATAGGTAACATTTTAATCTTTTTTTTTTTTTTACATTTTATTTTAGCTGTCATAAAAAAAGGAAAACCTGAATAATTTTTTTTTTTAATAAAAGTTTAGCTATGAAATGCAGACAATATAATTAAATCACAAAAGTGACCTTTCCAACAGGCTGCTTTATATAGAAATCTACAAATCTGCTGTAACAGTAAAGCCTCGTACACACAATCAGATTTTCCGACAGGAATTGTGTGATGACAGGCTGTTAGCGGAAAATCCGACCGTTTGTACGCTCCATCGGACAATTGTTGTCGGATTTTCCCCAGACAAATTTTGGATGGCAGGCTTAAAATTTTCCATGGACAAATGTCTGTTGTCGGATTTTCCGAGCGTGTGTACACAAGTCTGTCAGACAAAAGTCCAAAGTAAAAACATGCATGCTCGTAGGCAAGGATGAGCTGGAAGCGGTCGGTCATGTAAACTAGCGGTCGTAATGCAGAATTAACATTCGTGGCGCGGCAAATTATGAAATCTCAAAATGCAGTGCCCAATTCTCTTCTTCTATAATGTTATAACAATGAAGCTGCTTTGCTGGTGATATTGATGGAGTTATTGCAAACGCATTTTCAAAGGTTTTTTTTTCCAGTGATATCAAGAATAATATTATTATGCTTGTTATTTTTTATTTTTTTTTGGTGCAAGTTACCACAACACCATTATCTGTAGTTTTTAAAATCAAAGATACAACTATGCTGATGTCCCTTGCTAATTTTACACTGTATTCGTGTGTACGAGGCTTTAGGCTATCTCTAAATCTCTTACTAAAAAATAAAAGAAAAAGAGGGAGAATTAAAAAATTTAAGTGCATACCGCTTTTGGCAACATTTTTGCATGGGTATCCAGACTAGTGCGTATGAATGCTTTCAGACATGCCGGTGATAAAGTATCTGGTGATAGTGAACCAATCACAGTTACACTTGCTTATGTTTCTTGAAAATAATAACACTCACTCAGTTCTGAAAATGCCAATTGGATAAGTGATTAAACATTTTATGAATCTTTAGTTGTGTTTGATTTACTGCTAAATATTCTGACTGTTATATTACTTTACATTATTTTTTCTAGTCCATAACATAATTGGTTTAAAGGGAGTGAATTTTTGTATTTTTATTACTATGTTAAGCACTAAAAACTATCAATAAAACATTTATTTCCTTTTAGTTACATGAATATGAAATATTAGTATATAATATTTAAATCCCAATAAAACTTTCTGTTTAAATCAGCTAAATACATTCCAGGTGCATTAAAGGAAAGGTCTTGTTTTCTTTAGAAAGCAGCCACAGTTTGAGTAAAAAAGCCTGCCAATACGAAGGACTCTTCATCTCTGTGTGGAAGCAGTGGTCTCACCCGAAATCTAGTAAGTCACAAAAGCAATTCAAGGCTTTCTTATTAGCCCAGCAAGATTGTAACATGTATAAACATGTGCTTTCTTTTTCCTCCGAAAGCATTTTCGTCCAAATTTACGGTATTTTTGTTATCGTTTTAACAAACGATAACGAAAGTGCAGAATCCGAAAATTGAAAGATCCGACGTAAATAAATGCTTTATTTTCATTTTCGTTGCGACAACAGTTCAACATGGATAGGAGATTCGACATGACGCTGACAATAGCGATCTGTGTCCATTGAACCTGTGGTCGAATGTGCCTAACCTTAGCTCAGTTAGTCCAAGATTATTCGAGATGAAGATTCAGCATGAAGATTCAACGAAGCAGTCGCTGCGAGCAAACATTTATGGTCAAATGTTCCGCCCATAGGCTATAGGAGAATTCAAATGTTGGTTGACTAGTAACAATAATTAAAAAAAATAATTCTTACTAGTGTCATACAACATTAGAATTCTACTATAGCTTGTAGGCGGAACAATCGACCTGAAATGTACGATTGCGGCATCGTACAGTTTAGCTGCTCCATTGAATCTTCTTAGAACATTCGACAGACACCATGAGCCTTCAATGACAGATTAGACCTTAATTATTTTGGATTTTCGGACAAATGCAACTAAATAAAATTATTTTTTCCCCCTTCTTTTCTTTTTTTTTTTTCTCTTTTTTTTCTCTTTTGCCCATTTGAATATGGTTGAGTGATCATGCTCCAGGCGACCGGTGTCGGCATTGCGCGCTCGAGGTAGGCTGGGGGGTGGGGTGGGAGGGGTGGGAGGGGCGGGGGGGAGGGAGGGTGGTAAAATGTATATTGATGCTGACAATAATGAGCAAGTGGGCTATATTTTTATTTCTGTAATATTCAGCCTGCTTTGTAAGCTGCTATGTATAACCTACAATACTGCTGTATATATTTGGAAAATTATTAATAAAAATTTATTAAGTGAAAAAAATAAAAGTATTTTTCGGACGAAAATGAAATTCCGAAACAAAATATTTCAGTGTGCACATGTCTAAACATGTAATACATATATTATTGTTAATATATATATATATATATATATATATATATATATATATATATATTTGTTTACATAATGATTTTATACAAATAATTAAACAAAAATAATAATATCAGTTTATAAACTCATAAAAATCAAAAAGAAATTGACCAAAACCTTATAGTACCCTGTTATTTAAATGTGCTCTTCTTTAATCTTATCTACCTCTCAATAAATAAAGGCTTGTTCACACCAAAATATGGTGTTGAAAACTTGTGTTCTGTGCTTGTTTCCTGCACCTCACTCAAAACACACAAGGTGTGTGATCTGCTGCATGTGTCAATGTAATCCTTACCACGCCCCAAACATTGATTGAAAACTTAGTTTATTTGTCTGCACAGTAGCATGCGATCCAGTTGCAGTGCATTTTTAAAAGTAGTACATGCATTACTTTTGGTGCAGTCCTGAGCAACTTCTTGGCAGCCTCATTAATAGGGTTTCTGTCTTGTTCCCCAATGGTGCGTAAGCCAGCTGGCAAGGGTAGCACATGGGCGATGTCTATATCCTCCAAATTTGAGTCCACATACTCCCCGAGTGCTCCTCTGGGAACCCGGACAGGGCATCAGTGTGCCCATTGAGCTTCCCTGGCGGATAGTGGATTTTGAGCTTTAATCGGGCCAGGCAGGTGGCCCACCTCTGTTCCAAGGCCCCCAACTTAGTGGTTTCAAGGCATGCAAGGCAGTTGTTGTCCGTGAAAACTTCAGTCCCGCCGACTGTAGCCTTTTCACAGTGACAGCTGTTATATAGCGAAGGGTGGGACACTTTTTATTTTTTTAATAAAGGAATTGTCAAAAACTGTCTGCTGTCGTTTTTACTTTTTTTACACTTTTTTGGTGACTGGGTAGAGGTACATTGTACCGCCACCCATTCACATAGGGGGTCGGGACCCCCACAAGGTTGTGGGGACAAGGTGCTATGGGGGACCCCAAAACAACCTCATGTTGAGGGCATGTGGCCTGGTATGGTTCAGGAGGGGGGGCTCTCTCGCCCCCTCTTTTTCTGCGGCCTGCCAGGTTGCATGCTCGGAGAAGGGTCTGGTGCGCCATTTTTTTTTTCTTTTAACATTTGGTATGGGGTTCCCCTTAAAATCCCTGAAGGGCCTGGTATGGATTTTGGGGGGACACCCACGCCATTTTTTTCAATTTTGGTGCGGAGTACCCCTTAATATCCATACCAGAGCCGAAGGGCCTGGTAATGGACTGAGGAGGGAACCCATGCCGTTTCAATTATTTTTTTTTATGTATATTGCCGGGGTCCGGCAATACATTACAGCCTCAAGCAATTTTAAATTAAATTTTTTTTCTTTTAGAAATTGAATTTTGCTGCGGTACTGTTATAAGCATGGGATAGAGGCGCTACTTTACAGGCAGACTAAGGAGACCCCCCAAGCACAAAATTTAAAGAAATATTTCATTTTTATTGTTTCACTTTAAGCATTAATAAAATCACTGCTCCTGAAAAAATTTCAGTTTTACATTTTTTTTGCATTGCTATATGTCCCCTGGGGCAGTACCCGGGTCCTCAAACATTTTTATGGCAATAACTTTCATATAAGCCTTTAAAATTAAAATTTTGATTTTTCACATTCGTGTCCCATAGATGTTAACGGTGTTCGCACAAATTTTTTGTCTGTTCACATGTTCTGCTGCAAATCGAAAGGGGGGAGGGGGGGTGTTCGGCTCATCCCTAGTGGTGGTGAGGCACCGCATCAACATCAGCCAGGATGGCATGTCTGAGCAGTGGTATTGGTGTGGTTCCCAGGTTGACAAGTTGCACCACTCTTCTTTTTTGGACATTGGATAGGGTTTGGCTTACCAGCCACTCTCCTGACATTACTGGACCCTTGTGGGCTTCTACTATAATGGTGGCCCCTGTAATTTTTTTGTGGGCCTCAACAGGCGGGTGAGCATAGGTCATTCAAGACATTCATGCCCAGCACTACACTGCTGTGTTGACTGGGCCACCGGTCAGCACTACCTCTACCCACTCCACCATCTGGTCTTTGATTTCCTCACCAAGGTGATGCCTTTGACCAGAATGGGTAGATTATTGGCCTCTCTATAGGATAGTCAGCAGGGATTTAACTATTTTAATGCTCCCTCTCCCTCAGGAGTCAGTAGTTTAAAGATGGCCTGGAGAGGTTTCTGAATTCAGACCACCTACAGTTCTTGGATAAGTGTCCATAGCAGCTGCACCACCCACATTTTCGATCCTCTTTAAGGTCCCTGCGCAGTGGATTCTCACTCCCTGTGGCACTGGGATGGTCCTTCTCAGAGAAGGCCACTTCCTGTTTCAAGGCGGCCGCATGCCATGCTAGATTTGTCAGCGGGATTTGCATGGCTGACAGGAGTGAAGGTGCCAGGGCCTCCTCTATGAAGTATACAAGTTCAAATATCTTGGTCACTGCTATCGTTGCATCCATTTCTTTCTGTTTCTGTGCAACCCCGTCCACCACCGCATTGTGGAAGGAGGTGGCGTGTTGTGCCTTAACTTTCTCTTGCAAGGCCCTTTAGATGGGTCCAGCATTCAGGCCCGCTATGACCTGGTCCCTTAATATGTGCTCCGTGTCAATGTCAGCGCAGCCATGCACTTCCCTCTTTTCCATGTGCCTCCACATGTTCTTCATGGTTACTGCTTATTGGGTGAGATTCTGGTCCTCCTGGTGTTTTCTTAGGAAGAACTTTGCCTCAGCTCCAGAAGCGGTATCTTCTCCCCAAGCAGGCCCCGCATGTGATATGATTTGTTCCAAGGTAGCTCACTCATGTTATGGCAACGCCATCACTGCATGGCAGGTATCATCCTCTATGGTGTTAATAGCCAGCTCCACCACTAGCCGGGTCGGGACCTGATACAGGCGTGTGGCACTTTCCAGTCTATCCTCCCACTCTGCCAAGGCAATGTTAGAGCTAGTAAACTTCGATATTAAAGATAAGTCCGATCCTAGCAGAGCCATGCTGGAGGCAGATCCTCTTACCACACCCGCTGCAAGGGACATATCCTGCCGGCTGGCACCAGGTGTAGCTGTGGTGCGGAATAATACACTCAGTCCCAGTGCAATGAAAGAACTTGTTTTGAACAATTGCAGAAACAGTTCACAAATAACCTGGTGGGAAGGCAATTCGACCAGGAACACTCACAGTTCCAACAGTGTGTAGAGAGCAGAGTCCAGCCAAACTCTCAGTGTCTGTAGAGAGGGAACGAATGTGCCCTGTGGCCAACTTATGGTCAACAAGCAGGTGTCCCGAGACATCGTGAGCCCTAAGTTTTCCCCCTTCATCAATAGCCTTTCCCACTAGTACTGTCCCTACGATGTGGGGGTACCTGTCTATACTCTACTAACTCGCAAATGCACCCCAAATCTGAGAGCTAGGGCCTTAAACAGGCTCTATCTGACCCAAGATAGCTGCCAGAGTCACATGTGTCAGCAGCATTCAACTGGACCATAGAGTGTTCCTCTTGACTTCCTCTCCAACTGCAGTGCCACTGCAGTTGGAGCAGCGGCACTGCAGCTGGAGAGGAAGAGAGTTGGAGAGAAAAAGTAGACGGCACCTGCTGACACACATGCAATGCAAAAAACTGGCTGATGTCTATTTTGCTTTATGCTGTACATCTCACAGTTCCAGCAGTTATGGTCCTGAGGTAGGCAAAACAAAATCATCCTGGACAGCTGCTGCCAATTCTGTGACTCAGAAAGAAAAAACTTCTTCCTGACTCCTCAGGGTCATTACATTGATTTCTTGGATCAATTTATATTGCTTTACTAGCTTTTAGTAATTTTAGATTTTGTTTTACATTCTATTTTTGTTTTGCCATTCCTGCCTCATACTGTAAAGCATTCTAAAGGTTATCCATTCCTATTGTAAATAGCCCCTCCCTTAACTGATGATAATCCATTCTTTTTACCACATTCAGCAGATGTCCCTTGTTCTTTGTACAGTCCTTGGGTAGTAAAGCTATTTTATTTAATCTTTATGCTGGCTTTGTATATGATTGAACTTGTTTAAGAACTAAAGGCAAAACAGTTTTTTCATTCATTTTGGAAAGCATAGCGGAATGGTATAATCCCTATCACTTTTATTTTTACCATCTATGTCCCACTGGGGAGATTTCCCTTCATCAGGGTTACCGGGGTTCCCGCCGGGGTTACGAGAACTAGAATCCTCAGTGGAAGGTTTCCCCTCTATTTTTGTTTTGGGGGCTTAACATTTGGTAAATGGGACAAATAGAGAGGAAAAACCACCCTAATAGGGACACAGACAGCAATAAAAAAAAAAAATAACAGGTGTTCTAATCCCTCTTCATTCTATACAAAACCAAAAAAAGTTTTAGTTATACTTTAAGGCTAAATTTCAGGCAAACAGCAAAACGCAAATATGAAATACATATAGGGAGTTGTTTTAGGTGTCAAATGTTTTGTATGTCTTTCTATCTGGTCCTAAGATATTGACAGCTCTGCCACACAGCACAACCCTGTTTGGCAAGGGAGGGCAACTAAACGCTTTCTTCTGCAGTTTCACTTTCACTTACAGGTCCCCACCCTTGATCAGTGAAAGGAGAACCAGCATACTGATGAGCTAATTTTTCTTTCATTCTGTTCTTTTCACCTATAAGTATACTACTTGTACTGCTATACACTTGATTAGCTCTCTCTGCTGCTTCTCTATCACTCTGAACTCTACTGCTCAGAAAGCATAGGGACTGTTAGCGGCTGATACCAAACTTCAGGAACTTACCCTGCTTTCATTTGAAAGATACAAAATAACAAAATAACGAAGAATAAAGAACAAAATATGTTTAATGATATAATAATGATTATAGCACAGCATCAATGATTACCTTTTATATCTGTCTGTTGCTCAATTTTATGTGTCCTTAAAGCAGAGCTCCACCCAAAAGGGGAAGCTTCGCTTGTTTGAAACCAGGTACCCCCCCTACACTTCAGGGTAAGATTGCCGCAATAGTTGTGTGGTGATCTTCAAAATTTCTGGCCCCTCCTCCTTTTCCCGAGTCGCGCTGTGCTTTCTGAACCATTCAGAAAGCACAGCGTGACTCGCGCATGCGAAGTAGGAAACAGGCTGTGAAGCCGTGAGGCTTCACTTCCTGTTTGCCTTAGTAACGAAGATGCCGGCGCCTGGATGGATCGGCTTTGGGTGCCAAAATTGCGTGATCCCTGGACAGGTAAGTGTCCTTATCTAAAAAGTTAGCAGCTACAGTATTTGTAGCTGTGGACTTTTAATTTTTATTTTTACACGCTGGAACTCCGCTTTACAGATGTTTCTTTTCTAAGTTGAATATATGATTTATTTTTACTTTTAATGTTTCCCAATTTGATATCCAAAAGTGGATATTATAGTGGTATTAGAAGTGATTTACACAGAAGTAAGGCTACTTATATCCCTTTTTATACCTGCCAAGTTTTATTTTATTTTTGTCTTTAGTCACTCACCAGCACTTTTTGCCCAGCTTACCTATTTTAAAGCTGATGTTTATCCATAAAAAAAAAACATTATTTATAGCTTTAGTGAGTTAACCTAACCTGGGTCCTGTAGAAATATTCACCATATGGATGCCCAGTCCTCTTCCTGTTTCTGAACTTCCAGCACTGTGAGGCTTGATATCTTGGGTCTTCTGTGAAGCTGCTGTGCAAAGATTTTGACAGGAACATATACCCTCCTCCCTTCTCCTCCACTAAAAACATTCTTTCATTGCTTTCACTGCATGTAACACAATCTTTAAATAAGAGAGAGAATTATTAGAATCAGACTCTTCCCCATTCACAGAGCATGCTACAGGCAGTGAAAGCAACAAAAGAACATTTTTTAACAGAGGAGAAGGAAGAAGAGTACAAGTCCTCTTCAGGAACTTTTTCACAGCAGCTTCACAGAAGACCTGAATCTATTAATCCCCACAGGGCCAGATGTTCAGAGACAGGAAGAGGACAGGGCATCTCTACCAAGAAGATTTCTAGAGGATCAAGTGGCCAGCACTATATGGGACAAGTTTTTTTTATGATTAAACTTCAGCTTTAAAATACAGAAGGTCTGCCATTTCTACAGTCTAAGGGAATATCCTTATGTAGCCAGGTGCTGGCTAAATTGCCTGTGTCATCGAGGGACATTCTACAATATCCGCCGCAGTGAGTCTGCATCCCTCTAGAGCTCAGCTCGGACACTGCATTGCCACCTCCTAAATGCAGAGTGAGTAAGGTCCCAGAAGAGAGTGAATGATATTGGGACATGTAGTCAGAGGAGCCAAGTTTACACTGGAGTCAGACTACTGTTTACTACAAGGGGGAGAGAGTAGAATGCTGGGAGAGGATAAATATAGCCTGGTCTGGGAAGGAGTTGGTCTCTTGGGATCAAGGCCTTCAGGTGAGAGCGGGGACCTGGACAGTTGGAGGGTTGCGAGAGGTGCCACGGCCTAGGCAGTGTGAAGAGCTTCCTGAAAAAATCTAAGAGAAATGATCTTCACCAGCTCTCCGTTGGCCGAGTGACTGTCGGTGGTCACTCTCATCATTATTGGCACATCCCACTGCATCCCTGCTCTGCAAGGTGTGCGGTCGGGCTCCTCTCCCAGGGTGCAGATTCTTCAGGAGCCTGTTCCAGGACCCAGTTATTCCCTTGAGTCTGATATTGTCAGGATTGGTGTTCCAAATTATTATGCCAATGACATTTTTCTCATTTACCTAAATAATTGATGTAAACAGTCAGCATAATTCTCATGTTATCAGTTATTAAGAGTACAATTCAAATTTTATTGAACAAACCTCCTAATGATAACAGTTTTTTTTTCTAAATAAAAAACTTAAAATGCACTGTTCCAAATTATTATTATGCACAGTAAGTTTCAAAATACTTTGTAGGTTGTAAAAACTGAAAATTGTTATTTGTTGTGTTTGCATCATATTTACTGAAATCAAAAGATATTTTAATCAAACTTTGAACAACATTTTAACTTTTTTAACATTTTAACAGGTCACGTTACATTTTAACATAGGACCCCTTATTTGATAGCAGCTTCACAAGTGTTTCATCCACTGAACTTGTGACTTTTTGGACAGTTTCTGCTTGAATTTGTTTGCAAGATGTCAGAATAGCCTCCCAGAGCTGCTGTTTGGATGTAAACAACCTCCCACTCTCAGATTTTTTGCTTGAGGATGCTCCAAAGGTTCTCAATAGGACTAAGGTCAGGGGGGATGGAGGCCACACCATGGCTTTCATCCTTTTATCCCCAAAGCAGCCATTGATGCCGAGGTATTCTTTGCAGCATGAGATGGTGCATGATTTTATTATGGAAAGCATAGTTCTTCCTTCTGTACCAAGGAAGAAAGTGGTCAGTCAGGAACTCCACATACTTTTCAGAGGTCATCTTTACACCTTCGGGGACCCTAAAGGGGCCAACCAGCTCTCTTCCCATGATTCCGGCCCAAAACATGACTCCACCACCGCCTTGCTGACGTCACAGCCTTGTTGGAACAGGGTGGCTGTCCACCAACCATCCACTACTCCATCCCTCTGGACCATCTAGTGTTGCATGACACTCATCAGTGAACAGGACTGTTTGAAAATTAGTCTTCATGTATTTTTCTGCCCATTGCAGCCATTGTGCTTGTGAGCATTGGTTAGTGGTGGATGAACGGAAGGTTTATGCACAGTTGCAAGACTGTGGAGGACTCTACACCTTGATGTCCATGGGACTCCAGAGGCACCAGAAGCTACAAATATCTTTTTGCTGCTATGTAATGGTGTTTTAGCAGCTGCTCTCTTGATCCGATGCATGGACCTGGCAAAAATCTTCCTTAATGTGCCTTTATCTGCACGAAACCCGTCAAACTCTGAATCAGCCACAGATCTCTTTATAGTGCCATGATCACGCTTAAGTTGTCTTGAAATATCTAATGTTTTCATACCTCATCCAAGGCATTGAACTATTTCACTTTTTTCGGCAGCAGAGAGATACTTTTTCTTCCCCATATTGCTTGAAAATGGTGCTCTGCTTAATAATGTGGAACACCCTCCTTTAGTAGTTTTTCCTTTAATTGGGCTCACCTGGCAATCTAATTATCACAGGTGTCCGAGATTGTTTTCAGTGATCAAAAGAGCCCTGAGACACGATGCCATCCATGAGTTAGACTGAAAAACAAAATATTTAATCTTTGTGACACTGAAATAGAATTTGAATAATACTTTGGAATAGGGTGTATTCAGATCTCAAATGTTATATTTCCGTTCATTTGCTGAACCATAAATGTGTTACCGAGCTTGCTGAGTCAGTGGCGTCAGGAGTTAAAGAGAGTAGTCTGACATAAAGGGTCATTCTCCTTCCCTTTTCATACCTGCAGTCGTAGGTCCTACTAAACTTTACTGGTTGCCACTATTCATCTTATTGTAATTCTATATGCATTGCATACCTGTTTATGTGTGTCGAGAGTAGGAGTTTAATGCTAAAAAAAAAAAAATCTGTTTAAGCCAATCTTGTTCTGTCTACTTGAACACCCAGAAGTAAAGAATACTTACTTTACTGCAGTCTGATTTCTGTATAATTGCCAACCCCACCAGTGAGAGACTCAGCAACATACTTCAGATTAAACCTGACCATCATCACAATTCACAGCATACTACAGACTATGTGCTGCAACATGCCAAGCCAGAAGACTGACTGCATTTAGCTCGAAGAGCAGAGTCGACTCTGCCATCCACACACCCTACATTAAACAAGAAAATAATCCCATACTTGGTCAGCCTTCAGTGCAACCTACATCCAAGCTATCAAACCCCAATGATACAGCCACCCACTTCAGAAAGGAAGGGTCATGGGGTAGAAATCACAGCAACAGCATTTTTGATGACCACAAATACAAATCAAGTCCCCCACACAGCAGAGCATCTCCAAACTAGTAACGCAAAGACCAAGGTGTGTTGGATTTCCTCAAGTTCTTTGCATGGCGTGAGCTGTTGACAAAGGGACTTACAAGGTTTAACGACCAACTTGAGAGCTATAGAGAATGGCGATCGCCCTTCACAAATTCAATAAATGATCTAGATCTATCTGCAAGTGAGTAGGCTGATCTCTTGTCAAATGGCTCGGGACTGAGTGTTCAGAGCATGCATGAAAAATCAGGGACATCAATGTTAACTACCCAAGCAGAGGACTTAGCATGATATGAGAGAGAATTGAGGAGTGCTAGTTCCCCAGATGCCACAGAAAATTCACTCTTTAAAAGAATAGGACTTCCCTAAGATTCCTAAAAAAGGCTTCCAGAAGCTGAAAGAGTTAAGCAACTTGGTAACAGAGCTCCAAGTAGCCAAGGCAGAAGGAGATTTGCCAGGCCTTACTTTTATAGACACAGCCCGTGGTATTAACCTGAAGCCTTACAGCCTTCAGGAAATGTGGGTTACACGAGGCTCCAACTACAAGCAAGAGCATAACGTCTCTTTTCCACCATTCTTTTTGGACTTTATTCACCAACAAGCAAAGACTAAAAATGATCCCAGTTTTGACTTCTCATCATGTGACTCTGCTTACCCTAGGACAGGTAAGGTTACTTCAACTCGAAACTTTAAAGACATCACTGTTGCAGTACATAAAACAAGCGTATCACCAACAGAGAACCCAAGCAGAGAGTGTCCCCCTCACAAGAAGCCCCACTGGTTGCTAAAGTGCAGAGGTTTCAGAGAAAAAAACTCTCCAAGATCTTAAAACCTTTCTCAAAGAAAATACAATTTGCTTCAGGTGGTGTTCATCAACTTTGCACCTTGCAAAGAACTGCAAAACTGTTTAGAGTGTGGCAACCAGGGCCAACGCCATGGGCTCTTACCACCTCAAACCAGGTTGAAGAGCACGATGGTTAGCAGCGAGACACAGTGCCTCTTATAGTGACACCCCAGTGCACCCAAGTCTGAAGGTCTCTTTGGAAAATCCTGCTCCAAGATTTGTCTTGTCACAGTTTACCCCATAGGTCACAGACAAAAGGCAGTAAAGCTGTACATGATCTTGGATGATCAAAGCAACAGATCACTTGCTAGCTCAGCTTTCTTCAATACCTTTAAAATTGTGGGAGCCAGGTCTTCATACTCACTCAAGACTTGTACGGGTGTGAGTGAAAAAAACTGTGAGAAGGGCCATTGATTACCAAATCGAATCCATTGATGGCCAAACTGCCTTTGCCAACCTTAATCAAGTGCAATCAGTTCCAAACTGAAAGAGGGGAAATCCCTAAAGCCAAGATGGCATTTCACCACAGACATCTAAACAGCATAGCACATCTTATCCCTACACTTGACCCTCAGGTTTAGATATCGCTCCTGCTTGGGAGAGATATCATCAGGGTTCACAAGGTGAGAAAACAAACCAATGGACCCCACAATTCTCCTTAGGCTCAGAAGCTGGACCTAGGATGGGTCATTATAGCCAATGTTTGCCTAGGGAATGCTCACAAACCAAGCAGCATGAACTCTTTTTTTTACAAGGACATTAGAGAATGGGCATCCCTCCCTTTTCCAACCTTGCCCCAACAGATTCCCTATAAAAGAGGAACCTGCTAGTGTCATACATTCCAACCTTTAAACTAGCAATTTTCCCTACGATGAAGACAAAGATCAGTTAGGATGCTCAGTTTTCCAAAAGACAAAAGAAGACCACAACATTGCCCTATTTATTGAAGATCTTCTTGAGGATAATGGAACAGGAATTCTACAAAAATGATGCAAACAGCTGGATAGCACCCCTCCCTTTCAAAACACAGAGACCCTGTCTTCCTAACAAGAGAGCACAGGCTTTAAAACTCTTTTCTTCTCTCAGGCACAATTTTCAAAGAAAAACCAAAATGAAAGAACTTTCTGAGATTCTTCTGGTTTAAGGATAAAGACCCCACTGATGAAGTTAAAGAATACTGCATTAAAGGAGGACATTTTTGGCAACAGCCCATCTCCTGCTGTCGCTAGCTATGGACTTAAAGCTATCTGCCCAAGAAGGTGAAAAAGACTATGGGCAAGATGTAAGACAGTTCATTGAGAAAGACTTTTATGTAGATGATGGCCTGAAGTCACTTCCATCGACTGAGGCTGCAATCAGCCTACTTAAGAGGGCCCAAACCACACTTGCCTGTTCAAACCTTAGGTTGCATAAGATAGCTTCAAACAGCAAGGCTGTTATGGAGGCCTTACCCTCTCAAGATCATGCCAGTGATTTTAAAGACCTAGACTTGGCAACAGACTTGCTACCCAGGCAGCGCAGCCTAGGACTCAATTGGGATCTCAAGTCTGACACCCTCACCTTCCAGGTCGACCAGTAGCCAAAGCCTCTTACCCGGTGAGGTGTCTTGTCTACCATAAACAATCTGTATGACCCAATTGGGTTTGCAGCACCAGTGACTGTCCAAGGTAAGATTCTGCTCAGAGAGTTTACTGCAGACATATGTGATTGAGATTCTTCACTTCCTCCTGAGAAAGCGACATTATGGGTAACATTATGGGTAACATGGAGAGACTCTTTAAAGGCAATATTCAACTTAGACATACATAGGCCATATGCTTACATCTCCCCTGCAGAAGTTCAGTATAGAAAGCTATGTGTATTCTGCGATGCTTCGGTAAAAGCAATAGCTGCAGTAGCCTACCTTAAGTCAGTGGACATCAAGGGTCAAGGCCATATCGGATTTGTACTGGGTAAGTAGCACCATGTCCTGGGACTACCATTCCAAGATTAGAACGTTGTGCTGCTGTTCTAGCAGTGGAGCTAGCAGAACTAATTACATCTGAAATATATGTAGAACTTGAAGTTCAAGGTAGTGCTGGCTACATTTACAACAAGAGGAGGAGATTCTATGTCTGTAAGTAACAGAGTCCTTCCTGAGGATCAGGAAGTCTACACAACCTACCAAGTGGAATTCTGTATCAACTAATCATAATCCAGCAGATCATGCTACAAGGGGTGTGCCAGCATCCCGCCTTAGAAATACTACATGGCTTACAGAACCACACTTCCTGTACATACCAGTGCCTAGCAAATTGTTGGGATCCAAGTACTTTCATAGATTCTCCACTTGCAAGTCTTTATTGAGCTATAGCCTGCTTAATTTGCATAACCAGATCTTTTAAAGCCACACCTACAGGATCAAGACATTGCAAAGGTTGGCGCTTTTCAAGGCATACACAGTGGATGAGTTCACACCTGGGACGTGCGGTGAGGTCAGTAATGAGACACTGGCTAGTATCAGAGCCAGATACATGCAGGTTACATACACCATGATCGTTAGAGCGAGAGCAATAATTCTAGTACTAGACCTCCTCTGTAACTCTAAACATGTAATCTGTAAAAAAATGTAAAGTGTCACCTATGGAGATTTTTAAGTACTGAAGTTTCGTGCCATTCTGCGATTTACTTGGCGTAACATGATCTTTCACACTATACAAAAAAATCGGGGTTATCTAGTGTTTTTTTTTTTATATTCATGAAACTGTTTTTTGAAAAATTGCTGCGCAAATACAGTGTAACATAAAAATTTGCAACAACAACCATTTTATTCCCTAGGGTCTCTACTAAAACAAAATATATATTGTTTGGGGGTTCTGAGTAATTTTCTAGCAACAAATTATGATTATTACATGTCCAGTCCTGGGCACCAGTCCTCAGAAAAGATGTCCTGGAAATGGAGCAAGTACAAAGAAGGGCAACAAAGCTAATAAAGGGTCTGGAGGATATTAGTTATTAGTTGCGAGCACTGAACTCATTCTCTTTGGAGAAGAGAGACGCTTGAGAATAGATATGATTTCAATTTACAAATACTGTGCTAGTGGCCCCACAATAGTGATAAAACTTTTTTGTGGAAGGGAGTTTAACAAGATGCGCGACCACTCATTAAAATTAGAAGAAAATAGGTTTAACCTTAAACTACATAGAGGGTTCTTTGAATCTGTGCATTTCCTTGCACAGATAAGCACCTGAATGACCACAACATACAGGGATACACAATGTAATACTGACATATAATCACACACATAGGTTGGACTTGATGGGGTTGTGTCTTTTTTCAACTTCACCTACTATGTAACTATGCAGCTATGTAGGAGAGAAGTGTTAGAATTGGCCTGGGTGGCAAGGGGTTAATTACCATAAGTAATATACAAATAATTATTATATATTGTTTTTAAGGTAATTTACTATATTTTTAAAAACTGTACTCAAGTAGGTGGCTTAACGGACACATTAAAGAAGTCTGAAGTTATAACTTCAAACCAGTAATTTCACAGTAAGTAGATAAATAATACATTTTTATCTTATAACATATAGTATAATAATATATGATTTAGCTTGATTAAAACAGTGCCTTTTTCAGCAGCAGCAGATTCTCATTCTCCTTCTTAACTGTGTGAGAAAAACATAGGATTGTGGGTAAATTATCCCTATAAACCCATGTTTTTTCCTTGTAGTTAAGAGGGCTGGGCTGGAAGGGAGCATGTGTCTTTTAGACACATGCCCCTTCTATGACACTGCAGTGAGAGGCGTGTCTCCACTGCAGCATTTTTATTGAACAGCTGAGGCTAATGGTACTTTACCATTGGTCCAAGACTCCAAGCTGTCCATTGAGCTCAGTGCCTACGACAAGAAGTGAGGAGAAGCACTGTGAGCTCAACCACTCAGTCGCTGAGCTACGACCCTTGAAGCTCAATTTGTTTTTCTTTTTGTTTTCTTTCTTTTTTCTTTTTTTACATTTTCATGGCAGATTGGGCTCTGCCTCACCTGCCACCCCTGACTACACGTGCCCGGCTCACACAGGCTAAAAATTGTATCATTTACTGTGTCCAACAAGAGACGTATGCACCAACACTAGAATCAGGGGCGTAACTATAGGGGGTGCAGCAGTCGCGACCGCTACCGGGCCCTGTGATGCAGGGGGCCCATGCAGCCCCCTCTACATATGGCCGGCAGCAGCATAGGCAGCTAGGGGTACCAGTGCACCATGCACACGGGTGGCTGGAGGGTGACTAGCAGAGCTCCATGCTCGAATATCGCACTGGCTGCTCTTCAGTTGTGCATTCCCCGCATTACCTGTGTCCTCGGCCGACTCCTCAGAGTACCCCTCCCCTGCTCCATGCATTGCCGCTCAGTCCGATGTCTGTTTTCCCCAGCCAGAGTCCCGCGCCCCCGGAGTCCGGCCTGCACTGCATACTTCCCCCGGGTAAACTTTAAGCACACAGATGCAGTTCAGCCCTATGACAACCGGCTCCCTGGAGGACCTGTAGGCTTGTCTGCCAGCCCCCCTCCTCCCCCGTCATACACAGATGGTGAAAGGTCTTTCTGGGAGATATGCTGATCACCCGTCCAGCACACTGGATGGAGCCCAGGCCAACATGGATGAGTGCGCGGCTTACAGCTTGTTCATGGTGAGTGAGAGGACCCCATCCCCCACACACCATTACATACCCCCTCCATCTCCCCCTTGGGACAGGGCCCCCTTCTCATGTGGGGACAGGGACTCCCACCTCCCCTGGGGACAGGGACCCCTTCTCACCTGGGGGCAGTAACTTCATCTGCCCTGGAGAAAAGGACCTCATCTCTTCTGGGGACGGGGACCCCATCCTGCCTAGGAACAGTCCCCCAATGGGGCACCTAAAAATAAAAAAAAAATAATAAAAAAAAAATACTGATACCAGTGGTGGAACTACAGGGCTCACAAAGGTCATATCCGTGACCACGCCCTGGAGTTCCACCGCTGGAATCGGAGGGAAGGGCCCTGGCTGGGGTTCAGGGGGGCCCTTCATGGTTTCTTGCATCGGGGCCCTGAAGGTTCTAGTTACGCCACTGACTAGAATGCATTCAAAATCACAAGAATGTTGCAAAAGACTGTCCTCTGAAGAAACTCAATCCCTTTGTAGACAATAAAGGACTGTTGAAAGTTGGAGGGCACATTTCCAACGCAAGACTTGAAAGTGATGAAAGCAATCCAGTAGTAATCCTAAGTCACCATATTGCTTCTGTACTTATGGAACTTTACAAAATACAGACAAAGCACCAAGGGCGTTTGTTCACAGAAGGACCCTTATGTGCAACTGGATTATGGAACAAGTGGAGGAAGCAGTACCTATCCAATCTACAGATAAGAAACAAATGGCAAGACTGCAAGCCCAACTTCGAACCTGGCACCATTGTTCTTGTGAGACTCTAAGTCTAGGAGAAACGAATGGCCCAAACCCAAGTGTTTCCAAGCAAAGATGGGAAAGTCAGGAAAGTAGAGGTTAAGGTCATTAGACAAGATAAGCCTAAACTTTTCCTCAGACCTGTGTCTGGAATTAATTTAACTACTCTTCCCAGAGGGACCATCATAGTTGCTATCCTTGGGATACCAGACAGGGAGTGCCATGCTTTCAGAAAGTGTTTCTTATGTTCCTTTGTTAATTGTTGAATATGCTAATGTTATGTTAAGTAAATTGTAATATCGCCATCTAGTAGTTAGTTTGTATACTTATAGTTCTCCAATTATTAATAGACAGGTTGTTGCTTTAAAGCCACCGTAACTTCCCATAATTCCTGTGGGCTAGTCCACGAGACAGCTCCCAGTAGCCATCTTATTTTCATTTATGCATTTTCTCCAGAGGACTCTACAGCTTCAATTTTATCATCAGTCTAATGGCAGAATCATCACCGGTATGTTTATAACCCCTTTCCCTGGTTAGACTAGTGTGTCAGGACTGTATATTTTGTATATTGTATATACTGATTGAATGTTATTTCTTTTAATTGTAGTTTTACTGTAACTTCCCTGCAATAAAAGTTGAAAAAAGGACCTAACACCTGCCTCAATGAGCTGTCAAGGGTTAAGGGTTGTTAAGGGTTGTTAAGGGTTGTTAAGAGTGTCTGTCAAATTATACCTCAGCCACTTGTAGTGAGGGCAGAACAAAACTGATACACAACTGATACACAATTTGCAATATTATACCTTCTAAATCCCTCAAATTTCAGTTTTTCCTTCTCCTTCTATTGAAATCAACTGGTTTTCTCATGTTTTCATGGTGGTCGTAAATAAGACAAAGTTAACGCAAAGTATCTGCTATGATCCTTGGGTTAGCAACAGCCAGGCAGATGTCTTACTGAAAATCTCAGTTTATAAAACATCTGCCAGCTTCCCTCTGCACTTGGTTCTGTTGCACAGCCTTTTACAACCAAGCAGCAGTTCCATTTGCTTAAAGTGGTTGTAAACCCTTACAGACCACTTTTACCTAGATGTAAACCTAGATTAAAGCTTACCTGTAGGTGCAAGAAATATCTCCTAAACCTACATGGTTTAGGAGATATTTGCAAAAGACAGGCACCGCTGTCTACGGCGCATTCATCGTAGACAGCGGCGCGCAGGCACACTGAGCATGCCGCTGCTAATGGCGATCATGACGTTAGTGGGAGCTCCTGTGCGAATGTGCAGGAGTGACATCATTGCGGCTCCGGCCAGACACAGCGCTGGAGCCACGATACCCGGAAGTCACTCCGGGAGAGATGGCGGCATCGGAGGAGGACAACGAGGGTTGCTTCGGGGGTTTCCATCTCAGGTAAGTTATTCATAATGAGCTAGTATGTTATGCATACTTGCTCATTATGCCTTTGCCTTGCAGGGTCTATTTTTTTTTTGGTTTGGCTTTACTTCCTCTTTAAGTGAGAATATAAAAGGAATGGAACTGAATTATCCAAAAGCTGCAAAAAACTCACTGTGTGCCATAAGGAGTGTGTCAGAATTTTGGTTTATCTCCCCCTAGCATGATGGATGTGATGGCTAATCATCAAACCAGGGATAGTGATGAGTAGAGTGATTAAGTCAAATTGATTTTGCAAAAAAAATTGAACATTTTGCCAGTAATTCTCTAAAATTTGCATGAAATAAATAAAAAATCCATGTAACCATTTTCTTTAGAGAATGCTGTTTTTTTTTTTTGTGGAGAAAGTGTTTTAGGGTAATTTATTTGTTTATTGTTCTTTGTATTTGTATTTTTCCCCCTTTTTATGTAATTGTTATTTGTGTTTCGTCCCTTTATATTTTTAATTTTATTTTTTCTCACTGTCTGTTTTTTTTTTTTTTGATGCAGGATAATTGATAGGAGCTTCTGTAACCTTCAGTTAAAGCCCATTAAACCCTTAAACGCTACCAGCAAAACTTAAATTTCACCTTCTTCATTGAGTCCAATACATTTTTTCAAAATGGCAATATTAAAGGATAAGTTCACATTTTAAAGTGTTACTAAACCCAGTAATATGAAAATAGTTCAACCCCTTCCACAGTACCCACAGCTTATAAATCTTGTTACATTAAAATACTACCACTATATACCTTTTTCACGGTTATATGATAAACTGCACAGTTGCTTCAGTGCTGAGAGTTTAGAAAGGAGGAGGTTTTCACTACAGCCTGTATACACGCCCACATGTGTGATGCCAATATCATGTGACCTGGCTAGCCCTGAGAACAAGAAACTGTTCTCTCCAGCATAAAAAACACAACTGAGCATGTGCAGGTCGGCTACTCTGCCTGTGTTAGCTGGCCTTCCCCACATAGACAGTGCAGGAGGGAAAGATCTGTGCATACAGGATAAAACAGCTGTAGCACTAACCCCCGAAGGAGCTACTGGTTATTTTTGGGCTTACCGTTACCTTCCGTTCTCCCTGTGACACGTCAGGGGATGTCCCATGGTAGATGACCCAGTAACTTGAGACTGACAATAGATCCACTTGAATGGATTTTATTTGCAAAACTCAAACCATTGAACAGTCTTTCAACTTGGGATCAAAGGGTTGGAAAAGGAAGTTCAGGTACTCTCAATGTCAAAGTCCAAAAAACGTTAAAGAACTTGCTTACTTTGACTGCATCCAGAGAATAGACATTCACAGCTGGTTGAACACTCAGGTTGGACAGTCCCTCTCTCACAAGGCCTAGCAGCCAACAAGGTGCTTACTCAGGAACAAAGTCTTTGTCATAGACGTTGTTGCAGAACACGTAGGGAAACTAAGCTGTAGAACACTTGTAGGATACCTGGATCTTTCAGCCTGCTTGACGATATCCACAAGACCAGATTCTTTCGGTAACTTCAGCCCTTCCAGGCTCTTGTTAAGAAAACCAACCCCTACATGGTGTTCTTCTAAAGAGTCCTCCCCTGGAATGCTTGAAGTACAATGGGTCTCTCCCGAACCGGAGATGGCACCTCAGAATCCTCCTTTAGTTTCTTTGCCCTGGGCCAGCCAGCCCCGAAGCATTAAAGTCAGGTGGATTTGCACCCCAAGCCATAGCCTTCCTGCGGGCTGGTCAGGAGGACCATGTAATCAGCATATCATACTGGACTGGAACCCTGAACCACGTGACGTCCACATCTTAAATACCCTCTCCCAGAGGGCACCTTGAGAGTGCCACTCCCACTGACCTGGCTCCGAAAGAGAGTAACTTAAGCACCTGACCAGACCATAGTTCCACGCCTGCCACAAGAGACAATGCCCCCTGTGGCCAGACTGAACATCTCACAGTCCAGTCAGACTGATACAGAAGTCAAATTTAGACAAATAATACCCAAACCTAACTGCAGTTTAGGTAGAGTTTAATTTTGAAAAACACATACTGCGTGCTCTTCAGGAGCCCGCCGCTACACAGCCTTTTTACACAATGCAGAGGATTAACCCCTTAAGTTCCACAGTGAGTATAAAAAGCATCCTATGCTGCATATACAGGCTGATTTTACTGTTGTGGGTTTAGTAACACTTTAACATAAAATAATAAATGCACATTTTTTGCAGATAAAAAAATGGGCATTTATAAATTTTTTATTAATTTTGTTTTTAGAGCCTCTAAAGCATTGCACCAGCAATCAGCAAGACGCTGGTGACATGCATGTCTCCTGCAGACCTGTCAGTGTATCTGTTTATAGCACAAAAAATAAAAACCGCAGAGGTGATCAAATACCACCAAAAGAAAACGCTTGTTGTGGGAAGAAAAGGACACAAATTTAGTTTGGGTACAGCGTCGCATGACTGCGCTATTAGCAGTTAAAGCGGCGCAGTGCGAGATTGTAAAAAGTGCTCTGGTCACGAAGGGGGTAAAATCTTCCAGGACTGAAGTGGTTAAAACTAGCAATGTTTCCTGCTGCTAGTCTGGGAAGAGTACACGTTTCTACAGCTAATAGCTTACCCAAGAACAAGAAAATGTCACGTACATGCTACTTATGTGTTGTGACACACACAGACTACTGAAAACGACAACAATAAACTCTGATTTCACAGTGTATAGCCCAATGGATGTTTTCATTGCAGCTCTTACTTTGCCAGTCTAGGTAATGTGTCCACAGCTGATAAACCTATCATTGCGGTAACATCTTACGGGTCATTTATGCTTCCAGGAAGAAAAGAAATGAACTTAAACTGCTACTTCATGAGCCATGGATATGGTTTCTTATGAGCCACTAGCAGCTGCAATGTGATATCTGCCATGGCTCATTAGTACATTACTCTCTTCTTCACACCTCTAAGTAATTCTGTGTTAAAATAAAACAAAGCACCGCATTCAGCCTAGAGGATTTAACTGGACTGACCTGAAATTACATTTTAATTTTGTTTGCATTCAACAAACACTTAGGCTTCTACTTACTTGTCGGGGAGGAACATTTCCAATAGCTCCATTACACAGCCCTATGGCTGATTTACTGAAATGAATGGAGAGAATGGATCATTATGCTGGATCAGATTTGGGTAAAAACCGTGTGCATTCAGCTGCTGGAGAGCCACACACAGTAAGCCAGCAGACAAACATTTGGGGAATGTAAAGTGGAACTCCAGCTCCAGGTTATCCCCACCCCTGAGCCTTTCTTGGATGGCATTTTTGTATACACTTCTATACATGCCTTTTTTATCCTCAAATTAATGTTTTGTGATGACACATGTCCAGGAGTTGGGATTACAGGAACAGTGACAGTGACTCTATATTGAAGGTGGTTATTGAAAATATATATATATATATATATATTTTATATATATATATATATATATATATATATATATATATATATATATATATATATATATATATTTTTTTTTTTTTTCAGTAATCACCTTCAATATGGAGCTGTTTATCATTTTTTTTTTTTTTTACAGGTGAAGGGCAGCAAATTAAAAAGAAAATCTCTTAAGCTGGGTTCAGATATGTGCGAATTGGATGCGGCTTTTCCTGCATTCAATTTGCATGACATGCGAGCGTGACTGGCTCTCAATAGAGCGGGTTCACACATGTCCATATTCCAAAAGGGTCCTGTGTGTGTTTGGGTCCAGTTCAGGTGTGAATTCAGGCAAAAATTGATGCCCCTCTAGATGTCCTAGTTGGACAAAACGCGTTCAGCTTGGTTCGTTGCTCCCCACATTGCTTATACCTGTGATCCCATTTTACTTATTGTATGTTGGTTTTAAAATAAAAACCTACTTTTTTTGATCTACACCATTGGAAGCACTTTTTTTTCTCTACATACCTCCCGGATGTGAGTTTGTCTGGCTATCCAACTTGGGTCATCAATTGTCCAGTCTTGCTGCCACCTACCAGTTTCCTTGGCTGCACTTCTGGAATTCCTGGACTTCTTGGACCATTTGGGTGACTTGCCAACTTGGATATCCATGCTTTATTGACTCATTGACGCTGACATTCTGGTCCACTGGTTCCTGTAAGAGTATGCATTCTTATTAATGAATTGATGATTCCCCACCCTGGAAGTTCCTTGTATCGGTTCACCATCAGTTTCTTTCTGAGAACCACCATTTGTCCGTTGAGGACTCCGTTTGCACTTTTTTAGGATTGATTCATATCATTGGACTCATTGGGCATTTATGCATTTATATAGCAGGTTTTACTTTGAATGCACATCTGATGATTCATCCTTTTGATATATTGTTACTGTATAAATATTGTTTAGCACTACATTTCACACACCTCATCACTTTGAATATTTGTCACATTCTTATGTAGCAGCTTCTGATTTCCCCACAGAAATGTATTTATTATTTTTCATTTTAGTTAGCGCAATATTTCCTTACATCTTATAAAGATTTGGACCTGATTCACACCTGAACCAGTGAACAGAAATGCATCGGACCCCATACTCGGAACCACGGCCAGACATATGTGAACCTGGCCTAAAAGTGATTGTAAAGGAAAGAATAATAAAAAAAAAACAATCATGTTATACTTGTTCTTTGAAATGGTTTTGCACAGAGCAGCCCCTGCCTCTAGTCCTGGCCCATCCTCCTGCCAATTTCCCCCAATAGCAAGCCTCTTGCTATGGGGACACTCCTGACCCACGCTCTGTTTGTCCATTTGCACACAAAGTGTGGCTTGGTGATTGACAGCATCAGGAGTCAATGGCTCCTGCTGCTTTGTAAGACAACGAGGAGAGAGCCCCCCGTAGAGCCGCTGCTCTTATGCACATCGCTGGATCAAGATGAGGCTGGGGTACAGTGGGTATAGAAAAGAATCAGCCCCCCGTCCTTTTAAAATAATCAAATTTTGTTGCTTTGCAGCCTGAAATGAAGATAGACACGGTTTTTGTTTTATCCAGCTGTATTTACTAGTGCAACGTATAATATCCAGTACATACCAACATGTCGTAAAAAATAAAAAAATTACCACCTCCATGCTTTACTGTGGAAATTGTGCTATTTGGATGGTGAGCTGTACTGGATTTCCACCAGACATATTGTTTGGTGTCAAGACCAAATAATTCTAAATATCTCTCTATCAATAATTTATGATTCTTATGATTCTTTTTTATACCCACTTTAAGTATAAGGGGGGTGAGCCGCATCCAGAAGGTTTTTTACCTTATTGCATAGAATACATTAACGTAAAAAACCTTGAGCCTTTAGAACCACTTTAACCACTTCCCGACCACCTCACGCTGATATACGTCGGCAGAAGGGGATGTACAGGCTGAATCACTGTACGTTGCCCTTTAAGAGGCGTCGGGGGTGTGCTCCATGGGTCCGGTCGTGGGTCCCGTGGAATTCGATCGCCGTGAGGATATCTGCAATCGCCTCATGGAGGAAGAACGGGGAGATGCGGAAGTAAACAAGTATCTCCCTGTTCTGCCCAGCAACAGTGACACTGATCTCTGTTCCCTGTGATTAGAGCAGAGATCAGTGATCTGTAAAACACAGTCAAGCCCCCCACAGTTAGCAACAAGCCTCTAGGACACACTTAACCCCCTAACTGCCCCCTAGTGGTTAACCCCTTCACTGCCAGTGTCATTTACACAGGAATCAGTGCATTTGTATAGCACCGATTGAGGTATAAATGACAATGGTTCCAAAAATGTGTCAAAAATGTCCGATGTGTCCGCAATAATGTCGCAGTCATGATAAAAATCGCAGATTGACGCCATTTAAAAAAAAATATTAATAAAAATGCCATATAACTATCCCCTATTTTGTAAACGCTATAATTTTTGCGCAAACCAATCAATAATTGCTTATTGCAAATTTTTTTTACTAAAAATATCTAGAAGAATACATATCGGCCTAAACTGGGTAAAAAAATGTTTTTTTATATATTTTTGGGGGATAATTATTATAGCAAAAAGTAAAAAATAATGCTTTTTTTTTTAAATTGTCGCTCTTTTTTTGTTTATTGTGCAAAAAATAAAAACCACATGGGTGATCAAATACCACCAAAAGAAAGCTCTATTTGTGGGAAAAAAAAGGACGTCAATTTTGTTTGGGAGCCACGTCGCACGACCGCGCAATTGTCAGTTAAAATCGACGCAGTGCCAAATCGCAAAAAGTGCTCTAGTCAGGAAGGGGGTCAATTCTTCTGGGACCGAAGTGGTTAAAGCCAAACTCCAGGCAGATGAAAGTACACAACTTGATACAGTTGTATATTCTTTTAAATAGAATTAAAATAATTTTTACATAAAATAAGCATAAATACACTGTATTGTTAACAGATTCCTGTCATCATTTGCACAGCAGCACTGGCTGGGAGAGGATGGGGCAGTCAATTTGATGCTTGTAAATTTGCTAACAAAGGAGGATGGTGACAGGAGGAGAGAGCAGAGTGTGCAGACTTGTCTGTGTGCTGCTCCTTTGGTGTCCAATCAGTGGGGATTGGCATTTCTTACCTCCAACAGAAAGAAGGTGGTGTCACCATGCTGGTTATGCTACCTGGCATTTTGGCATGAGCTACTTTGGCAAAATCTGCTTGTTTTCTTTACCTCTAGGATTTATTTGTGGTAGTTTAGTGTATTGCATTCATCATTTAGTGCTATTTGTATTTAATCACTTCCGCCTGGAAAGATTTACCCCCTTAATGAGCAGGCCATTTTCTGCAATACGGCACTGCGTCCCTTTAACTGACAATTATGCGGCGTTGTACACAAACAAAATTTATGTCCTTTTTTCCCCACAAATAGAGCTTTCTTTTGGTGGTATTTGATCACCTCTGTGGTTTTTATTTTTTGCGCTATAAACAAAAAAAGAGCGACAATTTTGAAGAAAAAAAACAATATTTTTTACTTTTTGCTATAATAAATATCCCAAAAAAAAAATTCTTCAACAGTTTAGGCCAATATGTATTCTTCTACATATTTTTGGTAAAAAAAATTGCAATAAGTGTATATTGATTAGTTTGCACAAAAGTTATAGCATCTACAAAATAGGGGACATGTTTATGGCATTTTTATTATTATTATTATTATTATTTTACTAGTAATGGTGGTGATCAGTGATTTTTAGTGGGACCGCAATGTTGCAGGGGACAGATCAGACACTTTTGACACTTTTTTGGGACCATTGACATTTATACAGCGATCAGTGCTATAAATAGCCACTGATTACTGTATAAATGTCACTGGCAGGGGAGGGGTTAACCCTAGGGGGGCACTCAAGGGGTTAACTGTGTTACCTAGGGAGGTGTTTCTAACTGTGGGGGGATGTGACTGACAAAGAGTAGAGAGAGATCGCTGTTCCTGATTACTGGGAACAGCAAATCTCTTTATTGGGTTTTTTTTTTTCATTTTGTATTTGATTATGTTTGCCTACTGTCATGTTTTTGTCTACTTTTTTCATGTATAAAAACCAAAAACATTAAATGATGCTGCTGAAAGGCGGAAGCGCTTGACACAAGAACAGGTCCAGAGTAGTTGAAGTAGGTTATACAATCTCACTGCTATTCAATGAACATTGTTGCCTTTAAAAACCAACAAAAACATTTTAATTGTACATTATCCTTTGCTTCACTTTGACCTAAAATATTACCAAAACTCTCCTATTTTTGCTGAAATTTGGCACAATGAAAACTCCCAATTTCTTTTATCCCTAATGTATACGAATCCCAAAAGCATTTTTTGGTAAATACGACAGTTCACATATATGTATTTCAACTGTGTATGCAGCTATTTGCCTGGAGTTCAGCTTTAAACCCTCTCTGTTCTCAAAGTTCTCTATCATACTGACTGCTAATGACTCTCAAGGAACTCATATCAGAGATACAGTGATAAAGAGAAATGCAGAGAGTAAGAATAAAATATTTAATGTTACATCTCTGCACAAAAATCAATGCTAATCAATCTAAACAATTCACAACCTAAGCAATAACCTTAAAGTGGACCTGCACTTAACTAAGCTATAAAATCTGAGTTCTGGAAAGACTGGGTGCCTGCACATGCTTCTTCTACTGCTAAGCTCCCAAATGTCCCTTCTTTGGAACCAAATCCCTCTCTGTCTCTTCCTACTCAATGTTCTATCTATTCCATCATCTATACAGACCTTTATAAATTAATCCGCTATTTGGATATTAAATGTGCTTTCACTAAAGCCTCTGCATCAGGAAGTTTTGTCACCTTAGTCACCTAGTGCCCCGTACACAGGATCGGAAATTCCACCAGCAAAAGTCCGATGAGACCTTTTGGTCGGAAAATGCGATCGTCTGTATGCTCCATCGGACTTTTGCTGGGGGAATTTCGGGCAGCAAAAAATTGAGAGCATTATTCTCAATTTTTTCAATCGTGTGTACGCGGCATAAGGAATACTTATATTGTATCCCAGTGTACGGTACGGTATCCCAGGGTACCGTATCCCGGTGTACTGGAGAGGTAGCTGAACAAATTGTTGGATCCAGTTTTCACCATGCCATCACTACGTTTGCAAAATCCGTCACCGAATTTACACGTATGTAGAAAATTTTGATATTTAAAGTTTTTTCTAATTTTACTACCAATTGTATTCTGAAAAATTGGGGTACAAAGTACAAGTTATACCTCTTGCCAAAAACCTTAAGGGGGCTACTTTTCTAAATAGAGGCATTTTGAGGTGGCTCAGGGGGTGCTACTACTCTGAGCCACTGTAAATGCAATACAGTGCAAAAAAACAGACATGCCAGTTTTCAGCCATTGAGAGCCAAAATGTGCTCCCTTGATTCAATGTCCTGCCTTGTTCTCATCATGTGACTAATACATACTTATTAATTATCCTTGTGTATGGGAGAGGTAACTGAATAAATTGGTGGATGCGGTTTTTACTATGCTATCACTGTGTTTGTGAAACCCATCACTGAATTTAGGCTTTTGTTGAAAATTGTGTGTTTATTTTTTCCCCTAATTTTTCTGCTAAGATTGGAAATTGGGGTTCTTATTCCAAGTTATAACTCTTGACAAAAACCTTGAGGGGTCATTACAGTGTAGTTTCCAGGAATCTTGCCATTCGGGGTGACTGTAAATGCAATCCAGTGCCAAAAAATAGACATGCCAGTTTTCAGCAATTGAGAGCCAGGATGCGCTCCCTTGTTTCTGGGCCCTACCATGTTTCTGCCATATGACTAAAACTAACTTAAATGTTCTTATGTATAGGAATAGTAGTACAAAGTATTTTTATTGCATCATTACCTAATATACTGTATGAAAGAAACTGAAAAACAACTAGAAACACAAAACAATTTTTAATAAATGTACATTTTTTCAATTTGTTTCCATTTTTTTGCTTTAAAACTAAACTAAAGTTCTGAAATAATACACTATGAGCAGGCGGGCATTTCTATTCTGCAATAAAACATACCTACCTGCAGCTGAGCCAATCTAGTGTACTGGAATGACTAGCTCCTGTGCATCCCACACTGGCCAATGAAGACTGCTGAAACCAGGCATATGGGAGAAGATGCCGGAGGCGGCTAGGGAGTGTTGGGAAGGTGCATATCCTCCTGTTAGTTTTGCTTTAATTTCAAGTAACACCAATATAAAAATGATTACATACAAATGTTCAAAACATACCCAGTCTAAAACTTCAGACTGTTTGCTGTTCAAATGGGACATTTGTAGGGTCTTTTAATATATTTTCAAATCCAGGGCCTTTGTTGTTATGTCATAGTATGAGAAAAAAAAGCTTCATAAAAAAAATCTAATATATACATCATTGTTTCTATACCATATAACTCCTTCCAAAATTAGAAAAAACAAGCAAATATGGTATTGCTCGATTCCAAGCACACATTTTAAAAAATAAGTTATTTCAGAAAAATAAACTCATCTTTTACATTTGTTATTTGGTCGATATCACCAGAAAAAAAAAATTTCAAATATTTTAATAATTTTTACTTTCATTTCTATAACAAAATATAAAAAATAAAGAATATCATTTAAAGTATGGGACTCAAGTAGTTATGCAACACATACATGCAGCTTGACTTATTTTGTGCATATTCATTTGCAAAAATGTAACTGTAATAATAAATTATATGAACAAAGTAATGTAAAGCTAAAACTTATTTTTTTTGATTTGGATATTATGGGGAAGTGTTAGAGCCTGTCACTGCTATTCAGTATCTAAAAGGCCTCCATCATAATGTGTCTACTCATTGCCATAGGCCTTCCAATGACATCCTCGGCCATTAGCTTTTATATTCTTGAAGAAAGGAAAGTCCACACAAGAAAGTTATTTACTGCACTTTACTGATGTTCTTCAAACATGGCAGTGACAGATCATACCACACAGACATACTGATAAGTGTCTTCAGCATACGTTTCCATACACAAAAGTGGACAACCTGTAGCAATCATTTGTGAAAGCAAAACATTGCACATCACGCATAAGACATCTTCCCTAAGGATCTCCTCTCTCCTCCCCTTGGGAGCACCACAGTGTTGGGACCCATCCCCCTGTATACTAAATCTGTAGCATTCTGCTGTATTCAGACCGAAAGTTACAAGGTGAAGCATCTCTGTCAGCCGAGATTAACAAGGTGCCTTGTCAAGTCTCTCTTTTTATGTCCCACGTCATAGCCCTACCTAGCCGGATACACTCCCAGATATCACTATCAGTCCCAGCTGCACTATTACTCACGTCAGAGAACACTTAGCCCGGCCTAAAAGGCCTTTCGCATCCTGTTGCCAGTCTTCATAGACAATGAACGACTAAAGCTGGCTCTTCTAGTTGTTAGATTATCTCATGGGCACTAGCTCCACTAATTACATTACTAAGGGAGGCTTGGTTTAAAAAGAGACCTAACACCCAATTACATAATTCCATATTGCCACACTTTTTTGGGACAGAGTCACCTTGTGGTAGACTAGCCAATTGCACCTGCTTACATTGCATTTTGGAGAGATTTTCTTTGAAAAATAAATGAAAAATCCACTTTTAGCTCTTGCCACCTATTTTTAGCAAATCATTTAACAACTTTGACTCCTTCTAAAAAAAATTAAAAATCACCATTAGCTAAAGTTATTCTATTAATAATAATCCTGTCTGGACTTGTTTCTAACAAATATTGTACATTGCAATATGTATTATCCTTGTTCCAAGTTTCCAAGCCAATAAAACACCATGAGCCCACAAAGAGATCAGTTATTTGGCTGCATGAATGTAGAGAAATTTATTGAGTTCCCTTACCATCCCAAACCCTACTGGTGAATGTAAATTTCTGGATGCATAATGAAATGTACAATAATTGCTTCAACTACCTTGACATACTGTACCTCAACAATATCTAATTATATTTATGAATCACATTCTGCTGGTTAGGCATTATGTTTATTAAATTGTTTCTTCTTATCATCTGATAAGTCATGCTAAATTAGATAGATAGATAGATAGATAGATAGATAGATAGATAGATAGATAGATAGATAGATAGATAGATAGATAGATAGGTAGATAGATAGATTTATTAATAAGTCAATGATAGACAGAGAGAGGTTGATTTATTAAAAAAATAAATAAATAGGCTGCTCACTTTGCAAGGGAAGTTGCACTTTGCAAAGGGATTTCCCCAAGAGCTTAGTGAAGTTTTGCAAAGAATACCTAATCACAAACAAGAAAAAAAAAAAAAAAACAACAACAATTTTATTTGCACGTGATAGGATTATGGAAGTCAGCAGCACTTTACTAAGTCAGCACTTTACTAACTTATTTACTAAGCTCTAGGGTAAATTCATGTTGCAAAGTGTAACGTCCCTGTAAATTTACTAAATAAAATCGATAGAGAGCTATATATTGATAGATAGACAGGTTTATAAATACATGCACATTAGACAGATAATAGATAGTGGCAGCAAAGTGGCTTAGTACTTAGCACTTCAGCCTTGCAGCACTGGGATTCTTGGTTTTAATGCCAGCCATGACACTATCTGCATGGAGTTTGCATGGCCTCCTTGTGTTCATGAGGGTTTCCTATGCGTACTCCAGTTTCCTCCTACACTATAAAGACATGCTGGTAAGTTTAATTACTCACCTTAGTATTTGTATATATGCATGTGAGATAGGTATTAAATTGTAAGCTTCTTGAGGGCAACGACTGATGTAAAGTAATGTGTAAATTGTTGGTGCTATATAAGTGCATGTATTGATAGATTTACTGATATATGCATGATAGATCTGGCTTCCGTGTACATGTACCATACAGCAGGGAGTGAGCTATGAGTAGGCATTGATATTAATTATTCCCCCAGAGATCAGTGACATTGAATGAAAAGAGGTGCAGCATTAACACGTACAAGAAAAAAAAATTGGACCATTTAGCAAGCCCCCATGTCTGTGTTTTCTACAGAGAATATGACGGGTTAAAAGTTTTGTCTGTGACAATGAAATTGAGGCCAGCTGTAGGTCATATTCACGTCCCAGTCACAGGAAAATGAACCTGTGAGACAGAACCTAATTATCTGCTAAACCAAAAGCCAGTCTCAGTTCAATAACTTACGACAGAGCTGGCAGACAGATATAGTGTTGCCATGGAAACCTTCGACTGCAGACAGGAACAAGAAGTCAAACGAGACTGTAACCCTAAGTGTGCCGAAACCGTTTCTTTGTCACCGCACTAAGATACCAAATAATGTTCCTTTTTCTATCTTCTAAAACATATCCAAAAAAGAATTTCCCAAAATTACGCGACTGCTACCGGCTTGCTGCAGCCTTTGTGCCAAAATAGGTTTTTAACAGTCTAAAAACCCCGAATGTAAAACGCTTGCCTAAACAAGTAATGTTCCTGCAGATACAATGCTGTAGAGATTACAAATGTCAGCCATTTTGCATCCATAAGCCATTTTATTTTCCTTTTATTGTCCCAGCGCAAGTGTTCATTACTGCTGTTTTGTTGCTTTCAGGCAATAGCAAATTACTATTTATTTTATTCTTTTGTGAATATTACTAAATTCTTGTTAGGGGAAGGAAATGTAGCACATAAGTGGCACCTTTACTTTATGAACATTGAACAGGACCCCCACAGGCAAACAGGAATGAAACTTGGAATGGATGGTAGAAAGCAGAAAGTAATAGAAGAGGAAAATACAAAATACCACTGTTATAAACCAGCAAGCTTTATATGAACTTAGAATTTACACCAGGCTACCCATTAATACATGGACTTCATTGAACACATGTAACATATAAAGGAATTTAAATGGAATTAGCAGAGACATTTTTCTTTAAGTGAAGCGAGGTCATGTCAGTTTACAGCAAGTAAGCTAGTAGATGAAACATTCCCTACCGTTCAATAAAGGTTTCACCCTCTACTGACGATCTTAAAGTGCACCTACTTTACTAAAAAATATAATACTGTAAAGGAAGAGGATAGGAGATGTAGAGGTTGTACTGTTCTTTTTAGTGATGAAGGTTTTATTGCATTTGGCGAAAGTCAACTCTATAACATTCTTACGTGTCCCTTTATTCTGCTTACCATAGCAGTTCTTAGCAGGTAAGGTTGAGAAGGTTAGACATTACATACCAAATTTCCCTTAAGCACCCCAAAACATCTATATAAGCATACACAATTTGGTCAATGTTTTTTGGACACTTGACAATCACACTTACTTATACTGATTAGCCAAAAGTATGTGAACATCAAGTTTAAATGTTTTGCGTCAGGGGTTAAAGTTAAAGCTATAGTATACAAAGAAATATTAGACAATTGTACGTTTCCAACCTTGCAGCAACAATTTGCCTAGTTCGGTGTGGAGGAACTCGAGTGGCTTGCACAGAGCCCTGACCCCCTACTGAAGACCTTTAGGTTCAACTGGAATGTGAGCCAGATCTCGTTCAAAGTTGGTACTTGACCTCATAAGTGCTCTTATGGCTGAATGGGCACACATTCCCACATACACACTCAAAAATCATGTGGAAAGCCTTCCCAGAAGAGTAGAAAGGGAGGGCCGGCTGTTTGAGGGGCTGTCAAACTGGAGGCTAGAAGTAGACTTGCAATACAGCACAAATGTTTTTTTTTTTTTAAATACTACACTAAGCAACAGCCCAGACTTTCTACATCCTCAAGCCCTGATAAAGTTTCTCCTTGAAAACTGTTGCTTATTTTCCTAATTGTATATAAAGATAAACTTTATCTGCCCCGTGAGTCTTTCTGCTATTAGCTGATGTAGGTAGACATTAGCATGCCCTACTGGTTGCATTTAATTATATTAGGTGTAGTGCCTGCCTTGCAATAATGCTACAATAATTAGCATTGTCAAAAACAACATAGAACCTGTCTGGGTAGCAAAACTATCCATGTTAACATGTTAATTACATGTTTAGAAACAGTAACTCTGTCATAATAAATGATCGGTTATTTCTTCCTTAAATTTAAAAGCTTGGTGCACCCAAAAAGTGATATTTATTATTAGATGGAGCTTGGTGAGTCAGCAACTAATATTTTTTGTGTCTTGGATATGTGGGTGTTCTGCCCATTTTCCCAACAGCTCCTGTTGCATTCTTTATATAAAATAAACAATTAAATCCAACAAGGAGGGTGGGATCCATTTATACTGACCACACTAAGTGTGTGGACTCAGGAGCAGATATCTCTCCAAGCAAACTGTAACAAACTGTGAGGTGGTTTAACTCTCCAGCATCTACAAAAATGTCAAATATCAGTTATGGTCTATAACTCCAATAAAACATTAACCTAAATTCTGGTCTGAAAACATTATATTGTCTTGCACTACATTTCCATAATTTCTCACAAACTGGTAGAATGTATCAGTCAATTCTGACATTAGTGATGATACCTGGAATTTCCTTTTCCTAGGGGAAACACCAGTCAGAGTCAATGTTCCTCCAGGCAATTTCATCATTTTATTGAGTATTAGGGATGGTCTGGATGTTCGAGCCGAACGTAAGCTTGACTTGAACATCAGCTGTTTATTTGTTCGTGGAACAAACAAACATATGGGGCGCTTGTGGCAATTTCGTCCGCTGAGGAGCGCCCCATAATGCACTGCGAGATCACAGTGAATTGATGGCTGCTGATTGGCCAAAGCATGCACCTGTCCTGCATGCTTTGGTCAATCACAGCAGGGTGAGCTGTGAGAGCTATGATTGGCCAAAGGCAGGGTGCCTTTGGCCAATTATGGCTCAGGGGCTAAGTCCACGCAGCACAATTTATAAGACTGCTTATATGGCGGCCGTATGTAGTGTGTTAGAGTGGAGATAGCGTAGGCAGGTTAGTTAGTGGATAGAGCGTGTAGTCAGTGTAGTATATATATAGAGTGCGGCAGTGTAGAATATATACTACAGTGCAGTCAGGGTAGAATATATATTACAGTGCAGTCAGTGTAGTATATATTACAGTGCAGTCAGTGTAAAACAAAAAAGTGTGGCGCTTAGGTGGCAACAAACCACACGAACCAGTAAGGCACTAATTCAAGCAAAGAAAATTACACTTCAAAAAAAGAATATATGTGTAAATTCCCTTATATATCAAGAGATCTTACTCCCAGGTGGAAGAGTGCATGAACCTCATGCACACAAAAGGTTAAAGTAAATAAAATTAATTTAACATATACAGTCCATCAAGTGAACGTCTAACAGTCCTTGAAATGTGTAATATCAATCACAATTCCAAACTTGAGGTGATGTAAAAAAGGTGGAATTCAACTTCTGATGTATAGAATAATACCACCACCACTGTGATAAAGAAGGGAAGAGGAGGCTTACCAAATGACGTGGACTCAGAGGAAGGCTTACGCCTCTCGAGTCATATGGGCCTGTAGGTTAGCAAACCAGATAATCATGCATCTAGTGTGTAATCTCCCGCAAGTCTTCAGGTCATAAAATCATCCGTACCGATCCTCCTATAGTGCTCATCCCATGAAAATAGGGGGCTCAGGTATCAAAGACCATGGAAGTAGAAAACTAGCATAACGTGATACCGTTTTAACATCCAATTTATTAAAAAATAATAATAAAATTACACTCACATTTGATTCAATCGTAATAACATAGTCAGAAAGTAGCGATATCCATAAGGGGGTCCACCCGACACGTTTCAACTAAACAGTCATCCTCTGGGGTGTGGACCCCCCAAACAGCATCTCTTATAAGTACAAAATGACCCAAAAATAACCAATGACCCCAGAAGCACTTGGCACTTCCGGTCACATGTTCCGGAAGTGTATATATTAAAAATTCCTCCATATATATTTATTATCCTTACATATAGCATCATCCCCATCAGAGATGTCTGCCAAATATCCAAAATATAAACGAGACTGTGAATATTTGGATATGAAAGATTTTCCACATCTTGGGCATAAATTAGCATCCATCCTGTGTCGTAACCAAGCCTCGTTCTGATCACGAGGCCTGGCCATCCAAACACCAGCATGCAGCATAGTCAAGCCTCATTCTGAAAACCAAGCCTCACCCTGATTATGAGGCCAGGCCTCATACTAGCATCCGTCCTGTGTCCTAACCAAGCCTCGTTCTGATCACGAGGCCTGGCCATCCAAACACCAGCATGCAGCATAGTCAAGCCTCGTTCTGAAAACCAAGCCTCGCTCTGATTATGAGGCCAGGCCTCATATTAGCATCTGTCCTGTGTCATAACCAAGCCTCCTTCTGATCACAAGGCCTGGCTATCCAAACATCAGCATGCAGCGTAGTCAAGCCTCATTCTGAAAACCAAGCCTCGCTCTGATTATGAGGCCAGGCCATCAAAACTCCGGCATACAACGTAGTCAAGCCTCACTCTGAAAGCGAGGCCAGACTGTCACAGCTGCGGTTTAGCCAGCAAAAACACTTCCCAGGACCAAGCCTCGCTCTCAAAACGAGGCCCAACCCACGGACTGGCTGCAACAATATTGCAGCCACATGAACATGTTCACCATAAGGGAAAAAAAGGAGGAAAAAAGGGGGAGATAAAATATTTACTCCACCTCAATAGGGGGTCATTAATTTCTCCAAAAAATCACGCTACTAAAACAAATCACGCTGCTAAAACAAATCTGTTTTAGTAGCGTGATTTTTTGGAGAAATTAATGACCCCCTATTGAGGTGGAGTAAATGTTTTATCTCCCCCTTCTTTCCTCCTTTTTTTCCCTTATGGTGAACATGTTCATGTGAATATCTGTATATATATACTTTGTATACCTACTAAATATGTGTAAAGTTTATATTGATGACCCCCTTAAGACCATGACTCTGGCAGACGTTGTATGGCGTCGCCCTGTTGCTATGGAGTTGCTTGACGCCCCCTATGGGGAGGTTATGTGGGGCGGGTTCATATACACACAAGCGGGCAGTATGGGGCTTGATAATGATTGTTGCAGCCAGTCCGTGGGTTGGGCCTCGTTCTGGGAGCGAGGCTTGGTCCTGGGAAGTGTTTGCTGGCTAAACCGCAGCTGTGACAGTCTGGCCTCGCTTTCAGAGTGAGGCTTGACTACGTTGTATGCCGGAGTTTTGATGGCCTGGCCTCATAATCAGAGCGAGGCTTGGTTTTCAGAACGAGGGTTGACTATGCTGCATGCTGGTGTTTGGATGGCCAGGCCTCCTGATCAGAACGAGGCTTGGTTACGACACAGGATGGATGCTAGTATGAGGCCTGGCCTCATAATCAGAGCGAGGCTTGGTTTTCAGAATGAGGCTTGACTATGCTGCATGCTGGTGTTTGGATGGCCAGGCCTCGTGATCAGAAGGAGGCTTGGTTACAACACAGGATGGATGCTAATTTATGCCCAAGATGTGGAAAATCTTTCATATCCAAATATTCACAGTCTCGTTTATATTTTGGATATTTGGCGGACATCTCTGATGGGGATGATGCTATATGTAAGGATAATAAATATATATGGAGAAGTTTTTAATATATACACTTCCAGAACATGTGACCTGAAAGTGCCAAGTGCTTCTGGGGTCATTGGTTATTTTGGGGTCATTTTGTACTTATAAGCGATGCTGTTTGGGGGGGTCCACACCCCAGAGGACGACTGTTTAGTTGAAATGCGCCGGGTGGACCCCCTCACAGACATCGCTACTTTCTGACTATGTTATTACGATTGAATCAAATGTGAGTGTTATTTTATTATTATTTTTTAATAAATTGAATGTTAAAACGGTATCACGCTATGCTAGTTTTCTACTTCCATGGTCTTTGATACCTGAGCCCCCTATTTTCGCGGAATGAGCACTATAGGAGGATCACTATGGATGATTTCATGACCTGAAGACTTGCGGGAGATTACACACTAGCTGTATGATTATCTGGTTTGCTAACCTACAGGCCCATATCACTCGAGAGGTGTAAGCCTTCCTCTGAGTCCACATCATTTGGTAAGCCTCCTCTCCCCTTCTTTATCACAGTGGTGGTGGTATTATTCTACACATCAGCAGTTGAATTTCACCTTTTTTACGTCACCTCAAGTTTGGAATTGTGATTGATATTACACATTTCAAGGACTGTTAGATGTTCACTTGATGGACTGTATATGTTAAATTAATTTTATTTACTTTAACCTTTTGTGTGCATGAGGTTCATGCACTCTTCCACCTGGGAGTAAGATCTCTTGATATATAACGTAATTTACACATATTTTCTTTTTTTGAAGTGTATGTAATTTTCTTTGCTTGAATTAGTGCCTTACTGGTTCATGTGGTTTGTTGCCACCTAAGAGCCACACTTTTTTGTTTTAATTTTTGCATGTTACTGTGTAGTCTTCAGTAGTGTTGGCAGCTGGGTAGAGCACATCTTTTCACAACGCAGTATTTTTTTACACCTTTGTTCCTCAGTGCAGTCAGTGTAGAATATATATATCACAGTGCAGTCAGTGTAGTATATATATTACAGTGCAGTCAGTGTACAATATATATTACAGTGCAGTCAGTGTATCATACATAATACAGTGCAGTCAGTGTAGAATATATAACACAGTGCATATTAAATATTACTGTGCAGTGCACAGTGTATATACTGCAGTGCAGTGTATATAGTGCAATGCATAGTATATACTACAGTGCAGTGCATAATATATAATGCAGTGCAGAGTATTTACTACAATGCAGTTCGGCATATATATGACAGTGCAGTGCACAGCATATAGTGCAGTGCAGAGTATAGAATACAGTGTACTGTGGTGTGAATAACACAGTGCAGTGTAGTGTGAATAACGCTGTGTTCTAGTGCTACTGAAGTGTCGCTACATTTTTTTTCATGAGTCTTTTTTTTTATCTTTTTTTTCAGTATCAGGCCCTGTTGATGCATTATTTTTTCTCTGTGACACATAATTGCTGCCCCCCCCCTTCTGCGTCGCAGGTGTTTATCTTTCTGTGTCAGCAGTGGTTCCCTTTTTCTTTTTTCTGTCCTTTCTTATTTCTTTTTTACATTTACTTAATTTTTATTTTTTTGCAGCAGCAGCAGCAGCAGCAAAAAAAAATTATCCACAGTTGCTGCATCGTTATATTCATTAAAAATATATATCATAAGATGGTTTATAGTGCACCAAGCAAAAGTATTGCACCCAAGCACCATATTTCCTTCTCACATTCTGTAATAAAGAGTTATAAACCCCTCCCCCTCCCCAAAAAATAAAAAACAAGAAAAAAAGGGTGTCTGCCCCGGTTCCACCAGGCAGACACAAACAGCCACACTATTCCATCCCAGGCATAAGATCAATAAGGCCTGTCCAGCTATCAGGTTGACTTAACCTTAACTATTTCTAACCTATAAAAGCTAGAGCAAACATTGGGACTTTATATGAGGCGGTATACTGTATATACATGCACCTCCATCCCCGATATATTGAGAAAGAAAAAAAGGAGCAATGGTGGGACTTTATATGAAGCATGTCACTATATTTATTGAACCACTTGATTTACATATCATTCCATTTATTAACACAAGCTATGCATACATTGGGTAAATAGTACATTAATAAATTAATAAATAATTCAGCTAAAGGATCATAATCATAATACATAATATATAATTGATTCGAAAGTATATCATAAATAGTAATATAGTAATCTCATACAAAAAATTATATTAAATATAAATTAATAATTATAGATCCATAGAAAACGAATATTTCATAATATAACATAAAAAATTCCATGTAGTATGCATAGCATTTGATCTTAGTATATAGACCTAAAATTATAATTGTACCCGCATGTAGACCTCAGTAGAAAATAGGTTCGTTAAAGATAATGAATATTAAATAAAAAACTGTGACAACGCATCAAAGGTAAGCTCTACGCGTTTCGTGGTTATATACCACTCATCAGCAGATGCAGAAAAAGGGGGTATCTATAATGAGAAAAAAAAGCCAAATAAGTAAGAGGTATATGAATAATATATAATATATATGGTTATATGAAAAGGGGGGAGCAAGGGGGACATAAATAGTCCCAAACATTCTCACCTATCCATAGTATCAAAGGTACATTTGTTTGTAAAAAAATTCTAACCTATGATGATCTGGACGGTTGGATCCAGGACCCAGACTCCACTTCCTATCATGCAGATGCATGTTTAGGGGGAAGAAGTATTATATTTCTCCTCTAAATTCAGGTCAATATAGAGAATAAACCTAAACATAAACCGTGTAGTGGGACTACTTCATCCTATGTGAATCAGCCTGTGCGCTGCTCTGACGGACAAAGCTCTCTTTTCATTTTTGAGTTATGATTTCTTTCTGTATGGGTGGAGCATTAACATTTGGGATATAAGCAACCGATTTGGAAACCGCAAGCCATTTGTCCCTGAAGAATATTTGCATTTTGTTTTTTCGATACGCGTTGGACATTCTGCCTGTCCGAAATGTTCTGGCCTTTCTCCGCAGCTGTTTCCATTTCTGTTCCCAATATGTGTTTGTTGCTTTAATTCCCATTTTGTTAGGTACCTGATGTTGAAGCCCGACTTGTAGAAGGAGACCCCTCTTACAACGGTGGTTCAGGAGCCACTGGAATGGGAACAGCGGTCTCAAGAGCACAGTGGGTAGGAGTGCCTGCTGGAATAGGGCCGCTGGGACTGATAGTGGAGAAGAAATCCCTCTGGATGGCTGGACGGCTGGAAGTTGATAGAAGAGCTGAGAAATGCAAGCAGCAGCTACAGGAGCCGATGAGAGGAACCACAGGCACAGCAGAACACTGAACAGGCATCAGGTTGGAGCAGGGTCGGATGGTCCGGATCAATTGGCGAGCAGACAGGTGATAGCAGCAGGCAAGGAAGCGTCGGTAAAACTGGCAGAGGTCGGCAATGGAATCACAGGCAGAAGTGGTAGCAAGGTCAGGCGGGCCGGGTCAGGTTTAGAGAAGGCAGAGAAGCCAGACGAAGCCGGGTCGGTAACAATAGCAGATGATCAAGTTCAGGTTCAGGTAGTCAGATACACAGGAGCTGAAACAGCGCCGCACCAGCGCACTAGGAGAACCTTTAAGCGTTCAGTGGCGGCAAACAGCGCTATCGCGCACACGCGCGCGCCTGACGCGCGCACGCCAACGCACCACTCGCGATTGCGCATGCGAACGCGCACGCGCGCGCGCCGGAAGCACGCGCTGACGCCTGCCAGTGTGAACACGCTGAGGCTCAGTTTGAGAAGAAGCACACGTGCGCATGCGTGCACGCAGCTGTGCCTGTCCATCGCTGGTAAGTCCCTGACATTGCCCCCTCCCAAGGGGCAGCCTCCGGATGCCCAGCAAGTCCCTCTTTTCTGGATGGGCAGAAAAGTAGGCACGAATTAACCGCTTGGCATGGATATTGCTGTCAGGTTCCCAGGAATTGTTTTCCGGACCAAACCCCTTCCACTTAATCAAAAACTGAATACGTCCCTGTCTTCTTCTGCAATCAAGGATGGCTTCCACCTCATACTCCTCGTTTCCATCCACTATGATGGGTTCTGGAGGTCTAGTTCCTCTATCAGGGGAAGGATCAGGGACGGCAGGAATCAGCAGTGACACATGAAACACAGGGTGAATCCTAAGCGACTCGGGCAGGGCTAACTCATAGGAAACTTCATTGATTTTCCTCTTTACCGGAAATGGTCCCATAAATTTAGGTGCAAGTTTCCTGGAAGGACAAGCCAATTTAATGTTATCGGTAGAAAGCCATACCTGATCCTCAAGATGTAGGGTCAGTTCTCCTCTTCTTCTCCGGTCAAAGGCTCTCTTGTTGTCTGCCTGCGCTTTAGCCACTGCCTCCTGCAACACCCGGTTATTATGGCTGAGGAACTCCACTGTCTCCTGGACCACCGGAACTGAGGTTTCTGAAAGAAAGTCAGGCAGAAAAGTTAAATGAAAGCCATAATTGGCGAAAAAAGGGGACTGACCGGTGGCTGAATGACGAGCATTATTGTAGGTAAATTCTGCTAAGGGCAGCAGGGACACCCAATCATTCTGTACAAAAGATGTGAAACACCTAATGTACCGTTCAAGAGTTTGGTTGGTCCTTTCCGTTTGTCCGTTGGTTTGGGGATGTTAGGCCGAGGACAGGACCAGCTCAATTTTCAGAATCTCACACAGGGCCCTCCAGAAACGTGAGGTGAACTGAACTCCTCTGTCGGAAACTATATTTGCTGGAATTCCATGTAACCTCACAATTTCTTTAATAAATATGCGGGCAGTCTCCACAGCAGATGGGGTCCCTTTTAGGGGTAAAAAATGGGCCATTTTGGACAGCCGGTCTACAACCACAAAGATAGCCGAGCACCCCTCAGAGCATGGAAGCTCGACTATAAAGTCCATGGTAATCATTCTTCAGGGTCTGTCGGGCACAGGTAAGGGTTTCAGCAGTCCCCAAGCCCGATTTCTTGGCGTCTTGTTCTGGATACAAACAGGACAGGAGCTGACGTACTTCTCACAAAAGTCCTTCAAGTTGGGCCACCAGAATGTGCGTCGTACGAGCTCAAGAGTCTTACGGACCCCAAAGTGGCCTGCCAGCGCATGATCGTGAAGAAGGGACAACACTTTGACTCGAACATTCTTGGGAACAAAGATTTGACTTCCCCTCCAGAACAAGCCATCCCTGGACGTTAAAGTGATCCCGGGGGATTTTGAGGAGTCAGAGGACACTTATTTGATCAAAGAGAGAAGATCTGTCTGTAAAAAATTAGTAAAAAATTTCCGGCAGGCAGGATGGTATCAGGAACAGATAAGTCCTTTGGATTGTCATAAATGTGCATCCGGTTTCACGTTCTTTGATCCGGGCCGGTATGTTATATGGAAGGAGAAGCGTGAGAAGAACAGGGCCCAGCGAGCTTGTCGGGGTCTCAGTCGTTTGGCAGACCTTAGGTACTCTAAGTTCTTATGATCGGTATATATTAGTACCGGATGAGCAGTGCCTTCCAACAGATACCTCCACTCCTCCAAGGCAGCTTTAATAGCGAGCAGTTCTCGGTCACCAACGTTATAATTCCTCTCTGCAGAAGAGAGTTTCCTAGAGAACAACCCCACAGGGTGCATTAGGTCCTTGTTACCTCGACGTTGAGAGATGACTGCTCCTATGGCCACTTCAGAAGCGTCTACTTCGAGAATGAAAGGTAAGGACAGGTCCGGATGACTGAGGATTGGGGCAGACGTGAAAAGTCTTTTAAGCTCTTCAAAGGCACTCTGGGCCTCCTGAGTCCAGCAGAAATGAGAGCTTTGTTTTTGTTAGTTGCGTGATGGGCGCAATTATAGCTGAAAAGCCTCTTATGAATTTCCTATAGAAGTTCGCAAAGCCGATGAAGCGTTGTATGCCCTTATTATCCAGAGGCACCAGCCAGTCTAACACAGCAGACACTTTTTGGGGATCCATCTTAATGCCCGTTGGGGAGATCACTAGCCCCAAGAATTGGATGCTCCGTAATTCGAATTCGCATTTCTCAGCCTTCGCGTAAAGTCTGTGCTGACGAACACGGCTTAGGACCTTGCGAACATGCTCCCGATGCTGATCGAGTGATCCGTCAAATATTAAGATGTCATCCAGGTAGACAATCACGAATACATCAAGAAAGTCTCTGAATACATAGTTAATGAGATGTTGGAATGTTTCCGGAACGTTGCAGAGCCCGAAGGGCATTACCAAGTATTCATAATGCCCGAATCGGGTCCGGAAGGCTGTCTTCCATTCATGCCCGGCCTGAATGCGGACTAGATTGTAACCCCTCTTAGGTCAAGCTTAGTAAATATGACAGCAGACCTCAGTCTCTGGAAGAGTTTGGGTATCAAAGGTAAGGGGTAGCGGTTCTTAACTGTAATCTTGTTTAGCTCTCTATAGTCCACACATGGTCAGAGGGTCTGATCTTTTTTGGTAACGAAGAAAATTCCGGCTCCCGCTGGGGAAGTTGAAGGGCGAATGAACCCCTTTTCCAGGTTCTCATCTAAGTAGATCTTAAGTGCCTCCTGCTCCTTTTCTGACAGAGGAAAGATGCGTCCGAAAGGAATCTCGGCCCCAGGGAGCAGTTCAATCGGACAATCGTAGGGGCGATGAGGAGGTAGAAAGTCTGCTCCTTTCTTGCTGAAGACATTAATAAACTCGTGATAATGCTTGGGTACAGTCTGGAGTAGATTCTGGTCAGAGTCTACACATAAAAGGGTGGCAGAAGACTTGGTGGAGTCTGTTAGGCAGTGCTTCAGACAATAGGGAGAAGGAAACTTGACTTCTCTAGTAACCCAATTGATGTGAGGGTTATGGGCTTGGAGCCAGGGTATGCCCAGGATGATCGGAAACATCGGAGAGGAGATTACATCAAGGGTCAGGAATTCTTTATGCTGAGAGGAGATGATGACAGGCAGGGGAAGAGTCTCTTGAGTTACCTTCCCAGAACTGATGCTAGATCCATCAGCCAGGAAAACTGAAAGTCCATGAATCTTGTCTTGTAACGGGATGCCCTGTTGGCCAGCAAAGATGGGATCAATAAAGCAGCTGCACGCCCCGGAATCAATGATAGCGTTGACTGTCACCGTCCTTCCTTGGAGCTGTAGCAAAAGAGGAATAGCAAGGTGGGTTGAGTTGGCAGACAATGCAGAATAGACTGGTAGAAGCAGAAGATAGGCACTTACTTGTCTTGACAGGGCAGTTATAGACATAGTGACCTGTACCACCACAGTAGAGGCAGAGATTCTGCTGCCGGCGACGTGCACATTCTTCTGGGGGTAAAGCAGGGCGCATTAGTCCCAATTGCATGGGCTCGGAGGTGTCAGGAGCCGAGCAGGCCGGATAAGAGCTGGGCGGAGGTAAGTAGCGGGAAGCAGGCATTGGGGCCTTCGCTGTCATCCAAACCGGGCTGGTTTGCTGAGCAGACTGCTCTGATCGTAGCTCCCGGAGACGACTGTCAATCTGGATTGCCAAGAAGAGCAAGGCCTTAAGGGTTTCTGGTATGCAGACTTGAGAAAGTTCGTCCTTAAGCCCTTCGGATAACCCCATGCGGAACTGATGCCTCAAAGCCGTATCATTCCACTGAGTGTCTGTAAAGTCCGTGACATAGTCCTCGGCCAGTCTGCGGCCCTGCTGGAGCGCAAACAGGGCAGATTCAGCTGCGGCAGTCCTTTGGGGGTCCTCATAAAGCTGAGCCATGGCTTCAAAGAAGGATTGCAGAGAGTGAGTCAGGACTGAGTCTCCTTCAAGTAATCGATGGGCCCAGGTCTGGGGTTCTCCTTGTAAAAGGGAGATCACAAATCCTACTTTAGTGGCTTCCAGGGAGAAAGTCCGTGGTTGTAGGGCAAAATAGAGCTGACAGGCGTTCCGAAAAGGCCCGAAATTTGGTTCGATCCCCAGAGAACCTCTCTGGAATGGGCACCCTTGGCTCAGGTGGAAGCATGACAACAGATGGGGAGGCAACAGACTGTACTGGTGTGGAGGATGGAGCAGAAGCTGCATGACCAGCATCAGTAAGGTTCTGGACCTGTCCTTCAAGTCTGGTGTAGCCATCCTGAAGCGACTTTACAGCTTGGGTAAGGGCCGCCAGATGCGTGCAGATCTCCTTCATGGAAGAGGTCTCTCCTGCGGGCTCAGTCATAGCTGTTTCGTACTGTTAGGTACCTGGTGTTGAAGCCCGACTTGTAGAAGGAGACCTCTCTTACAACGCTGGTTCAGGAGCCACTGGAATGGGAACAGCGGTCTCGAGAGCACAGTGGCTAGGAGTGCCTGCTGGAATAGGGCCGCTGGGACTGTTAACGGAGAAGTGATCCCTCTGGATGGCTGGAAGGCTGGAAGTTGATAGAAGAGCTGAGAAATGCAAGCAGCAGCTACAGGAGCCGATGAGAGGAACCACAGGCACAGCAGAACACTGAACAGGCATCAGGTTGGAGCAGGGTCGGACGGTCCGGATCAATTGGCGAGCAGAGAGGTGGTAGCAGCAGGCAAGGAAGCGTCGGTAAAACTGGCAGAGAAAGAAATTATAAGGCAGAGGGGGAAGGGGGAAAGAGAGGAATCTTCACACAAAAGACCTCAAGGAAAAGTGTTGGTTCTATTGGACTTTTTAGGCAAAAGAAAAAATTCTAAAAAACAATATATTCAAAAATGTTATTTATTGTTTAAAAAAATCAAAAAATTTAATTTAGAATATAAACAGAAAAAGAAGGGATTTTTAAATACACATCAAGTCTCGCTTGATATCCTGTCGAGATTAATACAATCTACACATAATTCATATTCATTTCCATATATATCCAAAGATTAGCAGCTTGTACATTAATACAGGATGTCAATGAGTCAGGATATCAAGTATAGAACTAAAACTTAAATATGTTCTGGTGCTCTACATGTTTCGCGTTTTTGAGTAACGCTTCTTCAGGAGCTTTAATAATTTTCTAAAATATAAAAAATGTATAAAATATGTCAATCAGATCCATAACATAAAACATTACATATATATTTATTTATGCATTACATATATATTTATTTATACAGTCTATCAATATGTTAAAATGTTCTAGAGAAAAAAAAAAATTTAATTATGTGTTGTGAGGACTCTCATGACTTTGAAGCAATATGGGAACGGATGTGACATTTAGATTTCGTGCAAATAGTGTCAGTATTGTAATAAATTTACTTACGTTTCTTCATGGGTATGCTCCTGGTGATTGATATAAGCCACTGCTGTGGCATTGTCGGACTGAACCCGAACAGGGAGACCTCGTAGTCTGTAAGACCACTTTATGAGAGCCATATAAACTGCCCGGATCTCCAAGACATTTATGGGCAATAGCTTCTCGATCGCAGACCATTTCCCCTGCGAGCACGTCTCCTCCAACACTGCTCCCCGACCTGTCAGGCTGGCATCTGTCGTGATAATCTTCCATGGAAGAGGAAGAAAAGTTTTGCCCTTCAGCAAATTCTTGGTTTGTAACCACCAGACGAGACTCCTGCGTGTCCCTGGGGATAGACGCATAGGAAGATCCAAGGATTGGGGCTTCCTGTTCCAAGCCGCAAGGATGCATCTTTGCAGAGGCCTTGAGTGGAACTGGGCGAATGGGACGGCCTCTAAGGAGGCAACCATTTTCCCTAACAGTCTCATACACAATCGAATGGGGGAAGATCTCCTGCCCAGAATTAGGCACACCAGATCCCCAATGGCCAAGGCTTTTGGCCTTGGAAGAAACGCCTTGCCCTGAGAGGTGTCGATGATCATACCCAGGTATTCCAACCTGGTGGCAGGCTGTAGGGATGACTTTTCTAGGTTTATAATCCAACCTAGGCGTTCCAGGTGTTCTAGCGTTCTGGTGACGCTGTGGTTCAGGAATGCTACTGTTTTCTCCATGAGAAGCAAATCGTCTAGATAAGCCATGACGGCTATACCCTGAGCTCTTAGGTTTGCCAAGAGAGGGTCCAGAATCTTTGTGAAGACTCGAGGGGCCGTAGCAAGCCCGAACGGCAAGGCCACAAATTGAAAATGGCGCCGCTCTACCGCGAACCTTAGAAATTTTTGGTGTGCGGGAAAAATTGGCACATGGAGATATGCATCCTTGATGTCTATTGATGCATAAACTCTCCCCCTTGCAGGGAGGAGACCACAGTGCGGATTGACTGCATTCGGAAGGACCGGATGCGTAAAAAACGGTTCAGATCCTTCAGATCTAGGATAGGTCTGACACTTCCATTTGGCTTCGGAACGATAAAGAGATTTGAGTAAAACCCTGAACCCTGTTCTTTTGGGTCCACTTCTACTATCACCCCCTGGGATAGTAAGTGATCTAAGGCCAGAAATAGCGGTTTTTGCTTTACTGGATCCCTGGGGATCCTTGACCTTAGAAAGCGAGAAGGTGGAATCTCCTGAAACTCTAGCCTGTAGCCCAGAGATACCGAAGAGATCACCCACTTGTCCCGGATCTCTTCCCGCCAGGCTCCTGCAAACTGCAGGAGCCTTCCCCCCACTCGGCCGAGCGGGGGCGCCCCTTCACAAGGAAGCTTTTGGGCTCTGCTTGGCAGGCTTTCGCCCCCAAGTCTTTTTCTGCCCCCGGGCTCGGCCCTGAGGGTTGAGAAGGCCGTCGCCACTGCTTAGAGCTTGATGCTCCGGGAGAGAGAGCATGCCTGAATGAAGGACGCTTGCTCCTTTTGACTGGAGGGAGAGTAGTTTTACCTCCTGAAATTTTTTGGACGAATTTGTCTAATTCTTCTCCAAACAAACGTTCCCCTTTAAAAGGGAACCCAATCAAATGCTTCTTGCATGACAGCTCAGCTGCCCGATTCTTTAGCCATAGGGCCCTTCGCATGTGTACCAACATGAGGGACAAACGTGATGCTTGTTGGACAGAATCCAAAATCGCATCAATCATGAAACACAGAATATGAGGCATTTCTGCATACTTTTCTACTTCCTCGCTGGGAAGGAGCCCAAGCATCTGCTTAACCTGTTCCTTGAGGAACTGGCACAACCCCACGGTTGGGACTGTAGGTTGCACTACAGCGCTAGTCATGGAAAAGGAGGCTTTTAATAAGGTTTCCAGCTTCTTATAAGTTGGATCTTTAAATACCTGCGCATTATCCAAGGGACAAGTCAGGTTTTTATTCACGCAAGAAACAGCCGCATCAACAGATGGGACCCCCCACTTCTTGGTGAAACTCTCCTCCAGAGGATAATGCATAGAAAACCTTTTAGGAGGAGTAAACAGTTTATCAGGATGTCCCCAATCCTCATACAACAATTCATCCATTAAGGGATGAATTGGGAAGGAATAGGCAGTCTGTGGGGCTTTCCTGACTCCCAGGGAAGAAACGGAGGATGTAGCGACTTCAGCAGCAGGCATTCCGAATGTGGTAGGCACCAATTCAGTATAATACTGCATCTGTTTTCTGAGCGCCTGGGAGGAGGGGACTCTCTCCTCTTCCTCTGATTCATCCGACTGCTCATGATCCCTGTCCCAAGACAGGGATCTCGCCACATTGTCAGAAGAATCATCTGAGAGAGGAATTTCAGCAGAGGGAGGGGATCTTCCCCTTTTCCTGCTATCTTTCAGGGAAGCAGAAATAAAATTCATTATTCTCCCTTCAAAACCCTCCAATGTAGCCCTAAGGGAGACCTCAGTGACATAAACTGGGGCTGGGACATTAGGAGAGGCTGCAAAACCTGACAGGGGCACTGACTCGTCCTGAGAGGCTGGCTCCAGTCTTGCAGGGGGGGATGGTAACTTACAGGCACTTTTAGAACCCCTGGACCTAGGCGGTGATTTACCAGTAAAAACCTTTGGAAAACAGCGCTGTCCAAAAAAATAACTCTATATATCAAAACAAGGCCTAAGCCAGTGAACTCTAAATGTGATACTATAAATATCAGTATAAATTCTTGCTGCAGCCCAATGTGAGATACCCACACTAAACACAAACCAAAAAATAAATAAAGCTGCGCCAAAACTTATACATTAAAATGATAACATTGTGACACGTTAAATGCTAATATTAAATGCTAGACCATGTGTACTAACAAAAATTGTGAAAAAATCAACAATCTTAAAACACATAAAAAATCCAAAAGGAGGGAAGCCCAGAGATATGAATTTAGTCCATTGAAGTGACTCAAAACAGACACTCTTCAGATGTATAACAGGTGCGCCCAACAAGACAGTTATATCCACCACCTATTTCAATGAGGCTTACCAGCTGCCAAGATCTTTTCAGGGAGATCATACACGCATGAAGAGAAGCGATCGTTCCTAGTCTCTCCAATGGATTCTGCTGGCGTCTCCACCTCTTATGTCTCTTTCCTACAGCGTCTCACATTCCACCGTATTTGTTAGGTAAGAAAAGAGAAAGAAAGGCTACCATAGCGTAATTCCAGCAAATGAGCAGCACCTCCTCTTTACCAAAGAGGGACCTCACGATATCCACCTAGATGGAGATCCTGACCAGCACAGGAACTTCCGAGTGATTACAATGACTAATTTCCGGGTCAGAACATGAAATCACGCTCTTTTGATCGAAGCTGCGAATATTTGATCGCAACCAGGATTTAAATTTTTTTCTTTTCCTTTATTTGCAGATATGCAAATCTGTATTTCTACATATGATATTTGAAGGTAAAGGGAGTTCGATAAGAAATGGTATCCCTGGGATAGTAGCACGTGAATTACAAAAACAAAGGACCAGTTTGATCTCAGGTTCACATTGACAGCTGAACTCGCACGATTTCATTGCCGCATATCAGCCCTGACAGCGGGGGGGGGGGGGGGGGGGGTAATTTCAGAGACCTCTGTGCAGGTTTTTTACCAGTGCCTTTGTTACCTCCCCCTGAGACCCTCTTACGAGGAGACATAGCAAACAAAGCTACAAAGCAGAGATACTAGTATAAGTGCAATCACTGTTGTGCTTAAAGTTTCACAATAAATATATATGCTTAAATTGCACAACCTGATGCTAAGTAGGTGTCTAGATTTGCCTGGATCCAATCCCCACGGATGCTTACTGCCCACAGCTCCTGTGTCTCACACTTACAGCCCCCTGACGCTCTGGGCTTTTTAAATCTGCCGCCTGGAGCCTGCGCAGTACAGCACGGTGCACACTGACGTGCACGGCTCACAACCACACTCCCCCCTCCTCCATTATGCCAGGAACGCGCCCGGCGCATGTGCACGAGGACCGCGGGATCCAGGGGGGAAAGGAGAACTCCACCGGAGCTGCGTGGGACCCCCAAACTACGTGGGACCCCTGTGTTACCTTGTTGTGGCAGGGACTGCAATGGAGACATGAGACAGCCGGAGAACCAGGCTTCACTGAGCGTGTGTACTGAAAGGCATGTAAGTATGCATCAGGCTGCTCTTACTCCCTCTAGTGGTGGAAACCAGGTAAGACATACAACTACTCAAAATGAAGAAATCCATCATATAATTATATATATAGGATTAACTTACCTTACCTGTCCTCGCCACAGGAATTGCTGAAACAGACAATTTCCAGCCTTCACCCATCACGGCGGGCAGTGTTAGCCAACCTTCAGGTTTATCTGGGGCTCTTTCTCGGAAGAGCCTCCTACCTGGACCATGTAAAAGACTCTGCCAGAAACTTTTGTGCACTCTGTATAAGCAGTACACCAAGTCTAGTTTTCCCAGAGCCCAGTCTTCCAATAGGAGAGGACTTACAGGCCAAACCTCGTTCCTTTGTCTGACGAGGCCCGGGTACCATACCATCTTGGGAGTCAAATATCGGCCCGAGGTATGGATCCGGTTTGTTGTAGTCCTTAGGCCCCCGCATGGACCTGCACAGAGCTAAAGTTTTACGTGACCAACCACCATAGACACTGGCGAAAAAACTGAGGTGCCTCCCATATGGGAGGGGTTATATAGGGGAGGAATTCTCCTTAATTGGGGTTAACCAGTGTCCAATCACCAGAGGTGCCTATATAACCCACTATGTAATGAAGCTCCTGTGTCCCGTGATGTATGATCAAGAAAATACATTTTTGCTTGCACATGATTGGATGATGGAAGTCAGCAAAGCTTCTGCTCATTTACTAAGCTCTGGAGCAAATGAACTTGCAGAGGACAACTACATTTTGCAACATGCACAGTCTATTTGCCTTTAGTGAAGAGAAAAATGACCTAGTGCATAACAATGGCCAAGCCTGCATAGCAGTTCAAATGAATATATGTGGATATTATTGTCCATATATACTTAAGTACGGTATATTCAGGTGCCAGCCATCTAGAGTGTATCCAGAATACTCTGTGAGAAATGCGAAAGAGGATAGGGGGGAGGCTCACCTAAGTATTAAATGATTAAATGGTTATGTAATAAGCGCAACATAATGCACTTACACAAAATAAGACATTAAAGGCATATCTATGGTTAAGAAGGTTCTCCTTGAGGGATGCCAACTATCCAGTTTTCCCAGAGTTCAGAAGGTGTCAGAGCCTGTGCAAGATGCTGAATCCAAAAGAGACAAAGGAAAAGGTCTGGTGTCCCCAGTGACACACTTCCATCCCTGTAATATATAAAAAACAACAAAGGATTCGCCCTGGGACTTTAAATGAAGTGGGTACGGTTTCCGCCAGTAAACATAACAGTAGTAAATATAATATATGGTTTATTCAAGTACAATTGTTAACATGGATAAATAACATCAACGGTTGCCAATATAAAATATATAAACAAGGAGTATTGGTACATAAATGTAGAAGTAGTACATGGTACACGGGCATCATACTACCCGACTAGTTTCGTGAGATCCAGCTCGCTCTTCAGGGGTGGATGTGTGTAACAATGTACCTAGCATGAACAAAAATATATATGTTTGGCAATATAGCACAGTATTAGTTATAACAGCGCAGGGTAGGAGGGGTTGTAGGCACCCCCATACTTACCACTGAGCTTGGCCATGGCTCCAGGTGTGCAGCCTCGAGACAGCAGCAGCGTATGCCTCCCCTGGGAGCTGAGGGGGCAGGATCAAATGGGACCCCAAACAGGGCCAAACGGAGAGCAGGCATGGCAAAGGTGTAGTGATGTATCCCTAGGGTCCTCATTGGTCGATAAAACGTATAGGCTGTGAACATAAGTATGTTTGTCAGGCATCTGAAGTAGTAGAGTAAAATCAATAGATATTGGTATAAAGATATGTATGCATGTATGCATGAATGAAAAAGTTGTAGGGCCATGAAGATGGTTAGAAACCTAGGACAACAGAGGGGTACTACCAGGTGACAAAGAGAGGGGGGAAAGAGGTGAACTACAATTGTGTGGGTAGTGATGTATCCCTAGGAACCTCATTAGTCCATAAAGCGTATAAGCTATAAACAAATATGTTTATCAGGCATCTAAAGTAGTAAAGTAAGATCAATGAGTATAGGCATAAAGATATGTATAGCCAAGTAAAGCCTGAATCAAGGATGGTAGGGACATGGAGATGGTGGAAACCATAGGGTAGCAAGGGGGTACTGGCAGGTGACAAGGTAAGAAAAGAAAAAAAGAAAGATGGACTCGTGTGGAAAAATCATCAGTATCCAAGAAAAATATAAATAAATAAATAAGAATAAGTGCTCGTAAGATAAACAATGTGTGAGATATGCAAGTGTGCCTAAATAAGGTAAGTATCAAAAAAGTGAATATGGTGAGTACCTGAGTCAGGTGAATATCCTAAGTATAAAAGTAATGAGACACAGCAAGCAATCTCCACAGCTGTGTGTGTCCTCAGTGAAGAGTGAAATGAAATCCAAGCCATGCCTGACCTCCAATTTAACCCCGGAAGGCCCCAACAGACTCCGCCCCCAACACCATGTGTGGATGGCTGACATGTGAGTGCAGGAGGCACCCACTGTCATAGGAAGGCACGCAAATGCAAGCGTACCCCCATGCCATCTGATGATATAGTGCGTCCAGCTATGCCGACGTCTGCAAAATCGCACACGCCATGCTTCTGAAGCCTAAACATGGTGCCGATGTGTAGGTGTCCCCAACCGCCAGAAAGCAGATGGGGACAGCAGGAGACATGAAAAAGCCTCCCTTTATACACATCGCAGCTCCCAATGCGAGACAGAAATCGCTAGCGCCAACCGAGGAATCGCATACAGAGCCAGGGTATATAACAATACTGGAATAAAAATTGTGTTGGAGAATGAGTACCCTAGTATAGTATCAAAGTATAACAGTTATTTGTACATGTAAATACTGGCGGGGGTGACAACAGACCAGGTTTGGGCTAATGGGTGTCTTCCACCCGGGTTCAATATAGAGACAAAGGAAAAGGTCTGGTGTCCCCAGTGACACACTTCCATCCCTGTAATATATAACAAACAACAAAGGATTCGCCCTGGGACTTTAAATGAAGTGGGTACTGTTTCCGCCAGTAAACATAACAGTAGTAAATATAATATATGGTTTATTCAAGTACAATTGTTTACATGGATAAATAACATCAACGGTTGCCAATATAAAATATATAAACAAGGAGTATTGGAACATAAATGTAGAAGTAGTACATGGTACACGGGCATCATACTACCCGACTAGTATGCTGCACGGTCTAGGAGATAATTTACAAATCACTGTACGGTGATTTCTTCTGCATATGCTCCGGAGTTAGAAAGGGCGCGCTGTGCGGTTTCTGTGCCGTTTCGGGCTTGGTCATATCGTTAAAGGCGGCTCCCACACGCATGCTCGGGAGTGATGTCACGTGACTCCGGCCAGTCAAAGAGCCAGAGTTTGCCGCCCTGAAAGGAAGAGGGGTGAAGAATGGACGCTCGCTACTACAAAGGAAGACAGGGACATTGTGGGCTTCTCCTGCAGGTAAGTATCACATAATGGGCTACTATGCGATGCATAGTAGCCCATTATACTTTACCTTTGCAGGGAATCAAAGAAGAAGTAACACACATCAGGGTTTACTTCCTCTTGAAGATGAGGCGGCACAACCCCAAGGAGACAGACATCAAGAAAGAGTAGAGAGCAGCCATTCTATTCCATCACATTCTGCAGCTGTTATCTCCCGGCCCTCTCCCCAAAGCTCAGCTGTCTGGGCCCTTTTCAGCACATCTGCAGCAGATTGAAAACTGTATCTCAGGCACATCAAATGTGGCAAAAACACCAACCATTTAGGTACCACATGCTTAACAAGGCATTTAACATCCAACCACTCAGCCCGTTGGCAAGAGCACCTAAAAGCCACAAAAAAGGGGCAAAAATTTGTCCCCCTCCTCCTCCTTACCCAATTCAGTCTGCTCCTGCGATACCAAGTCATTATCTCTCAGCAGCCTCCACTGACAGGGATGATGGTATAGCATAGCGTAAAGACTGTAGCCGGCAAATTTCTCTGCTCCATCTGCTGCAGCGGAAAAAAAATGACAGTCCCTGCCACCCACATGTCCAGCACCTGAATGCAAGCTCGTCCAAGCTGTTGACTTTCCAACTTCTGCCTTTCATCCTGGAAAATTATGCCCCCTTCCGTGAATTCACACAATGTGCTGTACCACAATTGCAGGTTCCCAGTTGCTACTACTTTTCACATAAGGCCGTTCGATCTCTCTACCATCATGTGGAAGGGAATGTTCTGGCATCACTGGGCAAGGCAGTCAGCCATAAAATCCACCTTAGTGCTGACACATGGTCCAGCAAGCATGGGCAGGGATTATATATTTAGTTCACAGCACACTGGGTAACGTTGCTTGCAACTTGAAAGGACAGGGCTCAGTGCTGCAGCTTGTTATGCCCCCACATCTCCATACAGCTGGTGGTCAGAGCTCTACCCCCTCCTCCTCCTCTGCCACCTCTATGTCCTCCTCTGCAAAATTGTCCTATGAACATCTAAATGTTCAAAGGTCTATTCCCAGAGTCAGGCTAAAAGGTGGCATGCAGTGCTTCAGCTGGTGTGTTTAGGGGACAGGTACCACACAGGAGCAGAGATTCTTGCAGCTCACCAGGAATGGTGGTGTGAGATAAGGGCTCAAACCTCCTGTTCGCCCTTAGACAGGGAAAGTTGACATGTCCTCAATTTGGTGGTGCAGCATTTGCTAAGTACGTACCCAGGGTTGCAAGATGTACTAAAGCAGACCAGAAGAGTCTGTAGCCATTTCAGGCACTCATACACAGCCAGTGCTCGGTTTGCTGAAATTCAGCAGGAATTCCACCTGCCCATAAACCGCCTGATTTGAGGCAGAGCAGCAGGAGGAAGAGGACTTCCTTTCCTCTCAAGGCCCACTCTATCCAGACACTATCATTCCTTTGTCACAGAACACACAGGAGGAGAGAGGGGAGGAGGAAGAGGAGGCATATTCTGGCACTTTCATAGGTTTTGAAGAAGAGGAAGACATGTGTCAATCTGTAAGTGATGGCTTTCCAACCCCAGGACCCTCTGGAGCAGTACGTGGCTGGGAGGAGGACGTTTCAGATGCTGTCGTTCTGAGTGACCCAGAGGAGTCTACTTCTCAGACCTCGGCAGATTTGAGGTGCATGGGCAACCTCATGCTTTAAAGCCTGCGAAAGGACCCAATAATATGTGGCATAAAGGAGAAGTATGATTACTGGTTGGCAACCCTCCATGACCATCGTTTTAAGGGGACGGCCTCAGAACTCATCCTGTCCCCACAGAGAGTGCAGAAGATAAAATCTCTTGAGGACACGTTAAAGAGTATTTTATTGAATACTTTTCCTGACTCCAGTAGGTTACAGTGTCATGGAAAATGTAGTTTTGAGTCTTCTGTTGGACAAGAGAGGAGTGTTAGAGAAGGCTCCTGCCTAAGTGAGGCATTTCAGAATTTTTTTAGTCAATGCCGCCCATGGCTGTCAGCTTCCACATCCCATCAGCAGTTTCTGTGTCACATGCTGGACGATTACCTCAGGGCCAAAACAGAGATGTACAGCTTTCCAGCTGATAATCCACTGCCTTACTGGGTCATGAGAATAGACGACTGGCCAGAACTTGCCCAGTATGCTATTGAGTTGTTGGGCTGCCCTGCATCCAGCGTGCTTTCAGAATGGGCATTCAGTGCTGCAGGAGGTGTTGTTACTGATCATAGAACGCATCTGTCCACAGACTCCATGGACCATTTGACTTTAGAAAAATGAATCAGTCCTGGATTACCAGCTATGAAGCCCCTGATGCCGATGTCACTGATTAAGTCTTTTTGGGATGTGGAATCTCTGCAGGACTTCGAGGCTGCCTAGCTTTATGGGTATTCAATCATTTCACCTGGAAGAATGTTTTCGGTATAGGTTTCATGGGCACAATTAACACCCAAAGAACAATTTTTCTGCACCTGTTTGACAGGTGCATATCATTGCAATTTTTTTACAGTAAGGCCAATTCTTGCTTTCATCAATATTACCTCTATAGGGTTATGGTGGGAAGGCATCAACATCCAAAGAACAGTTTTTACGCACCCGTTATTCTATCCAAAGTCAAAGTGACACCAGAATGTATCCAAAAAATCTCTAATCTTGTTCCCAGTGCACTACAATGTGGCCTCATCATAAACACTGGCTCTCCAGATGTTGCTGAGCAAAAGGAATATTTTTTTTTTTTTTACTTTTTAAATGCAATTATTGCTGCAGCAGATTTTAGGCATGGCACAGATCTGCCACTTTACAGGCAGACTAAGGCCCCCGCCCCCCCCCCCCCCCCAGCACTATATTTAAAGGTATTTTTAATGTTTTTGCTTTCACTTTAAAAATCAAAAAAATCACTGCTTGTTTAAAAATTACATTTTTCACAAACTTTTATTTTATTGATACATGTCCCCCAGGGCAGGACCCAAATCCCTATAACCATTGTATGCCCAATTACTTGCATTTAAGCCTTCAAAATGGGCATTTTTGATTTTTGACATTCGTGTCCCATGGACTTTAACCACTTGCAGACCGGACCAATTTGCTGGTCAAAGACCAGACCCCTTTTTGCGATTCGGCACTGCGTCGCTTTAACTGACAATTGCGCGGTCGTGCGACGTGGCTCCCAAACAAAATTGACGTCCTTTTTTTCCCACAAATAGAGCTTTCTTTTGGTGGTATTTGATCACCCCTGCGGTTTTATTTTTTGCATTATAACCAAAAATAGAGCGACAATTTTGAAAAAAATGCATTATTTTTTACTTTTTGTTATAATAAATATCCCCCAAAAATATATAAAAAAACATTTTTTCCCCTCAGTTTAGGCCGATACGTATTCTTCTACATATTTTTGGTAAAAAAAATCGCAATACGCGATTATTGATTGGTTTGCGCAAAAGTTATAGCGTTTACAAAATAGGGATAGTTTTATAGCATTTTTATTAATAATTTTTTATTATTTATTTTTTTACTAGTAATGGCGGCGATCAGCGATTTTTATTGTGACTGCGACATTGTGGGGGACCCATCGGACATTTTTGACACATTTTTGGGACCATTGTCAGTTATACAGTAATCACTGCTATATAAATGCAGTGATTCCTGTGTAAATGACACTGGCAGTGAAAGGGTTAACCAGTGGGTGGCAGTGTAGGGGTTAAGTGTTCCTAGGGGTGTGTTACTAACTGTGGGGGGGTTGGGCTTTCATTTAGTGAACACTGATCTCTGCTCCAATCACATGGAGCAGAGATCAGCGTCACTAGTTGCTAGGCAGAATGGAGAAATGTTGTTTACACAGCATTTCCTCCATTTGGCCGCTCCGTGAGACGATCGTGGGGATGCCCGCGGCAATCGAGTCCGCGGGTCCCGCGACTGGACTCACGGGTGTCCCGACCAGCGCGGGAGCGCGCCGCCGGCGGCGCGCTCCCGATGGCAGGGCGGCATTGAATATTGGACGTACCTGTACGCCAATAAGCCTGCCCGTGCCATTCTGTCGATGTACATCGTCGTGCGCTGGTCGGGAAGTGGTTAATGGGGTTCGTTATTCGGGTACGAACTTTTGTGGTGTTCGAAAGTTCTGGTGCGAACCAAACAGGGGTTCATTCAGCCCATCCCTACACAGGAACTGTCAAGCCAGTAGAAGGAGCTGTATGCTCTCTGAGTGCATAGCCTATCTTCCTGTCCTTTCAAAACTGAGGTCTGCCCAACAGGTGACATAATTTCCCTCTGTGACATCCAGACCAGGCAGCCTGGATCCTCTTCACTCCCTATTTTGGATTCAGCATCAGGGCTGCACAGGCCCTGACACATTCTGAACGCTGGGAAAACCAGATAGTTGGTACTCCTCGAGGAGAACCTTCTTAACCTCCTTTGATGTCTTCTTTTGCGTAAGTGCGTTATTTTGCGCTATTAGATAATCATTTAATACTACACTTAGATGCATCTTCCTCTTTTCCTCTTTTGTCTTTCTCTATTTGCCTTTAGTAAGTCAACCCCAATGTGTACTACACACTGCCAGGTTCTGACAGGTCATTGGCAACACGAAGCTTGAATAAGAAGCCATGTGCAGACGTATGCAGAACACATTGTACATTATGTATACTAATATAAATATAAATATATATATATATAAATATATATATATATATATATATATATATATATATATATATATATATATATATATATATATATATATATTGTGGCAGCACGCAGGTAAAATCACCTGGTTGTATTCAGGATGGGAAATATGTGTGTCCTAGATTCAGGCTTTATGCAGACTTTTACAATTAGAGGGGAAGAGTTAATGAGCCCAGCTGTAGTAAGTGGGTTCATTAAGACCTCTACAAAAAACCCCAGCATGCATAGGGAGATGCTCCATCCTGGAACCAGTTTTGTGTGTATAGACTGGGGAGTCTGAGATCTGTTCTGTGCGGTGAGTTAACGCCTGTGTGGCAAACCCCTACAATAGAGACAGGGACTGGGGCAGCACAAGGCTGCACCCAGTTGTTAGACAGGGAGTCTACGTGTGTAGTTAGAGGTCAAGCTGACCAGGATTTATTTTCTTGTTTTATTTTGTTTGGCTGTTATATGTATCACTGCATGTAGCCTAAATAAACCGGATCTTTTGTTTTTTGCACCTACACCGCTGTCTGCTGTGCCTGACTTTGTGTTGTGAACCCATCCAGGGGGTCACACACACCCGCTACCGAGCGAACCCCCTCACAGTTGGTGGAGAATTTTGGCAGTTTTATTTATTTATTTATTTTTGTTAAGGCCAGCATGGAGGAGATACTGAGACAGCTGGCTCTAGCAAATGCAAACCAGCAGCAAACAAATGCAGCTTTACAAAAGAGCCTTGCAGCTCAACAACAAGCCCAGCAGCAGGCAAATGCAAATCAGCAGCAGACAAATGCAACTTTGCAGCAGAGTTTGGAAGCCCAGCAGCAGGCAAATGCAAATCAGCAGCAGACAAATGCAACTTTGCAGCAGAGTTTGGAAGCTCAGCAACAAGCCCAGCAGCGATCTGAAGCCCGCTTCATAGACCTGTTGCAGAAGCAAGAGCAGAATTTTCAACAGCAAATAGAGACATTGATACAGCAACGTCCGCAGACCAATGAAGCAAGTGGGTACAATAATACCGCAACCTTTGGTGTGAGCCGTTTACTGACAAAAATGACTGGAGAGGATGATCCGGAGGTGTTTTTGACCACATTTGAAAGGACTGCTGAAAGGGAAAAGTGGCCTAAGGAGCAATGGGCTGGACTGGTGGCCCCTCTGTTAACTGGGGAATCGCAGAAAGCTTATTATGACCTAGAGCCTGACCAAGCAAAAGACTATGTGGTGCTAAAAGCAGAAATATTGGCACGGCTGGGTGTCACCCTGGCAGTCCGGGCTCAGCGTGTGCATAACTGGACTTTTCAGGTTGGAAAACCTCCCAGGTCTCAAATGTATGATCTCATTCACCTGAGCAGGAAGTGGCTGCAGCCAGAGATTTTGACCGCACCAAACATTGTGGAACGTGTGGTTATGGATCGTTTCCTGAGAGCTCTTCCTACTGCCATCCAAAAATGGGTAAGCCATGGAGACCCAGAAAATGCAGATAAACTTGTGGATCTGGTTGAGGGGTACTTGGCTACAGAGAACTTGCCCACCTCTTCCAGGGACTCACGGACTTTCCCCCCTAAGACCAGATCATCCCCAGTGGCGGGTAAGATGACTCCAAGGGGTGAGGGTGGAGAGAGTGAGAGGGTGGGAGTTCTACCTAAGGTCTGGCGGGAGCAGCCCAGGAAGCCCATGCTGCAAGAGGCAGCGAAAAAAATTATTTGCTACCGCTGCCGGCAAGAGGGACATATTGCAGCCAATTGCCCAGTTGTGGATGAGCCTATGCAATGTGACTTTATAAGGGAGAGACGTCAGTCGCTGTTTGCGACAGTTGCATGCACTGCCATTCGGGGACCTGAGAAACATTTATGTAAAATGTGTATTAATGGTAGACATGTTGATGTGTTGCTAGATTCAGGTAGCCTGGTAACATTGATAAAAGCTGAATTAGTTACTACAGAGGTCTCTGGGAAGAACAGGGTGGCTGTTATTTGTGTGCATGGGGACACCCGAGAGTATCCTGTAACTTCAGTGTTTTTTGAGACCCCCAAAGGTAACCTCTCTCATCAGGTGGGGTTAGTGTCTCAGTTACCACATTATGCTATTGTGGGAAGGGATTTTCCAAAATTCTGGGAACTCTGGGATTGTCCTGAGGCCCCCATTGGTGCCCCTATAAACCAGGAAGATGACCAGAATTCCTCTGGGAGTGGTGAGGACTCTCCTGAATTTCCCTTGTCGGTATTGGCGGGGGAAACTCGAGAAACTGGGGAGGAGCCAACATCCTCAGATGAAAACATGCTGTCTGTGGAGTTTTCGGATCTTGAGGTTCACAGGGAAAATTTTGCCACAGAACAGTTAAAAGACCCCACCCTAATAAAGGCACGGGAAAATGTGGTGAAAATAGATGGCGAGTTAGTGAACCCAGATAAGACTTGCCCTTATCCTTACTTCACTATGGAAAGGGACCTGCTATATCGAGTGGCTCAAAGGGCAGAAGAAACCATTGAGCAACTTGTAGTGCCCAAACCTTACAGGCAGTTGGTGTTAGAATTGGCTCATGGACACATTCTGGGAGGTCATCTGGGGACAGAGAAAACCAGAGAGAGGGTATTGCAGAGATTCTATTGGCCTGGGGTCATGAAGGAAATAGAAAAGTATTGTTCCTCCTGCCCTGTGTGTCAGAAGTCGGCACCTATGCCACATTTCCGTAACCCACTGGTACCTCTTCCTATCATTGAGGTCCCCTTTGAGAGGATCGCAATGGATTTGGTAGGTCCGATAATGAAGTCTGCTAGGGGGCATCAGTACATTTTGGTTATATTGGACTATGCCACCCGTTATCCGGAAGCAATTCCTCTCCGAAATACCTCGGCCAAAACCATAGCCAAAGAGCTATCCCTTGTTTTTAGCCGCGTGGGTATTTGTAAGGAACTGCTTACGGACCAAGGTACACCCTTTATGTCCCGGGTTATGAAAGAATTATGCAAGTTGTACAAAGTGAAGCAATTGCGTACATCTGTGTATCACCCCCAAACAGATGGGTTGGTTGAAAGATTCAACAAAACCCTAAAACAAATGTTAAAGAAGGTGGTGGATAGAGATGGAAAGAATTGGGATTATCTAATACCCTATCTGATGTTTGCCATTAGGGAGGTACCCCAATCCTCTACAGGTTTCTCACCCTTCGAGTTGCTCTATGGGAGACACCCAAGAGGGCTGCTGGATATCGCCAAGGAAACTTGGGAAAATGAGAGTTCTCCTCACAGGAGTGTGATTGAGCATGTCGCCCTGATGCAAGATAGAATTGCACAGGTAATGCCAATTGTAAAGGAACATTTAACCCAAGCGCAGTTAGCACAGCAGAGACTGTACAACCGTGGGGCCAAGACACGTACTTTTTCCCCTACGGTTGAAAGCAAATTTCTGGCCAAATGGCAAGGTCCATATGAAGTAATTGAAAAAATTAGTGAGGTGAACTACAGGGTTAGACAGCCAGGAAGGCGAAAGCCGGAGCAGATCTATCACGTCAATCTGCTGAAAGCCTGGAGGGATAGGGAATCCCTAGTCGCAGAGACTTTGTCACAAGTACAGCCTGATTGCTTAGTTCCTGAGGTTGGAATAGCAGACACCTTATCGAAACCCCAACAACAGGAGGTTAAAGAGTTTGTACTTCGTAACAAAGAGATTTTCTCTGAGCTTCCGGGACAAACATCTGGCGTAGAGCATGACATTATCACCCCGCCAGGAGAAAGGGTAAAACTAAAACCTTATAGAATACCAGAGGCCCGATGGGAGGCAATACGTGGGGAGGTTCAAAGGATGCTGGAATTGGGTGTGATAGAGGAGTCCCAGAGTGACTGGTCCAGTCCTATTGTACTAGTGCCCAAACCTGATGGGAGCTGGCGGTTTTGTAACGATTTTAGACAATTAAATAAAGTTACAAAATTTGACACCTACCCCATGCCACGTATAGATGAGTTGGTTGACCGGCTGGGAACAGCCCGATATATGACAACTCTTGATCTCACCAAAGGGTATTGGCAAATTCCCCTGGCCGAGTCGGCCAAGGAGAAAACTGCGTTTGTAACCCCAGATGGGGCATTCCAATATAAGAGAATGCCGTTTGGGTTACAGAATGCACCGGCAACATTCCAGCGGAAAATGGATAAGATTCTGAGGCCCCATCAGAAATATGCTGCAGCTTACCTGGATGATGTGATTATCCATAGCACAGACTGGGTCTCACATTTGCCAAAAGTACAAGCAGTCCTAGACTCTATCCGGGAAGCTGGGTTTACGGCCAATCCAAAGAAGTGTACCATTGGACAGGAGGAGGCCAAATATCTTGGGTACACTATTGGGAGGGGGGTGATAAAACCCCAAGTCAATAAAGTCGAGGCCATACAGAGTTGGCCACGTCCCAACAGCAAGAAACAGGTACGAGCCTTTCTGGGAATCGCTGGCTATTATCGACGATTCATTCCCCATTTTGCTTCTCAGGCTGTGCCCCTCACCAACCTGACAAAAGGGAAAGAGTCGGTTATGGTTAAATGGTCCCCAGAGGCTGAGGAAGCATTTCAGTCGTTAAAAACAGCCTTATGTAGCCAGCCAGTGTTGTACTCACCAGACTTCTCTAAGGACTTTGTTGTACAAACTGATGCATCAGACGTTGGGTTAGGAGCAGTGTTATCCCAGGTCTGGAACGGGGAAGAGCACCCAGTCATTTACCTCAGCAGGAAGTTAAAGTCCCATGAGGTAAATTACTCCACGATTGAGAAGGAATGTTTAGCAGTGAAGTGGGCTCTAGATTCCCTTCGGTACTATCTGCTAGGTAGGCACTTTGACCTGGTGACTGATCACGCTCCTTTAAAGTGGATGGCTCAAAACAAGGAGACCAATAGAAGGGTAAATAGGTGGTTCCTGGCCCTACAGGAATTTAACTTTACAGTTAAGCATCGCCCTGGTGTTAAAATGGGGAATGTGGATGCTTTGTCTCGGATACATGCGTGTCTGGCTTCTTGTGTTACAACCCCAAGGTTGAAACAAGAGGGGGGGGGGGGGTATGTGGCAGCACGCAGGTAAAATCACCTGGTTGTATTCAGGATGGGAAATATGTGTGTCCTAGATTCAGGCTTTATGCAGACTTTTACAATTAGAGGGGAAGAGTTAATGAGCCCAGCTGTAGTAAGTGGGCTCATTAAGATCTCTACAAAAAACCCCAGCATGCATAGGGAGATGCTCCATCCTGGAACCAGTTTTGTGTGTATAGACTGGGGAGTCTGAGATCTGTTCTGTGCGGTGAGTTAACGCCTGTGTGGCAAACCCCTACAATAGAGACAGGGACTGGGGCAGCACAAGGCTGCACCCAGTTGTTAGACAGGGAGTCTACGTGTGTAGTTAGAGGTCAAGCTGACCAGGATTTATTTTCTTGTTTTATTTTGTTTGGCTGTTATATGTATCACTGCATGTAGCCTAAATAAACCGGATCTTTTGTTTTTTGCACCTACACCGCTGTCTGCTGTGCCTGACTTTGTGTTGTGAACCCATCCAGGGGGTCACACACACCCGCTACCGAGCGAACCCCCTCACAATATATATATATATATATATATATATACATAAATTAGTAATTATTAACATGACATATTGAAAATGATAATCACTCATTAAACATTAAATAATAAACCAACCATTGGTACTAAGGATTTGCTGAGCGTCTCCAAGGTAGTAGATGTTCTATGTATTTATTTAGGTTTAAATGTACCTATTTTACTGCAGCTTGGAAGAGTCCCACTAGTATTCATTACTAGGCATTTTGCACCAAGTAATTCAGTAGCTCCCAAAGAAGCATATTTATCACCAAGTGCGCATAAACTGTATTGACAATGATTACCCTGACTGGAAATATGCTTTAGGCTTAAAGCAGCATGGAACTTTATTAATATGATCATCACTTGGGGCCTTTCATTTTTCATAATTCCAGAAACTTAAGCATTCTTTAATAATAAACAATTTCTGCTTTATTAAAGCCTATTTCTATGCAAGTTGCTAAATGCACATTTAAAAAAAAAAAGAGAGAAAGGTCGGATCCTGTCTTGCAGGGGGCTTCAATATTGGCATGTATCATTGCCTGGGTGACCCTATGTTTGGTAATCAAGATACAGATTGTAGATGTTTTCCAGGACCTGGCAATAGTTTGCTTAACCACTGTCCACCAAATATGTAAATATGTGGCGGGTTTTCCACAGCCTCAAAAGCAAGAGGATAGGTAAGCCAGAACTTACTTCGCTATTCTCCTTGGAACAAGGTACCACCTGGATAGCACCTTTTAAGTTTTTAATGCTGAAACATTCTGTGACAACTTACGGGCACCCAACAATATTTCCGACCAACTGAAGTCTGTTGCAGTTTGGGTTTAATCTAATCTGTAGGTAACAAAATATGTCAGAGCTTGGAAACTCAGTGGGCACCATTCACATTACTGATCGCATGCGGTATTTAGGTGTTTTACCAAATACCACATAAATGCAATCCTAAAAAAAGTAAATTCACTATTGCTTTATGCAATATTTGTAGCAGTGAAAATCAATTCAATTCAAAATGCATTTGGGAAATGAGTAGTGGTCTCAGCATGCGATATTAAAGGAACCGCCAGCTGGCAGCATCCTTAACAACCAGTAAATAGATTTGGGCTAACGGTTCAGCCGAAGCATGAGTTCGGGCCAAACCCTGGCTGTTCTCCCTGTTTGGGGAACACCTGAATTTGCAGAGTGTTCAGCGGGTGTTTGCCCCGCTGAACACCCTCCAATGCACTGCACGCTGCACAGTATATTCTGTGCCCTGATTGGGCAAAGCTTTTCCCAATCAGGGCACAGTAAAAGCTGGTTGTTAACTGCTTCCGGAATGCCCACTGCACATTTACTATGGTAGCCCGGCTGCGTGAAACAACATACCTGTACGTTGTTTCCGCCTTGGGGTCCACTTCTGTTGTGATTGGACACAATGGGAGCCAATCAGCAGGTCTTGTGGCCACGATGGCCGCCTGGACCCGCCGATCGTTCTTTAGAGAAACAGTACGGTGGTCTGCCTATGTAAACAAGGCCGACTGCTGTTCGGTCAGAGAGGAAGAGAGAGATCTCTTCTTTATGCTAATCAGGAACACAGATCTCTCTCTTCCTTCAGTTAAACTATCACCCACACAGTTAAAAATCACTCCCTAGTAGCACACTTAACCCTTTAATCACCCCTGATATTACCCCTTCCTTGCCAGTGTCATTTATACAGTGACAGTGCATTTTTATAAGCACTGATCACTGTATTGGTGCCACTGGTCCCCAAAAAGTCACTTGCCACATACACATGATTGCAAATTTGGCCAGCAAAAGACCGATGAGAGCTTTTGGTCAGAAAATGCGATCGTGTGTATGCTCCATCGGAATTTTGCTGGCCGAATTCCAGCCAGCAAACGATTGAGAGCAGGTTCTCAATTTTTCAGTCGGAATAATGAATATAGCACATCGTCATGCTGAAATTTGTGAAATTGTTTAATGCAGCGCATTCTCTTCTTCTTTAGAATGCTAGAAGAATGAAGTTGTTGTGCCGCTCATATTCATACAGTGTTCTCACAAACTTTTTTCTTTATTATTTCTTGTGATCTCATGAATAATCGTTTTTGTTTTTAAAGCCAGATCTCCATAATAATGTTTGGAATTTTTTTCATTGTCATTTTTTTTTATCAAGAACTCATTTTTTTGGAATATTTTTCAATAATTTTCTAGTCATCTTTATGTGTGTCAAGTTTACACAACAACATTATTATCTTGTATTTTTAAAGATCAAGGAGGTTGGTGTTGGTGCTCCTTGTGAATTTGACATTGTATTTTTGAAATGTACCTGCCTACTCACAAACTGTCCTATTTATTCTGGCTAATAACAAAATAAAGAAGGCAACACTGGAGAAACTGCTGGAATTTGCAAAGCCTTTCTACCCCAGGGCACACATCAACTATTTGGAAAATAAAATTGTTAGCTTGAGAAGTCCATATAATGGGGAGAACAATCTGGTCCAGGATTCCCACAGCCTCTGTCTTCTGTCAGATCAGACTGAACCCAGGCCAAAAAAAAAAATTCTCACACCTGAGGCATTGGCCCTCCTCTATTTGCTGCAATTTAGCAGCTACATAGCAGCCATAGGCCTCTTCAGCGTCGGGGGGGCTTTTCAGGGCCGCATTAGCCGCCTTAATTAGGCCCAGTGCTGCCTCCTCCACATTACTCCCCTTCTTGGCCCTTTTTGTTGTAAGGCGGAGGGGAGGCACCTGGGATTGGGTGAGGCTACAGGGCCCTGCCACCTCCTGATTGCCACTTACCCCCACCTCCTCCTGTCTGCCACATTCCAGAGCCTCGTCCTGGCTGAGGTCTTCCTGTGTATGAAAAAGGGACATCGTTTTATTTATTTTTTTCATCAATCACACACAATTTTCAGCTTATGACTGTTGCAAATTGAATGTTAATAAATAAAAAAGACTATCATTCTGACCCCAGCATTTTTCACTCTTGTCACACTCATTTTTGACCCCTACTGTCTATTGATGTGTCAAACACTTTTTGTTAAATCATTCATTTGTTAGCAATAAAACATCTAGTTAACAGCAATCATTTTCGGACAATAAATATGTTAAAAAAATACTATACCTGGCTCCAGCTGGGCTCCTCTACTTCTTCCAGGATGAAAGGCCCATGTTGGTCCTCGGAAGCCTCATCTGGTGGATGGAAGTGTAGAAAGTGATTTCCTGGCTTCCATCTGGTCTTCCAGAAACTGCATCCTGTTGTAGTACCACAGACTGGGTGCATACACATCCTCTGCTGCTGCTCCTGATCTCATGGAAGCCTGGATCTTATTAAGTTCCTTCCTATATGTGCTTCTCAAGCTACCAATTTTCCTCTCCACAAACTCGATGTCTGCGTCGGGGACCTGTGTCATCACAAATTCCAGCAGTTTCTCCAGCAATGCCTTCCTAGCTGGTTTATTTCAAATTTAGGGGTTTTTAACCTCCCACAAATTTTGCATATCCCTGTATTTGTCTATGAAGTGGCCCATGAATTAAGGGTCTTTGAATTGTTTCATATTTGCTGCAAGACAAAACACAAGACAAATACACTAATATCAGCCTAAACTTTCCTAATGTTATCCCAATATAGGCCTCAGTCTAGAATCAGTATAGGCCACTGATGTACCAAAGTTAAGATGTTACCTTTGTTCGTTCTCCTTCCTCAGCACACTGATCATACCTATGACACACACGTGTTAACTTTTACACTGTGCATGCGTGAAACTCCACCCGCGTCACCCCCCCTGACGTTCTTTCTATAATATTCCCTGCCCCATCTCTTTCATCGCAGTGGGAGTGGAACATGGCAGAAACACAGCAGGTGTTCACTACTACTAGTAGTAATGAGGAGGAGGAAAGCCCAGAGGCCGAAATGTCCCGATCCAGGTGGAGATGATCAAAATATTGAAGAGGGCTAACTATGATGGGAAGCATGGACCTTTCCTAAACCGCAATCTGAGAAAGGCCAAAATCATGACAAAAGTTGTGAAGAGACTATGACGGAATTTTGGGATACGACGATCCAAGGAGCAATTGATGAAATGCTGGTCAGACCTCAAATTAAGGGAGCAGGCTCAGTACAGAAGGATCAAGAAAGTTCTTCTAAAAAGTAAGTAGTTATCGTATTATTATTATTAACTAGCATGCTGCTCCATGTGCTTTTCTTTACTGTTGTACAGTTTAATATGGCTACTTTCATGTTCATGGGCACAGTAATCGTTCGTAGGAAACATCGTTCGTTTGCCAACTAAATATGATGTTTTTAGCAGATACAGGGTTAACTATATTTGGTCATGCTAAGTTTAGGACATTGTTGTCTAGATGTCTTTGAAACTAGAATGAATTGCAAACTTGATTCAGTGTAAAGTAAGGAGAGGACACTCAGCAGCTGTTTACACATCTGGACTCAGGAGCATTGTGTGGCACACCAGAGCACATTTTTTAGGGTGACCCACACAGGTGCTCCAGTGGATGTCTCCTTGTGTGAAACTTGTCCAAAAAAGGTAAGTATTCCAGCTTGGTTAAGGGAATTAATCATGTCTTCAACTTGGAACTCTGCCCATTCAGGTAATAGATGTACCATAGGTACAGGTAATAGATTTAAGCCTGCATATTTATAATACATGGTGTGTATTTCTATTTTAGGTTATGTGCAGGTTGTGGAAGAAAAATCTACCAATTTCACAAGGGACAGTACACAATGGTTTATCCAGTACATACTGGTGTGTATTCAGGATTTAGATCTTATCAAGTAAAAAACCAAAGAGATTGAACAAAGACTGAGGAACATGATTGATGTACTAGGGAGAATCTAAATCCAAAAAAGATGACACCTTTTTTTGACAGTCTGTCATTCCTGTGGCATTGAAGGAAATTGTGGAGTCAAAACCAAAAAAAAAATAGTAATTTTGTACCTAAACATTGCAAGCAGATTAGACAAACATTCTTGGCCAACATCAGTATAACATTTATTTTAATGAGTATTTAAAGACAAAAATCTAAGGCCCACATTTTAGGGGGGGGGGGTCTAAATGAGTTTGGGAGGCAAAAAAAAAACAACCTCTGACACTCTGCATGAATTTAAGGACAACAATAACATTTGTACACATTATAGGGGTGTTTAGGGTAAAGCAATACAATGGCTTTACAATGGCTGATAAAATACATTGTAAAGTGACTGGGCTGGCTGTGTATGGACCCAGGACCGCATGCTCGGGAGGTTAGTGAAGGCAAATATGCATGTAGGCTAAGAAGTACTGCAATGTGGCTACTAGCCTCTGCTCGGGAGTGATGGCTTGCTGTATGCAGGTGTCCTGCCTGCTAATATAAGGGGAGAGCAAAGCCAACAAATGGTGAAAAATGGGGTCCGTCATCCGGAAAAAATTCCTGAAATCATCAGGGTTATTCTCCTGGATCTTCTGCATAGTACCCCTACATATTCACCAAAAAAGTGTAAAAAAAAGTAATATAAATACATAGATAGTTTTTGACAATATCTTTATTAAAAAAGTGTCCCCCTGATATAAATCCATTGTCAACCACCATGTTGAGGGCATGTGGCCTGTGTGGTTCATGTTCATTTTGGCGTGGAGTTCCCCTTAAAATCAATACCAGACCCGAAGTGGACCCCACACTGTTTTTTCTTTATAAACAAATGCAATTTGCAAAAAAAAAAAAAAGTTGTAAATTGGGACACTGTCATTGGTTCATCTGGCACACACCTTCCAAGAAGGCACTGGACACCGAACAGGAAATGTGGGTTGGGGGCTATTAGTACAAAAATGGTAGTTGTTAGCACTTAAACACCTCATATTGTGTAGTTCTCTTCACGATCACAGGTGAGATAATTGTGTGGTTATTTTAGAATATAAAATACCATATGGCCTAAAGCAGAACTACATCCAAAAAAAGGTTAGTGGTCTTTTTTGCAGAAGAGATAAGAATAAAGATATACAGTAGATCTCACTCAGTGAAGAAATGCGTCGGACAAGGCTTAGTTATGCAAGCTAGAGACATCTGTGCTGTGAGGACAGACAGTATGGAGAGTGTTAAACTTCTTATGCTATAAATGATAGACTGAACAGCTTTTAAATGTTTTTAACTTTTGCTGCTTTTTTAAATGTTGTATGCTGAGAATGCCCTTGAAATATCTTCTTTTGAGCACTGTTATCAATAGTGCTTGTATGCACTTAGGTTATGCGGGTGCTCAATTATAAAAGTATTTATACAGATTTTAATAAAGTAATATTTAATATACTGTAACTTATATCCTAAGCATCAGTTAATTATAAAAAACATCATCAAAATACCACTGAAATACGCTTACAACTATGATCTACAATTGCTATTAAGATTCTATTTACTCTATAATGAATAATAATAATATGAGAATAATAATATAAGGAATAATAAGATGAGAATTGTTTTAAGCTATATATATATACATATATATATATATTTTTTTTTTTTCAGATTTATTTATATATTTCAATCTTCTATTGTATGTAAAATACCATTAGACTAAGTATTTATGTACATCATAATGTACATGTTTGTATATCATATACTCTCTTCTTTATTGTAAGTACAGTTACAATTGTAATCACATATTTCTGTACATCACAATATTGTTTTCTTTTGTTATGTTAAAGAGGTAGTAAACTGCAGATGGTAAAAAAAAAAAAAATCCCTGCAAGGCAATGTCATAATATACATCTCATTCTAGCACATTATGATAGACTTACCTTAGAATGAAGCCCTTCCAGTGGCGCAATTGCACCACTGACATCTTTCTCTGGTCTTCCTCCCGGATTCGCGGCCTCCGGCTACATGAGTGGCCGTCGCGCGATGATGTCACTCCCGCACGTGCATGCGGGAGCCGCCATCTACGAAACTGTTACTTATCCATAATAGAAACATAATTAAAAAGATGAGATTTTGTCCATAAGGAGAGGTTGGTGAAAGAATATTACTGCACATAGTGTGGAAGGGTGTTGGATCACTGGCTGCATAAAATTGATGCTGCATTGTTTTGGAAGAAATTATATATTGTAAATAATTAGACTGCACACACAAGGGTGGTCGTATCACATAAATTTTTAGGGGTTATGAGAAAAATATTACTTTCTTGATGATGTATGTATGATATTACTTAAGAGCAGCAGCTGTGGGGGAGTTTTTACGTTGAGAGTGCAAATAATAACCGACAGTATATTGTATTTTTGCAAAATTTGTCCTGAATGTGAGCATGCCCTAATAACTCACCAATCCATCATTTGCTAATCTTTTTGTGTTACAAGATATATGATAAATTATATCTCTAAGACCCATTTATTATTGTTACCTGTAGCTTTGGAACCAGATCCTGGCAATCTACGGCTTCTGCCTTCTTGGATAGCTCACAAACATTAAAGAATAGGTAAACCCAACATTTCATATTCATGATATGGGCCTGCTGTACCATATACTTGTATGAAAAAGTATCCAGTTCTCTATTTATTGCTTCCTTCGTGTGAAATCTCTGGTGTTTCTGCCAGTCCCTCTGCTTTCCTATATATCAACCACACTAAGCAGGGGAGCACAGCATGGTCAGTTCTCTAGCTGTGCTGGAGCCTGCTCTCCTCCAATGTTTAGACTTGTCCTGACACCCCCTGCCCCCCTACCCCCACACCGCCTTTCACTGGGAAGATCACTGCACTGCTTCTTCTCCTCGACCAGTTCTTGTGTGGCTGAGAACAGAGGGAATGTGATCACTTATAAAAAAGGGGGAAAAAAAGGTTTTTATATATTTTTTTTATATCTATATATAAATGGTTTGCCTTTCATTTCTATTTTAAACTAAATGGGTTGTTTTACAAGGTGATTGTTTACAATCATTTTAACTAATAGACCCTCAAGCAGTGGGTTTTTGCAATGCAGATGTTCTATGTAGTATCTTGCAGCCAGGAAAGGCATGTCTTTGGACAATATCCATAAAAAGCCAAATACCCGATTCAAGCTTTCAACCAATACCAATCACAATAAAAAAAAAAAAAACATTGGTAGAAGGATGGTTGAGATAACACAATGTCAAAACTTGGAAGTAATTGGCAATTTTATATTATTATGAGGGGACCCTGGATAATATTGTGGGTAAAGTCATGTGACATCATAAATAACCATGCGCACAGGGGATGGGGATGGGGGAAGACATCACTGCACTATGTGCTGTTCCCAGGCACATTCCTGGTTCAGCTGTGCCCTTGAGAATGTGACTGCCAACTCCCCCCCACTGTTTTGATGCAGGTGGCCTCAGAATAGGGTCCAATCACAGTTGCAATTACTGCAACTTCTGCTTCTATGTCACTAGCAATTAGCATGGTTTTACTATGATCACTTATGCTGCATAATTTAGCATTTGTTAAATTCACTAGCTTTTGTAATTGCATTCCCTGCATGCAAATGAGGTATGACTGTGACTAATAAATTCACCAATTTGTACTTAATAAGGAAACAACACACCCCATTCCGCTACAAGTATCAAATGATAGGTATTGAATATGCAAGAAACCCAATTCCCCAATCATGAGTTCACTCATTCTTTTTATAAGCAAACACAACCATGGTAACGGATAGAGATGAGTAAAATTCAGAGTTTCCGTTTCCCCCAAATATTGGCAAAAATCAAGGGATTTCGAAAGTTTGGCATTTTGGTGAAATGCATTAGTCAGTGAGAAAGTCAAGGTTGTTTATTTAATTTTGGTGAGGTGGACTAATGGATCCTGATGGTTACAGATGCTCCTTTCAACTATCCTAGACCTATTATTTTCCCACAAATTAATATAAAAATACACAGGAAAAAAAAAAATACAAGGAACACTAAATGCAATGAACTACTATAAATACATCTCTTAAAAAAAAAAAAATCCATACATTCTAAAAACAAATGGAGCTCTCAATGGAGCTGATTCACACAGCTCCGAGGTGACCGAAGTCCACACTGGAAAAGGGTCCTGTGCATCTTTGGCTCAGTGTAAGGTCCAAATTCAGGCAAAAATTCGGACCTGATTTGCCCCTGAAATCGAAAATAGGGACGCAGCAGCTAGTGTAAAACCTGCCTCAAACAAGATTCACCAAGGTAGTTCATTGATCAAAATGATTACATTCCACTTCCCTGATGGATCTGTTGTTTTGTGGCCAAAATCTATTTTATCCAACTCAGTAAACTCCTCCCTAGTAACAGATAATCCACTAAAAATATGACTTTACCAAACAGGTATATTACCTACTGATTTCACTTATTGCTTAGACTTACCCTTTCTTTAATGTAGTTGGGATTTTTGAGTGTACTGATCCATTTAACTCAACTTTAAGCAACAGTACGTTCTTTGTATGAAAAACAGTATTATATCATATTCATCTATTTGAAATCGACCTCAGCTATATCTCACCATCAATGCCTGCAGAGACCAGCAGAAGAAATGTACTCTACGAAGAAGCAAAGATATTCAGATCAGACATTGACTGACAACCCCATTTTGCTGTCCAGTCAACAACTGGGAGATCGCTGGACAGATAAGAATTGTTATTAGGCTGATGTGTTCAGCTGCCTCCTTTCTTACATCTTGTGCGGTTCATTTTTCTGCACCCTGAATAAAATCTCTCTCCGCATTGTCATAAAGACCACATACCATGCAAGCCACTGATATCAGATACATCAATGCCTACATTTACTATGTGACAGTGATATGGATCTGTATCTGTAATACACACAACATTCCAAAGAATGTGTAAGATAAAGAGCCACATATGCAAAATGCCTTTGGTGATATTCGTTGCTAGCAGGATATAGAGTGGAATTTAGTTTAATACAGCTATTATTACAAATCTAACATTATGGATAAAGTATAGAGGAATTGAAGAGAGTATTAGAACTGCTTTAGGCTTTTATTACTGTTTTCATCCCTGCTAGAGATGTTCACTCTCTCCATTTGCATTGGTGACCATTGCAACTAGGTCAAAAGTGATGGAAAATCACACATTTTACAGTTGCCACTGGAACAGAATGTGATGGGAAAATCTTCCATAGGGAACACATGTTCTGGTGACATTATCTAGTAGCAGATGTTTAAAGCTCGTCACACATATGCCAATTTTTTGTCAATTGTAACCACTTTCATAATCACCACCAGAAAATACAATCATAGACAACCACCAGAGGCTAAGCAAACTAACACCCATGAGTTTGAATGACCACCAGAACGCAGTTGGTTGTGAAGTTGGGCAATACATTGCCAGCTTCAGTCCAATTTATTATACTACTGAATTGAAATGGAATCAAAATGGAAGAAAACTGCTCCAGTTTGGATATTTGGATTTCTCCACCATGTAAGAGTGGGCGATTTTGTTTCCGTCTCCTTGTGGGCAATCAAAAACACCATTTTATGCCTTCAAATTGCTTTGTGATTCTGACAGGAAATTGAACTAAAATTGTGATCGCTCTCAAATGCATGGTTTAGAGGAGATTTCCTTGTACTTTAGAGAGGTTTCTTTTTATGGCACAGACTGGAGTCAGGCTCGGAGGCCAGTAGCTATAGCAGTGGAGGAGCACCCACCGACAAGTAGGTGGTAGTGATATACAAGCGGGTCATTCTTGCTGATGACACAGGTTCACCTGAGATAGTAGAGAAACTGGTATTCACCAGAGCTCCTGATGGTGGAGATGGATTTTGCTGCATGCTAGTACCAGGTCACAGTCCTTAGGATTGCCCCACTAGGAGGTGAGCAAGCTGGGGTGCAGTAGCAGATACAGCAGGTAGGGCTAAAGAAGAAGCATAGTCAGAAAACAAGCCAAAAGGTCAGCAGTGAATGGTTGCAGGTTGGGATAAAGCAGAAGTGTAGTCGAGGAACAAGCCAAAGTCCATATCTTCGCTGGTAGCGAAGATATGGACAGCAGCAGGAGAGACAAAAGCGAGATAGCTGGGATGGAGGGAGCACAATAATCTGGCAAACAGGAAGTGCAGAGACATGGCTTAAATCAGGGAGTTCATGGGAGGAACAAAGAGGTCAAGGTTTAAGACAAACAAGATTCAAGGCAGGATCAAGGAGCTGTCCAGGAAACTGTCCAGCATGCCAGGCGGCTCAGCAAGCAACTTCATTGCCAGACACAGCAGAGATACATCCCTGATCAGCAGATCAAGATTCTGTAATCACTCTGCCATGGTCTGCAATTAACTTCATACTCATACTTCTGGCATGCTCATGCTTGGGCTGGCAAAACAATGTCATTGGTGGAAGTATATTTAGTGCCAATATGACCTCTTGTAAAGATGGTACTAGCTGATGAACCAGTGAGTGGGGGACTAACTTACTGGAAAAAAAATTCTCATGAAATTAATTTTTTTTATCTATATATGTTCACATATGATCTAACATTGTAAAGGTCTAGTTCCACTTTAAGGCCCCTCTCTGCAAATGCCTGATGGAGTTTTAATACAGACTGCTAGTCCATGAATTTATAAAGTCTTATACTTTACAAAAGCAATTTTTGAAGTTTAAAAACTAAACTAGATTTTATAAAAATGTTGAATTTATAAAAAAAGAAAGTTGATGAAAAATGTATGAACCAGGGCCGATAACGCTTTTTTTCAAAGGCTTGCATTAACACACTTAACAATGTTTTGCAAACAGAGAAATCTAAATCAAGAGCAGTAACAATGTCTGAAAACAGCAAACTTGACCTTCAACACAAGCTTTTATAGTCATGTTAAAATGAGCTATAGAAAAAAAAAATATAGACGAACTGTAAAACTAAATATTTTAAACATTTCTAAATAGACCTTTGATCACTACTTTACCTATTCTACCACTTGTCTCTCTTATCTCCAGAAAATCTCTTGTGCTGTTCCCTTTCTCTAGAGCTTCATTACAATGTAGCACTACCCCCATAGGAGCTGTTGGTTAGGATGGGTCCGCTGTTCTTTGCCTCGACCTTTTCAAGAACCTCAGCCCCTCTTATACTTCAGGTTGAGTGTACAAATATACAATACCACAGGAAATCACTGAAAATAATACTTAGTACCCAGTAGTAGTGCTATATCAAAGAAAACAGGCACCAAACCAGGTAGTAATAATATAATTCCATCCGATATGATTGGTAACAAGGCAGGCATAACAATTGATTGATAATTGTAATAACACAGATTAGCATACAGAGTGATTAGCAGTAAGCCTAGGCATGAGATTACATTTGGCATCCAGATCAGCATAAATAGTAGCAAGGCCAACTGAAGTGCCACAGTGAGCAGTAGTAAAGTTTAATCTACCAAATTCTGGAACTATACTGCCAGAGTGCATTTATGGTGGTGATGTTAGTCCTAGACTGACTGAGTATGCACTCTTCAAAAGAGAAAGGAGAATGTAGAGGAGAGGGTATGGGTTCAAAGGAGACTTGCTGAATAATTATTGTGGGAAGGGCAGTCCTTTGAGCTGTTCTTCTGCTGGCCATTGTTTGGGTCATTTAAGAGTGTTAGTTCAATTAACCACCTCAATACAGTGCACTTACACCCCCTTCCTGACCAGACCAATTTTCATCTTTCAGCGCTCTCACAGTTTGAATGACAATTACTCAGTCATGCAACACTGTCCCCATATGAAACTTGCATCCTTTTTTCCACACAAATAGAGCTTTCTTTTAGTGATATTTAATCACTAGTGGGTTGTTTATTTTTTGTGCTATAAATAAAATAAAAAACGTAAATTTTGTGAAAAAATGCCCTTTACTTTGTTTCTGTCATAAAATTTTGCTAATTGGTAATTTTTCTTCATAACTTTTTGCCAAAATTTATACTGCTACATATCTTTGGTAAAAATAACCCAAATTAGTGTATATTATTTGTGAAAGTTATAGAGTCTACAAACTATGGTGCCAATCACTGAAAATTGATCACATCTGATCAGGCCTTCAGTACATCAGGTGTATCTCATTTCTTGAGACACTAACAAGTCAGGAAAATACAAATACCCCCTTTTTAGAAAGTAGACATTCCAAGGTATTAAGTAAGTAGCATGGTGAGTTTTTCTAAGTTGTCATTTTTCCCACAATTCTTTGCAAAATTAAGATTATTTTTTTTTTTTACAAAATTGTCATATTATCAGGTTATTTCTCACACACAGCATATGCATACAACAAATTACACCCAAAAATACATTCTGCTACTCTTCCCGAGTACGGCGATACCACATGTGTGAGACTTTTACATAGCCTGGCCACATACAGAGCAGCAACATTGAAGTGGCACCTTCAGGCATTCTACAAGCAAAAATGACACATCTCATTTCACAACCACCTATTACATTTTGAAGGCCCTGGAGTACCAGGACAATGGAATTGCCCACAAAATGACCCCATTTTGGAAAGAAAACACCCCAATGTATAATCTATGAGGCATAATGAGTCTTTTGAACGGTTAATTTTTTTCCAGACTTTTTGGAAATTGTGGAAAAAAATAAAAAAACATTTTTTTACACAAAGTTGTCAATTTATAAGATATTTCTAACACATAGCATGTATATAGCAAAAATTACACCCCAAAATACATTCTGCTACTCCCGAGTATGGCGATACCATATGTGTAGGACTTTTACACAGCCTGATCACATAGAGAGGCCGAACATTGAAGTAGTACCTTCAGGCGTTCTAGAAGCATAAATGACATATCTCATTTCATTCCTACCCATCACACTTTTGAAGGTCCAGGAGCACCAGGACAATGGAATTACCCACAAAATTACCCCATTTTGGAAAGAAAACACCCCAACGTATATTCTACGAGGCATGGGCTGCAAATAGGTACTCGGGTACTCTGAGGGGCTGCAGATAGGTACTCGGGTACTCTGATGGACTTGTGAAAGGTACTTGAGTACTCTGATGGCCTGGTGACAGGTATTCGGGTACTCTGATGGCCTGGGGACAGGTGCTCGGGTACTCTGATGGCTTGGTGACAGGTACTCGGGTACTCTGATGGCCTGGTGACAGGTTCTCTGATGGCCTGGTGACTGGTATTCGGGTACTCTGAAGGGCAGTGATAGGTACTCAGTTACTCATATGGACTGTGACAGGTACTTGGGTACTCAGATGAACTCTGACCGGTACTCAGGTACTCATATGGATTGTGATAGGTACTCAGGTACTCAGATGGACTGACAGATACTCAGGTACTCAGATGAACTGTGACAGGTACTCGGGTACTCTGATGAGCTGTGGCAGGTACTCGGGTACTCTGATGGGCTGTGACAGGTACTCGAGGACTCTGATTGGCTGTGACAGGTACTCGGATACTCTGATGGGCTGTGACAGGTACTCAGGTACTCAGATGGACTGTGACAGGTACTCAGATGGGCTGTGTCAGGTACTCGGGTACTCAGATGGACTGTGACAGGTACTCTGATGGACTGTGAGTGACAGGTACTATGATGGGTGGTGACAGGTCCTCTTTATTGGGGGGGCAATCAGTGTGATTGGTGTGTACGCTGTCATTTGACAGCCGGCGGTCGGTAAGCAGTTAAAGACAGTCCAAATAACCTGCATGCAATATAGGTAAAGTATAGGTATGGTATAGACTCAGCACAGGTGCAAGGTAGATGTGGTTCTAAAGTGGTAAAGGTTTGGTGTAATGAAGTAGAGGGTTGGTATAGGTGCAGTCTAGATTTGGAATATGGGCTGTATAGACTACAGTATGGGTATTGTGTGGTTTGGGCACACTTGGTGTCCTGCTCTCAATGGCTCAGTCCCTGCAAGAAGTGTCAGTAATGGGTTAATAGCCCACTCACAAGTCCACAAGATTCATTGGTGACCTCTTGCTGTAGAAGGGGGAGCCCTCAGTCTCTACTTGAAAGCCTCTGATGATCAGTGGTGGGAAGCAGAGGGTGAGTGGATGCTGGAGTTTCCCTGTAGCAGTAGTGGAGTTGCTGTGATGTGGGCAGTGTTGTGCTGCCCCTGGCAGTCCTTATACCCAGTGTCAGGCTCGGTTCTCTTCTGGTATGGTCTTCTGCAGGCAGCTAAATATCTAGGCAGAGGTGCTCTCTCACTCCCTCAGTCAGTACCATCAGTATCTCAGTAGAGGGGGAGGGAAATATATAATATATGGCTGTAGTCTAGCACCTGGCTACAACACCATGAAGCATTAGTTTGAAGCAAAATAAAATAGTTTGTCTGTTTTAGGCAGGACTTTTTTCACAGAAAATAGGTGCAGGAACTCATAGGTGCTAAATTGCACTGGGGTGGGGGGTGGGAGGGTCTCATAGGCAATAAATACTAGAAGTTTGCTTCATACAGAATGCAGAGTTTGGGAGTGAGATATAAGAGCCTGTGTTGTGTAGAGTGTGGAGATCAGAAGTGCGCAGTGTAAAGATTGCAGGGATCAGGAGTGCTTGGTGAACTGAGTGCAGATTTTGGGAGTGCGCGGTGTACAGGGTGCAGAGTTTAGGAGTGTGCGGTGTACAGAGGGCAGAGTTTAGGAGTGTGCGGTGTACAGAGTATAGAGTTTAGGAGTTTGTGGTATACTGAGTGCAGAGTTTAGGAGTGCATGGTATACATAGTGCAGAGTTTAGGAGTGTGTGATGTACAGAGTGAAGGGTTTAGGAGTGTGCAGTGTACTGAGTTTAGCAGTTTGGAGTGTGCAATGCAGGGCTGAAACTAGGGGGGGCAGACGCATCTAGGGCATAGAGCCGCTATATTGCCACATACCATTTTTCTTGGGGGGGTGCAACAAAATTACCATCCCTAGTTGCCAGATGTGCTAGCTACGCCACTGGCACGGTGTACTGAGTGCAGGATTTAAGAGCGCTTACGGTGTGGAGATCAGAAGTGCACAGTGTAAAGTGTGCAGGGTTCAGGAGTGTGCTACATACAGAGTGAAAAGTTAAGTTGCATGCTTTGTACAGAACTGTGCAGTCACTCAAGGTTTTCTTGGCACTTTAAAACAAAAATGCCCCCCCCCCCCAAATTCTCATTCTAGACAGGACTGACATCCCTCTTCTAGCACAAGTAGTCATTCCCCCCACATCTATATAAAGGCTCTGCCCCCACCATAAATCCTTTTGTTTCTCCTCCCCAAATCTCTCATTAGTGACCTCATATACAGCATACAGTGGTGTGAAAAAGTGTTTGCCCCCTTCCTCATTTCCTGTTCCTTTGCATGTTTGTCACACTTAAGTGTTTCGGAACATCAAACCAATTTAAACAATAGTCAAGGACAACACAAGTAAACACAAAATGCAATTTGTAAATGAAGGTGTTTATTATTAAAGGTGAAAAAAAATCCAAACCATCATGACCCTGTGTGAAAAAGTGATTGCCCCCTAAACCTAATAACTGGTTGGGCCACCCTTAGCAGCAACAACTGCAACCAAGCGTTTGCGATAACCTGCAATGAGGCTTTTACAGCGTCCTGGAGGAATTTTGGCCCACTCATCTTTGCAGAATTGTCCTAATTCAGTTACATTAGAGGATTTTCGAGCATGAACGGCCTTTTTAAGGTCATACCACAACATCTCAATAGGATTCAGGTCAGGACTTTGGCTAGGCCACTCCAAAGTCTTCATTTTGTTTTTCTTCAGCCATTCGGTGGTGGACTTGCTGGTGTGTTTAGGATCATTGTCCTGCTGCAGAACCCAAGTTCGTTTCAGCTTGAGTACACGAACAGATGGTCGGGCATTCTCCTTCAGGATCTCTTGGTAGACAGCAGAATTCATAGTTCCTTTTAATCACGGCAAGTCTTCCAGGTCCTTAAGCAGCAAAACAGCCCCAGACCATCACACTACCACCACCATATTTTACGGTTGGTATAATGTTCTTTTTATGAAATGCAGTGTTCCTTCTACGCCAGATATACTTGGACACACACCTTCCAAAGAGTTCCACTTTTGTCTCATCGGTCCACAGAATGTTGTCCCAAAAGTCTTGGGGATCATCAAGATGTGTTGTGGAGAAATTGAGACGAGCTTTGATGTTCTTTTTGCTCAGCAGTGGTTTTCTCCTTGGAACTCTGCCATGCAGGCCATTTTTGCCCAGTCTTTTCCTGATGGTGGAGGCATGAACGCTGACCTTAACTGAGGCAAGTGAGGCCTGCAGTTCCTTGGACGTTGTTGTAGGGTCTTTTGTGACCTCTTGGATGAGTCGTCGCTGCGCTCTTGGGGTAATTTTGGGCGGCCGGCCACTCCTGGGAAGGTTCACCACTGTTCCATGTCTTCGCCATTTGTGGATAATGGCTCTCACTGTGGTTCGCTGGATTCCCAAAGCTTTGGAAATGGCTTTATAACCCTTTCCAGACTGATAGATCTCAATTACTTTCTTTCTCAATTGTTCCTGAATTTCTTTGGGTCTCGGCATGATGTGTAGCTTTTAAGGATCTTCTGGTGGACCTTACTGTGTCAAGCAGCTCCTATTTAAGTGATGCCTTGATTGTGAACAGGTGTGGCAATAATCAGGCCTGGGTGTGGCTAGAAAAATTGAACTCAGGTGTGGACAACCACAGTTATAGTATGTTTTAACAAGGGGGGCAATCACTTTTTCACACAGGGCCATGATGGTTTGGATTTTTTTTCACCTTTAATAATAAACACCTTCATTTACAAATTGCATTTTGTGTTTACTTGTGTTGTCCTTGACTATTGTTTAAATTGGTTTGATGTTCCGAAACACTTAAGTGTGACAAACATGCAAAGGAACAGGAAATGAGGAAGGGGGCAAACACTTTTTCACACCACTGTAGGCTTGGGCTCCATGCGGGCGGGAGATCTTCTTTCTCCCAAGCTTCTCCTCTTGTAGTCTTTCATAGGACGTGTCAGAGCCAAGGAGGAGACTAGGGAAAGCTTCCTCAGATGATCAGATCTCAGATGACAAGCAGAAGCTGGCAGGGGAGATGACACGGGTTCTAGCAATTGCAGCGTGGGCAACACATGAATGGATGGCCAGCACTAGCGATGTCATTGGGGCCCCACCCGCACATTACTCCAGAGGCACCCGGGTGGGGTGGGTTCACTGCAGCTGGGCTTTTGTATTTAGAAATGACAGCAGTGAGCGGAAAGCACAGGGCTAGCGTTCTGCCACATTCTGGCTGTAAAAAAGCCATGGTTTTAGGTATATCAGTTTTGAAACCAACTAATTAATATATCACACCCAAAAAAATAAATGTGTGACATTTGTGAAACCAGTTTATCTTACCTAAAAAATGAATTGGAACTAAACCATTTAAATACCTCAAAACCTCAGAGGTGTCTTCCATAATCTGCAAGTAACTACCATTCTTTAACAGCTGGCAGCAAACTAGATTTAGGGTTCCACTGTACTGATATAATGCACAGTGAAGTGGAATGAACTCAGTTTCATGGGCCCAGTAATAGTATATACTGTAACCCTTGGGATGGCTGCAACCATTGTAATATAACATCTGCTTTTAAGTTTTTTTTTCTTTGTGGTCTTCAACCACACAAAATATGTTCTTCTGGATCTCTCTTTAAAGCTTTATTTCACCCAAAGCTGATATTAATGTATTTGGTCAATGCTTAAGCATTAAATCTCCTAACATTTTCTTACTTCTTTAGGGTACTCAGTTACCAAAGTAATTTGAAGGATGAGTTACAGTCCCTTTGAATTTCTTTTTATTTAGTTCATATTACAGAATGTGCAAAAGGTGAAGTGATCAAAAAAGTAAAGCTGATACTGTTTTTTTTAATCGGCGGACAGTTCCCTTAAATCAGAGATTGTGCCTGAAAACCAGATATCTGGGCACCCTATCTTTAGTCTTATACTAAATATTAAAGGATGAAAAATTAGTCCAGAGTAGTGAGGATTGCAAAAACCCATACATATATATGCATATCATAGCATTTATGGCTTTAACGCCAACATTTATCTTATGCCGTGTACACGCGGCTGTACTTTTTGACAGCAAAGGTCCGACAGAACAAATCCGTCGGACAATTCGACTGTGTGTGGGCTTCATCAGACCTTTACTGTTGAAAAAAACAGATGGACTTTAGATTTAGAACATGTTTCAAATCTTTCCGACGGACTCAAGTCCGGTTGAAAAATCAGTTTGTCTGTATGCTGGTCCGACGGACGAAAACCAACGCTAGGGCAACTAATGGCTACTGGCTATGAACTTCCTTATTCTAGTCCGGTCATACGTCATCACGGTCCAATCCGTCAGACTTTGGTGTGATTGTGTGTAGACAAGTCCGTTTCAACAGAGAAAAAGTACTTCGGAATTCAGTGCGACGAAAAGTCCAGCCGTGTGTACAAGGCATAACACTAGGTTTTCTTTGAAACTCTGCTAGGCCGGCAAATTTTGTCAGTGATTGTTGTTTTATGCCTCATACACACGACTGGACTTTCCGGCAGACTAGGTCCGACGGTCTTCCCGAAGGACTTTCGGCAGAGTTCTGACGGACTTCCGAACTAACGGACTTGGCCACACAGGAATGGACTAAATCCGTTTGAAAGTCCGTTCATTTTGAATGTGATGACGTAAGACGGGACTAAAAAAGGAAGTTCAATAGTCAGGTGCTAATAGCTTCCCTTGCGTCATATTTGGTCCGTCGGACCAGCATACAGGCGGTTTTCCGGATAGGAATTGAGTCCGTTGGGCAGATTTGAAATGTTCTATTTTTAGTTATGTCAGATTTTTTAAATGAAAAACAATCGGATTAGCCCACACACGATCGGATTGTCCGACAGACTGATTCAGTTTGACCTAGTCGGCCGGAAAGTCCGGTCGTGTGTACGTGGCATGACTTTCTTTACATAAGGTACCATTATACACAGAATTAAGGTGGAGCACACATCACAATGCTGGCAGGCTAATATAATTCTAAATTGGCCTATGTTCAATTAGTGTGCTGCAGTGATCAATATATCCATTATTTGTTAAGAGATGTAATATATGCAACCAATTTATGACTTCCCAGAATTACTTTATGAAAAGCTGGATGAGGAAGAATACAGATACTAAATCTTCTTCAAAGAAAAGTGCTCAACAATGCAGAAATGGAATAGGGTCATTTAAGTTTATGTAAATACAACACACTTGCCAGTAATTGATGTGATTTTTTTTTAGATGCTGAGAAATGTTTGACCCCCTTTATACTGGAGTTGAGGGGTATATAAGGAAGAGAAAATCCTCCTTATATTGGTGTTCCATTGAAGAAAAGACTCTTAAAGTGATTGTAAAGTATTGTTTTTTTTGTTCTATAAAAATAACAAACATGTTATACCTATCTGCCCTGTGCAGATGGTTTTGCACAGAGCAGCCTGGATCCTCCTCTTCTCAGGTCCCTCTCTTCTGTGCTCCTGGCCCCTCCCTCCAGTTGAGTGCGCCCACAGCAAGCTGCATTAGAATGCATTAAGATAAAAAAAAAAAAAAAAACTTCTGCCTTTATAATAACTTTAAGCAAATAAAGGCACTAGGTAGCCAATTGATAAAAATTTGCTTCAGCATTCAAGCACATTTCTTACCTGGATCAGTGAAAGGAAAAATGCCCCTCTACACTGATGGTCCGTGAAAGAGGGAATGCCCTGTTACATTGGTGATCAGTGTAAAAACAGGGATAAAAAAGAAAATACCTGTCATACATTAGCGGTCAGTAGAAGGCAGAATGTCCCTTAAAAAGTATGCCCAGTTACCTACATTGGTGGTTAGTGAAAATAAAAACGTCCCATTATTTTGGTGTTCAGCAGGAGAGAGAACACACCCTTACATTGGTGATCAGTGGGTAAAAAAAATACCCTATTACATTGGAGATCAGTGGAAAGAAGATTGCCTGCCACCTTAAGTTGGTGGTCAGTGGGAGTGCAGCTAAAGAGATTATTGATTTTCTTGGTTATATACCTAGGGGAGAGGAGAAGCTTTGCTGATCCTGCCCAGCTTTCTCCGGCACTGCAAATAAATATTAGTGTCAGAAATTTTCAAACACCATCAGGTGGTGGATTAATCCATTTATGATCTGCCTACCACCATCTTCAGTCTCAACCAAGTAAAGTCTGTGGGGTTAAAAAATTGGGAGCCATATTTGTTTAGGTCTCGTGACCTGGGCTCCCATGGGTAAGTGGCAGTTAGTGGCCTAGCACATCTATTGTAGTGTTTAGTGGCCTTAAACATCAATTGTAGTGTTTGTTTTTTGTATTTGTGTACATGATCATGGCAGGGTATGGATGTCCTTCACTTAGCTTTACCTTTGAGAGAAAATGTTGTCATTTTGAACAGTTCTCTCAATTGTGTCTGTTTGTTTGGGCATAGTGAGGGCTGAAATTGTATAATGAAAATCATAGGCTTTCAGAAATCTTTCAATTGTTGTTGAAGGGCCATCGCAAACTCTTCTAGAATTCTGTCTCTATTGCGTTCAGTTTTAATGTACAGTGGGTCTCATGTTTTTGTAAACAGGTTTTTGTAGGGGGTCACTTTCAAAAAATCTTCTGTAACAGTCCACATCAGGAACACAGTTTTAAATGTCAGTACAAAAATATCTAATGCAATGCCTTGCCATGATTTTGAAGATATTGTACGTGGGATCACACGTATCATTGGGTTAGTACAATGCTGAAAACAATGTGATTACTATTATGGATTTAATAGCAATCAACCTTTTCCCTTCGCAAATAAGATAAATTATCAACATATACAAACATTAGAAGATGATCCCTCTATAGCAGGGGTCTCCAAACTGTGGCCTGGGGGCCAAATGCAGCCGTTTGCTTGACTTTACCTAGCCCATGAGCAATATTACATCCTCTGACTCCAAAAATGGGATGGATTTCCCCCCTATTACCAACAAAAGGGAACAAATCCTCTCAATGACACCAATGATTGGGTAAGTTTCTCCCAGTGACACAATGATTGGGCATGATTCTTCCCACCCAATGACACCAATGATGGAGCACAATTCCTCTCACCAAAGATGGGCATTTATTCACTCCCATTGATGCCAGGACATTTTCTACTTCCGATGGTCACAGTCCACCCCCCTAAAGTCTGAAGGAATAGTAAACTAGCCCTTTGTTTAGAAAGTTTGGAGACCCGGGGGCGTGGCCAACTGCCGAGCTGAATGGAAGCCTGAATCCTCAGCTCCTGCACTGAACGGATGATAACGGCCGTATACTGCTAATCCGACCGCTAAAAAATGAACCAACCGGATCCCCACGCGTTCGGGAACCAGAACGGAACATCACGGAAACGAAAAGAGTACCGACATCCGAAGAAATTGACGGATTTCTTCTCCTCCGGGAGCTCTCAAAATGGCGCCCGCGATACCTCACAGCACAACGAACGGGCCTATACTGATCTGCCTGATGCGGACGTCCTGAACACGCAGGCACAAGAGGAAGATGTGAACTCCACATCATCCCAGGAACCCCAGTCAGCATCCAACAGCCCAGCTAAGTCACGAATGAGACTAGAAACTACTACTACTCCAGCTCTGGAGGTAAGGCCTACTCTGGACAGTCTCCTCACACAGACACCAGCATCCTCCCCTATTGCGGCCTTCCCCACTGCTAATCAGCCTGTGATAGACACCATGTTAAAAGACATGCTGATCTCTCTACACAGCTCCTTACATTCTGATATCACCTCTCTAGTCACAGCATTCAAATCTGAAATGGTCACTGTGAGCAGCAAAGTAAATGTTCTTGAACAGCAGATGAGCACAATGGCTGTCACAGTTAATGATTTAGTCGATGCTCACGACCACACCAGAGAAGAACAACAATGGGTTTGCGCCAAAATGGCGGACCTCAAAGACCGCTCGAGGCGTAACAATATAAAAATCAGGGGGATACCCGAAACAATCTTACCCTCAGATCTACAATCCTATGCTAGAAAAATGATTTCCTTAATTCTGCCTGAGCTACCCCCAATTGAAACGGTCATCGATCGTATTTACCGACTTCCGAAACCACATCACTTATCTGTGGAGGTCCCACGAGATACCCTCATGAGAATACATTTCTTCCACACCAAAGATATGCTTCTAGCCAAAACCAGGAGAATGGAACATCTTCCTCCACCATACCAAAAACTGCAATTCTTTGCAGATATATCCCAGTACATGCGTCAGCAACGACGTCAACTACACACCATTACTAAGCCACTAAATAACCACAAGATTCCATATCAATGGGGCTACCCCACCAAACTCCTGATCAACAGAAATGGAAAGAAATACAGCATCCATACAGTTGAAGAAGGTATACAGCTTCTCCGTGAATGGGGCATTGTCCCTGAACCAATAATGCCAATACAGCAGCAACATACTGCAACCCAACTCCATGGCTCTTCTGATCCTAGGATCCGCTCCAGCCAATACACATGAGATTAGTGGTATCACTGTTCAGAAATCCACTGTAACCTCCGTTCCAGTGCCTGCTCATTGCAGATTGTTCACGAACACTACCCCCACAGATTGCTAGGTAGTCCTACCACCTTACTACCGAGCGCTACCTTTCTTCCCCTCACCATCGCACCTCCCTTCCATTGTTTTTATCTCCCTTTTATTGTTGTTTCAGCTTGTGTATATTATCTGTCTGCTTTTTCCCCCACCCGTCCTTTCCTTGGAGAGCACAACCCTCAGACCTTTACTGACTTCCGCACCTGCTCCATCAACCGACCAGTGGATCCATCGTCTTCGCAACTTCTACACCGACAATACCTGATAAGCCGTCAACTGTGAGTACTACTGCACCTCTCACGACCCTCCTTCACCATTGCACAGAATGCCTAAATTCTTATCTCTCAATGTTAAGGGTCTTAATCACCCAGCCAAGAGGTCGTCTCTGTGGAAAACTGCAATATCTTCTCACTGTGATGTCCTCTGTGTTCAAGAGACACACTTTAAAATCACTGCAGAACCCCCATGTACCAATAGACACTTCCCCAATATTTTTCGAGCCTCGGGGCCTGAAAAAAGAAACGGAGTTCTAATAGCAATTAAAAACACACTCTCCTTTTCACTACACGATAGCCTAGTTGACCCCAATGGCAGATATCTTGCAATAGATTGCTCTTTAAACAACGTCAGATATACTATTGTGGCCCTATATGCTCCCAACAAAAAGCAAATGAACTTTCTCTCCAAGCTTCTGAAGAAAATAAATAATTTTAAACGTGGCCAACTCATAATTTGTGGGGACTTCAACATAGTCCCGGACATCACCATCGATACCTCCTCTCACACCACTAGACCTGCCTCCCAAATGGGACCCTTCATAAGGAATAATGATCTCTATGACGTTTGGAGATGTCATCACACTACGGAAAGAGACTATTCCTACTTTTCTCCACGCCATAATTCTTACACACGCATAGATTACTTTTTGCTGGACAAATGGACTTTACCCCGTATATCTGCTTCAGAGATTTCTACCATTACATGGTCCGACCATGCACCGGTTATGATAACTGTGGAGGACTCTCCGACCACATCCAAAACTCGGATCTGGAGAGCTAATGCCTCACTTCTTAACTCCCCACAATATTCAGACCACCTCAAACAAGCACTGGAGGAGTACTTCTCCCTCAATGAAGAATCTGTTAATGATAATTTCACACTTTGGAACGCTCATAAAGCGTTCATAAGAGGAGTACTTATACAATTGGGAGCCAAAGAGAGGAGGAGGAGATCACAGCGCTTAGACACGCTTACTTCAGACATCAAACTCCTGGAAAACCAAAATCAATCCAATCCTAACCCCTCCACTAAACTTAAACTAGATCACCTTAGACAAGAATTACGAGCTCACCTACTTGACAATTACCAAAAAGCACATACTTACTTTAGAGCTGTACATTATTCTACTAGTAACAAAGCTGGTCGAGCCATGGCTACCAGAATTAAAGGTCATTACTCCAAGACTAAAATTCCTTTTTTATTTCACCCCACCACGAACAAAAAAGTAATAGATCCCTCTGCTATCGCAGACGCATTCAGCCACTACTATGAATCCCTCTATAATTTAAAATCAGACCCCAATACCACACAACCCTCTCCTCAGGACATAGACTCCTTTCTCCAAGAAATAAAACTTCCCAGACTCTCAAGTGATCAACTTCAGTCACTGACTGCTCCATTCACACCACAGGAAATTATTAACATCATTTCTGCCCTGCCCTCCAACAAATCTCCAGGACCAAATGGTCTCACTGGTGAATACTATAAAAAATTTAGCTCGCTCCTCAGTCCCTACTTTTCCAGAGTATGCAACGACGCTGCCTCCTCCTCCTCTCTACCTCCAGAAATGTTATCTGCTCTAATTATTACATTGCCGAAGCCGGGGAAGGACCCGTCACATCCACAGAATTTTAGGCCAATCTCTCTTCTAAATGTAGACACCAAGATCTACGCCAAACTTATAGCAAACAGACTGATAGACTTAATGCCCCATTTAATACATAGAGACCAATCCGGATTTACTAAGGGGAGACAAGCCTTTGATGCTACCCATAGAATAATTAATGTGGTACACCATGCTGAGCTCACTAGAACGCCTTCTCTGCTTCTGTCATTAGACGCAGAGAAGGCGTTCGATAGAGTACATTGGGAATATATGAAAGCAACCCTACTTAAGTTTGGATTCCAAGATACGATATTCTCTGCAATTTTAGCTCTATACTCGTCACCTTCTGCCCAAGTATATACCTCTGAAATGTTATCTAAACCCTTTCAGATCACTAATGGCACACGCCAAGGGTGCCCCTTATCGCCACTAGTTTTTAACTTAATGATGGAACCCCTGGCCGAACACATTAGAACACATTGCAACATAAAAGGATTCACCATTGGCCAAATAGAACACAAAATTAATTTATTTGCTGATGACGTCATATTGATGATCACGGATCCCCTTTCTTCCCTGGCTTCGGTACAATCATTATTGAAAAGGTTTAGTGATTTATCATATTATAAAGTGAATGAACATAAATCCGTTATTCTAGACATGGGTTTGGATGCGACCACTGGTAACCTTCTTAGAAATTTGTTCCCTTACTCTTGGACTGACACTGGTTTACCCTATCTGGGTATACATATTACTAGATTTACGAAATTACTCTTTTCCCGTAACTATCCTGTTATCAAACAAACGCTACTTCAAGACATGGAAAAGATATCAAAACATGAATTTTCTTAGGCAGGTCGTCTAGCTGCTTTCAAGATGATGGCGTTACCTAAACTGTTATATGTCTTTCGTACACTGCCTATACCAGTACTGCTTACTTATCTTAATTCACTACAATCTGCATTAACACGCTTCCTCTGGCAAGGCAAGAAACCACGATGCAATCACACAAAGCTCATCAAACACAGATAAGTAGGTGGCATGGGACACATAGATATTAAGGATTACTATATTGCTACCATCATATCCCAAACGAAAGAATGGTTTAACACACACACCAACACCCTGTGGGGAGCTATAGAGAACACAATGACACCTGGTACTAATCTATCCACCTGGCTGTTTAGCACCTCCACTAAGACTCCACAATTATCTCTATACTCACCTACCATACAAGCCACGGTCAAAACTTGGAGAACACTACACTACACTAACTGGACAAATCTTCCCCTACGACCCATTCCAATCCCCCTTGAAACACTACAACTACTTACTCCTGACCTCCACATTCCTGTCTGGATATCGGCCATGGCAACTTACACATCGGAACTTCGCTCTCTAATTAAATCCAATTCGCATACACTCAAGCAACAACAGTCGGCCACCCATATGACGGACTATCTAACATACTACAGGATAAGACATTGCCTCGCTGCTCACCCTTCTTTAGAAAGTTCTCTACCACTAAACATTTGGAAGTTCCTCTTTCTTAACGATCATATCTCTAAGGGGATCTCAATAGTATACTCCACCTTGCAGGGAAAACACATGTTTTACAAGTCCAAACCCCTTACAGACTGGGAGACAGACCTTGAAACACAATTCTCAGATTGTCAGTGGCAACAAGCAATTAAGTCCACTTACACATACACTGCTTGCTCCGCACTTTGGGAGCTCGCCCAAAAAATTACAATGAGATGGTACTTGACACCATATAGAATGGCCAAATTTAACAAACAAACACCGCATACTTGCTGGAGAGAATGTAACTTGCCTGGGACACTCCTACATATTTTCTGGTCATGCCCGCGTATAAAACTAGTCTGGTCCAAAGTAGAAACACTACTACATGAAGTTCTGCGCCTACACATTCCACTAACTCCTTCTCTGGCAATCCTCAATATTAACATTAACGACATTCCATCAGACCTATGTTTAATCACCACACACATTCTCTTAGCCACAAAACTCTTAATAGCAAGAAAATGGAAGACAACTGCAGCCCCATCACTGGATGAAATTATCATGGTAGTCCAAACGCACTATACATATGAAATTGTTCTCTCTAGAGGGAAACACAACCATCACCGCATTAAAACTCTCTGGCATCCCTGGTCGGTATGGTATGACCAATACCACAATGTTTGATTAACTCTTTGAATCTAGACAACCCCATGACTCTCCGTCCTCTTTTGCTTCTTCCCCTCCTATCCCCCCCCTCCTCTTCTCTTCCCCCCTCCTTTCCTTAAGCTCCCTCTCCTCTCCCCCCTTCCACTCCCCTCCCCCCTATATCTCTTGCCCTTCCATCATTGCTGTTTATAAGCTGATATTATAGACTGTTATGTACTAAAATGAACATTATATTGTACCTATTGTACCTATCATAACTACTGTTCCTGTAGTACCGTTTGTACCTACTGCGTATTTACATTGTTGTATGTTCGCTAAACTCAAACAAAACTATTTTGAAAGAAAGTTTGGAGACCCCTACTCTATAGATACAGTGGAGTAAGCGTGAGTGAGCTGTTATAGCAGTCTGTCCACTTTTTACTAGGAGTCATTTGAGCAGTTTCAAAGCTGCTTAATTACTTCTACAATTTGTGGAAGGTGCAACTCCCTCCGTTGCCTCACCCCAATCCCAACCACACCATGTATTCTGGGCTCAACTGCCCTTCCTGAGCCTCCGGGAGATCCATGGAAGGCTTCAGCTGATTGTACCTGTAGTGAAGCTGTAAAAAATTAAACATGGTCTCTGGAGGCAAAAGGCATTTAGACTAAGCACCATCTGCTGTTCACCATAGTCACATGCTGTTCACCCTTATATGTTAAGCCCCATACACATGGGCTAAATGTCAGGAGACTCTGGCCAATTGAAAAAAAAATTACCTACATTCAGCTTTTAAGTATGTCAGAGCCCGGCCTCTGTTAGACAAGCATGCTGGAAAACCAGCAGCCGACATGCTCCTCATCAGCTCTCTCAGCCAGTAGCTGAGAGCGCTGATTAGAGTGTTTTGGCTGAGAGCCTTCCCCATGTCATAACATAACAGCTCAGCAGGGGAGATTGCTGTGCCAACGTCGGATCCCGCTGGGTTGAACAAAAAAAACTGTTATGCCGTGTACAAGCGGTCAGAATTTCCGGCAACAAATGTTCAGTGTGAGCTTGTTGTTGGAAATTCTGCCCATGTGTAAGCTCCATCAGACATTTTTTGTTGGAATTTCCAACAAACAAAATTTGAGAGCTGGTTCTCAAATTTTCCGACAACAAAATTGTCATAAATTCCGATCGTGTGTACACAATTCCGATGCACACAATTCCACGCATGCTCAGAATCAAGCAGAAGAGCCGCACTGGATGTTAATCTTCATCTTCTTCTCTAGTGCCCTGTCCATAATGCCATTTTGCATCTGCTCCAGCAGGAACACAACAGGGACTGTGTCACTGATGCATGCACTGTCACAGATCACCATCTTTGTGGCCTCCTCAAATGGTGACAATACAGTGCATGCATCCTTGATGATTAGCCATTGGTGTGGGGGAAAAAAGCTGAGGCAGCGTGAGCCTGTTGTCATGCCGTATTCGCACAGGTACTCGATGATGGCCCCCTGCTGCATGTATAACTGCTGCAGCATTGACAAAGTCAAGTTCCACTTGGTGGGCATGTCACAAATCAGGAAGTTTATGGGCAGTTGGATTTCCCGCTGAATTTCAGCCAACCGAGCACTGGCTGTGTATGATCACCTGAAATGGCTAGACTCTTCTGGCTAGCTGTAGCACATCTTGCAACCATGGGTACGTATTTAAGAAACGCTGCACTACCAAATTGAGGACATGTGTCAGGCATGGCACATGTGTCAACTTTCCCTGTCTAAGGCTGGATTCACACCTATGCAGTTTTAGTGCTTTTTGCATTTTGCAGATTTGCACTACAGAACTTGTTCCATAGGAAACCAAGTTAAATGGACTGTAGTGCAAATCTGCAAAATGCAAAAAGCACTAAAACTGCATAGGTGTGAATCCAGCCTAAAGGCGGACAGGAGGTATGATCCATTATAGCACACCACCATTCCTGGCTCCAGCTGACGTGGTGTGAGCCTGTCCCTACAGAGCTGCAAGAATCTCTGCTCTGGTGTGGTTCCTGTCTTCTAAACACACCAGCTGAAGCATTGCATGCCACCTTTTAGCCTGACTCTGGGAATAGCCCTTTGAATGCTTAGGGTTACCTGATGTTCATAGGACAATTCTGCAGAGGAGGTCATGGAGGTAGTGGAGTAGGAGGGGGTAGAGCTCACAGGTCTGGCATCATCACCACCAACTGTATGGAGATGTGCGGGCATAACAAGCTGCAACACCGAGCCCTGTCCTGCATCCTTTTGAGTTGCAAGCAGCGTTACCCAGTGTGCTGTGAACAAAATATATCATCCATGCTCATGCTTGCTGGACCACGTGTCAGCAGTAAGGTGGATTTTACGGCTGACTGCCGTGCCCAACGATACCAGAACATTCCCTTCCACGTGATAGTAGAGAGATGGAATGGCCTTACGTGAAAAGTAGTAGCGACTGGGAACATGCCATTGTGGTACAGCATATTGTGCAAATTCACGGAAGGAGGCAGAATGCACCAGACTGAAAGGCAGAAGTTAGAGAGTCAACAGCTTTCACAAGCTTGCATTTAGACTCCCGGCATGTGGGTGGCAGGGGCTGTATTTTTTTTCCGCTGCAGCAGGTGGGGCAGAGAAATTACAGCTACAGCCTACAGCTGGTGGTGTGCTGCTGGCAGATGCGCTGCTGGGACCTGGAACACCCTGTGTTAGGTGCTCTTGCCAAGGGGCTGAGCGGTTGGAGGTTAAATGGCTTGTTAAGCATGTGGTACCCAAATGGCTGGTGTTTTTGCCACGTTTGATGTGCCTGAGATACAGTTTGCACATAGAAACAGTGTGATTTGCTGCAGATGTGCTAAAAAAGGCTCAGACAGCCCAAAGGCCCAGACAGCTGAACTTTGGGAAGTGGGCCAGGAGATAACAGCTACAGAATGTGATGGAATTTGGTGGCTGCTCTCTACTCTTTCTTGATGTCGGCCTCCTTGGGGGTGTGACCCCTCATCTTCAGTTTCCTCCTCTGCTCTATCTGGCACCCAAGTCGCATCAATGACCTCATCATCATCCTCTCCATCTCTTTCATCATCATCAGTACCACTGGAGACAACTTGGCAATACGCTGCGGCTGGGGGATCATGAATGCCAATTTGTCTACCAGTGTTCTTCCCTCTCTCTAGGCTCATGTTACTGTCATTCTCAACCTCAGAACCAACATCTGAATCCAGTAATGGCTGGGCATCATCAAGGAACAAGTGGCTGACGCTGTGGTCAAATAACTCAGCTGACTCCTCCATGGCTGATGTTGGGGCTATAGCAGGAATAGATGTGGACAAGGAGGCAGGTTTATCCACTCTAGCAACTGCAGGGAACTACACACTTGTCTCTGCTTGCGTGACAGAGGTTCAGTCAGTCCACCACCTCCTCTGCATGCTGTGGCTGTATAGCATGGGCAAACTCACTAAACAGAGGAAATTATGCCCTGCCTGAGGACTGACAACCACGTATAACTTTGCCTGTGGACACATTTGATGCTGGCCCCCTTACAGTGTCAAGGGAATGTCTGTCTCTCCTTGTTGTCCTCCCAGATATTATTTGGAGGGAGGGGGCAGTGCTTATAAGCAAATGTAAAGAAGAAGTGAAAATCTGTATGTAGATGCACTTTAATCAATGTAAAGTGGCATTTGGTGCACTTTAATTTGAGTACTCACACTACACAGACACACTCCATGGATACACTATAATAAATTGCAATATAATGCGCAGTGACGCACAGAACTATATGGTATCAAACTTGCAGTAAAGCACACAGAAGTAAATGGCATTAAACTTGCAGTAAAGCACACAGAAGTAAATGGCATTAAACTTGCAGTAACACTCACAGAAGTAAATGGCGTTAAACTTGCAGTGAGGCACACAGAAGTAAATGACGTTAAACTTGCAGTAACGAACACAGAAGTAAATGGCGTTAAAGTTGCAGTAATGCACACAGAAGTAAATGGCATTAAACTGGCAGTAACGCACAAAACTATATGGCATTAAACTGGCAGCAACGCACACAAAACTATATGCCGTTAAACTGGCAGTAACACACACAAAACTATATGACGTTAAACTGGCAGTAACGCACACAGAACTATATGGCGTTAAACTGGCAGTAACTCACACAGAACAATATATGGCGTTAAACTGGCAGTAACACACACAGAAATATATGGCATTAAACTTACAGTAACACACACAGCTATATGGCGTCAAACTGGCAGTAACGCACACAAAACTATATAGCGTTAAACTGGCAGTAACGCACACAGAACTGTATGGCGTTAAACTGGCAGTAACACAATCAAATAGATGGTGTTCAACCGTCACTACACTGATGCTATCTGAACTGTCCCTACTTTAGCTATACACTAATGTAAAGATTACTGACATGGACTCACTACACTACACTGAAAATATATGAGTTGTTCCTACGCTATACTAATGTATGTATGAATGACAGAGTCTCATTACACTACAGCGAAACTATCTGAGCCGTCCCTACTCTAGCTGCACACTATGCAAAGCTGAATGATGGTCCTCCTCACTACACTCACACTATCCCTAGACTGACACCGAACTAATATTCTATACTGACAATTGAAGTAAAATAGCACATTATAGCACACTAACTAACTAATAGCACTGAACAGAGCCCTTTTATATCTCCACGCCAAAATATGACTGAAAATGGCTGCCATTGAAAGAATACTTTTATATTGCGGGACGGGAATGTGCCATGATTGGATAAAGTCAGGAGGACAGTGTCCAATCATGAGTCTGATAGTGCTTTGTGCTCTGATTGGCTGAAGCTTTCACTGCTTCAGCCAATCAGCACTGCAATGCATTGTGGTCAGTTCAGGGGTGGGGGGGCGAACAATGGTCCAATGACCTGTTTGTTCGGGTGTTCGCTGAATGTCCAAACAATGAAAAATCAGCCCAAAATTATGCACGGGCCAAACCATTCGCCCATCCCTAATAACAACGTGACCTTAAAAAAATGGAATCTAACCACTTCAATACAGGGCTTTTATACACCCTTCCTTCCCAGACCAATTTTTAGCTTTCAGCGCTCTCACACTTTGAACGACAATTACTCAGTCATGCTACACTATACCCAAACCAAATTTGTATCATTTTTTTCTCACAAACAGCTCTTTCTTTTGGTGGTATTTAATCACCGCTATATCTTTTATTTTTTGCAATATAAGTGAAAAAACAGAGAGATTTTTGAAAAAAAAAACACTTTTTTTTAGTTTTTATTGTAAAATTTTGCAAATAAGTAATTTTTCTTCATACATTTGGGCCAAAATGTATACTGCTACATATCTTTAGTAAAAATAACTAAATAAGTGTATATTATTTGGTCTCCCTGAAAGTTATAGAGTCTAAAAGCTATGGTGCAAATCATCAAAAATACATTCTACTACTCCTCCCGAGTGTGGCAAAACCATGACTGTGGTATACCAGATAGGATGCTTCCAGAACCCCAACCTTACCTTATACCCCATTAACTTAAAGCGGGAGTCCGCCGGGACTCCGCATTTTTTTTTTTTTTAAAAGCCTGGAGCTACAAATACTGCAGCTGCTGACTTTTAAAATAGTGACACTTACCTGTCCAGCGCGCCCGCGATGTCGGCACCCGAAGCCGATCTGTAGATCGTTTCTCGGGTGCTGCCGCCGCCATCTTGGGTATGGGAATCAGGAAATGGAGCCTTTCGGCTTCATTTCCCGGTTCCCTACTGCGCATGCGCGAGCCGCGCTGCGCAATAAGGACGGTCCCCGCTGCCTCTGGGATCTGTGTGTTTTCCCAGCAGGCAGCGGGGCACTTGCGGAAAGGGGCGGGCACTTGCGGAAAGGGGCGTAATCTACGCCCCTTTCCGCAGAGAGCTATCCCGGAAGTGGGTGCATTTACCTGGATTATCCCTCCCTCCTGAAAAGTGGCAATTGTGGCGCCGGAGGGGGGGAGGATTCCGATGAGCAGAAGGTCCATTTTAGGGTGGACCTCCGCTTTAAGACCACACTGGTTGGAGTAAGAAAAGGCCGTAGCAGCCTACTTTATTATTTTAAACAAAATAAACAAATAAATTCCAATAGGAACAACTCTGTATGAAAAATATGTACTCTCAAGAATATAAAATTATAACAATAACAAACAATATCCCAATATAATTTCTGAATAGCAACCACTGCATGGCATTGGTCTGTGCAGGCAATTATCACCAAAACATCTGAACCCATGACCAACTTGACACTGCGGTCCCTCTCCAAGCGTAATAATGGGCCTCAAGCCGACAAGCAAGCTCAAAGACAAACGCTGTCCGCAGTGCCCCCATAACACTTTCCTTCTAACCTCAGTTATCCGGAAACCACCATCAGGATCCCATCCAGCGATAGTTCCTGAACCATTTTGCCATATCTCCTTCGCCTGCACAGACCAAAAACCCGCCACCGCATGAGGAAATAAAACCCACTTACTGCCGCATGCCCCTCCACACCCGAAGCGCTCGCTCAATACCATCCTGGATCCCAAGAGTCCACAGGTCAATGCCCACGTCATTCAAGTGAACTCCATCCTTTCTCAGGTATATCCAAGTCTCAAACTCGAGTTCTAAGTGTCTAATGGCCAACCCCCCATTCTGGACCATGAAGTTACTAACCGCCCTATTCACCTTCCTCCTGGCTCTATTCACCCCCTCAACTGACCTGGCCATCCGCCACGTGGTGCGGGCCATCATGTCCGACCAAACTATGACCATGTTTGGAAAATCCATGCTGAGACGCCACACGTCAAACTGAATATCACGCGTAAGGTCAATCATAGTCCTACTGCCCAAGTCATTACCTCCCGCATGGATCACTAGTACGTCTGGGGGCCTGTCTCTCTGCGCAAAACGATGAACCTCCCCCACCAATCTGCCCCATAACATTCCTGGAAAACCAAACCACTTGATACAGACCTCACTTTTAGCAAAACCTAAACGTCTGCCTCCCCTCCTAGCATTACCCCGTCGTGCCCCCCAGCACACATAGGAATGGCCCATTATCCAGACCAATCCTTTTGCCGTACCTGAAACAGAAGAAAACAGGAAAAACAGCAATGATCACCACCGTACAGTAACATCATAACATGAAACCAACACATTCCAACCAACCCCTTCCCCTGTCAACCTACTGCAAACCCCTAATCCAGCTATCCAGCCCAGGATAACCGTCCCCTCTCCCCCTTTTTTTTTTTTGATAGACCATAGCTAACCAAACTGAGCACCGATCACCATGAGGTGGCCCACCACCCCACTTGCCCCCAAACCATCCACCTGTTCCTCCCCAGGTGGGATGCAAGCCCCAGTAGATCCATCCGAACCCATACCAACCAGTCTACCACAGCACTACGAGTCCCGTCAGGGTACCACACTGCCCCTCCCCCTCAAACAGCATCCTGTGTCACAGGCGTATCAAAAGCCAAATCCCACAACCACATAGGGCAGGGAGTCCCAAATCTTTCCACCCCGGTACCAACTCCCGGAACCTCTCCCACTTGAACCTGGACAGCGCATCCACCACCACGTTCTCCACGCCCGGAAGATGCACCGCATGAATGAACACATTCAACTGCAGGCACCGCAACACCAGGTGACGCAGAAACCGAATGACCGGGGGGAAGAGGCCGTATGATGATTAATGACCTGCACTACCCCCATGTTATCCCCATGGAAACGCACTTTCAGGTCCCTGAATGAAGCACCCCACAGTTCCACCGCCAGAACCACTGGAAACAACTCCAGCAGCACCAGATTCGACGTGTACCCTGCCGCCACTCATGATTGCGGCCAAGGACCCGTGCTCCATTGACCCTGAAAAAACGCCCCAAATCCAAAAGCCCCAGCCGCATCGGTGAACAATTCCAGGTCAAAGTTGCTGACTGGCCCTGACATCCACATCGCCGGCCCATTGAACGACTCCAAAAAAGTCTGCCAGACCTTCAAGTCTGCCTTATGCGATTTCACTAATCGCACAAAATGCGTAGGGGACCTGATACCCGCCGTGCTGGCTGCCAACCTGCGGTTGAAAACCCGCCCCATCGGTTAAATCCGACAGGCAAAATTGAGTTTTCCCAGGACCGGCTGCAATCTCCTCAGCTGAACCTTCCGAACCCCCAACAACTCTGCTATCTCCCGCCGCAAGTCCGCTAACTTGTCTTCAGGCAACCGGCACTCCATGGCCTCGGAATCCAAGACAATTCCCAGAAGCACGATGACCGTGTGAGGTCCCTCAGTTTTGTCCGGTGCCAAAGGAATGCCAAATATGGCCGCAATATGCTGCAGCGTCGCCAGCAATATCGCGCAAACCTTGGAAACTGGCGGCCCAATGCACAGGAAATCGTCAAGATAGTGAATGATCGAATTCACCCCCGACACATCCCTCACCACCCATTCAATGAACAAGCTAAATTGTTCAAACACCGCACAGGAAATTGAACAGCCCATCGGTAAGCACTGGTCCACATAGAAACCATCCTCCCAATGACACCCCAACAAACGAAAACTATCTGGATGCACCGGCAACAAACGAAAGGCCGATTCCACGTCCGCTTTGGCCAGTAACGCCCCTTTCCCATACCTGCGCACCCAATTCACCGCTGCGTCAAAGGACGTGTATGACACGGAGCAAACCTCCTGATCGATCACATCATTCACCGACCCACCCTTTGGAAAGGAAAGGTGGTGAATAAGCCTGAACTTGAGGGGCTCCTTTTTGGGCACCACACCCAACGGAGAGACCACCAAGTCGTCCAAAGGAGGCACAGGGAAAGGGCCACACATCCTACCCAACGCAACCTCCTTCCGCAGTTTTTCCGAAACCACTTCCGGATGTTGCAGGGCCGACTTCAAATTGGGTGCCAACGGGGGAATCACCGCCAACGGAATCCTAAATCCATCCGTGAATCCAGCCTCTAGAAGCTTCGCTGCACTCCTGTCCGGATACCTACCGAGAAACGGCCGCATCCTTGCCACCATCACCGGAGTCCTCCCTCTTGTTGCTAACATCCCCCGGTCGGCCCTTCCCTTGCTTAAAGCATCTGGAGGCGGGATGAGCTCCGCCGCAGCCCGAACACTCGTGCTTGAACCGGCAACCAGAGTTGTACTGCAAACACACCCCTTTTTTATTTCCGGTCGGTTGTCCTGGGGCCGAAAGTCCACCGGCCCCCCCTGAAAAAACTGCCCGGGGCCCTCGCCGTCGTCATCAAATGCATCCACAAGCTGATGTCCTTGTGGTCCCATCGTAGGTCCGGCTGCACCACTCTCCGCTGTCTGAACTGTTCGTCATAGCGCAACCACGCAGTTCCGCCGTACACCCGGTAAGCCTCCCCAATCGAATCCTGGTAACAAAACAACGCCGAACAATGTTCGGAGTGTTTTTCCTCTATGACACTGGCCATAATGGCAAATGCCTGCAGCCAATTCGCAAATGTCCTAGGAATTAATCGATACCTCCGTTTTTTCCTCATCCTCCTTCTTGGAATTGTCAGGCTTCACCCTATCCAAGTTGAACTTTTCCAGCGGTAACAACGAGAAGATCTCCACATACTCACCCTTCCACAGCTTTTCCCGGACCTCCTGCTTTAAATGAGCCCCTAATGGTCCCTCGTAACAAACGTAGACCTCACATCTTGTCGCGTCTGCCAGCCTAGTAATGTCCTGCCTCCCACCTTTGTCACCAGACGCCGCCACCTGTTCACCCGCCGGAAACCACACTCTTGTCACTCCCCACAGCGTCCACAACCGGCCCCCCAACCACAGGTCCCAGAACAGGCCGAGCTGCCGCTATGCTCGCCCCCGCCATACCGCCCCCCGGGGGCACCCATGCCGCCCCCGGCCCCACTGGTGCCGTAACACCCCGTTCAAACTGACACACCAGTTCTTTCAAACCCACCAAAAAACCTTGCAAGCCCTGAGAAACCCCTGCCCCCCCCTGCTCAAAATGACCTGACGTACACAATCCTGGTAAAGTAGCAGGTGACTTACTGGGCTGCACAGGAGACGCCCCATCAGCCGATCGCCCATTCACTCCGGATACCCTCCCGACGACTGGAAGGGCGGCATCGTCCACCTCATCCGATTCCTCCATGGCTCCCAGCTCTCGCTCCACCTCCTCCGATGATGAGGACCCGCCAGACAGCTCTCCTTTGGCTGCCGCTGTGCTTGCTGCCATCCGTGCCCGTCTGCGCTCCGCGTGACCGCCCTCCGACTTCCGCTTGGCCTTGCCCAGACTGGTGTACGCCCCCACAGTCCCGCAGTCTCCATCCTTGCTTGCTGTGTCCCTGGGCAGCCTCCGTCCCGGACTGCGGCGATCCCCTGCCGTGGCTGTGGCTGGCCCGGGAATAGCAGACATCCTATGCCCCCTCCCGTCCCCCCCACTGCTCAGCTCCGCTCCGGGGGCGGGGCCAGCGCTCCGGAATGACTCCCCACAGTGCTCCCCTGCCGTCACCACCGCAGGCCCGGGAACCACCGCTCTCCCCCTTTTGATGGCTGCTCACCGCTCCTTTCCTGGGGGGTTGCCAGCGCTAAGAAGGGGCTCCAAAGAACAGTCCCCTGCCGTCAAGTAAGCAGGCCTGGGGACATCAGCTCTCCCCCTCGTGACTCCCGCTTGCTGCTCCGTTCTGGGGGCGGGGCCAGCGCTCACTGAAGCTGCTCTCCTGGCCGTTCTGTGCTCCATCCCCATCCCCCTGAGCCTCCCCCGCGTGGCCGATCCGGGCTGTGTAGAACCCTGTCCCGGGAGACCCAAGCTGCCTGTGGCCAATTTTGTCACGGGGGTGACACCGATCGTCCCGCCAAGCCGCCGCCCCCCGCCCGCTGTCCCCCCCTGTCTTTCGGGCGAAAACTGCTCCGGTGGCCGGAATCGCCGCGCCCCTGTGCTCACCCTGTTCCCCCCAGCAGTCATAGGCTAGGCTCCGGCCGTGTTACTAAACCCCCCAGGGTATCCAAAAGCCAGTCCTCACCCCGGACCACTGCCTGCTCCCTCAGCTGCATCAGAAGCCTCTCCACAGACTCCATGCTGGAACTTTCTCCTCTGTCTTCTGTTAACTCCGTGCATGCCCGAGGGGACTATATTAACTTTTCTAACCCCGCCCCCTAGGCACCCTAGTCCTTCCCTTAATTCTTTCATCTACTCTACTGTTAATCCCATCATGTCCGCCCTCCACTTATCGCCTTTTTGGCTGTCAGCTCCGGGCTCTCTTATGTGTGAGACTTTTACACAGCCTGGCCACATATATAGGCCCACCATTGAAGTAGCACCAGCATAAATTACACATCTCATTTCTCAACCCCCATTACAGTTTTGAAGACCCTGGAGCACCAGGACAATGGAAATGCCCACAAAATGACCCAATTTTGGAAAGCTAACACCCCAACGTATAATCTATGAGGCATAATGAGTCTTTTGAACAGTTAATTTTTTTTCCAGAAGTTTTTGGAATATGTGGGAAAAAAATGAAAACGCTTTTTTTTTTATAGAAAGTTATCAATTTATAAGATATTTCCAACACATAGCATGTATATAGCAAAACTGACACCCCAAATTACATTCTACTACTCCTCTCGAGTATGGCAATACCATATGTGTGAGACTTTTACACAGCCTGGCCACATATATAGGCCCACCATTGAAGTAGCACCGTCAGGCGTTCTACAAGCATAAAATACACATCTCATTTCTCAACCCCCTATTACAGTTTTAAAGACCCTGGAGCACCAGGACAATGGAAATGCCCACAAAATGACCCCATTTTGGAAATCTAACACACCAGCGTATAATCTATGAGGCATAATGAGTTTTTTGAATGGTTCATTTTTTTCCAGAAGTTTTTGGAATATGTGGAAAAAAAACACAAAGCATTTTTTTTATACAAAGTAGTCCATTTATAAGATATTACCAGCACATAGCATGTGCATAGCAAAACTGACACCCCAAAATACATTCTGCTACTCCTCTTGAGTATGGCAATACCACATGTGTGAGACTTTTACACAGTTTGGCCACATACAGAGGCCCAACATTGAAGTAGCACCGTCAGGCATTCTACAAGCATAAATTACACATCTCATTTCTCAACCACCTATAACACTTTTGAAGACCCCGGAGCTCCAAGACAATGGAAACGCCCACAAAATTACTCCATTTTGGAAAGCTAACAACCCCAACGTATAATCTAGAAAAGGAATATGTGGGAAAAAAATTAAAACACATTTTTTTTTATACAATATTGTCCATTTATAAGATATTTCCAACACATAGCATGTACATAGCAAAAAGGACACACTGAAAAACATTCTGCTTTTATACAGCCTGGCCACATACAGAGGCCCAACATCCAAGTAGCACTGTCAGGTATTCTAGGAGCATAAACCTATCACATTGTTAAAGGCCCTTCATATTTTCTAACACATAGCATGTACTGTACATACCAATTACAAACCAAAATACATTCTGCTGAGCAAAGGGTAAAGAAAAGATTACCTGTGGTTTTAGTAGTGTAGTGGCCCACAGAGGAGAGCATCGGTCCAAGTAGCAGGCAGGAACATGGACCGCAACAGCAAAACAGGCAGTAGGCAGGAATAGTCAGTACAGATAGAGACGTCAGCACAGCCAAAGCATTGGTCCAGATAGCAGGCAGGGATTTGGTCAGCAGCAGCAAAAGGATCCAAGGATCATCCATGCAGCAGGCATGAATACTGTCCATAGTACATGCAGCAGGCAGAGGTATGGTCAGCACACCCAGAGTATTTGTCCAGGGAGCAGGCAGGACCATCAAGCTTAGGGCATCGGTTAGGAAAGAATGGGGACAGGGGTAGAGTCTTCTCCCACCCAAATCGCTTTGAAGCCTCCGGACAACCAGACCCTGTTCTGGGAACACAGAAAACCAAAAACTGGTTTTCTGAACTCAGAACACTATTCTGGAGACCCTCACATATGTGAGACCCCTGTGTAGCAGGGTGAAAGATCAATCCAAGGGGCAGGCAAAAACATGGTCAACAGGACGAAGTCAGTGCAGGTAAAAGGCAGAAATAGACGGTAGGCAGAGGCACAGTCCAGGGTCATTTCACGTGAAAGGCAGAAAAATGGTAGATAAACAATGCAGATGGTAGGCAGAGGCATAGTCGAGAAACAGGCCTGGGCAGTTCATGCGGAAGACAATGATGTGGTTGGTTAATGCAGGAAAATATTCAGGACAGAAATTGAAAACGGGGAAATGGCAGTATTAGAAATATGGGCTAATAGTTTTCGAGAGTGTGATATCGCTTGAAGCATTCTCTAATGCAAAGGCCAGGTTGGGAGGGGCAATGGAAGCTGGTGTCTTTCCTAATTGCTCTTTTGGTGCACACCCGACATTTTTTTTGGCGTTGTCTTCCGGATCCTGCTGGTGGAATATGGTCTGGAAAATGGCACTCATGTAGTCTGCTGACACAATTGGAGCAAATGCTTTCTTGGGGGATACTTGTTGGTAGATCAGGGCAGTGACAATGCCTTCAGTAAACTTTATGAAGGTGGTGGGTGTTTCTGTTGTTTTTTAATAGATGATGAAAGAATTTAAAAGGGCAAAATGAAAAAAGTAAATTGTGACTTTTTTGTACCAGAAGAGGATTTTATTGTTGAAAGATAGGGCTGCAACATTTGATCGTTTAAATCCACCCCCCCCCCCCATGAATTTATTGTACTCGTTGATACAGGAAGGCTTGCGAACGGGACCGCGTCTTCTGTGAAGTTCCACCGAGGTGTCCTCGTGGATGGTGGACATGATGTACACATCTTTTCTATCCCTCCACTTCACAGCCAACACTTCCTCGTTCCTCAAGCTTGTCGATTCCCCCCTTTGAATGGTTGTGGTGACAAGACACCGTGGGAAGCCCTTTTCATTTTTCCTTGTTGTACCACAGGCCAATGTTTTTTTTTTAGGTATAGGTGGTGGAGAAGGGGCAAACTGGTGTAATAGTTGTCCATGTAAATATGATACCCCTTTTGGAGGAGTGGGAATGCCAACTCCTAAACAATTTTTCCACTTATTCCCATGTACAATGGACACTTAGGGGGCTGGAGCTGGGAATCTTTGCCTTCGTACACGCGGAATGAGTACACATAACCGGTGTTGCTTTCACAGAGCTTGTTGAGCTTCAAGCCGTACCTCGCCCTCTTACTGGCGATATATTGCTTGATTCCCAGCCGGCCTGTGAAATGCATCAGGGATTCCTCCACAGATATGTTTTTGTCAGGGACATAACGTTTGGCAAACTTCTTGGAAAAAGAATTAATTAGGGGGTAAATTTTATATCGTTTATCAAAGTTTGGCTGATATGGTGGATGGGTTTGGTTGACCAATAGTTATGCATATAATTTTCCTTTGTGTAAGCCCCATGTTGAGCATTAGGCCTAAAAACAATTTAAGCTCCACCACTGTTAGGGGTCTCCAGTCAAAAGGGGGGCAAAGCTGGAGCTGGGGTTGGTGGCAGTAAATTGTTGGGCAAAGAGATTAATTTGGACTGGGATGCCTTGAACTAATTTGTCAGGGAAAAATCCCTTTGGGAAAAACCTGCAGTGTTGACCTGCACACCTGGCTGTGCTGTAAAAGGGGGATTGTGGCGACCCTGTGGTAGAAGGCAGCCACAATGGGTTTGCCAAGGCATCTGGAAGCTGGGTTTGGGCCCTAATTATTTGGCGGGCACTTGTACTGGGCGTTTCCTCCTGGGGTCTAGCAGCGCTTGTACTGGGCCTCTCCTCCTGGGGTCTACAGCCGTTGGCACTGCTGGTAGCTGCCTGGTGTTCAGACCGTCGTCTTTTTGGATGGACTGCTTCCTCCTCTGATTCGGATCCTGATGTTCTGCCTTCGGGGATATCATATTCCGAACCAGAATTGGAATCAGAACTGCGCGGTGAGAGCTCCCCGTTGCTCTCATCGGTCAGACTGAGTATTTGGTATGCGTCTTCTGGGGTGTACACCTTTCTGGACATAGTGGCTGTATGTACTCTGGTGGCGGGTACTCTGGTGAGGTGGCGGGTACTCTGGTGGCAGGTACTCTCCTGGTGGCAGGAGATCAGATTAGCTGATCTCCTCCTCACACTGGATTGGTGTTTGAAGAGGAGAACCCAGCAACAGCGGTTACACATTGGTTTTGTTTACATTTAGTAACTGGCTTTGATAGGACATAGCCAGTCACGTGGTAAAGAGACAATTTCATTGGCTCTTTTCACTGATCGGGGCTGGGCTGCATCCAAGGGAAAAGCCTCAGTCCCGATCGCTGCTCTATGCACCACCGGAGGCACGCACGGGCACCGTGCACGCTGCTTCCCAATGCCGCTCTGCATAGAGACTAGGCATGTGCACTGACAAAAAAAGTGTTCATTTTCGTTTCATTTGTTTTTTTTTCCGGAAATTCGGAAAATCTAAAATTCAGAAATTCGGAAATTAGAAAATTCGGAATTCGGAAATTTCGGGAATTTTCACATTTAGATTTTTCGGATTTCCGAATTTCCGAATTTAGAATTTTCGGATTTCCGAATTTCTGAATTTTTGAGTTTCCAAATTTTGAATTTTCGAATTCCCGAAATTCCGAATTTCACATTTTCGGATTTCAGAATTTTAGATTTTCCGAATTTCCGAGTTTTGCATTTTTCGAATTTCCGAGTTTCGGATTTTCAGAATTTCTGAGTTTCGGATTTTCAGAATTTCCGAGTTTCGGATTTTCAGAATTTCCGAGTTTCGGATTTTCAGAATTTCCGAGTTTCGGATTTTCAGAATTTCCGAGTTTCGGATTTTCCGAATTTCCGAGTTTCAGATTTTCCGAATTTCCGAGTTTCAGATTTTCCGGATTTTCTGAATTTCCGAGTTTCGTATTTTCCCGAATTTTAGATTTTCGGATTTATGAATTTCCAAATTTCCAAATTTTCGAATTTGCGAATTTTGGATTTTAGGATTTTCAGAACTCCGAATTTTTGGATTTTCAGAACTCCAAATTTACGAATTTTTGGATTTTCGAAATTCGGGAATTCAAAGATTTGAAAGTCCAAAAATGTGAAAATCTGAAAAAAAAGAAAGAAAATCAGTTTAATTAATAACTAACTATTAAATTAATGAGTACGAATTTATCCGAAGTTACGAATGATCTGAAATAACCAATGCTGCATCTAAACAAATGGAACGGAACAAATTAATAATAAATAATTAATAATATGTTGTATTATTATTATTAGATTGTTACATTCCATTTGGTAAGATGTGGCATTCGTTATTTACGATAATTCGTAACTTCAGATAAATTTGTACTCGTTACGTTCACTAATACAAATTTGAAAGGGAATTCCAATACCTATAATTTAATAGTTAGTTATTATTTAAAATTATACAGATTTTCTTTCTTTTTTTCTTATTTTTGAATTTGCGAATTTCCAAAAGTCCGAAATTCGGAAATCTGAAAATCTCAAAAATTTGAAAATCCAAAAATTTGAAATTCGGAAATTCAAAAATTCGGAAATCAAAAAATTGGAAATTGGGAATTTTTAAAATCCAAAAATTCGAAATTCGGAAATTCATAATTTCGTAAATTCATAATTTCGGAAATTCGTAGATTTCGTAAATTCATAATTTCGCAAATTTTGAAATTCAAAAATTTCGGCAATTGAAAAATTCGGAAATTCGGAATTAACGAATTTGTCAAAATTTGTTAAAAAACGAATTTGGAACTAAATGAATCGGAAGTGCACCGCTAGGTAGTGGACCTTAGGACTGACTGCTGCAGATTGTACCGAGGAAGGTTCAGGACACAGGTCTACTAGATCACTAACACAGATCCCAGTAGGAGCTAGAGCATAGATTACCCAGGGCGTGGAGTCTAAGAGCCAACAGGTGTTTACCAGATCCTCCAGTGATAAGGAAGGACTTCGCTGCAATCTGGCTCCAGGGCGTGGCCCCTAGGGTCTCACAGCTCACACTCACAGTAGACTATAGGAAAAGAAAGCAGCAGGCTGGAACAACAAGGATAGAAAGGGGATAAGGCAGAGGTCAGGGTAACTAGCAGACAGGAACAACAGAATACACGCCAAAGGTTCAGGGTCACAGGCAGACAGGGATGGTCAGGGACATGCCAAAAGGACAAGGTCACAAGCAGACAGGAATCGTTGAGAACACGCCAAGGTCGGTAACAGAAACAAACATAGAGCACACGGCAAGCAGGAAACAGGAACCCAAATACACAATGGATACACAATAGTTGATCAGCAGCACTGGCTTGCAGTGCACAGGTTAATATAGGGTTCCCTGATAGGGCCTGGGGTGGAGCCATGCTTAGCCCCTGTACACACGGTCGGAGATTCTGCCAACCAAATCCGTCGGATTTTGTCCGTCAGATTTAGTCTGACGGATTGTGTCCGAAACTGTTGCATACACACGGTCGGACTAAGTTGTCGAAAAATCCGATCTTTCAGAACGTGATGACGTAATTTCGTTACGATGGGACTAGATTCAGGCTAGTAGCCAATAGCTTTGATGTAGGAATTTGATCTGAGCCTGCGTGGCACTTGGTCCGATCAAAATTCTCTACACATGATCGGATTACGTCCGACCAGCCCAGTTGGTCGGGAAATATTTCCAACATGTTGGAAAATTGGGTCGGACGGAGATTCGGACGGAATCAGTCCGATGCATACCACACACAGTCGGATTATCTGATGACACGGTCTGATAAGACGCATTCCGACGGATTCTCCGACCATGTGTACGCGGCTTTAGAGGAGAGGTTATAAAAACCACCAGATGGAAGTGGCTGGCCTCTTAGTCTGAACACATGAGGAGAGGTAAGCAAACAGAGGAAGATTACTACATAACCATGACACTAATAGAGACCAATTGCTCTGCTGTCCATCTCCACTGCTTTATTACCCCCAACAGGAAATGTCTGTGTCCCAACTGACACGTCGGATCCCCAATCGCCGCAGTAAAGCCAAGGACATAATATGACACCCACCCAGGATGGGAGATCCCATCTGTGGGCATCATTTAACTATGGCTGGGAATTGAAGTGGTTAAAGACCCATTTTGAGGCACTTTCAAATCGCTATTTCTAGCACTAAAACACCTGAAAACTGCCTCGGTATGAAAGGGGTCTTAAGCCCCATACACACTATCAGTTTTTCTGCTGAGTTTTTTCCTTCAGATTTACCAAAACCATATAATGCGAAGGTCAAACCTTAGGATTTTCAATTGGTATGCAATCAGGCAGGCCCTTGCACTACATTGTTTTGGTAAACCTGAAGGAAAAACTGTATGTGTATGGGGCTTAACAGTCTTTAGATGCATTCAATTTTTTGTCAGTCTTTTTTCCCCTACATTTTCACTTGCAGTAATGTACAACCTGTCCTAGCGTGACAATACTCACTTACTATACTGAGAACTGGGAAGATTGATATTATTTAGGATTCCAGCTCAGTGCACAGGGAATTACAAGGACAATGTATTCTGGTAGGATCAAAACATTTATTTTTGTACTTGCAGAAAACAAATTTAGCTCAAAAAATAAACGAAGCCACCACATATATAACTATAAGCTGCAATACATTTATATATATTATATATATATATATATATATATATATATATATATATATATATATATATATATAAAACCTTTAGTGCAGCCAAAAGGAAAAACTGAAAAATCAGCACAGGGGATATAATTTACAGTATGCAGGATGTGTGTCCCTTGTACTGATGCCTCTTCTGTTTTTAGAAACGTCTCCATTAATGTCCCCCTACTCCCGCCACCATATTCTTCCTGTGTGGCAGGGGTTAATAGAACAATGTTTGAAAAAATCAAAATAGCTTCTTAAAAAAAAGAACTAAATAAGATCTATTGGATCATTAAAGGAGAACTATAGCCAAAAAAAATTTCATGTTGGATAGAGTAAGGGAGGGTTATGACCCCTGTCAGATTTTTTCACTATCTGTGTTCCAGTGAGGAGATTTCCCTTACCTTCCTATCCCATAGCCAAATAAGAAGTCAGAGGAAATCCATTCAAATTAAGGGAATTCCTTGGGGGCCCCCCAGGTCACCAAAACTAGTGTCCATGTGAAAAAATGTAGCTGGATAACCGCACTCCAAAGTATTTAACTTTATTGCAAAAATATGATTAAAATCATAGCATCCAGGCTAATGTACAGACTAACTGCACAGCTGCTGACATGTTTTACACCAAACACGGTGCTTAGTCATACCTAATGTGCAGAATATACATACAAAGCTATATACACACCCAAACAATTAAACAAATGAATAAAATATGTGTATAACTCAATAACAATCAAAGAGGCACCTGTAAACATCCAAAGTCCAAAGAATAACCCTTAAATGGATAGAAAAAAGCCCTTTTACACCTAAATGTAGTTAATATATTGAGAACATGTACAATAGTGATAAATTGCATCACAAATCCTAACTTTAGAGAGAAAGATACGGGTGCAACCTAAAGAAAAAGACATATTTAAAAATATTTTTCATTTTGTATGTAAAAAAATCCCATGCATCGGCTAACACACAAAGGAAGAGAAAGAACATAACTCCCATTGTGTGTATATGCCGGTGCATGGTGCTCACTAGACATGTGCATTCGTTTTTGTCCGAATGCATTTTGGTCCGAATTTCAGGTATTTTCGTTTTCATTTTGACAAACGATAATGAAAGCACAGAATCCGAAAAACGAAAGATCCAACATAAATAAATGCTTTATTTTCGTTTTCATTGTTACAACAGTTATAGAATAGGAGATTCGACGTGACTTTGACAATAACAATCTGTGTCTATAGAACCTGTGGTCGAATGTGCCTAACCTTACCTCTATTAGTCCAAGATTATATAGAGAAAATATTCGACAGAGAAAAAAGATTTGACAGAGAGAAAAGATTCTGCAAGTTACTGTCCTAAAAAGGGGCACATGTTTCCCGTGCTTAGAACTGTCCCTGCACAAAGTTTCATTTATGCAGGAAAAAAAGTCCTTTAAAATCACTCGCAGCTATTATGAATTGTCGGCTCCGTAATACAGAGAACACTCATTGAAAGTCATTGATAAAAATAAATAAATAAATAAATAAATAAGCGTGGGGGTCCCCCAAATTCAATTACCAGGCTCTTCAGGTCTGGTATGGATATTAAGGGGAACCCTGAGTCAAATTAAAAAAAAAAATTGACGCGGGGTTCCCCCTAAATATCCATACCAGACCCTTCAGGTCTGGGTGATCTCGCCCCCCTCTGATGTAACACAGGCAGGTTTCCGTTACATCAGAGGGGGCGGGGTCACCCATACGTCACTGGGGAAGCCCGGGTTTCCCCTTGCATCAGAGGGGGCGGGGTCAGGTGACGGGTGGCAGACACTCTGAAGACAGAAGATGGATGGATTCACTGCGCTGGATCAGATCAGCCATCGCTGGACCCCGGAGAGATGATCATCCATCGCTGGATAGCAAGAGTGGATTAGCACCGCTGGAATCTTTTTTTTATTTTTTTTTATTTTTAATAAAGGCATTTTTCAAAAGTGTGTTTGTCTTATTTAACTATTTTTTACACTTTCTTTGTGAAATGGTAGGGGTACTTTTGTACCCCATTACCATTTCAAACAGGGGGGGCGGGATCTGGGGGTCCCCTTGTTAAAGGGGGCTTCCAGATTCTGATAAGCCCCCGCCCGCAGACCCCCACAACCCAGTGGTTGTGGGGATGAGGCCCTTGTCCTCATCAACATGGGGACAAGGTGCTTTGAGGGGTCACAGACCCCCAAAGCATCCTCCCAATGTTGAGGGCATGTGGCCTGGTACGGTTCAGGAGGGAGGGGGGCGCTCTCTCATCCCCCCTCTTTCCCTGCGGCCTGCCAGGTTGCGTGCTCGGATAAAGGGTCTGGTATGGATTTTTAGGGGGACCCCATGTAATTTTTTTTTTTTTGACGCGGGGTTCCCCTTAATATCCATACCAGACCTGAAGGGTCTGGTATGGATATTTATGGGGAACCCCATGTAATTTTTTTTTTTAATTTGACGCAGGGTTCCCCTTAATATCCATACCAGACCTGAAGGGCCTGGTAATTGAATTTGGGGGACCCCCACGCTTTTTTATTTATTTTATTTATTGTTTTTTATCAATGACTTTCAATGAGTGTTCTCTGTATTACGGAGCCAACAATTCATAATAGCTGCGAGTGATTTTAAAGGACTTTTTTTCCTGCATAAATGACACTTTGTGCAGGGGCAGTTCTAAACACGGGAAACATGCGCCCCTTCACAGGCATACTATAGACACCCCCCAGGTACGAAATTTAAAGGAATATTACACTTTTATTGTTTCACTTTAATCATTATTAAAATCAGTGCTCCTGAAAAAACTGCCATTTAAAAAAAAAAAATTTGCATCGATACATGTCCCCTGGGGCAGGGCCCAGGTCCCCAAACACTTTTTAGGACAGTAACTTGCATATTAGCCTTTAAAATGAGCACTTTAGATTTTGAACGTTGGAGTCCCATAGACTTTAATAGGGTTCTAAAGTTCACACGAAGTATGCTATATACTAGCTCCGTCTAATCTTCTTTATACATTTGACAGACAACATAAGCCTTCAAAGACAGATTCGACCGTAATTCATGTGGATTTTCGGACGAATGCAATTTTTGAACGAAAAACGAAATAAATAAAAACGAATTTAATAAATAAATTTTTCGGACGAAAACGAAATTCCGAAATGAAATATTTTACTCTACACATGTCTAGTGCTCACTAAATAACAGAATCACCAGAAAAAAAACATACACAAATATTCCCTGAAAAAGACACATATCAAAAGAGAAGAGTTACATTATGCCGCGTACACACGGGCGGACTGTATGGCGTACTTAGTCCGTCGAACAATCCGACGGACAGTCCGTCATACTTTCCACTGAACGGACTTGACCACACACGGATACCCAAACAGTCCATCGAAAGCTTGCGCGATGACGTGTACAGCACGTACGACGGGGCTAGAAATAGGAAGTCCAATACACAGCAAAGCACCCTTCCGCCATGTAAATCCTTTCTGGGCATGCGCCATTCTTAGTCCGTCGAACTAGCATTCTGACGAGCGGATTGTCCGCTGAAACCAAAGTACGACGGACAGAATTTCGAAAAATCCGGAATACTTAGTACGCCAGACTGCACGCTGAAAAAGTCCGCTGAAGCCCACACACGAGCGGACTGTCCGCTGAAATGTGTTTCGACGGACTAAGTACGCCATACAGTCCGCCCGTGTGTACGCGGCATTAGAGAAGGATTACTAAAATCTCATTGTAAGATGTATCTAGTCAAACCTGCTCCTTTGATACAATGTAGAGATTGTAATAAAGACAATAAATAAATAAATGAAACAAGGATAGGCTGATAGAACGATCTAAACCAAATCGTCTAAAACCAAAAATAAATTAAATATATGTATATATCCTGAAACTAACAAGTAAGGCAAACTGGTAAAAATTTATATATCCAGCTAATTAAACACTAATGAATATTCAACTAGTTAATGACATACACAGTTAAGCATGTGCCTAGTTAATCGCATACACAAAACACTACATTAACCGCTTGAGATTCGCGCTATAACCGAATGACGGCTACAGCACGGACCTGCTTTGCCGGGACGATGTCTATTGACGTCGTCCCGTGCACGAGCAGCCTGCGCACCCCCTGAGGGGCGCGCGCGGCGCGCTCTGTGATCAGCGAGTCTATGAGACTTGCCTGATCACAGATCGGAGCAAGGGGTTGATCCCGACCCCTTACCACGTGATCAGCTGTCAGCCAATGACAGCTGATCATGTGATCACAACAGAGCTGGTAATCGGCTACTTTTTCCTCCTGAGGAGAGAAAAACAGCCGATCACCGGCGGCGGTGAGAGGGACATAAGTCCCGATCACGGCGAGCTGGGGCCAGCGCAGTAGGTGCCCACCTGCCCCCTGCCAGTACCACATAAAATATGGCAAAAAGTGACACAAATTAGTGCCTATAGTGCCACCCATCAGTGCCCATAGTGCAACCCATCAGTGCCCACAGTGCCACCCATCAGTGCCCCCCGTCAGTGCCACCTATCAGTGCCCACAGTGCCACCAATCAGTGCCCACAATCTGCCTCGCACACACAGTGCTGCACCTCAGTGCCACATATCTGTGCCCATCAGTGTCATGTACCAGTGCCCATCAATGATGCCCATCAGTGCCCAGCAGTGCCACCTATCAGTGCCACCTATCAGTGGCCATCAGTTCCATCTATCAGTGGTACCTATCAGTGCCCATCCGTGCCACCCATCTGTACCACCCATCCGTGCCACCCATCAGTGCCATCTTATCTGTGCCCATCTTTGCCCATCTTTGCCGCCTTATCTGTGCCCATCAGTACTGCCTTATTTGTGCCTATCGGGGCCACCTTATCTGTGCCTATTAGTGCCGCCTTAACTGTGCCTATCAGTGCCCACCAGTGCCGCCTCATCAGCGCATTTCAATAAAGGAGAAAAATTACCTGTTTGCAAAATTTTATAACAAACTATTAAACATGATTTTTTATTTTATTTTATTTTGCATCTTTTTTTGTTTGTTTAGCAAAAAATAAAACTCCCAGCTGTAATTAAATACCACCAAAAGAAAGCTCTATTTGTGGGAAAAAAATTATACAAATTTAATTTGGGTACAGTATTGAATGACCGCGTAATTGTCATTCAAAGTGCATCAGCGCTGAAAGCTGAAAATTGGTCTGAGCAGGAGGGGGGTTTAAGTGCCCAGTAAGCAAGTGGTTAAACTTATGTCCATCAACCAAATAAAAGATATATATAATAGTGTATTAATTAAAACACGCTGGTATTAGCAGTTGCCCAGTTAGCTAGAAAATAAGGATGGAAATAAACTAATAAAAATTATCAGAACTAAATCGTCTAGAAACCAAAAATAAATAAATATATACATATAACCAAAACCAACGGGTCGGGCAAAGCTAATAAAAATATCTAGCTAATTAATCGCATGCAAGACGTAACATATCATATTAGACATGCTTCCATCAAAGGGATGGAAATATAGATAAATTGTATGAAAATAATAATAAACTGCGCTCAGGTATGGACAAACCAATTAATAATAATACCAAAAACTAAATGAGTAAACAAAAGGCTGCAGCTCAAAGTGGGATGCACACACTTAATAAACTAGGAAAAAGGGGTCAAGAGCTGCGCCACAGACACTATTAAGTAACCAAATGGATAATATATAATAATAAATAAATAAATTATTTATATATATAAAAATGTATTTAAATGATATATAAATCACATTAATCCCACATAACTTAATGAAAAAAGGACTTCAAGGCCACAGTTCATCAACCCAGAAGGAAAAAACAAGGATTATAGAATAAAGTCCTTTGTAAGGGTTCTTTTCGGGACACCACAGTGAATCCACACAAAACAGCAAGCAAGTGCCCGTCCCCTGAGAAGTGGATGCGTTTACCAGATAGCAACACAAATAAAGCCTTATTAATAGACCATCTGTGTCTTTTTCAGATGGTCTATTAAGATATTTAAGATGCGGACGTCACATGGTTTGTGGTTCCAGTCCAGAATGATGTGCTGACTTCATGGTCCTGGTCCTCCTGACCAGCCCCCAGGAAGGTTTTGGCCTGGGGTGTGGATCCACCCAATTTTGATGTCTCGGGGCTGGCTAGCCCGAGGCAAGGGAACTAAAGAAGGATTCTAAGGTGGTTGGGCATCGTCTCCGGTTTGGGAGAGACCCAGTGACTTCAAGCATTCCAGGGGAGAACTCTTCAGAAGAAGACCACATATGGGTTGGTTTCTTAGTAAGAGCCTGGAAGGGCTGAGGTACCCGAGAGAATCTGGTCTTGTGGATATCGCCAAGCTGGCTGAAAGATCCAGGTATCCTACAAGTGTTTTCAAGCTTAGTTTCCCTGCATGTTCTACAACAGCGTCTGTGGCAGAGACATTATCTTGTATGTTCTACAACAACATCTGTGGCAGGGACTTGTTCCTGAGTTAAGCACCTTGTTGGCTGCTAGGTCTTGTGAGAGAAGGACTGTCCAACCTGAGTGATCATCCAGTTGCAAATGGCTATTCTCTGGTTGCAATCAAAGTCAGCAAGTTCTTCAACATTTTGACTTTGATATTAAGAGTACCTGCATTTCCTTTCCAATCCTCTGAACCCAATTTAAGAGACTGTTCATTGTCTACGTTTTGCAAATAAAATCCATTCAAGTGGATCTGTTGTCGGTCTCTCAAGTTACTGGGCCATTTACCACGGGACACCCTTAGACGTGCAAGAAGGAAAACAAAAGGTAACGGTAAGCCCAAAACTAACCAGCAGCTCCTTCGGGGGTTAGTGATAAACATACATAATAACTAAAGGGACTCTAAACAATCAATGTGTGGAAAATTTTACTCATAAAAAATGAAATATCCCACTCAAAGTTGTCTTGTATGGAGGTGGAATATCCAATAAACCTCCCTCTTACACAATAAACTAAACCTATCACCTCCTCTTTTAGGCAGAATGACTGAAAGAGGGGGTGATAAGTTTAGTATCTTTTTGTAAAACTAGTGTCCATATTGGAAGATTTCCTCTCTATTACTTTTCTGGGAACAACTCAAAATTTGGGATTTTCTTTTACTTTCACTTTTATTGATAATGATAAACAGGACAAATAGAGAGGGGGTAAATCTCCTTGACAGGGACACAGACAGCAATAAAATCTGACAACTGTTCTAATCCCTTTGCACTCTTTCCAAAACAAAAAAAAAGTTTTACCTTTAGTTGTACTTTAACCACTTCAATACAGGGCACTTTCACCCCCTTCCTTCCCAGCCCAATTTTCAGCTTTCAGCGCTCTAGCGCTTTCAGTGACAATTGCGCGGCCATGCTACACTGTACCCAAATGAAATTGTTATCATTTTGTTCGCACAAATAGAGCTTTATTTTGGTGTTATTTATTCACGACTCCGTTTTTTTTTTTTTGCGATATAAGCGCAAAAAAAGCGGAAATTTGGGAAAAAAACAATATTTTCTTTTTTCTATTTGAAAAGAAATCCAATAAAATCAAATTTTGTCATAAATTTAAGCCAAAATGTATTCTGCTACATGTTTTTGGTAAAAAAAATTCCGTTAAGTGTATAATAATTGGTTTGTGTGATCACGGACATATGTACGCAAATGATCATGTACATATGTGTGCAGGTGATCACGTACATATGTGTGCAGATAATCATTGGGACATGTGATTTTAGTGGGACATATGTGGGGGACATGTTTTTATTATTAGGGACATGTGTTTTTATTATTTGGGGACATGTATGTTTTGGGGACATGTGTGTTTTGGGGACATATGTGGGGACTGTGTTTTCACTGTGTGGTGTGTTGTGTGTTTACACTACACTGATGATCAGTGAGTAAAAAGCTGTGAAAAGCAGCCCATACTCACTGATCATCAGCCGGCTGCAGCGTTCTGCTCTCCTCTTCTCAGCGGTGACTTCCGTGTGAGGAGAGGAGAGCCGATTGCCTAGCAACCGGCTGTTTGTTTACATCACATGACGGCCGTGATTGGACACGGCCGTCATGTGATCAGGAGGGCCAATCACAGAGCCCTCCTGCCGATCTGAGATGTGCCGTGTCCGGGTGACACGAGCACATCGGGATCGCGCCGCTGCGCGGGCGCGCGCGCGCGCGATCCCGCTGCTCCTGAATGACGTTCCTGAACGTCCTATCAGGAGCAGGCGGCTCCCACCCGGCCGTATATATACATTGGCCGGGTGGGAAGTGGTTAAGTAAAATCATCACATTATAGCCACCTTTACAATGTTTTAAATCTCAACCACATGCTAGGGATTTCTAATATATGTAAAATTTTACAGCTGCATGCAGCAGAATAGCAGATCATTTGCTTCAAGCCAAATCAGAAGTTACATGATATTGGACAGTGTGGAAAATACTAAAGGAAAACTTGGACCTACATCCCAATGAGGAAACCCAAACCTTTTACATTCAGAATAAGAACTCCAAATATAGATTTGACAAATGTTACCATTGTGTTAGGCATAGGGCTTTCAGACAGATTCCTTTGAACCAAGAGAGATTTGAAAGTTGTAGTCTTTTACTTTAATTGGATAGATGGAAATAGATGAAAATGATGTTGTGTTTGACAGTAATCTTAATACCAGAAACATAAATAATTATTCAAATGTTTCATTGGGTGATACAATAAACCTACTGTAGATGGCCAAGGGTATCCAACTTCTTAGATGAAGGGTTTTGGTTTCATGATTTTCAGTTATACCAAAGTGATTACCACACTCTGTTTCACTTTTGTATTATATTAACAACTACCCTTTCTTTTACAGAATCAAGAGTTCCTTTTAATTTTGGCAAATGTTTACAATTTGTGGTCATCTTTTATTTTCTGGTATTTATGATTAATCTAATCTTCGTAGGTTATAAGTACTTTGATTACAATACATTCATGAAAACAAGTAAAGCACTGTTTGTAAGGATTCATGCACATTGGATGTTTTTACTGCTGCTTTTAGGGGCGTCAGGCATTTTTTACTTCTGCTTCCAAATGTCCCTCCATGTTAAATAGATAAAAACAGATTGCATACTGGCCTAGGGCATTAACCAACAACAATTTATTGAAGATAAAATATAACTACTCACTAACATAGGTAGTAAAAACGTTCATCAAGCCACTGCAAGTGGCTGCAATCTCCCAGCTTTGCCAAAGCCTCTAGCTCAAGGAGGACCTCCCCAGGGTCTTTACTGACTGAAGTGTTTCAAAGGTTTGTCCTTCTTCATCAGAGCCAAACAACAAATGATCATATAGCCTTTTAAATACCTTCAATCTTATTGCTGTCCCTCCCACAACATGAGGGTCAGAGCCTCCTCCCAAAATAGGGAGGGGGAGAACGTCCTGCCTTTGCATGGAGTCATGCTATAATAGTAAGAAAAAGAGGGGTTGGGACTTTGAATGAGGTAGGTCTAGCATGGCTAAAAGATGAGTCAATGTAAGAAGACATGTTTTAGTCAATACATTAAAAAACATGCCATAGCAAAATAAGTACATGCATGGTAAACAAGCATATCAATCACATATTATTAACCAGATATTCATAAATACAATAATAGCAACTTAGAGATGACATATAGAAGTACAAGACAGGTGTCCATCATAAAGAATCACTTGAAAAGCAACATGGTGGGGTAACTTGGTAATGGATGAAATAAAACCATCTAAAAAGAAAATGGTGCATCAAAATTGGCGCCCCACACTTTTTGTGGTTTCCTACCACATCATCAACCATGTGAACATGAAAACTGGAGGCTGCTTAAAATGTTCATCCCAGGAGCTGAGGAAGGGGCCTGCAGGAAAGCCAGATGCACATCATGATCCCCAAAGAAGTGATCAAAAAGAAAACCAATGCGGTAAAAGTGCTATCTTCTGACTACAGAGTTCTTTTCTGACTTGGACTATCACACCTATGCTCAGGAGATTATCGTTTCTATAGCCCCTCCATGTTAACCTATGTGTCCATGCACACAAATACTTTTAGCAGCATTTAGTGGCAGGGGCTTTTAGAGGCAGGAAAAAAAAACCACTGCCTGTGTGTCCAGGAGCAGCAGCGTTTTGGCAGAAAAAACAATTGATGCTTCTAAAGGTGTCTAAATGCATGTTAAAGTGGTTGTAAACCCTTACAAACCACTTTGACCTACAGGTAAGCCTAGATTAAGGCTTACCTGTAGGTCCAAGCAATATCTCCTAAACCTATATGGTTTAGGAGATATTTGCCCGAAAACGGGCACCGCTGTCTACGGCGCATGCGCCGTAGACAGCGGCGCAGGCGCACTGAGCGCGGCAGTTCCAAGAATGGAGCTGCCGCATTTGTCGACTCCCGTGCGCATGCGCGGGAGTGACGTCATCGCGGCTTCGCCGAATGACAGTGGCGGAGCTGCGAGACGCCACCAGCAAGATGGATGCGGCGGACTACAGGGGACAGCGGCGACTTCGCTGGCTCCTGTGTCAGGTATGTGACACATAATGGGCTACTATGCGATGCATAGTAGTCTATTATGCTTTACCTTTGCAGGGAAAAAAAGAGGAAGTAAACTCATCAGGGTTTACTTCCTCTTTAACGTCAGGCATGTTTAGCACTTTAGCATTAATTCATTTTATGAGCAGAATAAATTAGTATGCTGGGCAATGAAATCAATTAATGGACAAACCTTAGACACTTTTACAAGCGCAAGGCGTTTTTTTGCCAAACGCTGCTGCCAGGAGGAAAGGCTTCTAGGAGAGTAAATTATAGTAGTGAAATTACAGTATTTTTCAAGGTTCTCCTCAAATCTATGTTACCTTCTGAGTTGAAGCAGAAAGGTTTGTTGAAAGGAGAAAGAATCTGGAAACCAGGAGTTGAGATGACCCTCTGTAGCTCTATCAGTCTACAAGTGATGAACCTCCTGAGATAAGTTTTTCACCTTGTTTTCCACAAAAAAACAGGGGCGTTTATACATGGCCATACAAGTACCAGAAGTGATGCTATCACACAGACCAGAAGTGACGTGGACTGCATCACAAAATTTGTTCCAATGTACATAGAAACATAGATGAGCGTTTTTTTACTGCAATTTTGTGAGTGTTTTTAATCTTAAGTGGGCAATATAATGTAGCACTAACCCCCGAAGGAGCTGCTGTTTTTTATTTGGGCTTACCGTTACCTCACCTGCTCATTGTGTCCGTCTTAGGGGTCCTGTTATAGAGTGGATGAACATTAGCTCCGACACTTAGTCCTTTTTATGAGTATTTATTTAACAAGAACACACACTTTTGCAATAGAGGGGTAGAGGAAAAAGGGAATTCAGGCACCTTTGTAGTTTTGCGGGATAAAGGTATTTTCTTGATCCAGAGGACAAAAGATTTCCACTAGCTGGATCTTACAATCACCGGATAGGCCTCTCTCACTGACCTAGCAGCCGGTGAGATGCTCAAACAAAGTATCTGCAACAGACTTGATAAATTTAGCGATCTTGTTATGCAATCCTCTGGGCACAATAAGCTTCTGGTTGCAAAGATTAAAGAATTTCCCCACAGTACCTGATTCTTTCAGCCGACCTGACGATACTGTGTGGTAGACAACCCAGGATGCATCCTCCAACTGAGTCTCCAGGCTTCTCGATGAGGCACCAGCCTTATTGCTTGGTCCTCCTCAAAAAAGTCCTGGATCCTCCAGTTGCTTGGCTTCTCCCCACAGGCAAGACAGCACAGGATCATCTCTGGATCAGTAGGCCCCAGAGCCTCTGGGTCTACCTTTCAGTTGCAGAGCCTCAGGCCAGCAGGCCCTGAGACATTGAATGAGGCAGAATACACCTCAGGCCAGGAGGGCCACGAGGTTGGGAAAAACAAACCACTCTCTCGATTATATGAATGGTAACAGCGCTCTCTGCAGGGACATCTCAATCCATACACCAGGTCCACTCACAGGTGCCGAGGCTCAATGTGTCCCAACACACTCCAATGCAACAGTAGTAAGAAGAGCCGGCAACACTGTAATCCTTGAAGTGTCGTTTATTGGTACATCAGAGTGACCGTAAAACAATAAAACTGACGCGTTTTGGCAATAGTCTTAGTCTTCTTACTACAATAATATAGCGCCTGAATGGGATTATAGGATTTATATAGCGCCAACAGTTTGTGCAGCGCTTACAATGAAAAGAGGGGGCAGCACAATTACAATACAGTTCAAAACAAAAGGGACAGGAGGGCCCTGCTTATGGAGCTTACATGATGGGGGTGGCTCCGGTACAGTTCTTAAGTGGGTGTGGGATAGTCTTCCCTGAGTAAATGAGTTTTCAGGGATCTCCTAGAGGTCGACAGGGTGGGGGCTTATCAGACATACCGGGGCAGAGAGTACACTATGTGGAGTATTCTGTCTGAGCCTTAGAGGTAAGGAAGTTACCTAATTGGAAGTGGCTATCCTGACCTGGAAGATCTTTCCACAAAACTTGTTTAAACAAAGCGAGATATGCCCACCAGTAAAATGAGAGACATCTTCATTTGGTGAGTGTGGTGTATTGAGGGGAATGGTGGTCACCATTTGCACCATGGTGAAGATTTTAGGAGTGGATGTTGGGATCGCTATCTGGAGGCACTTAATTCGGTATACTAAGGATACTCATTTGAGTATGCACTGACACAGAGGTGGACATGTGTACATGTAATTTAAATAGTGAAGCACTGCCTGGAATGACAGACTATTTTTCTTAATTGTACCAATTGATATATCATGTATGGTAGCTGCTAACTCTTTTTATATTAAGTTTTTTATATATTTTTTAAATTTTGTGTGACTCTCTAAGCTCGGAGTGTTTTGAAATTGTTTAATTATAACAAAGATATCCAATAAAAACATTTTTTAAATCTAATTTCTTCTTAAATTCAGGCCAATATGTATTCTGCTACATATTTTTGGTAAAAAAAAATCCCAATAAGCTTATATTGATTGGTTTGCACAAAAGTTATAATGCCTACAAACTATGGGATATATCCTGGAATTTGTATTTATTTTTATTTTTTTATACTAATAATGGTGGCAATCAGTGACTTATGCCACGTACACACGAGCGGATTGTATGGCGTACTTAGTCCGTCATACAATCCGACGGACAGTCCGTCATACTTTCCACTGAACGGACTTGACCACACACGGATACACAAACAGTCCGTCGAAAGCTTGCGCGATGACGTGTACAGCACGTACGACGGGACTAGAAATAGGAAGTCCAAGACACAGCAAAGCACCCTTCCGCCGTGTAAATCCTTTCTGGGCATGCGCCATTCTTAGTCCGTCAAACTAGCATACTGATGACCGTATTGTCCGCTGAAACCAAAGTACGACGGACAGAATTTCGAAAAAAACGAAATTCTTAGTACTCCGGACTGCACGCTGAAAAAGTCAGCTGAAGCCCACACACGAGCGGATTGTCCGCTGAAATGTGTTTAGACGAACTAAGTACGCCATACAATCCGCTCGTGTGTACGTGGCATAATAGTGAGACTGTGATATTGTGGCAGACATTTAAACACTAACTGAAGCTTTTGACATTTTGTGGGAACCAGTGACACTAATACAGTGATCAGTGATAAAAATGTGCACTGTCACTGTACTAACACTGGCTGGGAAGGGGGTAAAATCTAGGGTGATCAGTGTTTTTGTGCACTGTGTGTGTGTGTGTTGTTTTTACTAAAGGTTGTGCTGTTTTTTTTTTTTATAAATCCATCACATCCCTGCTGACAGAACAGAGTTCAGCCTTATTTACATAGCCCCTCTCCTCACCAATCAATGGGTGGCGGCGGACATCCATTGGCTGCTACCCACTGATCAGCTTGTGCTGTGTCTAATCACAACACAGCAGCAATATACAAATCCCCTTCGTGTCTGGCATGGATATTAAGGGGAACTCTGTGGCAAAATGTAAAAAGTGTTAAAATATATTGGCATGGGGGTCCCCCCCCCCAAAATCCATACCAAAATCCATACCAAGCCCTTCAGATCCGATATGGATGGTGGGGTGGGTGCTTTGGGGTCTTCCCCAAAGCACCTTGTCCCCATGTTGATGGGGATAGGGGCCTCATTCTCACAACCCTTGCCTGGTGGTTGTGGGGGTCTGTGGGCAGGGGGCTTATTGGAATCTGGAAGCCCCCTTTAACAAGGGGGCCCTCAGATACCCCCTAAGTGAATGGGTATGGGGTACAATATACCCATACCGATTCTTCAAAAAGTGTCAAAAAAGTAAAAACCACTGCAGACAGTTTTTTGACAATTCCTTTATTTAAAAAAAAAGTGTTCCGCAAGTAAATCCATCTTCAATCACAGAGCCGACGGTCCAGAGGAAAAAAAATTGAAAATCTCTGCCTCCCATGGGAGGCATCCTGCAGCCTTTTCATGATGAAAGCTGTTATATAGCCAAATGTGGGGCCACCCAGTGACGTAAACATGTGGCCCCCCCCTTGGCTATATAACAGCTGTCGCTGCGAAAAGGCTGTAGTCGGCAAGATGCCTCCCATGGAGGTGGAGTTTTTCCTTTTTTTTTGGTACTGTCGGCGCTGTGATTTAAGATGGATGGACATTTTTTACTTTTTTGAAGTTTTTTGGTGAAAGGGTAGGGGTACAATGTACCCCACACCCATTCACATAGGGGGGGTCGGGATCTGGGGGCCCCCTTGTTAAAGGGGGCTTCCAGGCTTTGATAAGCCTCCCACTCGCAGACACCCACAACCCTTGGGGATGAGGCCCTTGTCCCCATCAACATGGGGGCAAAGGTGCTTTAAGGGGGACCCAAAAGCACTCTCCCCATATCGAGGGCATGTGGCCTGGTACAGTTCAAGAGGGGGGCCTGGTATGGATTTGGGGGGGGGGGGGGGCACGCCATTTTGTTTTACATTTTGGCGCAGGATTCCCCTTAACCCCTTCAATACACTGTGCTGTATAAATTACACTGCCTGCATTGACTAAATATAGGCTAACTAGCCTGCCTGCCTAATATGGCTCAAACTATCTCCGTCCACACACTATACATGGCCGCTATGTAAACAGCCTTATATAGTGCCTTATATAGTGTGAGGCATGGACTTAGTCCCCCTGAGCCATGATTGGCTCAAGGCTCCAAGACTAATTCATTTTTATGAATGTGAGCCTATGAACGGAGTCTGTGGACAAGCGCACTCTTTGATCTGTTACAAACCATCCAGCAGCACTGAATGTGCGTTCAGAAAGCACGCTGGATGCAGGACAGGTTGGTAGCACAATTGCATATTGAGCAAGTTCTAGCCAGTGGTCCATCCTCAAGCCCCAGTAACTCAGTGGATGCTCTGTTGGAAAGGTCTCCAAGTCTGCTCTTGCCCCTAGATATTCCTGCACCATGTAAAGCAGACGCTGGTGATGGTTGCTTGAACCGATCAGACCTTGGTGCTGAGGACTGAAAAATTGTTTAAAGGCATTGGTCAGCTGGCCACCTTCTCCACCACTCTTCCTCTGACTGAAGGAAGCCTCAGCAACACGTTGTCCAGCACCAGGAAATTGTAACCTCCCAGGGCCTGGAAATGCGTTGCACAAACCTTTCTTCAAGGCCTCCTGAAGATGTTTCATCCTCTGCTCCCTCTGTGAAGGCAGGATGAGTTCTGCAACCTTACCCTTGTAACGTGGATCAAGAAGGGTTGCCAGCCAGGAATGATCCCTCTCCTTGATACCACGAATCCTAGGGTCCTTTTGCAGGCTTTGCAGAATCAGGGAGGCCATGCAGCGTAAGTTTGCAGAGGCTTTCGATTCTGAGTCCTCTATGTCACTAAGGATCACATGATCAGTAACTACCTCCTCCCAGCTACGTACAACTCCTTGGGTTTCTGGGGACTGAAAATCACCATCCTTGGGCCCTCCTAAAATGGTGACAGGACAGTGCATGCATCCTTGATCAGTAGCCACTGGTGTGGCAAAAAGAAGCCATGCTTCCCTGACCCTGCCCTGGTGCCATACTGGCACAGGTACTCATTGATGGCCCTCTGCTGTGTGTGCAGCTGCTGCAGCATCGCCAATGTTGAGTTGCACCTGGCGGGCATGTCACAAATGAGGCGGTTGGTTGGCAGGTTGAATTTTCTTTGAATGTCAGCCAGCTGAGCACTGGCATTGTATGACCAGTGGAAATGACCACAGACGTATGCCAAACATGGAACATGGGTCAAGTGTCCCTGTCGGAGGGCAGAGACAATCTTGATGCCATACAACCATTCCTGGCTGAAGCTGGCGTGGCGTCAAACCCCCTCTGAGCCTGTCCCTGCAGAGCTGACAGAATCTCTGCCCCAGTGTGGCTCCTGTCCCCTAGGCAGCCCAACTCAAGCACCACATGATAACTTTTAGCTTGACTGCTTGTGTAGTCCCTTGCAGGCTTATGGAGCACCACTGGTTCAGAGGACAAATCTTCAGAAGAGGCCATAGAGGAAGAAGAGTAGGAGGGGGTGGAGGTGAGAGCTGTGGCAGAATCACCACTAGTATTTTGGAGGCCTGGTGGCAGAACAAGCTCCAACAACACTGAACCCTGTCCTGCATCCTTTCCAGCTACAAGCAGAGTTACCCAGTGCACTGTGAAGGAAAGGTAACGTCCCTGTCCATGCCTGCTGGACCACGAGTAAGCGGTAATATGCACATTACTGCTGACTGCCCTGTTCAACAAGGTTAAAACTTTGCCTTCCACATGCCGGTAAAGAGCCGGAATGGCCTTCAGTGAAAAGAAATGGCGTTTTGGAACCTGCCACTGAGGTACAGCACATTTCACAAATTCACAAAAGGAGACAGAGTCTACCAGCTGAAAAGGTTGCTAGTTGCAGTGCTAGTAATTTGGCCAAGCTAGCATTTAGACACCGAGCATGTGGATGGCTGGGACCAAATTTCTTTTTATGGTTCAGCAACTTGGGTAGGGAAATTTTAGTGCTAAAATCAGATATTGGTGTACCACTAGCAGATTGGCTGCAAGTAATTGGGACACCTATTGCTATACCTTCATTCCTCTCAGTGCAGGCTTTTGAGAGGACTGGAGATATAGTAGGGTTGGAGATCCCAGATGAGGAGAAGTCCGCCTTTTTCTTTGATGTGGGTCTTTCAAGTGCTGCTGCCAATGGACTGCATGGCAGGTCGTCATATGTCTGGTTCAGCATGTGGTGCCTAAGCGGCTGCTATTTTGGCCACGCTTGATCCACTTCAGACATAGGTTGCAAACAGCAATGGTGCGATCTGCTGCACACGTGTTGAAAAAGGCCCACACCAAGAAAATTTTAAAAGTCAGCGGGGAGTCAGCAGTGCCCTGAATCTGCAGAGTTCTGCGGTGTGATGCAATAGGTTGGCTGCCTTTAAGCTGCCCCCTAGAGTACATCCTACCTCATTGGAGTTGTGCCTCCTCCTCCTCTCTTCTCTCAGGCCCCCTCGTACAGTCAGTGACCTCATCATCCCCTCCCTCCTCATCAATGGAGCAAACTTGGCAGTATGCTGCAGGTGAGGGAACATGACTGCCACTTTCTTGTCTTTCTTGGGCACCCCCTCCCTCTAAGCTCATGTTACTCCCTTCCTCAACCTGTGAACCAACATTTGAGTCTTCAAATCACTGCGCATCTTCCAACAGCATGTACACGACACTGTGGTTGAATTCTGGGGACTCCTCTGTGCATGATGGTGGGGCTACGGAAGGACTGACTATGGACAAGGAGCCAGTGGAATAGGCCACTTTGGCAGTTTCATTGGAAGGCAAACTACTCTGAGCCTGGGTGACAGAGGATGAGGACGGCTTTGTTATCCACTCCACCAACTCTTCTGCATGCTCTGGCTCAATAACATGGCCATCAGCAGAAAAAAAGGACAAGCATGCCCCACAGCCACCTGCAGAGGATACACAATGTCCACGACCAGCACTGTTGACTGTAGACACAGAGGCTGCTTGCACTATTTTAGTGACCTCTGAGCGTCTGCCTCTCCTTGGTAGCCTTCTGAACATGATGTATATTTTGTTTTGCAACACCACACTACACTATATTAGATACTGTGTACATCACCAGAAGTGTAGTAGAAACTGTACACACTGTATTAGATACTGTGTACACTGCCTGCAAGGTATTAGCAACTGTACTACGGCTGCACTGTATTGTGTACTGTGTATACCACCAGAAGTGTACTAGGAACTGTTCACACTGTATTAAGTACTGTGTACACTGCTTGCACTGTATTGGAAACTGTATACCACCAGACGTGCAGTAGAAACAGTACACCACAGAATGCACTGTAGATATAGGCTACACTGGATGCAGAGTATATATATTGTAATATTTGGGGGTTATTTTAGCTTAAAGGTAGAGCTTACCAGTGAGCTGAGTCCACGCCAGATATGCAGTTTTAAGGGCTTGTAGGCCCACTTTTATTAAAGAAAGAAAAGTCTGATAACAAAATAGTTGCCCACACAGGGGTTTCAGCTTTCCACAGCAATAATGTAAGTAGAACCAAAAATACCAAGCCACCTGGCTCTCTTTAGCAGCACTGCTGCTCAGACTAATGCTGCAGCCCTCTCGGCTCTGTAACAGGGTTCCTGTACATCCAGTACCTCAGCACTCTTTACGAGTTTCTTTTTTTTCAGCCCACAAGCTTGGACCCTCTGTCTGCTCTGACAGACCGACCTGTGTGGACATGCACACTTCTTCTCCCTTACTCGCCTGGACTCCTCGGGAGGGTGGAGCCCAGAACCATGGTGTTGGCTTTGTTTTAAGCCCAAGACCCACCTGTGCAATCATCCAGCCAGACTGCTGGCTGGTCCCAAAACCCGGTCCCAGGATTGGAGATTCCGTACTACCACATATCCCCCCCCCCTTTGTTTCGACCCAGAGGGCGGAACACCCAAGTTACTTTTGGCACCTCTGTGCCAGATACCATTTACAGAAGTATCCCCCTGTCCAACCTCGCTTCTCCTAACGGGGAACTCCACCCAATGCCTCCTTTGGTGTCTCCCTCTAAGCCTTACTGTCACTCTGCTATGAGCTTTGATGCAACCTTCCCAACTTTTCTTCCGAGTGCATTTCCATAAGCACTTCCTCTCCTGAAATCTTAATGGGTTCCCGTTGGTCTTTCTACCAATCCTTCTGCCTCCACGCTTCAGGTTCCCAGGTTTCCCCAAAACTTTCTCAGTAGTACTGTTCTGAGACTGTAGGGGGCCTATTTCTATAGTGTTTAGAATGGAAACCCACCTCTTATTTCTGGTACCTGACTCAGCAGTCACTAACTGATTACCAGGTTTACCTGTACCTTTGGGCACCACATTATCATGTACCATTAACACATTATTTGGTTCATCATTGACAGACATATTCAAACCAACATTAGACCTCTCAATGTTGCACATGTCACCAATGCCTTTTGTTTTCAAAATTTGCTAGGGCAGAGTCTGCAGAGGGCACACATACCAGAGGGCCGCCATCACCCACAGGAACCTCACAGGACGCCACCTCCCCTGGGTTCACCCACTCTGCAGGCAGCTGTCCTATCACTTGACCCGTTCTGATGCCATCTGTATTTTTATCCACCGGAACAGGCAAGCTCTGGTCTGATCCACATACAATTTTTATCACACTCCTTGTCCATTCCCCTGTCCCGGGGACCTTATTAGGTTTGTCACCTAAACCAAGCACTGGACTGGGGACCCCAGTCTCTTTAATCACCTTTGTTTGAGCCCTGGTCCGGATCTCTGCTGCTTTCCAGTTCACACTTGGCCCTTCCATTTCATGTGGTTTTTCTACCGGTGCAGTAAACGCGCCCTTCATCGATAACTGACCAGCACCACCCTGAACCATAGTAGCAGAAATGCTTCCCATCTGGCTGTTAGGAGGTGAAACCACAGGCACAGACATTTTAGGCTTATTTACCATTTCTCCAAAGTCTGTCTCAAGTATTTCTTCTGGACGTAATCCAGCAGCATACGTAGCGGCAACTTTTAACAAAAGTAGCAAATTTAGGAATAAACCATTCCTGTCCTGTTTTGCTTTGCTCTGTACAGCCTGCCATACAGTGCTCCACCTAGTGGTACTCCGCAGTACCAGACCATCAGACTGTGAAGGAGACACACTAGTATAGATTGGCTGTACATCCCAAAGTTCAAGCATCTCTTTTAATGCTTCAGTTATAAACCAGGCCCTTGACTCCAGACCTAAGTCCTTCCTGGGGACTTTCATGACACTGGGGATGCAGAGAGACTCACTTGCTGAGACTTGAAAAGTTGCAACGGTTAACGGAACCTCCTCCCGGCTGGAGGTAAACACAGCCTGGTGCTCCACCAGAGCGCTGCCAGGTGCTGGACTCATACACAACTTCTCAGGCTCAGCATCAGTGAACTGCTCCAGAACATTACCAGTGACGTCACGTTGACACTCTATGTCAACCTCAGTTTTGTGGGTCACGGACAATGTCTCTGCTGTGCCCTTGTTTGGTTCATCCTGCTCACCAGGGTTAACTCCTGCAGCAGCCACCGCGCCCTCAGGTACAGGCTGTTCTGCAGCCCCTCCTGCTGGCCCAGCAGAAACCGTGTCCACCTTATTTTTGTGCATAAAAGCCTTTTCTATCAGGGAGATAAGATTTTTGCTCCAACTATCCCAATCTGTTGTATGTGCGCTCCCTTCTGCGGTACTCCTCAGCACCGATCCATGTGCCCAAGGAGACACATAAGAACAGACTGGCTTAGTTGCAGACTCATAACACCAGTCATTGTAAATTACGTCAGACTGTGGTAGCACAGGTTGCAATACACCATATTCACCACCTTTCTCAGCTTGCATTTCATAAGCCTCACACACCTTTGCATTTTTCACAGGTTGTGTTAATCCACCATTTACCTGCACATTTTTAGTACTAGCAGCTTGCACTAACACATTACCATTACACGGTACAGTTCCATTCTGTCCCACCAGAGTGACATCGCAGTTGTCCAGGGCAACCTCTGACTCCAACACATGAAGTTCCCTGGAGATTCCTGTGGACAACTGTGCTGTCTTACCACCAGTTGCTACAGGCAACGGCCCATTTTTGATAACCCCAGGTTCTTTCAGAGCAAAAGTTTTCCCAACAGCATTAAACTTTTCATTAACAGTAACACTTATAGCATTTTTCGCATTTGTAGGCTGTCCTAGCCCATGGTCAACTTGAGCCTGATAGTCATTAGACATAACACTTTTAGTCATCAACACAGGTTCTATTTGGATTTTAACCCTTGCATTCCCACTATATAGGGAAAAGTCATTCTCAAGTGCACATTCAGTGGCCCCACTAACTGGGGTCACTCTCACATCATCATGGACAGTCTCGTAACCAGTCCTTTTATACATGAAATCAGCAGTTCCAGCCATCATTTCATTAAAGACAGTCTTACCCACCGCAGTAGTTGGGGTCACCATCTTCATTTGAGTACGTCGTCTTATGCACCAGTCCTCTGCTGCACTTTTACTGGCCAACTCCTCCTGGGGGCCATGGGATGAAACTACAGCAGGCATCTCCCACCGTTTAGCACCCCCTGCAGGCACAACAGGAAACTTCTTGTTGCTAGGGGTGACTGCAAACATATTTTCACCGGAATCTGGGCCTACAGACAAAACTTTATCAGCAACATTATCTCCAGCCGTATTCCACAACCTAGGGCAAGAAAACATGCCATGCCCCAGCTGGCCACATTCCAGGCATGGTACTGGACGATTTTTTTCCAAAGCGATTCTCTCCTGGTGATTCCCAGCTGGCCGGAATGCACAGGCCTCTTTGTGGGGACGCTGAACCAAACCTCTACTGCAGCTCCTTTCAGGCATAAATTTCACTCCGGTTGCCATGGGAGACCGCACTCTCCCAGCAGAACTTTGCTGACTCTCTCCAACATGATAAATTGGCTCCTCCTTAAGCCACTTTCCACAATCCTTATTAGACATAGCCCATTGTACAGAGACAGCCCGACTGGCTTCCTTTGCGTTGCTATGGGCAACCACTCTCATCCTCAGCCTTTGATCAGCCTCTCTCCTTGCATATAGCATGGGCTTCTCTCTGCTGGATCCCGTCTCATGCTGTGACACATTCACATCTTTCACAATAGCGGTTTTAACTGCATCAGCTTTGCCAGGGGCAACAACAGCCCTCTTCCAATTATGGACATCCAGCGGCTTTCCCCTTGCACTGAGGGTTGGCTTCCTTTCCTCTGTAGCTTGGTTCAGTGCTGCTAAATGCTGCTTGCACCAATCCACTGCAGATTCAAATGCTGGTGGACTCTCCATAACAGCAGTCACCTGTGCACTCATTGCACCAGTGTTGCTAGGGACAACCCCAGCCCTTTTTCTCCTTGATAAACTCTGATCAGGTATGTATGGGGCTCGTTCGGGCGGTAACAACCCCTCCAACCACAGAGCTCTGTCTCTCATTTCAGCAAAACCTGGCCTCTTTTAGGAGCTTTGACCGCCCCATACTTAGAGACTCCAGAACCACTTTAAACAGTCCAGGAAAATGAAAGTGTCTCTTTTAAAGCAAGTTGCTTTTCTCTTCATGCAAGCTTTCCTCACCTGCACATTGCACACACTGATTGTGCTGTCTCATACACACAAACACAGTTCATAGCAAGAAAAAATAAATAAAATTTAGACTTTTCATTCACATGTACACCACCTGCAACACGCAATGCCTTTTGCCTGGCTGCACTTCCACACACAGCCAATAGTTCCTGACTTGAACTTACTGTAGGGCAAGGACCCGAATTCCACCGTCTTGTGCCCGCATTCGAACACCACTTGTAATAATTGGGGGTTATTTTAGCTTAAAGGTAGAGCTTACCAGTGAGCTGAGTCCACGCCAGATATGCAGTTTTAAGGGCTTGTAGGTCCACTTTTATTAAAGAAAGAAAAGTCCGATAACAAAATAGTTGCCCACACAGCTCCCCCTCTCCACCCCCCAGACCAGGCCCTTTAGCAACATATGTCGTTGGTTTACAGTTTTATTTAACCTTATAGTTTCAACTTTTATAGTTTATTTAACATTATGCCAACTGCAGGTGGGATCTCAGTATCTTCTTGTGTGAATCCCATGCAGCTGGAGAAACACAGCTGCTTGATATTGCTTTTGAGTCCAGCCTGGGCCCATAAATAGTCCTGGTGATATGGGGATGACAGTGTCATTTGTGAGTTATGAAAGAGCGATTAGGAGGTGTTGTGCGTGGAGGCGAGTAAGCTGCCCATACAGGGGGTTTGTTCTATATTTATTGACACAGCAAAAAAGTCTAGAATGGGTGGAATTCAATATTCCTGATTTGCACAATATACTCATAAACTAGTGTTCTGAAAATACCAGATTACTGGCAGCAAGAATGTTTTTGCAGCTGAGAGGCCCTTTGCAGTATAGTAATCCTATATAGGCAGCACTCCTCTGTTTGCATTTCAAGGCTTAGAGCTCAAAAGTTGTTTGCCTTTTTTACTACTTTTAAATATTGCTTAAGATTGTATCTGAGTGATTACAAGAAAGCCCCATGTTTCCACCTCTAGATATGGAATATTAATCCATAGTCATGTACAAGATTACCGGCATTATTGTAGGGAAAGCAATGTTAATCTTCTGCTGTGATGATGAGGTTGTTGAAATAGATGTGAAAGTTAAAATTAATAGGAAAGAAGCGTAATGATCGGGGGAGATTTGTAAAAATTAAATGGATTTCCATTCCAATCAAGTCTCATTCTCTTGTTGGAAATGTCAAAGTGTCAGGCAGGGCCATTAAATGAGCATGATTTATAGCAGAGACAAGAAGATCATTTCTGGTGACTGTCTACATCCAGCAAGCACAGGCAGAGAAAGAAGTAATGCACAACCATATCAGTACTTAACATATTCGCTGCTAAAGAATGATGGGGTCACAAGTCACCACATTCTCTACAATAATACTACTCACTGACTTACAGCATTGCCAGTTAAAGGATAAGTGCACTTTCATATGAATTGTCAATATTGCCACCACTCAACCTATGCAATAAAAATCTCATCAGAAAACTGTAACTTAGCATTGTAGAAATCATAGTATTTATTGTCTGGGGTCAGCACTGTAGTTACCAGTTCTATACTCTGTAGCTCCATTGCAACCTGGCTAATGTGCCAATGTAAAGAAGTGGCCTGGGCATTATTCTCTATAACCAAAACCTGTCTTTCCCATCTGCAGCTCAGTAGTGACCAGCAGCTCCAGGCAACAAGTAAATCCAACAATGAAGAACCAACACTATCTATAAAACAGTGCAACTATAATGAAAAAGTAATCTTGGAAGTCACTCTAGCTATTTTGAAAAATTACATAAGCAGCTCCATGTAGGAAAGCAATTGACACTTACTAGTCCTGCTGCCCCACTTCTTGAATATCCAAGTTTTGCTAGCAAATGCTTACATTTCCCAATTGTGCTTTGTGAATTAATCTACTGTCCCCTATGTCAAATCAGGACACAGGAGTCAGCAGAAGGAACCACAGGGAGCAATGACAACAAGCTATCTGACCCATAAGTGTGATGAAGGTTTTTCAGTTAGCTTAGAGCTGCAAAGAAGTGGGGTTCAACAGTGGGACAAGAAAACATTCATTGCAGAAAGCTGTTTTTTTTTTTTTTTTTTAAATAGTTGACAAAGTTGCTTCTAAGCAAACCTGTGATCTGCCCATCCAGTGCAAAGCAACATGTTTGTGTTAATCCCTCATATACTACTGCCACACACATGAAATTATTTTATCCTCCTGACATTCCATTTATCACTGTGAGCCCAAGTCTTTGTATTGAGAAGCATGTGACTCACTTCATGTCACAGTGCTGGGCAAAACTGTGCTGTGATATAGGGTTTCCATATCCACGTGTAAGCTACAACTCTAGTTTTCCTTACACTCTTGGTAGCTGAATGGGGAATGAGGAAGTGAATGGAAGGTAAGTAGATACTGTACATCCATAGAGGTCTGCATTAAAGTGGACCTGTTTCTTTATCCTGCATATGGAAAATTTTAAGTTATCTGAGATAGCATAAACAATGCCATAGGAGTCACTGAAGAGTTGCAAGTCCTGTGGTAATCTTCAGATCGATCTCCATGCCACTGCAGAGCTCTCCCTTGGATCCTAGACCCATATTGTACCCAGGGCTTCAGCTTCTTTCTGAGTTCAGATTAAAAAGCACCAGTTATGATTGGGCTTATACAGAAATTGAAATATTCCATTTTAAATGATCATATACAGTATGTGCAGGCTTACCCATAAGGCAGAAGGCAGAAGTGAGTGCAATGAGTATAGCAGTTTTATGTTGCTTCTCAGGAAAGAACTTAGATGTTGAAAGGATCATGCAAGGTAAACACAGGCCCTCTCTGTGTTGGAGAAGTGGCTAACACATGAGAATGCCACTGTTGTAGCATGAGCAATGAGAATTCACAAAAGGCTGGGAAAAGATCATGGAGAACCCAGCAAGTGCCTCATCCCACCAGACTGTACCTACACCTGTAACATCAGGTTAGGGTAGACTGAAACTTTAATTAGGATCCCTGGCCAAAATGTCTCCCTTATTTAATTATGTATACCCTAACTTCCAGCCCCAAGAGGTTCTAACTGTTCACCAATCTTAGCCTGGAATTCTTTTACTGTACTATAGTGTTTTTTGTTTTTTTTCAAAAAGATTTTTATTTATTTATGTATAAGAACAACATACAGAAGGCTTGGACATAAGTTGTACAATAATGCTATGTACACACGATCGAACATTCCGACAACAAAACCATGGATTTTTTTCCAACGGATGTTGGCGCAAACTTGTCTTGCACACACGGTCACACAAATGTTGTCAGAAATTATTATCGGCAAGAACGTGCTGATGTACACGACGACGGGACTAGAAAAAGGAAGTTCAATACCAAGTGCACCACCCGTTGGTCTCCATCTGCTAATCCCGTGTTAGTAGAAGTCTGGTGAGAGATGATTCGTGTTTTTCAGTTCATTACTGCTCTTCAGTTTGTGCTTGTGGTTTTGTACCTGTTTTTCAGTGCGTCTTGTCAGTTTGTATCTGTTTTTCAGTGCATTCTGGTCTGCTCGTTTCTGATTTTCAGATCATTCTTATCATGTTCTTTCTGATTTTCAGTGCGTTCTGTTAGTTGACCAGCCGACCATTTTCTAGCCATGTTGAGGGTACGTACTCCTTGTAGAGTTTGTGCTGTGCAGGGGCTTGGTGTTGGAGTTCTTACTTTGATCAAAGCCCAGTCCATGAACAGGGAGAGGCGAAGTTCATGGATGAAGAATTGGTTGCTCCAGCGTGACCAATTCTCGCACATGCCTTTGTTTCGGGAGACCCGGGATAATAATCCTGATGATTTCAAGAATTATCTCCGGATGATGGACCCCGTTTTTCACCGTCTGTTGGCTTGTCTGTCCCCTTATATTACCAAGCAGGACACCTGCATGCGGCAAGCCATGACTCCTGAGCAGAGGCTCATCGCTACCTTGCAGTACTTGGCGATGGGGAGAAGTCTGCAGGACATCAAGTTCTCAACAAGCATCTCCCACCAGGCTCTGGGAATCATTATTCCAGAGACCTGTTCTGCCATAATTCAGGTCCTGCAGATGGACTATATTAAGGTAAGTTTTATCCTTTAACATCACATTCTATGTATTTAATGTTTGATAATCTATTGTATTTCTTTCATCATTCCATAATTACTATGGTCCTAATATGCTGTGAATGTCATCTTTGTCCTCATGCATGCTGTAAGTTTTTAAAGTTATTTTTTGTCCTTCCTAAATATTTTCCTTCACTAACCTCCCCAGCATGCTATCCTGGGCCCATACACACATATCCTAGTCACTTAACAATGTATTTAGTCAGCTCCATTGTAGTACTTACCCTAACCCCCCCCTAAAATGTGTACAAATTTGATTTTTGTCCTTAAATTCATGCAGAGTGCAAGAGGCTTTTGGGAGAGGGGGGCAAAACTCATTTGGAACCCCCCCTCCCCCCAACCGCTAAGTCAGCTGATACCAATCCTCTATCTGCTGACTTTGCCAAACTCATATACACTATACCTACCTCTTTTGTGTTCAGATTTATGGATGAATTCACCAAAGAATGTAGAGCAAGGGCCTGCCTGAATGCTTTCAAATGGTGCTGTTTAAAGTTTTGTTCTCCTATTATCTTGATAGGTAACTGCAGAATTTAAAAATGTGCTTACATTTGGACAGTGTGTATTCATATTTTTGGATTATGACACTTCTTAAGCCACGTACACACGGGCGGATTGTATGGCCTACTTAGTCCGTCATACAATCCGACGGACAGTCCGTCATACTTTCGAATGAACGGACTTGACCACACACGGATGCACAAACAGTCCGTCGAAAGCTTGCGCGATGACGTGTACAGCACGTACGACGGGACTAGAAATAGGAAGTCCAATACACAGCAATGCAACCTTTCGCCGTGTAAATCCTTTCTGAGCATGCGCCATTCTTAGTCCGTCGAACTAGCCTACTGACGAGCGGATTGTCCGCTGAAACCAAAGTATGACGGACAGTATTACGGAAATTCCGAAATACTTAGTACGCCAGACTGCACGCTGAAAAAGTCCGCTGAAGCCCACACACGAGCGGACTGTCCGCTGAAATGTGTTTCGACGGACTAAGTTAGCCATACAGTCCGCCCGTGTGTACGCGGCTTTACCTGTCCAGTGGGCTGCCAATAGTGTAAGTAAGGATGGGTTGGCCAAAGTAAAACACATTATTTATGCATTCAGCTCTCAATGAAGTGGAGAGGGTTACCTGTCCAACCCCCCCCCCCCCCACCATAACATTTTTACAATGGACCATCAGAGGGGGTGAGTAATCTGATAGGTGGACCTTATACTTTTGTCTTAAAACACTAATTTCAATAAATGTTATAATTATGTTGGCCAAGAACGTTTGTGTCTAATCTGCTTGCAATGTTTATGTGCAAAAATACTAATTTTTTTGCTTGTTTGACTCCACAGTGTCCTTCAAACCCACAGGAATGGCAGACAGTGGCATTCCAGTTTGCCCAGCAGTGGGACTTCCAAAACTGCGGAGGGGTAATCGATGGGAAACATGTAAATATCGCCCCCCCCCCCAACCCCCAACTTGGGGTTATACTATTATAATTATAAGGGGTTTAAAAGTAAATGGTGGCAGGTGACATGGCAAGTGACAGCCTGCAAATGGTGGCAGGCGATGTGGCAAGTGACAATCCAAAAATGGTGACAAGTGACGTGGCAAGTGGCAATCTGCAAATGGTGGCAGGTGATGTGGCAAGTGACAATCCACATTTGGTGGCAGGCGACATGGCAAGTGACAATCCACATCTAGTGGCAAGTGACAGTGGCAAGTTAAAAAGCTGCATCTGGTGACAGGCAACGGTGGCAAGTGACATGCTGCATCTGGTGGCAGGAGATGTAGCAAGTGACACGCCCAGGGCTCCCACTGATTCTGCATTAAGGTGAATTGAACCACTTCATTATATATTAGAATGTAACAATAGAAACGATGCTCTTCGATCACCCTTGCACCATATCAACCATGGTGCCGTGATGATTGAAACGCCAACACCAGCCTTTGCCCGTGAATAATTGCTTACCACTGGTGTGACCCCCAACCCCCCCCCCCCCCCCCGGCCTGCAAAAAGGTTGTTGACCTCTTTTATGAGCTCTAGCCCCAGATCTTTTGCAGACCTAGCAACGCCCCTGGTAATACAGTGGTGTGAAAAAGTGTTTGCCCCCTTCCTCATTTCCTGTTCCTTTGCATGTTTGTCACACTTAAGTGTTTCGGAACATCAAACCAATTTAAACAATAGTCAAGGACAACACAAGTAAACACAAAATGCAATTTGTAAATGAAGGTGTTTATTATTAAAGGTGAAAAAAAATCCAAACCATCATGGCCCTGTGTGAAAAAGTGATTGCCCCCCTTGTTAAAACATACTATAACTGTGGTTGTCCACACCTGAGTTCAATTTCTCTAGCCACACCCAGGCCTGATTATTGCCACACCTGTTCACAATCAAGGCGTTCCAAGGAGAAAACCACTGCTGAGCAAAAAGAACATCAAAGCTCGTCTCAATTTCTCCACAACACATCTTGATGATCCCCAAGACTTTTGGGACAACATTCTGTGGACCGATGAGACAAAAGTGGAACTCTTTGGAAGGTGTGTGTCCAAGTATATCTGGCGTAGAAGGAACACTGCATTTCATAAAAAGAACATTATACCAACAGTAAAATATGGTGGTGGTAGTGTGATGGTCTGGGGCTGTTTTGCTGCTTCAGGACCTGGAAGACTTGCGTGATAAAAGGAACTATAAATTCTGCTGTCTACCAAGAGATCCTGAAGGAGAATGTCCGACCATCTGTTTGTGTACTCAAGCTGAAACGAACTTGGGTTCTGCAGCAGGACAATGATCCTAAACACACCAGCAAGTCCACCACCGAATGGGTGAAGAAAAACAAAATGAAGACTTTGGAGTGGCCTAGCCAAAGTCCTGACCTGAATCCTATTGAGATGTTGTGGTATGACCTTAAAAAGGCTGTTCATGCTCGAAAACCCTCTAATGTAACTGAATTAGGACAATTCTGCAAAGATGAGTGGGCCAAAATTCCTCCAGGACGCTGTAAAAGCCTCATTGCACGTTATCACAAACACTTGGTTGCAGTTGTTGCTGCTAAGGGTGGCCCAACCAGTTATTAGGTTTAGGGGGCAATCACTTTTTCACACAGGGCCATGATGGTTTGGATTTTTTTCACCTTTAATAATAAACACCTTCATTTACAAATTGCATTTTGTGTTTACTTGTGTTGTCCTTGACTATTGTTTAAATTGGTTTGATGTTCCGAAACACTTAAGTGTGATAAACATGCAAAGGAACAGGAAATGAGGAAGGGGGCAAACACTTTTTCACACCACTGTAGGTGTCCTAAAGCTACAACGTTAGAGTTCTAATCAATATTAAGGGCTTTCTACAGTTCCTACTGTCTGTCTATTATTGGGTAGGTGGGCAATTATTCAAGCAGATGGCAAATATTCAAGATCATTTTTTGACTTTAGTACTAAACCAACACCTCATATTAGCCGATCCAACCCATACCAAATATAAACATGTTTCACATGCATGGTTAAGTGATACCCCTAAACTACCACACTTCCATGAGTCGAGTCATTTTTTATTAAAAACTTCAGCCAGAGATTAAAATGCAAACTAATGTTATAGACATTTTACTCCATGTGAAACTAAGTGCACCAAAACCATAAATGTATGATTAAGTCTTAACATTCAAATACAAAATCCAATAAATTAATTTCTATGTTTTAATAAAAAGCCGAAGTAAGTCAGTAGTTTTCATTTAAACTTCAACTACAATTATTTTGTCTTACTTACCAAAGCTACACAAAAATAATACAATAAAACTATAAAAGAGTATAATTCATTCCTCCATACAGCATCCCTGCATTACTCATTTTTCCCTGAATCCATCAAGCATCCTTATACTGTGTTTGCTGCAAACATCTCTCTTTCCTATTAAATGATTTAAAAATTTTCTCATTAATGATAATATTAAGCTTAGCCAATCTAAGAAGAAAGAAAAATGAACTTCATTAAAATGATTGAACATTAGGGTTAGGGGCCTCATAAGACAGTCAGAGTAGAATGAAAACTCCTCCTACAAGCTTTAACCAGACACTGATAGAAGTCACAGTTTATATTTACTAAAATAATTACATTTCCATGTTCTGTGTACCGTGGGAGACCAGATATAGTGAATACAGGGTCCTGGGATTGGTAACACTTTAATCATTACATATTACTGTCTAAGTTCTACAAAGGAATTCTATTGGATATTTTTTACTTTTGAAGTAAAGTTTTCTTACTAATTGAAGTTTTCATAACACTGTCATAATGGTGCGTATACATATTGGAAACCATAGGACTTGTAGAACTGCTTAGTATTGTAAAACGTGTTAGTTAAAGTCCATGGTGGCTGGTGGTCAGTTGGTCAGTCAGTCACCAGCCCTGCACTTACCCTATCTAGGTTGCCGGCAGAGCTCCCTCTGGGCGGCGGCTCCCCCTGCATCTCCTCCTCCTCGGCATGACAACGATGTCTGCCGCACGTTTCCTCCCTCCTACTCCCTCTTCTTCCTAGGTGGCCAATGGGATTGGGTCTCCTCTCAGACAATCAGGTGATGGGTCTCAGGACCCGCTTCCTGATTGACTGAGAGGAAAATCAGGAAGACAAGAGCAAATATCCCCCCCCCTCCCCCGAGCCCATCCTTTTTTGAAGCCTATTAGAGCTATTGGCTCTAATTACGTGCTTCTAAAAAAAAAAATATATATATACCCAATTGGAATCCATGCGTCCGGCACCCCGCAGGCAGATTAGGGGGCCGGACGCATGAATGGTGGGGGGGGGGGGCATAACGGGCCACCACTGGTTAACGTTAAACTCATTTTATTTTGGAAGCATGCACACTGAATAATTATAGGCAATATTCTGGTGCTGGCCAGTCTGGAGAGCCAAGGTTATGTACAGCTAAATAGCCAAATAATTAAATTCTGTAATTTCCCACCGTTCTTTGCTTGACAATTGCAGTATAAACGTTGAAAATAACTATTTCTGTTTTATATGTGTTTGGACGCTGTACTTAAATGTGAAATATATATTTCACAAAGCTGAATCTGAAAAGCTAAGGTTTAATAAATTATTATTCCATATTCCAATGCATTTACTGGCTTTTATACTGTATGCTGTCCTCTAACTTCATTCTAGCACATGTAAACTCAAAGCCAATATTTAGGTTTAATTATTATAGCATAGCTAATTGGTCCAGGCAGCTTAGACCAGCCTTTCTTAACCAGTGTGCCATCAGAGGTTCTCAGGTGTGCGGCTGGATCAGGGCAGAGAAGGGTTGTCAGATGAGCCCGATCTCCTGACTCCCAGCTGAACTGTACATCTGCACTGTGAGAAGCTCCGTCAGCCTCAAAAGTGCAGCGGAGTGTGCTGTGCTTTCTGCTTCCCACTACAGTGCAGTACCCGGCTGAATGAGGAAACTGGAAAGGTACTGTGCTAGAAGCTAGATTCATTTTAAAAGGGCTTTATACACACTCAGTCCTCCCCCGCAATCCCGTATATATGTCAGCCCCCAGCTGCGGAGCTGATCTGTGTCTCACCTTTACAGCTGTAGGTCGGCTGGCACCTGTTGTTCCACTAGCTGGTGTTCAGCTCTGTGCATTCTGCAGCTATGGGTGTCACTGCCCCTCACCTGTTGCCTAATATATGATTCCTTCCTGCTACTTCCTGTCCAGCCCCTCATGTGCTTTTCTATTTAAATCCCTTTCAAACCAGCTACTGGTTACTTGAGCAACATTTGTTTCTGAGCTCCCTTTGTGTAACCTGCTTTACCTGACCTCTCGTGAACTGATCTCTTGTGTATCGACCTGGCTTGTTCTGATTACATTGTCTGCAGCCCACCCTGACCTTGGCTCACTATCCGGCTCTCCTTTGCTTCATCCATCCATCTATCTTTGTCTGCAGTGTCTTCTGGTACTTCCCTAGCGAGCAGGGTGAACCCGGGGGTCGTGACCTGCGGGAAGGCACGCAGCTAAGCCCAAAGCCTCGTGAGGGGGTCCCTGGCAGAATACCGGCTGAGCACAGTGGCAGCGTTTGATGGGCACAGTGGCAGCGTTTAATCAGAACTTTAAACTTTAAACAAAGGTCACTGGACTCCTCGCCCCTTCCCTTCGTTAGCAGATGGAGGCACTTGGGGAAGTGGGGAGGAGTCCAGTGACATTGATGTCCATGATGTCACCGGATCTCTGACGGAACTCCCTGAAGATCTGGAAGCCAGTGGAGAGGTGAGTACTGATCAAAATAATTTTGATTGATCAAAAAAATTTAAGATTAATCGAGGAATCAATCTTTAATTTCCACAGCCCTAAAAAAGGATGATAAACACTGGCTTAGACCAATATAAGTATGTATGTGCCATACTTGTAAGATCCCAGTGGAAGCTGAAAATCACTGTAGGTTAGTACCACTTCTACAGTGATCCCCACTCGCCTCCGGGCCCCATGCCAAGCGGATGACCTGCTGCTTACTGAGCACAGGAGATCACTTGCTTGGCATAGCTGCCATTCAAAGAACATTTTGCATCTTCTCAATGAATGTAAAGAATTTTCTGAAACCTAAAGTTGTATTAAATCCCAAAGCAAACATTTATTATATTGCAGCTTACCAATTCTTAGATGTGATGGCTGCAGTAGTTTTCTTCATTTTTTTTTTTTTTTAGGATTTTTTTTATTTTATTTTCACCTGGTGACCCAACCAGTAAGTCTGTTGTTTTCAGCTCATAAAATGGGGGACGCATAAGATCAGAGCTCCGTCCTTCGTTCCCTAATCTGAAGCTCCTGCTTAGCTACACCAGCATCCACGCCCCGAGAGCCCTCTCATCTGTGAGGCACACGTCACAGGCCATGCTCAGCTCATGGATCGGTACCTGTGTCAGCAGCAATCCCCTGTCTCAGGTAATCCAGCCGATGACGTGAAGTTAACCGACTCTCTCCCACTCGTCATACCCTCTCTATATGCTGACCGGCCCCCACATAAAACACAACCACCCGGCCATCCTGTTACGGCAATGGTGACTGTAAGGGTTCTGGATTTAAAGCAGGCCTTGCTTCAGAATTTGACCCAGAACATTGCCAAGGAGGTGGGGAAGCTTGCACATGAGCTCAGGGGAGAAATTCTCAACCCATCCTGATCATAGGTGGTGATTTTAACCTGTGCATGTCTCCGACTAAGGATAGATTTGCCCTATTTCAAACTACCCCATCTCTTCAAGTGCAAAAACTTTCCTCCTCGTTCCGAAAACTTGTCCGAGCCCACAATATGTTTGACACATTGAGAGTGAAACATCCAACTGCCAAACAATTCATGTTCTATTCCCCACCTCACAAGCTATATACACGATTTGATCACTTTGTCTCTGCACTTTTAAAACAAAACCCCGATTAACTGGCCAGACCATGCAGCTATAGTACTTGACCTTCTCTTAACTGCTTCAACCCCCAGAAAATGTCACTGGCACCTTAACTTTTCCTTCCTCAACATCCTTGACGTCAAACTCCACCTACAACAAAAACTGACTGAATTCTTTCAACTCAATGAGGGTACAGTATCTGAGACCTCCACTCTGTGGGAAGCTCATAAGGCTTTTTTCAGGGGTGAATGTATCTCTTCTGGATCTCGTCTAAAGCCCTACTCTGCCCTCCAACGCTCCTCTCTTTGAACCCAAATATCTGCGGCGGAGAAATGATTATTCAACTTCCCCACTGTGGATCGTGTTCGTGCTGTAATCTCTCTGCGTAACCGCATAAAATCACTAGACCTGAGCAGGGACCAAACAAACATTTTATGAATATGCTAACGAGCCTCATAGAATGTTGGTCCATAAACTGAAGCCATACCCCTATGATTCTACCCCTGACTTTCTGCTACAATCTGATGGAAACCCAACATACTGTCCTTGCACCATGTCTAAAGTCTTTGGAGAATTCTACCAGCAACTTTATAATTGCTTATCCACAGACCCAAATTTTCAGTTCACACCAGAGAAATGTAATACTTTTGTTAATTCTCGAAACCTTCCCACATTAGCCCCTGACAATCGCTCTGGGCTAAATGCACCTATAACTGTTGAGGAAATCACTGAGGTTATTAACTATCTACCATCACATAAATCCCCTGGTCCTGATGGACTCTCCTACTCTAAAGCTGGCCATATACCTATAGATTATCTGCAGATTTTCTATGGTTAGATGGAAAAAGTGGGAGATTGCTCCAGCCACACAGTTTAGCGAACATGGAGAAATCCATCTAACCATAGAAAATCTGCAGATAGTCTATAGATGTATGGCCAGCTTTACTATAAGACATTCCTACAGACTCCTGCTGCCCACATGGTAAAATTGTTTGCCTCTCTAATGAAAGGGAACATTCCCCACACCAAATTTTTACATGCTTTTATTATGGTCATCCCAAAACCAAACAAAGACCCAATGATTCCTGACAACTACCGCCCCATAGCTCTACTAAACTCTGATTATAAAATATTCATGAAAATAGTGGCAAACAGACCGTTCTTACTACTCCCTTCACTAATACACAAAGACCAGGTTGGTTTTGTTACTACTAGACACACGAATTACAACACCGGTTGTACTATTGACCTTATTGACTTATTAACCAAAACTAAGAGACCTGCTATAGTGTTAAGCCTGGATGCTCAGAAAGCATTCAACCTTTTAAACTGGTCATTCATTTTTGCCATATTATTCAGATATGGACTCTCTGGCCCATTTTTGCAGGCCCTTAAGGCTTTATATTCTAATCCTACTTCCCAGGTACAGCTTTCTTCCCATTTTATTATTATTATTATTATATTATTATAGATGATTTATATAGCGCCAACAGTTTACGCAGCACTTTACAATGTATAGGGGGGACAACACAATTACAGAACAGTGCAAAAGGTACAGGAGGGCCCTGCCCGTATAGCTTACATTCTAAAGGGAGGGGGTAGTGGTACAAATGGTAATAGCTGCATAGAATGATTTATTGGGGGTGGTTCGGGGACAGTTAGGTGGGTGTGGGATAGGCTTTCCTGAATAAATGAGTTTTCGGGGAACTCCTAAAGGTCTCCATGTGTCTCCATCATTTCCCCTGATTAACTAGACAGGGCTGCCCCCTATCCCCCTTGATTTTATACTCAGTCTAGAACCTCTAGCTACAGACATTCAATCCCACCCTGATATAAGGAGGGTGATGCTGAGACACAGGGAGTACAAGCTGTCCTTATTTGCTGAAGACATTCTACTAACAATAACACATCCCCACATTTCACTCCCATCACACAATATCCTACATTCATTCGGCATACTTTCAGGATTTAAAGTTAATTTGATTAAAACTAAAGCCCTCACTATAAACATCACGTCAAACACACTCACCTCCATACAAGATAATTTTAAATATCGTGCTCCCACTCACTTAAATACCTAGAATTATTATGCTTCTCATCTGAGAGCCATTGCCTCTTGGACGTCCAGGTGCATCCCAAACAGATGGTCGGAAATTGAAATAGGGATCACATCTCCTGCCCACCCTTGCTGCATGTTATGGCCATCCTCTGACAAATTAATCTCTCAACTGCGAAGCGTTTTCTTGTGAACTCGATGCTGTTCACGCTTTTGATTTGGAAACGCTGCTCTCATCTCTCATCTCCATTCTCACCACTAGTGAATGTTCTATTCAACCCGGAAATCCCTGACAGCCTATCTTATAATCCTATGTTACCATAGACCCAAGCTGGTATATTTCAGTTACGCCATTTGGTACACCCTGTGACACGCAAACTTCTCTCCTTTTCTGACTTACAATCCAAACATAAAATCCCCAAATCTCTCTTTTACTCTTTTTTTTTACAAATTAAACATTTCTTTGCATCCAAAATCCCACATATGACTTTGGACGTGCCAACCGAATTTGAATTGCTATGCTTAAGAGGCCCCTATGAGCCCCACCTGATTTCATCTATCTATAAAATCCTACATGCAGCCCCCTCTTGACTGAAAATATTCATGCATACATGAGGAAGTGGTCCCATATTTTGCAACGGCCTATTTCCCTAGGTAAATGGGGGGAAATATGGGAATCTACATCCAAATTTTCAAGGTGTGTGGCACAGAGGGAGACAGCTTACAAAATACTCATGTTTTGGTATAGGACCCGGACTTCTTAGTAGCTCAAAAACTGACATCATCTGGGCAATGCTGGAGATGTGGTTTATCCTTGGGTACCCATTTTTCATATATTCTGGGAATGCTCTGCACTTATACAATTCTGGACACAAGTTCATAAACTTTTAAAAAAAGGTCCTAGCTATACCCATCCCCTTAAACCCACACATCTTTTTTAGGTCTCCCACTCCCGAACACACCTAAAACTACCAGAAGATTGATGGCATTTATCTCATTGGCAGCCAGGCAAGTTATACCTCAACGCTGGCTGTCTACTTCCCCTCCTACTTTTATGTAGTTTCTCTGAGCCATAGCTGATATACACAGAATGGAACGTCTAACTGTTGTTATAAATACTCCCTGCCAAGGTTTGACAAAATCTGGGGGAAATGGGATGTTTCTGAATATAACAATGAGACGCAACCTCCAACTCCATAGTACTATAACTTATGTGCAAATCATTTTGGGTCTGTATATAACAGATAATATTTAGTTTCCTCTTGACTTTTTTATTCACAGTTATATTGCCTGTACCACGATGTATTATCACTGTTTTTTCCTTATATTCCCTCTCACCTTTTGCATCTGTGCATACCGTTTCGCTTTTTTGGATACTGTTTTTAAAATGTACAATCGCTTATGTACGATTTGAAAATGTAATAAATAAACAATAAAAAAAAAAAAGCTGTCCTACAGATGTAGAAGTTACAGGGTTGAGACAAACTATTTACTACTGATAGGGGTGCTTACAATGATCATCTTTTATTTACATAAAAACGTTATCCTAAAAGGAAAAAAACGTTGCTGTAACTGTTTAAAAATTGTTAGCTGGAGTTCAGCTTCAATTTGTTCAGTGTATTTAAATCTGTTAGTCTATCTAACACTCCCCTCCCCCCAGACTGACAGTCTTGCCCCCTGTTCTCCTTTATCCATTCCCTTTAAGTGAAGCCTGTCATGAGACAAATATAGAGGCTGCTGAAGTGTCTTTCTTAACATACTAGTTGCTTGGTTGGTATGTTAACTCTCTGGATTTGGTACTGTGAGTCACAGGCCAGTAACAAGTATGCAGATAAGGAATTCTGACTTTTCTTTGACTTTTCTGAACTGCACACTTCTCCAAGTTTAGTGAATCAGAAAGTATAACGGCTCCTTCACAAGGGCGTTTTGTCGCATATATCTGATTTCACGAGCAAGAATTAGTGTATTCTTGTAGCTGGAATGCAGTGGCTGCAGCTCCATTAGAAGTGCAGGGGTGCTGCCCCCCTAATCCTTGCACCCGCCCCTAATCTACATACGCCGGACAGATGGATTTCAATGTTTTTTTTTTTTTTACGCCTGAGGTTCTAATTGGTTTCAAAAAAGGGTCCCCACCCAGTTGTGTGACAATAGCAAATTATTATTCGCTATTGTCTTCCTGCTTCTCCTCCCAGCCAATCAGGAAGCAGTCTTAAGACCCAATTGGCTGAAAGAAGAAGCGACCATATTGGCCGGGAGCAGAGGGGGGAGGTGTGCTGAGGAGGAGACGCAGGGGAAGCGAAAGCTGACTGCGACTTGAATGAGGTGAATTCGGGGCTTATGGGTGGACAGGCGAGCAATGGGGGGGTTGTTTACCGATTGACCAAGCAATGGGGAGGGCGATCGGGTGGTTTGTTTGCCCCCCAAAAAAATAGAGCACCCGCCGCCACTGCTAGAATGACAGGTGTGTGTGAATGGCAGCCACTCAGCCCATACAGGGTCGTCATTCTCAGATCAGATGCATAAAGGTTCGGACACCCGTCCTTAAACACTGGTGCCCACTTGGTGTGTGACTATATGTGAGCAGTGACACTTGCTGCCAACCTAACAATTCTTTGTTCACGCTGAGCAGCAGCTGCAACTCGCATGCACCTGTCTATCCAGCTGCAGGAATAGACTGATCCTTGATGCTGGAAATCGATGTATGCCAATAAAACCCCATGTGAAACAGGTCAGCAGTAGAAGATGACAGGTTTGCTTTAGACCAAAACCTGCAAAGTATAAAACTTTTCATCTCTGACATCTCAACACAAACAAACTTTCCCCGTGTTCTTATTCTATTATGTGCATTTTGCATTGCAATAGTAAAATTTGCTACTTTTACCATATAACCAGCAACGCATTCACAGAACGCGCTCATTCGGTACTTGAAGCATGCTTAAGTAACTTTGTGGCTTGGTATTGACTGCCACTCATTATTTCATTTTGATCCTCGCAAGCTCCAGTCTTCTAATTCCTGCTTGCAAGGTTTTTATGAAATAAGCCTATGTGTGTTGATTTTGGAAGATGGCTTCATACCATTTGCTTGCCATCTAAATTAATAATAACCGGGTACAATGCTCATGAAGTCAATCATTTTCCTATAATTAGACTAGTATAATGATTCATTGAGATGAATGACTTTTTAAAATACCTTTTGCCATCATTTACCAATTAAGCCAGCTCTACAGAATACAGAATACAAAATAACTCAGCACTCAGCCAAGGATGACCTAAAAAAACATCATTTATAATAAAACCAAGGTCTCAGGGGTTGATTTACAAAAACTAGAGAGTACAAAATCTGGTGCAGCTCTGCAAAGAAACCAATCAGCTTCCAGGTTTTATTGTCAAAGCTTAATGAACAGGCCGAAGCTGGTTGGCTTCCGCTGCACTAGATTTTGCACTCTCCAGTTTTAGTAAGTCAAGCCCTTGGTGTACATGTATAACATATGTAGACTCACACTGGTGAGTTTGGGGTTCTGGGGTGTAGCTATACAAAAGATTGGGCTACCTTCAAATGCAATTGCAAATGTATATACACTATATTACCAAATATATTGTGACGCCTGCCTTTACATGCACATGAATTTTAATGGCATCCCAGTCTTAGTCTGTAGGCTCATGGGTGTCTGCAGATTTTTTTTTTCGGGGGGGGGGGGGGAGGCATCATTTTAGGGTCACCCATGCTCTGCCCCTTTTCGACAATGTCATGAAGTGGAGGGGTTTAGTCATCATATAAATTGCAGGCATGCAAAGGTTTGAGAAACCTGATGCAAAAGCTTAATAGAACAATCAAGCTGCCAAAATGTTCCCATATTTCTCCTTTAAACCTCATTTGCCATGTAGTTGCCAACTCCATTATTTTGTTACAGTCTTTCTGTAAAATTTCCATATCCTGAGTTGAAGTTATTGCCCTGCTTATTTTTGTGTTGTCCGCAAAAACTGAGATTGAGTTATTTATCCCATCCTCTATATCATTTCTTTCAAAATATTTTATTTTATAGTAAAGGCACTTACATACGTATAACAGTACATAAACTAACTGCAGCAGGGAGGGCCTGCTGTCACAATGTAAGTAATGAAAACAGGAGACATTAGTGAAAGACAGACAATATCAAAAGGGTACAGTCGGCATGCCCTTCCTCATCGAGGGGCTACATGAAAAAGAGGTAAACGGAGGGTGACCCCCCCGGGAGAGCCCACCAAGTAGAACTATTAGGGGTAGCTCCCAGGAGCCCCCATCCCGACACCCCTAATAGGGAACTTGCTGTGCCAGGATGGGGGAGTATCCTCCCAGGCCCCTCCCTCTCAGAGGGATAAAGCAGTTGGAGGACCGTCTGCAGTGGGTACCGCAACATTAAATTGGACTGTATGGTGAACCTGTCAATTACAGCTCTGTTGAGCAAACCAAAAACATAGAACGACTAGAAGGACAGAGAAAAGAAAAGAGGAAGAGAAGAGGAGAACAGAGGGGTAAGGGGAGGTAAGCTATGTCCTGAAAGGGTGGAAGGTTATAGCGGGGGAATGTTTCGCATTCAATGTAAGAGAGGGCGCTTTAGGGGTGAGGTCTGGTCACTAGGGGAGAGCCTGGGGGTACCCCAGGCAGCAGAGAGATTCCCATGTAACGGGCCCAAGGGTCCCACACCTTTCGGAATTTAGGTGTGGTGTCTGACAGAATACCTGACAGTTTTTCTTGGGACATTATCCACGATATCTTCCTCTTAACTGCGAGGAAGGAGGGTTTGGGTTGCTTCCATGCGGAGGCAATCGCAATTTTGGCTCCTAATAGGATAAAATAAGTTAGTTTCTGAATGTTACCAGACATCAAAGGAACCGGGGTATTGAGTAACGCAACCTCTGGAGTTCTCGGAACCCGGCAGCCTGTGACTAAGTAAATCAAGTTGAAGATTTTAGTCCAGAACGAACGAAGTCTAGGGCATTCCCACCAGATGTGGATCATGGAGCCACGAAGTTGGCACCCCCTGAAACATAAGGGGTTAGCCGTGGGATATATTTTGGCTAGCCTTACTGGAGTGAGGTACCACCTGGTTATCAATTTGATGCTAGCCTCCATTAGTGAGGTGTTCTGGATCCCACGAAAGGATCTGGCTAGGGCCAGCTGCCAGGTTTCGAGACTGCCAGAGGTCTGGAGATCAGATTCCCAAGCCGTCATATAGGGGGATTTGCCCGTTGGGGAAGTGAGAGCCGCGTAGATCACTGAAATACCACCCCTCTGCTCCCCGATCCTACCACACCAGGCTTCATATTCAGTAAAGGAAGGAGGAAGGGGTTTGTTTTTCCAAAGTGAGTTCAAGAAGTGAGATATTTGTTGGAAGCGGAACCTCTCTGTATCTGGTAGCTCTAAGTGTTCGATACAATAAGCTAGGGAAATCGGACCCCTGGAATTGAAAAAGTGACCTATCCGGTATAGTCCCTTGTCCAGCCACCATCTGAAGGCCTCAATGTTCAGACCAGGGGGGAAGTCATGATTACGGAACATGTGAGCAAGGGGTCTTAAAGTGGAGACTAGGGAAGGCTCTTTGCGAAGACCGTCCCATAGGGCGCAGGAGTGAGATAGGGATGGGGACATGATGGGCGGCCTGGCTTTGGGCGGGCACCATAATAGAAAATCTAGTGTAAAGGAGGGTACCGAACAGCGTTCTATGGACTGCCAATCCGGTTTCTCATATTTGGAGTAGATCGAGGAGAGTTGGGCTAGGCGAGCTGCAAGGTAGTATTTGTGGAGGTTGGGCAGACCCAACCCCCCCCTGCGTCTGTGCAGGAAGAGCGTGTTTTGCGGTAGACGGTATCCCTTATTACCCCAGATATATTTCAGTATTTTGCTTTGCAGAGAGCAAAGGTGGTCCTTCCGAACTGGTATTGGCAGGGCTCGAAAATAGTAGAGGATTTTGGGGAGAAGGGTCATTTTTATGGAGTTAATCCGGCCAAGCCAGGATAGTTCGTGTTTAGACCATGAGGAGAGATCAGTTTCCAGCTGTCTGTATAATTTGGGGTAATTGTGGGCATACAACATCTCTATTTTAGGTGTAAGGGAGATACCCAAGTATTGGATGGCAGTGTCACTCCATTGGAACGGAAAGGATTGTTTGAGTGAGAGGACTTGGTGGGTGGGGAGAGAAATATTCAACGCCACAGACTTGGAGTAATTAACCCTCAAGCCTGAGACCTTGGCAAAGTCGTCCAATACCCGGGATAAGTTGGGCAGGGTTGTGAGGGGGGAAGTGAGGAACAACAGTATGTCGTCCGCGAAGAGTCCACATTTGTGCGTTTGACTACCGCATTGGACACCTCCAATGTCCATATTGTGGCGGACTGCGATCGCCAGTGTTTCAATGGCTATTGCAAATATGAGGGGGGACAGGGGGCACCCCTGTCTGGTCCCCCTGGTGATGGGAATTGGCTCAGAGAGGTATCCCTGCATTCGAATTTGGGCCCTCGGCTGGGAGTATAAGGCCCGTAATAAGCCCAGGAAGCGAGCCCCAAATCCCCACCTGTCAAAGAGCTGGAAGATGTACTGCCATGAGACCGAGTCGAAAGCCTTCTGAATATCTAAGGAAAGGAGGAAGCCAGATTGTCCGGGTCCCCCTTCCCAATTAGACTGCAAAATGGAGATAATATCAATCGCCCTCCGAATTTGATCAGGTCCCTGTCTGCCGGGGATAAAACCAACTTGGTCCTTGTGGACGTAGCGTCCGATAAAGGAGGCTAACCTATTGGCCATAACTTTCGTGAGAATTTTGAGATCATTATTAATAAGGGAAATCGGTCTGTAGTTGCTGACATCTTCCAAGTTCTTGCCAGGTTTGGGGATGACCGTGATATACGCCGTGTTAAGGTGGGGATCCAGGGGGTCTCCATTAGCTTTATGATTACCGAGATTGGCCAGGTGAGGGGCTAGCGTGTTGGCAAAGGCTTTATAGTAAGGGATCGAAAGACCGTCGGGTCCAGGGGCGGAGCTTTTTTTAAGAGCCTTTATGACTTCCAGTATCTCCTCTGCCTGGAAGGGGGCTTCCATAACTTGTTTGTGAACGTCCGATAAGGCCGGGATGGGAAGTCCCTCCAAAAACTTTGGAAGGAGGTTATCTTTGGGAGGTGGGGAGCTACTGTAGAGAGAGGTGTAAAAGTTCTGAAAGGCATTCAGAACTGTGACCGGATTAGACGTGGGCGGGAGTCCTGCGCTTCTGATCCGAGGGAGGGTGCTCAACTTGGTTCTAGGGGAGAGTCTATTAGCCAGGAGTGTGCCTATTTTGTCCGCCTGTGAGTAAAATTTGTGGCCCGACCACCTAACCGATTTTTCAGCTTTCGTGGTGAGGGCGAGATTGAGTTCTAAGCGAGTCTTGTCTAGTATGGAGGTGGGGGTGCGGAGGGGGTCCTTTTTGTGAAGAGCTCTGAGTTTAGAGTATTCCTCTTCTAGCTTCAGGATGGTTGATTGCCTTTCCCGTTTTATTTGAGAACCTAATTGCATGAATTTTCCCCTAATATATGCTTTGTGCGCCGCCCACAGGGTTTCGGGGGAGACATCAGGAGTCGCATTAATAGAGAAATATTCCTGCAATGCTTTGTCGAGATCCATAACTCGTGATGGCTCCGAAAGGAGGGATTCATTTAACCTCCAATGCCTAGGGTGTCTCCCACTCGAACCCCCCAGGGCCGTCACAATTACCAGTGAGTGATCCGAGATCACTGTGTCAGTGATGGAGGCTTTGAGCATCCTGGGAAGGAGCGAGGAGGGGACAAGTATGTGGTCTATGCGTGCATATGATTGGTGAGGCGCTGAGAAGTGAGTGTAGTCTCTCTTTGTGGGGTTTAATTCCCGCCAGACATCGGATAACCCATGAGCGTGCAGCAATTTGGCGATCCGTAAGCTTGCCTTCGTGGGCCTGGTTAAGCGGGAACGTGAGGGGGAGGATTTATCAAGTCCTTGATCAAAGGCGACGTTAGAGTCCCCTCCGACAATAACCGTTCCCTCTAAAAGAGGTGCTAAGGTGCGCAGCAGGGATTCGAAGAATTTGGCCTGACCCGTGTTCGGGGCGTAGTAGGAGACCAAGGAGTAAAGTTGGTCCCCCACAGTGCCCTTTACAAGTAAATACCTGCCCTCCGGATCCGCTTTTTCAAAACTTTTATTGAATTTGCATGTTTTGGCAAACAAAATGGCTACCCCCCTGGTCTTGGATTCCGCGTTGGCTAAGAAGAACTGAGGGAAGTGGGCATGTAGGAACTTGGGACTATACCGGATAGGAAGGTGGGTTTCCTGAAGTAGAATTATATCTAGTTTCAGGGATTTGTAGTAATCAAGGGCTTTTCTCCGTTTGATGGGGGAATTAAGACCCTGAATGTTATGGGAGGCTATCTTAAGCCTAGCAGCCTGTGGATCAGCCATGGAGCAGAGGGGGAGCCCAGCATCTGAAAGCGACCTCACTTACCCAATCCATAGCGGGGTTCTTGGTAAGGGCATTGGGATCGGTGGCCCGAGGTTGTCTCCCAGGATACCATGTCGACTGGGTTGGCTCAGCCCAACCTGAGGAGAAAAAAAATAGTGTCATGTAAACATTCAACGGGGGTAGCTTACCATCAAGGGGGGAGAGAGGGGGAGAAAGGGCAAGGAAAGAAAGGGTTCCTGAGAAGAGAAAGAGGAGATCAGGGCAGGAGACACCCCCCGAAATCCCAAGAAAAAACAATGAAGACAACCGACCCATAAGGTCAGAAGTCCCGACCCTCAGACGCCTGGGATAGGCCGAGGGAGGGAGAGTTACACATGTGGTCCCTCGCGGAACTGGGGACCCCTAGTCGGGTAACTACCCGAGCTGTGAAATCAACTTTAAATAGCAATAACATATAAGCAGCAATATACAAAAAAAGGAATTTTTCTTGAGGCACGGCTAAACATAATGTCTAGAAGACACTGGGGCTAAACAATGAATGCTGTTCTTTAGGCATAAGGTAGGATGGTATATCCAGGGGGGGTGCTGTGGAATGCAGCCCCCTGGGAAATCCTCAAAGCAGCCTTAGGGCCCATTTCGAGGGGATGTAAAAAAAAATATGAGGGGTTACGGGCAGTCCAGTAGATGGACGAAGTACTGCATAGCGTCCCGGAATATTGGAGGCAATGGGGAGAAGGGTAGCACAAGGGTAGCACAAGTCCTAGGCAAGGGGAGGGCAAAAAGGGTTGGAGGGCCAAACTTTCAATGTTTGGGGAGCAGTCCTCCGGCCCTCTCCAGGACCTCGGACGGTCAGTCACAGAATGGAGAGTCTGAAAATGGGACTGGAAGTTGCTCAGGTGGGTGCATTATCCTTGACCTTCTTGGCTCTTCCGGAGGTCCACAACGGGGATTGTGGGCTGTTAGGAGTGGGTCGTTTGTTGGATCCTTGGCTAGGGTTAGAAGTGTCCATGTCAGCTTCTTGAGAAATGATTTTCAGCCTGGTGAGGAGCTTTTCCCCCTCGGGGAAAGTGGAGAAGGCAAAAGACTTCCCTTTGTCCGTGAACCTGACCGCAAATGGGAATGCCCATTTGTATTTTATGTCTTTTTGTGACATTGCAAGCAAGAGGGGTTTTAGAGCTCTCCGTCTCTGTATAGTGGAGGGGGAGAGGTCCGCAAAGATCTGAACCTGGTGGCCCTGGTAATTGACGTGTTGCAGGGATCTGGCTCTCTTCATAACTTCTTCTTTCACCGAGAAGTGATGTGGCTTGGCCAGAACATCTCGCGGGGTGCCATCCTTCCTAGGGGGGCCGAGGGTTCTATGGACCCGGTCAAGTTCAAGCTTAGTAGCTGGGATGTCAGGGATTAGCTGTTGAATGAGGTCTTGCACCGCCCTGGACACATCAGTTATTGATTCTGGAAGCCCGCGAATTCTGACGTTATATCTGCGTGACCTATTTTCGAGGTCATCTATACGGGCCATGGCTATGTCCAATTGCTCCTGTACTGAGTAAATGTGCCTGGAGTTTTGGATGGATCTGGCTATGGTATCCTCCATTTTATGTTCGATCGTTTCGATCCGGGAGCCTAGGTTAATAAAATCAGCTTTCAATTCCCCCGTGATTTGCAAGGCAGTTTGGGAGAGGCCCCTCTCTAATAGTTCAGAGAATTTGCCAAACAGGGCATCCATGTGGGAGACTGGGTCTGCATGAGCAGCCTCGTGGGGGGCCATGGCGGCCTGGGTAACCCTGTAGGTCCCCGCTGGGGAGGGGGAGAACTCCTGGATGGTGCGTTCCAGCAGAGAGACCGTGGAGGCCGGGGACGGTGTGGCTTCCTTGGGGAGACCCCTGGGGTTGCCTGGGGTGGCGTGGAGAGGAGGAAAGTCTGTATCTGACCTGAAATCCACTGTGCCTGCGGATCTGTGATCCTGAGACAGGAGCTGTGCTGCGGTGGCCATCTTGGATTTCTCCCTCACGTCCAATGAAGCGAACAGCGGGCCCAGATTGCGTTTAGCCAGTCCACCGGTCATTCAGAAATGTGCCCCAACACTTCGGGAGTCCGCCCCTATAGCTCGGGAAGCGGAAGGGTAGCCGTGTCGTGCGGTAGGGGTTCCGTCGTTCCGCGAGGCAGCGGAGCTTTAGATGATCGCGGCCATCTTGGAAGCCTCGCGCATGCGCACTCCTCCTCTATATCATTTATGAATACATTGAATAGAATTCGTCCCAAGACAAAACCTTAGGGTACCCCACTTACCACTTCAGACTAGTCGGAGTACACATTATTGATCACCGCCCTTTTAACACACCCCTGTAACCATTTTTTTTTTACCCAAGTACAAACCTTATGGTCCATGCCTGCAGAGCTCAGCTTGTAAATTAAGCACTGATGCAGAACTGTATCAAATGCTTTTGCAAAATCCAGGTACACTAAATCCACAGGCCTTCCCCTGTCTAGGTAGCTCATTTCCTTGTAGAATGTTAGCAGATTGGCCTGGCAAGAACAACCTTTTATAAACCCATGTTGATTACTACTAATGATACTTTTTTTCTTCAGTAAATTTTTGGATATATTCCTTTATCATCCCCTCCAATAATTTACCTACTATTGATGTTAGGCTGACTGGCCTGTAGTTTCCAGGGATTTGTCTCTGCCCTTTTTTGAATATTGGTACCACATTGGCTTTTCTCCAATCAGCTGGTACAATTCCTGTCAGTATACTATCACTATATACCAAAAGTTAGGAACAATGGTCTGGCTATAACCTGTCTGAGTTCTCTGAGGACTCTTGGGTGTAAGCCATCTGGTCCTGGTGATTTACCGTATATACTCGAGTATAAGCCGAGATTTTCAGCCTCTTTTTTGAGGCTGAAAGTGCCCCCCTCGGCTTATACTCGAGTCATCGCTGTCTGCCCGCTCGATCAGCGTGTCGAGCAGACAGACAGCGGCCATTCTATTCAAAAGCCGCGCCTCCGGCTCCGCCTTCGCCTGTGATAGGCGGAACACTGAATTTCCCAGCAGCCTGTGTTCCGCCTATCACGGACATCGTATCATCCTCGTACTACGGACGAGGATGATACGACGTCTGTGATAGGCGGAACACAGGCTGCTGGGAAATTCAGTGTTCCGCCTATCACAGGCGAAGGCGGCGGCGCAGCTTTTGAACTTTACAATGGCCGCCGACGAAGAGGGCACGGGACGGCACGGCACGGGACGGGACGGGACGGGGGCAAGGCAAGGCATGACACGGGACGGATGCAAGGAGGCAAGGCACGGCACGGGACGGAGGCAAGGAGGCAAGGCACGGGACGGAGGCTCGGGACAAAGGTAGGCTGGACACACACACACACACACACACACACACACACACACACACACACACACACACACGGATGGAGACACACACAGGGATGGATGGATGGATGGATGGAGACACACACACACAGGGATGGATGGATGGATGGATGGAGACACACACACACAGGGATGGATGGATGGATGGATGGAGACACACACACACAGGGATGGATGGATGGATGGATGGAGACACACACACACAGGGATGGATGGATGGATGGATGGAGACACACACACACAGGGATGGATGGATGGATGGACACACACACACACAGGGATGGATGGATGGATGGATGGATGGACACACACACACACAGGGATGGATGGACGGACACACAGGGATGGACGGACACACAGGGATGGACGGACACACAGGGATGGACGGACACACAGGGATGGACGGACACACACACAGGGATGGACAGGCATGTCTCACCCTCGGCTTATACACGAGTCAATAAGTTTGCCAGTTTTTTTGGGGGTAAATTGGGGGCCTCGGCTTATATTCGGGTCGGCCTATACTCGAGTATATACGGTATTTGTATTAAAGCGGAGTTCCAATAATAAAAAAAAAAATTAAAGTCAGCAGCTACAAATACTGCAGCTGCTTTCTTTTAATAATCATATACCTACCTGTCCCAGGGTCCAGCAATGCGGGGGAATGAAGCCCCGCTTGTCTCCCCCTCCTCACTGTGGTGCCGGCATTTTCACAGTAGAGCACGCACTGTGCATGCGCGAGCAACGCTGCGTGCTGTGACTGGCCGGGCAATCATCTGGGACCTGTGATGTATGCCAGATGATTGCCGAAAGGGAGAGGGGAGAGGTCATCTCCCTTCCGACACCACGGGGCGCTGCAGAGCCCCAGGAGGAAGTGGGAGCTGGAACATTCATGGTTCCCTCGATGAACTGTAGCTCCCCAGTGCCGAGAGCACTCATGCAGCCCCAGACAATGACACTCTCACCACCATGCTTGACTGTAGGCAAGACACACTTTGTACTCCTCACCTGGTTGCCGCTATACACGCTTGACACCATCTGAACCAAATAAGTTTATCTTGGTCTCATCAGACCACAGGACATGGCTCCAGTAATCCATGTCCTTGGTTTGGTTGTCTTCAGTAAACTTTGTGGGCTTTCTTGTGCATCATCTTTTTAAGAGGCTTCCTTCTGGGATGACAACCATGTAAACCACTGTATTGTCTTGGCCAGCATGCTGCAGCTCAGTTTCAGGGTGTTGGCAATCTTTTTATAGCCTAGGCCATCTTTACATAGAGCAACAATTTTTTTTCAGATACTCCAAGAGTTCTTTCCCCTGAGGTGCCATGTTGAACTTCCATTGACTAGTATGAGAGTGAGAGCGATAACAACAAATTTAATACACCTGCTCCCCATTCACACCTGAAACCTTGTAACACCAACGAGTCACATGACACAGGGGAGGGTAAATGGCTAATTGGGCCCTATTTGGAAATTTACACTTAGGGGTGTACTCACTTTTGTTGCCAGCAGTTTAGACATTAATGGCTGTGTGTTGAGTTATTTTGAGGGAACAGCAAATTTACACTGTTATACAAGCTGTACACTCACTACTTTACATTGCAGCAAGGTGTAATTTCTTCAGCATTGTCACATGAAAAGATATAATAAAATAATTACAAAAATGTGAGGGGTGCACTCACTTTTGTGAGATACTGTATGCTGTATTTTGTTATCTGCACACAAAATGTTTTCAGTTTTAAACTGAATGGGTTGGATTGTTTTAAAAGGTGATCATTTACAATCACTTTAACTCTTTTAATGTATCTTATTATTTTAAGGGTATACAACCACTTTAAATTCACCAATGGCTTCCACAAGAAGGTAGATCAAGGTGTAGTTTAAAGTAATTCTAAAGTCTCACTTTTTTTCTCTAAAATAATAAACATGTTATACTTACCTGCTCTGTGTAGTTGATTTTGCACAGAGCAGCCCCGGATTCCTCCTCTACTCAGGTCCCTCTATGGCTCTCCTGGCTCCACCTTCCTGTCAAGTGCCCCCACAGCAAGCAGTATGCTATGGAGACACCTGAGGTGAGTCACAGCTCCCTGTATCTATTCAGATTCGGCCCTGCCCCTGCTCTCTCTCCTGATTGGCTAACTGATTTTGATTGAAAACAGCCAATGGTGCCACTGCTGTGTCTCAGACAATCACGAGGAGAGTCCCAGATGGCCAAGGAATTCATGGACATTGCTGGAGAGAGATGGGGCTCAGGTACGTATTAGGGGGGTGCTGGGGAGGATGCTGTAAATAGAAGGTTTTTTATCTCAATGCATAGAATGCATTAAATGAAATGGACATTTGAAAATCTGATCCCCAGCCAGAAACACCAAAGAAGGGAGAGCTAACGGACTATTGCGATAGACATCCCAAAATACAAAATCGATTGAAAGAGCAAATATAAAAACAATTATATCAATTAATGTAATCATAAAATCAGACAATACAAACAGTCAAGAGCTAGTGTAGGAAGTGAAGTATTTAGACTAGTTTCGCTTTTCAGCTTCTTCAGGAAATACATACCGTATTTATCGGCGTATAACACGCACCCCAAGTTAAGGAAAAATACTTTTAGGAGGGAAATTTAAGGAAAAAAAATTACATTTAAATGCCCATCAATGCAGCCTTATCAGTGTCCAAGTGTATCAATGCAGCCTTATCAGTGTAAAAGAATATATCACAGTTAAATACAGGGTACAATCAATAAGTGTAATAAAGGGGGAGGAGGGGGAGGGGAAAAAAAATTGTAATACAAATTAATACAATCAGGGTCTTACCCAAACGCTCAAGCCACCAATTATAATTAATAGGTGGATAACACACCTGGTGCTTTGTGAAAGCTCCTCTCGGTTGCCTGAGTTACTTTGGTGGCTTGAGCTTTTGGGTAAGACCCTGTTTGTATTAATTTGTATTGCAATTTTTTTCCCCGCCCCCCTTATTACACATATTGATTGTACCCTGTACATATTTAATTGTGATATATTCTTTTAGATGTACCATATTTATCGGCGTATAACACGCACCTTTTCCCCTTAAAATCAGGGGAAAATTGCGGGTGCGTGTTATACGTCGATCTGCCATGGTTTCCTTGCGATTTTTGGGCTCTGGGTGGCTTTCGGCCGCCTTCGGCCTTTCTCTGCAGTTTTCGAGAGCGGCTGAAAGCCTCCGAGTACGGCTGAGGTGGCTGAAAACCGCCGAGAAGCGGCGAGAGTGGCCGAAAGCCTCCGAGTACGGCCGAAAGCCTCCGAGTACAGCCGAGGCGGCCGAAAGCCGCCACGATACGAAGGACATCTCGGTGGCGCCATTTTTAAAAACAAAATCTTAGGGGACAACGGACAAGGGGACAACGGACAAGGCTGCAATGATGGACAAACTGCATGACGGACAGGCTGCAATGACAAGGCTGCAATGACAAGGCTGCAATGATGGACAAGGCTGCAATGACAAGGCTGCAATGATGGACAAGGCTGCAATGACAAGGCTGCAATGATGGACAGGCTGCATGACAAGGCTGCAATGATGGACAGGCTGCATGACAAGGCTGCAAATGACGCTGACAAGGCTGCAAATGACGCTGACAAGGCTTCAGATGGACACTGATAAGGCTGCATTGATGGGCATTTAAATGTAAGTTTTTTTTTCTTAAATTTACCTCCTAAAAGTTTTTTTCCTTAAAATTCCCTCCTAAACTTGTGGTGTGTGTTATACATCGGTGCATTAAAATAATTGCCTCCTAAAAAAACTAAAAATTGAATAAAGACTTACACAAATCCGTATACAACAAATTAGCATTAGTAAATGGATAAGAAGGTATATTCAATTCACTTGTTTTAAACTTATTTTTTTTTTCATTTCTTTAGTTGCATACTGGTTTCTGGCCCAGACCAAAATGATGTCATACATTCCAGGAGTCTTTATGGGCATTTTTTTTTCTCTTTAATTTGGAGGAGCTTACTCACCAAAGCACACCCTTCTGCATGCATGCCTAAGCTAAGGCAACAAGATTCCAGGACATAAATGCTACCTGAATCATCTGCCTTTAATCAAGATGACCACAGCTGGGGGGATGTTTTTCAAAGTGATTTCTTAACAAAATAAAGTTTAAAGACATGGATGAGTTTGCTTTGAATACTAAAATGAATTAACTAGAGTTTTCAGTTTGTGGTGCTCAGATACAGTTTAGTTCCACGTTAATCTTTGCAGAGAGACGATCAAGAAGTGAGGGTGGTGACACCATGTCTCTTGGGATAAAAACTAGCTTAATGCGGATAAGTTAGAGCAGATCTTCTCATCCCTTTTATTCAAGAGAATCTCTTGAAATAACTTTCAGGCCTTAGAAAACAGTGTGATGGAAAGTTGTGGATAAAAAAATAAATAAAAAAATCTGGAATGTGGCATGCCTAAAGTATTTGGCACCCAAGCCTGTTCTATGCTAAAATAAAATTCAGTACTAATAATAATAAAATAAAACCAATATTAATAATAGCTAGAAAAGCAGACCATGAAAATCAAAGTGGTTTCTTACAATAGTCAGCGGGAAGAATACCCGCCTTATAGATAGTTGAAAGGTCGTTAGTGTCAGTATTTTCTAAGAGGCAGAAATTGCTCAAGGAACTTCTAATCTAGCAACCTCTGAAATAACCATAGGGTTCCAAAAAACCCTGGTTGAGAAAGGCTTTAACAGAGAGAAGATTATGAATTAACTTTAAGTTACGGTGGAACATGCTTTTGAACTGAACCCAGCAAGTTCATAGTTCTGTGAATGGACAAACAAGCCATATTTGACTAGATTGGCTGCCAAACCCCTGCCACCAAATTGCAGATCCCCCTCTGGCTGCTGTATTCCAACAAACTTTCTGACAGGTCTTCTGGGTGATGTAATTGACTGGCTGCTTTGTTGACATACAACGGCCTTCTGGGATCTGTCATCTGCAACAGGAGTAACATAGGTGAACAGCGCAGGGTGCTGCACTTCATCTTGTCAGTAGGTGATTTTTCTGTACTCCTGGGAAGGAGCCAAATATCTGGGGCCCACCTACTCTAAATGGCCATCTCCACCATTGGGGGACAGGGTGAGGGAATGAGGCCATTGTCACCATCAACATTGGGATACAATACTTTACTAGGTAGGAAGTTTTGCTGCCCCACCTTCATCCTTGCAAAGTACTCTCCTAATGTTGAGGGCATGTGGCCTGGTATGGCTCATGAAAAAGGAGGGTTATATGCTGGCTGCACCACCCTTTCCTTTCTACCCAATATGCCTGGAAAAGGGTTTTTGTGGAATTTTAAGGGGGGCACCACACTGTTTTTCTTTTTTTAAAGACAGTATATAATGATGATAAGGAATATGAGTGTCTAAATGGGAGGAAGAAGAGAACTATTAGAATCTAGATGCCCCCGTTAGAATAAGGGAACCCTCAGATATCTGCTCCCAAGTAGGTGAATGTGTATGGGGTACACAGAAAAATGTGAACAGAAAATAGAAATACACTATAAAAAAAGTCCTTTACTAGAAAAAAAGAACTTAACCAATGTCTCCTAATTTAAATCCAGCATCATGTCTAGTCATGTAGATCCACATCACTGACTATGATCCAACCTCATGTTCACCAGCTGTGTTTGATTATGCCCCCCCCCCCATGCTGCAGTCTCAAATAAGCGTAACCCCTGGTTGGCTGCTATACAATATGTCAAAAAACCACCTACTCCACAACTTCACATGAAGGTTTAAAGCACCCCCAAAGCAATTAATTTAAAGGATTTGTGTATTTTTTTATTGTTGCCCTTTAAGACATTTTAAAAACCCTCTCTCCTCTTAAATAGACTTTACCGTTTTTTGTTTTTTTGTCTCCAGTGGTAGTTCCCAGCTACCCATACCTTTTTTAACAAAAGCTTGCCTTCAAGAAGCTTAGAAAAAAAATGGCTTTGTATACCTCTGCAAGATATTGCTTAAGCAGAGATGAGATTTTAAAGTATTTTTACAGATAAAATAAAGGACATTTGACATTTCTTTTACACAAAAGAAGGATATAAACGTTTCCTTTTTTTTCATTAAAAAAATAAAAATTATTATTAAACATTACCTATCCACTTTACCATCAGCACTAGTGACTGTGCAGCGAATACTGCTTCTTACCAATACATTTTAAGATTTATTTTGTAAAACTGAACTGCGAGTTTAGATGTGCTTTTACTTTTTACAAATACATTTGCAAATGTGAAAACAGGTATTGTAGCATTGTGTTGTGCTGTGTTAAAAATTAAAGAGGAAGTAAACCCTGATGGGTTTACTTCCTCTTTGATTCCTGGCAAAGGTAAAGCATAATGGGCTACTATACATCGCATAGTAGCCCATTATGTGTCACTTACCTGACACAGGAGCCAGCGAAGTCACCGCTGTCCCCTTGTGTACAGAGCCTTTCTCTTCTTGGTGGGTCTCGCTGCTCTGGCGCTGTTATTCGATGGAGCATGCGCACAGGAGCCGCAACTCGCGGCATATCACCGTTAACAGCGGTGCCTGTCTTTTGGCAAATATCTCCTAAACCATGTAGGTTTGGGAGATATGTCTTGGACCTACAGGTAAGCCTTAATCTAGGTTTACCTGTAGGTCAAAAGTGGTTTGTAAGGGTTTACAACCACTTTAAGAAGCATGTTGCTTTCAGGAGGCATAGCCGCTTATGAGCCACCTCCATTAATTTCAATGGTAACGTGTCATAGCACACACACGTTTGAACGAGCAGCATGCAGCTGTGAACACTTACATGATGAGGAAGGGGACTGAGGAAAAGCTTCCTCCTGTCTGCAGCAGACTGATGACATAATCTAGTCTAGGCACTTGACTAAAGATCAAGTATGTTTTTTTTTTAACAATTAATGGTATAGCTCTTTATACTGTTACTCTATATTGCATAACATGCCAAGAATGTATTCAATCATGCATGCTCATAAAATTATTAAAAAGTTCCCTTTAGGCACTTAAAGTATAACCAATACTGATAAAAAAAAATGCATAACCAAAGGCAGCATGTAAGCAGGTTACGTTTTATGCTGCCCCATCAGGGAGGATTAGTGTTAATATGTTTCCCTGTTGTTTCTTACCAGGCTTTCTTGGTTGGGTCCAACCCATTTATAAATAAGGAAAGGAGTCCAGTCTGGATAGAAAAGAAAGTTAAAAGGAGAGAGGGATGCTGAGAAAAATGTTGCAGTTGCTGAGTTTGTCCCTGCAGCCTACTGCTGATGCCGGAGCACCCATGGATAAAGAGCCTTCTACAGAGTACGAGGCCTCTAAGATCTATAAAACGCCCAGCGACATCAGATCTGGAGGACTGCCATAATGGACTTCAAACAAAAAACTGAAAAAAGAGGGCGCACCAGACTTGTGCATTATCCTTTGATATATTTATATAAAAAAAAAAGAATTAAAAACTACTCACAAAGGTAGAAATAAAATCACGCTTATAACAGTCTTTGACATATGGCAGTCTGTCCACTGATAGCAGTCTCCAAGTCCTAGAGACAGTACATACGAACCGCTGCTGTCTGATGCGTTTCGAAGGTATACCTTCTTCCTCAGAGCCTAACAATGTTACTGTCTTGCATCTACTTATACATGTGTACATCTGGGAAACACATGTGCAGCCCCCTTAATTGACAGCAGTGGGAGCCAATGGCTCCCACTGCTGTCAATCTGGGCAGTGAGGAGGGACAGAGCCAGGAGTGCGCCAGTTCAGGATCACTGTCACTGCTGAAAGTGCTCTCATCTTACGCTGGTCTTCCTTACCGGACTCGCCGGTTTGCGAGTGGCCGAAGCCACAATGACTTCATTTATGGCACAGAACTCTGAAGGAATGGCCCGGGTGGCCATTCCTTCATTGTTCATGTGCCTCTGAGGTCACCAGCTACCTCTACAGGAGATATTTACAGTACCTATAGATAAGCCTTATTATAGGCATAACTATAGGTAAAATGTATGCATGGGATTTACTCTCACTTTAGCAGCTTCTGGCAATGTCCTATTTGCACCCTAAGGTACATTTTAATTCTAAACCTTAAAGGCCCTCCAAACCCCAAAACAACAATGTATATATAATACAGCTTACTACAGTATTTTTAGATGTGGAGCTACATCAGTGTTTTCAGGCTAAGAAAACCCTCTGCACTGAGTTAATATATTACACACATCAACTTCCCAAGTACCCTCTATGAACTACAAAAGAACGCCTTCATACATAATAGAAATGGAAAGTGGAAGAGTCATTCGTAGTACAAATCAAGATAGCAGCCTAGTGACAACCATGAATCTCTCCATGTATACAGTGGAAGGGTGGATATAGCCACCCAAGAACAGGAAGTGTGGTGTCACTAGGTGATAATAAGACAAAGAAAGCCTCAAAAAGAAAACGAATGGAGCCACCACATCTAAGAACAGATAAGCAGCACTATATTACATTTTTGGTTTTGGTATAAGTATGTTTTAAAAGAGGAAAAAAAAAAATTGGCAAAATGCTATGAATTGTCTTAATTTCAGAACTATAAGGACATTACATGGAATGTATTTTAACACAAGCCATACTAGGTACAACATGGATATTCAGATTTTTTTCTGCCTGTGTTTCTAATCCTGTTCTGATCGTAGAACTAGACACGAGAATTTTTATTTTTCGACAGACTTCCACGATCCAATTAGTACACTGATCATTTCCATGGGTATTTAAGTAAACCTGCTGGATACATTGTGGTTCACTACTATAAATGTAGCTAGTCCAAGACATAACTTGGCTCTAAGCGCAGAATTCTGAAGCTTAGCAAAAGCTTTTTTTTTTTTTTTTTGCTTCATAACCCTGTAGCAAAATTTCAATCCTTTAAAAATGTAAATGTGACAGAGGTTATTAGAATAATCAGAAAACCTGAGGACTATTTCATTTTTTGGAATTTAAGTGCATGTAAACCCAAAAACTAAAATGTAATATATTAAAGTTTATGAGTCCTTAAAGGAGTTGTAAAGTCTCAAGGTCTTTCACCTGAATGCATTCTATGCATTCAGGTGAAAAACCTTTTGTGGTGGAGCTTCCCCCCCCCCCCACCAGAGCCCCACTTTTACTTACCTGAACCCGATCTTTCCAGCGACGAGAAGAAGCTCAGCAGCTCCAGCCGCTGTCTTGGGTCTCCATTGGATAGATTGGCTTGTGCTGCTGTCAATCAAATCCAGTGACTCGGGAGGCGGGGGGGCTGAGTCCTGCTGTCTGTGTCAATGGATGCGGCAGCAGGATGCGGAGAACACCTGCATAAGTACCCCCATGGAAAGCAGCTCTCCGTCGGGGGCACTTGATGCGGAGGAGGTGCCAGGAGTGCAGACGGGGGTCCCAGAAAAGGAGGATCGGGGCCATTCTGTACAAAACCCTTGCACAGAGGAGGTAAGTATACTATGTTTTTTTTTTTTTTTTTTTTAAGTAAAACAAACCTTTACAATCACTTTAAAGGGGTTGTAAACCCTCAAGGTTTTTCACCTTAATGCATTCTATGCATTAAGGTGAAAAACCTTCTGTAGTGCAGCAGACCCCCAGAGCCCCCCCATACTTACCTGAACCCGATCGTTCCAGCAACGGGGATGGGCACAGCAGCTCCAGCCACTGTATTGGGTCCTCATTGGATAGTTTGATAGCAGCAGGAGCCATAGGCTCTCACTGCATTCAATCAAATGCAGTGACATGGGAGCCGGGGGCGGGGCCATGTCCTGTTGTCTGTATCAATGGACACAGCAGCAGGACTCAGGAGCGTGCCCACACGAGTGCCCCAATGGAATGCGGCTCTCCGTGGTTGCACTCAAGATAAGAAGGAGCCAGAAGCACCGCTGAGGGACCCCAGAAGAGGAGGATCTGGGTCGCTCTGTGCAAAACCCTTGTACAGAGGAGGTAAGTATGACGTTTGTTATTTAAAAAAATAAAAAAATAAACAAAAAACCTTTACAACCCCTTGAAATATGGTGACTGCATTTTCACATTTCAGACTAAACATATTCTCAGCAAGTACAGAATATACCTGTTGATTGTGCCAAAAACGCAGTTTCTTTGTGATTTTGTGTGAGCTTAAAAAAGCATAAACATCCCTATCTTGCATGTATGAACTACCATTCCCACCAATCTACCATGTAACAGATGAAAAAAGTTCAGCTTGTGTGACAACCATGGTTACCCCCATATATACAGTGGAGGAGTGAGTGTAGCCACCCTGGGACAGGAAGTATGTTATTCCTGGGATTGCCAGGAGAACATGAAGGAAAAGGTAATAATGCAGCCACTTCATCCAAGAACTGCTAAGCTGCAATATGTAACATTTTTGGTTTTGAGTTTAGATAAGCTTTACATACATAGAGTCACAGTTGACATGTTGCACAAGTGAAATGTAGCATTCGGTTTCACCTCCTGCTTATTTCGATAACTGACCCCTTTATCACACCATTTAAACTGGTTTTACAGAGTTTATTGTTTACATGCATAGAGCGTATGTAAGCCAGTTCCTAATGGCCCTGTTGTCAAATTCTCGCCCGACATCATTCAATTGAAAAATTGAAGGAACCAGGCAAACAATGGTTGGCTGAACGGTGCTTGTATCCCATCAGATGCAAAAACCATAGAAAGAAGCACCCAACCAAAATAATGAAGAGTCCAAGATCATTATAATCTTTTATAAAGTCATATAAAACAACCAACGCTTTCCAGGGACAACACCACTCCCCCTTCATCGGGGCTCATTACAGGATAAAACCTGGATGGACTCATAGAAAACTGTAACCTCACAGAGCTAAATGTACATAATATAACTGGATACTAACATTTATAGGTAAAGTTGATCCAGGGGATCAAGAAGGATTTTTTTCCCCTGCTGGAGCTAATTGGATCACGTTTTGCTGGGGTTTTTTGCCTTCCTGTAGATCAGTGTTTCATAACCTTTTTTTCAGTCATGACACCCTTTAAAATGATGGACAGTAACAAGGCACCCCATTCTAAAATGTAAAAAACGATTCTAATAGCTTTACACAATGCAGCAGCATCCACATATAGGGCACCCCATGTTAGAGGTGATGTATTCTTCCAAAGCAAATACACTTTTGCACACTGGTAATGACTAATATGAATGACTAGTATTCCAATGTTTCTCTTATCTCTCAATTTCTCTCCATCAGTCAGCTAATATGACCCCAGTGCTGAGGGAGAGAGGCAGAGGAGGATCAAACAATGATCTTGTGGAGGCCACAGATATCATTTTTTTTTACTTATGACATCAATGGTTGTTAGGATGCCGGTGTCTAGAAAGTCGTAATGGTGCTTAATGAAAACCTGTAGCTTTGTGTAACTAAAAGGCACCTGCTGGCTTATATACAACTTTTGATAAATTTTTAGGCATTTTGCCAAGGCACTCCTGAAGAAACCTCATGGCACCCCAAGGTGACTTGGCACTCTGGTTGAAAAAGGCTGCTCTGGATCAACTGTGGGTAAAGGGTTGTGTATATGGGATTGTATGATATGTATTTCCTTTTTTCTTTTGTAGGTTGAACTAGATGGACTTGTCTTTTTTTTTAGCCTGACGGACTAACTATCTATAGGAGCAACAGAACTGAACTCTCCTCATTGCGGAACAACTTGACAGCAGTTGCTGAGCACTGAGCAGCAATGGGTTGTTTGTCCCAAAATGTGCTGGTTGTTTTAAAATTACTTTTTATCAACAATTCAAATTATCTTGGAATCGTTTATCCTATTTTGGTCTGGCGCTCCTTTCTGCAATTCTATAGTTTGAGTTACTGTTGGGTGTCCATCGAGAGAGGCCTTGTTGTGTGGGAGTCCCCTTCGCCAGAGCTATTGAGCTTGTTTCAAGTTTTCCTTCATCTGTCTAAACATGCAAGTCTTATGCCCTGTACACAGGACTGGTTTCCCCATCAGAATAAACTCTGAAGGTTTTTCCGACAGAGTTCCAACAGAATTCCGCTGAAACTGTCTTGCGTACACACGATCACATCAAAGTCCGACCGTCAAGAACGCAGTGACATACAGCACATACGACGGGACTAGAAAAAGGAAATTCACTAGCCACTGCACCACCCTTTGGGCTCCTTCTGCTATTCTCGTGTTAGCAGAAGTTTGGTTGGAGACGATTTGCGCTTTTCAGACTCCAGCTTTTTCAGATCGTTTTACTGTTGTTCAGTTTGTGCTTGTGGGTTTGTATCTGTTTTTCAGTGCGTGCAGTCAGTTCGTATCTGTTTTTCAGTGTGCGCTTGTCCGCTCATTTCTGATTTTCAGCTCGCTCTTCACAGGCCTTGCTGTTCTTCAGTGCATTCTGTTAAGTTCGTTCTGACCAGCTGACCGTTTTGAAACCATGTTGTGGGTGCATACTCGTCGTGCAATTCATGCTGTGTGGGGGCTTGGTGTTGGGGTTTATACTTTGACCCAAGTCCAGTCAATGAACAGGGCGAGGAGGAGTTCATGGACCAAGAATTGGTTACTCCAGAGTGACCAATTCTCGGACCTGCCTCTGCTGCGTGAGATCCAGGAGAATAATCCTGATGATTTCAGGAACTTTCTAAGGATGATGGACCCTGTTTTTCACCATCTGTTGGCTTTGCTCACCCCTTATATTACGAAGCAGGACACCTGCATGCGGCAAGCCATCACTCCGGAGCAAAGGCTCGTCGCCACCTTGCGGTACTTGGCGACTGGGAGAAGTCTGCAGGACTCACGTTCTTGACAGGCATCTCCCCCCAGGCTCTGGGGATCATTATTCCAGAGACCTATTCTGCCATCATTCAGGTCCTGCAGAAGTACTATATTAGGGTAAGTTTTCTCATTTAGCATCACATTATATGTATTTAATGCTTTCTAATTTATTGTATTTAGTTAGTTCCCTAATTATCATGATTGGAATATGCTGTGAATGTCCCCTTTGTCCTCATGCATGCTGGAAGCTTTTAATGCTCCTTTTTTGGCCTTCGTGCATATTTGCCTTCACTAACCTCCCCAGCATGCTATCCTGGGCCCATATAGACCTATAGCCTAGTCCCTTAACAATGTATTTTGTGTATTTTGGAGTGCTGGAGGCTTTTTTTTTGGGCTCCCAAAGTCATCTCAACCCCCCTAAAATGTTTACAATGGACCATCAGAGGGGGGGGGGGGGGTGAATATGATATAAGTGGACCTTAGATTTCTGTCTTGAAATACTCCTTTAAAAAAATGTTATACTGACGTCAATCAAGAATGTTTTTGTTTAATCTGCTGTTTAATGTTATGTGCAAAAGTACTTTTTTTGTCTGTTTTGACTCCCCAGTTCCCTTCAATGCCACAGGAATGGCAGACTGTGGCCTCCCATTTTGCCTGCCGTTGGGACTTTCCCAACTGTGGAGGGGCTATAGATGGAGAACATGTCCACATCGTGCCACCACCCCATTTGGGGTCTTTCTATTATAACTATAAGGGGTTTAATAGTATAGTGTTAATGGCGGTGGTGTCAGCACAATTTGAGTTCCTCTATGTGGACGTGGGGAAGAATAGCCAGATGTCAGATGGAGGAGTTTATGTCCAGGCAGAGCTTCACCAGCGTCTCCAGACTAGTGGCCTAGCATTGCCACCTGATGCGGACAACATATAAGGACCCCATTTGTCTTTATTGCTGATGAAGCGTTCGGTCTGGGCGAGCACCTGATAAGGCCAGTCCCCCAAAGGACCCCCACCCCGCAGAGGAGGGTTTTTAACTACCGGCTTGCCAGAGCGAGAAAAGTCATTGAGAATACCTTCGAGATAATGGCCAGCCGGTTCCACCTGTTTCTGGCAGCAATCCATATGAAGGACTACAAAATCAACCATATCATCCTATACTGCTGCATATTGCAAATTTTTTTTAAGGAAAAATGCCTAAATTTATATTGCCTCAGTTGGGCCTGAGGCCGGACTTCCTATTAATCCCTTGACAGGCCTGGATACTGGCCATACTGGCTTGGCCCCCAAAGCACCCATGACGTTCGGCAGAAATATGTAAATGATTTTATGGGTAGCTGGGCCATTGCTATGCCAGACAATGTGTAAAACATTTTTAATAAAACAAAAATTATCTGATAAAATCTTAATTTTTCTTTATTATTTGTGTTTGTTTTTGGCTGTCTCCTTGGTTCTCCTAGTGCACTTGTAGTGCCAAGTGGATTTACCTTTAGTAAATAAGCCCCATTGTCACTGTAAACACAAAATTACTTAAAAAATTGGTATTGACCATTGAAATAACAAGCCACACATTGTTGATGAGCAAAGTTTTTACTGTGTGCACATTCACACATGTAAATTTTCAAATTTTTGGGTAAAAATAATAGTTTTTGTATTTTTTTTATTTTTTATTTTTGTTCAAAATAGGCATGTTTAATAACATATAACATACAAAACTCTGGAACTTACAAAGTTCAACCTAGAAAAACAGAAGGCAATATTAGACATTATAGTATGTCCTAAATGTCTGAATATTGCCTTCATCAGATGGAAGGATGTCACCCCTGTAAAAGCCGAATTTTGAAAATGCACACAATTAGGGAATCAAAATGGGTATTTACCTCCTGATCCCATACCTAATGTCAGCATGTGCTATCTGCCATTATGGAGGATCAATGGACATGTTTTGGTGGTACAACCCCCTCCTCTCACCTACTTCATTTGGGAGGAAAGGGTTGCAACCACAAAACACATACATTGAAATCCCCTGATGGCAGATACTGTAGCACAACTGTAGCACATGTTGATGTTGACACGCTGTGTGCATCTTCAAAACTGGGCTTTTACTAATTACAAAAAAAAAATGTGTTTTTAGAACAATAATTAAATTGGTTGCATTTTTAATATCTTTCAAATTCTCCCCAACACATCAATCATAGAAAAAATTCCTTTTACTCAAAAAGAGTGTATATCCCCTAATGGGAATTTAAATAGTTTATATTAAAATTGATATTTATTTAGAAAAAATATAAAATCAGTCACTATGACATAAACCAACATTACAATGGATACATGGACAAAAATGAATGACAAAGCCTATACTATTGAAACAGTATACAATAGATACGACGTTTCGAGGTGTTGATATGTGAACCTCTTCTTCAAGGGTAGTTGGCTTGGTCGCAACAACAATTATGTCTATAGTTCAAAAGGGGGGGGGGGGGGGGAAGACAAATAAAAAGAAGGAACAAAAAAAAAAAGAAAGGTACATGCAGCAAGTACTTTCACTATAATATCAAATTACTGTTCAGTGTGCAAAGCCTTATTAATCATTTTGATAACAATCATATTATACAAACATGTGTTCAATTACTAACCCTGTATATATGAAAGCAAGGCTTCTCCAAAACATATACCGTATCCAATGAGTGATCGATTAGCTGCAGCTCCACAGAGATCACGGAGTCGTAGCAAGGGAAGATGAAAAAGTGAGGGGGGAGGGGAAACAGGGAGGCAAAGCCAATCCCATAGATGGACACTAATCCCTCAGAAAAACCACAATCTACGTCAACCCAAGAGCTTCGCAACGGGCACCTAACCCCACATACGTCCCGATTTCCACGAAGAGGTAGGAGAGAGCCAGCGCAAAAGCAATGGCCCAAAACCAGCCCTCCCCAGTTGCTGGAAAGAAAGCACAAAATATCACATATATTGGTTACTATATTAAATATAAATGTACTTGCAGGTCTATAGATAAAATACAGCTACCCAGATAATTGACTTGTGATACTAAAGCCACAGACATAATCATAAGCAGACTCTGCTTGTTTAGTCTAACAATCATATATCAAAAAACTCAATATTAGTGTCTCCAAATAGTAATATTATCTCACACAGGATGATCCTAAGAATAATGACTGATGTTCAGTATTAGGTTTACCAAGCTAAATCCAGCTAGCATGTCAGTCTGTGGTATACTGCAGTCCAAAGGCAATCAGGGGACATCTGTTTAACCACTTCCCGACCAGCGCACGACGATGTACGTCGACAGAATGGCACGGGCAGGCATATTGGCGTACAGGTACGTTCAATATTGAATGCCGCCCTGCCATCGGGAGCGCGCCGCCACCGGCGCGCTCCCGCGCTGGTCGGGACCCCCGTGAGTCCGGTCGCGGGACCCGCGGACTCGATCGCCGCGGACATCCCTGCGATCGTCTCACGGAGCGGCCGAACGGAGGAAATGCCGAGTAAACAGCATTTCTCCATTCTGCCTAGCAACTAGTGACGCTGATCTCTGCTCCATGTGATTGGAGCAGAGATCAGTGTTCACTAAATGAAAGCCCAACCCCCCCCACAGTTAGTAACACACCCCTAGGAACACTTAATCCCTACACTGCCACCCACTGGTTAACCCCTTCACTGCCAGTGTCATTTACACAGGAATCACTGCATTTATATAGCAGTGATTACTGTATAAATGACAATGGTCCCAAAAATGTGTCAAAAATGTCCGATGGGTCCCCCACAATGTCGCAGTCACAATAAAAATCGCTGATCGCCGCCATTACTAGTAAAAAAAAAATAATAAAAAATTATTAATAAAAATGCTATAAAACTATCCCTATTTTGTAAACGCTATAACTTTTGCGCAAACCAATCAATAATCGCTTATTGCGATTTTTTTTACCAAAAATATGTAGAAGAATACGTATCGGCCTAAACTGAGGGAAAAAAATTTTTTTTTATATATTTTTGGGGGATATTTATTATAACAAAAAGTTAAAAATAATGCGTTTTTTTCAAAATTGACGCTCTATTTTTGTTTATAGCGCAAAAAATAAAAACCGCAGGGGTGATCAAATACCACCAAAAGAAAGCTCTATTTGTGAGAAAAAAAGGACGTCAATTTTGTTTGGGAGCCACGTCGCACGACCACGCAATTGTCAGTTAAAGCTACGCAGTGCCGAATCGCAAAAAGTGGTCTGGTCTTTGACCAGCAAATTGGTCCGGTCTGAAAGTGGTTAAAAAGGCTGTGTAATTATTTAAGCTTGCCCTCTGATAGGCTTGCGACCAGCAATGGGAGAAGTACAGCAGCGCGCGGCACCACATCCCCTCAAAGAGGGAGAGCGATGTCTCATAAGACATCTATGTGCGTGTGAGCGCCACGCTGCCCCAACCCATAGGGGGGCCGGACACGGCGCCCTGGTGATGCCGCCCGCGTCAATGTCCCGCAGCGCAGGTGAGGCATGTCGTTCACATGGAAACCATGTAAAAATACTGCCCAATAGTGAGGGAGGCAGGTCACGCCTCTAGGGCTGTACCCAAGCCCCCCCCCCCCCGCGCTGATTGCCATTATAAACAAAAAAAATCACAGCAAATATTGCAACACCACATTACAATGTAATGTTTAAGTACAAAGTCCAAATGCATATACAGTAAAAAGTTAATCAAATATAAAAATTTACAATAACAAAAAAAAAAACCCCAGAAAATAATCACAAATCATTAAATACATATACTGGACATCTCTGAATAGAGATTTCACTTTTAATTATAAAGTGGTTTATAGGACACAAATTTTATCACTCTTAAGCCCCGTACACACGAGAGGACTTATGTCCGACAGACTTCCGAAGGAGTTCTGCCAGAGTTCTGACAGAGTTCTGACGGACTTTTCGACTGAGCGTACCTGGCCACACACAATCACACTAAACTCCGACGGATTCGAACGTGATGACGTATGACTGGACTCGAATAAGGAAGTTCATAGCCAGTAGCCAATAGCTGCCCTAGCGTCGGTTTTAGTCCGTCGGAATAGCATACACACGAGCGAATTTTTCGAAGGGACCGGGTCCGGCGGAGATCCGTCGGAAAAATTTGAAGCATGTTCCATATTCTAAAGTCCGTCAGACTTTGGCGAATCAAAAGTCCGTTGCAGCCCACACACGATCGAATAGTCTGACGGAATCAGTCCGTCGGACTTTGGATGTTGAAAAGTCCGCTCGTGTGTACGCGGCATAAGGATTCCCACTCAGACCCTCCAGAGGAGAATCCCTCCAAGAACGGCCTAAATGAGATTGCTCCGTTAAGGCCAGGTGGCTTAGTCGCATTTAGGCGGAATATCCACCTCTGCTCTAACTGTAGAAGAAGTTTGTTGGTATCCCGTATCCCTGAATGTATCCTATCCAAAATAAGGAAGGAAATTTTTGGGGTGATCTCACTGTGTAAGTCTCTAACATGCATTCCAAGTGGAAGACTGGGATTACACGCCTTCATTGACACAATGTGTCGATAGGCACAACGCCAAAATGGCTGAATAGTCTTTCCAACATAAAAACAAAAACAGTCACAGCAAAGAAGGTATACAACACCCTCAGTCTGGTAATTAGCATAGTGTATGGGGCGATATCGTTCTCCATTGTCTAGGTATTTTGACAGCTGGTTCTCAGAATTCAATAGCAGCAGATTTGTCCATCCGTGTAGTTTAGAAATGATAGAGGAATATATTACAATTGTGTACATGGCCACCTTTATTGGCAACATATTTATCCACTATAAAACGTATTTTTCCTTTTAAAAATATTAAAGCTTTTGGATAGTAATGCTACAGGGAAAACATGAACCACGACTAAACAAGGACAGACATTAGGTCTGTATCTGATAAGAAACTAAGCATCCCAGAGTCAGCAGGGATGCTTGGCCTATTTACTGTATGTTATGTACCGGTACTCAATTTATTCTGCCCAATTTAGCTTGTTTCATCGTTAGACATTCAACTGATTTCTTAAATTTTCATATATATTTTATATATAAATGATTTATATGATATAAATAGCACTGTAACAACTTTGTAAAAATGTTTTTCCAACAAGGAGATAAAGAAAACACATTCTCCATATTCTACTTTTGTTTACTGTCAGGCAATTAGGAGATGACATCCCCTGTCTTATATGTCCTAATAAGGAGTTACTATACTTCTATATTAAAACCAGCTATAAAAAGGAAATATACACAATGATGTCATACCCCAAACATTGAAAATACTGATATCAGGGCTCAAAATTTCAAGTCCTGAGCTACTAGTCAGGCCTCAAGGGTTACTCACCACCAGTTGCCCCACCCAACCCTGACCCTGCCCCACCCCTAATTCTGCCCCTAAATACACCCTATAAATTATCTCATGAAATGACACTTAAATGTTTTATGCAGAATTAGGTTATGAAGATAAATATTAAGAACAACTTTATCCGTGCCCACCAATGCAGCCTGCCTGTGCCCACCATATAGCCTGTGTCCACCAAAGCAGCCTGTGCCCATCATGTAGCCTCTGCCCGCCATGCAGCCTGTGTCCGCCATACAGCCTCTGCCCACCATGCAGCCTCTGCCCACCATGCAGCCTGTGTCCACCATGCAGCCTCTGCCCACCTTGCAGCCTGCGTCAACCATGCAGCCTTTGCCCTACTAGCCAGGCCTCAAAGGTTACTCGCCACAAGTTGCCCCACCCAACCCTGACCCTGCCCTACCCTAATTCCACCCATAATTCTGCCCCTAAACATGCCCTCATAAATTATCCCATGAAATGACACTTAAATGTTTTAAGCAGAATTAAGTTATAAAAATAAATATTAACAACAACTTTATCCATGCCCACCAATGCAGCCTGTCTGTGCCCACCAATGCAGCCTGTGTCCACCAATACAGCCTGTGCCCACCAATACAGCCTGTGCCCACTATGCAGCCTGTGTCCACCAATGCAGCCTGTGCCTACCATACAGCCTCTGCCCACCCTGCAGGCTGTGTCCACCATGCAGCCTGTGTCAATCATGTACCCTCTGCCCACCATGCAGCATCTGCCCACCATGCAGCCTGTATCCACTATGCAGCCTCTGCCCACCATGCAACCTGTGTCCACAATGCAGTCTGTGTCCAACATGCAGCCTGTGTCCACCATACAGCCTCTGCCCACCATGAAGCCTGTGTCCAACATTCAGCCTGTGCCCACCATGCAGCCTACCCATGCAGGGTAGGAGAGGAACAGGAGAGCCGCCCGAATGATCAGAGTGCAGGCAACACAGCGATAACAGCTTTAATTTCAATTGCTGTGTTCCTCTGCTCAACGTCACATACAGCCCTATCCCCTGGCCGGGAAACTTTGATTGACAGATTGCCCGTCCTAAGAGGAGGGGCTATATGTGACAGCGAGCAGCGGGGAACCCAGCAATGTGAAATGAATGAATGAATGAAATACTTGTATAGCGCACAATGCGAACTGAATCGCCTCTAGGCGCTGTGGCGAGCTTTGATCATCTGCTAAAAGAGGAAGGTCTTGAGTTTTTCCTAAAAGCAAGGTGATTTTCTTCCAGGCGGATGTTGATTGGTAGAGCATTCCATAGCCGAGGCCCTTGGACAGCGAATTTCTGATCCCCCTTGGATTTATACCGGGCTTTGGGCACGAGGAGGAGGTTTTTGTTGGCTGATCGAAGACTGCGGTTTGGTGTGTAATGATTTCTTTTCTCCATTAGGTATTGCGGAGCTTCTCTATGCACGCATTTGTGGGTGAGGCAAAGGGTCTTGAACGTGATCCGATTTTTTACGGTTAGCCAATGTAAGCTCCTCAGCGAAGGAGAGATGGATTCCCAGGGTTTCTTTCCTGTTATCAGCCTTGCCGCCGTGTTTTGGATCAGTTGTAATCGCGCAAGTTGATATTGTGGTAATCCTATGTAAAGCGAGTTTGCGTAGTCCAGTCGTGAATTAATGATTGTTCCAACTACCACTGCTTTGTCATTCTTTGGGATAAAAGGGATGAGTCTGCGAAGCATGCGCAGCAGGTGGTGAGATCCACTGACTACTGCTCCTATTTGCGCATCCATTGACATTTGTGCGTCTAAAATAACCCAGAGACTCTTCGCTTTGGTCTTTGGGGAGATAGTCTGCCCAAAGACGGAAATGAAAGCTGTTATCGCTGTGTTCCCTACGCTCTGATCAGCTGGGCGTCTCTCCTCTCTCATCCCCTCCGCGATCACTGGCAGAAGGATTCCCATTCAACCCTGGCTTCTGGCAATGCCCCCCCCCCCCCCCTCTTCCAGACAGCTCTTAGGTCCTAGGCAGCCATAGCTCACCAGCCCTCACAATCCACTCGCAAAATGAGAGCAGGCGAGTGGAATTTAATTTAAATTACATTTTGCTACAATGTAAAGTAGTGAGTGTACAGCTTGTATAACAGTGTACAACAAAATTTGCTGTCCCCTCACGCAATAACTTAACACACAGCCATTAATGTCTAAACTGCTGGCAACAAAAGTCAGTACACCCCTAAGTGAAAATGTCCAAACTGAGCCCAAAGTGTCAATATTTTGTGTGGCCACCAATATTTTCCAGCACTGCCTTAACCCTCTTGGGCATGGAGTTCACCAGAGCTTCACAGGTTGCCAGTGGAGTCCTCTTCCAATCCTCCAAGACGACATCACGGAGCTGGTGGATGTTAGAGAACTTGAGCTCCTCCACCTTCCATATGAGGATGCTCCACAGATGCTCAATAGGGTTTAGGTCTAGAGACATGCTTGGCCAGTCCACCACCTTTACCCTCAACTTCTTTAGCAAGGCAGTGATCGTCTTGGAGGTATGTTTGGGGTCGTTATCATGTTGGAATACTGCTCTCCGGCTCAGTCTCCAAAAGAAAGGGGATCTGCTTCAGTATGTCACAGTACATGTTGGCATTTATGGTTCCCTCAATGAACTGTTGCTCCCCAGTTCCGACAGCACTCATGCAGCCCCAGACCATGACACTCCTACCACCATGCTTGACTGTAGGCAAGACAAACTTGTTTTTGTACTCCTCACTTGTTTGCCACCATACACGCTTGACAGCATCTGAACCAAATAAGCAAACTGCGGGATTTCCTGTGCATCATATTTAGAAGAGGCTTCTTTCTGGGACAGCAGCCATGCAGACCAATTTGATGCAGTGTGCAGCATATGGTCTGAGCACTGACAGGCTGACCCCACCACCCCTTCAACCTTTGCAGAAATGACAAAAGCATGATGCTGAGTGTGTACACTCAACTTCTTTGGTCGATCATGGTGAGGCCTGTTCTGAGTGGAACCTGTCCTGTTAAACCATTGTATGGTCTTGGCCACCGTGCTGCAGCTCAGTTTCAGGGTCCTGACAACCTTCTTATAGTCTAGGCCATCTTTATGTAGAGCAACAATTCTTTTTTCAGATACTCAGAGAGTTATTTGCCATGAGTTGCCATATTAAACTTCCAGTGATCAGTATGAGAGCTATAACACCAAATTTAACACATCTGCTCCCCATTCACACCTGAGACCTTGTAACACTAATGAGTCACATGACAACGGGGAGGAAAAATGGCTAATTGGACTCAATTTGGACATTTTTACTTAGGGGTGTACTCACTTTTTTTGCCAGCGGTTTGGACATCAATTGTTATTAATGGTGCTATACACCACCCTGCACTCCTGCCCGAGATGAGGATCTGCTACTCACTCAGCCAGAAACATCACAGACATATTTAAAACGAAACAAGAGGCCTGCAGCATGGGGAGCTCCAAGATGGTGCCGTCCCACCCCGAGGACTTCCGTGAGGACTCACAATCAGCACCTGAGGACTCAGGTAGGGGGATATCCCACTCAGATCACCCACTTACCTACGCTGATATGACCGTGTTTGCTATGGACATTAAGTCCATGTTCTCAGCGGCCATAACTGAATTAAAAGCGAACTTCCTAGTCATGACTAAGAAGATGGCGGCAGCTGAGGCGGGGGGGGGGGGGGGGGCGCAGGGACAAGGCTATCCACAGACTGTAAAAGATTACCACTACACAAACCCATCACTTTATTAAGATGAACAGGCACATTGTGGACCTGGACAACAGGGGCAGAAGAATCTCTGAGGTGGTGGAGCCAGACCAAATCATCCCTGCTTGCTTGCTGTTAAAGAGGACATGGGAATTGATTTTGTGAGTGCATACAGAGCTCTCCGACCGAGGAGCCCAGACACCGCCCACCAAGGGCCATAATTTACTGCTTACAGAACTTTATCCTCAAGAAGGAGATTATGCAAAAAGCCAGAAGGACCAGATTATATTTAATGGAGCAAACATTATGCTGTTCCAGGATCTCTCAAAAATCATAGAGCACTGCACCCCCTGCTGGAGAAACTGAGGGAAAGGGATCTGAAATACACCTGGAGGTTCCCATTTGATAACTATATCCTGGAATGGTCAGCAACATATCCTGTGCACGCTCGATGATTTACAGGACTTCTGTGAGGCCCTAAATTTGGACCATGTTGCCTTACCAGACTGGTACTCGGATTTCACCCTGGCCCCATTGGAAAGAAGCCCTCTGGGATCCCCGTTCTCCATGCCGGATAAATGACAATCCAAAAAGCAGAAGCCAAATCGTAATGGGGGATCCAAAGCAGGGACACCCAAACACCTAATGGAGGATCGCAGAGAGCAGAAGGGAGACTGACCCTGGACTGGGATGCCTCTTTGTTTTCCCCTATTTCTCTGCTCAACGTTCAGGGGAAACCTGACTACTGTTTTTTACCCCCCCCCACATTTTCCAATATCACTGTTTTCCCCACGCCTGGGAAAGCAAATACCACTGCTATGCCTGTTATTCCCATACCCACCTCTTTCCACTGACTCTACCATGCCACATCTCCTAGGCTGATGTCGCCTAAAAGCAATCTTCCACCCTTTGAGCACATAGAGTCACTGTTTATCCCAAGACTCCCTCCCCTTCCCTACCCTCCCCTATCCCCCTGAGTATCCCAACCTGGAACTTCAGATGTTCCCTACTGCTGCCTACTGACTTAACCAATTTGCCGTTTGAACATGGTAATCTAATATGGCTGTTGTCTGCATTCACCCCATGTATGGCCACATTTGTGACCAGCATGTTTGGTGCATAACAGTTGCCTTCATGCCTAAGGGTTCGGATATGGAACCAACTCTGACCATCACCTCCCGGGGGTGGGATGGGGAGACTGTGAGCCTAGATTCTGCAGAGATGTTACCCCTTGCTTAATGCTCACAAGATTACCTGTTAATGCTACCTAGTTGGGTAGATTTAATACTTGGTTAGAATTATATGAATAATGATATAAGACTGTGTTGCAACCTAGTTGCCCTTATTGGTTTAATTTTTTCTGTTTAACTTTCAATAATAGTTGAAACTGGTGACCGACCAATCACCCGGTCGCTAGTTGCCTCCCTCTTCTGCTGCCAAGTGACCCTATACCTAGTTGTTTACTAAGGAATGCACTATTTTATCACCTTTTGAGATATTACAATCTGTCTGAAAAGGAATATCTTCAGCTCCGTACATCCACCTTTCTAAACATTCTTCTTTCCTCTTTTATTCCTGTTGTTTGGCATAGTGTTTTCTACTATTTATACAAAGCATCTCTGTCTGGATATTGACTTGCTCTCTCCAATTTTGTTTTGCAGAGTTGCTCCAGGGCATTTCCTCCGGAGTCCACCAGATGGCATATACAGCACTGGGACACGGTCCCTTTGTGATCTCACATAATGTGAGAAGTTTGAATGTACCTGAGAGGCGCACCAGCCTACGGAGGGAACTCAAAAAAGGTAGGCAACACTTTGTGTTTCTCCAGGAAACTCACTTTAAAATGCACCACCTACCTAAACTAACAGACTCCTTTTTTAGAGATGCCTATCATGCCACTAATGATGACTCCAGGTTCAAGGGGGTCTCGATCTTGGTAAGCAAAGAAGCACCTTTCATCCTCAAAGAAAAACTGATGGACCCGAAAGGTCGATTTGTTTTTCTGAAGGGATCATACAAAAACACACCTATCACGTTGGGCAGTGTATATTTCCCCAACAGATCCCATGTATCTTTCTGCCAACGAATGGTGCAGGAACTCCAGGGGTTTGTGTCTGGATGCCTTATCCAAGGCAAGGGATTTAAACCGCTTGCCGACCAGCCACCATCATTAAACTGCAGCAGGTCGGCATAATCCCACGAACCGTTGTAGCAATACGTCAGCTCACGGGATCGGGAAAGCAGGTGTGCACAGCCCATGCTTATGGCCGATGGTCGCGAAGACCGCAGACCCTAGAGTGGTCGTGAGCAGGAGATACAGATCAGGGATGAGTGTGTGTAAATACACACTTCCCTGTTCTTTTCTGAGAGGAGTGACAGATCATGTGTTCGTATTAGCTAGGAACCACGATCCATCACTTTCTCTAGTCAGTCCCCTCCCACTTCAGTTAGAATCACACACAGGGAACACAATTAACCCCTTGATCACCCCCTAGTGTTAACCCCTTCACTGCTAGTGACATTTTTACAGTAATCAATGCATTTTTATAGCACCGATCACTGTATAAATGCCAGTGGTCCCAAAAATGTGTCAAAATTGGCCAATGGGTCCTCCATAATGTCAATATCATGATAAAAATCGCAGATCGCTTTTACACAAACCATCAATATATGCTTATTGTGATTTTTTTTAACCAAAAATATATAGAAGAATACATATCTGCCTAAACTGAGAAAAAATTTGCATGTAAAAAAAAAAGGATATTTATTATAGCAAAAAGTACAAAATATTGTGTTTTTTTTTCAAAATTGTTGCTCTTTTTTTGTTTATAGTGCAAAAAATTTAAATCGCAGAGGCGATCAAATACCACCAAAAGAACATTTCCCTCCAAGTACAGACATTTACATGGACCAAGTCAAACTCCCCCTTTAAATGGGACCCCAAGGCACTGAAATACCTAGGAGTGTGGCTCACACCCTTACTAACCTCCACTTAGGTCTACCTGACTTTAGAAACTACCAGGCATCTCATGTAACTAGAATAATAGACTGTCACGGGACGGCAAAGGATTGGGTCTCTCTGGAAGCGAACCTGAATCCAATCCCACTAAAATATTCCCCATGGATTCCTTGGGGGAGCTACCCTCTTAGTCTACGACGACACTCATTAACAAGAAACGCCTTGGACATTTTCCACAGACTGGCCACTAATTCAGATATCTCTTCCTCTCTTAGCCCCCTAACACCAATAAAAGACAACCCCAACTTTACACTTGGCTTTGGTAACCAACCAAACCAATAATCAGACACTCTCCTAGCTGGAGATTGCTTCGTTGATGGCAAATTAAGAGATTGGAACGTCACTTGAGGAAGGGACAAACTTAGCGCATATGCCCTTCTGGGCATATCTACAATTACGCAGCTACCTGGGGGGAAGGCTAGTAGAGAGAACTTCTGCAGACCCTTTACGGACCCAGAGTCAGCGTCTCATGAGGGCACTCAGTTCATTAGAGCCACTTCTACTGCATACTCATGGTTACAAAAGTCAAAACCCACTGGCACAAACGGACTCAGGAAGAAATGGTCAGAGGAGCTACAAATGGAGATCTCCGCCAGGCAATGGTGGTACAACACCCTGGCCAAGTTGCATGGTTGGAACCCACAGACTTTAGCAGAATGTTGGAGGTGCCATAAAGAGAGGGACACACTGTCCCATATATGGTGGCATTGTTCACTAATTGTGCCATATTGGGACAAAGTCAACGCCTTAATTAAACAAATAACGGGAACCAAACTTATCTTGAACGTGGCATGCTGTTTACTGCACATAACCAATTTTCCATTCAAGAAATATAAGCACACCCTATCAAAACGCCTACTCAACGCGGCCAAGTCCTTAATTCCTATATACTGGAATTCTCAATGGTTCCTTCCATTGCAAACTGGCTGTGCAAGGTTTCGGATACTCATGAAATGGAGGAGACTTTAGCACAAGCCAATGATAGAGTCGATAGATTTCATAAGACTTGGCAACCCTGGCTCTCCTTCAAATAATTACAAGCATATGACGGACCACATAAACTATACACATAATGAAGACCTCAGAGATGCTTTATGGGACCTCTTTAATATCCACACAGATGTTTATACAGACTGAGACATATATGATGCCACTCTCCTCCTTTATCTCTCTCCACATTCTCTCTTCTTTCTACCCTCCTTTCCTTAAAACCCAATTAGCAACAGCTACTGTTTGTCCAAATCCAATAAGACTGTGAATGTACTTTAATTCCGCTCACAAGGGAATTTATTATCTTTTTGACTGCAAGCTAAATAGTCTACCAGTTTATACATATTAGCATTGAACTGATACCTGGCTATGGAGAATTTGATAACAGTTGCTGACGGGTCACTATTAAAACCAGGTTATCTGTAAATGTAAGTCTGTAATTACCATGTATTGAACCATTATCCAAACAAGCAGTTGCATCTGCAATTATTATGTTATGCAAGATAGAGCAGAGGGGGAAAATGAGGGTGAGGCACAACCCCAATGAGGCAGCCATCATGGAAGAGTATAGAGCAGCCACCTTATTCCATCACATTGTGGAGCTATAATCTCCCGGCCCACTTCTCACAGCTCAGCTGCCTGTGCTTTTTTTTTAGCACATGTTCAGCTGATCACACTGTTGCAATTTGCAAACTTTGTCTCAAGCACATCAAGTGTGGCAAAAACACCAGCCATTTGGGAAACAAATGCTTGACAAGGCATTTAACCTCCCTCCACTCAGCCCATTGTCAAGAGCCCCTTGAATGCCAAACAAAAGGGGTGCAAATCTATTCCTCCTCCTTACTCATCTCAGTCTGCCCCCACTATTTCTCATGACCTCTCAGCAGCCTCCACTGATAGGGATGATGGTATAGCGCAGGGTGTCCCATGTCCTTGCAGCACATCTGCTGGCAAATTTCTTTACATCATCGGCTGCAGCGAAAAAAATATACAGTCACTGTCACCCACATGCCCAGCATCTAAATGCAAGCTTGTGAAAGCTGTTGGCTCTACAACTTATTTCCATCTGGTGGATTCTGCCCCCTTCTGTGAATTTGCAGAATGTGCTGTACCACAATGGAAAGTTCCCAGTCACTATTTCTTTTCACATAAGGCCATTCCAGCTCTGTACTATCTTGTGGACGGCAATGTTTTGGCATTGTTGGGCAAGGCAGTCAGCAGCAAAGTCCATGTTACTGCTGACAGGTGGTGCAGCAAGCATGGTCAAGGGCGATATATTTCATTCACAGCACACTGGGTAACTCTGCTTGCAACTCGGAAAGATGTAGGACAGGGATCAGTGCTGCAACTTGGTGTGCCGCCACATCTCATAACAGCTAGTAGTGATGATGCCAGATATCTCAGCTCTACCCCCTCCTCCGCCTCCATGCCCTCTGCTGAATTGTCCTATGAACCACAAGTACCCCCTAAGCGCTCAAGGGGCTATTCAATGAGTCAGGCTAAAAGGTGCCATGCAGTGCTTCAGCTGGTGTGTCTAGGGTCCAGGAACCACACTGGAGCAGAGATTGTTGCAGCTCTGCAGGGACAGACCCAGAGGGGCTGCCCGTCACGCCATCTGAAGCCAGGAATGGTGGTGTGTCTGGCACATGTCCTCAATTTGGTGGTGCAGCATTTCTTAAATAGGTACCCAGGGTTGGAAGATCTGCTAAAGCAGGCCAGAAGAGTCTGTAGCCTTTTCAAGCGGTCATACACAGTCAGTGCTCGGTTGGCTGAAATTTAGTGGTAAATCCACCTGCCCGTAAACCGCCTGATTCGTGACATGCCCACCAGGTGGAACACAATTTGGCAATGCTGCAGTGGCTACACATACAGCAGAGGGCTTCCAACGAGTATATGTGTGACTATGGCACAACGACAGGCTCCGCCAGGCCACAACAATGGCTGCTCATAGAGGATGCATGCACTGTACTACCACCATTTGAGGAGGCCACAAGGATGGTGAGCTGTGACAGTGCATGCATCAGTGACAAAATCCCTGGAAATTGTCATTCAAAGTACGACAGCGCTGAAAGCTGAAAATTGTCCTGGGCAGGAAGGTGCCCGGTATTGAAGTGGTTAAGCATCAAGAAATCACTGCTCATTTAAAAATTACGTTTTTTACAAACTTTTTTCATTCATACATACAGTACCCGGACCCCCATAACCATTGTATGCCCAATTACTTGCATATAAGCCTTTAAAATGGGACTTTTGATTTTTCACGTTCGGGTTCCATAGACTTCAACGGGGTTCCTTATTCAGTTCCAAACTTTCGTAATGTTCGAAAGTTCTGGTGCGAATGGAACTGGGGGTCATTCAGCCCATCCCTAATGTTTAGTATTTCGAGGATAGCAATTGCATACTGCACAATAATGTGTGGCTCATGAGATCATGACATTTTGTATACTCAAAATATTAATACATTTAGAAAACTATATCTGAGGGCTTGGTAGCTGCAAGATCATAAAGACTGTGATATCCCATGGGCCATTCTTCTGATCTTTTTATTGGTCACGTCATTTCTGTCTCTCCTCATGGACCAGAAAAGAGTGACCACACCAGCAGTCTAGAGTCCTCTTTTACCATCAAATGAAGGAAATCAGAAATCAGATGAGGTACACTCCATCATGTGCTCATTGACTGGACTTTGATGAACCCACAGAACCAGAACTTTGTTAAGTATATTTACTCCTAAACTCTTTTTGTGCTCTGTTGCATTATTGTATATTTTCCTTTTTTAATACCTTTTTCTGTAAATATTTTATTTGTGTTGTTTTACCTGTTCTTTTTATTAAACAATAATTTCAGATCATTAATATTGTCTCTAATGCTCGAAGACAGAACTTAAAGTGATTGTAAAGGTGTGTTATTTGTCTTTTTAAAATAACAAACATGTCATACTTACCTGCTCTGTGCAAGGGTTTTGCACAGAGCGACCTCAATCCTCTTCTTCTAGGGTGCCCCGGCAGCGATCCTGGCTCCTCCCTCTTTATCGGGTGCCCCTCATGAGTCCCGCTGCTATGTCAATTGACAAAGACAGCAGGACTCGGTCCTGCCCCCCAGCTCCCGTGTCACTGGATTTAATTGACAGCAGCAGAAGCCAATGGCTCCTGCTGCTATCAATCTATCCAATTTGGACAAAGACGGGCTGGAGTCGCTAAGCTCATGCACATCGCTGGAATGGACTAGCTCAAATAAGAAAAAGGCGGGGCTCTGGGGGCACCTGTAGCACAGGTTTTTCACCTTAATGCATAGAATGCATTAAGGTGAAAAAACTGGAGACTTTACAACCCCTTTAAAGAATCCCTATCTCTTTAAAGAATGCCATCATACTGAAAATCTCTGGAATATTCCTGTCTGTGATAACAATGTGTATTACAGATATTTGTTAAAAGTCAATTGTTATTGTGAATTGTCGATAGGTCAAAAGCTATCTGATGGTAGTTTAAGGTGTAAGGGGTTAATTGTGTAGTTAACCAAACCCAACGGCAGTCGATCTTATTCTGCTGGCACGTAGGTTGTGGTCCTGCAAGCTGGAAAATCTTTGTGTAGGTTGAGGCTGAGAGGGCATTGTCGTGTATCAGTGACAGCACATTGTGAGTTTGATCAGCAATTTGTCAGAAGTTGGTGAAGGTGACCAGGGCCTGATACCACATCCATCACAAGGTGCACTCAGTGGAACAGGAAAAATTTTCCAATGAAGTTACACGTCAATGTTTAAGCCAGGCATGGTCCTACCTGTTTGATCAGCTGCCTTGGTTTGCCTCAAATTATCACCCCATTTGAGTAGAAAACTGCATTGGATCTTAGGCTTTCAGAATGGCACACACCATCTCCCACAGGAGATCTGCATATCGAGGGCATAAAAGGGATCAGAGGTCTTACAGACCCCTGATCCATTTTATAAAGAGTACGGTCACTGTCCAAGCTATCACAAGGGGTGGTGTTCACTAGAGTTGAAGAAAATCAAAAACAAATAAACAAATTTAAAAATTGTTTAAAATAAATTTAACATTGCATAATTTCAAGGCATTATAAAAAAATCTGCCCATTAATGATTGTAAACTTTATGAATTAATACTGTGATTATTTATATTGTTCTACATGTAGTTTTTTCCTTTTTGATTTTCTTATATGATATATGAATTTGCTCTTGTATAATATATGAAATAAAAACTTTGTGATTTTAAACCTTAATGTAATGTCCAATGACAGCACTTATAAAATCCTACTGCCCCACCTCATTTATTGTTTCTATCTAAGATAATTAAGGATGTGGGTACCTGTATATTTAAAGTGACTGTAAAGTCTCATTTTGTTTCTATAAATATAACAAACATGTTATACTTTCCACCTCTGTGTAGTGGATTTGCACAGAGCAGCTCGGATCCTCCTCTTCTCGGGTCCTTCTTCAGTGCTCCTGGCCTCTCCTTCCTGTTGAGTGTCCCCACAGCAAGTAGCTTGCTATAGGGGCACCCAAGCAGAGCTGCAGTTCCATGTATCCATTCAGAAACAGGGCTGTGGTTCGGCCCTGCCCCTCTCTCTTCTGATTTTGAGTGACAGCAGCGGGAGCCAATGGTGCTGCTGCTGTGTCTCTACCAATTTAGGAAGGAGAGTTCTGGATGGCTGAGACACTCGTGGACATCGCTGGACAGAGATGTGGTTCAGGTAAGTATTAGGGGGCTGAGGGCAGCTGCTGCACACAGAAGGCTTTTTATCCTAATGCATAGAATGCATTAGGATTAAAAAAACTTTCTGACTTTACAACCCATTTCATTCTATTTTTCTGAGCAATCATTTTCAAGAATTGAAAATTGAGTGATCAGATAATAAGTAAAACAAAACTCATTCTAAAGTATATACAGCACAAATATAATATAAATATAAAATATAAAGGCAGCAATATATTAAAAGTAGTTGTAGAATATATTTGAAAAACAATAAGCCTAAGTTTAGACAAAATGTAAAAAAGAAACAACATGGGACATAACTTACTATTATTATTAGTTTTAGTCTGCTGCTGACTCCTGTTTTTTTTGCAATATTTATCCTCTGCCAACTCCCCACCCCCCATTAACCCCAGGCCCAGAATATTATGCCCAACTGTGCCCACCCTTTCTGGCTAACTCCTCCATTCATTGAAGCTGTACTATAGTTTTTTGGGGGTTTTTTTTAGTTTTCTTTTTAGTTTTTCCCAAATATTTATTGAAAATATCAAGAGAAATCAACAAAGCAGGTGACAGAAGTAGAAAGTACCAAATACAATATAAGTTGAAGCTGTACTATAGTTTTTATGAATGAGATACAATATATGAATGGAGGGGGCATACCTTTCCACACATCCTCCATTCATAGATCCATTTTCATTCATAGAAGCTGTAGTATGTGAATGGAGGATGTGGGTGGAAAGGGTGGGCATAGTTGGGCACTCTTGATGAGTGCCTGTCACAGCTCTCTCGATTCTATTAACCCCCACCACAATAGAAGATTGCAGCAGCAGTGGTACGGAGGTTTTGAAGGATGAGGATTGCAAAGAACCCAGGAGCCAGTAGCTCAAGGGGCGCATCCGATTAATAGTAAATAATGTCCCTTGTGCTGATTTTGTTTTGTTTTTTTCTTTATTTGTCTAAAGGCGTTCAAAGAAATGTGTTTTGTAAGAAAATCCAATATAAATGATTCTATTTCCCGTATTTAATACATTGGGGGTTAATTACTAAAGGCAAATCCACTTTGCACTACAAGTGCAAAGTGTACTTGAAATTGCACTGAAAGTGCACTTGGAAGTAAAGTCGCTGTAGATCGGAGGTGAACATGCAAGGAAAATAAAAAACAGCATTTTAGCCTGCACATGATTGGATAATAAAATCAGCAGAGCTTCCCTTCATTTCAGATCTACCCCTCAGATTTACAGCGACTGCACTTCCAAGTGCACTTTCAGTGCAATTTCAAATGCACTTTGCACTTGTAGTTTGTACTTGTAGTGCAAAGTGGATTTGCTTTTCGTAAATAACCCCCATTGTGTATACTGGGGGCCAGCAACCAATAGATCTCAGACAGGTGATGGTAGATCATGGTCTGGACTTGCTGACCTGCCATCCCAGAACATCAAACAGAGTGCAATGCAGAGGAACTACTTGTAAAGTTGGAGGTGTAGTTGAGAGAAAGAGCCACATAAGCTGATGCCTCCTCTGTAGTGCTGGCTTCTGTCCCATGCCGAGTGATACTAACTGCACTCCATCTCTTATCCTGGCTGGTGGTCTCCAGAGTGGTTCCAGCAGCAGGAGGAAGAGATGTTCAGGTCAGTGTTTACACAGGGCATAATAGTTTAGGGCTGCTCTCACACTGATGTGCTGCTTTTTACCTACACCGCGAGTGCAGTATATCTGCAGTTTTCTTGCAATCTTCCTGCACTTAGCCATAGACGTCTATTATATCCTGGGGGTTTGGTGCACTTTCTCAATGTAGGAGTTTTGGTTTTCATAAAGCACCGCACCTGCAGGATATGATAGAAGTCTATGACAATGGGTAGCTAACCTAGGAAAAATGCAGATGCACTGCACCCGCGGTGCAGGTAAACCGCAGCACATCAGTGTGAAAGCCTTAAAGGGGGCTCATTTACATTTGCAGTGGGGGGGGGGGCGTAAAAGTTCATAATTAAGATGTGTTTTTATCACCCCCGCCCCAACCTCACCCCCCTTTAGCTGCAATGGCCAGGGGTGTACACATTTCGCAGCCCCAGCAGAAGTTATACACCCTGTCATGGTTGGTGGTTGTAGCACGGGCCAAGCATGAACCATCAAGTGAATGGGGCCATGTTATAAGTGACCTGCAATCTTGTGCAATACAGCAAACAAGGGATTAAAGCAGGCAGCGTTGTGTTGCTTTCTCACCACCTGCTTTAACTCTTTGGACCCCACAGAAGTATGCAGTTGCGGGGCACTTGCACAGTGGCCCAATTAACTTGAATGGAGAGTGATTGGCAGGTGGTAGCACCCACCAAAAGCAGCAGAGGTTTCAATTCCTGCTGCGGCATGTGTACACCTTTGGCTGCTGCCTCAGCAGCTAAAGGGAGTAGAGATTGGGGGTGATAGAACCATGACTTAACCGCAGGGTTTTGCCACCCCCCAACTTTAAATGAGATTGAGCAGTAAGGGTGCAGCTGCTGAATGCCAGAAAGGGCTCAGTCACAAGTGCAGCAGGCAGTGCTGCTCCCCTGAAAAGCAATCTGAGTGTGTTTGACGGGCAGCAATCTGTTTCCTTCTCACCACTTGATTTAGCCTAGATTCAGATTGGTACGATTTGGCATGTAATTTTACATGTCAAATCACCAATGGCACCATCCAAATCAGTGCGGTGCCGACTTTGTCGTGCCGCACCGATTCCCAATAGTAGTTCCTATACTACTTTTGGTGACTTCGGGGTGCGATTTGTATAGACATCTGTCCAAGAACCTGCACAGATGTCTCTGAAATTGCTCCCGAAGTCAGACTGACATGCGGGAATGAAAACGTGCGAGTTCAGCTGAACTTACACATTTCCTAACCTGCTATCAGTGTGAACCTAGGCTTAAAGCCATGAATGCCGTGCAATGCACGAGATTGTGACACGGTAGTACGGCAATTATAGTTTTAAATCAGGTGTAAGGAGGAGATACTGTACATTTGGATCCTCTCCCATGCTGTTAAGGTAGATCTCCAACTCTTTAAATTTGCCTACCCGTGGTGTATACCATATGATAAAATAATTATATGAATTAGCACACTTACAAAAAATAACATATATTTAAAACATTGTTTAACTTTCAGTCTCTATTGATTTCTATAGAATAGTGTTTATTAAGATGTAAATGCATACATACAGATACTTTTTGAAGCATATGTACATTGAACTGAGATACAGCAATGGTCAGGTAAAAAAAGAGCCACACACTGCAGAGTGATGGAGCGCAGTGGTAAGGCAACTGGTCATTTGTTAAAATTCCCCCCGGAGCAGTATCTGCATTGAGTTTGTGTGTTTACCCTTTATTTGCATGGGTGTGCTCTAAGTTTTTAAACATAACTATAGGTTAATGGTCATCCTCCCAAATTGCCAATAGATGGCAGGAAAATTAGACTGTTCCTTTGGTGGACAGAGACCCTGTAAAATAATTTGGTGGCAATAAATAACTACTGGCCCAGGGCCATGGACCTATGAAGCCAACTGAGGCTGCATTCATGGAGGTGCATTAGGGGGCAGTACTGAGGCTGGAGTGTCTATATGGGATACTAAGTTCTCAGTACATGTTCAGCTGTGTATATGCTAAGTCTCCAGGCTACACACCATTATTGGTAGTGCAAGCGGTCACCTAACAACTAATGATGCTGTGTGGCCTGGCCACCAGCATCCTAGCAACCAAAGACACTGTGTAGCTGCAGCCACCAGCATCCTAGCAACTAATTACACTGTACACTGTTCAGCCCCAGGTGCCAACATGCTAATAACCAATGATGTCGTGCAAACCTGGCTGACAGTGTCCTAGCAACCAATGACAAGGAGGCAGCACAAATGGTTGCAAGAGGCTGCATCCACTCCTGGTAAAGAATTGAATACTGGAAATAAATAAATAAAGTTAGCTATACAAGTTGATTGGCTATAAACTCTTCCAGACACAGTCATAAATATGAATACGAGTGTGGCATTATGAATATTGAGTGTTCAGCTTAATATGTATTTCTTTTGTTTAACAATATAATTAATGATAATCTATGGGTTATGTTAAGAATTTATTATGCTGTTCTTGAAGTGCACAGGTGTATTGTTAAGGCACATAACAGAACTGCCAGCTTCCAGATATGAATGAACACACATATATCACATAATTGCTTCTTTTGTGAATAGAATGATAACACAGGTGAATTGAAATTACAATGAGATGCCAACATTTATTACTTTATTTTAAATCATTATAATGACACATTTATTAGTGCAAACTATGTGCAATAATGATGAAAAAAATAACACGAAAATACATTAAAATTGCAACAATACTTTGTCAAAATAGTGATAGTCAAATACAAAATCCCAACTCTCCTGCTCCTGCGAGCTTCAACAGGCATTTGTGATTGCCTATAATAAACTGCATGCGCAAAGACCTAGCTGTGTAAATGTATGCATGCGAGTATCCATACTACACATCAGGCCCTAAAAGTCTTCTTTTTTTATCCTCTCAAAACTTTCACATATTCATCAATTACCATTACTGATTATTATTCTATATAGCTGTCTGTAAGGTATACAGTAATTTTAAGAACAGTTTAACATATCAATAAGAGGATTTTCCTGTAAGAATCTTATACACATATTACAATTAAAATACAACAAAAAACAAACTTTTAGAATAAGCATAAACCAGGTTTTATCTCTGGAGCACAACAAAACTATATACTGTTTGAAGCATTTAAAAATAAAAAAATAATAATTCTATTGTGATATATGTGTTACAATTTTAATTAAAATTATATTTAACTAAAAACACATGAGTGGCAACCATTCTGTTTTTGCCTTTTTTTTCTAGCATTTATGGAATTCTATCGAAATATTACACTTTGAAAAAGTATATGATAGGTAGCATAGAGAGAGACATAAAATAAGCAAAGGAAAGACACTGCAGCATAGAGGATACCCTCCATTTACTGCATGCTCAAAGATAAAGGGTTAAAAATTGAAAGTTTAAACCTATGACTTTTTTTACATTTTCAATTTTACATTTTTATGTACATGTTTGTCTTACATTATCTGTGATTATATTGCAAAAATAAGTAATTTTTCTATTATTGGATAATAATTTGCTTGGCTATGTTATTAGCTATTTTTGGGCCAACTGTGCTGAAAAATATTATTGGAAGAAAGAAAGAAAGAAAGAAAGAAAGAAAGAAAGAAAGAAAGAAAGAAAGAAAGAAAGAAAGAAAGAAAGAAAAATAGGAGAGACAAGGAGAAAAATAGGAGAGAAAAAGAGAAAGAATGAAGGAAGGAAGGAAAGAAAGAAAGAAAGAAAGAAAGAAAGAAAGAAAGAAAGAAATATAAGAGAAAAAGAGAAAGAAAGAAGGGAAGAAAGAGAAAAATAGCAGAGAAAAAGAGAAAGAAAGAAAAAAAGAAAGAGAAAAATAGGAGAGAAAAAGAAAGAAAGAACCAACTTCTTATGAATATTATATATACATACACATAAAAGGCTAGTTGTGTCACAGACACAGCAATATTTTAGGCAGAATTGTTATGATCAGTATAAATGGAATGTGTTATATGATCAATGCACACTTAAGAACATTTAAAGATCAGAAAAGGTTACGTTTTATAGGTGTTATAGTTTTAATAGCAATGATTTTTGTCTTTTAAAATTAAAATGTACAAATAAGCTGGTGTCAAAACCTAGGTGATCCTTCATTTCCAGCACATTGAGCAAGCTCACATCAGCAGCAGACAGCAGTTAATGTATGCGTCTGGCTCAGTCTGGTCTACCCGCCAGGAATTCATCGAATTGTTAACATCCCTCCTTTTTTGTATGCACTGCACATGATTCTCTTCCTCGCCCTCCCCCCTCCTCCCCTGCCATTCTACAGCTGAGGGTTTATAGCGCTACCATGATATGATTACCTACAATCACATATTTTAGGAGAGATAAAAATATTCTAGCAGATATACTGAAAAATCTGTAAAATTCAAATTACATTTTTATATATAAAAAAAAAATTATATATATATATATATATATATATATATATATATATATATATATATATTTATCTAAGTATTAGGCTTAAGCCATTATACAGAAAAAAATAATAAAAATCACAACGTCAATAATTACTTATTTTGTTAAAACCAATAATTGTTAATATACTATTAATTAAAATAATTGAATTGCAGATTTATAATAAACATATATTGTAATCAGTATAAATAAGAGCAACCTAAATTAAGCGCTTAATGGGAATTAATCTTATCTATAAAGAGCCATATGGCTTAAAAAAATTTGATTAAATGTTATTAACAATAAATTAATTAAATCACTTAAATAGAGTTAGCTGTATTATTAAACACTGTGTGCTGTAGGGTTGCATAAAAATGCATCAACTACATGTAATGAAAATGGATTCTTTATATACTGCTATGAGATATAGATTATATATATATATATATATATATATATATATATATATATATATTATTGTTTTGGATGCTTGGACCTGTAAGGCAGTCAGTTTAATTTTTAAAATCTTTCCCAGTCTTAAACCTTTCATGAACTAGAGTATTAACACAGTATTATTCCTAAATGCATAAATCTTGGTCTTATTATATTGTTATGAAGTTTTTAGAGCTATAGTTATATCATTATGATTTGTGAAATGAATTTTTATATATATATATATATATATATATATATATATATCTTTTATGTTTCATTTCACAAATCATAATTATAGCTTGAAAAACTTAGAATAAGACCAAGATTTATGCATTTAGGAATAATACTGTGTTAATATCCTAGTATTATATATATATATATATATATATAAATAAAACATATATATAAAAAACACACACGTGTGCGTATTATATGGCTACTAGTATATCTTTAAAAAGCAAATTGTCTACATTTTTCAATCAATCTCACTTTACAAATAAGAAAATAACAGGGCCACACAACAACAAACTATATACATTTTTAATGTTATTTACAGAATATGTATTGTAATACAAAAGTAACTATGATCACTAGCATACAATAAATATTTTATAAAAAATAACCTATTTTCGAATAACATAAAAGCATTATATTATAATGCAAGCATTACATTTTCTCTGTAATAATCCCAATGTATGTGAATTCCTATAAAGACAGCAAGCACAGGTAAATGACAATATCCTGTCGCCCTCCCCTCAACATCTTCCCAAAAGAAAGAACATTTTGAAAATAAATGAATTGCTACAGCCACAAGTTACAGAAGTCATGCTTTCAATACCACAGGTACACAATCAATACAGTCCAGAGTTGCTGGTTCCCCTCCGCCTAGGTCCCAAGAGCCAAACTTGTGATCAATACTAAAAAATCCTCACAAGTTAGGGTCTCAGGGACTAGGAAAAGTCCGAGATCATTCCGCTGTGTTCGTCCTTCAAAATCGCGAGAGGGTCTGTTCGTTTTCCGATCGCGAACAATTCCAGCAATTAAAAAATTTAGACAAATACAACATGATGGTAAATGCATTTTGGTGTACATCAGATGTGCTAGATTAAAAGAGAGAGGATGACTTCAAAACATTCACAGTACATTGAGCATCGTTTTCCTAATAAGCCTCAGTATCACTCAGGGACCAAGCAATACATTTCAGCCTCATTTGGCATCCTGTTGCTCACTTGGGCCCTAGGAAACAGACTGCTTTAAATATATTTCCACAAGTAGAAAAAAAATAAAAAAAAAGGAGCAGAAAACAGTCTTTTTTTCTATCTTATTTAAAGGTGTTAAGCTCAAAATCCTTTCCTAAACGTAAATTGGTAAAACCAGGAGCCAGTGTGTGCAAGTTTTAAATGCTGTTGATATAGCTTGAGAACAACGAACAATGTGAAAAAAAAAAAAAAATCTATCACCAGGGGGCTTTCGCTGGTTTTGCATTAAAGAGGTACACCAGAAATCCCAGAAAATTCATAGGACAGACTTATGTCACAGAAGCAAAACATCTTTTCCATTGAAAGTGATTTCCTTGTTCTTTTCTTCGAAAAAAGCAAAAAAAAAAAAAAAAGACAAAAAAAAAAAATGGCCCAGGTAAGGTCTCAGTGCCTGAAGCAAAAGAAAAAAAATATATATATATAGTAGAATCCGAACTATAAAATCTTCATCTTTCCAGGATATTTCTGTTGTAAAAGAGAATACAGTAAAATAAAAAGAGTTAGTCATAGGACAGAGGTATACGCACAATGCTTTCAATTAACATCAGTTAAAAAAAAAAAAGGAACAGCACATAGAAATCAACCTGCAATGAAAAAAGCTGGTGTTGCACCTAATTTTTCGAACAGTGGATTCCATACAAAGCTTTTTTTTTTTTTTTTTGGGTCGCTTAAAATGCTGCAGCTATTAACATTTCCTCAAACGGCAAATGAAACCGTCTCAAATAAGTAGCCTTTATCCAGTTATCAAGCCATTTCGTCTCTTATCTTAAAATGATTTTACATGCAATATTTGAACACAGGCTATGGACGAACAATTAGCATGAAAAATCTGTGCCCTCCGCAGATTCGGCATTAACATAATTACATCCCCCCCCCCACCCCCCCATGGCAGAGACCCATCCTCCTGTGAGAATACATCTGATGCTCCAAAGATTGAAATCAGTCAGGTTTTTGAGGCTGGGAGACATACCTGAGCTTCTCACTCCCAGGCTTGGCTTTTACCTTCCCTCCACGCACGCAGACACGCAGACAGACAGACACACACTTGCAGACACGCACAGACATACACAGAGAGAGAGAGAGAGAGAAAAAAATAAAAATGCAAGCCCAAGCGTTGGATGCTGACTCAGAACAGTTGTGTTTGGAGGGGGTGCAATCGGCTGGTGTTTTCTCTGCACTCATCATTACCATTAACTCAGTCTCTCGTATCCACCCTTTCCTCGACCTGCAGAAATGCAGCATTTGCATGATGCTGGCATCTCAGCCCTTCCAGGTCAGACGCCTCGGGGTGGAACACACACACACACAATACAAGATCTAAGCCTCTCCTAAGATTTCCTTCTGATCTTCCAGCCGCGTTCTCCTCTTAGGGTGCTACCTTCCCACTTCCGCTTATTTGACATCTTTTCGGGGATTAAAAAAAAAAAAAAAATGCCCGTTGTTGAATAAAACGGCTTGCCAAATGGTCCTTCCTGCACCTCTTTTTTTTTTTCCAAAAAAGCCTTAGTCCCCACCCTTCTTTTACACCCCCCCCCCCCCCAAAAAAAAACAATAAGTAAGATCTCCCAAAGCAGTGGTGGAAATAGGCTGTGACATACAGACTTTCATCCTCAGTTCTCAGGCTGAAGAATAGCAAGTGATCCAGCCACGCACGTGACGTGGTGAGACATAATGCCAGCAATTCTTTTACAGTCTTAAGAGTTTATTCTACGCCTTTTCAGGTCCTCACCCTCCTCACTGAGCAAATGCTTGTGGAAACAATGCTTGTCTATAGTCCGGTTGCCAAACAATGCTATGATCAAGCATTTTATCACTGCTCCGTCAAGAAATCAAACTTGCTGCTTTCAATAACACTACAGCTTTGGGCAACGGAGCGGCTATTTTCTTCCTTTAGATCTACCCAACTGATGAGGCTTGTTTTTTTGTTTTGTTTTTCCGGCAGTTTCCAGCACCTAAAAGCAGCGGCTTCTGATCAATATAAGGGAGGACAATAGTTTAAAACCTGCCAGGGTGACAGCAAAGTAAATGGATCTTTGCAGACACACATTGATGCTAGGCACCCAGGATTTTTCATTAGCGTTCATATAAATAAAACATTAGTGCATGTAGACACTTGAAAGCTGTAGCATTGCTTTACTCCAGCTGATATCCTGCTACATCTCTACACATGAATCTTCTTTGTTCTAGGAATCCATGACACACCTAGATCCCTACAGAGCTGGAGTTAAAAGCTATTCCTCTAGACACTGCTCCTCTGTTCACTTGGAAAATTAGGAACAAAGAAGAGACAGCTACACAAGCACCGGCTAGAACCCACTGCCGTCTCTTGGTAAACAAAAGTCAAGTTTAAAATCCCAGCATGCACTGCAACATTGCAGTACTTCCGTAAGTAACCTACTGGTGTAATAATAATATTCACAATAATAATAAATGGCAACAATACTTAGCATTTTTAGGGAAAAGTTCCATGTTTCCTTTGTAACAAATAAAAAAAAGTTACAATATTTGTAGACTGATTATAACAAAATAAAAAAAATCTGTAAAATTGTAAAAAAAAAACAAAAAAAACATACAAAGTCAAACACATACATAAACCGCACAGACAAGCATGCATGCAGCAAATTATTCATCGTCAATACGGTTGAGACGGACGTCAGGCTCAGTTTAATGATATACGTACATTAGACAGCCTTCACTTCTTAATGTCCTTGTGCTGGAACTCACCCTTGCTCCAGTATCCCTTCCTTTGTGCCTCTTTTGCCCCTGTCTACTTTTACCCACAATGCCCTGGTTAAATAAATGTCATGACCTCGCTACAGCTATCAGACGTGAATAAAAAAAAAAAATAGAAAAAAAAAAAAAAGTCAGACACTGTTTAAAAAATTGAACATGCGCTCTCAACTAAACTGCCTCCTGGTACAGGTTTGTGGGCAGGCCCCTTAGAGGAGCTGTCTCCTGCTCCACCAATCAGGGAATGCCAATGCAAATGTTAGACATGTTGTACGCCAGCCCAATGTCTGGCATTGTACAGAATGCAAAGCAATGGTTAAACGATGTATAGATAACCTAAATGTTTGTTTTTTCTTAGAGCCAACAAAACCTTTCAAAGCAACAAAGCATGCCCTGGGTGATAGATGTCCAAATCCATAATGAGGGGCAACAAAAAAAAAAAAAAAATCGAATAAGCATACTGTATTTTTTTAAACAAAGCGTTGTCACAGAAACATCAGAGATATTAAAAAAGAAGCCCCTTTTAGGGCCAGGGGACTTGGCGGACCTGACTCAATCAATAATTGTCTGCTGAGAGATGCTGTAATCTATCAAGTCAATTACCTTTGCTAGCATACATCTGATCTGATTGTCTTCTAGTAACATTAACCCTTGAATGATTTTCTTTTTAATCTCACAGCATGAGTAAAGAAGCTAGGATAGAAAAGATGATATGGGCTGTGCCTGTGTAGAATTACTATAACCTGAAGATAAGATACACTATTGTGGTATACAGATACGAACATACGATACAGTTATTTTACAGAAAAGGAGGCATTGGTACTATAATACATGTGATTAGCCTTAAGAAATGAGTATGGTAGCAAGGTATTAACTGTAACAATATAATACAAAAAGCAGAAATACATTGTAAAGTGATAAAGCAGTTTTAACAGGTCAACAATGCTTTGTTTGGCCTCTTGCACACTGCTACCTGATAAGGAATTTTTTTTTTTACTGATCTAAATGCAGCCAATTGTTTTCAATGTGCCTGTACACACAGGCACATAAAAATGCATTGCGTATTGATCAGTAGAGAAAAAAAAATGCAAAAATTTGAGTTGTTGATTAGTATTTTTGTGTGTATACCCATAAATACGCACAAATACGGGCAAATCCCAAACTTCCTGCTTGTATGTGCATGTTTCCAAATACACGGAAGTGGTATACAGCCCATCCTCGTGTTTTTTCTGCCAGAAATGTGTGATGCTCTTACATCAGTACAGTGTGCAAGAGTCCATTAAAAAAAAGAAAGTTATCAGTGTTTATGTATACATTTGTTAAAAAGCGCAGCTTAATGTAAATATTTTTAATATTAATGTTTTAAAAATCTTGTTCCCATCTATAATATCATTATTTGCTATGGAGAAGAGACGCTTTAGACAACATATAATAGTGATATATAAATACCGGTACCTAAATGGTGACTCTAGCATAGGGAACAAAGTTTTCCCTTTAACCACTTCAGCCCCGGAAGGTTTTACCCCCTTCCTGACCAGAGCACTTTTTGCGATTTGGCACTGCGACGCTTTAACTGACAATTGCGCGGTCGTGCGACGTTGCACTCAAATAAAATGGACATCCTTTTTTTCCCACAAATAATGCTTTCTTTTGGTGGTATTTTATCACCTCTGCGGTTTTTATTTTAAATAAACAAAAAAAAGAGTGTCAATTTTGAAAAAAAAACGCATTATGTTTTACTTTTTACTATAATAAATATCCCCCAAAAATATAAAAAAAAAAAAATTTTTCCCTCAGTTTAGGCCTATAGTCCTATATGTATTCTTCTGCATATTTTTGGTAAAAGAAAATCGCAATAAGCGATTATTGATTGGTTTGCGCAAAAGTTATAGCGCTTACAAAATAGGGGATAATTTTATGGCATTTTTATTAATATTTTTTTTTTAAATGGCGGCGATCAGTGATTTTTATCATGACTGCGACATTATGGCGGACACATTGGACATTTTTGACACATTTTTGGGACCACTGTCATTTATACAGCAATCAGTGCTATACCAATGCACTGATTCCTGTGTAAATGACACTGGCAGTGAAGGGGTTAACCACTAGGTGACAGTGTAGGGGTTAAGTGTGTCCTAGGGGCATTTTTCTAACTGTGGGGGGCGTGGCTGTGTGTGACACATCACTGATCTCTGCTCTCGATCACAGGGAGCAGAGATCAAAGACACTGTCACTAGGCAGAACGGGGAGATGCTTGTTTACATTAGCATCTCCCCCATTCTACCTCCCCGCGAGGAGATCGCGACGATCGTGTCCGTGGGATGCACGACCTGACTCACAGAGCTTTCCGAGGGCGTGCGCATGCTGACCGCCACTTAAAGGGCAACGTACAGGTACGTGATTCTGCCTGCACAAGCCCTTCTGCTGGCGTATATCGGCATGAGGTAGTCGGCAAGTGGTTAAGGGAGCTTAAAGGGATTGTAAAGGTTCAGATTTTTTTTTTATAAAAATAACAAACATTCATACTTAAGGGTTTTCCACAGTGCAGGCCCGATCCTCCTCTTCTGATGCTCCTGCCTCATCCCCTTCATTACGTGCCCCTACGGAGAGCGGCTTTCCATGGGGGCACCCATGCGGGCACACTCTAGAGTCCTGCTGCTAAGTACATTGACACAGACAGTGGGACTCTGCCCCGCCCCCCCCTTGCTCCAGTTTCACTGAATTTGATTGACAGCAATGGCTCCTGCTTCTATCAATCTATCCAATAAGGACAGAGACAGTGGCTGGAGGTGCTGGGCTTGTGCACGTCTCTGGAACGGATGGGCTCAGGTGACAAAAAGGTGGGGAGGGGGACTCTAGGGGCAGCAAATAAGGTTTTTCACCTTAATGCAAAGAATGCATTAAAGTGCAAATCCTTGAGACTTTACAATACTTTTAAGAAGCCAGATGGCCAACCAATAAAATTAAAGGAAAGGCGATTAAACCTTAAACTGCGTAGAGGGTTCTTTATAGTCACATTGGTAAAGATGTGGAACTCCCCCCTGCAATTGGTGGTGTCAGTGGGAGGTGTTGATAGTTTGAAAAAACATGAGCATCTTAACAAACGCAATATACAGGCATATGGGAAACGGTATTGACATAAACGCTCGACACACACCCACACAGGTTGCACTGGATGGACTGGTGTCTTTATTCAACCTTAGAAATTATGAAACTATGTAACTATATCAGTCGGCATAGATATTTACATACTTATGTTGATAAAAGATACAAGTTCATTAAAGACCTCCATATACTATAAAGACACTTAAAGGAGAAGTCCAGCCTGAGCTCGTTTGGGCTTCTCCTCTGGGTCACAGGGGTGCAATTTGTTTTGCACTCCTGTGACCCGTTTTCAGCAGAGAGCGGGCTGAAGTCCACTCTCTGCTGACTTCACTGATTTCAGTCCAGGCACTGCATCATCGCAATAATAAAGTCTGGATCCGCCAGGTGCCTGGACTGACACCCGTCTCAGCCTCTCAGAGAGCCGCTGAGTGCCTGAAATGGTCCGCTCCGCCCCTCCACAGCTCAACGCTCCAATGAGCGCAGAGGGAGATGAGCAGAGAGCTGTGACTGACAGTCTGCAGCTCTCTGCTCATGGAGCTCTGAAAACTGAGTGATCGGCGATGTTCGATCGCTGAGTTTTCAGTGTAGATTCACCAGGGGACAGATTCAGCATCAAACCCATGCTCCATCCACCTAGGTAAGTATGAATGAGGAAAAAAAAATCCCATACCCTCAGTTAATCTAGAGGAAGCCAAATAACCTCTAAACAAGTCCGTTCTAACATTTAAAAAAAGCACAGTCCGATTTGCTCCAACATGGGAAACAAAATGCAAAAATTCAATTTGGCTGGCTCAGCAGGGGCTGGCCGAATTTTGATCAATGTGTAGCCACTGTGGTTGAAATTAAGTCAATCTACTGATTGATTTCTGTTCAATCACCGTGTGGGTATATTTTCATTCGATCAGTGCCACGTGCAATAGGCTACAGTGCTGATCTATGTATACGTACAGTGGGGGAGTCTCCTCGCTATCAGAATACAATAGCACAGCAAGGAGGATTCCCGCATCCACATCAAATGTGTGAATGGGGGAAGCGGATCCGTTTTTTCATTCCACCCTGTGTTTAAAAAATAAACTGACCCATGTATAGTTAGCTTGATAGTAGTACTACTAATAGTACTACTATACCTCTAATCTACAAGTTTATAAATTTAATACAAAAATGAATAAATAAAAGAAAAAATGTGAAAGACATTTAAAAATATTTCTTTAAGATAAACACTGCAATAATTCAAAATATTTGCTCACTGAAAGTGCACCTTCTTTTCCTCCTAAGACTTGAGAACTAGGGGCATGTTTTAAAGCATTGAACGTGACATTTAAAAAACTCTTTCTGCAGGTAAATCAATGACTGTAACATAAAACACATTCAACAGGAAGCTACACCTGCATAGGACACAAAGATAATAAAGCAGAACTATAGGATACAGATGTGATATTGGAGAATAATAGAAAACAGAGGTGACATAGTAGAACTATAGGATACAGAGGTGATATTGAAGAACTTTCAGATACAGACATAATATAGTAGAACTATAGCATGCACATAGGATATAGTGGAACTATAGGATACAGATAAGATATAGTGGAACTATAGGATACAGGTAAGATATAGTGGAACTATAGGAGGTATTATAGTAGAACTATAAGATACAGAGGTGATATAGTAGCGCTATAGGAAACAGAGGAGATATTGGAGAACTATAGGATACAAAGAGTAGAACTATAGCATACCGAAGTGATGTAGCATGCAACTATAGGATACAGAGGCAAAGCTCCCAATTGACCCATATTTGGAACAAAGTACCTCTGTCCCTCTTTTCTCCTCATTTGCCCTCCCCCTGATCTATATAAATGTAAATAAAATGCACTTTTTATTTTTCAAAAAGTGTTTCCTGGTGCTAAACCTTTCATCCAATTTCTAAATTGCTGCATTTGTAAATGTCAAAGGCCAGTATAAATTAATGGTATTGGTAAAAAAAAAGTGTGGGTTTAACTAATCTTTTTTGGTATAAATCTCCTTTAAGAGGGCGTGGCAGGGGTGTGTGTCCTATGCCTACATACTTTTGCTAATGTGTGTGGTGTCCCTCTTTCCCATCTCAAAAAGTTTGGAGGTATGCAGAGATGATGCAATAGAACTATAGGACACAGAGGTAATATAGTAGAAATACAGAATACAGCAGTGATACACTAGAATTATAGGATATAGAGGTAATAGAGTAAGACTGTAGGATGCAGAGGAGAGGAGATATTGGAGAAATATAGGATACAAAGGTAATATAGTGAAAATATAGGATGCAGAGATGATATGGTAGAACTATAGGATACAGAGGTGATATTGGGAAACTACAGGATGTAGAGGTAATACAGTTTAGTAGAAATATAGGGTACAGAGGTGATATAGTAGACCTATATGATACACAGAAAATACTGTATATTAGAACTATAGTATACAGGGGTTATATATGAGAAATATAGGATACAAAAGGTAATATAGTTAAAAATATAGGTTACAGAGGTGATATATTATGTACAGGAAGCCAAAGTTGGGTCCAGGAAAGCAGGTATAGTTCCCCAGTATTTGGGTGGTGGTTCCTTTAAGAGGACAGTCAGAAAACATTGTTGCATACTTAGGGGTTATCACCTATGCAGGGTGAGTTGTTCTGGGGTAGTCCAGGTGGAGAGAAAAAAATATTTTTCTGAATGGTAAGTCCTCATTTGGAACCCAGAATTCTGAGGATCGGAGAGACCTTTGGGGGGGAAAAGAACCTCCAAATTTTGATTACAAGGACTTTGGTCCTGAAAGTGCTAACCTGTCTGCATGGGAATCCAGAAAGAGAAGAAGAAACAGCCAGTCACCTGTCTCTGAGTGAGGAGTGTGAGCATGAGTGCGGCCGAGACAAGGCTGCTGAACTGTGGAGACCTCTTGTTTAGGCCCACTGAGATGGATGGGAGCTTTCAAACGCCCTGTAAGGGACGAGTGTGACTGGAGGTGAGCCAACCCTTGATTTTGTTGTACCAACCAATTGATGAACTATTTTGTTTTCCAAAGAGAAGCTATTTTTATGTTTGCCTGTTTCTTGAAAATAAAAAGCACTGTTTGCTTTAACCAATGTGCCTGGCTGATGATCTCAGGCTCCTCAAGTTCACAAGCAGAACTATAAGATACAGAGATGATATAGAAGAAATATAAGATACAGATGTGTTATAGTGGAACTATAGGATAAGGAGGAGATAGTGTAGAACTATAGGATATAGAGGTGTTATAATAGAACTACAGGATACAGAAATGATATAGTAGAACTATATGATACGCAGGAGATATAGTACAATTATAGCATACCGAGGTGGTATAATAGATATATAATAAAAACTATAGGATACAGAGGTGCTATATTAGAACTAGACAGTAGGATATAGAGGTAATATAATAGAACTATAGGATACAATGGTAAACACATTCACCAAGAAGATACACCTGCATAGGATATAGAGATGACATAGTAGAGCTATAGGATACAGAGGTGATATTAAAGAACTTTTGGATACAGAGGTAATATAGTAGAAGTATAGCATACAGAGGTGATATAGTGGAACTATTATTCTTATTATACAAGATTTATATAGCAAATAAAATAAGCAAAATGTTGTGCTGTCATTATTGTGATAAAGAAAATCAATATGCAAATAAAACAGATATTTTTCATTATTTGCATATTGATTTTCATTATCACAATAATGACAGCACAACAATTATCTTATTTTATTTGTCTTATGGTGTGTACATACATATGAGTGCAGCTGTTGGGTCATATATTTATATTCATTGAATCACTGAGCGCAGAATTTTATCATTTATACAGGATTTATATAGCACCAACAGTTTACGCAGTGCTTTACAACATAAGGGCAGACAGTACAATTACATTACAGTTTAACCGATTGCCGGCTCTCGTTCTGGGCGGGCATCATATGACGTCCCTCCATTTAAACAGGGAATTCATGCGATCGTGTGAGCGCATCCCTGTTCGTTCGGTGGCGGCATGTCACGGGGACACCGCTCGCCACCGAGGGGAGTGCACAGCCATTGGACATTGCTGTTTACCATGTGATTGGCCGTGATGAAGTCACGGCCAATAACAGGTGGTACCGCCACACTTTGCACGGCACATGCGCGCAATCTCGAGCACACTGCGTGTGCACATCGGTGGCGGCATGTTCCTGGGAACACTGCTCATCACTGACGCTGGTAAACAGCCATTGGCCGGCGGCTGTTTACCACATGAGCGGCTGTGATCCTTTCACAGCTGATCACTAAATGTCAACAAACCGCAGTAATGAGATGTTACCGGGTTCTCCTCCTCACACACCAATCGTGTATGAGGAAGAGATTGTGGTAACATCTCATTACCGCTTACAATGTACACCAATCACACTGATTGCTCCCCCCCAATAAAGAGGACTTGTCATCACCCATCAAAGTACCTGTCACAGTTCATATGAGTACCTGTCACAGTCCATATGAGTACCTGTCACAGTTCATCTGAGTACCCGAGTACCTGAGTACCTGTCACAGTCAGTATGAATACCTGAGTACCTGTCACAGTCCATATGAGTACCCGAGTACCTGTCACAGTCCATATGAGTACCGAGTACCTGTCACCACCCTTCAAAGTACCCGAATACCAGTCACCAGCCTATCAGAGTACCCGAGTACCTATCTGTAGCCCATCAGATTACCCGAGTACCTGTCACCAGGCCATCAGAGTACCCGAGTACCTATCTGTAGCCCATCAGAGTACCCAAGTACCTGTCACCAGGCCATCAGAGTACCCAAGTAGCCCCAGCCTCATAGAACAGGGCTCACAATTTTAAGTCCTGAGCCACTAGCCAGGCCTTAAAAGTTACTCGCCACCAGTTGCCCCACCCAACCCCTCCCATGCCACACCCCTAAACACGCCCTCATGAAATTACATTGTTAAATGTTTTATGCAGAATTAAGTTCTAAAAATAAATATTAACAACAACGTTAACAATATTAACATAAAGCATATCATTACCCATCAGTTCAGCCTCATCGGTGCTCATTAGTGCAGCCTCACAGTACCCATCAAATGCAGTTTTACAGTGCACATGAATGCAGCCACACTGTGCCCATCATTGCAGCCTCACTGTACCCATCAATGCAGCTTCACTGTGCCCATCAATGCAGCTTTACCATGTCAATGAATGCAGTCTCATTGTACCCATAAATGTAGCTCACTGCACCCATCAATGAAGCTCACTGTGCCCATAAATGCAGCTCACTGTGCCCATAAATGTAGCCTCACTGTGCCCATAAATGTAGCCTCACTGTGCCCATAAATTCAGTTCACTGTGCCCATAAATGTAGCCACACTGTACCCATAAATGTAGCCTCACTGTGCCCATAAATGTAGCTCACTGTGCCCATAAATGCAGCTCACTGTGCCCATAAATGTAGCTCACTGTGCCCATAAATGCAGCCTCACTGTGCCCATAAATTCAGCTCACTGTGCCCATAAATTTAGTCATACTTTGCCCATACATGTAGCCTCACTGTGCCCATAGATGTAGCTCACTGTGCCCATAAACGTAGCCTCACTGTGCCCATAAATACAGCTCACTGTGCCCATAAATGTAGCCACACTGTGCCCATAAATGTAGCCTTACTGTGCCCATAAATGTACCCACACCTTTCCCATAAATGCAGCCTCACTGTGCCCATAAATGTAGCCACACTGTGCCCATAAATGCAGCTCACTGTGCCCATAAATACTGCTCACTGTGCCCATAAATGTAGCCTCACTGTGCCCATAAATACTGCACACTGTGCCCATAAATGTAGCTCCCTGTGCCCACAAATACTGCTCACTGTGCCCATAAATGTAGCTCACTATGCCCTCAAATACTGCTCACTGTGCCCATAAATGGAGCTCACTGTGCCCATAAATACTGCTCACTGTGCCCATAAATATTGCTCACTGTGCCCATAAATATAGCTCATGGTGCCCATAAATGTAGCTCACTGTGCCCATAAATGTAGCTCACTGTGCCCACAAATACTGCTCGCTGTGCCAACAAATACTGCTCGCTGTGCCCACAAATACTGCTCGCTGTGCCCATAAATGTAGCTCACTGTGCCCACAAATACTGCTCACTCTTCCCGAGTATGGAGATACCACTGTCTCACACATGTGGTATCTCCATACTCGGGAAGAGTAGCAGAATGTATTTTGGAGTGTAATTTGTTTTATGCATATGCTCTGTGTGAGAAATAACCTGATATTATGACAATTTTGTAAAAAAAAAAATATTAATTGCAAAGAATTGTGAGAAAAATTACTACTTAAAAAAAACTCATCATGCTACTTAATACCTTGGAATGTCTACTTTCTAAAAATGGGTCATTTGGGGGGTATTTGTACTTTTCTGACTTGTTAGTGACTTAAGAAATGAGATACACCTGATGTACTGAAGGCTTGATCAGATGTGATAAATTTTCAGTGATTGGCACAATAGTTTGTAGACTGTATAACTTTCACAAAGACCAAATAATATACACTAATTTGGGTTATTTTTTTTTACCAAAGATGCGTAGCAGTATAAATTTTGGCCAAAATGTATGAAGAAAAATTACTAATTAGCAACATTTTAAGACAGAAAAAAAAGAAAAAGGCATTTTGTTTCTTAATATTTATGGTCTTTTTTTGTTTTTAGCACAAAAAACAAAAAAAAAAAAACCTAACTGAGACAGAGGCGATATAGTAGAACTGTAAGATACAGAAGCGATATAATAGAACTATAGGATACAGAGGTTACTATGTGATACAAAAAGTTGCAATGTTACTACAAAATATAGAGGTGCTACAGTGTTACCATGACATATAGGGATGAAACAAATGCGATAAAGTGTTAAGCTGACCATAGATTGATCGAAATGTGGCCAGTTCAGTGGGGAGTCAACTCCAACTCGATCCATCTATGGCCATTTCCTGCTCAACAAAAGTCTATCTAGTGATATAGGCATTTCTGCTGTCAGAATACACTAGAGCAGTGATGGCGAGCCTTGGCACTCCAGATGTTTTGGAACTACATTTCCCATGATGCTCTACTACACTGCAGAGTGCATGAGCATCATGGAAAATGTAGTTCCAAAACATCTGGAGTGCCAAGGTTCGCCATCACTGCACTAGAGTATAGGGGAGGATTCCTCCATCTACCTCACTTGTGTGGATACAAGAATCTGTTCCTTTTTTTTCCCGATCAGATCGATGGCTGATCGAAAAAAAAAAAAATACATCTATGTGCAGTCTTACAACAAGATAAAGGATGTTGCCTACAAAGATACATAGATGACACTTTTAATACATGGTTGCAATGACAAACATATACATGTAGTGATAAAATACAGTGATACTGTGAGATATAGAGGTGACACAAGGATACTATAACACACAGTGATGAGATAACATTATTTTAAACAGTGAACTATAAACATGCAGATAATAACAGGATAAAGTGTCGGCAGATAGAGTACTTATATTTATTATGTGATAGTGATAAAGCAATCACATATAGTATATAATGGTATCACTAGTGTAAGGATGAGCTCAGGCGTGTTCGCATACTCCATGTGCAGAACCCGCCAGGAAGTCGGCACTGCGCTAATTACAGGCAGTGAGACATTGCCCATTCTCTGCAGCTGCACAACCGGCAATGTCTCACTGCCTGTGATTAGCGCAGTACTGCACTGACTTCCTGGCGGGCTCTGCACGTGGAGTATGCGAACACGCCTGAGCTCATCCTTACACTAGTGTGACAATGCTGCTTTCTAAAAAAAAAAGAAGAAGAAAAAAAGGAATGAGGTAGTTGCCAGATGGTACTTCCTCTGTACACATTTTAAGTTAGACTGATTGGATAGTCTGATCAGACAGATGTTAACCTGTTAACATTAGCCACACCTACTTCTTGCTAAATCCTGCCCACTGTAGCCAAAACCCAATTCAGTTCTGGTCAATTAGCAGTTTGTTTGGGTGCAGCTATCAGAAATGGGTGCGGATCAGCCTGGCAGAACCTAATTTACTTAGGCCCCTTTCACACTGGGGCGGTGCGGGCGTCGGCGGTAAAGCGCCGCTATTTTTAGCGGCGCTTTACCGTCGTTTTAGCGGCGGTCTGCGGACGCTAGCGGGTGGTTTTAACCCCCGCTAACGGCCGAAAAAGGGTTAAAACCGCCCGCAAAGCGGCGCTTTGCCGGCGGTATTGCCACGCTGTCCCATTGATTTCAATGGGTAGGAGCGGTTTAGGAGCGGTGAATACACCGCTCCTTCACCGTTCCAAAGATGCGGCTAGCAGGACTTTTTTCACTGTCCTGCCAGCGCACCACTCTGGAGTGAAAGGGGCCGGTTTTTTTCAGGCGCTACACAGGCGCTATTTTTAGCACTGTAACGCCTGAAAACCGCCCCAGTGTGAAAGGGGCCTTACAGTTAACCCAGGCATGCGTGTCCTTAGTGTGGTTCAGCTGGAGGACGCACACCTCTTCCTGATTTTGTCCAACAGTGTGAGTTCTGCTGGATTATAAATGCTTTGGTATTGTAAGCTCTAATGAGCAGGGCCCACCGATTCCTCCTGTATTGAATTGTATTGTAACTGTACTGTCTGCCCTCACGTTGTAAAGTGTCGCACAAACTGTTGGTGCTGTATAAATCCTGTATAATAATAATAATAATATAATAATAAGAAGAAGAATGTGCCACCTGATAAATGACAGAACTTGGGTGCCACATCGTACATTGATATAAGCACCAGACTACTGTGCGAGACCTAATAACCTTAGTTATGGCAAGGGGGACATTGTTTTATGTAGACAGTAAGATATATATATATATATATATATATATATATATATATATATATATATATATATATATATATATATATATATATATACACATATACACACACAGTATCTCACAAAAGTGAGTACACCCCTCACATTTTTTTGTAAATATTTTATATTTTTCATGTGACAACACTGAAGAAATGACACTTTCCTACAATGTAAAGTAGTGAGTGTACAGCTTGTATAACAGTGTAAATTTGCTGTCCCCTCAAAATAACTCAACACACCATGTGTCTAAACTGCTGGCAACAAAAGTGAGTACACCCCTAAGTGAAAATGTCCAAATTGGGGCCAATTAGCCATTTTTCTTCCCTGGTGTCATGTGACTCATTAGTGTTACAAGGTCTCAGGTGTGAATGGGGAGCAGATTGCCAAGACCCTGAAACTGAGCTGCAGCATGGTGGCCAAGAGCATACAGCGGATTAACAGGACAGGTTGGTTCCACTCAGAACTGGCCTCGCCATGGTCAAGAAAAGATGTTGAGTGCATGTGCTCAGCGTCATATCCAGAGGTTGTCTTTTGGAAATAGACTATGCCAGCATTGCTGTAGAGGTTGAAGGGGTGGGGGGTCAGCCTGTCAGTGCTCAGACCATATGCCGCACGCTGCATCAAATTGGTCTGCATGGATGTCGTCCCAGAAGGAAGCCTCTTCTAAAGATGATGCACAAGAAAGCCAGCAAACAGTTTTCTGAAGACAACCATGACCTGTGGTGATGAGACCATGATAAACGTATTTGTTTCAGATGGTGTCGAGCGTGTGTAGTGGAAACCAGGTGAGGAGTACAAAGACAAGTGTGTCTTGCCTACAGTCAAGCATGGTGGTGGGAGTGTCATGGTCTGGGGCTGCATGAGTGCTGCCGACACTGGGGAGCTACAGTTCATTGAGGGAACCATAAATGCCAACCTGTACTGTGACATACTGAAGCAGAGCATGATCCCCTCCCTTTGAAGACTGGGCCGCAGGGCAGTATTCCAACATGGAAATGACCCCAAACACACCTTCAAGATGATCACTGTCTTGCTAAAGAAGCTGAGGGTAAAGGTGATGGACTGGTCAAGCATGTCTCCAGACCTATACCCCACTGAGCATCTTTGGGGCATCCTCAAGTGGAACGCGGAGGAGTGCAAGGTCTCTAACACCCACCAGCACTGTGACATTGTCATAGAGCAGTGGAAGAGGGATCCATTGGCAACCTTATGGTGGCCACGCAAAATATTGACACATTGGGCCCAATTTGGACATTTTCACTTAGGGGTGTACTGACTTTTGTTGCCAGCCGTTTAGACATTAATGGCTGTGTGGAGTTATTTTGAGGGGACAGCAAATGTACACTGTTAGGCCGCGTACACACGGGCGGACTATCTGACGGACTTGGTCCGCTGAAACGTGTTTCAGCGGACAATCCGCTCGTGTGTGGGCTTCAGCGGACTTTTTCGGCGGACAGTCTGGCGGACTAAGTCTTTCGGAATTTCCGTAATATTGTCCGTCCAAACTTGGTTTCAGCGGACAGTCCGCTCGTGAGTAGGCTAGTTCGACGGACTAAGTATGGCGCATGCTCAGAAAGGATTTACATGGCGAAAGGTTGCATTGCAGTGTATTGGACGTCGTATTTCTAGTCCCGTCGTACGTACTGTACACGTCATCGCGCAAGCTTTCGGCGGACTGTCTGTTCATCGTGTGTGGTCAAGTCCGTTCATTCGAAAGTAGGACGGACTGTCTGTCGGATTGTCTGACGGACTTAGTTGGGCAGACAGTCCGCCCGTGTGTACGCGGCCTTAGTCAAGCTGTACACTCACTACTTTACATTGTAGCAAAGTGTCATTTCTTCAGTGTTGTCACATTGCTTTTACACGAATATAATTTAATGCCATCCCAGTCTTAGTCCGTTGGGTTCAATATTGAGTTTTGCAGCTATAACAGCTTCAAATCTTCTGGGAAGGCTATCCACAAGGTTTAGGAGAGTGTCTATGGGAATGTTTCACCCTTTTTCCAGAAGCACATTTGTGAGGTCAGGCACTGTTGGGGACGAGAAGGCCTGGCTCACAGTCTCTGCTCTAATTCATCCCAAAGGTATTCTATCGGGTTGAGGTGAGGACTCTATGCAGGCTATTCAAGTTCCTCCACCCCAAACTCGCTCATCCACACTATATTGCCAAAAGTAATGGGCCACACCTCCAAATCATTTGGTGTGGGGGGGCGGGAATTATGGTGTGGGGTTGCTTCTCAGGGATTGGGCTTGGCCCCTTAGTTCCAGTGAAGGTATCAGCATACCAAGACATTTTGAACAATTCCATGCTCCCAACTTTGTGGGAACAGTTTGGGGATGGCACTTCCCGTTCCAACATGACTGCGCACCAGTGCAAAAAGCAAGGTCCATAAAGACATGGATGAGTGAGTTTGGGGTGGAGAACCTTGATTGGCCTGCACAGAGTCCTGATCTAAACCCGATAAAACACCTTTGTGATGAATTAAAGCGGAGGCTGTGAGCCAGGTCGTCTCGTCCAACATCAATGCCTGACCTCACAAATGCACTTCTGGAAGAATGGTCAAACATTCCCATAGACACACTCCTAAACCTTGTGGTCAGCCTTCCCATAAGAGTTAAAGCTGTTATAGCTGCAAAGGGTGGACCAATTAATCTCGGACCCTATGGACTAAGACTGGCATGCATTTAAAGTTCATGTGTGTGTAAAGGCAGGCACCCCAATACCTCTGTCAATACAGTATTATAATTATTATGATACATTTTACAAGACTGACATCATTCGCAATCTATGTAAGGTAAATGTCACCAAAGAGTCAAAGTTTCCAAAACAGTTTCTATTTCACAGCAGTAGTCTCACAAATGTCTCCCATAAGTTATATTTCACAAGTACATCAGTAAACTTCAGCATAAGTTATATTTCACACAAGAGTTGCCACTAATTTCAAAATTAAATTTTGTAACAATAAAATCAGTTATTTCCAGGATAAATTGTATTTTATGTGAGTGACATCACTAATCTCCAATATAAATCATCTCTCACAATAGTAATGTAATATTACACAGGAGTGACAACATTGATTTCCGATATAAATTATATCTCACAATAATAATTTAACATTTTGAAGGAGTGACATCATTTTTTTCCAATATAAATGATTTCTCACAATAGCAATATAACATTACACAGGTGTGACAACATTGATCTCCAACATAAATTATATCTCACAACAGCAATTTAAAATGATGCAGGAGTGACAACATTCATTTCCAATATAAGTGATATTTCTGAATAGCAACATAACGTTTCACAACAGTGACACTGATCATCTCAAAATAAAAGTTATCTCTCACAATGCTGATACAACATATAAGACACATCTTCAATATAAATTATATCTCACAGTATAACATCTCATAGGAGTGGCAAAACTGATCTGCAATATAAGTTATACCATAGAAACTTCTCATAGGAGTGACATCACTAATCTCCAATAAAAGTTATATCACACAATACAACATATCACAGGAGTGACCTCATTATGCTCCAATATAGTTTATACCCAACGGTAACAATAAAACATCATTCATTTCCAATATTCTAGATTTTACAATATCAACACCCCTTATCTCAAATGTAAATTGTATTTTACAGACCCAAATCATTTATTTTCAACATAAATTATATCTATTGGATTTGACGAATGTTACGCAAGTTATATTTCACTTTTAGACCTGTACATACCTTACCTCCCATACTAGTTATATATTACCAGATTGGAATACCTTACTTCATATACTAAATGTATTTCACCAGAACGGCATATCTTTTCTCCTATATAAGTCTCCTATATAAGTAATATTTCACCGGACCCACATGCCTTACCTCCCACATAAGTAATATTTCATCAGACCTGCATATACCTACCTTACTTCTCATATACGTTATATTTCATCCAACTCACATTCCTTACCTCTCAGATTAGTTTTATTTCACCAGACCGGCATACCTTACTTCCCATACAAGTAATATTTCACCTGACCCACATACCTTACCTCCTATACAAGTAATATTTCACCCGACCCACATACCTTACCTCCCATACAAGTAATATTTCACCCGACCCACATACCTTACCTCCTATACAAGTAATATTTCACCCGACCCACATACCTTACCTCCCATACAAGTAATATTTCACCCGACCCACATACCTTACCTCCCATACAAGTAATATTTCACCCGACCCACATACCTTACCTCCCATACAAGTAATATTTCACCCGACCCACATACCTTACCTCCTATACAAGTAATATTTCACCCGACCCACATACCTTACCTCCCATACAAGTAATATTTCACCCGACCCACATACCTTACCTCCCATACAAGTAATATTTCACTCGACCCACATACCTTACCTCCCATACAAGTAATATTTCACCGAACCCACATACCTTACCTCCCATAAAAGTAATATTTCACCCGACCCACATACCTTACCTCCCATATAAGTAATATTTCACCCGACCCACTTACCTTACCACCCATATAAGTAATCTTTCACCCAACCCACATACCTTACCACCCATATAAGTAATATTTCAGCAGACCCACATACCTTACCTCCCACATAAGTAATATTTCACCCCGACCCACATACATTACCTCCCATATAAATAATATTTCAACCGACCCACATACCTTACCTCCCATATAAATAATATTTCAACCGACCCACATACCTTACCTCCCATATATGTCTTATATTTCACCAGACCTGCATATACCTACCTTACCTATTATATTTCACAGAAGGAACATCACTACACTTAAGGCAGGTTGGCCATCACATATTAATTACAGGAGTATCGCTTACCTATACATTTTATCATTTCAGACACATCATAGATAACGTCAATTCTTGTGCTGTCCAGAATCCCTGATGGGAATTTTTTATTCACTCTTCCGTATATTCCTGGCCTCAGCAACTGACTTCCGAATATTTACTGCTAATCCCTAATATGAGTCTACGTACTGCCCACAGCCCCATCACCAAGGAAACACCGGCACATGACAGGCAACCTCAAAGTACCCAATCTCTGGGAGTTCTGAGCACGGTACATGTGAAGAAAGCCAAGAGACACTGGAGAATAGAATGAAGCAGAGATATCAATACACGACGTGCCTCAACAAATGTTTACTTAGAAAACACAGCATGAGGAATGTAAGCTTTAGCCTAGGTTCATATTGGAGTGATTTGTCATGCGATTTGATCTCTTAGTTGCAGCCTATTGGATTCAATGGCACTGTTCCAATCAGCGCGACATCGATTTTCAAAAGTAGTTTCTGTACTACTTTTGCCGATTTCAGGTGCGACTTCAATAGACATCTGTGCATGAAGCCACACAGATGTCTATCAAGTAGCACCTGAAACCTTGCTACTACTTTGAAATCGCGCTACTTCAAGTGAAGTAGCGCGATTTCAAAGTAGCATTAATGTGAACCAGGGCTTAAATGGTTTTCATTCTATACAAATCTCTCTGACTAGCCAAAATTCTTCAGCGTGTGAACACCTCTTTACATTTCTGGGAAAGACAGTAATAATAATAAAAAACAAAAATGTTACCTTCCTAGGGATTTGTTTTGGAGCACTCTAAACTGTTTTGCAGTGATTTTGGTCCCACCGACAAAAAGGTAACTGCTGAGCTTTCCCTGGTCAACATAAATTACAAGAAGTCCAGAGTCTAGATTTATAACCATTTCTTAGGTTTAAAGATGTAGTACTGCCAGCACAGCACTGGTTGGACTAATTATAGTGGCTCTCCAGTCCTCCCATAAAAAGGTAAATCCGGTCATAGGTAAATCAAAAATCAGTTGGTTCAGTGGGGGCTAGTTGAATTTCAATCCATGTATGGGCAGGGAGGTTGTACGATGTTCGATCTACCGTTCTGTACAACTGCCCTGATGATTTTCCCTGCTCGATGAGAAAGCAGGCTATAGCCCGCAATGCTGATCAGTGTATTTTGATGGGAGGGAAGTCTCCTGCGTGAGTTTTTCCTGAATTAAATGGTGGAAGCAGTACCCGATAACTGATTTAAAATATCCTCTTTTGCTGAGGACACAGCTGGATTCCTGCACAGGTAAGTGCCCCAATGTTAAAAGTCAGCAGCTACAGTAATTGTAGCTGCTGACTTTTATTTTTTTTCTGAAGGAGCCTAGAGCTCCTCTTTAAAGTGAACTAAACCCCTTGATTTAACAGTTTTGTGCTGGGGATGCAACTGTCACATTGGTTGTGCTCTCAACCAATCTGTCAAACCACCAAACAGCTGGTGTCATAACTGATTACATCATCAGTGGCAGATAAAGTATGCACCATCATGGCATCAAATGTCTGGTGTCATAACTGATTACATCATCAGTGGCAGGTAAAGCATGCACCATCATGGCATCAAATGTCTGGTGTCATAACTGATTACATCATCAGTGGCAGGTAAAGCATGCACCATCATGGCATCAAATGTCTGGTGTCATAACTGATCACATGTGCAGCCTCATGGCAGTTGCAGGTCAAACAGAGGCCAAGATGGACACTTCCTTGGTTGAAAATGATAGGAGGGTGAGCAGCATTTTTTTAATTTAAATTATGCTATGCGAATGGAAACACGTAACAAATATAAAGTAGCTGTTAGCCCAATTTGGCTGCAAAAGTGGAAATACGCTTCACATGTAAAATATTCACGTTTTAATCAGATCCTACCTCTTAATGGTAAGCCTAAGCAAATTATTTTGCTTTGGTTGGTTTGGTACCTTGCCAACTGCTAAAGAAACCATGGTACAAGGAAGGATTGGCACTGGAGCTTGGAGCAGTAAGTTTGTGGGGATAGCACCAGAAATGGAGGGGAGTATTGCAGCAAAGTTGCTTTTATATTTGTAAAAGTGCTGGCATATTTCATTTTAAAAACTTTGACAAAGCTTGGTGATTGGCCTTTGATGCACCCAGTTTTGTCACATACTGTAGTGGCAAGGACAGAGTCTTCAGCCCTGTGTAACCTCCAAGTTAGGACTTGGACCTTACGTGGGATTTCTCCTTTTTACTTTTCCTGACAACCAAACAGAGCCATGGAACAAATGGGAAGTTTACATGTGCAGCTAGGGAGAGCAGCAGATATGTGAGCTATTGGTTCGCCCTACACCGGCACTAAAACAGGAAGTGGTATCTAGAAGTGCTAAAGTTAGAAGTCGATTGGCTACCATGACCAGCTGCACCAGGTTTTGCACTCTCCAGTTTTAGTAAATCAACCACAGTCTGTACAGACAGCATGGTCAACGGCTGACTTGGCACCATGCATAGGCAGCTTAAATCCTTAATAAGACACAGAAGTTGAATCCAATGCAATTCTACTTCAGATAACTGCAAGTACAGTGCATTTTTTTTCCCAGTCTTTTAATGTTTAAGAATGACTCTAAGAAAGCACTGACTCTGCAATGTACTATCACTGACAGAGTGAACAGTCTAGCTAAGACTGAACTATTGAACACTGAACAGGAGGGGAGGACCCAGGAAGATACCAAATCACATAGTAAACAAGTTGTAGGGATCATTTACTTTCACTAGATGTCAGCATACTACAGAACAATGGCAACCAGATACAGTTCAATACAGCACAGAAAAATATATATACATATACGTGGGGCAGAACAATGAACGTGCTTTTTAATGGATCCATCTTTTGAAAGAATATCCCACCAGTGATGCCAAGCTGTAGACACAATTACAAAGTGCAGGTTACCTGAGACAAGATTTTCCTGGCATTTAATAAAAGGTATGTAAACAGAAGGCAACGACTTGCTCGTAATTTCCTGAAAGGTTTCGCTGATATTTATGCCCTTTGCAAATAGAGCAGCATTCACTACAACAGCGAGACCTTCTAGTCATAATCACATTGCTAACAAAACATTAACTGTCAGGAAAAAGCAAATATGGTTGTACAGCATTCAGAGCTCATCTGGGAATCTATATTATTATTATTATTATAAGTATTACATACTTCCCTACCTTTTAAGATGGGAACAAGGGACACCTATTAGCAAAAGTAGGTAGGCATAGGAAACACCGCTTGCCTCTCCCCCTTAAAGTAGAATTACATGAAAACAATTATTAGTTAAAGGGTTTGTAATTCTTCATGATTTTTCACCTTAATGTATCCTATGCATTAAGGTGAAAAAACACCTGGCAGTGACCGGTCCCCCATTTTACTTACCTGAGCCCTGGAATTTGACCCACTGGGGACACGCTGTCTCTCTGCCTGGGGTTCTTAGCTCTTGATTGGATAGATCGATAGCAGTGCAGCCATTGGCTCCCACTGCTGTCAATCAAATCCAATGACGTGGGCGCCGGGGGGTGGGGCCGAGCCATACATTCGGTGGCTATGGACACTGAAAGGTGGAGTCGGGAGTGTTCCCACAAGGTAACCCCCTCAGGGGTTATCTGATATGGGGAGGAGCAGGGAGAGACGCCAGGGGACCCCAGAAGAGCAAATTCAGGGGACACTGCAAAATGAGCTGCACAGTGCAGGTAAGTATGATATGTTTGTTATTTAGAAAAGAAAAACAAAAAAAACTAACCCTTAAGCCTCATACACACGATCAGACTTCCATCTGACTTTTCCGTGGATTTTTTGTACGAAGGAGCATTGGCCGTGAACTTGTTCTGCATAAACACGGAAGAACTTTTTCAGCCAACATTCCCCAAATCATGTGGTTTTTCAGCTCTTTACCGCCACCCTTTGGGCAACTTCTACTATTGTTGTCTGATCTTTAGAATTGGTTCTGAGCATGCGTGTTTGTACTTTGGACTTTATTCCGATGAACTTGTGTACACACTATGGGATTATCCTCCATCGGACATTCATTGCCGAGAGCATTCACAGTGAACATTTGTCCATTGAAAAAAACGAAAACAATTGTCCGATGGAGCATACACACGGTCGGATTGTCCAATCGCGTGTATGGGTCTTAACAATCACTTTAAACCCACAAGAGCTTTTTTTTTTTTTACCACTGCTATTCCTTTATATTGGCTTTTAAAGCTTACAAATGCAGAAATGTTAAATTTTGATAAAAAGTTTAGCACTGTGAAACACTTTTTGAAAGGTATACAACTATATGGATCAGCTCAAAATGAGGGACAAATGAGGAGGAAGGAGGTACAGAGGGGCTTTGTTCCAAATCAGGGACAGTCCCTCGAAAATCAGGGACAGTCTGGAGCTATGCTATTATCGATACTACAAGAAAACAGAAAAGCTGCGAGCCAACTGCAAGAGCAAGGGGATGAACATTTTGGTAAGAATGGCCTGCAGAGTGTGGTTGACATGGTTGAATGTAAGATATGATTTATTTTTCTCAGTCTTAGAAAGTCTGTTTGAAGACTAAAATAAAAGTGCAGTTAAAATAAAAATAATATTTGCAATTTCATCTAGAAAGCTCAGATCCAAGGCTGCAACTCTACACTACCTAAGCTGGGCACAGTTACGGTAACCATGGCAGCCGGTGTGCTCCTCACTACTACACAAGTGCCTGCGGCTCCCACAGAATAAGTAGATGGACAACAGTCCTCCTCAATGGGGACTGCTGGTCTAGTAGCAAAGAGGATGCCTGAAATGGATAGTATCCATTCGCTGCCTGGCTGGAATTCCAGTTTTCTTTTTTATGCACTGCTTTGATGGAGAAGTCCCACTGATTTTTTTCAGTCTACATCACACTTATCCTTCAACCATTTTGCTGCGGCACCAAATTTTGAAAACGTTTTACAAATATGCTATTATGCACATTTTTTTTAGCCTTAAGAATACTTACAGCCCCTAAAACATTCTATATTTTCCGAAAACAGAGAACCCGTGGAATAAAAAGATTGCAGTGGAAAAATGTTAATGTTTCATAATGTTTGTGTAACCTATATTTTCAATAAAAAAAATACATTATTATTATACAGGATTTATATAGCACTAACAATTTGCACAGTGCTTTACGACATTAAGCTTCATTTTAGTGCACACACAAACATAATCCCAAATTTTTTAATAAAATATGAAAGATGTGATTGTGTCGAGCACATGAATACTAATATGTCAGGAGTACCAATTAAGTGCACCCAGGAAAGGTGACAAACTACAATTCTCAAATGTTTACATAGGATTTCACATTTTAAGGGTAGATTTATAAATGCGTCTAAATCTCACTTGCCTCTGAAGCCCGAGACTGCTGACCGGTGGTATGGAAGAGGCGTGACGCCTCCCCACCGCCTGCTCTAACCCCACTTTTGCTGACAAAGGCACCGCAACCGCATGCATGGCATACGGTTGCAGGCAGGGGCGGACTGACAACTCATGGGCCCCTGGGCAATAGGAGAAGATTATGGGGCCCCCGGGCAATAGGAGATTATGGGGCCCCCAGGCAATAGATTATGGGGCCACACAGTATACACACACACACACACACACACACATACACAGTATACACACACAGACACACAATATACACACACACCTGGTTTTATTGAGGCTGGCAACCCTGATGGGGCCCCTTAGTGGCATGGGGCCCTCGGGCAGTGCCCGAGTGCCCAAATCGTCAGTCCGCCCCTGGTTGCAGGGCGTTTGCAGCGCTTCTCCATTTACTTGAAAGTGTCGCAACAAGTTGAGTGACCTTTGCCATGGTCATGAAGCATCATGCATGCAAATACCATGCAAACACCTCGGCCCGTTGTCTATTGTAGTGTAAGATGAGATGGTTGGCGGGAGGCAAAAACACAGCTTAACTACGCATTTTTGCTGCCCCTCTGACTGTAAGCCTAAACTTATGCCCCGTACACACGATCGGATTTTAAGACAACAAATGTTGGATGTGAGCTTGTTGGTGGAAAGTCCGACCATGTGTATGCTCCATCGAACATTTGTTGTCAGACTTTCCACCAACAAATGTTGGCTAGCAGGTTCTCAAATTTTATGATAAAAAATGTTTGTTGTTGGACTTTTTGATCGTGTGTACACATGTCCATCGAACAAAAGTCCACGCATGCTCGAAATTAAGTACGAGATGGAGATATAACTAGCTTTCATAATGGAGATATCACGTACGTCTTGTATGTCGCTATGTTCATAATTGTTGGCCAACATTTGTGTGACTGTGTGTATGCAAGACAAGTTGGAGCCAACCTCATTTGAAACAAAAATCCACGGTTTTGTTGTTGGAAAGTTCGATCGTGTGTACGGGGCATAAGTCTAAAAGCTTCTGTAGCTCATGAAATAAGAGCTGAGTGTAAATGATGGCCCTAGAATTTTTCCTCTCACTCTGGCGGTCACGTCAATATCTAACATGTGTTGTGCAATGAGCATTTATGCATGCATCCTAGGTGCACAGATATTTTATGTATGTGCTTGTACAAGTTTTTATTTTTATTTTGTTGTATTTGCTAGATTTTTATTATACTTTCTTTACTTCACTTTATCACTATTACAAAGGAGCTTACAGGCCAATTATGTGATAGCATTTTGCAGGTTACAAGTCTTCTTTATGGAGGTGTCAGGGGTCTTTTAGAATCCCAATGCCACAGTAATTTGTACAGTGCATAAAATAGAAAGAGCTTGCCTCCTCACTGCTCTTTCCGGGTTTCTTGGGAATCCAGACGTGATGCCACTGGCTCCACCCACCACGTTGTGTCACTGGTCATGTGACCAGGGAAGGGAAAGGCTTTACTTACTACAAAAAAGAACTCAATCTGTTGTTTACATGGGGCAAAGCCTTCAGCCATCTGACAGCTGTGAACTCAGAAGTGCTCAGAGCAGAGTACTTCTGGGTTTACTGCATGGAAGAGAGTGCACTCACTGGAACTTTTCTGTCTCTTGCTCTCTGCTGGCCATTCTAACAGGTGTTGTTGTAGTCCTGGGCCCCATAAGGAACAACAGAGCCTGAAAACCATAGAAGTAGGTGTCTTGGGGTAAGGGAGGTTCCAACACTACATCTTTGGTAACAAAAGGGTTCAATTACAAAACGGCTTTTGCAGGGATTACATTTTCTATTTAGTTAGGCTTTACTTATGCTTAAAGAAAACCTAACAATAATCATATCTTATTTTCTTCCTTTTGGGTCTATTAAATATATAATTGGAAAGTGTTTTGTTATATGCGTTTACACTTTCACTGCCATCTTAAATTGTTTTATTAGTCCTTCTAGTTCTGATTCTTGACTCCAAAACAGAGGTCTATTAACAACTATTTCCAGTTTCCACTTGGAAATGCAACAGGCTCAATTGCATTGCATTGGGTACCTCTTTTGCTCAGAAATAGCCCAGTAGAAGTGGTTCACCCGCTGTGCATTCTGGGTAAGGGTACTTAAAGTGGAAGTAAACTCCCCTATCGTTTTCAGCCAAGGAAGCTGCCATCTTTGCCTCTGTTTAATCTTCAACTGCTATGGTGCTACACATGTGATTCGTTATGACACCAGCCATTGGGTGGTTTGATAGTTTGGCTGAGAGCACAGCCAATGTGCAGTTAGCATTCCCGGCATCCCTTTTTTTTTTAACTGTTTAAATCCATGGGTTTACTTCCACTTTAAGGTATAGGCGCCATATTTTTGGGGTTCGTTATCCCAACCTCATGGCCCTCCTGCCATGAGGTGTGTGTGCTGTCTTCTTCAATGTCTTGGGGCCGGCAGGCCCGAGGCTTTGCAACTGAAAGGGTGGGTCCGAAAGTCTTGGGGCCTACCGATCCAGGGGTTGTTCTGTGCTGTCTTGCTGTGGGAAGAAGACAAGCAACTGCAGAATCCAGGACTGAGCAACAAGGCTGGTATCTCTGGAATAGCCTGGAGACTCAGTTGGAGGATGCATCCCGGGTCTTTAACTTTATAACAAATTGCTGGTTGTGCTTTTCTATGGCAGAGGATTGCACAACGATTCCGTTGAATTGAAAAGTCTGTGGCAGAGACTTTGTTTGAGAATCTCGCGGGCTGCTAGGTCAGTGAGAGAGGCCTATCCGGTGGTTGCTAGATCCAGCCTGTGGAAGCTGTTTGTCCTCTGGATCAGGTAAATACCTCTAACCCACAATTACAAGGTACCTGAATCACCCTTAACCCTCTATTCCTCTATTGCAAAACTTCATGTTCCTTCAAATAAATCTTTGGAAAAAGGACTAAGTGTCGGAGCTAACATTCTTTAATCCACTCTACAATGGGACCCCTAAAGCCCCGTACACATGAGAGGGATTAAGTCTGACAGACCTCCAAAGGAGTTCCGCCGGAGTTCAGACGGAGTTCCGACGGAGTTCTGGCGGACTTTTCGACCGAACGGACTTGACCACACACCATCACACCAAACTCCGACGGAGTCGAACGTGATGACGTACGACTGGATTCGACGTAGGAAGTTCATAGACAGTAGCCAATAGCTGCCCTAGCGTCGGTTTTAGTCCGTCGGAGTAGCACACACACGAGCGGATTTTTCGACGGGGACCGGGTCCGGCGGAGTTCCGTCGGGAAAATTTGAAGCATGCTTCATTTCTAAAGTCCGTCAGACTTTGGCGAATCAAAAGTCTGTTGCAGCCCACACACGATCGGATAGTCTGACGGACTCAGTCCGTCGGAGTTTGGATGTCAAAAAGTCCGCTCGTGTGTACGGGGCTTAAGACGGACACAGTGAGCAGGTGAGGTAATGGTAAGCACAAACAAAAAACCAGCAGCTCATTCGGGGGTCATTGCTACACTAGTGAGAAGACATTTTCCAAGAGCGGGTGCACTAAGCAGTAAAATGTTGTCAGATGTTCTAAAAATCTGCTGAGATTGGCCTTTAAGAATTAGTGCCATTAGTAAGGATGAGAAGAGATTTTGGATTTTGGTAGCTTTGACTTTGCCACAAAATTACCAATTCCGTCACCAGTAAAATGTCGCTGATATGGAAGCTCTAAATTTCACTCATTGAGCTGCTTGGGAAAAATTCACCTGACCTATTCTTTATTTAGATGGTGTTTTTTTTAAAGAGGTGGAGGATCTGTTTAGAGTAGTTTCACTTATTTCATTTAATGCTGGGATTTTTTAGTTTTTTTTTATACATTTTTTGTGAACCTGTTATTTGTGTATTGTTGCTTAACATTTTTATTTTGCATAATGACAGGTCCAGGATAGTTCAAAGGTGCTTCTTTAACCCTCAGAAGTCCTGTGAAGCCCAATGAACAAAGCACACAGTATGTATTTTGCAGCTTACCACTTCTTAAAGGTGTTTGTAAAGGTTTGATTTTCTATTTATTAAAATAATAAATGTCATACTTACCTTGATCCTCTTCTTCTGGGGTCTGCCGGTGCTCCTGATTCCCCCCCTTCAGTGATTGCCGCCATAGAAAGCCACTTTCTATGGGGGCACTCGTGTGGGCTCGATTCTGAGCTGCGCTGCCTATGTCTATGGAATTTGCCTTGTCACAGAATTTGACTCCTGCTGCTACCAATCTGCCCTGTGAGGAGGGAGAGAGCGGAGAGAATCACTGCTCTCGAGCACAGTGCTGGATGAAGATTGGGCTCAGGTAAGTTTAAGGGGAGCTGGGAGGGATCCTGTGGCACAGAAGGTTCCTTAAGGCTTTAGAAGTACCTTAACCACTTGAGGACCGCCGTATTGCCATTGTACGTCAGCACAATGGCACAGGCAGGCACAATCACGTACATCTACGTGATTGCCTTCCAGCGGGTGGGGGGTCCGATCGGACCCCCTCCCGCTGGTTACGGCGGTCCGATTCGGTCCAGGAGCGCTCCGTGATGAGGGGATGGCCGTTGGTTTTCGGCCACCCCCTCTGGATCGCTCCTGGCCAATGAGAAGCTTCCTCCCCTGTGTATTGTTTACACAGGAAGGAGGAAGTGATGTCATTCTCCTCGGGGCGGTCTTTTTGACCGGACTACGAGGAGAACAGTAAAAGTAAGTGTGCACCAACACTACACTGACATGTAGGTACACACAGGCACACAAACCCCCCCCGATCCCCCCCCCCGATCGCCCCCCGATCCCCCCCCCGCCCCCCCTCCCCCCCCAGTCACAGTGTCACTGATTGCATTGATCATTTCTTTACTGATCAATGCATTCAGTGTCAGTTGTGACAGTAAAAACTGTCAGGACAGTTAGTGTTAGGTCCAGGGTAGCCCCCTATCACCCCCCAATAAAGATTTAACCCCCTGATTGCCCCTAGAGTTAACCCTTTCACCCCCTTTTGCCAGTGTCACTAAGCGATCATTTTTCTGATCGCTGCATGTGTCGCTAGTGTCGCTAGGTAGCTAGTTATTTTTTTAGGTTCACCGCCAGGTTTTTATATCGCTAGGTACCCCGATATACTACCCAATAATGTTTTTAACCCCCTGATTGCCGCTAGTTAACCCTTTCACCCCCTTTTGCCAGTGTCACTAAGCGATCGTTTTTCTGATCGCTGCATTAGTGTCGCTACAGTCGCTAGGTAGCTAGTTATTTTTTTAGGTTCACCGCCAGGTTTTTATAGCGCTAGGTACCCCGATATACTACCCAATAATGTTTTTAACCCCCTGATTGCCGCTAGTTAACCCTTTCACCCCCTTTTGCCAGTGTCACTAAGCGATCATTTTTCTGATCGCTGCATGTGTCGCTAGGTAGCTAGTTATTTTTTTAGGTTCACCGCCAGGTTTTTATATCGCTAGGCACCCCGATATACTACCCAATAATGTTTTTAACCCCCTGATTGCCGCTAGTTAACCCTTTCACCCCCTTTTGCCAGTGTCACTAAGCGATCGTTTTTCTGATCGCTGCATTAGTGTCGCTACAGTCGCTAGGTAGCTAGTTATTTTTTTAGGTTCACCGCCAGGTTTTTATAGCGCTAGGTACCCCGATATACTACCCAATAATGATTTTAACCCCCTGATTTCCGCTAGTTAACCCTTTCACCCCCTTTTGCCAGTGTCACTAAGCGATAATTTTTCTGAACGCTGCATCAGTGTCGCTAGTGTCGCTAGGTAGCTAGTTATTTTTTTAGGTTCACCGCCAGGTTTTTATAGCGCTAGGTACCCCGATATACTACCCAATAATGGTTTTAACCCCCTGATTGCTGCTAGTTAACCCTTTCACCCCCTTTCACCAGCGATCACAGTATAAGTGTCACTGGTGACGCTGGTTAGCCAGTTAGTTATTTAGGTTCCCCGTCAGGTTTTTATATAGCGCCAGGGACCCCCATATACTACCTAATAAAAATTTGAACCACCTGATTGCCCCTAGTTAACCCTTTCACCACTGATCACCGTATAAGTGTTACGGGTGACTCTGGTTAGTTTGTTTTTTATAGCATTTTATATTCAAATCCGGAAGGCAGTGCTTGGTTTTCGGGGTCCCGTACGTGGCTAGGCTCCCAAAAAGTCCCCCACATGTGGTATCCCCGTACTCGGGAGAAGCAGCAGAATTTATTTTGGGGTGTAATTTGACTTCTGCCCATAGCATGTGTGAGCAATATATCATTTAGTGACAACTTTGTGCAAAAAAAAAAAAGTTTGTAATATTCCCGCAACTTTTGGCAAAATATAAAATATTCCATGGACTCAACATGCCTCTCAGTAAATAGCTTGGGGTGTCTACTTTCCAAAATGGGGTCATTTGGGGGGGTTTTGTGCTATTTTGGCATTTTATGGCCTTCGAAACTGTGATAGGTAGTGAGGAGTTAAATCAAAAATTTGCACCCTTAGAAATCCTGAAGGTGGTGATTGGTTTTCGGGGTGCCGTGCGCGACTAGACTCCCAAAAAGTCCCACACATGTGGTATCCCCGTACTCGGGAGAAGCAGCAGAATGTATTTTGGGGTGCAATTCCACATATAACCATGGCATGTGTGAGCAATATATCATTTAGTGACAACTTTTTGTAAAAAAAATTTTTTTTTTTTTTTTTTGTCATTATTCAATCCCTTAGGACAAAAAAAATAAATATTCAATGGGCTCAACATACCCATCAGCAATTTCCTTGGGGTGTCTACTTTCCAAAATGGGGTCATTTGGGGGGGATTTGTACTGCCCTGCCATTTTAGCACCTCAAGAAATGAGATCGGCAGTCATAAATTAAAAGCTGTGTAAATTCCAGAAAATGTACTCTAGTTTGTAGACGCTATAACTTTTGCGCAAACCAAAAAATATTCGCTTATTGACATTTTTTTTACTAAAGACATGTGGCTGAATAAATTTTGCCCTCAATGTATGACTAAAATTTAGTTTATTCGATTTTTCTTATAACAAAAAGAAGAAAATATCTTTTTTTTTCAAAATTTTCGCTCTTTTTCCATTTATATCGCAAAAAAAAAAAATCGCAGAGGCAATCAAATACCATCAAAAGAAAGCTCTATTTGTGGGAAGAAAAGGACGCAAATTTCGTTTGGGTGCAATATTGCATGACCGCGCAATTACCAGTTAAAGCAGCGCAGTGCGAAATTGCAAAAAGACCTCTGGTCCTTAAGGTATTTATTGGTCCGAGGCTGAAGTGGTTAAAGAGGAACTGCAGTCTGCTCACATAATTTGTTATAAAAACATATTTGCCATTCTGAAGCTTCCCTCCAACCACTTTGCATATTATTTTTTATGTAATGTGATTCTTTACTAGGCAAATATGCTGCAGAAATCTCCCTCCACTGAGTCTGGCTGTAGCCATTTTAACTGTGGGCAGCTGAAGCTGCTGCCTGTTCACTTCCTGGAATTACACAGACACACAGAGGCACACTGCAGCCCTGCAGCTCTCATTGGCCCGCTTATGACTCACCCCGCCTCTATTCCAGGCAAACTCTCACGAGAGTGAGAGAGAGGGAGAGCTGTGCATGATGTCATAAGCCTAGGCTAACGACCAGACAAGAAAGAGGAAGTGGGCTGTATACGGGATTTACTGGTAGAAAAAAAATGTTTTACTATCCAAAGTTAAAACAACAAGGGAAGAAAATTTAATAGATGGAAAGTTGAAAAAATTGCTGGAGGTCCGCTTTAAATAACTCATAGATTAACAGGTTGAATGAAAAAAAAATGACCAGATTCCCCCATCCACACATTTGAGGAGAATTGGGGAATCCTCTCCACTGAGCTATTGTATTCTGACTATAGCCAGTAGTGCTGATTGAGCGGAAAAATACCAACAGGCTGGTTGTACAGAGGTCTATCAGTGGAACAACCAACTGCTGAAACTGATGACATTTCAATACTTGTATGTATAGCCAATTTTAGATGTGATGGCTGCGTTCGTTTTCTTTTTTCTAGACTTTTTTTCCGTTATTTTTATCTGGTGATCTGGCCAGCAAGTCTGCTATTTTTCAACTTCCTTTAACAGACCAAGCTATCCAGCAAAAGTGGCATGGTGAGACAAAACAATTTAACGCTGACAGGCAAGCTTTTGTTCATTTACTGAAAATCTTTTTTTTTTTTTTAAAGGAAAAAAAGAACGGTTTCAGCAACTGCCTAAAAAGTGTTAGCTGAAAACCAGATTTAATTTGTTAATCACTTTTTCAAAATCTATTTAACTGCTTGCCGACCAGCCACTATCATTATACTGTGGCAGGTTGGCACGATCCCGTGAGCCGTTGTAGCTATATGGGATCGGCATAGTGCCTGCTGCACTGCGGGGGTGCCGATGCTCGTGGCCGATGGTGGTGATAACCGCCAGCCATGAGCGATCATGGGCACGAGAGGCAGAACAGGGACGTGTGTGTGTAAACACAGTAATCGCTGTTCTGTGTGGAGTGACAGATCATGAGTTCCTAATAGCTAGGAACTACAATCAATCACTTTCTCTAGTTTAGTCCCCTTGCCCTACAGTTAGAAACACACACAGGAAACACAGTTAAGCCCTTGATCGCCCCCAAGTGTTAACCCCTTCCCTGCCAGTGAAATTTTTACAGTAAATAATGCATTTTTATAGCACTGATGCTTATAGAAAATCATGTACGCACTCTCTCCCAAAAAGTGCCAAAATGTGGCAGTGCAGGGTGCAAACAAGCAGAGCTTTCTCTTTTGGGTGGAGATCCACTTTAACCACTTCCCGACCAGCGCACGACGATGTACGTCGACAGAATGGCACGGGCAGGCATATTGGCGTACATGTATGTCCAATATTCGATGCCGCCCTGCCATCGGGAGCACGCCGCCGGCGGCGCGCTCCCGCGCTGGTCGGGACCCCCGTGAGTCCGGTCGCGGGACCCGCGGACTCGATCGCCGCGGGCATCCCCGCGATCGACTCACGGAGCGGCCGAATGGAGGAAATGCTGTATAAACAACATTTTTCCATTCTGCCTAGCAACTAGTGACGCTGATCTCTGCTCCATGTGATTGGAGCAGAGATCAGTGTACACTAAATGAAAGCCCAACCCCCCCACAGTTAGTAACACACCCCTAGGAACACTTAACCCCTACACTGCCACCCACTGGTTAACCCTTTCACTGCCAGTGTCATTTACACAGGAATCACTGCATTTATATAGCAGTGATTACTGTATAAATGACAATGGTCCCAAAAATGTGTCAAAAATGTCCGATGGGTCCCCGACAATGTCGCAGTCACAATAAAAATCGCAGATCGCCGCCATTACTAGTAAAAAAAAAAATTATAAAAAATTATTAATAAAAATGCTATAAAACTATCCCTATTTTGTAAACGCTGTAACTTTTGCGCAAACCAATCAATAATCGCTTATTGCGATTTTTTTTACCAAAAATATGTAGAAGAATACGTATCGGCCTAAATTGAGGGAAAAAAATGTTTTTTTATATATTTTTGGGGGATATTTATTATAACAAAAAGTAAAAAATAATGCCTTTTTTTCAAAATTGTCGCTCTATTTTTGTTTATAGCGCAAAAAATAAAAACCGCAGGGGTGATCAAATACCACCAAAAGAAAGCTCTATTTGTGGGAAAAAAAAGGACGTCAATTTTGTTTGGGAGCCACGTCGCACGACCGCGCAATTGTCAGTTAAAGCGACGCAGTGCCGAATCGCAAAAAGTGGTCTGGTCTTTGACCAGCAAATTGGTCCGGTCTGAAAGTGGTTAAGTCTAACTTTCTACCCTTACCCTCTTCTGCACAGGTTGGCAATGCTAATGTCTAAGTGTGGTTGTCTTGCTCCTCAATAGATACAGTGAATGCAATCAACCTAAAACAGGAAGTGTGTTAAAGGCGGAAATAAAGGGGGAAAAAAAGAAAAAACTAATTCAGCCACCACATCCAATAATGCAATATATTACATTTCGCTTTTGGGTTTAAATATTTTTTAACCACTTCAGCCCTGGAAGGATTTACCCCCTTCCTGACCAGAGCACTTTTTGCGATTCGGCACTTCGTCGTTTTAGCTGACAATCGTGCGGTCATGTGACGCTGCACCCAAACAAAATTGATGTCCTTTTTTTTCCCACAAATAGAACTTTCTTTTGGTGGTATTTGATCATCTCTGCAGTTTTTATTTTGTGTGTTATGAACAAAAAAAAAAGCAACAATTTTTGAAAAAAAAAAGCAATACTTTTTACTTTTTGCTATAATAAATATTCCCAAAAAATATATTAAAAAAAAATAATTTCTTTCTCAGTTTAGGCCGATATGTATTCTTCTACATATTTTTGGTAAAAACAAATCGCAATACGCGTATATTTGATTGCTTTCGCAAAAGTTATAGCAAAATAGGGGATATATTTATGGCATTTTTAGTATTATTTTTTATATTAGTAATGGCGGCGATCTGCGATTTTTATTGTGACTACAACATTATAGCGGACACATCGGACACTTTTGACACTATTTTGGGCCCATTGTCATTTATACAGTGATCAGTGCTATAAAAATGCATGGATTCCTGTGTAAATGACACTGGCAGTGAACGGGTTAACCACTAGGTGGCAGTGTGGGGGTTAAGTGTGTCCTAGGGGCAAGTTTCTAACTGTGGGGGGCGTGGCTGTGTGTGACATGTCACTGAACTCTGCTCTCGATCACAGGGAGCAGAGATCAGTGACATGACATTGTCACTGGGCAAAGCGGGGAGATGCTTGTTTACATTAGCATCTCCTCGTTCTTCCTCCCCGCGAGGCGATTGCGGCGATTGAGTCCGCGGGACCCACGATCTGGCTCACAGAGCTTTCCGGGGGCGCGCACACGCGAGCACGCTGACCGCCACTTAAAGGGCAACGTACAGGTAAGTGATTCTGCCTGCACGAGCCTTTCTGCCAGCATGAGGCAGTCAGCAAGTGGTTAAGGGAGCTTAAAGGGGTTGTAAATGTTCAGATTTTTGTTTTTATAAAAATAACAAACACTGATTACTGTGTAAATGACACTGGCAGTGAAGGGGTTAACCACTAGGGGGCGATCAAGGGGTTAAGTGTGTCCTAGGGAGTGAGTTTAACTGTGGGGGGGGGGTGGGCTACCACTGACATGACAGCGATCATTGCTCCCGATCTCTGTCATGTCACTAGGTAGAACAGGGAAATGCCTTATTTACAAAGGCATCTCCCTGTTCTGCAGCTCCATAACACGATCGCGGGCCCCCGGCGGACATACAGTCACGGAGTATGCGGCGGGCACGCACGCGCCCACAATGCCGCAATTTAAAGGGGACATGCCTGTATGCCCATTTACCCTGCCGAGCCATTGCACCGACGTACCCTTGTCGTACATTGGTCGGCACGTGGTTAAAGCAGCCTTGTTGAATGACATTAATTCCTTTTACAAAATGCCAACATTTTGTCAAAATCTCCTGATCCCCCCAAAAAAAAAAAAAAAATTTGGAGGAATGAAAACTCTCAGTTTTGCTCCTCACTTGTCAATAATCATATGGATTATCAAACATTTTATTGTGCTTCACTTACAATAACATTTTTATTAGGTCTGTACACCTTGTTTTAATAGGAAGGCAAAAATCCTACATAGTGATCTATTCTTATTTCTATATCTTAAAAGAAGATCTGCTCACAGAACTGTCACTCAAGTCTCCATATCACAAATGTTGAACCGCAGGCATCTAATGTGTACAGATACCTTACCCATCCCCAGAGACCCCACCAGCAGCTAGGATGCGGTGACAGTAAAGTTCTAACATAAATCAATGCACAGTTTGCAGCATCATCCACCGGGGGTAATATATTCGAATTTATGCCTAATTACATTTACAAACACAATAAATATTACGGCATGCAGACAAAACTGGCAATCTGGGGATCTCTAAAGGGGATTATTCTTTTTTTTTTGCAGAAATTTAGCATGGCTGTCTGGAGTCAGACACTGGAAAATGCTTGCTAGTGTATGTAGCTACTTTCAGATTAATCTGGAGGTGTCAAGCTGAGGAGTCGCGTGTACTAAACTCCTGACAAAAGGTCAGAACGTTGACAGTTTTTTGATTTATGAAAACAATGGAAGGGAAAATCTCTGTATTGCTCACAGGAATTAAACAAGGCTTATTGCAGTTTGACCTCTACTAGATAGTAACTGGAATAACTTTTATATCAAGTGTGGACACTTCCATGCCCTCTAAGAAATCCGCCGCAAATGATTCTACTTTAGAAAGCCAAATAGTCTGTTCACTTTTCAAGGGAAGCTGCACTGCAAGGGAATTATCTTCAGAGATGGGTGAATGTGGTGCAATTTTACTTTGCAGCGAATACCCAATCCCACGCATGCAGAAAATTATTCTTGCACATGATTGGATGATGGGCGTCAGCAGAGCTTTACCACTTTCACCAAGCTCTAAGCATAATTCCTAATTCCTAATTTCAAAGTGCAACTTCCATTGTAAAGTAAACAGCCTATTTGCCTTAGTAAATCAACCTCATGGTACATTTTCAGCAGGCACTTAAAGTACATGGCCTCTTCCTAACTGTGGAAAATAGTGGGTTGGACCCATCTGAGGTATGGGTGTGCCTTCCTAGCAATGTGTTGGTAACATCAGGGTATTAATTAAGTTGTATCTGGTAGTACATAAGTTGTTAATTGTCCCTGAGCCGGTGTAGTTGTGGCTGGGGGCCTTTCATTGGGTCACAGATACTACCAGTTAATTGTGAGTATATAGGCTCTCTAAGACCTTAGTCCTTATTTTCTTGTCATAGCAGCAGGGGGTCTATTGGGTCTTTGAAGGAGGTGCTGGTTAAATAATTGTGGGAAATTGTGGGTTGGGCCCATCTGAGGTATAGGTGTCCCTTCCTAACAATACGGTGGTAACATCGGGGTATTAATTAGGTTGTATCCGGTAGTACGTAAGTGGTTAATTGTCCCAGAGCCGGTGTAGTTGCAGCTGGGGGCCTTTGATTGGGTGGCAGATACAACTGGTTAATCGTGAGTATATAGGCCTTCAAAGACCTTAGACCGGGCATAAGCTGAGGTTGGTTTATTTGTTATGCATTGCCTGTATTATATGCATTAAACTCGTTTTCTTGTGAATGCTGTATTTAATGGTTTGTAATAAAAAGCTGCTATGGCCATTTGACTCCAAATAAAACGTGTCGTCTGGTCATTTTGGAAGGAGGGATTAGTCAAGTGTTTAACCTTTTATAGATAATCATAACCTCTACACTCTGCAGGTCCCTCAGTCAAGTGACATTAAAGCCTTGTTTTTTTGTTTTTTATATCAAACTTGTTATGCTTACCTGCTCTGTGCAATGATTTTGCACAGAGCAACCTGGATCCTCTTTTTCTTGGGTCCCACACCAACGTTCCTGGTTCCTCCCTCCTGCAGGGTGCCATCACAGCAAGCAGCTTGTGCTGGGGCACCCAAGCAGGTGCACTTCCAGCTCTGCCCCCTCCGTCTCCCGATTGGCTCACTGGCTGTGCCAAATGGCTCCCACTGCTGCCAAAAGCCAATCAGGTGTACGAGGCAAGGCTCTCAGACATTGCTGGATCAAGAGGGGTCTCAGCTAAATTTTTTACCTTCATGAATAGAATCCAACCCTTTATCCCAAGATACATGAATATAAAGTTCAGCTTCAGTGTATTTAAATCTGCTATTACATCTAACACTCCCCTCCCTCCAGACTGAAAATTCTGCTGTCCAAATCTGCCCCCTGTGCTCCTTCATCCAGAGTGGGAGCACTGTAATACAGGAAGTGTGTTACTGGCCAGTTCACTAGATTAAAATGGAGGGAAGGATACGAAAAAAGAAAACGAATGCAGCCACCATATCTAATAATTGGTATTTGCAATATATAAAATTTTGGGTTTTGGGTTTAATATCACGTTAACATAGAACTGGTTTAATGAATTTGCAACAGATTCAGAAGTACCTGAATCTGTTGTATGTATCAGAATTATCACCAAAACTGTTATAAAGCTTTCATGAATAGTCACAGCTCTTTCTAATATGGCTATACCACCAGAAAAGTGTTGCACATGCTTTAACCACTTAATGCCCACCCTATAGCAGTTTTATTGCTACAGGACGGCAGTTGTGTGCAGGATCATTATATATATATATATATATGTGTGTGTGTGTGTGTACTCCTGCACTTCTGCCTGCAGGGGGCACGCATCAGCAGAAGCCAGTCTGCGGGTGTCAGGCACTCAGTGTTCTCTGACACCTGTCAGTCATATGTAAACACAGAATGGGGATCCCGGTTCTGACAGGGGGGAAGGATGCATCCTGTGTCTCTGCAAATCAGGGACTAGAGTCAATGTCTACCCCTAGTAAAAACAGCACACATATTAAACACAGGCTAGGCACACATTTAACCCTTTGATCTCCCTAGATGTTTAACCCCTACAAAGCCAGTGTCATTAATACAGTAACAGTGCATATTTATAGCACTGATCACTGTATTAATGTCACTGGTTCCCACAAAGTGTCAAAAGTGTTAATGTCCGATTGTCCACTGCAATATCGCAGTCTCGCTATAAGTCGCTGATCGCTGCCATTACTAGTATAAAAAAAATAAATACAAATTCTATAAATATATCCCATAGCTTATAGATGCTATACCATTTGCATAAACCAATCAATATACGCTTATTGGGATTTTTTTTTTACCAAAACATGTAGCAGAATACATATTGGCCGAAATTCATGAAGATTTTTTTTTTTACATTTTATTTAATATGTTTTTATAGCAGAAAGTCAAACATATTTATTTTTAATTTTTTCAAAATTGTCGGCCTTTTTTTGTTTATAGTAAATAAAAAGTGCAGAGGTGATCAAATACCATCAGAGGAAAGCTCAATTTGTGGGGGGAAAAAATTCTATAAATTTTATTTGAGTACAGTGTCACACCACTGCGCAATTTTCAGTTAAAAAAGAGTTCTGTATTGCAAAAAATGGCCTGGTCATGGGGGGGGGGGGGGGGGGGGGATATTGCGGAAGTGAAGTGCTTATTAAATCACAGGCATCATATCTAACCAGAGATACTGTAAGCCCTTGTACACACGGTCGGACATTCCGACCACAAAATTCGTCAGATTTTTTCTGACGGATTTTGTCCAAAACTGTATTGCATACACACGGTCGGACAAAATTGTCGAAAAATCCGATCGTTCGTAATGTGATGACGTTATTTAGTTACGACGGGACTACGTTCAGGCTAGTAGCCAATAGCTTTGGTCTAGGAATTTGATCTGAGCGTGCGTGGCACTTTGTCCGATCGGAATTCTCTACAAACGATCGGATAAAGTCCGATCGGATCATGTTGTCGAAAAAATGTTATATCCAGCTCTAAACTTTGTTGGTTGGACATGCCGACGGAAAAAGTCAGATGAAGCCCACACATGGTCGGATTATGCGACAACACGGTCCTATCGGACATTTTTCGTCGGAATGTCTGACCGTGTGTAAAGGGCTAAGGGTGACATGCTGTGTATGTACCTCCTTGACATCGACAGATCTAAATTTTCCGTAATTTTTTTTTTATTTATTCAGCTATTAATGTTTTGTACACAATATTTAGTAAAATATTAAAACAATAAACATTGTTGGAAAGCAGTAAATAAAGTGCAAATATAAAGTGATTTTCTTGTGGAAATTGATGAATGTTTCAAGGACCTCAAAGACAGTATTGCACACAACGACACAAAATACACAGCAAAGTATTAGAAGTTATTTTTCAAATATTGACAAATATGTACACTGCTCCTCTATCCTCACTGAAAATGTACAGAAGCCTATCCGCTCTGCTATTGTTTTTCTGAGCAATAATCGTTAATTAAAAATTAATGAAGCGTGGACATCCAGCGAAGGCATTGCTCGCAGTTCGCGAAAGCAATCTCTCTCGACCATGTTTGTTGATAAACACAGGAAAATGTCATTCTGAAAGTCCACCCACATGATATAAACAGATTGTTTCTATAGTCTGAGCACATCTTTGTGTTAGTACAAAGCCTCTGTGTATCGACATGCAAATTCCCTTTCCACAGCTGATTCTGGGAATGTTAGCTATTCAGCGAGGCAAACTGATTACACATACAGCCGAGTATTCCAAACATTCAGTGCACTTCAGAGGATCAGAAGCAAAAAAAAAAAGGCTGGCGTTATGTTTTCCCATTTCCTCTGATGATATACTGACATTCGTGCTTGTGTCACCCGTGCAGAGTACTCCCTTAAAATAGATCTAAACCCAAACTGAACTGCATTCTCCATCCGACTCTCCATCAGGAGTGCATGTAAGCCCTTGTACACACGGTCGAAAATTCAGACGGAAAATGTCCGAACGGACCGCGTTGTCGGATAATCCGACCGTGTGTAGGCTCCATCTGACTTTTTCCGTCGGAATGTCCAACCAACAAAGTTTGAGAGCTGGATATAAAATTTTCAATGTGATCCGATCTAACTTTGACTGATCGTTTGTAGACAATTCCGATCAGACAAAGTGCCACGCATGCTCAGATCAAACTACGAGACCAAAGCTATTGGATACTAGCCTGAACGTAGACCCGTCGTAACGAACGAACGTCATCACGTTCCGAATTGTCGGATTTTCCGACAACTTTGTCCGACTGTGTGTATGCAACACCAGTTTCAGCCAAAATCCGTTGGAAAAAATCTGACGGATTTTGTGGTCGGAATGTCCGACCGTGTGTACAAGGGCTAAGAGGGTGACAATGCAGGACTTGGAGCACAATTGGGAGACAGTTGTTACCCCATAACAGGTAGTGCTTAGATCAGGTTCACCCTGCTGTGGGTTAGAAATTGTGCAAATTTCAGCTGAACTCACACGATTTCAAACCGGCAATGCAGTCCAATGTCGGGGGTGATTTGATAGACATCTGTGCAGGTTCATTCAGAGATGTCTATTCAAATTGCCCCCCGAAGTTGCCAAAAGTAGTGCAGGAACTACTTTTGGGAATCGGTCGGTACCGCACCAATTTGGACGGTGCCATTGCCAGCAATAGCTGCCAATTTGCCGTGCGACTTGGCATGTCAAATCACATGTATACAAAGAGGTGTAGTGCTAAAAAAAATAAATGAAAAGTTTGTCACAAATAAATTAATTGAAGGCAATTGAAACAAAATCCGCACAAGGACACGTAGGAAAGCCACCACCAGCACCCAATACTACTGACTCTTACCATCAGTGTGTAGGGTAGACACATTAAACGTATAGGTTATTATCCCAGAAATCCTCCTCCACAGATCAATCACCTCCACAGAGTCAAAACACCTTATTCAATAAGGAAAAAAGACCTCCAAGACCTCTTCCATAGATAGGAATTCCACAGATAAATTCCTGCATCAACATAAATATGATAAAGAAGACTCATTGCGCAGGCATCCAGGTAATAAAATGTATTAGGTAAAAAAGTGATTACACTCACATGATTAAAAGATCTAACAGGCAAGGGGAAACCACGTGCGTTTCCAACCAACAAAATGGCCGCCGTGTCCCAGTCAACGTCCTACGTCACACACGTCCTTAGCTCCACCCAACGTTTCATCATAAACATGCGTCATCAGGGGCCCCTGGATGCCTGCGCAATGAGTGGTCTTCTTTCTCCTATTTATGTGGATGCTGGGGTTTACCCGTGGGATATCTATCTATGGAGGAGGTCTTGGAGGTCTTTTTTCTCTATTGAATGAGGTGTTTTGACTCTCTGTGGAGGTGATTGATCTGTGGAGGAGGATTGCTGGAATCATAACCTATACATTTAATGTGTGCACCCTACACACTGATGGTAAGAGTCAGTAGCATTGGGTGCTGGTGGTGGCTAGCAAGCAATTGTGCTGCAAGTTTAAAAATGATTTGCTAGACTTGCCATACTTCAGAAGTTTGTTACACAATTGCAGCAAGTCTGCATTGAATGACTCCAGATCATTTTTCTTTGCAAACATTCTGTAAGTCTGCTGCAAGTTCTGGTTCAGTTATGTTGTGCAATAGTCATCCCACCACAGGGGTCACTGTGACTGAATTTTTATGCTGCAGACTTGCAGGACTCTTGCTGTAGACTCACCACTGCAACTTTGCTCTTGCTACAAACTTGCCATGCAAACTTGCTACAAATTGTAAAAATGTTAACTAGAACTTCTGCTTCAAATGCTCTGCAAATGTACTTGCCAGTGAAAATGTGCAGCAAGTTAACAGACTTGCAAATCAAACTGCCACAAATTTGAGGCAAGTTATCCTTGCTATCTGAATTTGACTAAAAATCTTAATAGTTGCCGTTTAAGGCCTTATGCACAGTGGGCTCTTCTGAATGCCTTTTCCCCTGGCAGGAGAAAATCAACATCAAAAATGCACTTAAAGGTGCATTTTAACAAACACACATTTAGGTGTGTTTAGATGCATCAAAGGCTTGGGAATTTATTAATTTCATTAGTCAGAATATTCATTTATTCCTGCCACCAAAATGCATGAACACTCAAGTGCTAAACGCACCTAGCATTTTTCATCCTCTAAAGCTCCTCTCCTGGACACTTTATTGTCCTGATAAAGTCTAAAGTGACAAACGCAACATGCAACTTCATGCCAATTGAGCAAACGCATTCCTCATCCCCTATGATATGTGCACATACCTGTAACGTGGGGGGGGTGGGGGAGACTGGTCAAAGTCCGAGGCTAGACTGGCGGCTCGTGCCCCCCCCGGACGGACCCGGTCTCTTCCTCCCCTTCCCCTCCCTCATTTGCTTCCTCCCTCCAAGATTAAATTTTCCTACCCCCATTTTTTTTTTTTTTTTTTTTCTGGGAATCCCATTACAAACTCATATGTTTACTGTTATAGACTCCCCCCACACACCATCTTCCTGTCCCTAATCCCCTCTCAACTCCCATTCCCATTTACGCCTCTAGCGGGTACACCTTAAGACACCAGCTGGTCTGGTTACCTAGTAGCCCTTACCGCACATAAGACTCAAAAGACACACATGACGATGGAATGATCTCCAGACAAATATCTACTCACCCTAACTCTCGAAACTCACATTGCTGACTTTCGTGATGCTTGCTTCTAAACAAGACTCTGTATTGGAACCTTGGTGTCACTCACGATTCCATATGTACGGAATTCGAAAATCTCCTTTTGCTATGTGTTTACACCCATTATCTAAGGTTGTTCAAGAAAAGCTTCTCCTGTAAACCTTGTCTTATATTTTCTGCAGCTCACAGTCATTCATGCTAAGGTACTCTTTTGTATTGACTTTATTTTTGGAACCTGTATGACTTGTTTGTACTTCCGTCGTTATACCCTTTTGTTTGTATGGTTGTACCCCAACGATATGTATATTCATTTATGTCCAATAAAAAAAAAAAAAAGTCTAAAGTGTGCATTGACACATGGGCCAACATGGAGTTTCATGGAAAAGTGGAAAAAAATAACTCAAATGCTTGTAATTGCAGTCACAACTAAAATTACAGTTTTTTCAAGACTGTTCACTAACTGGTTTCCAATGTCTTTTGAAAACTCCAAAAGAGAGACAAAATGTATGTTCTAAAGAGATTGCAAAGGTAAATTTAAAGGTAAATAAAAAACAAAAAAAAAACAATATGTCAATACTTACCTTGCAATTCCATTGCATAGAGCGGCCACAAACCTTCTCTTTTCGGGTCCCTTCCAGCACTCCTCGCCCCTCCCCTCTGTCCAGTGCCCCCACGGGAAGCTATTTCCCATGGGGGCACTTGTTTGTGCTTGCACCCGAGCCCTGCTGCTGCTCCATTTATTTACACAGACAATGGGACTCGTTCCCGCCCCCCACTCCCTGGTCACTGGCTTTGATTGACAGCACTGGGATCCAATAGCTCCGGGTGCGTCAGCAAAGCCAGCAAGACCCGGAAGTGAAGGGGGAGAAGAGCTGCAGCTGTTCACGGCACTGGATGACCACAGCTGTCCATAAACTATGAGCCAATGTCAAGCTGCATTCACACCTGGGAGTTTTCACCTCGTAAAATGCCCGTAACCTGCTCATCTCAAAAGTTCAAAAACACCCAACAAGCAAAATCCCATTCATTTAAATGGCCCCTGTTCACATCTGAGTGTTCTGTCGCCTGAAGCAAAACACCTGAAGATCAAAAAAGTACACAAGCTTATTTTTGGGCAGATTACAGGCATTTTTTTCTGCTTTTTACATTGATGACCTTTTGACCTGTACACAATTGGGGCAAAACACGATGTAGAAATTGCGGTAAAAACGATACGCTCAGGATTGTTGAAATACCGATCTGGACAATTTTAATTAGGCAAGTGGCGCTATTATTGCCGCTTTTAACAAAATATGGATATATGAACATTTGTTGTATAACAAAGTGGCAAAAATCAATGAATGGTATAACATTTATCTACATCATTTGTGAAGAACAGTTTAAATCAGTTGTAGGTATGTCCCTGAAACCTGTTTGGCATGACAAAGGGGGCTAGGCCTCCAAAACTTTGCTGTCATTAAGTTATGATTTACAAATATCATTTGAACAAAAAAATAATCACTCTTAGGAGAGAGGTAAGCATTTACACTAAGACCATAGTTATGTGTTTCATATCCTGCTAGCTTGCCATGATTACATAGGTGCAACACAACTGGGGGGAAAGGAATAAGAAAGGCTTCAGGAAACATGGCAGCCTATGGAGACTCCATCTGTGTTTATCTACCTTCCAGTGCATTTCAGCAACATGCAGTGGAGTGCTCTTTAGAAAAAACATTAAAATGATTTTCTGATTCTTCCAGGGCTCCTACATACTTATTTATTATTTACTACTGACATTATACTGACCCTCACTGTAAAATAAAGTCACAAGTTAGTATTGTGTATGCATTCAAAGTTTCATACAATGTCTTGGCACAGCGAACAGGAACGTTATCGTTTGTGGAGTTGCATTAAATTGCTATGACATTTGCTGATCTATTACAGATACTTTTTTTTTACTGCATTTAATTCAGTATGACATTTGAATGAAAATTGGGGCAAATTCACAAAATTTGCAAATAATTATGGCAAAATTTACTGAATATGGCCTTGGACCTAGCATTTCTTTGACAAATATTTATAATGCAGAAAGTTTGGAGTTTAATTCATATCCTTTATAATATTGAATACTGAATATTTTGCAGTTTACCAATTCCTAAATGTGGTGGCTGCATTTGTTTTGCTTTTTTTTTTTCTCTTTATTTTCACCTGGTGATCAGGCCAGTAATCCGTTATTTTTTAAACTCCCTTTAACAGACCAAGCTTTCCAGCAAAAGTGGCAGATAGAGGGTTGAGAAAAACCATAGAACACTTACACGGGTACTTACAATGGTCAGCTGTCATTCATTTTGTAAACCCCCCGAAAAAAAGGTTGCTGTAACATCTTAAAAAGTCTTTGCTCTAGTTTGGATTTAATATGTTGGTCAGATCCTCTAACTGTCAGGGTGTGTACTTTTGAAGTGTTATTCTCAAAGCTTACATTTAAAATCACTTAAAGTGGGAATAAAGGCAAAACCTAACTATCTCTAAACCTATTCCCACCCCCATGCTAAGCTTAATCTATCTAGTCTTGTAAAGAAAAGATCGCTATACTTAACTTTTTCTGAAGCCACTCTGCTCCGATCCCAGGCTTAGCCATCAGCTGTCGACTGAAGGAGAGGCAGCCAACAATGGAAGCCCCATAGTAAGTCTATGGGTGACTTCAATTCCCTGGTATTTAACTACCATTGTTGGCTTTCTCCTGTGCACAGAAGGTGCCGCTTAGGTTTAGCGTTAGTTAGGTTTTGCCTTTATTTCTAAGTTAGCCAATAAATAGGTAGTCTTGAACTCCAAACTATGTATTAATCAATGGTCAGCACAGAACTACACTCTAATATATATCTATATCTACATATATATATATACATCTCCCACAAATGCATCCTCTCTTTCACTTTCACGTATGAGCTAACCTGATCATGAGATTCCAAAGAGGACTGAAATAAGGTCTGTGGGCCCACCATCACAGTTGGCACCATGAACATGCTCTTGCTAAGATGCTACCTCCTTTGCAGGTACTGCCACTCATTTTTTTTTTATAGTTTCATAGTTAGTAAGGTTGAATAAAGACACCAGTCCATCCAGTTCAACCTGAGTGTGTGTCTACAATTGTCCCTATCCCTGTACATTGCACACTCCCATCGGTCCCCACAATCCAAGGTCCCCATTCATATACTAGGGCCAATTTTGGACATAGGCCAATTAACCTACCTGCATGTCTTTGGATTGTGGGAGGAAACCAGAGTACCTGGAGGAAACCCACGCAGGCACAGGGAGAACATGCAAACACCAGGCAGGTAGTGTTGTGGTTGAGATCTGAACCAGCGACGCTTCTTACTGCTAGGTGAGAGTGCTAACCACTACACCACTGCGCTGCCCTATTTCATATACTTCATCTGTGTGCATTGTCAGCATCCCTAATACTGGTGCCCAAAAACATTTACTACCACCCAAATTGTTAATCTGGATGAAACACTTTTCTTTTCTCTATACTGAGGCCCTTGTTATCAGTGTGATCAATCATTGAACCCTCTTTGGGTTACCTGCATAGTAGCCTATAGGGGTTATTTACTAAAGGCAAATCCACTGTGCACTTTCAAGTGCACTTGGGAGTGCAGTCACTGTAGATCCAAGGGTGACATGCAAGGAAAATAAAAAACAGCATTTTTGTTTGTACATGATTGGATGGTAGAAATCAGCAGAGCTTCCCCTCAGATCTACAGTGATTGCACTTTCAAGTGTACTAGCAGTGCAGTTGTAGTGAAAAATGGATTTGCCTTTAGTAAATCAACCCCCTATGTGTACCTGCAGCTGGCACCATCATTAGAGTGTTTTTGTTGACATCATGCCGGGTACTAGTCGTATCTTGTCTCCTGAGCTGAGGAGCAAACAAATGGCCTTCACCACTAGTCACAAATATAATGGTAATACACCAGGCAATGGGTCCACAGCAGGACCTTTTTTATTCATGGAAAAGTCTATAAAATAGAAGAAAATTACCCAATAAGTTTCTATGCTTCTTCTCAGACCTGGAATGATCTAAAAAGTGGCAACTGTTACCAGGAAGAAAATATGTTCTTCTTTAATTATATGCTAGTGTTAAAATGCGTAACATATGTTCAGTGTTTTCCTTACAATTTCTGCAGCTCTAAATTTAGAAGTTTATTTTTTTTCATCCAACCTTAGGAGCCTTTGAAATAATGGAATTTCTTCCCGCTGAATCTTTTGTCTTAATTGTTCTGTGCTGTGGTTAGTGGGAGCAGGGAAGCTGCTGTGTCGGATTCAGTAGCTGATGTATTGACTTTGCCTTTGAATATATTCATGTTAGGTAACAGGATACTTTTAATGTGATGAGTATTGTGATACAATTGGAAAAAAATACTAAAGATAGGTCAGGTTAGGCAAACTTAGCACAAGCTTAGAGTCGCCAGTGTGTTTATATATGAAAAAAATGAAATAAAGAAGAACCCTGCTTTTTAATATCCTCCTCTACTTCTGGTGTACAAAAAAAGAGGAAGCACTCCTCGCCCTCCTCCACCTCTTCCACTGTTGAACAATGGCAAGTGCCATTCAATCAGGAGGGGCTCACAATGGAGCCCCCCCTGACCAAAAGCACCCCTCCATGTTGAGCGCATGTAGCCTGATATGGTTCAGGAGGGGATAGGGGCGGTTGCTCGCCCCCTCCCCTCTTTTCTGGCCCACCAGGCTGCATGGGGTTCCCCATAAAATCCATACCAGACCCCGACACTGTTTTTTTACCACATTTTTTTATTGCCGGCAATGTTTTTTTTTTTCATTTAGCTGTCAGCGGGAAAGCTCACTGACAGCTGATGACTCATCCGTTGTTAGGAATGTGGCAGCCAGCTTCCCGGCCCACTCCTTAACCCCCCTAGCGGTAATCCCGAGTCTGGCTCGGGTTGAGATTTTAATTACAGGAGCGGTAACCCCGAGCCAGACTCGGGATGGCTTCGCTCGATGCAGGGGAGGACACAGGGAGAGTTACTCACCTTGTCCCCTGGATCCAGCGATGTCCGCCGCGCTGTGTGATCGAGCCGTCTTGCGCTCGATTCACAGTGCCGAAGGCCGCCGAGCTCCGTTCCCTGCGACGTTATGGCGCACGGGTGCGGAGAACGGCGGCAAATTCAAAAAAGTAAAAGTACACAAAACACACACAGCACTGTAATCTTACAGATTACAGTGCTGTATTAAAAAATACACACCCCCTTTGTCCCTAGTGGTCTGTGCAGTGCCCTGCATGCACTTTTATATTATACATACTGTTTTTTCTGCCTGAAATTTGGAGATTGTCCATAGCAACCAAAAAGTGTCCCTTTTTCAGTGTTTTAGGATTTGATTACATTATTGAATATTTTTTATTATTCTTTATTATATTATAAACTTTATCATACCCGGGATGTCTGCTAGACTCTGGTTTGAACAGATTTAAGAGAGTTATTCCTAAGAATTAGAGGACTACAAAATAAAACGCCAGATTTCCATGCAAAATAATTGTACCGCTTTCAGCACCTTATTCCAGACTGAATCATACCGCCAGGGAGGTTAAAAGCCAGCAATTCACTGTATTCTGTGCCTTGATTGGGCAAAGTCTTGCATTGCTTCAGCAAATCAGGGCCCTAGAATGCACTATGCAGCATGCAGTGCATTGTGGGATGCTAGACTTGAGAGCGCCCTGAAAATTTGGGTGCTCAATGCTTGGCCTGAACAGTTCGCCCATCTCTACAGTTTGCATAGCAGAGCTCAGAGAGGGGGATGAATAAGCAGCACAAGGAGATAATCTGGTGTGCTATAGTACTAGAAATATGCTAATAGAAAGAGAAAGTGATTGATGAGCTCATCGGTATGCTGCTTTTTCTTTCACCAGTCACAGGTTGGGGGTTGGGAGGGGACATGTAAGTGAAAGTGAAACTGTAGCAGACAAAGATCTGGTCCTTGTTGATGCCAGGGCTGTGCTTTGTGGTTGAGCTTTTAAATGACAGGACTTGCGGGACAGAAATACAAGTGTGTTGGGAGGCAAAACAGCTCTCATTCTGTAATTTTTTTTTATCTGTGTATTTACATTTTTGCCTGGAGTTCAGCTTAACCTCTGAGCGAAACTATATTACCTTACGTTGCTTCGCCTTTAGGTCTCTAGAGGCACGCACAGAATGTGCCCAGAGCCGATGCGGGCTCCCGCGATCGCTCGTGACAGAGCGATAATTGGGATCTGTGTGTGTAAACACACAGATCCCGGTTCTTTCAGGGAAGAGGAGACAAATTGTGTGTTCATACTATGTATGAACACCGATCTCCCTCTCCTCCTAGTCAGTCTTCTCCCCCCACAGTTAGAAACACACATAGGGAACACAGCTAACCCTTGATTGCCCTCTAGTGTTAACCCCTTCCCTGCCAGTGACATTTACATAGTAATCAGTTCATTTTTATAGCACTGATCGCTGTATAATTGTCAATGGTTTAAAAAATGTGTCAAACGTGTCAGATGTGTCTGCCATAATGTCACAGTCCCGATAAAGATCGCAGATCGCCACCATTACTAGTAAAAAAAAAAAGCCATAATTCTATCCCCTATGTTGTAGACGCTATAACTTTTGCGCAAACCAATCAATATACGCTTACTGCGTTTTTTTGTTTTTTTTACCAAAAGCATGTAGAAGAATACATATCGGCCTAAACTGAGGAAAAAAAATATTTTTTTTTTAATAAAAAATGTGGGATATTTATTATAGCAAAAAGTAAAAGACAATGGGGATTATATAGGCTACTTTCACACTGGGGCGCTGGCGATAAAGCAGCACTATATTTAGTGGCACTTTAGCTTCGTTTTAGCCGGACTACACGGCTGCTAGCCGGGCAGTTTTAACCACTGCTAGCGCCTGAAAAAGGGTTAAAACCACCCACAAAGCGCTGCTGCAGCACTGATTTGCAGGCAGGTTTGCAACGCTGCCCCATTGTTTTCTATGGGAAGGGGAGCTTTAGGAGCGGTAAATATACCGCTCCTACACCACTCCAAAGATGATGCTTGCAGGACTTTTTTGACGTCCTGCAAGTGCACCGCTCCAGTGTGAAAGCCCTCAGACTTTCACACTGGAGAGACAGCAGCGGCTGTTTCAGGGCGCTTTGCAGGCGCTATTTTTAGCGCTGTATTGCATGCAAAACGCCCCAGTGTAAAAGGGGTCTTACGAAATCCACTTTGCACTGCAGGTGGACTTGGAAGTTCAGTCGCTCTAAATCTAAGGGGTAGATCTGAAATGAGTGGAAGCTCTGCTGATTTTATCATCCAATCATGTGCAAGCTAAAATACTGTTTATTATTTTCCTCGCAAAAAATGGCCTGGTCATTGAGCAGCCAAATCTGCTGGGGCTGAAGTGGTTAAAGAGGAAAAAAAAACTTTTTTTTTAAACTCTGAAATTAAAGGTTTTTGCCAATACTTCAAAAATTTACTGAAATTACAAAGCACCTAATATCCAGAACAAATACAGACATTTACAGAAACAACTTGATGTACATTAGTGCATAATATAACATAGTATAAAGGAGCACCTTCCTCTATACTTCCAGGGAAGGGAATATCCACAAATCAAGCGACTACCAGTTTCCTTTGGATTTTAGGAGTTGGGGGGGGATCACTAAGCTCTAGGGATGGAAGAATATGACTACAGGGTATGGGGATTAGAAGTATACTGATATGGAGGGGAAAAGAGACTAAAAATAGGTAGGGGGATAAGGGCAAGAAAGGGGACACAGAGAACAGTCAATGGAGAGGTGAGGGTTTCTCAATATTGAAAATATTCAGGTGATAGTTGAATTATTCCCAATAAAACCTCCTGGTCGTATTAGCTGATTTGCCCCTAGGGGCAGAAGTAAGGTGTTCCATTCACTGTATATGGTTCACTCTGGCAAACAAATGACCTACTGTAGGTGGGATTTGGTGTTTACATTTGCTTGGTCTGCAAGCTCTTGAAGAGTTTAGATAAGTAGTGGCGACTTACAGTAACATTTCCTGGTGTTAAAGTTAAGTTAAAGAGAGTAGCTGTTGGGTTATGTGAAAGGGATATGTCTGGGAATTGCAATATTATTTAGGTAACCTTTTGCCAAACGGACAAAGTGTTGGGCATTCCCAAAAAATATGCAAGTAACCTTATGGGCCTCACATCGCCAGCACAAATCACTTTTGTGACAAATTGGCGAGGAAGGTAGACTTCAGGTACCAATGCGATGTAAGATGTTTTGTGCATTTACTACAAAATGAGGCTTTATGTATAAAGAATAGAATTCTGTCCCTTTGGCAGTCAGAGAATGGGGTATCCAGGTCTCTTTCCCATTTGAGGAGGTAAGCTGGGTCATATCAGGCGTAAATGCCCACTAATATTTAATAAGACATGGAAAGAGTCTTCCTGCTCCTTGACTCTTGCATAAACTCGTGAGCGGTCTTTGAAACGCTGTGTTTTTCTTTATTTAAGCATTTGTTCATACGATCAGCTTAACCACTTTAATAGCGGGCATGTTCACCCCCTTCCTGCCCAGGCCAATTTGTCGGTTGTTCGTGCTGTCGCATTTTGAATGACAATTGCACGGTCATGCAACACTGTACCCAAACAAAATTTTTATCTTTTTTTTCCCTCACAAATAGAGCTTTCTTATGGTGGTATTTGATTACCACTACTTTTTTTATTTTTTGCTAAACAAAAAAAAAAAAAGAACATTTGTCAGATAGGCTGTATGGGCCCCCCGTGATTTCTAACAGCAGCCCTGCTCACTGCGCTGTGTATGGGTAGTTGTACAGTTGGTATGGAAATAATTTGCATTGACATGTAAATTTCTGACTATTGAAAACTAAATGTCCAACTAGCTGTACATTGTATTGACTTTGTAGTGCTTTTGTTTTAATAAAAAGGTACTTGATTGAAATAAAAAAATAAATAAAAAAAACGTTTTTTTTTTCATTTTAGATAGATTGGAGAAGGATTAGAACATCTGTCAGTTTTTATTGCTGTCTGCTCCCCCATTAGGGAGACCCCCCCCCCCCCCTCTATTTGTCCTATTTACCATTATCATTGACAGTGAAAGTGAAAGAAAATCTTGGGTTGTACCGAGATAAGTAGTAGAGGGGAAATCTTCCAATTGGGGCACTAGTTCTTGTGACCTGGGGGTCCCCAAGGAAATATCCTAATTTGCAGGAATTTCCTCTCACTTCCGGTTTGGTTATGGGACAGGAAGTGAAGGTAAATGTCCACAATGGGACACAGAAAGTGAACAAAAAAACTTACAGGGGTTATAACCTTCCCTTACTCTACCCAAAATGAAAAGAAAAATTGTGCCTATAGTTCTACTTTAGATATTGATTTCACATTTTCACACCAGCAGAAAAGAAAAACACTATTAACAATGTTCCAGAGTACCAAATTCACCACAACAGAAAATTGTAGATAATAGGAACTAATATAAAAACTAACATCATCATTCCAAATTTGTATAACATTAAGACATATTATTTCAACTGGTTACACCATTAGTGACAATGCACTGTTGTAAAAAAAAATCCACACATTCCATGTGATGAAGGTGCCTAAATGGTCCATTTCTATTTTATATACTGTACTTCATAATCCTAATTACAGGCATAGTTTATCTTTACCAAAATAACTGCCTATTCAGGGTGTCTGTAGATAAAATCAAGCTGTGCAGCTTTGTCCAAGTTAAATAATGTCCCCTGCTATAGGTGTAGGCCATTTATGTACCTCGTGAAGCCTGAATGAAATAGTTCTAGGCCCTTGTACACACGGTCGGACATTCCGACAACAAAATCCGTCAGATTTTGCCTGACGGATTCTGTCCGAAAGTTGTGTTGTTTACACAGTTGTCGGAAAATCCAATCGTATGTAACGTGACAACGTTATTTCGTTACGACGGGACTACGTTCAGGCTAGTAGCCAATAGCTTTGGTCTAGGAATTTGATCTGAGCATGCGTGGCACTTTGTCCGATCGGAATTCTCTACACACAATCGGACAAAGTCCGATCGGATCATGTTGTCGGAAAGATTTATAGCCCAGCTCTAAAACTTTGTCCGTCGGATATTCCGACGGAAACAGTCCGATGGAGCCCACACACAGTCGGATTATCCGACAACATAGTCCGATCGGACATTTTCCGTCAGAATGTCCGACCGTGTGTACAAGGGCTTAGACATTACTAGAATAAGCCTATGTTATTGCTCACCTTGGTCATCACATGAGCGAGTTCTTTCTCTGATTTAAACCCACTCAAATGCTCTTTCTCCTCTCTGATGCAGTAGCTCTGAGCCCTGAGCCTAGAGGCGATTCAGTTCGCATTGTGCGCTATATAAGTATTTCATTCATTCATTCATTCACCTACAGAACCTGCAGATAACATATTTCAACACTGCTGGCTCCTCCTTGCTTCCCTGAACTTCCTTTTTCACAGGAATGTTACATTGGACAGTCTAGTCTACACTTAGTCTGTTAGCTTGGAGAAGAGAGGGGCTGAGCAGCTGGGGAGAGGCTTGCTATCCTAAACCCAGGGCTGGCGCTAGACTATTCTGTCCCCTAGGCAAGACCAACTATTTGCACCATACACCCCCCCGCCCCAAAAAGGCTAGGGTAGTATATAGACAGGCTAGGGTAGTATATGAACATGCTAGGGTAGTATATGAACAGGCTAGGATAGCATATTGACAGGCTAGGGTAGTATATAGACAGGTTAGAGTAGTATATAGACAGGCTAGAGTAGTATATGGACAGGCTAGAGTAGTATATGGACAGGCTAGGGTAGTATATAGACAGGCTAGAGTAGTATATAGACAGGCTAGAAGTTCAGCAGAAACTGTCAGGGTATGCTGGGAGTTCTGGTTCCACAACAGCTGTCAGGTTACTGACAGGTCCACTTTGCAGCTCATAGCTGGCCTCCAGCTTCCACTCACCACATCCCAGGCTTTGGCACTCAAGGTCCCCCAGGGACAGGTCTACCTCAACACATCTGTCTCCAGCAGGGACACCCTCATACGGGCCCTGAACATCAGTGTGATGTCCGTGTGCAGAGCAGAACCATGTCCTCCGGGAGTGAGGCATGACCATCAAAGTTTCCAGCCAGCTGCTGACCAGGAAGTGGAGAAGGGGGAGTGCGGGTCATCGGGGAGGCCAGGATGAACACCAGGGAGAGCAGCACTGTTTTGTGTGGGCTAGTGGGACACCTGGGGAATTTCCACTACAGAGACTTCCAGGACTCCTCAATCCAGGCTGAACAATGTGGCAACCCTGCCGGGGGGGGGGGGGGGCAATCACTGGAAAGATGCCCTGTGTCTGTGTCTCTCCCTTTTTTTATTTTACTAGTAATGGCGGCGATCTGGGATTTTTATCGTGACTGCAACATTATGGTGGACACATCGGACAATTTTGACACATCTTTGGGACAAATGGCGATCAGTGCTATAAAAATGCATTGATTACTGTAAAAATGTCATTAGCAGTGAAGGGGTTAACACTAGGGGGCGATTAAGGGGTTGTGTTCCCTGTTTGTGTTTCTAACTGAAGGGGGGATGGGACTGTGTAGGGGAAGAGATAGATCGCTGTTCATACTCTGTATGAACAGACGATCTGTCCCTTCTCCCCTCAGAGAACCGAAAACTGTGTGTTTACACCCACAGATCCCGGTCCTCTGTGTCTCAGCGGCGATCACGGGAGCCCGACGGTGATTGTGACCGCTGGGCACTCACATCTGCTCGGGGGTCATGCAGCTGGCGCGCACCCCTAGTGGCCAAAGGGCGAGGCAACATAACATAATGTCGCTTAGCCCAGCCGTGCTACTCTGCCGCATTACAACTGCGGTGGTTGGTTGGCAAGCAGTTAAAGATAAAGAAGCTGCATACTTCATTAAGTGATTAAATCAGCTGCTGAAGAGCCTAAAACTGAAGGGACATAAAATCATTTTAAAGTTATTAAAAAAGTCTTTTTACCTTAATGCATTTTCTTTACTAAGGTAAAATACCCTTTGAGTCCAGCTCACAGCCAAGTCTACCCTTATACTTACCTAAGACCGATCTCAATGTGCAGGAGAGCAGCAACTCTCTCGGTTCTCTCACTCCTCAAAGGCTCAGCGCCTACTGCTGTCAATCAGATCCAGTGAGGAGGGAGCGGGTGGTGGGGCCAAGCCACGCTCTGTGTGTCTATGGACACACACAGCTGGCTTGGAAGTAAGGTAACAAGAGTGACCCCGTAGCAAGTGACTTACTATGGTGGGCACTTTGGCGGGGGAGGGTGCAAAAGCACTGGCAGGGGACCCCAGAAGTGGAGAATTGAGGTTGCACAGAGCAGGTAAGTACTACAACATGCTGGTTTTAAAAAATAAAGGGTTCCCAATAATTTTAAGACACAAAAAAAGTATTTGAAAAAAGTCCAAATGAAAAAAAAAAAAAAACTTACCGAACATGAAAGCAAAAGAGCTCTGGAAAAGTTTCTTCTTTCAATTAATGAGATGAGTGTAATCTTAAACAAAAAAAAAAAATACATTTATAAATACATATATTCATTTATTTACATACATTACAAGATTTCTCACCATGCTGGAAAATCTCTACAACCAAGCTCCGAACTGACCAGACCACCATACATTAGCCGGTTGCCTTTGTATTACATTATTATTATTATTATAATAACTGCATGCAGGCAACAGCTTTGTTGATAGTGTTTAACATATCCTTTTATTTTCTATTTTACATACCTTAGGTTATATTTTTATCTACAGTACCATTTCTACAGCTAACAAATATGATTTACAAAGATAATTATTGTCCTGCCCTGGCACCATATATCAAATATGGCAAAAGAGTGCACAAAAAAATAAATAAATAAGTGGAATTACACTTGAAATAAAATGACTACAACTACTAACAACAATAATAATAATAATAATAATAATAATAATTTATATAACCTTTTTATTATAGTAATAATAATAATAATAATAATAATAATAGGTGGTGATTTTGCAACACTGAATTCTGTGGCAGAGATCTAGCATGATGTATATAGCCGGTTGAATTATTACTCAGCCCTGTAGATGTCACTGTTGCCCCTGCAGAGTGTAGCATTAGAAGATATTGTGATGGTACCAGGCTGCCTGTGTCTGGGCTGTCTGGACATGGCCTTTGAAGAGAAAATGTATTAGAAATCATGGCTTGCTTACTGTCTGGAACTTGGGGATTAGGTTAGGACTCTGGCCTCAATCACCCACTTGTCACTGATCCTCTATTTTGCTTCTATGGGAACTGACATTTCTTAAATACAAAAATAGTCCCTGCTACAGCTTGTAATAAAATTGTAAAGAATTCCCTAACTCTTCTTAAAGGGAATATGTAGTATTTTCCATCCGTTTTTTCTCTACATTACACATAGCTTGATGTAAATAATGTTATCAATGCGTGCTAATCTTTAATTTTTTAGTGAACTTATCCTTTAAAGCCCACTTAAAGGGCCGCTGGGAAGCAATGTGAAGGTGTTAAACTGCAAGTGGATCATGTCAAGATAGCAAGTCTCCATATTCTGGGGTATGTTTCTTGCCTAAAATGGCATTTTTGAGATGGAAGACATAGATCAGCAGTGCTGGTTGGACCTATGTGCATTATCCTACAAACCGCTCTGTACTAAGTCTTGACTAAAACTGCTTTTTAAATTTGCCACTACAGTGTAACCTAATCCAAAGCACTCACTTATCAAAGCGAGTTTCCCCATAGAAGTCAATAGAAATAAAGATAATTAGTTCCACATTGACTTCTATTGTATGCAGTACCACATTTGGCCAGAGGTGGGGGGGGCACCGGAGAGACTTGGAAATACTATGAGACCGCTCGGAGCCGCTCGGATGGACTTGGAAACCCTCAGAGTGGTTCAGAAACACTTGTGAACAGAGTATTTCTGAGTGTTTGATTATTTCTGAGTGCATCCGAACAGCTCCGAATGTCACCGGCGCCCCTTCACCTCTGGCCAAATGTGGTACTGTACACCGCAGAAGCTTGAATCTTGCTCGTTGTGCGAGGCACTCGCAAACTGAGTCAGGATATTTTTGTAAGTAATAGCTCGTATTGCGAACCGCTCGTAACCGCGTTACTCGCAATCAGAAGTATTACTGTATTAAAAAATTATGAAAAAAAAACACAGCTCATTAGTCTCTTAAATTGTAAGCTCTAATGAGCAGGGCCTTCTGATTCTTACTGTATTAAATTGTATTGTAACTGTACTGTCTGCACTCGTGTTGTAAAGCGCTGTGTAAACTGTTAACGATATATAAATCCTTTATATTAATAATAATACTTGTGAACATAAAACAAATGCATTTTCGAAAGAGATTGATGAGAATTGTTGCAATTACATTTTAGATACAACATTTGATCTTGTGGTGGGCCCTGTACATAGCCCAGGAGTCACTACCAGAGCATGAATCAGAGGCATCCCTGGAGAGCAATAGCCATGACTAATTAGCCTGTTTATCTTTAGCCTTATTGGTCATGCAATATGAACTAGAACAATGGTATACCTATTGTTATGTTACACAGGCCATGGATCACACATCTTTTTATCTGTTAATAAAAGACCTAACTTTTATTATTATTATACAGGATTTATATAGCACCACCAGTTTACGCAGCGCTTTACAACTTGAAGGTAGACAGTACAAATACAATACACTTTAACCTCCCTGGCGGTACGATTATTTCTGATTTTAGGTACTGAAAGCGGTACAATTATTTTGCATGGAAATTTGGCATTTTGTATTGTAAGCCTGCAATTCTTAGGAATAACTCTCTTAAATCTGTTCAAACCAGAGTCTAGTAGACATCCTGGGTATGATAACATTTATAATATAATTGTAATAAATAATAATACAAATTATTCAATAATGTAATCAAATCCAAAAACACTGAAATTTGCTCATTTGCAGAATTGTCGCTGTCATTAGATTTAGTGTTTGATGACGAATTTCCCCACAAATCGCTATCGTTCAATTCTGCAAGTGATTATAATTTATTATCGCTGTTTTCTAGTTGGTCTAAAATCACTTTTGACATAAAGGGACACTTTTTGGTTGCTATGGACAATCTCCAAATTCCAGGCAGAAAAAAACGGTATTTATAATATAAAACATGCAGAGCACTGCACAGACCACTAGGGACGAATGGGGTGTGTATTTTTTTATACAGTACTGTAATCTGTAAGATTACAGTACTGTATGTGTTTTGTGTATTTTTGCTTTTTTGAATTTGGCGCCGATCTTCGCTCCCGTGTGTCGTAACGTCACAGGGAACGGAGCTCGGCGGCACTCGGGCACTGTGTGAATCGAGCGGATGCAATCCCAAGTCTGGCTCGGGGTTACCGCTCGTGGTACTGAAATTGCAGCCCGAGCCAGACTCAGGATTACCGCTAGGGAGGTTAATGCAGTAGGAATCAGAGGGCCTAACTTCATTTTTTTTTTAGATCATTTTGGGTTGATTTACTAAATGCAGTTTACTTTGCAAGGATTTTTCTCTTGGCTTAGTGAATTAGGTGAAGCTCTGCTGACTTCCATCACCCAATTCCCTTGTAAAATGTTCAATACAGTAAAACAAAATACTTAGCCAAGCAGTCCAAAGTTCAGGATGGATAATAGCTAGCAGCCTTGCTGCCCTCCAGGATAGGGGTATCCTAGCAATCAAACAGGAAAACAGAAAAGAGAGAGTGCACCAGCCTCGTGCATTATCCTTTGATACATTTATTTAAAAAAAAAAAACATTATTAAAAACTACTCACAAAAGGTAAAAAGAAAATGACGCTTGTAACAATCTTTGACTTGAGACAGTCCATCCACTGATCGCAGTCTCCAGGTCCTGACAGAGGATGTGAACCGCTACTGGCTGAGGTGTATTGAAGGTTTACCTTCTTCCTCAGAGCCTTGAGGAAGGTGGTAAACCAACCAGTAGCAGTTTGCGCGTTCTCTCTTCAGGACCTGGAGACTGCGGTCAGTGGACTGACGGTCACAAGTCAAAGATTGTTACAAGCGTGATTTTCTTTCCACCTTTGTGAGTCGTTTTTAATAATATTTTTTCTTAATAAATGTATCAAGGGATAATGCACAAGGCTGTTGCACCCTCTCTTTAGGTCAATGCAGGTTGCCAACAAGTAGACAAGTGCTATAGATCTTTAGCTCTCAGGTAGGTGATAAGACAAAGCACCAGCCACTTCAAAGGTTGGAACATAAATATCCTTTTGTTCACAGGACACATACTGGCAACTCTAGAACAGTGGTTTTCAACTCTGTCCTTAAGTACCCCCAACATGCCATGTTTGCAGGTTTTCCTTTATCGTGCACAGATGATTTAAATCAGAGTCAATGGCTTGGTATTTTGGACAGATATTTTATATAAGAGAAATTCCAAAAACATGGCCTGTTGGGTGTACTTGAGAACAGGGTTGAAAACCACTGCTCTATAAGACATAGCAGGGATTCTACAAGCACCATTGGAAGTCCTAGAAGGGATTCTGGAAGTCCTGGCAGGGATTCTGAGAGCAGGAGTCCTGGCAGGGAGCCTCTCAGGAGCACTGTAACAGGAACACAGTGAATCCTGGGGGGAAAAAAACCTGCTTATATAGATCAGTACAATTCCTTAACAGGTTCAATACCTAATAGGATGAACAATGTCACCATCATGGTGGCAATTCTTTTATGTCCAAAACCACAGGAAACTTTTGGTTCCAGGTGACAATGAGACAAAGGTTTCTAGCTCCTGGCTTTTTATTTTTTATTTACAGCACTGACATTCTTTATAGCCTAAAAAGCCCCTTCCAAGAGGTTGGTAGCAGTTGGAAATCACAGGCTCTCCTGCTATCCCTGCCTTAAATGCAGCAAATACCAGTCCATCACTGAGTACTCTCAAGCACAGTTAACTGGCAACCTCAGTTCCAGGAAGTCTATCCAGACAATAATTGTTGTATTCCTTTCATCCTTAAAGTAGAAAACATTAAACAAGCAATTACTGCATCACTCATATTATCTAATTATAATTGGTAATCAAGTGGTTTACCGCTGCGGCATGAAAAAACAAGCCTTTCCCACTGGGATTTGAACCCATGACCCTGGTGTCACACAGATGTTTTATGCAGCACTAAAGCTCAAGTTTGCTGAACAGATTCTGAACTTGGAAAATGCAAATTAACTATAACTATGTTTCAGAATGAACATTATTTTTTATTAGTACTTTTGTAAATTTTTTGTACTTTACAGCTGTAATAAAAGAATCACTGGTATGAGGCAAATGCATGCACAGTATACTTCATTTACTTTAGATCAGACTTTTTCTGTCATGTCTTCCCACCCTACCCATTCACATCTGAACATCTTAAAAACTGGGAGAATGAAAGTTAAGCTGCTTCCAAAGGAGCTTATGACCGAAAGTTAAAAAGGCAATTTTTACATACTGTAACTATAAATATAATATAGTAGTTGCAGCAATATTATGGTGGCCATACACGGTGCTCTTAAACTGAATGTCCAATTTGACAAAACAATCAAAATGGACATCAACAGATGGAACCACAAATGGCATGGGCAAGCGATGCGATGCAATTCCATTGACCCCAGTCAATTAGATGTGGTGAAAAAAAATTGATCATACCTCTCTCTTCCCTATCTACTTGACATATTTGTTGGCTGTTTTACTGACAAAGTACATGCCTTTTCGGTCTTCTTCTATCTTTTGAAAACAATAAAAACAATGTAAAGTAAAAGAAAATATATATCTTTATAATTGATCATGTAGTTGTTGATTGATGCTGTTTTTTCTGGCCCTAAATGTGGATAGATCATAATTGATTCACAAGGGCATGAAAAACAATATTGATCTACTCTGTACGATAATTTTTTTTTCAGCCACAATTGATGAACTTTGGTTGATTGAAACCATCACTGTATGTTGCTCATCTCTAGGCCATACCAATTTTGTCTCACTTGTTTGTTTTGTCAAATCGGACATTGATTGTTCAAGTTTTATTGCACCATGTTGGGCCTCCATTATAAGTATATTGATTAAACCAGTATCTATACCTTTTAGGGTCCAGGCTCACATGTTCATAGGGGAACCATGTTTAAAAGTTAAGTTCTCCTTTAGGAACATGTTACACTGGTATTTAGGATGTACTTGTAACATGTTTCTAAGCACCCGCTTCCTATGCCCAGAGCTACCCCCATACCCCACCCCCTCCACCCCAACCCCTATGACAGCCTATAGGAGTTTTTATCCCCCACACTCGGTGTCAGATTTAAAATTGCTGTGGCTGTCTGGGGTTCCATGTCGTTCATTTACAGAAATCTACGAATAAATAGACTATAAGTCCTGTCTTCCACCACGGCAGATGGACTTGTAGTTTACAGCGTACTTGTAGTCCATTGGCACTTCCTCCACCTTTTTAACGGAAAGTCCGTACAGAGGTAGGGGCAGGGAGCTGAAAGAAGTGTCTCCAGGAGCCTGCATTGTACCCGTGATCTACTGATTGTGGGTGGGTGGGTGGATAAAAATAGTAAATACACATTTTTTTAAATATATGCAAAAATATGTGCATTTATTATTATTTTTTCTTAAAAGTGAACTCAGCCTTGAAAGTTATACTAAACAGAGAAGTGTTAATTGCCGTAATTCATGCACATAAATCATATATATCTGCATTGTATTTTCATTTTATTGTATTTTACAGCTTACAAATCTTTATTGAACATCAAATTTGTATTTTTGTGCATTAACCTCTTGCCGACCAGCCGCCACAGTTTTGCTGCGGCAGAATGGCATGGGTTACCTTACTTCGCTTTGCCTTTTGGCCACGAGGGGCTCGCGTGCCCCGCATTGTGTGCGCAGAGCTGATGCGAGTGCCCGGCGGGCGAGATGACAGCTGGGCTCCCGCAATCGCTCGGGACAGAACACACAGATCCAGGTTCTTTCAGGGGAGTAGAGACAGATGGTGTCTGAATATTGATCTCTCTCTCCTCCTAGGCAGTCCCATCCCCCTACAGTTAGAACACAGTGAGGGAACACAGTTAACCCCTTGATCGCCCCATAGTGTTAACTATGATCAGTGCTATATATCCCTGCCAGTGACATTTATACAGTAATCAGTGCATTTTTATAGCATTGATCCCTGCCAGTGACATTTATACAGTAATCAGTGCATTTTTATAGCACTGATTATTGTATAATTGTCAGTGGTCCCAACAATGTGCCAAAAGTCTTCCTGGATTAACTCTACCAGTGATTCATTGAAGGAAATTAGTACCTTCTAACCTTGTGGAGAGTTTCCTCCATTTCAACCCAGGCAATTGCGTCTTTAGCTGCCCTTGCAAAAAAGTCTCTATTGGGCAATCTTCAAAGCTTGTGGCCCCTTTAACGCTTTCTTCTCTTAGCAAGCTTTCCTATTTGGACGCCACCTACTGGCTCTGGTTGGAAGTGCTAGGCAATTCATGCACTATAGCTTGTCAAGCAATGACTTTCCACCACAAATGCAGCAACCATTAGGGCTGGTAGTCTGTGGTGTTTGTAAATGGGGAGAAAACTAAATGAGAGGTGGGATGATGACATTGATCAATGTTGCCTGTATGTCTGCGCTTGAACGGTGACTGTTCAGGCTAGTAGCCAATAGCTTTGGTCTCGTAATTTGATCTGAGCATGCGTGGCACTTTGTCCGATCAGAATTCACTATAAACGATCAGACAAAGTCCGATCAGATCATCTTGTCAGAAAATTTTATATCCAGCTCTCAAACTTTGTTGCTCGGACATTCCGATGGAAAAAGTCAGATGGAGCCCACACACGGTCGGATTATCCGAAACACGTTCCGATCGGACATTTTCCGTTGGAATTTCCGACCGTGTGTACAAGGGCTTAGAGTCTATGAACGGTACTCATTGGAAATCATGGTGTACGGCTTGTCATGCGACTTTGCAGTGACAAGTCGCACTAGTGGAAACTGAGCCCAACATAGTGATCCCAGACCAAGCATTGAAAAGGTCATAGGAAGAGCACAGGTGAATGCCATAAAAAGCACAATGATCCTAGAGCAACACCGAGAAGGAGATAGGGAAAAACATAGGTGAATGCCATAAAAAGGGAAAAATATACCTGCAAACAATGACCACATAAGCATCCAGCATGCATGAGTAGAGATCTCCACCATTTGTTGCCCAAAAATGCCATAAATCCATTTAGAACTCAAATTTGCCATTAGTGATAATATCTGTGCCTGTACATGTTCAGATCACCATCCTGGAAAAGCTCTAGACAGAAAACAGAGGGGCCACATCACTTCCTGCCTCTCATGCTCAGAGTGTACTTGCACTGCTGCAGCCATCTTGGGAATGGCAAACACCCATAACACAGAGAAAAGAAGTAAAAAGCATATGAAAAGCAAAAGGAAATGCTGTCACTTAAGTCAAAGCTTAAAAGTTTAAAGTTCTTTGAGAAGCCTGCACCATCAGAATGGGGCTCCAATCATATAGCTCATTTAGAGACTGTAGAGGAAGGACTTCCACCCAGGAGAGGTTGAAATATTTCCCCAGTCCACCAGAAGGGGGCTCAAACCATATAGGATCATTTAGAGACGGTACAGGAAGGACTTCCACCCAGGAGAGGCTGAACCTGGCTGGGGCAGCAATCGGTAAGGGATCTCTCACAATTTCATTCCTGATCAAGTGAGGAAAAAAAGAAGAATGCTGTGAGCAGGGTCTGTCTTTGATTTATAGTTAACCAGTCCTATCAGGTTGTGGGGAGTCACAACCCATATGTATGCTGCCATGATGCGCCAGGAATCTACTAAAAAATAAAAAAATTATAATTTTGTTTGGGTACAGCGTCGCACAACTGTGCATTTGTCAGTTAAAGCAACGCATTGCCATATCGCAAAACATGGCCTGGTCATTGAGCAGCCAAATCTTCTGGGGCTGAATTGGTTAATATGGTGTAGGCGGAGTCAAAGATTGATACTAGCTTTTATCTTGTTCAGATGGCATCTGCATCCAAGGCTCTTTTTTTTTACTTTACAGGTATTAGCAATTACATTTGATATATTTAATACTGATTTATATTAAAACTAAGCTTTTTTGTGAATTTCTTACTGAATGTAATTAATCAGCATACTATATCCTCCCCCCATAGCATTTAGCAATATATAGACATAGAGGAGGAGGAAGAGCTGTGTCATTTACCACTGTGTATATGCCCACATGTGTGCCTTTATAGTGATATGGGCTGCTCAGATAAGAAAAGGAACGAACTGAACAGCTTCAAAGGGAACTGAAACTGAATGTTCAGTAAATGACAACAGCTGGGCTATACAATCTCAGGCTGCAGTGGGGACAATCGGGTATATTTCACTCTACACAAAATTATTTGTGAATATGAACACTGTTATATAGCATGTAATGGGAGGCTTTCATAGTCTGGAGTTTAATGACACTTTAAATAGAACATGGGCTTACCCAAAAGGGCCACCAGAGTTTAATTGCAGACACTTTTAGTCTATGTTGTGCCTTTCTTTCAACCAGTGCTGTGCTCTAGTGGGTGAGCCTACTTGGCGCCCATCTGCATGTGACATCCCTCTAGTACCACTCCTCCATTACAGCTTACAAATCCTTATAAATTGCAGCTGCACCAGTTTTCTTTTTTTCAGGTGTTTTTACCTTTATTTTAATCTAGTAATCCTAGGATGACACAGCTTGGTCACTGCACTGTATCTATGGAGGAACATTGTTGACATCTTAGGCTGCTCTTCTGGTTTGGACTACAAACACTTCCCCTCTGTTCATTTTATTTACATAGGTTGGTTGTTTTTTTTTTAACTGGGAAAGATAAGCCCTGGAGCAGAAGGAACTTTAGTGGAGGGGACGCATGCCTGGGGGGATGCTGTTGTAAGATGCACCAGGAAATAGTAGGCAGGAAGGGGGAGGTATTGCTGTGGGTCTCAGGGCGGTCCCTCAGTCTTTTCTTAGAACGAGGCAAGGGCAGGGCTTACCATTCAGGCACAGCGTGCAAGAGGTAACATACAAGCTTAGTGCTATTGTGCTGTTACCTCTTAATGGAGAATTTAGACCACATCCTTGAGCAGCTCTGCTCTGCAGCCATGGCACACGGGCCGGAGTGGATTGAGCTGCTGCCCGGGGTCGGCGGAGGGTATGTCGGGCCCAGGGCCGGAACAAGGGGTGGGCAAGAGGGAAGGCTGCCCCTGGCGCAATGGTTTATTGCAAGGGTAGGGGGCACCCTGACCCCAACCCTAAGGGAAAGGGAGGTGCAGATATGCATCTTTGCCCTGGGCGCGGGATGACCTTGTACTAGCACTGGTCAGGCCAGTCACACCCCCCAATGCCTCATGTGCGGACATCACGGTCCTCCCCTTTTTCTTTCCCTTTATCTGCTCCTGTGTCTTTGTTGTTTGTGTCTCCCCCTCCTGCCCTCACCTCCTTTGGGGTTACGGGTAGGGATGGGCCAATAACGGGTAGGGATGGGTCAATAAACACCGGTTTTAATAACAGCTTATGGGGTAGGGGCATTGGGTGTGGGCAGTTTTCGGGTCAGGTGAGGTGTTGCTTCAGTAATTAATGGTGTCTTTATTAGCGGGCTGCAGGGATACGGTGAGCAGGGGAGTCGCAGGGGTGCCCATTGCTACCACGATAGATCAGCAGTCTCCTTCTGTAGCAACCGGGGTGGCTGGGGTTCCTCTGGCGGTGGTGGGGGCACCACAGGTGAGTGTAGGGGTGAGAGCCACCCCTCTTGCAGTGGCAGGAGCTTCTCAGGTGAGTTCGGGGGTGGGTGCTATTTCCCCAGAAGTGGTCGGAGCCTCCAAGGTGGGGGGCGCCAATGCAGGGTCGCTGAACACAGGTGGGTTTTGGCTGGTGGACACAGTTCGCTGCAAGGTCTATGTTTGTTTACGAGGGCCCCCTGGGTGCTCACTTAAAAGCAGAGGTGAGGGAGAAGATCCGGAAGGGTGACTATGTGGAGACCTTTTTCGCTGCTGCCGCTTGAGAAGTTTAATTTGGATAAGGTTAAGCCGGATGAGAGCAAAAAGGAAGAAGAGGAAAAACTGCATTATCTCCTTATCCCGCGCACGTTTGTGAATTGGATGCAAGCTTTTAACATTTTAGCTAGTCTTATCAGGAAGAAGACACCAGAAAATTGTTCGCCCCTATTCTGTTATCTCGATTCTATTAGTGAGGCCCAAAGGGTGTATGGGGGGGCATGGCTGCGCTACGATGAGCAGTTCTGGCAACGGAAGGCATGAGACCAACATTGCGATGGGATCACAAAGCCATTGTTTTGTGGATAAAGCTCATGACGCAAGCCAGGGTCGCACCGCAGCCCTTTCATGGGGGGTCGGGGGTGCCCAAGCCTCTTCACCATCGGCCAGTAAGGATGAGCCGAACACCCCCCCCCCCCCCCCCTGTTCGGTTCGCACCAGAACCTGCAAACAGACCTAAACTTCGTGTGAAATTTAGAACCCTATTAAAGTCCTGCGTTACATCAGAGGGGGGCGGGGTCACCCATACGTCACTGGGGAACCCCATGGCTTCCCTCATCAGCGTCAGAGGGGTCGGGGTCAGGTGACGGGTGGCCCCGCCCTCCTAATATAAGAAACTTCAGCGCTGGGATCCCCGCAGTGTCTCCGCAGTGGAGACAGAAGACGGATGCATGTATGGACAGCGCTGGACTGTGAGATCCCCTGTCGCTGGATCAGATCAGCCATCGCTGGACCCCGGAGAGATGATCATCCATTGCTGGATACAAGAGGAATTTTTCAAAAGTGTGTTTGTCTTATTTAACCATTTTTACACTTTCTTTGTGAAATGGTAGGGGTAATTTTGTACCCCCCTACCTTTTGAAACAGGGTGGGCCGGGATCTGGGGGTCCCCTTGTTAAAGGGGGCTTCCAGATTCTGATAAGCCCCCCGCCCGCAGACCCCCACAACCACCAGCCAGGGTTGTGGGGGTGAGGCCCTTGTCCACATCAACATGGGGACATGGTGCTTTGAGGGGTCACAGACCCCCAAAGCATCCTCCCAATGTTGAGGGCATGTGGCCAGGTACAGTTCAGGAGGGGGGCGCTCTCTCGCCCCCCCCTCTTTTCCTGCAGTGCTCAGATAAAGGGTCTGGTATGGATATTTAGGGGGACCCCCACACTTTTTTTGTTATCAATGAATGAATTGTCAGCTAATACAGAGACCACTCATTGAGTGGTCTCTGTATTACGGGAGCCAACAATGGAAAGTGATTTTAAAAGACTTTTTTTCCCTTGCAAAAAGGGCATTGTTCAAGCCGGAAAGGAAGACAGTTGGGTTTCCCCTGGGCGGAGGCCATGGTACAGTGGATAGGGATTCCAGGGATGCTGTGGTCTAGAGTATTGCCAGAAATCCAATGGTATGCTCGGATGTGCTCTTGTTACATGTTGGGGCAACAATGTTTGCCTCAGGGCCTCCAGGAAGCTTATCTGAGATGTTAAGTGGCATTTCCTCTGAATTAGGGTGGCCTTCCCGGACACAGTGAAAGTGTGGTCAGACATTATTGGGAGGGCGGCGAGGCGGGGGGCCCGGTCAGTGGAACGTGTTAACAAAGCCAGAATAAAGGTTAATAAGGCTGTGGCGAAGTTTGTAGTCCGCAATGGGGGGGCTGGTGGTGCGCCACTTGAGGGGTTATGGGGTAAATCTTTCCACAATGGGTATTGATATGTGGGTCCTGGGTCTCCAGGAAAGTCTCCAAAGGGCCTTACGGCTGTGGTGGGTCGCCCAGCTCTAAGGGATCAAGGGTGGGCATCTGTGGCAGGGGTCTCTGGTTCCTGAAGGTCGGAAGGGTGATGGTGTGTATATATTTATCTATATACATAGATAGATAGATAGCTAGATAGATAGATAGATAGATAGATATGAATATATGGTGTGGTACAGGTTGGGATCTTGGTATGGGTACCTTCCCTATCTGGTAATATGGACTATTGGTCATCGAGCTGAAGGTGTAAGAAGGTGGCAAGCATTTTTCACTGAACTGTATCGATCGCGGCTAGGGGCCAGAATGCTGTGGTGGTGGTGGTCAGACGATGAGATAGTGGTACCTTCTTTCAGGAACCTCAGACGTAGCAGTAAAATGTTTTTGGTTATAAATATGTGTTATATATATATTTTGAAATAAGAAAGTTATTTTTATACAATTTTGTTGTTTGAAATTAATAAAGGGGCATTGTTGGCCATTTAATCCAGACAGTGTTACGTGTTTCATTGGTAAATTAAGATTAAGTAAGGGGTTTGTAAATGGGGTTAAGGGTCAGGGCAGCTAACATATCAGCCTTACACTAGTCATGCTAAAACATTGTTTGTGATTTCAGTTCAGTTCCACAGAAAGTTACAAGGAAACTGTATTTGTTGCTGGATTAACAGGTAGAGGGCATAGCTAATTCATGCTGAATGGTGCAAAGGGACATGGTGAAATAAAGTCTACCTCTACCTTTAGTATACACTGTACAGAGTCCACAGTCCATGTAGCCACACCCATTACTGTTCTAGGAGTCTCAACCTCAAACACATAAACCTAAACAATCACTGAAAAAAGAATACAAAAGAGAAAGGGATTGATTTACTAAAGGCAAGTGTAGTTGCTCCAAAGCTTAGTAAATGGGGTAAAGCTTCACTCTGCAAAGAATATCCAATCACATGCAAGGACAATAAAGGAAAATAAAAAGAAAACAGCATTTTTGCTTGCATGTGATTGGATGGTGGAAGTCAGCAGAGATCCTACTCATTTACTAAGCTCTGGAGCAACTGCTCTTAGAGTCTTTAGTATCAACCCATAAGAGCTAGAAAATAAAAAAGGACTGGTGTCAGTGGAGTCCAGAAAGGTGCACTGGAGATCAGTGGGGGCAGGACAGTCCCGTAGAGGTCAGTAGGGACTACAGTGGAAGTTGGTGAGGGCTGGAAATGTACAGTAGTGGTCAATGGACTGGGAGAGGTATATTGGTGGTCATTGGTATTCAGTGGGACTGATAGGGTACACTGGTACTCATTGGGAGAGGGAGAGGTATTTTAGTGATCAGGGGGGCTCATGGGGTGCACTGGTGGTCAGTGGGCACTTACCTCATAGTAGTCTGTTTCCCATGCTGCTGTTCCCTTGCTCTGCCTAGTTTATGCACATATAATAGAAGCTGATCATGGTAAAGTGGCCCCGGGATCAAGTCTAGGACACAGCTTGGATCTGCAGAACACAGGGATTGCGTTTCCATTCTGGGACAGTTTGGGGAGCCCTAAGTGTTTTCTGGGGTTTTCTGTTTTTCTCCAGTGAGTCTCAATTCCCTGGTTATAGAGAAAAAGTTATTATTCTAGTTATGCTTAGATGGAATCTGTATTTCCTCTGCATGGGGACACAGGGAATTTAGTTAAAAAACATTTAAATATTTAATCTCAAAACTAAAAAAAATAAAAAATAAAAAAAAAAGAAGAAGAAAAAGCATAATCATGTGCTAAATTCGTGATTTTATATTTCCCTGGAATTCTCTAAAGGATACATGTTTATCAGCACATCACAGAGGTGAATTGAAGAGAAAAACAATCTGTCCTGGCCAATGTCCTTACTTCCTGTTCTAGAGTTTTTATTTGGCACTTTCACCGCTGTGGACTGTCAGGTTGGTTTGGAATCTCCTGAACGGTATGTGTTTGGCCACTATGAACACATTGCTCAAAGTCTTACCTCAGAAAACATTCTTGCCCCCTCTTGGAACTATTTTTGGAAAATATGTTTTTGCAAAGTTCCAAATATAGATTGAAAACAAACTCTTTGAAAAAGCCCTCAGTATCTGACACCACCCACCTTCTTCTAGCCTAGGTGTACATTTTGGAGTGTTTTTTTTTCCTCTACTCCCCTGGCTTTCTCCTTTATTTTCTCTCAATTACTCTTCACCTCTACGATCAATAGCCATGATATTTCTAAGGGTCAGAGATTGTACATTCATCGATCAGAAACAGCCTGACACAACTGAAGAGCAGACATAGCCAGACAGATCAATGACACCCGTGCCTAGCTCTGAAACATTAAGGTTTATTCCAAAGCAACAAACTGTAATGTGACCTGTATTTTTTCTCTAAATAAGATTGCAAGTACAAAAGAAATCTGGTATTCAACAATTCTTGTTTAAACGAAAAACACTAATCGAGAGATTTATATCCCACCCCACCTCAACTCCCTCAAGCACTGAACTTCTTAATAAATTCTTAATTATCATGCTATCACTTACCCTAACTGTAGGTCTTTTTTTATTTTATTTCATGATATAATAAGTGTCAACTCCTCTTCGGCAGTATCTGAGCAGCCTAAAGCTGAACTCCAGGCAAGCAGCTAAGCATGCTGTTGAAGTACACACAGAGGTTGCTTTACTTAAACTGGAGAGTGCAAAATCCTGTCCAGCTCTAAATAGAAACCAGCTTCCATCTTTTTTTTTGTGAAAACTTAAAGTGATTGTAAAGCCTTTTTTTAAAAAAATAAGAAACACATTATACTTACCTGCTCTGTGCAATGGTTGTGCACAGAGCAGCATGGATCCTCCTCTTCTCAGGTCCCCACTGGCACTCCTGGCCCCTTCCCGTTGCTGGGCGACCCCACCGCAAGCAGCTTGTAACTGGGGCATCCAAGCAAGTGCACTCCTGAGACACAGCTCTGTGTGTCCATTCCCACAAGGAGCCGTGCCCTGGCCCTGCTCCCTCCATCTCCCGATTGGCTCACTGGCTGTGATTGACAGCAATGGGAGCCAATGGCTCCCGCTGCTGCCAAAAGCCAATCAGGACTGTGAGTCCCCGGAGATCTAAGATTCTCGTGGACATCGCTGGATCGAGAGGGGGCTCAGGTAAATATTAGGGGCTGATGCACACAGAAGAATGGACAAGAAGACATGAAGGAGTCTATGGATTCCACTCTTTGATATGTCTACACACATTGTGGTTATATAGATTTGATACAGTACAGAATTTAGATCCATACTTTCATGTCCATTCTATTGGGTATTTGTTGACCTTTTCATTTAGTAGGGTGTCTATGTTATTTTAATCGTGTTGTAATAAAGACTTTATTTGTATAAACTGCTGCCTCATGTTATGCCTATAAAGTTTGCTTTGTTTTGATCGAGTTTTCAACCCATTCAATCCTTTCATATAATTATAGGATGTTGGCTTAGTGGGGGTCTCACCTTTCTACCTTCATGCATGGGATGCCTTTACAACCACTTTAATTGAACAAGCTGAATTTAGAAACTGATTGGCTACCATGCACAGCTGCACCAGATTATGTGAAATGCAAAAGCATTTGTAATACTATCCATCCACTATTATGATCCTTACACCTCTGCCAGAAAGCACGCCCAGAAAGGTGACGCCAGTCTCAATTAAAGTACATGTCTAGCAAAATCTTTTTCTAAATAGTTTTAAATAGAGACACGTTATAACTGCTGTTGGGTTTTTATTGCCCAAAATATAGAAAAGTCAGCACTCTGCAAAAACTCTGAGATTTATTGCGGTCATTTCAAAAATACAATGAAAAAGACATGTTACACTGTCACCGACATTTCGAAGCCTTGCCAGATCCCTTTCTCAAAGTGACAGACCAACACATGACACTAAAATCTTCAAATATATATATATATAGATATACACATTCAAAATGCTGTGAATGGATTTTGTCACTACTGGATATGCCTGAACTGGGTTCCAGGATTCAAGGGAGGATCTTGAAAGCAGTAGGTTGGTGGATATTTATTATTATATTCTGATTACCAGTCCATGGAACATTGGCAGAGGCATTGGGAGATGGAGACACAGTTGAAGTGAGTTTACTCGTTATGAATTTGTATATAGTTGAAGGTTTTAGTATCATATGTTGGTATGTTGATTTGACACCTTGAGAAAGATGTCTGGTGAGGCTCCAAAACATTGGTGAAAGCGGAGCATGTCTTTATCTCTTCCAATGGGTTCACCTGCTCCAGTGAAACTTTGTGCCACTTTTCCAGACTGTCCCTTTTAACTTTATGTTGTGTCTCTGCTACATTTAAGCCTCATACACACGATCGGATTTTCCGCAGACAAAACCTCAGACTTTTGTCCGAAGGCGTGTGCCTGGATTTTGTCTTACATACAAATGGCAAGGAATTGTTGGCCAACAAACATGAACATAGTGATTTACTATGTGTTTTTTCAGCTCTTTAGCACCACCCTTTGGGCTCCTGCTAATTTCATGTTAGTAGAAGTTTGGTGAGTGTTGATTCGCATGTTTCATTTTGCGATTTTCATTTAGGGCTTTCCAGTTTGCGCATTTAATTTAATGCTTTTCAGTTCGTTTCTGAACGGCCAACCAGACATGTTCCAGAATCAGAGGAGATAACGTGTTATTTATTATTGGCCTTGGAGTTATTGCTTTGACCCAAGTCCAGTCCAGGAACAGGAGGAGGAGGAGTTCTTGGACCAAAAATTGGTTGCTTTAATAATCGTGACCAATTATGTCATTTGCCTTTTCTCCAGGAGCTTCAGGAGAATAATCCAGATGTTTTTTGGAATTATCTCCAGATGATGGACCCCTGCTTTCACCAACTCTTGGCACTGACCCCTATATTAAGAAGCAGGACACATGCATGAGGCTTTTATTTTATTTTTTGGTTGAATAATAATGTTTTGATTTGTTATCTTCTATATTTGTGGATGCATAGAATGGACTTTTGGCAAGTTCTATTGGCAAGATAGCATGTCTAATTTTGTTTTCTTTTTTTAATGCACAATAGACATGTGCACACTGAAATATTTTGTTTCTGAATTTCGTATTCGTCCAAGTTTTTCGTTAAAAATTGCATTAGTCCGAAAATCCAAATGAATTAAGGTCGAATCTGTCATTGAAGGCTTATGGTGTCTGTCGAATGTTCAAAGAAGTTTCAACGGAGCAGCTAAACTGTATGTATGTATGTATGTAGTTTAGCTGCTCTGTCGAATCTTCTTAGAACTTTCAACAGACACCATAAGCCAAAGATTCAACGTTTGTATGTTTGCTTTGTCAAATCTTTGTGGTTCATGTTGAATGTATATGGTTCAAACAGAAAATGGACTAGTGATAGTGATCACTGATCAGACAGATAACAAGAAGATAGGGTATATAGAATCTCAATCTATAATAATAAATCCCCCCCCCCCCCCACAACACGGGCAGCCTCTGAGGCTATCACAACACTAGCAACACTAGTATCACTGTCAGGTTCACAACACTAACACAATAGCAGCAGATTATTCTGAAAAAGTTAAGTTGAACTGTAGCTTGCTTCACTATTGTTCTGCTTCTGTGCTTATGCTTAATTGATAAATAATTTAGATTCTCTGACAAACGGACCAGCTAAAGCCGCGTACACACGGGCGGATTGTATGGCCTACTTAGTCCGTCATACAATCCGATGGACAGTCCGTCATACTTTCGAATGAACGGACTTGACCACACATGGATGCACAAACAGTACGTCGAAAGCTTGCGCGATGACGTGTACAGCACGTACAACGGGACTAGAAATAGGAAGTCCAATACACAGCAATGCAACCTTCCGCCGTGTAAATCCTTTCTGAGCATGCGCCATTCTTAGTCCGTCAAACTAGCCTACTGACGAGCGGATTGTCCACTGAATCCAAAGTATGACGGACAGTATTACGGAAATTCCGAAATACTTAGTCCGCCAGACTGCACGCTGAAAAAGTCCGCTGAAGCCCACACACGAGCGGACTGTCCGCTGAAATGTGTTTCGACGAAATAAGTTGGCCATACAGTCCGCCCGTGTGTACGCGGCTTTAGATTGACTGTCTTCTGAAATGATTCAGAGTGTGTGTCTCTCTGCTAGCAATCGTAAGTGAAAGTAAGTTGACTGTACGTGTGTACTTAGTTCTAGCTATGTTACTGCTCCTCCTCTTTGGTTACAATCAGCCAATAACATTCATCGTCATCATTATTTTTATTTTATTTCCCCCACCCAATTCCAAAAGTAATCTTTTCTCTCTATGTCGAATCTTTTCTCTCTATGTCGAATCTTTTCTCTCTATGTCAAATAATTCTGGACTAATAGAGTTAAGGTTAGGCACATTCGACCACAGGTTCGATAGACACAGATTGTTATTGTCAGCGTCATGTCAAATCTCCTATTCTATATCGAACTGTTGTCACAACGAAAACGAAAATAAAGCATTTATTTTTGTCGGATCTTTTGTTTTTTTCGGATTCAGCACTTTCGTTATCGTTTGTCAAAACAATAATGAAAATACCTGAAATTCGGACGAAAATGCATTCAGACGAAAACGAATGCACATATCTAATGCACAATAAAAAAAATATGTAGAATAATACTTGGCTATGTGTTTTAGTTCAAATGACAGTTTGGAAGTAGGCAGGTACATTTTAAAAAATACAATGTAAAATTTACAAGAGACACCAACATAGTTGTATCTTTGATCTTAAAAACTACAGGATAATGGGGTTGTGGTAACTTGCCCATAAAAAAAAAAAAGCATAATAATATTTTTTTTATTACACAGGTTTTATATAGCGCCAACAGTTTGCTCAGCGCTTTACAACATGAGGGCAGACATTACATTTACATTACAATTTGGTACAAGAGGAATCAGAGGGCCCTGCTCGTTAGAGCTTACAATCTAAAAATTATTCTTGATATCACTAGAAAAAAAAAGCCTTTGAAATTTGTTTGCAATAACTCCATCAGTATCACCAACAAAGCAGCTTCATTATTATCTGAAGAACAGAATGTGCGCTGCATTTCTAGATTTCATAATTTGCCAGGTCACAAATGTTAATTCTCCATTACGAATGCTAGTTTACAAGACCGACCACTTCTGGCTCGTCCTTGCTTCTGAGCATGCGTGTTTGTACTTTGGACTTTTGTCTGACGGACTTGTGCACACACACTCGAAAAATCCGACAACAGACATTTGTCCGCGGAAAATTTTAAATCCTGAAATCCAACATTTGTCTGTGTAAAATCCGACAACAATTGTCCGATAAAGTGTACAATGGTCGTATTTTCCACCAACAGCCTGTCATTACACATTTCCCGTCTGAAAACCCGATCGTGTGTACGAGGCTTAAGTGAGGGCAATTCTCCCCAACAGGACACAGACACCTCACATGGTTACTGGAAGGGTTCTTTCTCTGTTTCTTGTATTGCCCGCAGACTCCTAAGGCCTCGTACACACGATACGAAAATCAGAAGGGAAAATTCGTAGACGAGCTGTCTGCAGATTTTCGGTTCAATAGTATGGGGCTTTCGACAGCCGATTTGACTTTTTCCTCAGACAAAACCTGGATTTGCAGGCTACAAATTTTTGTCTGATGTGAACTCAATGTCTGATTTTTAGATGGTCGGTACAGAAATCGTCACACAAAAGTGGAAAGTACAAACACGCAGGCTCAGAATCAAGGAACTACTGGGAAGAGTTGGGTCTTGTAAACTACCATTCGTAATCTAGAATTAACATTTGTGACGCGGCAATTGTTGAAATGTCGAAATGCAGGGCACATTCTCATTTTCTTTAATGGGATAATAATGAAGCTGCTTTGCTGGTGATACTTATTATTATTATTATTATTATTCATAACTGTCGGGAATGAGTTGATGGAAGTGGTAGGAGATTAGTTTGAGACGTGATAGGCTTCCCTGAGTAGATGAGTTTTCAGGGATCGCCTGAAGGTAGCAAGAGTGGGGGATAGCTGGACCAGTGGAGGTAGCGAGTTCCAGAGGATTGGAGAGGCTCTGGAGAAATCCTGGAGAGGAGTGTGGGAGGAGGAGACGAGAGAGCTTGAGAGTAGGAGGTCTTGAGAAGAACGGAGGGGACGGTTTGGGTGATATTTGGAGACAAGATTGGTGATGTAGTTTGGGGCGGAGTTGTGAATGGCTTTGTATGTGGTGGTTAGTATTTTGAATTTAATTCGCTGGGTGATTGGGAGCCAGTGTAGGGATTGGAGGAGAGGGTTGGCAGACACTGAGCGGTTGGTAAGGTGGATAAGTCTGGCAGCAGCATTCATGATAGACTGAAGAGGGGATAGCCTATGGAGAGGCAGGCCAATGAGAAGGGAGTTGCAATAGTCAAGGCGAGAGATAACAAGGGAGTGAATGAGGAGCTTGGTAGTTTCATTTGTTAAAAAGGAGTGAATTTTAGAGATGTTACGGAGGTGAAGTCTACAAACTTTTGACAACGATTGGACTTGGGGCTGAAATGACAAGTCAGAGTCTAGGGTTACACCTAGTACCCTGGCGTGAGGGGAGGGCCTGATGGTTGCATTGTTGATTTTGATGGAAAAGTCATGGAGGGGGGCATGTGCAGGGGGGATTATTAATAGCTCAGTTTTAGAGAGGTTTAGTTTAAGGAAATGGTGTGACATCCATGCTGATATGTCAGTTAGGAGGTTAGTAATGCGAGAGGAGACTGAAGGAGTGAGGTGAGGAGTAGACAGATAGATTTGGGTGTCATCGGCGTATAAGTGGTATTGGAAGCCATGGGCAGTTATCAAGTGACCAAGGGAGGAGGTATAAATAGAGAAGAGAAGGGGTCCAAGAACAGAGCCTTGGGGGACCCCCACAGAAAGAGGCAATGGAGAGGAGGATACAGAGTTGTAGGTGACACTGAAGGAGCGCTGTGATAGATAGGCAGAGAACCAGGAAAGCGCAGAATCTCAGAGGCCAAGGGAATGTAGTTTATTGAGGAGGAGCGGGTGGTCAACAGTATCAAAGGCAGCAGAGAGGTCAAGTAGTAGGGGTATGGAGTACTGGCTGTTGGTTTTAGCAGTTAGTAGATCATTAATGAGTTTTAGTAAGGCAGTTTCCGTGGAGTGCTGAGAGCGAAAGCCAGACTGTAATGGGTCAAGAAGGTTATTTTCACTGAGGTAGGAGCTAAGGCAGTTGTAGACTAAGCGTTCTAGAAGTTTAGAGGTGAATGGGAGCAATGAGATAGGTCTTAAGTTGTTCAGGTTGGTGGGGTCCAATGAGGGTTTTTTAAGTATGGGGGTGATCTGCGCATGTTTTAGAGGGGAGGGGAAGGTGCCACTTAAGAGGAAGAGATTGATACTGTTGTTTTTATGCCAAACGTATCTTAAAAGGCATTTGTTTTGTACGAAAATCACGAATCAACACTCACCAAACTTCTACTAACACGAAATTAGCATTCTCACTGATCCCCAATGTAAGGGGTATTTTTCCTACTGAACCCCAATGGAAGGAGCATTCCTCCCACTGAACGGGGGAGGGGGTATCTTGCCCATAAGTGGACATTTCTCCACTGATTAACAATGGAAGTAGGCACTTCTCAATTGACCATGTCAGGGGGCACAACCATTTTCACTGATGATGTTACTTTTCTAACCATAATTGTTAGCAAAGCTGGTTTATTTCTCAACATAGAGAATCGATCTCTCTTTTAGAGGGTCTTCAAAACTTTCTTTAAATACTGGTTGTGCTGAGCTAAAGTTAACCAGGAAAAGAGTTTTACTTTTTAATTATATCTGCCCCACCTGTTCACAGCTTGAACCCATTTGGGGTGGACAGGTGGTCTGGAGGCATATATCATTAATTCTCTCATATAGTTCATTCCTAATTTAGTTCAGTACTTATAATATTATAGTATACAATCTCTATGTTACTTATACTTTCACTTATAACATACCTAATCTATGTGATCAATACCTGATTATAACTATATTGTTAATTTACGATACTCATGATATGATGCTCGTTATTATCTGTAAACTTCCCTTTTTTTTTCTCTTGAAATTCAATAAAAAGATTTAACAAGGAATAATATCCCCATATATATCTCCACATGTATCACACTTGTGGTATTAGCCCTGGAATTATACATGCACTATAAGGGGGAAGCCCAATCTGCCACTGCTTACTGCTCAAGGAACCCCTGGAAACCTCCAGAAGAACCCTAGGGTTTCACAGAGCCCCAGTTGTATAGGTTTATTTTTTAATTGCCACTGAAATGTACCTTTACCTGCCCACAGAAATGCATCTGGATTGGACAACATCATGGCTATGGGACCCATGTTTAACTGCTGCTAAACTGTTACCAGGAAGATTGAGAAAACCTTGTCTGATAGGTATTGTTCCTCCATTATGGAGCCGAGAAGCATTTGCCAGCCCCCTTGTAATCCTTCCCACCTACCCTCTTGTGACTAAACATGAATGTGCAGCACAGTCATGTAAGTGCCTGGGGCATTCAAATTGTGAATGTATATCTGACCACTCTCTAAAATCTATGGGCACCATGGGTTATGGCCATTCAGAGACCACATTTAAAGAACATCAGCTACCAAACAAAAGCACATACATTACAATCTAACCTACAACCAATAATAAATCAGTGATAGGTATGAAGGTGTATAGATAAAGAAAATTCTATGTTTCCAGGCAAAGCATTTGCTTAGGGTTAGTGTGGATAGCACAGCTTGGGACCGTCCAAATTCTGCCTATATTAAAACTCAAGGGATCCTCATGGAAATGGGTAACCTCAAGGGTATACAGTGCCTTGAAATAGTATTCATACCCTTTTCCACGAATCCACATTTTGTCATGTTACAACCAAAAACCTAAATGTATTTTGTATTTTATTGGGATTATATGTGATAGACCAACACAAAGTGGCATATAATTGTAAAGTGGAAGGAAAATAATAAATGGTTTTCAATTTTATTTTTTTACAAATAAATATCTGAAAAGTGCCCTTTTACTCTGATACCCCTAACTAAAATCTAGTGGAAGCAATTTTGCCCCAGAAGTCACCTAATTAGTAAATAGATGGTGTACGGAACACTCCATGAAAATGTAATTTCCTATTTGAGTGATTGGCTTTACTGATTTCTGTACTGAAGTCTGTACTAAGACATAACTCAAATTTTATCATCCCCTGCAACAAAAATTTTATTTTTGTTGAGATACTCTGAAAGGGAAATCTCGTATAAAGGGATGCAGGCCTTGCCAATTTCCTCAATGGAGCCCTGCAGGTGCAGCAGGTAACTGATAATTATGAAACCACTCCCAGGTTCACTCTGCACATGCACACAAACAACTATATCTTGAGAATAACAAAATGTAGGAATCTGGAACAAAGTGTGTTAACCACTTACAGACCGGACCATTTTGCTGGTCAAAGACCAGACCACTTTTTGCGATTCGGCACTGCGTCGCTTTAACTGACAATTGCGCGGTCGTGCGACGTGGCTCCCAAACAAAATTAACGTCCTTTTTTTCCCCACAAATAGAGCTTTCTTTTGGTGGTATTTGATCACCCCTGCGGTTTTTATTTTTTGCGCTATAAACAAAAATAGAGCGACAATTTTGAAAAAAACGCATTATTTTTTACTTTTTGTTATAATAAATATCCCCCAAAAATATATAAAAAAACATTTTTTCCCTCAGTTTAGGCCGATACGTATTCTTCTACATATTTTTGTTTAAAAAAATCGCAATAAGTGATTATTGATTGGTTTGCGCAAAAGTTATAGCATTTACAAAATAGGGATAGTTTTATAGCATTTTTATTAATAATTTTTTATTTTTATTTTTTACTAGTAATGGCGGCGATCAGCGATTTTTATTGTGACTGCGACATTGTGGGGGACCCATCGGACATTTTTGACACATTTTTGGGACCATTGTCATTTATACAGTAATCACTGCTATATAAATACAGTGATTCCTGTGTAAATGACACTGGCAGTGAAGGGGTTAACCAGTGGGTGGCAGTGTAGGGGTTAAGTGTTCCTAGGAGTGTGTTACTAACTGTGGGGGGGTTGGGCTTTCATTTAGTGAACACTGATCTCTGCTCCAATCACATGGAGCAGAGATCAGCGTCACTAGTTGCTAGGCAGAATGGAGAAATGCAGTTTACACGGCATTTCTCCATTCAGCCGTCCCGTGAGACGATCGCAGGTATGCCCGCGGCGATCGAGTCCATGGGTCCCGCGACCGGACTCACGGGGGTCCCGACCAGCGTGGGAGCGCGCCGGTGGCAGCGCGCTCCCGATGGCAGGGCGGCATTGAAGATTGGACGTACCTGTACGCCAATATGCCTGCCCGTGCCATTCTGTCGATGTACATCGGCGTGCGCTGGTCGGGAATTGGTTAAAATTCCTGCAATGTACATTAATCACCGAGAGAGGAATGTTTTTTTCTCAACAAAAGTGGAATTACTCTTTAACATTGTTGACCTGTTTTTAAAAAGCCCTATCTCCAGCTGTCATCCTGATCCTAGGTTCTCCACAGTGATTCACCTGTTGATGATATCCTGCTTGTCAGTCCTGCCTACTTAAAGAGGAAGTAAACCCTGATGGGTTTACTTCCTCTTTTTTTCCCTGCAAAGGTAAAGCATAATGGACTACTATGCATCGCATAGTAGCTCATTATGTGTCACTTACCTGACACAGGAGCCAGCGAAGTCGCCGCTGATCCCTGTAGTCCGCCGCATCCATCTTGCTGGTGGCGTCTCGCAGCTCCGACCAATGACAGCGGCTAAGCCGCGATGACGTCACTCCCGCGCATGCGCACGGGAGTCGCGTCTCGCAGCTCCGCCTCTGCCATTCGGCGAAGCCGCGATGACGTCACTCCCGCGCATGCGCACGGGAGTCGACAAATTAGGCAAATCCATTCTTGGATTTGCCGCATTTAGTGCGCCTGCGCGCCGCTGTCTACGGCGCATGCGCCGTAGACAGCGGTGCCCATTTTCGGGCAAATATCTCCTAAACCATATAGGTTTAGGAGATATTGCTTGGACCTACAGGTAAGCCTTAATCTAGGCTTACCTGTAGGTCAAAGTGGTTTAAAGGGGTTTACTTCCTCTTTAAGACGCTCAGCCCAGATGATTTCTGCCTTCACCTTTCACATCTCTAGAGACGCTCTCCTGTGTTCCTGCTGAAGACTTGCTTGCCTGACATTCCTTCTGGCTCCAGATCCTGCTTGCTGTTCTACTACGCCCATCTGTGGCTCCCTGATGTTTTTGCTTGTCTGGCTATCCATTCCGGTTCCTGAACTCTGGCTATGTTTTCACTGCATTTACTCTGTTTACCTTTTTTATTATTATTATTAAACAAGTATGATTTAACTGTACTTCTGTCTCAGTCTAATTCATGGTTTCTGACACCTACTAAGTCACTGACCTGCAGAAAGCATGCAGCTAATGAAGAAAGTTGGAACTCGTATTCCATCTTTAAATCAGGTCAGCAATAGCACTAGGATGAGTAATGATGTTTAAAGCAGCTTTTTATTTTGAACCATTAATTGACAGAAGATAAAGGCTTATGAGCTCTTTTTTGGATAATTGCAATTACAAATCTGATTAGCTCTCTAGTTCCCTCTGGTGAAATTAATATGACAATTTTCATTATTGCAGGAGATCTATATTCTTCATCACTAATTCGAAAATAAATTGTGGTAACATGTTAGAGCTTTAATTCAATGAAGATAATCCTTTTAAACCTGCAAGACTCATCTAAAAATCTTGTCTAGGCTCATCTTATCATCCCTAAAAAATCCCTCAAAAGTGGAAGAAATAGCCACGATTATACATTAAAATAAAAGTTATTAGAAATAACCTATCACACAGAATTAAAAAATGTGTGTTTCTGCATCAGCCTCCGTAAGAGATTATTGTAATGCACAGCCATCATTAAAAACTTTTGAGGGAACTATACTATACAGTTTTCCACTTCTTTCCTCACATATGATATATGTAAAAAATAATAATAAATAAAAATAAATAATAAAACATATGTAAAAAAAAAAAAAAAAAAAAAATATATATATATATATATATATATATATATATATATATATATATATATATATATAGCAAGTGTTACACTACACTGTAGGTGGCAATTCAGAGACACTCATTATTGTACACTGTCATCCACTGAATTCTATGCCATATGATGAGTAGTCATACCCTAAACATAGCTGGGAATACTGATAGCTGCATAAATTATGTTAACTTTCTGCAGTAAGGTAAAGTATGACTAGAATTTGTAACTTCTTTACTTTGATCTTTTCAGCAAAGACACATGAGAGGTGCTTAGATGCCCTTAGTAAGTCTGTATATCTCGCCTTCATTGGAAACTTATAAAATGTAGTGAATGAATGATGCAGCCATGTGGGCGGAGCCTTGCGTGGCCGCACTGATTTCAAAAAGTGACAGCTAGTATGGGGAACTTCTCCCTGTACTGCTTTAACAGGAAGGGGGGAAGGGGGATAGGGCGGCGACTGCAGCATTGGGAATATGCTACATGTTCGCCCAAAAACTGGGTGGAAAATGTTACACGTTCCCAAAGGTGAATTTATCATTTAATGCTGGTACTAGTATAACTGTGAGTATAGTTACACTAAGCCAGGAGTGAGCAATTTCACAAGGGGCCACATGAGAAACCAGGACTGCTGTGGAGGCCAAACTTAAATCTTCTTAATATTAATTTTAGACCTGGGAAGGTCCGTAAGTAAATAAACATATAGAAAACAAACACCTGGCACTGGGGATATTAGGTAGAACTGCTCAAGAAATAGGTTCTTTCACACAAATGGTTGGGGGTGGTAAAAACAGGCAGCTGAGCTGCGGTTTTATCGCCCCCCCCCAGCCTCCCACATAAACTATAAAGCACTGTGACTGGAAGGAGAAAGTCTGAGATTGGTACAGAGGGGATTTCTGCAGACATTTTGGCTCTTGAGGTTTGCAGCATGTGGGTACTAACACAGTAAGAACTTGGCTGGGATTGAATCAAGTCTCTTTGCCATACCGATCAGCTACTTTGTCTCTCTCCTTCCAGATCTTGCAGCTCTCCACTCAGACATCTGTAAGCTTCCTTAGTGCTCAAAGTGGCATGGTGGCAGCGGAGGTATCGAGGGCTGGATAGGGACAGCCAAAAGGCTGGATTTAGACCTGGGGTCGCAATTTTCCCAGGTCTGTATTAAACAAAAGAAACCTGTACGGGCCATACTAATACCCTCCCCACAGTATATGTACTTTTATATTTATATATTATTAAAATATTATATATTTTATATATTTTTGCAAATGTATGCAACTGAAATATCTGGGGTTTCTTTTCATTCAAATGGTAACTATAGGTTGTTATTAGGTTGCTTTTGTTGGCTGGCAAGGTTTAGTGCTAGGCATATCGTTCATTTTAAGCAGTTGTTGTAGATTACCTCTATCTAGTTATAAATTGACTAGCTGCTTGCCATTTTTACTCCTCAAATAAGAATATTTAGAATTAACACACGTCCACTAGAACAATATTGGTCCCGTTTGAGGTTAGCTATAGAATTAACCTGCCATCATAATAAAGAAGTTATATTAAAAGGATCATTTTATGTTTTTACAAAACTACAAATCATTGGTCCCCATAACACATTCACTTCCCCCGTGATGACCTCTATGTGAGGAACATTGTTGCTATAATTGTTCTGATAGCTCAAACGTGGCTACTTTATTTAGCACACTGGCATCTGCAGTTCCAAAAAAAATTGGCAAGACCCAGGTTACCTACTTGTGGTATCTTTAGGTCCACATAAGATCTCTACAACACAATCTGTTGGCAGAAAAAAGGCAGGAGGTCCTCGGCTGGGGTTTCATTGCAGTACAGGGAAAGCAGAATGTAGGTGCCCATAAACATTGGCATGGACATTAAAAAACACCACTGGCTTCTGTCTGAGCATGCACATATATACATACCATTGATGCCTCTAAAAGAAGACACAGGCTTTGGACTGAGCCCTCACGCAATCCCATCATCTTCAACTCTCTAATTTCCTCAAATGCCAAAAAACCTAGAATGTGACTGAGCCAGAGCCCAATGTCTTTCCTCCCCACACACCCAGAGTGGCCCCTTCCCCACATCTCCATGCCCCCAATGTGTGCTGCTCTGTCTGTATTTATATTCTTGCAAATGTAAATCAGTACTGGGAACACCATGAGCTGATACAAACAAAAAACACGTGCCTTATGAACCAATGCCACTGTTGCACAATATCCCTCTAATAGCCATAACCATTCTAATTTTGGATTATGCTAGAAAATGAACCCAGGACAAATACACATAAACAAGAACATTTAACCAGCTTGAATATGGTATTATTGGGAACTGAACCCATGCCCTTAGTACTGTAATGGCAATGGGCCTCCAAAATGACTGTATCTAGAAAAGATCAGCAGTATTCTGAAATGTTTGTATAACATGTACTTCCAAGATTCAGCACTTGCATTCACTTGTGCATACATGCCAGTGTGGAGACAGAGTTTTAATAAGTGTAAAGTACAAAGCGTAAAATACAAAGAAATAGCTGTCATATCATTCCAAGACTATCATCCGGTGTTTTTATTTCTGTTATTCCCTTCCAAAATAAAGAACCACCCAAGAGTTATCGCTAATACCTGGGTGTGTTCAGTTTGTGTTGGAGTCTATGAAATCTTCCCTTTATTAGACAATTACTTCAAGATGAACAATAATCTGCCTAAAAGCATGTTATCTGTGTAACGGTTCAAACCCAACTAGTAGCAGGCAAATGTATAATCAGTCAGTAAACTGCTAGGGCTATAAAGGCAACTAGAAAATTGTGCAAATTTAATTTAAAAGTCCTTGATGCGAGTAAGATTGCAATTTGGGACACAGTAGTGAGGTAACCTTTGCATCCTATAATCTCTGCACAGAAGTTTTTTAGGTTTCCTATGGGTCATGTTCACATCTATGCATTTTATAGAAAGGGCCAGGGACTTTTTTCTGGTTTATGGTTCCAAAAACTTCAATCGATCAAAACCGCGTGCAAGGAAGCCAAGCAGAGTGACAGAAGAAAAACGCAAAATTAACCTGGAATATGCAAAGTTTAACCTCCATAGGTGTGAACCAGGACTTAAGACATGTGACGGGGTTAATTTACTAAAACTGGAGAGTGCAAAATCTGGTTCAGCTGTGCATGGTAGCCAATAACCCTCTAACTTCAGCTTGTTCAATGAAGCCTTGACAAAAAAAAAGAGCTGCACCATATTTTGTATTCTCCAGTTTTCGTAAATCAACGTGAGTACTGTCCACTTATACACCTAGCCAGCAACTCCTTTTTTTTTCTGTGGCCATTAACACAAAATATTAAGTACTGTAGTAACTTGAGGGCCAGTAGGAGGAACCACGTCACATTGGTGGGCCAAGTGATGATTCTGGCAGACGTTGAAGCTCTTTAAGAGAGCAATGTATTAAAATGCATGTCCAACCAACACAAAAAAATAAATGCTTTGGATTGAGTGAGGACGGCTTAGAGATCCTGTCATGTTTACTACTTTCCAGGACTACTTTAGAGATATTTACCCTCACTTCCTGTTGTGCTGACAACAGTTTCACCAGACAAATCTGCAGCAGGCACACAGTAAAAGAAAAGATAACCAAAGTTTTATTCTTTTGTCACCATAGGAAAATTTGTATTTCTGTCTATGTTGCCATTGGAGAGTTACCTGTTTTTCCTGGCTAGTGAAACTGCAGTAGGCAGAACAGGAAGCGAGAGGAAACCTTTCCACCTGGATAGCAGTAAAACGTAAGAGAAATTCGAACCCTTTCCCACTCACTCTATTTAAAACGAAAAAAAATTGCCTGGGCATATGCTTTAGCAGTCTTCTTTTGCATGCAATCATCTCCTTAAGTGCGTCCAACTGATATATATCTAAAAATACCTAACACGTCTAGGAATATTACCTCCTCCGCTCACAGAAGGAGAAGACATGGCATAATTATTAGTGGTGATTCCCAACCTAAGCACATTTGAAGTAACTCTAGACATTTTTATTCACAAGAACTCAAAGCAGATGATATTCCACTCTTTGACCATCCTAAGGCTCCAAAAGTCACTTTTGTTTTATTCATGTATGTACACAGATGTAGCCTCCTGGCACACACCAGTGCCTGAAATAATGAGCGCTCTCCCACCAGAGACCAGCTATGGGAGGAAAGGGGGACTGTAGTGCTGAAGTGCTAAGATCTAGGAGGGATGGGAGTGAAGCATCCATATATGTACAAGAAATATATCAAAACATTGTGACCACTCAACACTAATGATCCCTTGACAGCATGGACAGCGGTGTGGAGCTGAACCTAAAAATGGGGCTTGAGCAGGCAAGACCACCCAGCTGTACAGCAGTTTATGCACTGACCTAACATAAATTGTTTCATATGATTGAATTGCATATCTCTGGCCACTCAATATTCATATTATGAGGCTGTCATAGCATTATCATATCATATCATATTAAAAAGAGACTCTGGCTCTCAAATGTCCTTCTTTTCTACTTAAATCTCTTTTGTCCTTCTTTGATTCACAGTGGTATCAATCTGTATACCTTAAACACACATACACACACACACACACATATATATATATATATATATATATATATATAAACCAATGAGAGTTGAATGTTAACTCTGTCAGTGTGCCAATGAGGAGAGAGAGGGGGTGGGGCCAAGTCGATGCTCCATGTCTGAATAGACACACAAAGCTGCGGCTCAGCTCGGGTGCCTGCTTGCTGTGGGGGCACTTGGCAGGAGGGAGGGGCCAGGAGCACCAGTGAGAGACCCAAGAAGAGGAGGATCCAAGCTGCCCTGCGCAAAACCACTGCAAAGAGCAGGTAAGTATAACATGTTTGTTATAAAAAAAATAGACTTTAGCATCACTTTAACCACTTCAGCCCCAGAGGATTTGGCTGGCCAAAGACCAGAGCACTTTTTATGATTCTGCACTGCATCGCTTTAACTGACAGTTGCGCGGTCGTGCGACTTGGCTCCCAAACAAAATTTACATCCTTTTTTCCCCCACAAATAGAGCTTTCTTTTGGTGGTATTTGATTGATTGGTTTGCGTAAAAGTTATAGTGTCTACAAAATAGGAATAGTTTTATGGCATTTTTATTAATATTTTTTTTTTACTAGTAATGGAGGCAATCAGCGTTTTTTATCATGACTGTGACATTATGGCGGACACATCGGACACTTTTGACACATTTTTGGGACTATTGGCATTAATACAGTGATCAATGCTATAAAATTGCATTGATTACTGTAAAATGTCACTGGCAGTGAAAGGGATAACCAGGAGGTGGCGCTGTAGGGGTTAAGTGTGTCCTAGGGAGTGATTCTAACTGTAGGGGGGATGGGCTATCTGTGACACATCACTGATCACCTCTCCCGATTTCAGGGAGCTATGATCACTGACAGTGTCACTAGGCAGATCGTTCTTCCTCTCCGTGAGATGATTGCAGGTATCCCCGTGGATATCGAGCCCACGGGACCCACGGTCAGACTCACGGAGCTCGCGGCGGGCATGAGCACACGCCTGCAATGCAAGGCTCGCAAGATCACATAATATAATGTAATTTTGCGCAGCGGAGCCAACCTGCCGCTGTAAAATTGCGGTGGCTGGTCCGAAAGCGGTTAAAGTGGATGTAAACCCAATGTCATCCTTTCTAAACTACTGCCATAGGGGTTATCTAGAAGGATATACATGGCTCCTGCATGTATCTTTACCTGGCAAATGTCTCTCCTCTGTCTGCTATGAGACCCGAAAAACTGCATATTCTGTGGGTGGGTCTGTTGTCTGGAGCTCGTTGGGTGGAGTCGTGATGTCAGTAGACTCCCCGCCCCCCTCTACACTCCCCTTGTCAATATGCATATTCTCCTGTGTATTTCTTACACTGAACTTCTGCTATGATCTCTAACATCCAGTGAAAAGACAGGAAAGTAACCACATGACTTCAGTAAGCCAAATCATGCTGAGGTGGGGAACATCCAATTCTGGCAGAGCAGCAGAAGAAAGGACTGGGAGGAAATTAAAAAATAATGCATGTCTCTTAGGCTAGTGCATGAGATATGTAAATCACCTGTCACTCACAGCAAGGGGGAGGATTTGACAAAGATTTTATCTGTTTGTCAAGATTTATAAACAATAAAAGATGATTGCTCAGAGATGGATTAACTCTTTGTGGCAAGACTGGGCTGAAATGATAGGAAATCTTATACTCTACATTATGACATCAAAAAAAAAAAAACCGGGTTTACATCCACTTTAACCAGTGATCTTAAGTGTTTGCATCCACAAACGTTCTCCAGGGAGAACACTGTCAATGTTGCCATATTCCCCAGGGTTAGGGTAACTTGAAACTCAGCTATATGGCAACTCTTTATCAATTAACTACCAAGTGCCAGTGTTGCCAACCTACCAGATTGAAATTTACTGACAAGAAACCCAAAATTTACTGGCATAGCCAAGTTTTACTTGCATTTCCAAAAGTTACAAAATTACAGTTTTAAATGCAAATTTCAGTATTTAGGCTACAAACAAATACAATATGCAATTAGCAATGTGATTTAAAGTGGAGTTCCACCCAAAAATGGAAATTCCGCTTTAAGGCAAGGTGACCCCCGACATGCCACATTTGGCATGTCATTTTTTTGAGTTGGGTAGTGAAAACCCTCTTTTTAGACCACTTCCAGGGCGCCGTAAGTAAGTTCACCTCTCCCCCCTCCCTCTCAGCAATCATCTGGTACACACCCCAGATGATTTCCTGGCCAGTCACAGCGCGCAGCGCGGCTTGCACATGCGTAGTGCGTGCCCGGCTGTAAAGCCACAGCCGGGTGCCCACAGTGACAATGCCGCAGAGAGGAGGGGGAGAAAATCGGGGGTTCGTTCGCCCGCATCGCTGGACCATGGGACAGGTAAGTGTCCGATTATTAAAAGTCAGCAACGGCAGTATTTGTAGCTGCTGACTTTTAATTTTTTTTTGGTTGGAACTCCACTTTAAGGTGAATATTAAGGCAAAAAACATATTTCTTATTTTATTTTCAATATAGTAAGTACCGTATTTATTGGCGTATAACACGCTCCGGCGTATAACAGGCACCCCAAGTTTAGGAGGGAATTTTAAGGAAAAAAACTTTTAGGAGGGAAATTTAAGGAAAAAAAACTTACATTTAAATGCCCATCAATGCAGCCTTATCAGTGTCCATCTGAAGCCTCGTCAGTGTCATTTGCAGCCTTGTCATGCAGCCTGTCCATCATTGCAGCCTTGTCATGCAGCCTGTCCATAATTGCAGCCTTTTCATGCAGCCTGTCCATCATTGCAGCCTTGTCATGCAGCCTGTCCGTCATTGCAGCCTTGTCATGCAGCCTGTCCGTCATTGCAGCCTTGTCATGCAGCCTGTCCGTCATGCAGCCTGTCCATCATTGCAGCCTTGTGCATCGTTGTCAGCTTTTATTTTTTTAAATGGTGCCGAAAGCCGCCCAGTACGGCCAAAGGCGACCGAGAACTACCGGGTGCCGCCGAGATACACAGGACATCTCGGCAGCACCCGGTAGTTCTCGGTCGCCTTTGGCCATACTGGGCGGCTTTCGGCCGCCTTCGGCCGTACTCAGCGGCTTTCGGCCACCCTCGGCCCTTCTCTGCAGTTTCTGGCCACCGAGAAGGGCTGAAGGGAGCCGAAAGCCGCGAGGAAAGGCCAAAAGCGGCCGAAAGCCGCCGAGGAAAGGCTGAAGGTGGCCAAAAGCCGCCGAGAAGGACAGAAGGCAGCTGAAAGCCACCCAGAACCCAAAAAATTGCACTGAAATCACAGAGGATCGGTGTATAACATGCACCCGTGATTTTCCCCTGATTTTAAGGGGAAAAAAGTGCATGTTATACGCCAATAAATACGGTAAGTAACTCAGGGACAGGACTCAGAAGGGCAAGAAATTAGAATGGGCAGAGCACACACACACAAGAAATTGACTCTCACAGTGACACTGACAGAAGTGTGATGATGATGATGATGCCTCACCAACACGACATGTCCCCTCTTGAATCACAGTGACAGTCTCTCTCCACACCAGGTGATCTCTTCAGTCCACTCTAGTCCAAATAGCACTGACAGTCCTGCTCCTGGCTTGCCTTGCTCTCATCCCGCAGACCCTCACCCAGGCTCCTGCTGCTCCGCTTGGCTCCCTTGCTCTATGACATCGCACAACACACTCAGGCATCGCCTCGACTAGAACCACTCTCCCCACCGGCGCCGCCCAAAACACTGTACCAAGCACTGGGATGATCTTGGAGGGCTCTGGAGCGTCACAACCACATTTTTTACTGGCAAATTTTTCCTGTCACTGGCATTTACTGACAGGAGTATAGTGCCCATTTTTACTGCCTGCCAGTAAAAATACTGATGGTTGGCAATACTGTCCAGTGGTGGCAGATCATCTTCCCTTTTCCTAAACTCCCTAAATAAACTTTTAAGTAGCTGCCAATACCATAGAGTGTCACTTGCATGACAGATCAATATGTCTGCTCACACTGCTGACATCACATCCAAGATGGTGGCACCCAGCAACAGTCTCAGGACTTCTGGATGTCAGAACAAAGGAGGGTTTTTCAGGTGAATATCATGCATAAAATATATAAAATGCTCATATAATCTTATGGGAAGATTGTTGTCAAAATAAAAAGCCTAGTGTCAGGATTTCTTCCAAATACTTTGCACAAGACAATAAGTCCTGCACATTCATGTAAATATCTGGAGAAAGATTTACCACATCACTTGTGGACTTGTGAAAGTGTTTTGCGGTTGTCAATTTGCTTAATGATTTACTTATCTTTATTGGCGCATTGGCAACCATGTAATAGACTTTCAAGACTTGCAAAAAAACTAAAATCATAAACAATTATTGGGCCTTGTTCTACATTTAAACAAAGAGACCCCTTTCTGTCCATTTAATCTGTGAATTTATTTTTTCAACCGACACAGAACTGGAAACACAGCTGTAACCAATGACTTGCAGATCCAGTTCATCGGCCAGCTGGATTCTGTTCTGCTGAAACAGCAAGATTTTCTACATTGTTCCCTTTTGTACATCTGGAGAAATCGTTTGAGTTCAAAGGTGACAAGAAAAGCTCTTTAAATAAACCCAACGAACGGTGAAGATGCCCAGGCAACCAGCAAATCCACATCAGGGGGATGCTTATTAAAATAAAGCCTCCATTGAGAGGCACTCTTTTTGTGTATTTATAAATGTATCCAACTCAAGTTCCTTTTTTTCCTTTTATCACCAAAGAACCATCTGAAGCTTTTCTCCCGTCAGCTAGCTATTTTAAGGAAGGACTCCACTAAAGCATCAAAGCTAGCCAGAAATTCCACTGAAATAGTGAGAATTTGTAAAGCTCCACTGTACTATGTTTAAGTTAAACTTTTCCTTCTAAAAAATTTGCATAGTCATAGAAACAAGGAGCATGCAACCTCAGGTGCCTTGATGTACCTCCTAATTCCTTTTATACTGTCTCAGGAACCACAAAGCCAAGGGCTGCCCATTAGTCTATCAAAAACTTTAACTTTGTTTTATAAAAGTTTGTTTTTTTATGGTAACAAGGCACCCTTGAATTTTTGGATCCAAGAGCACTCATATGGTTATTGGAAGATGCATATGGACAGATAGATGTGCCAGATTTTTTATTTTCACTACTGCTTTCATTTTTGATTTGACCAATGACAATTCTCTTGTTTGGCAATCCTAAAGTACCTGTTCATAGAGACTGTTGTAAGCTCTGTACTGCTTCTTCTTCTAAGTCACAGCTTTCTTGCAATACTTATATAGCAGCTGTGAAAACCCAGTATAAAAATCTATTATAATTGAACTTTTTCATCCCTTCTTTCCTAATTAGACTAGAATTAAAGGGGTTGTAAAGTCAGACGGTGTTTTATCTTAATGCATTCTATGTGTGCAGCAGCCCCCCTTAGCTTCCCTAATACTTACCTGAGCCCCATTTCTCTCCAGTGATGTCCACAACTTCCTTGGACATTTGGGACTCTCTTTCTGATTGGCTGAGACACAGCAGAGGCGCAATAGGCTCCCCCTGCTGTTAATCAAAGACAGTTAGCCCCTATAGTAAGCTGTTTTCTTTGGGGGCACTCAACAGAAGGGAGGGGCCAGGAGCACCAAAGAGGGACCCAAAAGCGGAGGATCTAGGCTGCTCTGTGCAAATCCACTGCACAGAGCAGGGAAGTATAACATGTTTGTTATTTTTACAGAAAAGAATAAAACCATTTAAAAAATACCTTTTTTCTTTTATTTATTTTTTTAATTTTTTATAAATGATCATATTATCTCTGTTCTCAGTTGAATAAGGTGTTTAGAAAGGTGGGGGTAGAGCAGCTTTTTTCAACCAGGGTGGCCTCCGGGTGCCTTCAGGTTTATTCATGGGTTCCTTGGCAAAATCCCTAAAAATGCCCAGAAATTGTATACAAGCCAGTGGGTAGATCAAGCCTGCATTTTAGTTACACAAAGCAATGGGTTTTTATTGTGCACCATTACAGCCTTCTAGCCACGGCAACCCTAACAACCAATGATGTAGTCGGTTCATAAGGAGGGTTTTGGGTGCCTACACAATATCCTTGTTTGCCCCTCCCAATTGCCATTGGGGTCACATTAGCTGAGTGAGGGAAAGAAACTAAGGGAGAAAAGAAACATTGGAATAGTAGCCAGTACCAGCGTGTAAAGGTGTATTTGCTTTGGAAGAATAAATCACCTCTAATGTTGGGTGTCCTACCTGTGTGGATGCCACTTTATTATGTAAAACTAAGAATTTTTTGCATTTTAGAATGGGGTGCTTCAAGATTATTCATACATTTTATGCTTTGTAACACAAATACATGGTACAACAGGCTTACATCAGGAACGTGAAATGTTGGGGTAAACATATTTTTTAATAAGTAAAAGAGGGATGATATCATTGTATTGAGAAAGAGTTTGTAAGAACCAACTTCACTTTCAAACATCTATGCCAAATGAGTTTTCACAGCTGCCCTCTAGAAACTGCTAGAGAGACGTGGCATGAGAGAGGGAGCAATTAAGAGCTTAAAACAGGAGGAAAGGCAAGGGTCACTTTACAAGGTAGCTTGAAATGTCCCTTATTTTTAACAAACAAACTTATGACAGTTGCGAAAAGCGCTGTTTTTGCTATATGGCAGCCCAGTCATACACCTCTCTGGTAGCTTGCACCACAATGTGGTGACCACAATGTACATTAGTGTCAGACGCAGAAGCAAAACAAGCACAGCAAGCTGTTTTAGGGAAAATGTATTTTAAGATGCAAAGGAGTGTTTGAAATGTAATTAGTCTGCCTTCATAATGTATACTAGGCAGTTTGGAGTAACATAAGTGATGTGTGGAACATGCAACAATAAAAGTAAAGTGATCCATACAATCCAGTTTAAAAGACAAATACTTCTGCTTTCTCACTTCACAACCTCACGTCTGAAATAAAACATGAACACTAGGAATGAGCTCGGTGTTTGACTCGAATGCATGTTCGACTCGAACATCGGCCGTTCGTCTGTTCGGCGAATTCAGAACTTTGTTGACCGTTCGCACCAAATTCGTGTGGTAATAACGGCCCACAATGCACTACGCCATCGCAGTGCATTGCTGGCTCATGATTGGCCAAGCATGCACTGTGACCCTGCATGCTTGGCCAATCAACCGGCAGCGAGGAGAGCCATAATTGGCCACAGGCAGGATGCCTGTGGCCAATTATAGCTCAGGGGGTTTTGTACACGCCCCACACTATATATGGCCGCCAGTATGGCGGGCTTGTGTAGTGTGTTCCGGCATGAGGGAAAGAGTAAGCTAGGCAGGGACAGTGTTCTTTTCTCAGGCATCTGCAGGAGTTAGTGGGTGTTGTGTGCCTCCAGCACAGTATACACCTGTATCTGCCCTTTTTTGCTGGTGTTCTCTAATACAAGCATCTGCAGGAGTTAGTGGGTGTTGTGTGCCTCCAGCACAGTATACACCTGTATCTACCCTTTTATGCTGGTGTTCTCTAATACAGGCATCTGCAGGAGTTAGTGGGTGTTGTGTGCCTCCAGCACAGCACAGTATACACCTGTATATACCCTTTATTGCTGGTGTTCTCTAATACAGTCATCTGAAGGAGTTAAAGTGGGTGTTGTGTGCCTCCAGCACAGTATACACCTGAAGATACCCCTTATTGCTGGTGTTGTCTGTTGCATATCTAGCATATTAGCCTTTAAAATTTGCACTTTTGATTTCGAACGTTCGAGTCCCATAGACTTTAATAGGGTTGTAAAGTTCGTACGAATTTTTGGTCCGTTCGAAGGTTCTGGTGCGAACCGAACTGGGGAGTGTTCGGCTCATCCCTAATGAACACTATGAACCTTACAATGCAACACAGATTTTTGTGGTCATACGATTTCTTTAACTCACAATACAGTCTATACACAGTATTTAATTTCTGATTATTTACAAAATAAAAGAAAAGAAAAGAAAAGAAAAGAAAAACCTACAGTATATAAAGCCTCAGCTGTATACGCTGAGCAGGTCTGACCCCAAAATAAAGCTCAGCTCCCATGATGCAATAGAAATTTTTCCAGCTATCTCTGTAAGCTGTACTGTCAGACTATTGTAGGTGGACAGTGACTGTACAACCTCTGACCACTAGAGGGTATAATTTGTAAAGGGCACACCAATGTTGCTTGGAACTGATCTGGTAGATTTCTGCAGCAAAGGCAGTGTTCAGCACCGGACAAGGTAGGTATGGCTCTTTATGGATAAAATATTAGATTAGGATTAAGGGGGTAAAGAGCTGGTGTTATGGTTCAGGGGATTAACAGATAGGTATAAATGGACATATTCAAATTCATTGTTTACAATCAATAGGTCACAGGTGAGCATAAACCAATTCACATTATAATTATTTTTTTTTTTTTTACATAAAGTTTATTTAGGTTTCAAAACAAACATATAAAGGTAGTGGTACAATTTTACCAGCCATACATTGAGCACCCATTTATATTGCAATCCAAACAGCAGTAGTATGACACGTTGTTATCTAAATATCTAGAAGGAAAACCACCATCGGGAGTACACTGGAGTAGAGTTAGGAGCGCATGGGAGAAGGGGAGGACAGCCCTATATACCTAGGGAGGAAGGGGGGGTTGGGAAAGAGGGAGGGCAGGGAGGGAAGGAGAGTTCCACTTCCACTTTATTGGAAAATTACCGTCTTTGAGCACTTTGCGTATTTCTACATATCATAGCTCATCTATAATGCTGCATTCTGAGCCCTAATCCAGAGGCAGCCGCCGCTCACTAACCCATGCCGCCCATAGTTTATCAAACTTGTTTGGGCAATTTCATCCCATATATGTCAGCTTGTACAGGGGCAGTGCTAGGCCTATCAGAGTTTGCATTGCTGGACCGAGGTGGGAACAAGCTTGTTCCATTGCAGAAGGATTGCTTTCCTAGCATAGAAAACTGCGTAGAATACAAATAGTTTTTTTAGATTGGGGGGCCTCTAGCGTGTCGCAGATACCCAGTAGCAAGGGTATTAGGTCACATGGGACTCTCAGTTTACCTATGGAGTTTATATTCTCTACCACCCCCACCCAGAAGGGTCTCAGCTGCGAGCATGACCACACCACATGGAAAAAGAATCCAACCTCTGCGCCGCATCTGTGGCAAGCCGGTCGTCTGTCAGTGTATATTCTAGCCAGTCTCTCTGGGGAGTAGTAGACCCAGTGTAGGCACTTCAGTTGGGTGAGTCAGTCTCTGGCCGAGATCATTAGTGGGATGTACTGTTGGATGCCCTCCTTCCAGTAATCATCTGCCAGTTCAGGGATATCTGATTACCATGCCGAAAATAGCAGGGAGATCTTTGAGGTATCAAGTCCCGCCAGAATAGAATAAAGAGTAGAGATAGCTCCACCCGCCCCCGAGGCCCTCAATAAGACCTCAACGTCTTGAACCAACCTCTAACTTAATGGCTAGTGGAAATTGGGCCTGAAACACGTGACACAGCTGTAGGTATCTAAATAACATATGGTTAGGTAGGGCCCAGTCCTATTTGAGGTCATCAAAGCTAAGCAGTCTACAGTCAGACACTATATCTCCCAAGGTTTTAATTTCAAACCGGGCCCATATCACTGGGTCAGGCATGGTTTCAAAATGGGGTAGTCGGGGATTACCCCAAAGTGGGGTGTGTGGGGAGTGGGACCAAGTATCTGGTTTCTCCACCTTGGACTGGACAATAATAACACTAATGTGGTACCTAGTGAGGTGGTAATGGAGAATGGATCGGGGTCCTCGGTGGATCAGGTTCCGCAATTCAGCATAGGAGCCCAACAGAGCCGCTTCTAAAGTGATATCCAGATTGGCCGGTCCTTCCAAGAGCCACCAATGGACAGTAACCAGGACCGTGGCCCAATAGTATTTAGTAAAGTAGGGTAAGGCCAGGCCTCCCAAGAAGGTCGGGAGTTGCAGTGTCATTTTTGCTATCCTGGGTGTACTACCATGCCAGATGAGTGAGGTAATTATGCTATCCAGTTTATTAAAGAAAATTGTTGGTATAGGGATCGAGGTCTGCCTAAAAAGATACAACATTTAGGGAGAATTGTCATTTTAATTAGACTAACCCTGCCAACTAGGGTAAGGGGGAGTGTTTTCCAGACATCGCGTCTCCGAGATAGGGAGGATACCACCGGGGTCAGGTTAAGAGTGATATACTGTGATAGATCTCTGTGTATTATAACGCTTAAGCATTTAAATTGAAAAACTTGCTGTAGTGGGGAATTGGTCGGCAGTGCGGCATCCGCAGGAGACAATGGGATAAAAACCCAACTTTCCCCAGTTGACGTGGATGCCAGAATATCGACCAAATGTGTCAATAATATATAAGGCCTCCCCTAGGGAGTCATCGTAGTTCCTCAGGTACAAAAGGGTATCATCGGCATAGAGGGAAATTCTCTCCTGTATTGGGCCTATGAATATTCCGCATACTGCCTCCGAGGCACATAAAAGAATCGCCATTGGCTCAATGGCCAGCACAAAGATAGCTAGAGACAGGGGAGATCCCTGTCTCGTGCCTGTATGAAGTTGGAAGGGTAAGGAGATGGTCGATCCAGTACGCACTCTAGCCAACAGAGAACTATACAAGGCCCTGACCCATGAGATGAATTAGGTCCAAAGCCAAAGTGAGGCAGGACCTCCCACAGACAGATCCATTCTACTGAATCAAATGCTTTTTCAGCATCAAGGGAGGCCACTGCTTTAGACTGGGTGAGAAAATCAGTGGATGCCAGAACTGTATTTAGTCTCTGAAGGCTGATGTCCATCCCCTTACCAGGCATAAACCCTGTCTGGTCCTCATGAATCAGAGTAAGAATAACGTCATGTAGTCTACCAGCTAGCACCTTGGTGAGTATCGTAACATCAACATTAATCAGGGATATGGGCTGGTAAGATGTGCATAGTTCAGGGTCATTATCTGGCTTGGGAATCACCACAATGATTGCCTTGGCCATGGAGGCAGGAAGAGCACCCCCCTCCAGGGCTTGAGTCATCATGGCATATAACTTGGGCAACAGTTATTCCCCATAATGCTTATAGAACTCCGGGGGTAGATCATCCACCCCAGGAGTCTTCCCCACCTCTAGGGCACCCAGGGCTTGCTGTACCTCCTTGAGAGTAATTGGGCTATCTAAACTGTCCCTAGTAAGCATAGGGAAGGCTATCTGATCCAAGCAGCTTCTCAGTTCCTCGTCTGAATACAGCACCCGGAGAGAGTACAGGGACTTGTAATAGGAAGCAAAGTGAGCATTGATGGCCTGTGGGTCTATTAACACTGTCCCATGGTTATCCTTAATGCGAGCTATACTGGTGACCGGCTGTTGTTCTCTAGAAAACCAGGCCAAGAGCCGTCCAGTTTTCTCTCCCTGCTCAAAGATGTGCTGTGTTTGTGCCAGTTGTTTTTTTTGGCCTTTGTCACCCTTAGGAGAACTACCTCACAATAAGCTGCCTGCATATCTAGACAAGTAATCAGGTTTTTAGAGAGGACGTATTGAGACTCCAAGGTATGCTCCTTGGTCTCAGCCTCCTCAATAGTTACAGCTGCATCACAGCGGGCTACAGAGATAGAGGACTGGAAGCAACCCTGAATATATGCCTTGAAGGCATGCCATATCGCTTCAGCAGCTAAAATTCTGAGATATGTTTAACTATGTCATATTCTATTGTAGGGTCAGAGATCCAGTAGCGAGAAAGTCGCCATAATCTCTCGGAGGGTGGAGTCAACGTTTGGAGGCAGCAAAGCAGGGGAACATGATCTGAGATACCTCTTGGGAGGATCTTAACTTCTTTAACCTTCAGCAGGAGCACCACTACTAGCATAAATCAGATCTATTGAAGAATCAGATCTATGCTATGAAGCTGAATGGCAGGTAAAAGCACGCTCATTAGGGTGCTTCCATCTCCACACATCTGGAAGCTGCCGGATTCCAGCTTATCTAGAGATGGGTTTGGAAGCATGTTGAAATCCCCAGCTATGATAATGTTATCTGTTGCAAAGGTACTATAAAGAGAATGGGGACCAAGCATTTCAGCAGTGAAACAGTGGCAGGTGGAGGTATATATATTTCCACAATCAACAGCTCAAGTGCATCAATTATTACATGTAGCAGCCCATACCTGCCCTCCGGGTCAAGTTTAACATCTAGGAGTTTGTAGGTGAGGAATTTGTGTATCAAGATACTAACTTCCCTGGCATAGCCAGAGTAAGTAGCGTGATAGTAATGTCCCACTCATGGTTTTTTTAAGGCTCATTATCTTGCTACCCACCAAGTGGGTCTCCTGCAAGATGCATGCTGTTTGGGTTATGCTGTTTGAGAAATGACCTAACCAGGGAGCCCTTGATTTTCTCGTTAAGACCCCTGACATTTCAAGAGACAAGTCGTATGGGGGCCATACAATACATATGTGTGGAGTAACAGTAGGATAGAGAATCATCCCCTGACCTGCAGGGGAAGGTCCCATCTTCAGCATTAATAGCACTGCAACCTCCTCACCCCTCACCCGGCCACTCGTCCATGTCCTAGGCACACCATGCATCATCAAAAAGGGAGACCCACTGCATTTACCAGATTGGAACAAAAAAGAACACATAAACATACCCCACCCCGCACATCCATTAGAAAAAGAAAACTTGGAGTGCCTTATCCCCCAACTCACAGAACTAATAAACCCCACACATTCTCCTATGGGAGCAATGAGATACGCTATCAAACAGAGAACCTATACATTAGGACCATGTGATCTACTTGGTCCGCAGGCAGTAGCCAAAAATACCTGCATAGAAATAACAGTACAAAATGGGATTATATGTCGTGTAAAAAGAATAAAAATAAGAATAAAATAAAATAAAAAAACACCAAGCATCCTCTAGGGGCACAAACTTAGTTACATGTAACAGTAGAATGTGGAGTAGTCTGTCCCAGGTATTCGTGTTGCCATCTGTGCCTGTTAATCAGAGAAAAGTCCTCAACCATCAAGAACAGAGTGCAATGGGGGGACCTAGAAGAAACTTAAAAGAACTGGAGTCCGAAGCAGGAGAAAGTATAGACGGGGAGATCCAAGCAGAGGAAGAGTCCAGGTTGTAGGTCCCAGCAGAAGGAGGCTGACCATGTTGCAAGTGGAATGCCTGTCACTGTCTTCGGGTCAGTCCTCTGGGAAGATGTAGATTGGTCAGCCATCCCCCAGAGACAGGGAACTAGGTGGTGATGGGAGCACATTATCAGGTTCTCATCCAGCAATCACTGGTCCTGGGTGAATGTGACCAGCCACAGATTTAAGGAGAGTGTGCCATGTGAAAACTACAGGCCCCAAAATGGGGGGGGGGGGGGAGTCTCCCAGCAGGGGCAAAACTGAAAGAGCAATTGAATAGGCAAAAGGTGAATAGCACAAGAAACAGTTACCATGCTCTAGGTAGGTTGTCAAGCCATTGGGAGGCATCCTCTGGGAGACAAAATACTTTATAGATTCCCCATCCACAACTTGAAGGTGTGCAGGGAACAGCATGCTGTAATTCATCCCTCGCGTGTGAAGTTGGGCCTTAACCAGGTTCTGCGGATCCTCTGTGTTTCAACAGAGTAGTCCGGGAAGAGCATGAGTTTAGTGTCTTCAAAACAGAGCTCATCAATCTTCTACACCTCACGGAGGATAAGGTCACAAACCCTGAAGTTCAAGAGCTGGAATATAAAGATGCGTGGTGGGGAGCCCTGTGGGCTCTTTCCACAATGAAGTGAGGGGAGAACTGCGCTCTGGGGAGAAGGGTGTGGAGGAGATGTTCCGTGAAGATAGTGGGATCTTGTCCCTCCCCTCCCTCTGGCAGGCCAACCACCCTCAGGTTGTTTCGTCTGCTCCAGTTCTCACTATCTTGAGCACAGGACTCCAGGGCTTTCATCTTAACTTGTAAAGTGTTGATTGATGCCCGTTGGTCTCTAGCGGCATCATCCGATTCACCCACTTGTCACTCCGCTTCTCCCAGCTGGTCCCGGAATCCATCCATGTCTCTCCGAATAAGCCCAAAGTCAGTTTGCAGAAGATCAATTTTTTCTGTCAGTGTAGTTTTGCAGCTTGAAATAGCTTGCATGAAGGCCGTGAATTGGTTCTTCTCCAGGCCTTAGGAGCTGAGGCACCTCATCACGTGGAGCCAGACTTCCCCCATCTCATACCTTGAGGTCCTCCAGAGTAAAGGACAGGTGTCGGTTGTGATGAAATCCCAAGAATTACGGATAAAATAAGTAGGTATATGCGGAGCTCCAATCACACATGTCCACTCAGGCCACCAGCTTGACCACGCCCCCCACATTATAAAATGTAAAGGAAAAGTATCTATTTCATGTATAAAAACCTGCTGCGTCCAAGCTTCCTCAGCCTAAACTAAAGCTGGCCATAGACAGTCCATATGTTTAAACAAGTCCGCGGTCTGATTGCAAAAAAACAAACAGATTTCCCCATCCACACATGCGAGGTAAATGGAGAACCCCCACCCCCCATGCCATTCTGACAGCGGGATTCCTCTGCTGTTAGAATACACTGACCAGCAGCTGCAGCTGATTGTCTGAAAGCTGCTGATCAACAAAAGTACTACAACAGTCACTTTCAACAGAAGTCGGCCCTTAGATCACCTTCTGATGAGCAGAAATGGCCATAGATGGATCTAATTGATTCATCTATGGAAAGCTTAAGATCACATAATACTGAATATGAATTGAATTATTCAAGTGTCACTAAAAGCAAACCTTTTTTTATTTAGTTTTTAGTTTTGCATAGCATGTAAAGGGATTAGAACCCTCTTGGGTTTTATTGCTGTCTTTGTTCCTGTTAGAGTGATTCACCCTCTCTATTTGTCCTGTTTACTGTTATCATTGAAATGAAAAGAAAATCCTTAATTTTGGGTTGACATCAATACAGTAATAGAGGGGAAATCTTCCAATGGGGATGCTAGTTCTGGTGACACCCAGGGATTCTCTCACTTTGGAGGGATTTTCTCTCACTTCCTGTTTTGGGACAGGAAGTGAAGAAAAATCTCCCCAATGGAAAGACAGATATCAATAACAAAAAAAACTGCCAGGGGTAACAACCCTCCCTTACTCAATCTAAAAAATAAAAAAAGTTGTGCCTTTAGTGAAACTTTAAGGTTAAACATTATGTATATTTAAAGTCAAAACTTTTTTTGTAGGAAATTGTTAAAAACCCTTCCAAGTATTACCACCTGTGATCCACTAGGGACATTTCTCTTTACTTTAAATCTTGTAAACACAAAAGAAAATGAGAAGAAACCACTTCAAAATAAGAGCTATGCTCTCTTAGTGCCGGTTCACACAGGGGCAACACGACTTTGCGAGGCGACCTGGACGCGACCTGAGCCCGTACCACAGTGTGACTTACAAGACGACTTGAGGTGACATACAAGGCGACTTCAAGTAACCTCTAGGACAGGCAACTTTGCAGTGGCCAATCAAACAACAATCAGCTCTGTGGGAGGGAGGGGGAGGGAGGGGTTTGCCTGAGAAAACAATTTTATATTCCTGTATTGTTGCTTCAGTTAAGACATGATCTGATTTTGGAGACAACTTTCATTGAATTCTATGGGTACAAGTCGCTTAAAAGTTGGATTGAAGTAGTACAGGAACCTTTTCTGAAGTCGGAGCGACTTCAGTAATGTATATTAAGAAGGCTCTCATTTACTTCAATGGAATTTCTGATGTCAAGCGACTTGGGGCGACTTGAGGTCTGACAAGTCGGATCCCAAGTTGCACTAGTGTGAACCTACACTTAGGTAGGCATCCCTATTACAAGATTTGAAATAAAAAAGTGAATCTACCTGATGGGACACAGACAGTACTAAAAACCCAAAAGAGTTTCCAACTCCACCACCACTTTAACTAAATCTCTTTAATATGTAATTATAGTGGTTGGGTTAAGTCTTGGGGTTCAAGTGTGAAGGTTAGGGTCAGGTAAAAGGTTAAGTTAAAGTGTAATTTGCAACCAAACTGTGGCCTTGTTAGGGGGTTTTCCTCTCAATTCCTGTACTTGTGATGACAATCTCAGCTAATCACCCACTGGTCCTTCTGTACTTCCTCACCTTGTATCCATGATGGAAAATCCCCTACCTAAATACGGTTTACTTAGGGCCGGTTCACACTGGGGGCGATGCGAGGCGACACGACTTGCCTCGCCGCTACCTGACAAGTCGCCCCCGTTCTGTACAATGGAACCGTTCTGAGAGGAGCGACGCGAGTCACTCCGACTCAGAAAAAAGGTTCCTGTACTACTTTTGGGCGACCTCGGGGCGACTTGCATTGACTTCTATACAGAAGTAATTTGCAAGTCGCCGCTGAGATCGCGGCAGGTCGCGGCGAGGCAAGTCGGTGTCGCCTCGCATCGCCCCCTGTGTGAACCGGCCCTTAGCCAGCACAACAATTACTACTTTAGCATATCAGACACACAGTCCAAAAATGTTCTTTACGATTAAACTTATAGTAGCAATACATCCACAAGATGAGTGTTTTACCTTCTTTGCTGTCAGGAGTTTACACTGGCAGATCATCATGATTGTTGCACCTACAAAAAAAAAATCTTTATATTATCATTTTTGCAATAATATTAATAAAAATACATTTTCTTATTTATTGCATTTATTTTCTTTAAAAAAAGAACAATATATGTACAACCAGCCCGCCCATGCATGGATCGAAGTATGGCCAGTACCTGCTGAAAAAAATTCAATTTTGGTCCATTTATGGCCAGCTTGAGAGTGAATTTTCCCCACTTTGGACAGGTCGCCAGTCACTTTCTGTTGTGTTTTAGACATGGGTGCCTTCAATAAATTTGTTTCGTTCTGTTCCGTTATGGTTCGTATTAAAATTAATTCGTACTTCGTATTTCGTGTCCGAAATTCAATTGCAATTTGTACGAAATACGAATTGACGTTAGGTTCGTTAACTTGTATGAACGTTCGGTACGTTGAATTTAAAGGCAAAAATATACCTCAATATGACAGTTGATGCTGATGGAATTTTGGTTTTTATCCAAAATACGAAATTCCGTTCAAGAATTTCCTATCCGAAATATGAATTTTCGTTAGATGAGGGGCTCCCCCCATCCCTGTGCTGTGCTGACTTCCTCCTGGGGATTCGTAAACAAAAGTTTGTATTTTGTACAAAATTCGGACACATGGCAATTCGTATTTCGGATCCTCCCGAACGTACGAATTTAGGGAAATTCGTACGAATTTGAGTTTCGTACGAAACGAATCGCACATGTCTATTGTGTTTACAGGACAAGAAGTAAAGGGAAATCTCAACAGGAAACAGTTAGTGAGAGAACAGGCCATTCTCTACTACTGATACCTAATTGATAATTTGGCTATAGATACCTTTTAAAGCGGAGTTCCATCCAAAAGTGGAACTTCAGCTTTAAGGACTACTGACTTGACACATTTGACATGTCACTTTTTTTGGAGGGGCAGCGGGTACCTAGTTTTGCCTTCTTAAAAGAGAATTAAACAAAAAAAAACCTTAGTTAAACGTTAAAAGTGTTTTTTTTTATAACTACTCTTCCTTTATACTAGCTTTTGAAATTTCCAAATGCAACTGTTTAGAAACTGGATGGAAGGTTTAGCACTGGGAAACATTTTTTAAAAGATAAATGGTGTATTTTATATATAATTATATAGATCAGACCCAAAATGAGGGACAAATGAGGAGGAAAGAGGGACAGAGGGACTTTGTTTGAAATCAGGGACAGTCCCTCTAAATCAGGGACAGTTGGGAGCCATGTATATGTATTACTTTATTATCTTAAATTATGACAAAGTTGTTGTCAAATAAACAGGCCCATGGCAGAAATGTAAAATGCTGCCACTCCATGTGACGCTGGCAGACATCCTGGGTCAGGCAGAGCCTATTTAAGGCCCTGGCTCCCAGGTTTGGTGTACTTTTGCCAGTTGGTAGAATAAGGACAGGTACCCCGCCCGTTAGGGACAGCACTAGCGGTAGGTTGAGGTTCCTGACAAGGAAGGAAAGTGTAGAGTTGCAACTCCTTTGGTCATCATCCCACTTGGGCACAAGACGGCCAACCTGCATTCTGCTCTCTTAACAGATGCTGTCAGTCCAGCTGATCCCTGATTTCTTCACATTACTGAAAACCGGTTGGGCAGCCTTCCCACTGGGAATTCACCATTGTGAATTGTTGCTGAACTATTTCAATACAAATTTTCCACTGCACCTGATTGTGTGAATTATTGTGCTGCACACCACCTACATATATAAAAAGCATCGCCTGCAGGTGTGTAGCAGGATCACCAGATTACAGACAAGAGGGAGCAGGGTGATTTATAAGCAATGCTGGAATGAAAACCTTTTTACTTTATAGATGAACCCTGCATGCATTTCAATGATTATTATTTACATTTTGATTGGAATGTTTTTTTTTAATTATCTGCTAATAATACAATAAAAAAAAATATATATATATATATATATATATATATATATATATGATTTAAATTTGTTGATTGTAACAATAGGCAATCTCATTTAACCTTTTATTGTTGCCACTTGGTATAATGTGTTATTATGAAAAAATCTGATACCTCACGTGGCATCGCCAAGGCAGCATTTCATTGAATCCCTATTTCTTATATGTTGTAGCGTATATAGGAAGCACCACTAGAGAGCACACTATACACACGTATGCTGCTTTGTCTAATAATGTAAATCTGTTCTCTTCAGTGATAAACTGGGATTACAGAAAACCTAAATCAAGTCTGTTTCTCTGCAAATGGTTATAAAAATAGCATTTTGAGGCCCCACTTGTTAAAGCTTTTAAGGAAGAAAAACACTTTTAATGTTACTAGCATGTCAGTGATCATACTGCAATCTGAATACCCACTTTGCATTTGAAGCCCATGGTAATTTTTTATCACTTTATTTCTTATCCACAATCATTTTTCTTTAAATTAAATTTAACTTCTCCATCTTTAAGTTGTTTTTCCCACGGCTATGTCCTGGTTTGCCCTGTATTTTCAGAATTTACGGATTGTCATGGATCAGCTGTATACAAAAGAGCCTGTACATACATGTAAAAAATGGCCACTGGAATTTCTTGAACCTAACGTGGCTATTGGTAACTTGCTGGTGGCGATATCTGTAGCTCACAGCGGAATAAAACAGTGCATGCATGTGAATCTTTTTATGCTTGCCCTAAACTACACTATAAAGGGGGAAAGTACATGAAAAAAATGTTATATATCAAAATAAGATGTGTGAGTGCACATCAATTTTTGAAGTATAAATTGAGAACTTCATGTTACCCTTTAATGGCCGAGAGTATTGAAGGCTAGATCAACCTTTTCCAACCTGGGTGCCCAGGCACCCTGGGGTGCCTTGAGGTTTCTTCAGGGGTGCATTAGAAAAATGCCTAAATATTGCCCAGGCACCGGGTGCCTTGAGGTTTCTTCAGGGGTGCATTAGAAAAATGCCTAAATATTGCCCAGGCACCCTGGGGTGCCTTGAGGTTTCTTCAGGGGTGCATTGGCAAAATGCCTAAATATTGCCCAGTCACCTTGGGGTGCCTTGAGGTTTCTTCAGGGGTGCATTGGCAAACTTCCTAAATATTGCCCAGGCACCCTGGGGTGCCTTGAGGTTTCTTCAGGAGTGCATTGGCAAAATGCCTAAATATTGCACAAAAATGTATACAAGCCAGCAGGTGGCTCAAGCCCACCTTTTAGTTACACAAAGCCACAGGTTTTTATTGTGCACCATTTTAATCTTGTTTGATCCTCCCCTGCCCCCCTTCATCAACACTGGGGTCATTATAGATGAGTGATGGAGAGAAACTGAGAGAGAGGAAAAACCCTGGAATACTAGTCAGTACCAGTGTGCATGTGTGAGACTGTCCATAATTTTAAAGGGTTCTGGGACAAGCTCCATCCCTCACCGGCACTCTTGATACAGACATGGGAGCATCTGGATTACTCCTCATAGTGACCGATCCTAAACGGCACAAGAATCTATTGTCATCCACATCAGTTTCTGACCTCACAAATGCGCTTCTGGAAGAATGGTCAAACATTCCCATAGCCACACTCCTAAACCTTGTGGGCAGTCTTCCCAAAAGAGTTGAAGCTGATATAGCTGCAAAGGGTGGGCCAACTCAATATTGAACCCTATGGACTAAGACTGGGATGCCATTAAAGTTCATGTGTGTGTAAAGGCAGGCGTCCCAATACCTTTGGTAATATAGTGTATATATGGATTTGTTTTGGAGGATAAGGATTTTGTTTAGTGTCACTTTAAAGCCAGGTGCTTGACCGCGGAATTGGTCAGCCATGACACCACAAACTGTAACCACAACATGTGAGCCCATCATTACATGGTAGGGCAAACAAATAGGACAGGGAATACAACTACACCAATACATAGTTAAAACAAATATTTAAAAGTGTGCAATACCTTTAAAACATCCTTATTTGTAATTTGTCCACAATTCTTCATATCTGATGTTTTTACTGAGTCCCTGGACCTTCACACATTGTTTCTAGAGCATTTTTATTCTTCTGTGTGAATAAGAAGCCTTGGTATCTTTATAGAAGAAGCTCCTTGCATGTAATTTGTACAACCTTTTATTTTGTATTCCGTCATTATGATTTAATACTTTTGTGTATTTTTTTTTTTTTTTTGATTTCTCACAGCATTCCAATAAAAAAAAAAAACCCACAAAGGTATTGTTCCCATTGTCCACATTTGTTGAATGGATGCTGTGTTATTTGCAGGAGGCCTGACATGGCAGCTCTGGAATAAAATGAATTTCCAGAGTCCTTGACATGATATAAAATGCTTTTTTAAAATTTATTTTTACCTTTTATGATTTACTTCAAATGCAGAAACCTTTACTTTGAATCATTTAAAATGTTTACTTGTATCTGAAATATTCTGTCAGGTATAGGCTGGCTTACACTGCTCGAATTTTGGCTGATTCATGCTGAATGGGCTGAAATTGGAGCCATGGGTGCCAAATAGACAAAAGTCAATTGAACAGTTGAGTCGGAGCCAGGGGGACAATTGTTGGCTAAACAGCTCCTGCATCCAATCAGATGCAAGTACTGTTTAGGTATTCTGACAGCTACTAAAGCCTGCTGTCAGATAACAAGACAAGAGCTGGCAGGGTGGATTTGTTCATCTCAGCTGTTCAGCATGGATGGAAGAATCAGTATTTTTTTTGTTTTTTTTAATTCAGTCTGCAGTCTGAACAAAATAAATCTTTCTGTGTATTGCCAGCGTTTATTGTTATACTAATGAATAAGTGGCATTGGGACAGGAAGTGAGAGCGAGTCCCCTCAAACAGACCACAATAAAAGCCTGATAGTAGTTCAAACACATTCCCACCTTTCCGAAACAAGAGCATTTATTTTTGTATTTCCACAGGGGAAATTTTCACTCAGTTCCTGTTCTTGTGCCATCTCCACTCTCTACCAAAACAGAAGTCAAAGGAAGATTCCCCAGCACAACAAAGGTAAAAAAACTAACAGAAGTAAGTCTTCATTAGTGTATCTAAAATAACAATAAAAACGTTGGCCGCAGATGGGCTTTCATTTCTAAAGAGGAGTTGTAAAGTACATTTTTTCATAAGTTAAAAATAATACAAATGTTATGTAGCGGATGACATTTTGGACACACATGTACATTTTTTTTGCCTCAGAACAATAGGGGTTCTGAGGGTTAATTGTGTAGGTCGGCCTTAACACCAGTCTGGCCAGACTGTGTTTGGAAGTTCTGCCTGGTCATGTGGACGGTGAGGTGCACATGACAGGCCAGAACCAGGTCTGGTTGAATGTTTAGGTATCAGCCTTCTCGGAGCTAATCAGTGGGAGTGTCGGGGCCTGCTGAGGAATCTGGGAAGGGGTACTTAAGGGGTGTGGGTCACGTGTTCAGGGAGAGGACTTCGTGAGACCCGTGGGGTCTGGTCTGGTTCCAGGACTGGGGTAGCCATGTGAGGGGTCCTGGTTACGAGGGGTTCGACATCCCACAACATGTTCCTGTTGATGGCCCCTGATAGACCTGCCTGGTTTGGGGGAGGGATCCGTCTGTTCCCGAGTCTCGGTCGGACCCGGCTGGTCCGAGGCGCAGTAACTGAGGGAGGATTCAAGGTGTTCGGGTGTGCTCTCGGCTTGGAGGGACACCACAGCTCGTGGAAGTGACCGGGGGAGGACTCTTTGGAGGAGGGACGGCAAGTGGCATCCTGGGAAGTGCCTGGTTACTGAGTTGGGAAAGACATTGACAAATTCACACTTTTCCAGTACCATTGAGGAGACGGAAAACGTTCCAGGTACTGAGGAAAAAGGTTCCTGTTCACCCTTAGTTGATTGTTCAAGTTTTTAGTCAACGTGCTGACTGCCATGATCTCTGGCTAGAGATCTGTTCAGCCTTGAAGTACCCAGTTGCGAGTGGCTTCTCTCTGGGTGGAAATAGAGACTTTGTTAGACCTGCAGTTCAAGGTGCCTGAGTTCTTCACCCCTGTCCTCTGTTCCCTAAGAGACTCTGTTATTGAAGTGGTTGCTGCAAAATAAAACCTTTTAAAGAGGACTTCTTCTGTGTCAGTGTTCAAGTCGTTGGGTATCAACCCTGGGAACCCCTAGAGGTGGAAGAGCAGGCCAAGAGAAGGTAACTGGTAGGCCCAATAAGTCAAGGCCGCCCTGCAACGGGTTATGGCCGCTACATTATACTTGCCTGCTCTGTGTAGGGGTATTGCAGAGAGCGGCCCCAAACCTCCTCTTCTGGGGTCCCCCACTGCTGCTTTCTACTTCTCCTCTGTTCCGTGTGGCACCTTATGAAACCTCTTATTATGGGGCAGACATATGAGCGTGTACGCTCGGTCCCGCCCCTGCTCTTCTCACAAGTTTTGACTTTGGCAGCAGGTGCCAATGGCTCCTGCTGCTCTCAGGCAAGCGTGTGAGAGCCTTTGAGAGTGGAGGGGAGATCTGTATCCGGCATAGAATGCATTAAAGGGTAACTTTACTCTAAAGGTTACGTTCTGCTTTATGTCCTCCTCCTCTTTTCCTCTAACCCTATTGGCCATTTTTTTTTGGGGGGGGTACCTAGATTTGTCAGTTTGAAGTAGTTGACATTCTTAGACAGGCTGAAATTTGCATGAAGACTGCCCTAGGTAACGTTCTGGGGCCAGGAACAATAAGATGGGGGGGGGGGGGGGGGGTTGATAGATGATGCTGGACATCCTCCAGCCAGGAAATTAAGTTCTGCCTGACTTTCTGAAGCTTCTAATGCACACTGTGAGAAGTTCACAGCAAGCTGAGAAATCAGAGTAAGCAATGTCAGAGACGAGTCTGTACAATGATGCAAGACTAAGGGTAATGCCGGAGTTCAGCTTTAATACATAGAATTTTTTATGCATTCCAGAAAATAGTAGCAAAACTTCCTGTTCTGCAGTATAACTTTATTATTACAACACCAACTGCAAAAACACCTCCCTCTGACGTGTGTCACCCCCAACATTACCTAAGTGTAGAGCTCTGAAGGAAGTGAAGCTTGTCAGGGGGAGGTTGTGTTTGGAGTTGTACTAATAAAGTTACTGGAACCAGAGTGCAGCTACTACTTTCTGGAAGTGTGCATGGTCATCTGGAATGAGCAGGTGAAGGCCGGCACCCAAGATGGAGGAGACGCAGCATGGTTTAGCCTGGAGTGGGGGTGCACAGGCAGCATAAGTTCACTTTTTCTCAAAGTATACTTATCTTAAGTTTAAGGGTTAGCTTCAGAAGTAGACTTTTGGGTTACATTGGATGAGACACTATATTGCCAAACTCGCTCATCCATGTCTTTATGGACCTTGCTTTGTGCACTGGTCCAAATCATTTGGTGAGCTGGATCATGCTGTGGGGATGTTTTTCAGAGATTGAGCTTGGTCCCTTTGTTCCAGTGAAGAAGGGGACTCTTAAGGTGTCAGCATACCAAGACATTTTGGACAATTTCATGCTCCCAATTTTGTGGGAACAGTTTGGGGGTGGCTCCTTCCTGTTCCAACATGACTGCACACCAGTGCACAAAGCAAGGTCCATAAAGACATGGATGAGTGAATTTGGGGTGGTTGGAGGAAATTGACTGGCCTGCACAGAGTCCCGACCCCAATCCGATAGAACACCTTTGGGATGAATTAGAGTGGAGACTACGAGCCAGGCCTTCTCATCCAATACCAACGCCTGACCTCTCAAATTTGATTCTGGAAGAATTGTTAATAGTCCCATAGACACACTCCTAAACCTTTTGGACAGCCTTCCCAGAAGAGGTGAAGCTGTTATAGCTGCAAAGGGTGGGCCAACTAAATATTGAACTCTACCGACTAAGACTGGGATGCCATTAAAGTTCATATGCGTGTAAACGCAGGCATCCCAATATTTTTGACAATATAGTGTATACTCAAAATGTAAAGATATGCTATCTAAGGGAATATCTACTAAGGTTAATCATATTTAAGCAATAACCTGAAAACTTTGCCTTTTAACTGAAACTCCTCCTGGGAAATAGCAGTATACTTCCTGTCATGTGACTATGCCTGTAGCTTCATAGCTGCATATCTACAACGTGAGATTATCCAAGTCAGGGATTTTGTAACCCTTTTATGATTACAAACCTCTAATGTCCCATTACCCCTTTGCTGCACATTTAAAACCCTTAACATAACAAGTCCTATTAGGTACCAGGGTGACTTCAGAGTATGTCATTGGCATAGTTTTACTTTACATATTGGCAGATACTGTAGTAACACAATCATTATAATAAAGTTATAAGGATTGTGTCATATTGAAAAAAAATTTAAATAAAAATTGCATGTCACAAATGCACAAGCTAGGTACAATAAATGTCTATTGTTGTTTGTATGCAATATAACCATGGAACTGTAGGAATATGGGTATACATACTCTAAATTTAGAACCCCTGATCTAAGGCATAGACTACCTCTGATGACTGCTATTCACATGAAATTTGGAGTGAGAAATGGTAATGCTACAATGGTACTGCTCGATGCTCTTCTGAGGATCTGCTTGTAGTCAGGTGTAGGCTGAACTATTTCCTCAAACCCGGAGGTGGCACTGTTCCATTTTTCCAGGCTTGCAGGAGCCCATTGAGGAATAAGTGTCTCCTGCTATAGACACCATGCAGTTATCTTGGGGAGGACAGCAATCCGATTGGATACAGAAGTTCTGCAAGATTTTGTTGGCTATCTTGACTGGGGATTCCATACATAGTGGAATTCTGTATCATTTGGGGTGCCCACCATGTAGGAGGGCTGGAAAGCTGCCTTTCTTATAAACATTACTTTATCTACAACAGCCATTCTCAACCAGGGTTCCGTGGAACCATGGGGTTCCTCCAGAGGTTGCTAGGGGTTCCTTGAGCTGTGGCTGATGAACCACCTTTTTGATGGTGGCTACATTGTCCAAGGTTCAGCATCACTTAGCAAAGCCATCAGCATGACACCAAATATACGTTTAGCTGTCTTTAAGGGTGGCATTCTGAGCACCATTTTAAGGGGAACATTCTTCCTATTGACCACCAGTATAAGGGGCATTGTTCTATTGATGAATTGGTTTTAGTAAGGGTTCCTCAAGACTTGAAAATAATTTTTGGGGTTCCTCTAGGGTTAAAAGGTTGAGAAAGCCTGGCCTACAACATACTATATGTAGTACCAATGCTATACCTGCCTAGATTATGCCTATTTAATTAATATGCATACAGTGTTCAAATAACTGTGATGGTTCCTCTCAGTCTCCAGGTAAACTGACTAGGCCCTGCCTACATGCTGAAGAGGAAGTTGTACCGGTAAATCTGCAGTGCATGGAACTCCATGCTTCTGGCTCTGTCAGTCTATGTTTTCTCCATCTCTTGTTGATTCTTGACCAAATTCCCACCAGTAATCAAATCATTATTCATCAGGGGTCAGATCTGAGATTAGAAAGTAAAACTCTGTTCCTCCACCTCCATGGACATCTCCAGAGACACAGTGCACAACGTAATAGAAGGTCAGTGCTATGTTTATAGATCAGATGCTGCAAGGCTATAGTAAAGGATAGTGATGGCGAAACTTGGCACCCCAGATGTTTTCAAACTACATTTCCCATGATGCTCAACTACACTGCAGAGTGCATGAGCATCACGGGAAATGTAGTTCCAAAACATCTGGGGTGCCATGGTTCGTCATCTCTGCTATAGGCTATACTGGTTCTTTGACCTTGACTTGACTATTTTGGTGCAGAGGTTCCACAGCACAGATCCTTTTTAATTTCTGAAATATGTTCAGATTGGAGGTTAAATTATAAAGTTAGATCTAAGGTTAGTTTATCACTTACTTTTCATATGTGACAAATTCAGTTTCACAAATTTCATTCATTTAATCAATTGCACACAAACCTATCATACTTACAGTATTTCATTTTTCTGTAAACTGTATGTGTTGCTGAATAACTAGTTAAGAGTAAAGCTTACAGTGACTGAAACCACTGGCAGAAGAGTGTTTATTACTCTGATGGGTTGCCAGGCCCACAGATATCCCGCTGGTGTACAAGGGCTTGCATTCCATTACCTTTGCCCCTCCTGGGCATTTTAAATACAATGTTCTTTATCTTTAAGTCTATACTGTATCTAGAGAGGGTGAAAGAGCACTCTATTATGAACATGTCGGTCAGATCATAGACATATATAGTTCCATTTTTGTATAGACTTTAATAGAATTTCCCACTGCTTTTGTCTGTTATCCCTGAAAGCCTGGACAAAGCATGCGGTTAATGCAAAAAAAAAAAAAATATATGAATGTGTGCCAGGGTATGGCACGTTTTTTAGTCTATGAATTTAGTAAGCCATGGTAATGCTTTCACCTCAAACAAATGCGTATCATTTATAACTGGAGATCAAATGAACTTTTCATCTAAGCTGTGATCTCCGAATCCCGACAACAGTGCAGGTAAATAACACTGGCAGGTGTTTGAATTGTAAATGGTGTATAGGGCCTTTTGTGTCTTATCTGCTCAATTGTGACTTTAAATTGTAACTTTTCAAGGGAACACCAGAAAAGCCTTACTTAGGGCAAGTAAGAGTCAGATTCTCTGTCAGGTTTGAATTGCTGAGTATCCTGTTTGTACTTCTAAGAGGAGACTTTAACTCCCTAGGTGTCACTAGGACAGGAAGTAAAGGCAAATCTCCCATATGGGGATGCAGACAATAAAAAAACTGCATGAAGGTAAAAAAACCTTCTTGATGTAGCAGCCCCAAAGCCTCCCCAATACTTATATGAGCCCCATCACGATCCAGCCATGTTCACGAGAGCCTCAGCTCCCCAGAGAATCTCCAGGGGCCTTCCAGGGACTCTCCAGGGGCTCTCCAGGGACTCTCCCTCCTCAATGACTGAGACAGCAGCTAGAGCCATTGACTCTCACTGCTGTCAAATACAGCAATGGGGGCCAATGAGGAGAGAGAGGGGGCAGGCTTGAGCCATTGCTCTGTGTGTGAATGGGAGCTTGGGTATCCCAATTGCAAGCTGGTTGCTCTGGGGGCACTTGACAGAAGGGAGGGGCCAAGAGCACTGGTGGGGACCTGTGAAGAAGAAGATCGGGGCTGCTCTGTGCAAAACCACTGCACAGAGAAGGTAAGTATAACATGTTTGCTGTTTTTTGTTTTGTTTTTTTGCCTTTAACCACTTAACAACCGGCCCATAGCCGAATGACGGCTACAGGGCGGTTGTTTAACTCTAGGAGGCCGTCATATGAAGTCATCCCAGAATTCTGCTCTCGCGCGCCCCCTGGGGCACGCACTCGAGAGCTTCCGTGACCGACAGGTCCACAGGACCCGGCGCATCACGGATCACGGTAAACGGCTGCTCATCGCGGCCGTTTACCACATGATCGCTCCGTCAAATGATGGAGTGATCACTTGTAAATCATGTTATGACGCCGGTTCCTCCCTCCCCCTCTCTGTACCGATCGGTACAGCGGAGGGGGAAGAGATCGGTGTCAGCAGCGCTGTGGGCTGCATCTGCAGTGCCCACATCGCTGCTCACCGAAATTTAACCCCTCAATTCCCTGCCATTACTCTGCAATACCCTGCAATACTCTGCAGTACCAGCAAATACTCTGCAATACCCACAAATACTCTGCAATACCCGCAAATACTCTGCAATACTCTGCAAATACTCTGCAATACCCACAAATACTCTGCAATACTCTGCAACACCCGCAAATACTCTGCAGCACCCGCCAATACTCTGCAATACTCTGCAATAACCTCCAATACTCTGCAATGCCCACAAATACTCTGCAATACTCTGCAATACCTGAAAATACTCTGCAATACCCGCAAATACTCTACAACACTCTGCAACACCCGCAAATACTCTGCAACACCCGCCAATACTCTGCAACACCCGCCAATACTCTGCAATACCAGCTTATAATCTGCACTACCCTCCAATACTCTGCAGTACCCGCCAATACTCTGCAGTAAAATTCCAGCCAATACTCTACAATACCCTGCCAATACTCTGCAATACCCTGCCATAAATTGCCATACTCAGAGACACCCAGCCATACTCGGAGATACCCTACAATACCCAGCCATAGTCGGTGATACCCTGCAATACCCAGCCATAGACATCCCCCCCTCCCGCCGCCCTCCGGTGCTTCTACCGACTCGCCAATACGATCAAAGACAGAATCTTTTTTTTATTTTTTTTTATTTCAGGCTTTCCAGCCTAGAGGTGAGATGTGGGGTCTTATTGACCCCATATCTCACTGTAAAGAGGACCTGTCATGCCATATTCCTATTACAAGGGATGTTTACATTCCTTGTAATAGGAATAAAAGTGCTCAAAAAAATTATTTTTGGGGAAAAAAATGTCAAACTAAAATAAATAAAGTAAAATGAACAATAAAAAAAAAAATGTTTAAAGCGCCCCTGTCCCCATGTGCTCGCATGTAGAAGCGAACGCATACGTAAGTCCCGCCCACATATGAAAACGGTGTTCAAACCACACATGTGAGGTATCGCTGCGAACGTTAGAGTGAGAGCAATAATTCTAGCCCTAGACCTCCTCTGTAACTCAAAACATATAACCAGTAAAAAAAATGTAAAGCGTCGCTTATGGGTATTTTTAAGTAGCGACGTTTGGCGCCATTCCACGAGCATGTGCAATTTTGAAGAGTGACATGTTAGGTATCTATTTACTCAGCATAACTTCATCTTTCACATTATGTAAAAATTGGGCTAACTTTACTGTTTTTTTTTTTAAGCACAAAACAGTTTTTTTTCCCCAAAAAAAAGCATTCGAAAAATTGCTGCGCAAATACTGTGCGAGATAAAAAGTTGCAATGACCACCATTGGATTCTCCAGGGTGTTTGCTAAAAAAACATTTAGAATGTTTTGGGATTCTATGTAATTTTCTAGCAAATAAATGATGATTTTTTGGAAAAAATTTATGAAGAAAAAATTACTAATCTGCTAAATTTTATAACAGAAACAAAGAAAAATTCATTTTTTTACAGAATTTTCTGTATTTTTTTCTTTTATAGCACAAAAAATAAAAAACCGAGCGGTGATTAAATACCACCAAAAGAAAGCTCTATTTGTGTGAAAAAAAGGACAAAAATTTCATATAGGTCCAGTGTTGCATGACTGAGTAATCAAAATGTGAGAGCACCGAAAGCTGAAAATTGGTCTGGTTATTAAGGGTGTTTAAGTGCCCAGTGGTCAAGTGGTTAATATCACTTTAAGCGTTTCACACTAGAATATAAGTGATTGTTTCAGGCAGCAATGTAGAGTGTACTGTTAGAATGTCACCAATTCAAGTAAATTATGTTTACAGAGACTGTGTCACCAGGGAAGGACTGTGCTGGGCTCAGGAGGGGCATTTGCCCCCCCCCCCCCCCCCAGGCCATGACTAAGAAGGTATGTTGGGCTGGTAGCCCTGGTTGAAGATATTTCATTATTCATGCATCATTTATGGTAGGAGCTGCAGTAAGGCAGGCCATAGATTACATTAGTTTGGTGAAAGGAAAGAAAATTACTAGATTCCCTCATTAACACAGTTAGTGTCGATGGGGAATACCTCCAGCAGCGCTATTGTGTTCTGCTGGCAAGGAGCAGGGGGAGCCCTCTCTGCCTGCAGAACACAATGATTTGTGTTGCCGGCTATGGCCCAAGACATTAATCGTTTGGAGAAAAACAGAACAGGCTGGTTGTACACACGTTGATAGATAGTTTGACTTGTCTACAGCCAGGGTGCCCATACATGGATCGACATTTGGCTGGTCCCTAATCAATGTATGGCTGGCGTCAGTGATATATTATAGGCATTATAGGGCTATCTGATCCCCATTCAGACCTACAGTCCCAGTGTCTGGTGGAGGGAGGGTTTCTAGCACCAACTTCCTTTGCAACTCTGAGATATCATGTGACTAAATGTTGAGAGCTGCAAAGGAAGCTCATGTTTTACAATGTGAAAGGGTGTACCACAATACATCATGTTCTTTAGAAAAATACACTTTTCACCATTCCCACAATTATTGCAACACCATGGCACTCTTATCATGGTAAGCTTAGCCAGCAGAAATACAACCCTTCTGTAAAAGGGCTACTTGGTTGTGTTTGACCCCAGGCTTAAGGTTTTCAGTCCTCCTCTGTGTGTCATTTTGCCTATCTATAGCACAGTTTCAAAAATGATCTTAGATCTCCCCTTCCTGACCCACTTATAGTCACATTTACTGCAATCCCCCACCGCTGCATTGCTGTGCAGGCCTAACACTGTGTAAGGCCCTGTGGAGGATGTTGAAGCTATGCAGGGCTGATTATGCCACTCCCTCACTTAAAGGAGAAGTACAGTCAAAGCTAGTTTGTGGATCACAGGAGTGCAGTTTGTTCTGCACTCCTGTGACCAATTTTCAGCAGAGCCTTGATGTCACAGAGCCGGCTTGGAGAAAGATTGCAATCATATGGTCGGGATCCACCCAGATGCCTAGTAGTGATGGACGAACTTCCGACGGGACGTTTCGCGAACGCGAAACGCGAACGGACACAAACGTTCGCGAAAACGACCGTTCGCCGCGGGCTCCATTGACTTCAATGGGAGGCGAATTTCGCAAACCTTTAGGTCGAATTTGCGGCCACGGGGTAATTATTAGGGGGTAGCACGTAGTCCCACCACCTGGACAATAGCATAATACATGTATGAGGTGAATTTGGGATCGATAACTACAAGCATTTTTTTTTTATTTGGGAAATTGTTCTGACAATTCAGGACTATGGAGCTAATGAAGGCAATGGAGGAGAGGGAAGGTCAGGGACCAGGGTAGGCAAACAAGAGGGTGCAGGAGATACAGAGCACTGACAGCAGCACCGTAATACAGAGCACTGACATCAGCACCGTGACATACAGCGCTGACAGCAGCTCCGTGACATACAGCGCTGACAGCAGCTCCGTGACATACAGCGCTGACAGCAGCTCCGTGACATACAGCGCTGACAGCAGCTCCGTGACATACAGCGCTGACAGCAGCTCCGTGACATACAGCGCTGACAGCAGCTCCGTGACATACAGCGCTGACAGCAGCACCGTGACATACAGCGCTGACAGCAGCTCCGTGACATACAGCGCTGACAGCAGCTCCGTGACATACAGCGCTGACAGCAGCTCCGTGACATACAGCGCTGACAGCAGCTCCGTGACATACAGCGCTGACAGCAGCACCGTGACATACAGCGCTGACAGCAGCTCCGTGACATACAGCGCTGACAGCAGCTCCGTGACATACAGCGCTGACAGCAGCTCCGTGACATACAGCACTGACAGCAGCTCCGTGACATACAGCGCTGACAGCAGCTCCGTGACATACAGCGCTGACAGCAGCACCGTGACATACAGCGCTGACAGCAGCTCCGTGACATACAGCGCTGACAGCAGCTCCGTGACATACAGCGCTGACAGCAGCTCCGTGACATACAGCGCTGACAGCAGCTCCGTGACATACAGCGCTGACAGCAGCTCCGTGACATACAGCGCTGACAGCAGCTCCGTGACATACAGCGCTGACAGCAGCTCCGTGACATACAGCGCTGACAGCAGCACCGTAAGCAGCCCCAGGAGGAAGTCAGCACAGCACAGGGATGGTGTGATCCCCTCATAATAAGAACCCCCAGGAGGAAGTCAGCACAGCACAGGGATGGTGGGAGCCCCTCATAATAAGAACACCCAGGAGGAAGTCAGCACAGCACAGGGATGGTGGGAACCCCTCATAATAAGCAGCCCCAGTAGAAATATGACACCGCTCAACCTCTTCAAAGAGGAGGGTAGGGGCATATAGTACGGTGTGCTTTTTTGGGTCAGGGAAGTGAGCCAAATGAATTAAGAAGGTCTGTGTGCTTGATTCCAAAAATTGTTTATAGACATATACATGGTCTACTGATCACATGTGTTGAATTCCTCCGAGATCCATGCCTCATTCATTTTTAGAAATGTGAGGTAGTTAACACTGTCGTGAGCTAGGCGAGTACGCTTATCGGTCACAATCCCCCCTGCTGCGCTGAACGTCCTTTCGGACAGGACACTGGATGAGGGGCAAGCCAACAGTTCGATTGCAAATTGGGCAAGCTCTGGCCAGAGGTCAAGCCTGCCCACCCAGTAGTCTAGGGGTTCATCACTCCTCAGAGCGTCCACATCGGCCGTTAACCCAATGTAGTCGGACACCTGACGGTCTAGGCGTTCCCTGATGCTGGATCCGGATGACACCTGTCGATGGGTCGGCTGAAAGAATGACCTCATATCCGAAGTCACCAACACATCTTCAAACCGGCCTCTTCTTGCAGGCGCTGTTGGATTGGTACCCGCAAATCCTTCTCTGGGAGTGGGAATTGCTCCTCTGCCAGCGCACGCAAAAGCAGAATGCAGCATTTCTCGAAGCAAGGCCTGGAAGTGCTGCATTCTGACAGCCCTCTGCGACGGCGGTAACATTTCCGCCATTTTGTGTTTGTACCGGGGATCTAAGTACGTTGCCACCCAGTACTGGTCCTTGACCCTCATGCTTTTTATACGGGGGTCCCTATTAAAACACTGGAGCATGAAGGCCCCCATTTGCACTCAAGCGGAAGGTATGTGGTGGTGGTGGTGTTGTTGGTGGTAGTGTCTTTGGGGGTGCACATAGCAGAGAGTGAAGAAGAGGGTGCAGATCGAGAGGATGAGGAGGGTGCAGAAGAATAAGGCTGAGTGAGCCACTCAACCAAGTCTGGTGCGTCCTTTAAAGTAATTGAACGCACCTTCTGCAACTTCCCACTTTGGCTCAAGGCTGTTGCTCCTGCCCTACCCCTACCACCCCTGCGGAAGGGCCTGCCTCTTCCTCTGCCTGTCATTTTTTAAATCACCCTGTGACAAAACTCTTAGTCCCTATACCGCTGAAGGACTGCTGCAGTATAGGGCAGCGGTCAGCAGTAGTGCACGTCAACCCTATGTATTGTGGACCGATAGCGGTCCTTACAGAACAGCAGACTGTACTGCACTCAGGCCTATGTACCGTAGCACCCTATACCAAGTTACCAGTCCTTATAAAAACTTTTGTGGACCAAGCAGGTTGTGTGTTAGTGTTTAGCAGACTGTGCGTCAGTCCCTATACCGCTGAAGGACTGCTGCAGTATAGGGCAGCGGTCAGCAGTAGTGCACGGCAACCCTATGTATTGTGGACCGATAGCGGTCCTTACAGAACAGCAGACTGTAACGCACTCAGGCCTATGTACCGTAGCACCCTATACCAAGTTACCAGTCCTTATAAGAACTTTTGTGGACCAAGCAGGTTGTGTGTTAGTGATTAGCAGACTGTACGTCAGTCCCTATACCAATGAAGGACTGCTGCAGTATAGGGCAGCGGTCAGCAGTAGTGCACGGCAACCCTATGTATTGTGGACCGATAGCGGTCCTTACAGAACAGCAGACTGTACTGCACTCAGGCCTATGTACCGTAGCACCCTATACCAAGTTACCAGTCCTTATAAAAACTTTTGTGGACCAAGCAGGTTGTGTGTTAGTGTTTAGCAGACTGTGCGTCAGTCCCTATACCGCTGAAGGACTGCTGCAGTATAGGGCAGCGGTCAGCAGTAGTGCACGGCAACCCTATGTATTGTGGACCGATAGCGGTCCTTACAGAACAGCAGACTGTAACGCACTCAGGCCTATGTACCGTAGCACCCTATACCAAGTTACCAGTCCTTATAAGAACTTTTGTGGACCAAGCAGGTTGTGTGTTAGTGATTAGCAGACTGTACGTCAGTCCCTATACCAATGAAGGACTGCTGCAGTATAGGGCAGCGGTCAGCAGTAGTGCACGGCAACCCTATGTATTGTGGACCGATAGCGGTCCTTACAGAACAGCAGACTGTACTGCACTCAGGCCTATGTACCGTAGCACCCTATACCAAGTTACCAGTCCTTATAAGAACTTTTGTGGACCAAGCAGGTTGTGTATTAGTGTTTAGCAGACTGTGCGTCAGTCCCTATACCGCTGAAGGACTGCTGCAGTATAGGGCAGCGGTCAGCAGTAGTGCACGGCAACCCTATGTATTGTGGACCGATAGCAGTCCTTACAGAACAGCAGACTGTACTGCACTCAGGCCTATGTACCGTAGCACCCTATACCAAGTTACCAGTCCTTATAAGAACTTTTGTGGACCAAGCAGGTTGTGTGTTAGTGTTTAGCAGACTGTGCGTCAGTCCCTATACCGCTGAAGGACTGCTGCAGTATAGGGCAGCGGTCAGCAGTAGTGCACGTCAACCCTATGTATTGTGGACCGATAGCGGTCCTTACAGAACAGCAGACTGTAACGCACTCAGGCCTATGTACCGTAGCACCCTATACCAAGTTACCAGTCCTTATAAGAACTTTTGTGGACCAAGCAGGTTGTGTATTAGTGTTTAGCAGACTGTGCGTCAGTCCCAGCAGACTGTAACGCACCCAAGCCTATGTACCGTAGCACCCTAGACAGACCAAGTTACCAGTCCTGATAAAGAGCTTTGTGGAACAAGTGAGTTGTGAATGATTAGCAGACTGCAGCAGAAGGGCAGCAGTCAAGTATAATATTCTTTCTATATTTGGAAGAAAGAATATTATACGTGTACAAGCCTATTACCGTACCACTGATACCAGTCCTGAAAAGAACCTTTGTGGAACTAATAGTAACAGCAAGTCTTTAAAATTATCCTCACTGCCTGACACACTGCTTCCTGCCTGTCCCTATACAAATTGGCAAAAAAGAGTAGGCTGGAACGATTAGCTGGAACAGCTCTTTTGTGGACCTGATAGTAACAGCTAATGATGATGATGATGATGATGATGAAGAAAGACTAATCTGGCTGAGCTGTCCCTAAAATAGCAGCATACAGCGCTCTGTCCCTTTATCTAAACTGACAAAAGAAACTCAGGCTGCTGACCTAACACCTATACCAGTCCTGAAAAGAACTTTTGTGTACCAAATAGCTAGCGTTTTCTCTGTCCCTACTCCACACAGGATCCTTTCCCTACAGTGACAGAAGAAAGAATGTAAAATGGCCACCGGATCGGGTGTATTTATAGGTTAGGGGGAATGTCCAAGTGTCCATGAGCTGTCATGTCTCAATTGGTTGTCCTGTAACACATGATAAACGTGTCACGAAAGGTTAAAGTTCTTGTATACATTAAACACGTAAGTCCGCCGGGGCGAACGACGGAAAAAGGCGTTCGAACCCGCGGACGGCGAAAGTCGGAAATTCGCCGCGAAACGACCGCCGGGCGAAACGTTCGTCCATCACTAATGCCTAGACCAACTCTCGGCTCAGCCTCTCAGCTAGAGCCTGAGCCAGCTGATCTCACCCCCTCCACAGCCCAGCGCTCCAGTGAGCACGGGGGGGGGGTTCAGGGTAGAGAGCCCGATGACTGACAGTCAGAACTGAGTGATCGGCGGTGTTTGATCGCTCAGTTCTCAATCTTAAAGCCGGCGGGAGACAGATGCAGCATCGGTCCAATGATTTTTTTTTTTTTTAGAAATATTATTTCTAAAAAAATTGCCAAACTTCTCTTTTAAGTAACAGCGTTCATAGTGTGGCCATTGATCACTCAGGTTTAAACTGTAAATGAAAAAAATCATTGGACCGATGCTGCATCTGTCTCCCGCCGGCTTTAAGATTGAGAACTGAGCGATCAAACACCGCCGATCACTCAGTTCTGACTGTCAGTCATCGGGCTCTCTGCCCTGAACCCCCCCCCCCCCCCCGTGCTCACTGGAGCGCTGGGCTGTGGAGGGGGTGAGATCAGCTGGCTCAGGCTCTAGCTGAGAGGCTGAGCCGAGAGTTGGTCTAGGCATCTGGGTGGATCCCGACCATATGATTGCAATCTTTCTCCAAGCCGGCTCTGTGACATCAAGGCTCTGCTGAAAATTGGTCACAGGAGTGCAGAACAAACTGCACTCCTGTGATCCACAAACTAGCTTTGACTGTACTTCTCCTTGTACACACGGTCGGAGAATCCGTCGGAATGTGTCCTATCGGACCGTGTCGTCTGATAATCTGACTGTGTGTGGTATGCATCGGACTGATTCCGTCGGAATATCCGTCGGACCCAATTTTCCAACATGTTGGAAATATTTCCCGACCAACTGGGCTGGTCGGACATACTCCGATCATGTGTAGAGAATTTTGATCGGACCAAGTGCCACGCATGCTCAGATCAAATTCCTACATCAAAGCTATTGGCTACTAGCCTGAATGTAGTCCCAACTACGTCATCACGTTCTGAAAGATCGGATTTTTCAACAACTTAGTCCGACCGTGTGTATGCAACAGTTTCGGACAAGATCCGACGGACAAAATCCGACTGAGAAAATCCGACGGATTTGGTTGTCGAAATCTCAGACCGTGTGTACAGGGGCTTAATTGGAGGAGGTTGCATGTTCTCCAAGACTTAGAATTTGCAAGAGATTTGACAGAGCCATGGAGTGACAAGGGAACATGGGGATGATGAGTAGGGATGGGCCGAACAGACCCCTGTTAGGTTCGCACCAGAACTTCCAAACACCAAGAAAGTTTGGACCCAAATAACAAACCCCATTTAAGTCAATGGGACCCGAATGTCAAAAATCAGAAGTGCCCATTTTGAAGGCTTATATGCAAGTAATTGGGCATACAATGGTTATAGGGGTCCGGGTCCTGCCCTGGGGGACATCTATCAATAAAGAATACATTTGTGAAAATTGTAATTTTTAAATGAGCAGTGATTTTTTAGATTTTTAAAGTGAAAGCCTAAAAATGAAAAAATCCTTCCAATATAGTGCCTGGGAGGTCCCCTTAGTCTATCTGTAAAGTGGCACATCTGTACCATGTCTAAAATCTGCTGCAGCAATAATTGCATTTATAAAGTAAAAAAAATTGAAATTTTCCCTCCAAGCTGGCTTTATTTTACCCAGCAACAGCTGTGGAGCCAGTGTGTATGATGAGGCAATGCATTGTGGTTGGTTTGGAGGGGGGGGGGGGACAAATGATCGAACCGCTGCAAACGCTGCAAAATCGTGGTAAATTCGCACGATTTTCTGCTTGAAAACGCCGCGCTCAGGTGTGAATGCAGCCTAAAGCTACAAATCACTCAGGTGTGAATGAGGCCTTAAAGCGGATCTCTACTGCTTCTGAGCACCACAAACCAAATAAACTATTTTATTCATTTTTAATATTCAAAGCAAACTCCCCCAACCATCCATGTCTCTATGCTTTATTTTGTTGAGAAATCACTCTGAAAAACTCCCCCCTTCCATCCATCTGCCCTTAGCTCAAGCATGCATTCAGGAGAGTGTGCTTAGCTGAGAAAGCCCCTCCTCCTGCCCTCCCCTTCTGATGACTCCTGAGATGTATGACATCATTTGCCTAGGCATGTAAACCAGGAATTAACTGAAGAAATGTAAAACAAAAGTAAAAATAAAGTAAATATGATATTCTTTCCTATTTACTAATGCTAGCAGCATGCAGATTAAACACAATCAGTGTTGATTGGGAGAGTGAAGCTCCTCTTTAAAGAGATTCTAACACATTGGGGTTCATTTACTAAAGGCAAATAGGCCTGTGTACTTTGCAAAGTGCGGTTGCACTCTGCAAGAGCAGTTGCTCCAGAGCTTAGTAAATGAGGGGAAGCTCTGCTGACTTCCATCATCCAATCATGTGCAAACAAAAATATTTTTTTTTATTGCCCTTGCATGTGATTGGGTATTCCTTGCAAAGTGAGGCTTTACCTCATTTACTAAGCTCTAGTCTAGAGGAACTACACTTTGCCAAGTGCACAGCCTATTTGCCCTTTGTAAATCAACCCCATTGTTCTGAACGGGTATCATGGCGGAGTCTTTTTAAACAGCTTCCTCCGATATCTACAATGAATTACTCCACAATTATTCTCATTACCATATTATTTGTTTCTGTCCTTTGCCAACCAGATTGTAATGAGACCTGGACAATAGATAACCGCAGAAAAAACACAAGGATGATGTCTTATTAAAGGAGATTTTACTGAGTATGTTCCTTCTATCTGTAACATAGTCAATAAACCACTCATCTCAGGCTCCGAGGAAAATGATACTTTTTATTTGCTGGCTTCAACATGCTAACAGTTAAAACATATCCATTACGTGGTTCCTCTTGAATTTTCAGAATTTTTGAACAAATAGAAAACAAGAAAACCTACAGTAACTCTGCCAGTGACAACATACTCTTAATTGACAGGGGAGGTTAATACTAACGCTCAGTCTTTGCTCCAGTTCATCAAAAGTCTCAGACGGAACAAGAAGGCGACGTGTGCAGATTTTTAAACAAGCTAAATGAAAAGTACATACGAATCATTCCAACAGTGAGCAGCCCACCGGCAACAAAAGCACAATCTCCGCTCTATCTTCACCAGCCAGAGCAATTTAGAAGTGGACGCTAGGCCCGCTCTTAACCCTTTTGCAGCAGTACAAAAAGCCTCAAATGAAAGTTCTAGACATTCTAAGATGCGGTTTGGTTGATATAAATGAGAGATGGAAAGGCATCTCCTACTGAAGCGCTATATTCACAGCTGAAACAGGTAATTGGCAATCTTATATTGGGAAGACATATTTTCTTATACAGCTGACTTCCTGACAAGTAATCCCATTAAAGACAACAGCAGTGTCAGCTTTCTTCCCAAACAGTATTTTATTTAGACCTTTCCATAACTTTACAAATCACTGATATGTCACTGAGCTCTAAAGCAGTGCTTTTGTATAGGTTGAGATGATAGAACCAATGTTCTGCAGGCAGGATAAAGCATTTCCTCATCCCCCCCCCCCCCCCCCCCCCCCAGTGATCAGACTGTACCGTTGTCTCTTTAAGGCCGGGTTCACACTATAGCGATGCGGGAACGCCGCGAATCCGCAGTGTTTACCCGCATCGCACACCTCCCGCCGGCAGTTCACACTGCCCTATGCGGACGGCTGGGAGTGTCAATGTTATGTTAATGACACCCCCAGATCCATCGGCATATCGCAGTGCGATCTGCCGACTCGCACAGGAATCGGATCGCATGGTGTGAACCCCCATGCGATCCGATTCTGTTGCGGACCCAAAAAAGTGTCCCGTGCGAGTTTTCTGCGGGAGCGCTGCGAATTCAGCCATACTATCTGTATGGCTGAACTCGCATCGCTACGGAGATCGGATGTGATTTGCTGTGCGAATCACATCCGGATCTCCCCCCGCAGCGGTGTGAACCGGGCCTAAAGCAGCTCACAAGATGAGGGGTGCAGCAGGGGCGGATCTGTGGCAGACATGTATGAACTTGTGTGGACATCACTATTATCCGATTCAATACCGAACACTTTCACCCCCTTCCTGCCCAGGCCAATTTTCAACTTTCAGCACTGTCACACTTTGAATGACAATCGCGCAGTCATTCGATGCTGTACTCAAAATGTTAATCTTTTTTTTTTAGACAGATAGAGCTTTCTTTTGATGGTATTTAATAACCACTGTTGTTTTATGTTTTGCTAAACAAATAAAAGCAAAAAAAAAAATTTGAAAGAAAAAAATGATTTTCTTAGTTTCTGTTACAAAATTTTGTAAATAAGTAATTTTTCTCCTTCACTGATGTGCACTGATGAGGCTGCACTGATGGGCACTGATGAGGCTGCACTGATGGGCACTGATAGGCTAAATTGATGGGCACTGATGAGATGGCACTAATGAGGTGGCACTCATGGGCACTGACGAGGAGGCACTAATATGCAGCACTGTGTGGTGCAGATTCCCCTGCGTCCCAGAGCCACCCCCCACTTCCTGTATTTCCTCCACAGGGGGATATTTCAAGACGGAGAACTGGGGAATGGGCACGTACAGGCATACCCCACATTTAAGTACACAATGAGGTTTATTTACTAAAGCTGGAAAGTGCAACATCAGGCTCACTTCTGCATAGAAACCAATGAGCTTCCAGGTTTTATTACCAAAGCTTAATTGAACAAGCTGTGGTTAGAAGTGCATTGGTTTCTATGCAGAAGTGAGCCTGATTTTGCAGTTTCCAGCTTTAGTAAATAAACCCCATTGTGTACTTAAACGTGAGGTATGTAAATATGTAATTTACTGACCCCTTCCTTTTCTGAAAGAAAACAGTGAGTTATTGATGCCAATCACTCACTGTGTGCATAACTGAAACATAGTAAACTGTGTTTAATACATATTAAAATTTCTAATTACCCGTTTAGAGTGCATGTCTGTATATATATATATATATATATATATATATATATATATATATATATATATATATACAGTATCTCACAAAAGCGAGTACACCCCTCACATTTTTGGAAATATTTTATTATAACTTTTCATGTGACAGCACTGGAGAAATTACACTTTTCTACAATGTAAAGTAGTGAGTGTACAGCTTGTATAACAGTGTACATTTGCTGTACCCACAAAATAACTCAACACACAGCCATTAATATATAAACCACTGGCAACAAAAGTGAGTACACCCCTAAGTGAAAATGTCCAAATTGGGAAAAATTTGCCATTTTCCCTCACCGGTGTCATGTGGCTCATGTTACAAGGTCTCAAGTGTGAATGGGGAGTAGGTGTGTTAAATTTGGTGTTATTGCTCTCACTCTCTCATACTAGTAACTGGAAGTTCAACGTGGCACCTCATGGCAAAGAACTCTCTGAGGATCTGAAAAAAAGATTTGTGTTCTACATAAAGATGGCCTAGGCTATAAGAAGATTGCCAAGACCCAGAAACTGAGCAGCAGCACGGTGGCCAAGACCATACAGTGGTTTAACAGGACAGGTTTCACTCAGAGCAGGCCTTGCCATGGTTGACCAAAGAAGTTGAGTGCACGTGCTTAGCGTCATATCCAGAGGTTGTCTTTGGGAAATAGACATACAAGTGCTGCCAGCATTGCTGCAGAGGTTGAAGGGGTGAGCATCAGCCTGTCAGTGCTTAGACCATACGCAGTACATGCATCAAATTGGTTTGTAAGGCTGTCATCCCAGAAGAATGCCTCTTTTAAAGATGATGCACAAGAAAGCCCACAAACAGTTTGCTGAAGACAAGCAGACTAAGGACATGGATTACTGGAACCATGTCCTGTGGTCTGATGAGACCAAGATAAACGTATTTGGTTCAGATGGTGTCAAGCGTGTGTGGGGCAACCAGGTGAAGAGTACAAAGACAAGTGTGTCTTGCCTACAGTCAAGTATGGTGGTGGGAGTGTCATGGTCTGGGTCAGCATGAGTGCTGCCAGCACTGGGGAGCTACAGTTCATTGAGGGAACTATGAATGCCAACATGTACTGTGACATACTGAAGCAAAGCACAACCCCCTCCCTTTGGAGACTGGGCCATAAGGCAGTATTCCAGCATGATAACAACCACAAATACACCTCCACTGCCTTGCTAAATAAGTTGAGGGTAAAGGTGATGGACTGGCCAAGCATGTCTCCAGACCTAAACCCTATCGAGCATCTGTGGGGCATCCTCAAATGGAAGGTTGAGGAGCACAAGGTCTCTAACATCCACCAGCTCTGTGATGTCATCATGGAGGAGTGGAAGAGGACTCCAGTGGCAACCTGGAAAGCTCTGGTGAACTCCATGCCCAAGAGGGTTAAGGCAGTTCTGTAAAATAATGGTGGCCTTGACACTTTGGGGCCCAATTTGGACATTTTCACTTAGGCGTGTCCTCACTTTTGTTGCCAGCAGTTTAGACATTAATGACTGTGTGTTAACTTTATTTTGCTAAATAAAAAAATTAACATTAGCAGAAACCTGCCAAGTCAGACATATTTAAGAATAATTTCTGATCATCTCTGATCATGGGGTCGGCTTCAGAGCTGTCATGTTTAATCCTGTGATTTTATTTTAATCATTAGTGGAGTTTACCTCGTACATTGACCTAACATCTCCATGTGGCCACATTAGGTCAATGATGGGATGAGCCCCCGCTCCATTACGTATGTGTAGCTGCTGGGCAGGAAATGCCTCGGCTGCAATTGATTGGGCAGCAGTGGGCAGGAGTGACTGCTTCCTTCTATGTTTGGTTTGAACGCAAGTTTGGACCAAACCTGAGCTCATCCCTATTCTGAAGCATGCGCCTTTAAAAACAAGTCAACAATAAGAGCTTCAACATTTCTATACCGGCAGGTTCTTTTTAAAATATAACTCCAGTTTTGTGGGAAAAATAGCAACCTCTCTGGGTGAACTTTGCATATTACAAGGATTTTAGCACAGTTAGATTCAAACTTCTGTTCTAAAGAAACTGCGGTCTTACTTAATTGAATGGACACCTAAGCAATTGTTATAAGAAAATCTGCATTGCCTGCATTAACCCCTGAGCAGAGTGCATACCTATCAATTGAGAAGCATTTTCTTGGGACAGTTTTAAAGCATTTTACCAGATTTGTGTGTATCAAACTTCGGGCATTTATTGCCTGGGATGGCCAACAGAAAAAGTTCTAGAGGAGGAGAGAAGATCTTTAGGCACAAAACTGCAAGCAAAAATACATGAAAATGCACATGTTGCCCTTTTTTCAGGTGTTTCCATTGAAGTGTATAGGGCCAAAAACACCTGGTTCTGTTATTTTCAAACACAATGGGGTAGATTTAATTAATTGGGTGCACTCAAAATCTGGTGCAGCTGTGCATGGTAGCCAATGAGCTTGTAACTTTAGCATGTACAATTAAGCTTTAGCAATAAAACCCGGAAGCTGATTGGTTTCTATGCAGAGTTGCACATGATTTTAGTATATAAACCCCATTGCATCAAGCATGCATGCGACTGTGAACAGGCACAATTATAAACCATGGGATTCTACATGTTGAACGTAGTCAGGTGTTGGGAAACTCACTATTAAATGCTCAATTGTGAATTGGGGCTTAGACCAGTGGTGGTCAACCAACATAATACAGGGGCCTTAAGTAAGGTCCCTGACTTCATCAAAGCATCACTCAAAATATTCAGTGAATATAATGCTACAGAAACCTGTCAGAGACTGTCACCATGGGACAGAGGATGATCAGAGACTGCGAACATGCTGTAAGAATAGTTGGGAGACTAGAAGAATGCTTCGGTAGACAGTAGAAGACTGAATGTACATTGTATGGGACTGTAATAGATCACTGCTTCTACAATCGCTTTACAAATAGATACTTCTGTATTAGTTTTAGTTCTTCCTACACCCCCCCCCCCCCCCTTAAAAATGACTAATTTGAAATTTCTCCCAGCAAATAGGATGTACAGCACTAAAAAAGTAAGATGGTGTTAACCTCCCTGGCGGTGATCCCGAGTCTGGCTTGGGTTGGGATTTCAGTACCATAAGCGGTAACCCCGAGCCAGACTCGGGATCTCATTGATGGATACAGGGAGAAGTTACTTACCTTGTCCCCTGGATCCAGCAATGTCCTCCGCGCTGTGTGATCAAGCTGTCCTCCGCTCGATTCACACAGTGCCCGAGTGCTGCCGAGCTCCATTCCCTGAGTTGTTACGACACACGGGAGCGGAGATCAGCGCCAAATTCAAAAAAGTAAAAACACACAAATCACACACACTACTGTAATCTTACAGATTACAGTACTGTATAAAAAAATTACACATCCCCTTTGTCCCTAGTGGTCTGTCCAATGCCCTGCATGCAGTTTTATATTATAAATACAGTTTTTTCTGCCTGGAATTTGGAGATTGCCCATAGCAACTAAAAAGTGTCCCTTTATGTCAAAAGTGATTTTAGACCAACTAGAAAACAGCGATAATAAATTAGAATCACTTGCAGAATTGAGCGATAGCGATTTGTGGGGAAATTCATCATCAAACACTAAATCTAATGACAGCGACAATTCTGCAAATGAGCAAATTTCAGTGTTTTTGGATTTGATTACATTATTGAATAATTTTTAATATTATTTATTATATTATAAACTTTATCATACCCGGGATGTCTGCTAGACTCTGGTTTGAACAGATTTAAGAGAGTTATTCCTAAGAATTGCAGGCCTACAATATAAAACGCCAAATTTCCATGCAAAATAATTGTACCGCTTTCAGCACCTAAAATCAGAACTAATCATACCGCCAGGGAGGTTAAAGAAATAAACCAAATAATGTAACTACTAGAAGTCCAAAATAATGTGCCTCCTTGTTGTGGATTCCACTTGCTCAGCAGCGGATCGCTCCACTGATCCCCGCTGAGTAGGTGTATGATAGGTTTGTGTCCGCTCACTGTGCAGAGTGGACACAGATACAGCCCCACTCTTCTCTATGGGGGAATGGAATGAAAATGGACAGCCTGTCCATTTCCATCGAATCCTATACGCCAGACAGATGGAAAATAGGACCATGATCCCTCTGTTTTTTGCCGGCAGGATCGGATCGGATCGCATGGCGGCCACAGAGGAGACTGCAAGGTCCAATTAGGTCTGCCTGAAAGACTGACCGGTGGACCTGATCGAATCGCCTGTGTGAAAGGGCCCTTAGACAGCATCTCACCAAAAGTAAAGCTCCCATTTCAAACAGCACCTGGAATATGCCATGTATCTCGGTGCAGTCTTCCAGGATTTTTTTCCCTTGAAAGGCAAAGTGAACTTTTACTTGGACAGGATAGGGAAAACATAGAACCTCTATCGGGGGAGATTAAATACATTAGCCCTTATTATGAAAAAAAGGACTTCATAATTATACCTGTTTGGCATTTTCTTTTGCAATGTTTTTTTTTTTCTGTTCCCATCCCAGAGCTGGGCTTTAAATATACATATATAATTTCTCAATTTCTGTGCAGATACAGGTGTTTTTACATTTTTGTGAATGAGATAAGCGTACTATTCTGTTCACATAAAGCAACTTCTGTATTTTAGATTTACTGCTCTTTTACGGGGTAAGTACAACATTTTTTTTTTCATTTACAAGGAGCCAAATCTAAAATTAAACATCCTGCCTGTTCCCAGAAAAAGTAGAAAATGCCAGGGTTTGTAAGGGTTAGAAAAACAGACAAGACTTCTCCGATATGAAAATATGTTAAAAGCGCAGTTTAGGAGCTCGGCTGGAGTCATCCGTGGGGTGCATATACTAATATGTTTCTGATGTGACTGTTCAAGTCGATTTCCCAGAAGTAAAGACTGATGCTGTCTATTATTAATCAGATCAAACAAGACACCGGGAATGGAAGATAAATGCTCAGTGCCCCCGTCTTTTTAAATTATTTTATATGTAAATGTTGCAAGACCCCATGGTCTGTACAAAAATCCTAGTCTGTGTTTTAGCTTTTTCTTATTACATTACTGCTGCTCATAGTGGTTTTGCCCATTGGCCACTACATCTCTTCAGTTTTGCAGGGACGTAGTGGGGATGTGATGCCAGACAGGTTGAACCACAGTGCACAGGGGAGAGCATCATATACAAGGGGCATCATATACAATGGAAAAGAATCTTTAGCTTCACAAGTTATTGAAGATCAGTGCATGGTGATGGAACTGGTAATGGCTGCTTTGGGGGTGGGGGGGTGGGGGTTGTGTAGTTTCTTTTTGCCACATGGTTTCTTTACAGTAACCCAACTTTCTTGAACTGCATAGGACAAGCATAGGTTTACTTTGAACATTGTTCACAATGAAAATCATTTAGTTTGCACTAATGTATTTATCTATCTTGATATCATTGTTCATTCTGTCAGATTTGTTTCTCAAGCTAATTCTTGACAAAAGGATTTTTTTTTGAATTGCGTTGCTTTTTTCTGATTTGAAGTTAAAATTTTATTGATAAACTTGAAAATACACATTGATATGGTCTTTAATAACTAACAATACTGAACAATATGAACAAATAATGCTTTAATAATAAAATGAATATTGTAACATTTAGATAAATAGAAAAAATATTTTTGTAAATTGCTTGAAACTATCTAGTTAAAAATATAAATATAATATATACAAATATACAACATGCTTAGAAAAAAGAAAAAACTATACGTATGCTAAAGTTTTATATTAACAAAAGAAAGCCTATAAGACATAGCTTACAAATATTGGCAATACCGCCCCTCTGGGGGGGGGGGGGGGGCTGCTGAAATGATCCAGGTGGGTGGTATCCTTAGATGGTATTGAGGGGCATTGAATAAAAGTAAAGTGGCGGTGGAAGCATTATGAAAGAAAAGAAGAGTAGAACTTTTTGGAAAACTGTTCATACATGTTTCATCTGTTGGGTACCATTGAGTTAAAGTTCTAGTGATTACAATATTTCCCAAAAAACACATGAATCGCAAATTACGACTGATCAGCAGGCAAGTCTGCCAACAGGTCTTAAAACTCAACTCGGGGTAAAAAAAAAAACTATCCCTTGCAGTGGGGCTGCACCCACACTGCAAGAGTTAAGTGTTCCTTTTCTCCGGGGTTGGGGATAAACCCTTATATATACCTGAACCATGAAACTGAAACATGGCAAATGACGCTCCCCCACAATCCAGTGGAGAACTGTTCCTGGCATCCTCACATCTAGTGCAGGGCTATGGACGCTGGTCTGGGCTTGATGACATCAGGACTCAAGACTGCTAGAGCACAGGGGGTTCAGCAGCTGCAGGAATCAATCTTGTGCCAAGAGGAGTGGAGGGTCGGGGAAGGATATTTCCTTTCCTCTTTACCCTAGAACGTAGGTAGACATATAGATACATAAAAGTACACAAATTTGTCACTGAATCTTTGTGTTTGTTCACTTAAAGAAGGTACGTTTCCAGGGGGTTTCTGAGTATTTTTTTTCTGAAAAGGGGGGTGGTAGGCCACTGTTGTAAGAGAATTATCTTTGTTGAGTTACTTGCTAAGTGCTTCATATCTAAAGGCATATTGGGGATTGGGGAAGGGCAGAGCAAATTGATTCCTGATCATGTGATTATAGCCGACAGATGCTCATACTTGACATTAACTTGATTATTGACACACAAAAGCGTGATACTACATGAAATGTATCTTGTCCAATTCACGCTCCTAAAAAACAAAAAAGTTCTTAAAACTGTTCTTAGTTGGAAGGCCACGATTTTATTGCTTTATTTAACCTACTATTATTATAAAAATATTGGCAAAAAAAAACTGATAACATTCAGTTGACAACAAAAACCTGTTCAAAGATGAAATGTGAGCACTAAACATTGCACATTGCATAGCTTTAAGGCCTGTCCAACTAGCTGCCCACTGAGGGCATCAATCAGAGACCATTCTACCACTGGCAAGCTAACCCCACCAATAAACTTGTGAAAATAATAACAAAAAATAAGGCAATAACCTGACTGGCAGCTGAACGAGGTTTCAGGTGTGGTTTCAGGTTAGTGTGGCCTCTTCTTGCAACCACTAATTAGTCCCCCGTCTTCTGATCCCCCCTCATTATGCTGAAGCATATCTAAACCCAAAAAACAAAAATGTAATATATTGTAGCTTACCAATCTTTAGATGTGATGACTGCATTCATTTTCACAAGCTGAGAACCTTTTCAGCAAGTAGAGAAAATGCCAGTTGATCTTGCCAGATCAACTTCTGGTGAGCTTAAAAGAAAGCACAACAATTCTTAGCTTTATTGTATAAACTGATAGTCCCATCAATTCACCATGTAATGTGTGACAACCATGGCTTCCTCCATAGATACAGAGGAGAAAAAAAAAAACACAAATACAAAGGAACAGGAAGCGTGTTATTCTCAGGATTACCAGCTGAACACAAAGGGGAAAAAAAGACTACCACCACATCTAAGGACTGGGAGTTGCAATATATTACATTTTTGTTATTGGCTTTAGACACACTTTCAGTGCTAAAACTCAGCATCCTTGAATAGTTAGGGCAAATAGCATGGGTTTTAGAGGTTAGGGGACGCCTAACTTTACTGTATGCTTCTAGCAGTGAGAAGGCCTTTTCACTAGAGATCCATTAATCCAGCAATGCACTGATATCTTCTAGGCTAAGCTCACCTTTCCAGGCAGAATTTCACTTTTCATAACAAATAGAAGCCTTTTCTAATGTCTTTTCTGCCTAAGCCATCCCAAGGTGCTTATCTCTCACTTACCTAGTCCATGGCAGCTTAGAATCTGTGACAAAACAGGTAGAGAGGTAAAAGTCCAACTAGGCTACTGTGAGGGCAGGCAAGGACAGAGAGCTCACCTAGCTCCAAGCTGCAGCAATGTCAAAGGAAAAGATCCATAAGCCACACATCATAAAAACGGACCCATGTGACTAAAGTAAGATGAATGGCAGCCTCAGCCTGGACTCTATCCAGGCCATGCCCCAAACACATTTCATCCTACCCATTGGAGCTTAATTAATGGGGATTATGATCCTGCTTCTGATTAAGCTCCAAGGACGTAGCAAAACATGTTAGGTGCGTGGTCTTGCTGGAGTCTGGGCTGAGGCTGCCATTCATCTCACTTCATGCACATGGGTCTGCTTCATTATGTGTGGCTTATGGATCTTTTCCTTTGACATTGCTGCAGCTTTGAATCTTCACCTCTCTGTTCAAAGTTTTAAAAAATGCATTTTGAGCCCTGACTTCCTGTAGCATCATGTGACCATCCAGGAAACGTCATCTATCATCATGCACTGCCTTACTGCATCACAGAATAGGGGCGTGTTTACCTCTCTGAACCACATCTTCCTCAATATACTACCTCTTTTTTTTTATTTCCACTTACCTTTCTATACACAATCTGATTGTACAATCTCCTTTGGATCAACCATCAGCTATGTAGTGCAAGGGCCTCCCTGATTTGATACAAATTGAATGAATTCTTTAGGCGGGCCATCCTATTACATCGTTTTAGTAAATATAAAGGAAATTTAACAGAGATTGTAGAATTAGATTGCATAGTGTATAGCCAGATTCATACAAATACCTGGGAAGGAGTGGGTGGAGAAGCTCAGCTGTAATTGTGCTTGTGTAAACACACCAATTTCACTTTCAGGCCCCATTTACACCTAGCGTAGTGGGATTGCATTTTATTGGCACTTTTTTCTGCGACATGCATAGGGCAGCCCATTGATTTCAATGGGCTGCCCTTTACATGACAAAGTAGCACATAGCACATTTTGGCATGTTGTAGTTTGTACGTTTATTACTGTACATTTTGCCGTGTTTGTCATGTGTTTTATTTACACTGCAAAACGTGCGTTTGCTTCCGCATCTGGGGTGCCATTAACACTTAATGCCATCAAAAGCACGACAAGTTAATTTTATGTGTATAAAGCTGGCCATACACTACACAATCTAATTGTACAATTTCTGTAAATCTGCTTTAGATTTACCATAAATATATAATAGGAGGAAACACCTATCTATCCAATAACTCTGTATCCAATCAGGCAGGACCTTGCACTACATAGTTCATGCTATAACTAGATGAGGCTGTTATATGATTGCTCAGCTCCTGCACACTCACTGTCAAATGAACAATCTATGCAAAATGAAAGCAAGGTACAAAATGATTGATCAGCAGAGGAAGACACTGGCTGTGCACTCAGGGAGAACTGTGATCACTGACAGTGATTGCATGTAAGTACAGGTTTGGGTGGGAGCAATCTCCTGGAGGGGGAGGGCAAGTGCAGGGTGTGTGTAAATGAAGTCAGCTGCTGAAGTTCTTCCTTAGGCCACTAACAGTTTTTATATCCCAATTAAAGAATGTATACCAGTAAGTCATGGAGGCGTTTTCTTTCTTAATTTAAGTTACATACAGTAACTGTAGGCCATGTTGGTCCCTCTGAAAAAACTCCTAATGGCCGATTCCACTGCTGCTACCGGGTAAGAAACTGCTCACTGCACATGTACAACCTTTGAATAGGAGCGACACTTGATCCTTTGATGCCATGCCATATGGTTGTAGCGTCCTGGAAACAGGACAAAGGGGAATCTGCCATCAGAAGTTTTTTTTCCACAGGCTTGGGGAGGACCAACATGCAAAAAGTGATCTAACCTTTTATTCTCTACAGTACAGACAGAAAAATATTTGTTATGGGCAGCATTGACCAGGAGGTTGCGTTTTAGCTCAAATAAATGTGATTTTCACTTTAAGTACGCCGTGTGCCCATATCTGACAGGAGCTTTGAGAAATGGGTAAAATACAAATAGTACCGCATTAGCTCTGTAGACAATGGAAGGAAAAGTACAGAACATACTGCCACCACGTTCCCACACAATGCTGCAATGTTCTCAAGGCATTTTCAGAGGTGGCCTATTAATATCTGCTGAATAGCTAACCTGTATAAGTCCATGAAATGTGCCAGTGTGTAGGAGTGGGGCAGCTGGGAGTCAGTGTATGGAGCACAGAAGGTCTGCAGGTATGCTGAGCTCAGCCTTTTATACATCCAGCATGCCTGCTCATGTCTACAGAGAGACGGGCGGAATACAGCAGGTGCTACACACACTACGGAAATGTGTCTGACAATCATGAATGCATTTGGAAAAGCCAGTGCCTAAAAGAAAATGTACAAAACATGTATACTTACTACTTATGTATATTTAATTTTCCTTTGTACATGACTGTCAAAAAATAATGCAATTCCACTTTGTATCCATTTTCAGAAATAGAGAATTAAAAAGGGTAAGTGCATCCTAAACAGGGTATAAGGCTTAGTTCACATATATATGTGAATCAGATGCATTTTTAACTGCATCCGATTCACATAACATGTAAACCGGACAGGCACTCAATGAAGCCGGTTCACACATATCCGGGGAGGCCGCGGTCTATTTTTGAAAAATATCTTGTGCGATTTTGGGTCCGGTTCAGGTGTGAATTTAATTAGAAACTTGCATCTGAATCGCACCTGAACAAAACTGTACTGGACTCCGGACTGCAAACCGCACTGAACATGTGTGAACCTAAAGGTAACTCCAGTCAAACATAAAGATATTACAATGGATTAAAAAAAAAATAGCAGCAGCCATGAGTCTGGTCATCTATTTAAGTATTTCTCAGTCAAGCCACCCTTTAAAATTCTGCACAATCTCAAGGAACCCCGATATAAAATATAAAAAAAGGAATAGTTTTACATAATGCAGCAACACCTATACACATACGACACCCAACATTAGAGGTGATTTATTCTTACAAGCAAATATACCTTTGCACATTGGCACTGACTAGTATTCCAATATTTCTTTTCTCCCTCAAACAAAGATGCTGTGCAGACACCCAGGGCCGCTGATAAGGGAATACAGCCAGCCCTCCTATACTGGGCCCAGGCCTCGTCAGTTCAAAGGGGGACCCGGGCACCCGCCAAGCAGGAATGCCAGCAGTACTGTCTTATTGATGACACTTGTGATTTTTGTACAGTGCTGCCAGGTTCTACATTCCTTTTCTTCCTCCAGCTGCACTGCAGGTTGATCGGTTCTACGAGCTGCTCCCTGCTGTCTGGGACCCGTGTGCTCCTTTCCCCCACAGTGCTGCCATTTTCCCTCCTCTCCTGCTGGCAGCTGCTGAGGGCACACAGGCGGGTTATTTCAGGATGCTGAGTGGGGGGGGGGGGGGCTTACCAACCAGAAATTAACACAGTGAGCGATCAGTACCGATTGCTCTCTGTGGGGGTGCAGATAATGTCTCTGTGCCCCTAATCACTTTAATGGGTCTTGTTCGACAGGGGGTATAATTTCTTCCATGGCTGCAAAACATATCATCACGGGCATTGCATTTTAGCAAAAATAGTTTGATATTTTCAGAGGAGGGGGGCCCTATCAGGTAGGCTGTATGGGGCCCCGTGATTTCTATCAGCAGCTCTAAAGACACCCAATGTCCTGCTTATTAAGCATATATGTCATTGATTGTTAGGATACTGGAAAGAACTTAACCACTTGAATACCAGGCCTATTCTGACACTTTTTATTTACATGTAAAAATCTGTATTTTTTTTATAGAAAGTTAAGTCGAACCCCTAAGCATTACATACTCTTTTTTTTTTGCACAGGCCCTAGAGAATAAAATGGCGGTGGTTGCAATGTCATGTGGTTTTTCAAATGCAATTTTCTGGGGAAAAAATAAATTTTGATGAGAATTTATAGAAAAAAACACAATATATAACCACATTTTTTAGTACGATATAAAAGATGATGTTACACTGAGTAAATAGATACCTAATACAGGCATACCCCACTTTTAAGTACACAATGGAGTTTATTTACTAAAGCTGGAAAGTGCAAAATCAGGCTCACTACTGCATAGAAACCAACGAGCTTCTAACCCTAGCTTGTTCAATTACACTTTATTTTTTACAATTTACCAGTTTATTTACAAAAGAGATCTAGCACTAGAATTATTGCTCTCACTATAACGTTTGTGGCGATACCTCACATATGTGGTGCAAACACCGTTTATAGATGTGTGTGCGACCTACGTATGCAAGCAAACCCGGGGTGACAGGGGCACATTAACATTTTTGAAAATTTTCTTTTACACTGTTTCTAAAAAATAAAAATTTGATCACTTTTATTGCTGTCACAAGGAATGTAAAGGAATGTAAACATCCCTTGTGACAGCAATGGGCAGTGACAGGTACTCGTTATTGAAAGATCTGGGGTCTGTTAGATCCCAGATGTCACCACTGCCCTTAAAAGAATCTGATCACACCAAGATCAGTGTGATAAGATGTTTTACCAATTTTAAAATGGCGCTGATTATATCCAGGGAACCAGAAGTGACAAAGAAAAAAGCTTTTGCTTCTGGTTTTCTAGACCATAGGTAATCTGAGATGATCCAGTCTTTGGTCACGTCTGTTGTAAGCCAGCTCCCTGCCAGGATAGGGGAGCATAGAGAACCTGTACAGCCCCAAGGGGGAGCCCCTTTTTTGCCTGTAAAAGCAATCCAGCAGCTAGTTAGCTGCTGGGATAGCTTTTACAAAAAGCCGGTCACGTGCAGAAAAAAACAACAACACTGGGATAATAACTGTAGCTGCAGGCATCATCCCAGTATAACCACTCGCAATCAATCACGCACATGTATGTATGGTTGCCACCTCATCCCTTTAAACCCAAACACATATTAATTACACAGGTTCTGTGGCTGATTAAGGTGGTAATTAAACTCAGTGCATTATCTGCACTTAATTAGCCTCAGAACCTGTGTAATTTAAAGGTGTTCCGGTTGAAAGGTATGAGGTGGCAACTCTACATGTACGTGATTTGGTGGCAAGTGGTTAAAGGCAGGTTTGATCCATCTGCTGGCATATAGAGTTTTTGGGCCTTTTTTTAATTTATTTTTTATTTATTTTTTAGACATTTTGCCAAGGCACCCCTGAAGACACTTGAAGGCACCCCAGGCTGCCTAGGCACCCTGGTTGAAAAAGGTTAATCTATATGATGAACCTTGATCTTTTTTCTACATCACGCATCCACTAGATAGGTCTCATACACACAGAGATTTTGAATCTCTTCTCTGAACACCATTTACTCCTGGCAAGAAAATGCCACTAATGCACATGCTTTAACCACTTAAGCCTCAAACCATTTTGCAGCTAAAGGACCAGGCCCCATTTTGTGATTCAGCACTGCGTCGCTTTGACTGACAATTGCGCGGTCATGCGACGTGGCTCCCAAACAAAATTGGCGTCCTTTTTTCCCACAAATAGAGCTTTCTTTTGGTGGTATTTGATCACCTCTGTGTTTTTTATTTTTTACTCTATAAACAAAAATAGAGCGACAATTTTGAAAAAAATTCAATACTTGATGCTCCTTAACCACTTAAGGACCGCCTCACGCCGATATACGTCGGCAGAATGGCACGGCTGGGCACAAGCACACACAGGTATGTTGCCCTTTAAGAGCCCAGCCGTGCCATTCTGCCGACGTATAACGGCGTGAGGCGGTCCTTAAGTGGTTAAGGAGCATTAAGTTTTTGAGCAGTTATGGAGTCTATTGGCCAGAATATAAATTTATTCTGGCCATTGGAATAAACGAATGCTCAAGCGCTAAATGTGTCTACCATTTAGACACTGCCCAAAAGCTCCTTTCCTGAACGCGCTAGTGATGTTTTTTTTTCCCCATCTGTTAACACAGCTCTTCTAAGATGCCTATAAACACCTATGTATGCATGGACACATAGGCTAACACAGAGGTGCTTTTACAAGCTGGAAAAAAAAACATCAAACGCCTGTAAAAGAGGCGTTTTTTTAAACCCTGTTTCCCATAGAAGGGGACATATCACAGAGATACCTTCTAATGTCTATTTAACGGTATACAGGTATTGATTAGTGGTAAGCTTTATACACATGATATATGAATTTTGATATATTTATGGCACCCATTTTTATATGTCTTTTCAGAGGAATATTAATAAACATGACTTAATAAATAGCATGAATATTTTTCTATTTGTAGAGTGTTCATAGCATGAGGAGAACAGCAAATGTTTGCTGCAGGGTGGATTTGATTTAAATCAAGTGGATTTAAATCACTAGTAAAAAGGCTTGATTTAAATCATAATTTTTAAAGAGCAACTGTCATGTCTGTCCCGCAGCGGCTTCTCCTCTGACCCGCTGTTCACTCACCGATAGTCCTATTTACTTTAATGGGATGGCTGGTAATGCAGCAGTGACACAACAAGGTGAGGGACGTGGCAGCAGGAGGTGATTGGATGCCCACTAACAGGCGCTGCCATGATGGATCTGAAATGACAGGTGCTCTTTAAATGTAAGCACTTATTCTAGCCGGTAGTTAGAATCTTTATTATTTGCAAACAAGATGAAGGTTTCCTATTTAGAATAATAAGCTGTCAGGTTAGTAAAACAGTGATATCAGAACCGATTCAATCATACAGTTTTTAGTGTACATAGATTTTCAAAACAATAGGATAAAGGAATATTCCTGAACTTTGTTTTATCTTTGTTTTGTATTATATTTTCTTAAAATAAATTTGATTTAAATAAAAAAAAAATCAGATTTAAATTAAAAAAAAAAAATCTGGTTTGCTGTCTGTAGTTTATGGAAGTTTCTGAGCATTTTCAAAGATTTTCCTATCACATTTAACAAGTTTCTCTTATCAGCAGTCATATACAACATAATAGAGATAGTTTAATAACAAACAAGATTCACCAATTTGACAATCATTTTCAAAAAATATTCACCTATCTGTATAGAGAAAGCTGGTGGGCAAATCCTATATTGTACTCTAATTTCTCTATTATGTTGTAAACAGCTGCTGATGGGTGAAACATGTTAAATGTGATGGGTAAATGCTATTTGAAAACAATGGGGAGAATAAGGCAAACTCACTCAAATACTAAAATACAGACAAACGATTGTTCAAGGTGAAAACGTAACCTTGAACATCCTTTGGGGTTATTGTTTGTAAAACTTTGATGTTAGCCGCCTAGCTATTGAAATCCCTAGCACTGACTTTTATTAATTTATTTGGTTACAGATAAACAATTGTCCAGCAAACATTATACTGGATGAGTCACATGCAAGAGAACCCAAATCTGCAGGAATATGCCCTGAACTGAACATCTGGCATAAGAATTAAAGTGAGTCCCCAACTCCCCCCTCCCACTCCAACACTATTGTGATCACTTACTGCTTAACCTCCCCGGCGGTATGATTATTTCAGATTTTAGGTGCTGAAAGTGGTACAATTATTTTGCATGTAAATTTGATGTTTTATATTGTAGTCCTGAAATTCTTAGGAATAACTCACTTAAATCTGTCCAAACCAGAGTCTAGCAGACATCCCGGGTATAATAAAGTTTGAAAAATGAAATAATAAATTATAATATAATAAATAACTATAAATAATTATATCAAATAATAATATAACAATAATAAAAATGATTCAATAATGTAATCAAATCAAAAACACAGAAATTTGCTCAGTTGCAGAATTGTCACTGTCATTACTTTTCAGTATTTGATGATGGATCTCCCCACAAATCGCTATCGTTCAATTCTGCGAGTGATTCTAATTTATTATCGCTGTTTTCTAGCTGGTCTAAAATCATTTTTGATGTAAAGGGACAGTTTTGGTTGCTATGGAAAATCTCAAGTTTCCAGGCATAAAGAACAGTTTTTATAATATAAAACTGCATGCAGGGCACTGGACAGACCACTAGGGACAAAGGGGATGTGAAATTATTACATACAGCAATGTAATCTGTAAGATTACATTATACTGTATGTATACTGTGTGTTTCACTTTTTGAATTTGGCGCCGTTCTCCATCCCCGTGCGTCGCAACGCTCAAAGGGAACGGAGATCGGCTCCGTGACAGATCGAGTGGAGCACGGCTCGCTCGTACAGCGGGGGGACATCGCTGGATCCAGGGGAGAAGGTAAGTAAACTCTCCCTGCATTCAGCGGTCCCGAGTCTGGCTCGAGGTTACCGCTTTTGGTATAAAATCTCCACCCCGAGCCAGACTCAGGAATACCGCCAGGGGGGTTAATGCCTGGTACACACAATGAGATTGTCGGGTGAATGATCGTTTGTTTTTTTGTTTTTTGTTTTTTTTTGTATGCTAATCTCATTTAGAAAATAAGGAGTTTACTAAAGTTCTGAAAATTCTCGTATCAGACAAAATAAAAATTCTAAAGTGATCTGTCATGATTGGCTCTCAAAATCTGTGTACTAACGATCAGATTATTGTATGATCATTTCATAAGCGATATTTTTCATACTATTTTTTATTGTGTGTACAGGGCTTTACACTTTGCCTAAAATGTAACACTTCAATCCTTAACTTTCATTTCTAACCCCTGACATTAACACTGTTCACACCTATGCATTATGACAAATGCATTATAATGCATATGGGTTGATTTACTAAAATTGGAGAATGCAAAATCTGTTGCAGCTCTGCAGAGAAACCTATCCGCTTCCAAGTTTAAGCCTAGGTTCACACTGATGCGATGCGGGAACCAGCGCGATTACAGCGCTGCTTCCCACATCACATCTCTCCCAGAGGCAGTTCACACTCCCTCTGCGAACTGATGCGGGTGTCATTACATCGTTAATGACACCCCCCAGATTGGTTCACAGATCGCAATGTGAACTGTAAACTCACGCAGGAATCAGATCGCATAGGTGAGAACACTCATGCGATCCGATTTCAGTGCGGGGGGAAAAAAGTCCCTGTACTTTTTTCCTGAAAATCTAATGTGAGTTCAGCCATACAACTGTATGGCTGAGCTCACACCTCACAGACATCGCATGTGATCTGCACTGCAGTTGCAGGTGTGAATCAAATGTGATGTCTGTGATCGCAGCAGTGTGAACCTGAGCTTAGTGCCAAAGCCCTAACTAAATAAGCTGAAGCTAGAAGCTGATTGGTTACCATGCTACCATGCACAGCTGCCCCATATTTTGCACGCTTCAGTTTTAGTAAATCAACCCCATAGTAACTCATGTGCTCATCCAGATATGTACAATGTATTAACATGCAGATACATGTAGTTTTTTTGAAAACTGATGCATGTTGATTGAGTTAATTGAAATCAGTGAATGCACATGGAAAAACATGCGTCAAAGTGCATTGGATGTGCCCAATTCCCACTATTGCAGCTTGTCACCAAAGCTTTTTTACAGGTCAAGTCAATCACCTACAACAGACGATGGAATCTTTAAAAGTGAACCTAACATTAAAATGGTCACGTTATATAAATCAGGAGGCCATATTTCAGCATTTTCAAATAAAAATGTATTACTTTTTGATTACTTGGCATGAATAAAAATACAGATGTTCCTGAGCTCCCAGGGACACATGGTGGAGCTTTGGCAACCCATTTAAAATGAATGATCTGCTTTACACCACACAAATTAAGTGCACATGCATTACCGCAAAAAAAAAAAAAAAAAAGAATGGTATAACTGGGTTCTACCTGCAGATGGTCTACTGTTTTCCAGTAAATATAAGGGTGCAAAAAGATTGCCCCTATATTCATGGATAATTACAAACTACACAGAGACATCTTTTATTTAAAACATTAACTCACATTGGTAAGATGACACATATAGTCATTGCCCTGTGTTCAGAAACAAGCTTCTCATGCAATGGATAGCTATACCTCAACCATGCAACAACCAACCAACAGATCACTTACCTCACAGCAACTGCCTAGGGCAACACCAGTTGCTGATAGATAGCTGAAGCTGGTAAATCAAATATTTTAGCCACCGTGACACTGCACAGGCCTAGTGATTGGCCTAATTTTAATGCACAAATTTGGTTGCCCGTGTGGACACAAATATTTAAAATCATACATTGAGATACAGCAGTGTTTTCTTATAACAGATGTTATTTACGTGTCCTCACGTCCAGCAAAAAACCCTAAAAAAAGGAGCTTAGTCCCTACTTATAAGGCTAAAGTGTGGAAAAATTTCCTTATGGCCCTTTTAGTCATCAGTTCATCCAGGTTAGTGTACATCACAGATTTAGCCATCATTTTATAGAGACAGTATTACCAACTTAGCTCTCATCAGTGCAATATATGGTTTTATGGCTGATTGACCTCCCATTTGATTGTGCATTCATAGTTAATTGGTGTCAGCGGCATGACACCAATGATCTTTTGTAGGAAAATGGGGTTGGGGTCCAACTCAGTCACTGACATTGTGCCGCTAGGTATTTTAGTGGTATCTTAGGGCAACCTAATGCTTACAGGGTAAAGTGGCATCATCTATGATGTGATGGTTTGCACAGCACTTTAGGCATCGTACCACTGAGTGAATGTAAATTGCAATTGGAACTGTATTGTTATATAGTGTATTAATGCTCTGTGTCGCATAAAAAAACACAAAAAAGTCAAGATGGACTTTTTACCTAGCCTGCACCCTCAGTGGAATCTATCGGATGTGGCTATTAAAGCCTAAGCGGTGAACCATAGTTCTACTGAGGTTCACCAATAAAATATTTGTTACTTATATTTTACATATAGATAAAGTGTTTTTTTCCAACACAAAAAATTATCTTCTAGCTATCTGTAAGGGTGGCATTCTTCTCACAGATCACCAATTGTAAGGGACATTTTTTCCAAACGACAAAAAATTGATTGGTTTTAGCAGGAGTTTCCCAATAGCTAAAAACTATTTTGAAGGTTCTTCTGTGGCAAAAAGGTTGAGAAATGTTAGATTAGGATTGGTGAGCCCAGATGAACAGTACAACATTATGTTTGAAGTGAGGCAGTACAAAAAGAACCAAATGCCCAAAGTACTGGGAGATATAGCATTGCCCCCTAAATACAGAATGAAATTACATGTCCTCATTTCAGCACAAAACCCCAAGGCAAGAAGCTCAGTCTCTGCTTATGGGTAAGTGGGCACAGTCATGTCAGTCATTCCTTTTTGCCCTTTTTAGCCATCTGTGCATCTAGAACCACTACTGTATAGCGCATATAGTCATAATTTTACAGAGCATAGAAATTGTATTTTTAAAACACGTATTAATAAAATCAACAAGATTACAATTACCACCTTCACAAATATAGCACTTGTACATATCTAAAAATATCCTTTTATGTAATATGTTTTATATATTGTTTTTATAATACATATGCATTCAAAGTCTTCTTATGTTTAAGCAAGTATAGAACAGTCCCCTTTGTACTCTACCTAATAAATGGTTTCCTTTTATCATTTTCCTGCATCAAGTTGATGATAATGTATGGTAGGTGGTAGGCTTAGAAGGCATACCCAATAAAACATTATCAGGCAAATAGTTCATCAGCAGTAATAGGACAATAGGTTGCCTACCCCTGCTACATGGCCTCAAGTGATCCTTCTTTCATTCTTTTGTTAAGTACACAGTATTTTATTTTTTTATATAACATTACTTGCGCCAAACCAAGCAAACCCGTAATGATCATTGTAGGAAACTTTTACATTTCCCATAGATTTTTATTCATTTACCTCGTAAAAAAAAGCCACACTTTCAATATACACAGAGTACCAACACAAAGGACAGGGAGATCAAAACATTATATTTTGTATGTTTCTGTAGACTTCCTTGGCTATAATCTATATGTAGCCTTTACGACTTTACCGCTAGCTTTTTTTTCCTAATCTGCTGCCAAACTTCAGGGGAAGCGTGCTTTTACAGTGATATGTCTTTTCACAAAGGAAAAGCAGAGGATGATGACATTTCCATTAGATTTCATAAGTCACCTGCTGACAACATTCCTGACGAGTTTTAAATTATTTACGCAGAATTTTGGATCTGATTTGTTCCCGTGTATAAGCCGAAAACATGCCATGTGTTTTTTTATATTATTCTGTAAAACACCATTAATGAATCCTCTATTGGTATTCTAGCACTTGTTATATGTCAAAATAAGGGATTAAAGAGGTTTTTCTAGTTTAAGTAAAAAAAATAAAAAAGTACTAGGACTGTCTAATGATATTTATTTGTACCTTTTATTTTATCTTAAAAGTAATATCTAGTGGCTTTGTATATACTTTACTATGGATGCAACTATATATTTAGCTGTTAAATAGGAAATATTATATTAACAGGTGTTGCGCTTACATGTGACATATAAACAGAACCAATCAATGTAAATATATATATATATAATTATTTAATTATTAAGTTGTTTATTCACTTTTCGTGTTCCAAGAATCTAAAACATGTGATCAACCTTCATCACCAATAAGGGAGAGTTCCAACATTAAAGACACTACCAGATGAATAAAATGCACGCTTACCAACTAGTGTGTGACTCCCTAATTAAAGAGAAGACAAAACGAACTTGTGTTAGGACACCCAGCCATGGATTCTGCTAGATAATCCCTCCAGCTCCTCCACTAGCTGATGGTTGTGGCTAGTTAACATTCAGGTATCACCTCATACAGTATGTGAATAAAAGAGAGATGCTCCGATAACGTAAAATCTCATGGACACATTTATTAAATCAATAAAAGTAATTCTCACATTTTGTAGATTAAAAATTGCTTTCAAACAATTCACTGGCCAGATAAGCAGCACCCACATTTTTGGGAACTCATGATGACGTCAGCACGTCACTCCTCCCTATGTGTTTTGTCACACATGACTTCGTCCGGGCGCGCTCAAGGTATTGGAGCTATTTTGGCTTGGTCCAAAGACTACAAGCGCCCTACCCCAAAAATGGATATTGCATTTAGTGACAGTGCAGCTGGTATCCTCTAACCCGCAGAGCTCTTTGCATATACTGGCAATCAGCTGTCAGTATTGTAAGGCCTTGTTTACATTTCCAGTTATGAAGCTATAAAATTTGGCCCCACTGTTGTGCTGAATGGGGCCTGGTGGTAAATGGCTCCATTCAACACAACAGCGGGGAAAAATGTTGCTGCAACACAACTGCAAATGTAATCTTGACAAATCAGTGTTGATGGCTTTTCGTCAAGTTTTTTTTAGGGGTTAAAACGGGCTCTTACCCTCCTGAAGAGATCTTAATTAGTATTAATTATGTGTGACTTTCTCATGTTTTAGGACAATTACCAATCTCCATTTAACATTCACAAGCAGGTCTGTGGCCTGCAATCCCTCTTACAGCTTAACTTGCTCAACAGCACATGCGTTACAAATGGTAGTTATGGATTTTCTGTTGTTTGAAAACATTATTAAATACATTGGAATTTTATTTTAATGGCATTCTACTTCATGATTGCCTTTGTTGTTACTTCCAAAAGCCTAAGTGGTAATAAAAAAAAAAAAGCTATATTAGAAAACCAAATGTTGTCTTGAATGCATACATATATCCAATTTCATATCCACTGACCAGAATACATCCCCACAGTCCTGCCTGGGGGTGATAGTTGCTCCATATGTAGGCTATATTCTCTATGTCTTATTCAGAAACAAGAGCAGCTCATAAATGGTGCTCTGTCCTGCCAAATCTGTAAAACAGAGCATATTAAATTGCCGTGCTTCAAACTATCTGTCAGACGGAAGAATGAATGGCGATTTCTGCTTACAATTATCCTTCAGATAATAAAGTGAAAGAAGGCATGTGATTTTTAAGTTTCACCCATTTGTTGAAAAGCTGTATGTTATTCTGCCTATATCGCAATCTATCATATATGAACATAACTGAACATCACTGTTTTTATTTTTTCTCTGAGTTGTTTTAACAAGCAACACCAAATCAAAAAGTCATGCCATTTTTATGTTTAAACTATTTGTTGCTAGAAGAAAGCAGCATGTTATTCTGTTTATATCATGACTTATCATATATAAACATAACTCAAGTACAAGTTTTTTTATGGTTTTTGTAAGGGCTCTTTCACATGAGTTGCAATGCTTACCATCCTCTGAAAAGCATTCCATGGAAGATCACTTATCAGAGGGGGGTATCACAGTGGCTAGCTGGGTTCAGAAGGCCATCCTACCCACACCTTTTGTAGGGTAGTGTCACAGTGGCCGGTAGGTGTTCAGGAGAGAATCCTGCCAAAACCTTTCAGAGGGCGGTGTCACAGTAGCTGGCAGGTGTTCAGGAGACAATTCTGTCGCCACATTTCAGAGGGTGGCGTCACAGTGGCTGCCAGGTGTTCAGGAGACAATCCTGCTGCCACCTTTTGTAGGGCAGTGTCACAGTGGCTGGTAGGTGTTCAGGAGACAATCCTGCCGCCACCTTTTGTAGGGTGGTGTCACAGTGGCTGGTAGGTGTTCAGGAGACAATCCTGCCACCACCTTTCAGAGGGCTGTGTCACAGCGGCTGGCAGGTGTTCAGGAGGTGATCCTGGCACCACCTGAAAGTTTGCTTTTTTTTTCTATTATTCCTAAGTAGTTGGGGCATGTTCTCCTTGACCTCAATGGGTGAGTTTAACAGGCAGTGCCGCCTGTCAAACTCTGTAGGCTGATGTAAAATTGACTAAGCATGTGTACAGCCCCCTCCAGCTATAATGTTATAATTTAGGTGGGTGGCTAGTAAGACCAGACATCTATTTTTTCTTTTTTACTGTTCCCTGGTCACCAGTGTGAAAGAGCCCAATCAACATCAAATAATATCAGTTAAACCTAAGAACAAAAAATGTAATATATTGCAGATAAGATAAGGTGGCTGAATTCGTTTTTTTTTTCCTTTTAGAGTCCTTTCACACTGGGTCGTTTTTCAGGTGCTTTTGGGCTAAACATAGCACCTGTAAAGTGCCTGAAAAACACCTCCCCTGCAGTCCCAGTGTGAAATCCACTGGGGCGATGCTCTGGCAGCGTTAAAAAAAAGTCCTGCAAGCAGCATCTTTAGGCTCCCGCCTGTTGAAATGAATATGCACCACTGCCGAAGCGCATGCAAAGCCCTTCGGCAGTAGTGCTGCACGGGCACATTTTACCCTTTGTTCGGCCGCAAGCAGGAGTTAAAATTGCCCTGCTAGTAGCCGAATATCGCCACTAAAATTACGGTAAAACGCCGCTAAAGCTAGCAGCGTTTTACTGTCAACACCTGCCTGCCCCATTGTGAAAGAAGCCTTATTTGAACGTGCAAGTACCAGACTTTATGTCTGAGGGTGACAACACTTATTCACTGTACTGTATCTATGGAGGAGCAATGGGGTTGATTTTTTTAAATTGGAGTGCAAATCTGGTGCAGAAACCAATCAGCTTCCAGGTTTTTTTTCTCTTTCAAACCTAATTAAACAAGCTGAAGTTAGAAGCTATAATGCAAATGGTATTATCTGTGTGGTGACATGCAACTTAAGGTGAGACTGCTGACACAAAAGGTAGTTTAACAAAAGCCTCAGATCGCAAGTGTGAAAACAATAGTGTAGCTCCTTAATATACAATGAATATATAATAATACAAAGAATATTTTTTTTTACATAATGTATAGGTGCAAAATATGGAACACATAAAGTCCAAAAATAGTCCAAAAAAATGTACCACATAGGAGAACATGTGCAGGACCTAGGTGTGCTCCTATACCTGGCTGCCCAGCCATCCGTCCATGCATGTGGGTTTAGGCTGGACGGGGTCCCTGCTGTACTGGCTTAATGACCCATAATCCAGGGAGTTCCACTGCAGGTCTTTGGGACAGCTTTTATCATGACTAGCAGCCTTGTCTGGAGTCCACTGGGTTCGTGTGAATTTGGCAGCAGTGACAGCAGAGTCTCCCCTAGGCACATGCACCTGCGCAGTGCCGATGTTAACAGTCAGATGGTGGAGGTTGGTTCTTTGAGTGGAAGCAATCCCTGAACAAGTAGGGACCATTTTTTTTTCACGTGGAAGATGTGCAGCTTTAAGCTGTATGGACTGCTCTATTCAGACGTCTCCCCACTGTGACATCACTAATCACACAGCCTTGCACTCTCTGTGACAGCTTACCAAGAATCATTAATGCTCTGTGCAGTTGGAAGTACATGAGGACATGCCATTGAAATTAACATGCTGCAGTGGTTCCTGTCAGACCTCAATAAATGCATTCGCATAAATGCATAAAGCCATTCGCTTTGGTGAGTTTTGAATTTACTTAATGGTGATGACTGGTCACTGGAGCATCTTCTGAGAAGCATCTATGTGAGCACTAGCATTGTTACACACAGTGATTTTTCCTCACTCATCATACACATTGTGGGACTTTATTTTGCTGTTCTTGGACTTTATGTTTTGCATTTTTTGCAGGTACTTACCTATACATTATGTAAAACGTTGTATATTAAAGCACCACAATATTGTTTTCACACTTGAAGTAGGAAGCTGATTGGCTACTATGCACAGTTGCCCCAGATTTAGCACTCTCCGGTTTTAGTAAAAAAAAAAAAAAACAATGTGTTCCAATAATAGGAGATGTGTTAGGACTACAGAAAACCTTGTCTCCATAACAAAGGGGAGAGATATTCCGTAGGTCACACAAGTGAACTTGGCAAGGTTGATAACACTGAGGTGTGCACAGGACAGCACTAAATGTCTGGTCAAAGGGCCAATGGGTATTTTTTTTCCACATACCAAACAGTCATAATAAACTGTTTTAGGGAGTAAATGAGACAAGGTCATTAGGATTTACATACATTTTAATAAATTGCGAATTTTTTAAAGCCAAACTTTGGATTAAATCTTTTGTTTTATTTGTTCTTTTATAATGTACGAAAAAAATAACATTTTCTGTCTGATCCATTGGAGAGATTTGTATTCACTTCCTGTGTCTATTCCACCCAAAAAATAAAGCTCCTGTTACCTGGATAGGCAGACAGAAACAACAATAATGATGTTGTCAGAAGTTCTAAGCCTTCCCTATTCTAGTAAAAAAGAAATTATTTGTGTTCCAAATAAAAATATATTACTAGTACTTCCTGTCCTAGCATGAATAGGGTGTCTCCCCAGCAGACTCACAGACCGCAAAAAAATAACTGACAGAGGCTTAACTCTTTTTTTGCTCTATCCATAATTAAACTAAACATCTTGGCTGGATATGGCCTTGCTATAGCATTTACTTGCTTACATTTAATCTAAGTTTCCAATGATCCATTACAGTCATATGCAATGCCTTTTAGAGAAGCTACCCCCCTTTTGTTATCACCTTTGAGTTATCTATAGAGAGACATCGCACAAGCTGCCTGAAAGAAAACTCAGACAGAGCTGTGTTCAAAGAAAATAATGGTGAAAATTATTTTTTTTGCAATGCTTCTCCTGTGGGTCACAGTAGTGCAATTCATTTTTATCTCCTGTGACCCAGAATCAGCTGTTAAAGAGTAGAGGCGCAGAGCCGCTCCAGGCTATGGAAGGATCCCAACCATTATTATCCACACAGCTGCCTGATTGACAGCTGGCTCTGCCTCTCAGCACACAACTGAAGCCAGAGCCAGCTGCTCCAGCCCTCTCTCCAGCCCAGCATGCCAGTGAGCGCTGGAGGGGCAGAGTGCAGAGCAGTGACTGCAGTCACTGCTCTCCACTCCAGGCAGACTGAGAGCTGAGCAATCAGCGGTCATGTGATCGCAGAGTTCTCAGGCCTAGAGCCGACTTGGGAAAGCCGCGGCATCCCACCGATGCTGCAGCACAGAGGTGAGCATGTGTGTCTGTTTTTTGTTAACCCCAATCTTCTGCTTCAAATGAGGTTACATAGTTTATCTGATTCAAAAAAAGACACAAGTCCATTTGTTCAACCAATAAAAAGGGGAAAACAAAAACAAAACCAAACATCAATCCTATATACACAATCCTATACCCACAGTTGATCCAGAGGAAGGCAAAAAAAAAACAGTAAAACATGGTCCAGTTTGCTCCAGCAGGGGAAAAATTTCCTTCCTGATCCCCAAGAGGCAATCGGCTGTTCTCTGGATCAACTTTACCTATAAAAATTTGTATTCAATTATATTATGTGATAAAGGGTAGGGATGAGCTTGATGTTTGACTCGAACAAGGCCATTCGCCTGTTCTGCAAATTCAGAACTTTGTGGACCGTTCGCACCAAATTCATGTGGCACGAACGGCCCACAATGCACTATGCCATCGCAGTCCATTGCTGGCTCATGATTGGCCAAGCATGCACTGTGACCCCGCATGCTTGGCCAATCAGAGCGCCGGCAGCGAGGAGAGCCATAATTGCCCACAGGCAGGATGCCAATTATAGCTCAGGGGGTTTAGTACACACCCCACACTATATAAGGCCGCCAGCGCATGCAGGGAGAGAGCTAGATAGGCAGGGACAGTGTGTTCTTTTCTCAGGCATCTGCAGGAGTTAAAGTGGGTGTTGTGTGCCTCCAGCACAGTATACACTTGTATCTACCCTTTTTTGCTGGTGTTCTCTAATACAGGCATCTGCAGGAGTTAGTGGGTGTTGTGTGCCTCCAGCACAGTATACACTTGTATCTACCCTTTTTTGCTGGTGTTCTCTAATAAAGGCATCTGCAGGAGTTAGTGGGTGTTGTGTGCCTCCAGCACAGTATACACCTGTATCTACCCTTTTTTGCTGGTGTTCTCTAATACAGGCATCTGCAGGAGTTAGTGGGTGTTGTGTGCCTCCAGCACAGCACAGTATACACCTGTATCTACCCTTTATTGCTGGTGTTCTCTAATACAGGCATCCGGAGTTAAAGTGGGTGTTGTGTGCCTGCAGCACAGTATACACCTGAAGATACCCCTTATTGCTGGTGTTGTCAGTTGCATATCTTGCATTTTATCCTTTAAAATTAGCACTTTTGATTTCAAACGTTCGAGTCCCATAGACTTCAATAGGGTTCTAAAGTTCGTATGAAATTTCGGTCGTTGGAAGGTTCTGGTGCGAACCAAACTGTGGGGTGTTCGGCTCATCCCTAATAAAAGGGAACGAGTCATTGCTCTAAATCTCTACCTTATGTCTGTAAAGTTCTGCTTAAGATATTGAGCTCTGTAATCAACAGTCTTTTTTTATGAAAGGACTGCCTGCAAAATATGTGAAAATAAGTCTAAAACGTTACCAGTTGGCTGAAAATAGAAATACATAACATTCATATAAGGACCTTGCAAATATACAGCATATGTATCAAAAGTGGACCTTCACTCAAAAAATCTATTTTATCCCATTGTATTTCTCCCTCTCCACAATGTAAGAAACATGACCTTTTTTTTATTTTTTTCCATGCTTGAAATCCAGCTCACCCTTTGCCTTCATTCTCTTCTAGGGAAAATGTAAATTACATAACCCTGCTCCTGCACCCTCCTTGGATATCAATGCCAGAAGCACCAGGTAAGGCATACAAGGCAGTGAAGGAAGGAAATGATGGTGTATTATCATGGGGCTGGTTGCAAGAACCAGGAAGAGACATAATGAAATAAAAAAAGAGAATGGCAGCACAGGACCAGTAATGCAGAAGCAGAATACAACAACATTCATTTTGATCTGGAATTGAGTATGTTAATTTCAGACACCCCAGTGAAAAAGGTAAGAAGGGGTTAGAAAAATATTATATACAGGAGGGTGAAGTTTTTATGATCTGCAGGAAGCAGTTAAAGTGCAGCCAGTCTAAATGTTCCTTCACTTCTGAATGTCCCTAAGTTCGATTTGTTTGCTGCTTCTGCCAGCTGCTGTAGTAGTCTGTAACAGAAGGGGTTAACAGCCCGAGTTATTAAAAGTGATCAGGGCAGCCAATCACTGAGAAGTTTGTCCTGGAGGTGTGAGATTGAAAGGTGATAAATAGTTCAGAACAACTTCAAAAAGGATTATCTCCCTTGGGCTTTAGTCCAAAGTTGTATGTTGGAGGAGTCTTCTCTTTGGGGAGATGAGTACAAAATGCTGGTCTACTCTAGGAAAAGATGTACTTGGCCTTAAGGAAGCACCTGCAGATTTTCCCTACGGACGAGAGGTGCTAAGTGATGGGCTGAGGGAAAACATTTTAATTATCCTGCCGTAGGAATTGCTGCCAAGATACCATTAAAAACTTGGTCCCTAAAGAGTCCATGTCCAGTTGGTCTGCAATCAGCCAGCATAGGAGCACAAAGAATGTCTTGAATAGGATCATATGTTGATTGGTTGACACAAGGTGCCAATAGGGTATCCTGATTGCTCCTGATTGCTCCTCTTCATCCCATTTATTACAGTTCTGCGATAAACCACCCAAAATTGTTTTACAAAGTGACTGGCGCCAAAGTTATTCTCATAAACACTTTAGAGACCCCTGTAGTGATATGCTTGAAACATTAAGGTCAAGCAAGAGGACAGAGACATCTCTGTGTACAATACACATTGTTTAATTTAGCCTCAGTGCAAATAATTGTTACATGCATTTACAGTATTTTGAATTTCAGATATTTAATTTTTCTATTTTTAGGGACACTAGATCTGGTGGCCTGGGGGTTCCCTTAATTTACAAGGATTTCCTCTCACTTCCTGTTTTAGTTATGGGACAGAAAGTGAAAAAAAATCTCTCCAGTGGGTGTAGATGGCAAAAAATAAACCAGCCAAGGCTATAACCCTCCCGAAAAAATGTCAATACTTAAACAGAAAACATACAGTATATAAAACCACTATATATTTCCTTTAAACAGAAGTCTTAAAGGGGAAGGGGGTTATACAGTATCTCACAAAAAGTGTGTACACCCCTCACATTTTTGTAAATATTTCATCATATCTTTTCATGTGACAACACTGAAGAAATTACACTTTGCTACAATGTAAAGTAGTAAGTGTACAGCTTGTATAAGGGCCGGTTCACACAGCGAGGCGCGGCGAGGCGTCTCCGACTTGCCTCGCCGCGACCTGCGGGGACCTCAGCGGCGACTTGCAGAGGACTTCTGTATAGAAGTCAATGCAAGTCGCCCCCGAAGTCGCCCAGAAGTAGTACAGGAACCTTTTTTCTGAGTCGGAGCGACTCGAGTCGCTCCTCTCAGAACGGTTCCATTGTACAGAACGGGGGCGACTTGCGGGAGCGAGGCGAGGCGAGTCGTGTCGCCTCGCATCGCCTCGCTGTGTGAACCGGCCCTTACAGTGTAAATTTGCTGTTTCCTAAAAATAACTCAACACACAGCCATTAATGTCTAAACCGCTGACAACAAAAGTGAGTACATCCCTAAATGAAAATGTCCAAACTGGGCCCAAAGTGTCAATATTTTGTTTGACCACCATTATTTTCCAGCACTGCCTTAACCCTCTTAGGCATGGAGTTCACCAGAGCTTCAAAGGTTGCCACTGGAGTCCTCTTCCACTCCTCCATGATGACATCACAGAGCTGGTGGATGTTAGAGACCTTGCGCTCCTCCACCTTTTATTTGAGGATGCCCCACAGATGCTCAATAGAGTTTAGGTCTGGAGACATGCTAGGCCAGTCCATAACCTTTACCCTCAGCTTCTTTAGCAAGGCAGTGGTTGTGTCTGAGGTGTGTTTGGGGTCGTTATCATGTTGGAATACTGCCCAGTCTCCGAAGAGAGGTTGCTGTCACAAATGATTGACACCATCTGAACCAAATAAGTTTATCTTGGTCTCATCAGACCACACAACATGGTTATAGTAATCCATGTCCTGCTTGTCTTCAGCAAACTGTTTGCAGGCTTTCTTGTACCTCATCTTTAGAAGAGGCTTCCTTCTGGGACAACAGCCATGCATATCAATTTGATGCAGTGTGCGGCATATGGTCTGAGCACTGACAGGCTGACCCCACCCCTTCAACCTCTGCAGCAAGGCTGGCAGCATTCATATGTCTATTTACCAAAGTCAGCCTCTGGATATGATGCTGAGCACGTGCACTCAACTTCTTTGGTCAACCATGGCAAGACCTGTTCTGAGTGGAACCTGTCCTGTTAAACTGCTGTATGGTCTTGGCCATCATGCTGCAGCTCAGTTTCATGGTCATGGCAATCTTCTTATAGCCTAGGCCATCTTTATGGTCTTTGTCATGAGGTGCCATGTTGAACTTCCAGAGACCAATATGAGAGAGTGAGATTGAATTTAATACAGCTCTTTCCCGTTCACACCTGAGACCTTGTAACACTAACGAGTCACATGACACTGGGAGGGAAAATGGCTAATTGTCCAATTTGGACATTTTCACTTGGGGGTGTACTCACTTTTGTTGCCAGTTGTTTAGACATTAATGGCTGTGTGTTGAGTTATTTTGAGGGGGCAGTAAATGTACACTGTTATACAAGCTGTACATTCACTACTTTACATTGTAGCAAAGTGTAATTTCTTCAGTGTTGTCATGAACTGATGTAATAAAATATTTACAAAAATGTGAGGGGTGTACTCAATTTTGTGAGATGCTGTATATCTCAAGAGGAATCAAAAGCGTAATGACTCTACAAAGAGAAGAAACCCACATACACACATATCTTTGTCCTGGTAGACCATAGTGTTTTTTTTTTCAGTTTGCCCATTTTGTGCTTCCTTATTTAGCATCCCATCTGAGCCAATCAGGTTTTATCTTTATTCCAGATGTAAATACAATGAACTGAGTAAGTTGTTATGGGTTATTGCACTTTGCACATAGTAACTGCACCATGTGTTACCTTATTCGGTTAGGAGGAAAACCTTGTAGTTCTGTGTACATCAAAGTTTAGAAAGGCTTATCCAGAAATTGCAGAAAATGTGTTGCACAGACACACTTCCTCAGATGAATTGTTATAAGAATTTGTACAGTATGTCTTCCCTGCACATTAGCCAAATATGATGTAACAGCACAAATATCACACCCATGAAGTACCAATCAGAGCCTGAGAACAAGTAATTACAGGAAACACCATTACAAAGCTGAGAGCGTACCACACACAATTGTTTAACAAGTACACTAAATGGGAACACAAAAACCTTTACTTAAGCAGAGCATTGGCCAAAATGTTTATAAGGGTAGAACTTTAATCAGGGTTTCATTGTTGTCTGTGTCCCCATGGGGGGAATTCTCTTCACTTCTTGTGACGGAAGTAGGTCAAGATCTCCTTAAAGAGTGGAGAAATCCTGCTTTGGACAGTTGACGTTAGAACAGGTGTTCTCCATTTGAAAATGTCTTCTCCATTCCTAGGCGACAACTGCAACATTATGATTTTGCTTCTACTTTCTGTTCCAATGACAAAGGTTACCATGACAGAGGATGAAGACTACTAATAGGGACACAGACAGCAATTAACACTAAAACCTGACAGAGGTTTCAAAATCTAAAAGAGAATATGTGATGAAAAATTGCATAAGTTACTTTCAGTAATAATAGCATGTGTAAGTGACAGAGATATAGGCAGCTGCAGTTACATGGAAGTTAGATTTTTTCCTGCAAAAATTCAGCTTTTTAGGGAGGCACTCACATTAAAGAACCAATAAGGAAGCTTGAGAGGTGTGCCTAGGTAAACTGTGAGCCAGAATCTGAGATTTGCATATAACTTTAGTTGCCTATATTTGAATCTACTGATCATTTTACATATTTTTTTTTATTAAGTCCTCTTTCACAAGGGTGGCAAGCTCCAGATTCCATGGTGGAAGGCTTTCTCAGAGATGGTTTAGAGCTGGTTTAGGCTTCATATACACTTGAACTACTTTAAGCGCCGGCCGCAGGAGAATGCAAAATGCATCAAAATCCCTTTATTGTGTTTTGTAGCCAATGGTCAAAACGTTCCTATCCTGTATTCAGTTCTTCCGTGTTCAGGAGAGGGAGGTTAGGGAAGGTTGAACCTCCTCTAACCTAAGCAGCTCCTAAACAATCCTAAAAGACATAGACCAAAAGGCCAAAAGCCCTTAAACTCAAATTTAGAAGTTGCTAGTGTACATGGAGTCTTAGGCCGCGTACACACGCGGGGACTGTTCGCCCAACTTTGTCCGTCAAACAGTTTCAGCAAACAGTCCGCTCAAAATTAGCATGGACGGACTTGCCCACACACGACGAACGAACAGTTTGCTGAAACCGTGCGCGATGACGTGAACGGCACGTACGACGGGACGGAAAATACAACGTCCTATACACTGCATTATAACTTTCGGCGTGTAAATCCTTTCTGAGCATGCGCGGAACTTAGTTTGACGAACAAGCCTACACACGAGGGGACTGTTCGCTGAAACAAAGTTTCAGCGGACAGTTTTTCGGAATTTCCGAAAAACCTTGTTCAGCGGACTGTTCGCTGAAACTGTCCGCTGAAAGCCCACACACGAGCGGACTGTCCGCCGAAACACTGTTCAGCGGACAAAGTTGGGCGAACAGTCCCCGCGTGTGTACGCGGCCTTACAGGCATCTAGGAGATGATACTGCTGCTTCCTGACTACCTGTTTTTTTTATTCTAAGTGGGACTTTACATTGAAATATCATGTTGCAATCACATGACAAATCTTGGCACACTGTTGTGGCATGATATTTCAATGTAAACTCTCCTTTAGAACTGAAAAAAATATGCATTTGTCCCAAGGTCCCATTGACTTCAATGGTCATGTTTGACAAGCGGCAAGTTTTATCAAACTCAACATGCAACAGCTGCGACAATGTGAACAGACCTGATTGGCTGCCATGTCACACTGGGTGTTGACCCTGCTACACTACGTAAATTTAGCTATGAAGTAACCTATTTGCATTTTTCGTTTTGGCACCCTCATACAACTGAAAGAAACTGTGTGGAGTAGTATGATGCCGCATACACACGACCGGACTTTCCAGCAGACTACGTCTGACAGAATCAGTCCGTTGGACAATCCGATTTTCATTTTAAAAATCCGACGGACCTAGAAACAGAACATGTTTCAAATCTGTCCAACGGACTCATTTCCTATCGGGAAAACCGTGCTGGTCCGATGGACCAAATACTACGCAAGGGAAGCTATTGGTTACTGGCTATTGAACTTCCTTTTTTAGTCCCATCTTATGTCATCACATTCAAAACAAACGGACTTTCAAATGGACTTAGTTCATGCGTGCGTGGCCAAGTCCATTTGGAAAGTCTGTTGGAACTATGCTGAAAGCCCGTCGGGAAGACCCCCGGACCTAGTCTGCCGGAAAGTCCAGTCGTGTGTACGCGGCATGAGTTTCAGTTTCTAAGTGTTGCCAATCCTGCTCAGCAGTTTACATCTGAATAGCCCCAGAGCATTAATGAACAGCCCAGCTCCCATAATTCTTTGCTCTTGATAAGCTGTACAGTCACTAGGCATGGTGTAATAAAGGGCATAGACAGAGACTAAATAAACTACACTTAGTGATATGGTTGCTGTGAGTCATGTCCTCAAACATCAGCATTGGAAACTGAGCACAAGCTACTTAATTTACTTCAATGACCGCAAACATGCTGCAACCAGATGTATCACTGCTGAAAATCAGGCCTAGAATAATGTGCTGAAGCTGCTTAAAGTGGATCTTCATTCTCCCAAGCCATGTTCTTCCAGCTCATCACTTGCCCCCTCCTCTTTCAAAATCAAAATGAGCTTTTTTGAATCTCATACACTTTTTGCCCTTCCTAGGTCTTTTCCTAGGTGAGAATGGCATGTCACTTGTCCAGACACTCCTAGAATATCCATGCCATGCATCCCAGGAGGGTATGCTATTGCAAATGCGCCATGGCATGTCATCACAAGTCTGTTTCAAGTACTTGTAGCCAATCCCCGAATGACATGATGCAACACATATAGTCATACCTGGCAGCAAAAACCTGGAAGCCGCAGCTGGCCTCCTGATGATGTCACAGATGAAGATGGTGGCATGGGTCCCAGTGTGCAGCAGCAATATGGTGAATCCCTACAGAACACAACTGAATCCCTGAGTGTGTATTTTTCTTGTGGATTATCCAGCAAAACAGGTAATGGAGAATAGGGGAGTGGGGGTGATGATGAGATAAGTATGGTCAAAGCTTTGAATAGCCTGCCAAAATGTGCAAATATGTGGTGCGTACTAATACATTTTGTCAGGAAATGTATTTATATATGTCAAAGTTAAATTCTGCTTTAACAAGTGTTTCAGGCATAATCATTGTCTCCTTGAGGTCCTCCTAAAGTTGTTTTTGCATGAGCAGTTGCTGGATTGGGGTGCCACAGACCCCTTATGGCCAGCCTTATAAGTGTTCAATCCTAAGCAAAGCTGCTTATGTTGTGTTATTGCATGATAGCAATAGCTTTGACATGAATAACTTTTCTGTAAACATAAAGTTGTGAATCCAGGTGTTGAGGAGGAAAACAGGTACTTGGTCCATTCAAGGTTTAAAACTTAACTGAAATTCCTGTTTAAATCAGCGAGATACATTGAAGTTAAATGCTCCCTGCTGATTTGAAAGTTCTAGCTCTGACTTCAGCAGATAGACCACTGATTCCACACAGAAAGTAAGGGACATTTACTGTAGCATGTTGACAGGAGATAGGCTTTTTCTGCTCAGGATGTGGCTGCTTTCTAAAGAAACCCAAGTGTAAGCCTTTGCACACCTTTTGTTTTGATGCCCTTGGAATGTATTACCTGATTTAAATGACAGTTGAATTAGGCTTTAAAGTTTTAATGCATTTTGGAGGTATTATGTTAAAAGCTGATTTTAGTCTTATGTGTACCATCTCTATGCTATGTATATATTACTGTGGCAGAACTAAGAGGTTAGGTTATGGGATAGGGGCTTCATGAGTGTCCTATAGCCTAAATTCATGGAGCTTTCGGTGTAGTCATCTAGCACAAATGGGGGCAAGGTTCATCACTAATATTAGAAAAATGCACATAAGGTGAACTTTGCTTCTGCTTCTGGCTATACAGTATCTGTCTGCCCACATGGAACCCAGTACTTCCGGGTTTAAGGGACATATGACTCTCTTTCTTGAGCAATGCATTGCTGGATGCCAATCGCCAGGCCCAAGTGGTTGAGAAATTTTAGCCCTTTGTATGCTCTGACCAGAGAGACTCGGAGCTTATATAGGGCTTGTTCTCCTTGCTATCACAGGAAAATGGAGTGGTGGATTGAATATATACAGTTGGGGCTTTATCTTGCATGAACAAAGCACAGGAAAATCCTCAAGCTTCTAACTGAAAATAACCACCTCGCCTACCTTTTAAGTCTGTATCGTTTGCTCTATATTGTTTTATTTCAATTGGTGGATTCACTTCAAAGCTGGAAGTGCATCTAGCCTCATGGCCTCATGTACACTGGATGTTTTTGGACGTTTTTACAGCTGCTGTTTTTGGCTGTAGACTTTTTTTTCTACAGTCAATAAACTCTCCACCATGTTACCCTATGTGTCCATGCACACATAGGCTGTTATCAACTGTTTTTGGCTGGGGTATTTTTTGGCTGTAAAAAAAATCCAGAACTAGTGGGTTCTGAGAGGCATTTTTCAGCTGTAAAAATGTTGTAACATCAAAAAACGCCTAGAAGAGCTGATAAATGATGATAAACACTCAAAAACGCATTTTTGATCCCTTGAAAAAAACGCTGAAAAAAGCAAAAAAACACTATTGCAAAAACGTTGATAAATGATGAAAAACTCACTGCAAAGCTACTGGCGTTTTTTAGCGTTATTAGAAAGTCCAGTGTGCATGAGGCCTATAGCTTAAACTATATTGGGTGAAATCTATTGTAGTCAGATCCTGTTATAAGAGTGGAATGGGCAACTTCCTACAATACCCCGCTAGATGCCATGGAACATGTTTAGCACAGTCTGAGAGTAGATTGTTGTTACTCCCTTTAGCAAAGAGCGTCCCAGTCCTATCATAAAAATCTTACTGGTGGTCCGTCTTGTTCCCTTACAATTAGCGTATAAGAATTTCTATTGTGAAGTACATTTGGCAATGAAAATAGACTTCCCCTCCAGCGTCGCCCCATTTTCCCTGGGTTGGGAAAGCTTTGTTTGGTGTTTGTAGTCTTTAGGTCTAGAGTTTCACCTCTTCTTCCAACATTTGATATATTACAGATGATGTGTTGTGTGGAAGCGGCACCCCTTACTGCCAGAAGACTGTGCTCTGCATGGATTTTGCATGCAGCCAAGCCTAAAGACTTTTCAATAAAACATAAATTTAAATTGGATTTAGAATCTTCATTTCCAGGGATTTTATGAAAGCATTACAGAGGACTAAAGCCTTTGTTTTAGCTTGATTCAAAATGACAACGTAAGATGGAAAGTTATTGGTTTCATAGGGAAGGCACTTTGCAGAAATAATGACAAAGCAAAAAAATGTTATGGTGTCTCAAATATGTAAAAACACCCTTGCCTTCATTTTTATATTTATTCAAAAATGCTGTGATATTTTTACATTTTGCCAGAGTTAATTATTTGAAATCATTACTCATAGTAACTTGACATATTTCAAGTGTAAAGCCAAATCAGGGTTGTTGGCTAATGGGTAGAGGGAAGAGGTAATGAGAAGGACTTGTTCGAGTTAGGCCAGCCATACACGGTGCAAACTTCTTTCCTGCATCTACGGGTTGCAGGAAAGGAATTCACACAATTCTCCCATCAACACACACAGAGCTGACAGGGAAATTAGCAATTGTCTTCTTCAGACAGTGATTATCACTAGCGGCTATAGCAGGAGAATCCGGCAGACTGGTTGTACCCAAGTTGATTGATCGATCAACTGGGTACATTCTGCCTGCTCATTAATGGTTTGAATTTCGGACAGTTTCTGCTGAAATGGTCCAGATTCAAACAGTGTATGACCGGCCTCCCGGAGAGATAAGGGTGGGTGTCACCAGTGTGATGTTCTTTGCCCCAGTCATTAGAGTAAATGGGGGGTGGACCAGTGACACACAGGCTTTATAAGCAAGGGTCCAAAAAGTACATCTAGATATTACAGATAAAATTATGGACAAGCTTGAGGTTCCCCATTCTAAAATGTAAAAAACAATTCCATTAGTTTTACATAATGCAGCAACATCCACACACTTAGGACACCCAAGGTTATAGGTGATTTATTCTTCCAAAGAAAACACACCTTTGCACACTGGTACAGACTAGTATTCCAATCATTCTTTTCTCCCTGAGTTTCTCTCCATCAGTCAGCTAATGTAACTCCAATGCTGACAGAGAGGTGCAGGGGAGGGTCACACAAAGATGCTGTGTAGGTGACCGACATACTCCTTATCAACTGATGACATTATCGGTTGTTAGGATACTGGTGGCTACTAAAAGGTCCTAATGATGCACAGTGAAAACCTGTGGCTTTGTGTAACTAAAAGACAGGCTTAATCCACCCGCTGGCTTGCATCCAATTTTTGGGCAATTTTGCTAAGGCACCCCTGAAGAAACCTCAAGGCACCCTGGTAGAAAAAAGGCTGATCTAACTTACCCTCACCTCACTTCACTGATGTTTTTCTGAAATGTTTTCCTGCAGCTGCCCCATCCTCTCCATCCGGGTTCCTACACGTGCTCTGTATAACTCTGTAGATATTTTTATGGGGCTGGGAGATGGACACAAGGTAAAACACAGCATAGGAAGTCTCCAGTCAATAATAACTTATTTGTGGCTCTCTTCAGTGGCTCATGTATAAGCTGCAAATAAGTTCTTAGTGACCATTTTTTTCTTATCCGAAAGACACTACCTCAGTAGTATTGACATTTAAATGTAGACCAGTACTGTCCAAAATAGCCATACCAGCAAGAAGCATATCCATAGCAGCAGTGAGACATGGCCTTCTAATTTCTTGCACCATCAGTAAATACCACCTCCCTATCCACATTCTTACCGTCTAAACTCCATCTTCCCTCCTGCGATAACCATCTCTCCCACAAGACCCCACTTCTTTCACCACTAACCTGATGGCTGATGTGCCAACAGACAATATACAGTGTTGTGTTCATTTTGATTATAGATATTGTTTCCCTATGCAATAGGCTAGCTTGCCCACATTTGCTCCCCCTATGCCTCCATTGACATAAACAACATGTTTAAGAGATCCTTGCATGTATATTTATATTTTAATCTGTTAAAAATAACTCTTCCAGACATTGAATTGTGTCCACATGGCTAAGTGCCATATAGCTAAACATGTTTAATGTCATTATTTATATCAACTTGATCATATTTCACTATAAGCACTGAACTCAGGAATATTTATATAGGAATTTGTAATGTAGAATTATTATTATTAATATTTAATTTTTTGAATACATTTTTTTTTCTTTAATTCTAACACAACTGGGTGCCTCCACGCCACACAGATCTGACAAGCTGGGATAAAATATGAGTATTTAAATATACCTACTAATAAAGTGACTTATTTAACACCTCATAATTATTTTTTCTTCTTTGGATAACACTTTCATCAATATAAAATGATAGTTCTCATTAACTAACAGATCTAAAGCCAGGAGCCATACTAAGTGTTGACAGCCTTAAAACTAACTATAAAATGGCTCTTACTTGTTATATATAATTAATAGGGAAAAAGAATATAACATTTTCATCTTAAAAAAACAAAGATTTGATGTTATGGGGAACATTTAGAAATGTTAATTGTACCTAGGCAGTACTCTGAATTCCTCCTAAAAAATAGCAGTGCATTTCTTGGTATGTGTGGGTACCTGTATCTACAGTCTTACATTTGTGTATCAGCAGTGTAAAATCTAAAGACAGTGTTGCCTCTGACTTGGTGATGTCACTATTGTGCTGCTCATGAAATGAGAAAACAAAGCTCTGTCTCTGCCAAGATGGCCACCCCTACACACAGACAAATGAAAAGCAAGGCCCGGTAAGTCTTTAACCACTTCTGGACCACGTGGCACAGATATACTGTGGCAGGTCGGCCCTCCTGCATGAAAGCATGTACCTGTACGTGATTTCCTGCACTGGGTCTGGGGCGTGTGCTGCTGGCAGCCATCTTCTGCTGTGATTGGACACAGTGGGAGCCAATCAGCAGGTCTGGCGGACCCAATGTTTGTCAGCACCTCGCGATCATTCTGAGGAGAGGCAGAACAGCGGTCTGCCTATGTAAACAAGGCAGACTGCCGTTCTGTGAGAGGGGAAGATGGAGATCTTGTGCTCCTGCTTAGCAGTTTTGTATTAGAATACATTAAATTAACTCTTTATAATTTTAACCTTTTAGATGCCTGATTAGGATAAATGACATAATCTCAGAGTGGATTGAAGTAGGATTAACCTTTATGATGACAAACATACAACGTAAAATAATGAACATAATTCTATTAAAAAAGAAAATATTAATATGCAATTAATATTCTATAAATAAAATCACAACATTAAAATATTAAAATAGTCCTGAACCCATCTACATTAGAAAAATAATTAAAAGTCTGGAAACATGGAAAGAGATTATAGTGCGACCTGCAGATAAAGGGGGAGGGGTAGTAATTATGGAGAGAGTATTTTATCATCAGCAGTTGATAAATATGCTGTCAGATCAATCTACATATAAAACGTTGGCGAGAGACCCCACATTAGGTTATAATGAAGAATTAAAAACATTAGTGGAATATGATTATAGGACTAATGTATTAAACAAGAAGGAAAGCAAATATTTGGTACCAAGTGTGTGAAGAATCCCAATTATATTAAAGATTAGAGCTTCACTGATGATATTTCCCCTTTTTTAAGAATACTGGTAAATAGTCTTTTGCCCACTACTTGCTTTGTTTTTGGACACAGCTTCAAGACTTTAGTTCCACTTTAACCACTTCCCGACCGGTGCACAATGATGTACGTCAGCAGAATGGCATGGGCAGGCAAATTGGCATACAGGTACATCCATTTGAAATTGCCACCCTGCCATCGCGTGCGCGTGCCAGTCGGGACCCCCGTGAGTCCGGTCGCGGGTCCCGTGGACTTGATCCCCACGGGGATACACGCGATCGTCTCACGGAGAGGCTGAACGGGGAAATGCGGAAGTAAACAGCATCCCCCCGTTCTGCCTAGCAACAAGTGACACTGATCTCTGCTCCCTGTGATTGGAGCAGAGATCAGTGTTCACTAGCACACAGCCGCGCCCACTACAGTTAGTAACACGCCCCTAGGACACACTTAACCCCTACACTGCCACCCCTTGGTTAACCCCTTCACTGCCACTGGTTATTTACACAGGAATCAGTACATCTGTATAGCACTGATTGCTATATAAATGACAATGGTCCCAAAAATGTGTCAATAATGTCCAATGTGTCTGCCATAATGTAGCAGTCACAATAAAAAATGCTGATCACCGCCAACACTAGTAAAAAAAAAAATATTAATAAAAATGCCATAAAACTATCCCCTATTTTGTAAATGCTATAAATTTTGCGCAAACCAATCAATAATCGCTTATTGCAATTTTTTTACCAAAAATATGTAGAAGAATATGTATCAGCCTAAAATAGGAAAAAAAAATAGATATTTTTGGGGGATATTTATTATAGTGAAAAGTAAAAAATAATGCCTTTTTTTCATATATTTTTTTGTTTATAGTGCAAAAAATAAAAACCGCAGGGGTGATCAAATATGACCAAAAGAAAGCTCTATTTGTGGGAAAAAAACGTCCACGCAATTGTCAGTTAAAGCAACGCAGTGCCGAATCGCAAAAAGTGGTCTGGTCTTAAGCCAGCAAAATGGTCCGGTCTGAAACTGGTTAAGTGAACCTATTACTATGCCCTGCATGGACAAAGCACAGGCTCACATTAACATAAAAATAAGAGTTAGTTCATAAAGACAATTGACCATCAGCTGACCATCCTTTATCACTTTATCAAAGACAGTGTTTTTGGGGGAAATAAATTAAAGAAAGACAGCATAGTACTTTTCCAGCTAATAAGTCAATAGTGTGATCCTTCAGAGCTTTGGGGAGGGATGGCCACAGTGAGAGACGCAAGCATCTGACCCACCTTGGAATTGTCGAATGCTGAAAACTCTACAGTCACTTCTAGTTCTGCAAGAAAGAGAAAGTTGAATAGAACAGAACAAGTACTGGTAAGTATAAGGTTAGGATCACAATAGTGCACCTGCATTTTGATGCAGTTTTTTAGTTTTTTTTAATAATATGCTCTTATTGAAGTCTATGGGACCAAAATGCACACACCAAAAGAAGTGCCTGCACAATTCACAAGTCACATGAAGAAGTATTGCATAGGTATGAATGGGCCCTATAGACAAAAATGGAATTCCTCTTTTTGTGCATTATCATATGGTGGCTTAAAAAAGCTTCACAAGTGTGAACAGGGACTTGAACCCCTTTTACACTGGGGCGGCGGGTCTGTTAGTGGTAAAGCACCGCTAGTTTTCGCGGCGCTTTATCGTCGTTTTAGCAGCGCTTTTCAGCCACTAGCGGGGAGCTTTTAACCCCACCAGCGGCCGAAGAAAAGGTTAAAAGCACCCGTGTTGCGGGGCTTCGGAAAAGCTTTACAGGTGCTTCAAAATTGCTGCCCATTCATTCCAATGCTCAGGGGCAGTGTAAGAGCGCTGTATATAGTGCCCCAAAGATGCTCCTTGCAGGACTTGTTTTCACAAGTGCACCGCACTCAGGCTTTCACACTGGGGAGCCATGAGAGGCAGTTTTCAGGCACTTTACAGGTGCTATTTTTAGTACTAAAACACCTGACAACTGCCTCAGTGTGAAAGGGGTCTAAAGGTTGTCTTTGTTCACACTTTTTTTAAAATGACAACGGTGGTTATTTACGAAAGGCAAATCCACTTTGCACTACAAGTGCAAACTACAATTGCAAAGTGCACTTGGAAGTGCATCTGTAAATCTGAGGGGTAGATCTGAAATGAGGGGAAGCTCTGCTGATTTTATCATCCAATCATGTGCAAGTTAAATGCTGTTTTTTTTTTATTGTCCTTGCATGTCCCCCTCGGATCTACAGTGACTAAACTTCCAAATGCACTTTCAGTGCAATTTCAAGTGTATTTTGCACTTGTAGTTTGCACTTGTAGTGCAAAGTGGATTTGCCTTTTGTAATTAACCCCCTATGTCTCTTTAACTGTGCACGTCAAATTAGTTATATTGTTCTTTTACAAACAACAGCACATAAAAAAGCTGTAAAATAAAATGATGCATAAAAGCTGCAAAATGATCCTAACATTTAATAAATATGATACCGAAGCTTAAATCAAAAGATCTTAATTTAAGGCCTTCTTTGAAGTTTGGTTTAATTCACTTTAATTAAGTTCTTATTTACAAAGCACTTGCATTGATAGTCAGAGGAACAAAGAGTTATCTGTTGTTTCTCCTGCATATATTAAAATATCAAATTTAGAGGAGCTGATTTTATCCAGTGAACATAAGTGAGTTTGGAGAGAATTCAAATTTTGCTATACACCCTGATCCTCCTGTGAAACAAATATTGTGTCAGAGTTTTACTTTTGCCATCAATGGTAAAACGTATCATTTGTAATATGTAATATTTTTGTTTTGTTTTTCCACCTTGGTCATAAGGAGCCTTTGGCCTTTTCGATAAAGATGTTTTATATATTTTTTACCTATTCTTCAAATGTTAACATTAGAAATTGACATAAAAATAAGTTGCTTTCACATTACAATTAGGGTATAAAAAGCAACAGTTATATGGATATATACAAAGTAACGCCCAACAATAACATTAAACACCACAGCATATTACCCTAAATGGGGGTAAGACTCAAGAGCATAAAAAGTATGATGATAACTAATTTATGTTATCATTTTGTGAGTCAAAATAGGGAGAAATTAGTAAAGTTAGAAAAAAGAATGTTGTGGGGGAAAGGTTTCACAGAAGTGTAGAGAGCAGATTAAAGACCTTTGAAAGGAACTTCTTTACCTTCAAGAGGCATTGAAAGACCATTGCACCATTAAAAACCACTCAAAGTACTTTAATTTGGCTTCCCTATTCAATGCACTTAGTTGACATTTCACCAAAATGTTCAATTTTCCACTAAAATTTAGTGGACAATCGCTTTAGATTCACCAAGAACTGTCTAATGTGAGGGTAATCCATTCAATATACCATATAACCAATCAGTCAGGAAGGCTCTTACACTGCATAACAGCTGGTAAATCGAGAGGAATTGTACAATCAGATTGTTGAGTGTGGCTGATTTTCAGAAAAAGTGTTTGCTTTGTTTTCAATTATCTTCAGAATAATACAAAGGACTATTTTTAAGAGCCAAATACATTTTCCAAAATCCACTAACGAGGTAGTTGACACGCAATACACAGCAAAAAGTCTCATGATTCACCAAAACTTTTTATATAACATGACAATCTAATTCTCTGAATGGCAAACTTAACTGTCAGGCATATAAAGATAAGCCAGTGCAGCTCTATCCTATTATAAATCAAAAACTATCCTATTATAACTCAAAAATAAATAAATATAATTACCAATCAATATCAATATATAAATAAATAGGTGAATAACCAAAATTAAAAAAACAACAATTTATTGATGTGATCTTGTGTTGTCTTTGTTAAGTGTGTCTGTGTCGTAACAATTTCCCAATGTCCCTTTGGGATTAGTAAATTATTCTGTATTCTGTATCTCTGAATAATGAAAATGTTGTCTGAATATTTATTCGGAACGAAACGGACTGCACATGTCTACCACAGACACACTCCTAAACCTTGTGGACAGCCTTCCCAGAAGAGTTGAAGCTGTTATAGCCCCAAAGGGTGGGCCAACACAGTATGGAAACCTAAAGGCAGGTGTCCCAATACTTTTGGAAATATAGTATATGTGCTACTTCTGCACAAGTTTTGTGAAAGTTTTTAACTTTTTTATTTTTAATAAAACCATTCAGTGAACACTAGGAGACTTACTTTCTCTTATAGAAGATGGGTCAAATAATGCTGATGGTGAGGAGTGCAGTTAAAGATGGATTATCAGTATACTCTCATGTAAGGATTCATGCCAGATAGACCTCAAGATTATATACTGTAGTTGTCAATTTGTAAAGGTGATCAGTTTGGAGTTACATTCGGTGAGATGTGAACACCTTTTAGTGTAAAATTTAAACAGGAAGTGCACTGTTCATATTATTGGATTGGGACTAATTCGGTATCACTGGTTATTCCATAACCGTGTTTTTTGTGATTTTTTTCACTTTTGTGTATATATGGATATTTGATGCACATTTATTGTATGCACTGATATGTGATGCATTATATTTTTATGGCTATTTCATCTTACTGTGACACTGTATTTTGATTTGGCTATTCACCTATTTATTTATATATTGATAACAACTGGGAATTGAATGTTGATTTTCCTGTACTGGTTTTTGGTTATAAGTAAAGGTGGAGTGATCACTTTGTAGTGTCAGCAAGCTCCCGGTGAACATTTTTTTGGATTCTTTAATTTATAGAGCAGGTTGATCATTGGTTTTTTTTACCTGTCAGGCATGACACCCAGTCAAAGACAAGCTTTGTAATTGTATTAAAAAGGAACGGAAAAACATAAAAATAGAAGGCCTGTCTGTGCTTCATTCAAAATCTGAAAACATAACTCCAGTCAATAGTGATCATTTTTTTCAAACAAAATAGCTATTTATAAAAAATACCAGATGCTTTTTAGAGTTATTAGATATAGTATATATTGTTTTCTTTCTTGTTTCTTTTGCTGCATTTATTCCAGAAAGAAATACTGACTTGTTCAGGGGTACTTTTCTGCTGGTTAAATAAATTATTCACATTTGTAAACATTCACCCCTGAAGGATCAAAAATAGACCCAGGGGCTGTCAAAAATTATTTAAATTTTGATAAGAAAATAAATAGGGAAATGCACATCATTCCCAGCTCTAAGCACATAACATTAGTTGCTGCATTCTGCAGGCAACAAGCGTTGAACCCTTTCATGTTATTTTAAACCCCCCATTATTCCCATGATTCACATGATTCTACTGATTAATAAAGCCACCTTTCATAATTTTGGTCTAGTAGGTTCGTGTGGGTTGTCCCATCAATGCCCTCTACATTGTAAAAACAAAACCAAAAATAGACAAGGTGCAATTCCACATAAGATAGCAACGAGCCTGACATCTTGACATTTTTTTCAGTAAAAATATTGATTTTGATAGTTCTGCATATTTATTGGAGAGTTTAAATACTAATTTCTTTGTATTTGAACATTTTTATATTTCTTTGTATTTGGACATCTGTGAAAATATTCTTCTTCGAACCCCTTAAATGTAGATAGGTGTTGAGAGTTTGTCCTAAAATTTCCTTTTAAATAATAATATCCTAGACTGACTTCCTAAACCATTTTAAACTATTTGAAGTTGGAAAACTGGAGAATTTTTTTTCTATTTTTGCCCATCAGCGTTGTAACTTTCCATATCAGACTTCTATTAGTTGAAGAGAATCCAATTGAAATCTAGTAGCAAAACAGAGAAAGCAGGGAGGCCAAAGGAAAAACAATTATTTGAAAGATCTTTAGAAATAGGTCTCCTGACTGTAATTTCCAAGCATTACATTCAAAGTCTACCAGTTCGCAGAGAACTTTAATAGGGTAATAAAAACTTTTCTTAGATACGGTGTAAGATTTATTCCTTGTTGGGGAAAAGATCGTTGCTGTTCCGGATAGTGTAAAGCTACTCTCTAATACTATTTAGACAATAGGGCTTACTACTCTGCTAACAAACTCAAAAAGATTTTTTTTCCCTAAGTGAATGGAGAGTTGTATTATAGTATCTAAAAGAAGCTATAAAAGTGGTTGTAAAGCCTAAGCATTTTTTATCTTAATGCATTCCCTGCATTAAGGTAAAAAAAAAATGTCTGCATGTGTATTTTTCCCTCAGCCCTCTTATATTTTCCTGAGTCCAATTTCGATCCAGTGCTGTGCCCATCTGCAGTGGCTCTCTCCTCTCTCTCTCCTCTTCTCCCTGCTTTAACTGCCTTCACTGAGAACAACAGAAGCCATAGGCTCCCATTGCTGTCTGTTAAATCCTGTGGCGAAAGAGTGGGGACAGGGCTGAGCGTCTATAGATGCAAGCAGCGTAGCTTGAGAGTGAGCCCACAGGTGTGCCACAATAGGAAGCTGCTTTCTATGATTGCACACAGAGAAGAGGAGGAACCAAGACCACTAGTGGGGAACCCAGGACTGGGGCTGCTCTGTGCAATACCACTGCACAGAGCAGGTAAGTGTAACATGTTTGTTATTTTAAAAGAACACTTTAAATCCTACTTATAATGCTGTCTGTGAAAAATTTCCACTATACTGATTTTTATGCTGCTGTTGGAGATGGAAATATCAAAATGGGCAGTAAGACATTTAATTATATATAAGACTTCCACAGGGTTTAAAAGCTGACTGAAACTAAAAAATGTAGTATTTGCCATAATGTAGTATCATCTAGAGTCATTCAGAAGGTAACCCCCATAATAAATAAACTTTGCTCATCTTATTGCACAGAAGATCAAATTGCCATTTGTTTTATATGAGAGGTTCCCTGGGCTAATTATGAATTTAACAAAAGAACATTAAAAAAATCACCAAAGATAAATTATTAAAATAAAGAATACCTGGATTATTTAATCCAACACAGAGCTGCATTTTTGTCCCTGTATTTGCATTGCCTGAGTGTAGAAAATATGTTTTTATATACTTTATTATAAAAAACGAACAAACATGCTCTACCTTTAAAGATATAAAATATATAGTGTATACAAAAAACATTGTAACACTTCTGACATGGGGATGCTCTGCTCAACCTGCGAACTTCAGCAAAAAAACACTGAGCAGCATAGAATTGGAATCATCAAATACCACTCAAAAACCTCCTTAGTGGTTGGGGGCAAAGGCACCTTAGATCTCACTCTGAAGATGAAGAAGTGCACTGCTATTTTTTAGGATCAATTCCAGACAAAAGGTATATTCTTCAGGGTACTACTTAGGCACAATTAACATTCTAGATGACACTACATTATGACAAATATTCAATTTTTGAATTTCGGTAAATGTTAAAACCATGTGGTACTTGAAGTGCATGCCCTTGAGGACCTTGTAGCCCTTTGAATACAGTAATTAAATGTCTTACTGACCCTTGTTGATATTTCCACCTTCAACAGCAGCATAAAAAATTCAGACCTTGGAGATCTACTACTATTTGCTTGTGTTTCGGCATTCACCCCCCCCCCTCCTTTGGGCTATTGCTAGAATTGTAAAGCTCCTGCTTCTTACTGATTGCAAAGCTCAAGCTGTGGCTCCATTGGGGGGAACGGAGGGGGTCAAAATGCTTCAGAAAGACCGCTAATTACACACATAGCAGTGGCCCTTTCTGCAGCCTGCCGCCCAAGTCTGAAGTCTTTTTGCTGCTGTTGGAGATAAAACATTAATAAAGGATGATAAAACATTTAATAATGTATGTTTGCCAACAACTTCAAGGTATTAATGGAATTAAGCAAAATACTTTAGTTAGGGTTTTAAATTATAACTAAAGGCAAAACTTTTTTTTGTTTTGTATAGAGTGCAGAGGGATTAAAACACCTGTCAGTTTTTATTGCTGTTAGGGATGTTTGCCCTCTCTATTTTTCCTGTTTACCATTATCATTGAAAGTGAAAGTAAAAGAAAATCACAAATTTTGGGTTGTCCCCAGAAAAGTAATATAGGGGAAATCTTCCAATTGGGGCACTAGTTCTGGTGACCTGGGGGTCCCCAAGAAATTCCCTGAATTTGCACTAATCTCCTCTCACTTCCTGTTTGGCTATGGGACAGGAAGCAAAGGAGGGAAATCTCTGCAAAAGGACACAGATGGCGAAAAAAGAATCTTACAGGGTTTATATGAAAAAAAAGTTTTGCCTTTAGTTCTACTTTAATTCTATGTATACATATTATGCAAACACTTCTATTTTTACCCTTTGAGCCATACAACTTTATACTCGTGTCATAGATTATTTTCTGTTAGTCATTTTTTTTTTTTGCTAAAATATCTTTTTGATTGGCCATGTCATTTCTCAATAAAGTCACAGCAGAACCATGGGTGGAGTGTAGCAAATTAAAAGTATTTTATAATGGATTTCAAACAAAAATAGAGCCTGTTCCACAACTCTGTTGTATACAATAGCTGACTGTGTTGTATACAATGGCAGACTATTGCGCTGCTGCAATTATTTGGCCCAGCAGTCCATAGAGCTGTGTTTTGGTCCCTCTAGAACAGTCATGTTAAATCAGGGTTTTTTGCCTGCATGTGATTCTCTCACTCTTTCCTGGCAACCCATGGCCAGTTTAGGAGTTTAGCCTAAATAAGGCTCCAATGCTGTTTTTTGACTGTGCACAAATATCTGATTTTCACCAGCAGGTGGTGCTGTATGTAAAATAGGTAATTACAGCAATCTGCCCGAATTAGAGATTTCACATAGAGCACCACTGGCTGGGGAAGGCAGGACATTTCTGTGTTACCACATGAAGAACTACCAAACAGAGGATTTTAGTTTCCCCTTTAAAAGTTGAAGTGGTCAATAGGAAACATTTTTTGCAGATAAACAACGAAGTGAAACAAGCACATGATCTCAGGAAGGAAACTTTGTGTGAAATGAGCTGAGATGTAATTGCTATGTGCTGAAATAGTGATTTAATCTAAACACTTCTGGAGGTCAGGAAAGACTTGTTTATTATTGTGAAAAAAAAAATTCTCTGAAGCGACTGAATGGGGGGTTTTGTGTTATTTTTATTTCCTCTGGATGGCCACAAAGTGGTAACCTAAGCTGAGATCATTATAAAGTTGGAAATGATTTCGCTAACAATTAAGGCATGGTTACGGTTTCTAAATTCATGGTCAGCTCTTCCCCCAGCTTTTATTTGTCTGCACAAAGAGCCAGCTCTGGGTACAATGCTATGTGAAGTGCTTCAGAGGTACGAATCGAGGACTCGGGGAAATTTCAAGGCAGCTGTATTCATTTGAAGATGGGAGGTACAGTACTACCTAACAAGCTGGATGAATGATTTCATTTTGTATAAAGAGAAACTGGAGGCAACAATAAAAATCAATGAATTGACAATTCCATCCAGGGAAGTTTGCAACTATGCTTGAAGGGGAAAGTCAGCTTGGTTTGATTTTAATGTAAAGTTTATATATTCCAGTGCAACTGGATTCTGTAGACGGGTGCTCAGGACACAGGAACAATTCATTGCCAATCAGAAAAAGAGGACATTGAACGCAACAGAGAGATATTAACTCAGTTTAACTGCAAAAAATAAATAAATGCAAAGTTAAAGTGTCTCTTAATAAAATAATTACAAAAGCACCCTGTAATACGATTTACCTGTCCCGCCACCCATGCCTCTGATATATACTGCCTTGCAGAGCTAAACTGGACACACTTATGATGTGATGGGTAGAACCACCTGCAGTGGTTGGGTGCAAGCCTCTGACACCTCTTGAACTGTTGGATGCCACAGATTGCTTGGCTGGTATAAGTCTGCAAGAGAGCAAAGACCCAACTTAAGGGACAGGTATTTTTATTTTTTGCTTAAAAGTAGAAACTTTTTGTTTTCTCTGTAAGCTCTTTTTAAATATTTTAAATATTAAATAGATGAAATATTCTTGTTTGACTAAAGTATAACTTTAAGGGTGTTTTCACTGAAGCGCCACAACCACTCACATCAATTTGAACTCTATTAGTGTTATCAGCTAACTGTTGGCTGGACAAATTAGTGCAGTTAGGTATAAAGGTATAAAAAAATATAGGAAAATAAAGCATATGTACTTCTGAGCTGAACATAGCGATCTCAGCTTTAGATCTGAGTTTGTGCGCAGCCACATTTCCCACACTAACCTTTGACCGCACCACACTAACCTTTGGGAAGGGACATATCGCAGAGCTCCAATCTGCATCTGAGGTCAAGGCTACAGTTGATGTGTGTGCCCAGGACCTGGGGCCTCCCAGGCACATTGAAGTTTGCTCTCATGCTTTAATAGTGGTTAAAGGTAATTGAGGGACATTACAGATTAAGCTTAGTGTCAATTAGATGATAAGGTGATGTTTTTGTTTTAAAGTGATTGTAAACCCCAGTTATGAAATTTGAACAAAGCACATATATCTGCAGTGTTTACTTGTCTCTCTTCGAAGCTCTACGTTTTGTTTCTCTCTGATGCTTCAATCCTCTGTTATCAACATGAGTCATTTCTGAGAAGTTTTCAGACACATGAGATAACATGAGATAATACCAATACCACTAGTACTATTAATCTCCAGCCCTTTTCAACCACTTCCTGTTTACAACCTCTTGCTCCAGGACTAGCAGCACATCAGTGCTCTGAACTGGCCCTCTGATGATGATGGTGGACGATGGTGGACCATGCCCATGCGTCAGATTGTGACAGGGTGACAATGTACAAATTGTCACCCCATATCAGAAGGTGCCTTACCAGGACATTCATAGCAAGATTACCACTTGTCTTTTATCGAAAGCTGCAGATTAAGAAGATTGAAAACAAGTTTTGTAGCTACAATACCATGTCACAGCTTTTAAGAAAATTAAGTGATTAAGGTTTATATATACTTTAGGGTTTCTGCATACTTTATATGCCAAGCAATCTTTAAAGTCTTCAAATTAAAAGTTGTTTTACAAATGCAAATTTGAAATTTTTGTCTACAGAGGAGGTGCCCTTGAGCATCACGTTATTTCAGATGAGAATTACAGCAATATACACCTTTGGCAAGTAATTCTTGTGAAAATCTTAAATCTCCTTATATTGTCAGTTGAGCAACAGGACATAATGAACATTTTGTACATGCCTTCCAGGAGCAATAAAGTTCTATGGGAACTGCGGGGGGGGGGGGGGGGGGGGGATGTTTGAAGGCAAACTTAGCTTTAAAGCTCCAGTGAATGGATTTCCTATTTTCAGAATTAAATATTAACCTCCTAAAAAATTGTGTTATTTTTGTTTTGTTTTTTTACCTATCATTATTGTTTTTAATGTATTTGTACCATATTAGCTTAAAGGGCAACACATCAAGAAATGAACTGGATTCCAGTTTATAAAATGTTGCACATCAGAAGTCTAAAATCTCGTATTGCTTTTCCTAAAGAAACAGAACACTTGATCCACCAGAACCCGACCATACTGCCTAACTTCCCTTAAAATAGGAATTAAATACCGATCTGGTAAATAAAATGGCCTCTTCAATATCCAAAGCCTTCCCTGAGCCCTGTTAGGGAACTGCACCAAGGCACAGGCAAGAATTTGGATGGTATTTTATATATCTTATGAACATAGTAGTCGGCCAAGTTTCTACTTTAGATCCACTTTAAGATGGCCATTTTCATTACCGGCAGACAGGATGCGCAGGTATGATTTGGCTGATTCATGGATTTCTATGATATTTTTCTGCACAATCATGCCTGTTTGGAACACCCAGTTGTTCATGTTGATGTTTACAGAAGCATGTCCAGAAACCTCTGTCACCAGCTTATTATGGTGAATAATCAAATTAAGCAATTCCCCCAAGATCAATTGGCCAGGGGGGATGATATTCATGGGCATGAGAATCATTTCCTGATGCAACTAAGCAGCATGTGGCCACTTTCATTAAGAGTTCACCCACTTTCCACCTTCACAGCAGAATAAGCAGCTAAGTGGTTAGCACTTCCACCTGGCAGCACTAGAGTTGTTGGTTTGAATCCCAACCACAGCATAACCTGCCATGTTCTTCCTGTGCCTGTGTGGGTTTCCTCCGGGTACGCTCCAAAGACATGCTGGTAGGTTAATTGGCTCCTGTTTAAATTGGCCCTAGTATGTATATGAATGTGAGTTAAGGGTCTTAGATTGTAAGCTCCTTGAGGGCAGGGACTGATGCAAATGTACAATATATATATATATGTAAAGCACTGGGTAAATAGACAGCACTATATAGGTAACTGGAATAAAATATACTAAAGCCAGAAAACGTATGTTAGTGGAACAGACTCACTCTATGGTTAAAATATCACCTTTCAGTGGAATGACCCTTTATCTTTAAATTTTTTTAAGATGGATTGTTGGTTAAAACTGTGGGCTAAGTAGAAACCCGCTTAGAACCACTTTAAGCTTTCAGATGATGAGTTAAATAAGCAATCATAGAAATTTAAACAAACAAAAAAAGACCTTTCTAGGAAGTTCCACTAAACCAAAACCATATAATATAGCCGATGCAAAACATGGAAAAAGCTGAAAAAATAAAGCTGGTTCTAATGATGTGTATTTTTATGTAAACACTATAATCATTATTAGAAATGATCTCCACATCAAAAAACTCAGCATGAACTGCTCACTTACATTGAGAAATTGAGTAGAAAGATCTTAGCATCAGTTAACATTTAGAAACAGTTTTATAAATAAGGTATTTTTATTTCTTCCTCTATCCTGTCCCATGAAAAATACAAACATTACGGAAATCAAGATCGCTTTTAGTTATAGCGGTTGCATGAAGTTCTGGAGAGAAAACAGTTTTCTGCTGATTTTACAGTGGAGGCTGAAATCGGAGATAGAAGATCAGATGCTTCCTGTCCAGGGGCTTCAGGTCTTTCCTAAAGGGGAACTAGAGTCCTTTAATGTTTTTAAGATATACAAATGGAAAAAATCAGCTTGAAGGAGAACTCAAGCATATATTTTATAGTTTTGGATAGAGTAAAGAAGAAATAGAATATGTTGTACTTTTATTGCAGTCTATGTTCCCATTGGAGAGATTTCTTTTTAATTCTTGTCTTAACATTGTTTGTGGGAAGGGGAATCTTTCCCAGCAATACAAACACATTTTTAGTAGAGTGGTGAAGAGCTATAACCTCAGCTTTGTTTTAATTGCTGTCTGCCTATTGGAGTTCTACCTTAACTTTCTCTCCTAGGGAGCACTATACTAACCACTAATTTAAGGAAGAACTACAGTGACTACAAATTGTACGGGGGGAGGGGCTACAGACCGGGCACAAGACATTGTGCTGCCTGGGCCCAAAAGAAAATCTCTCCCACCAAAAGGCCCCCACATTCATTATTTTTTATATAATGACAATTAAAACCAAAATGTAATTTATCAGGAAGTCAGATTAACATGCAACAGTGGTGGTGGGTTCAGACAGAGGCAGCGGTGGTGGTGGATTAAGACACAGGCAGCGGTGGTAGGGGAGATAGACACAGGCAGGGGTGGTAGAGAGGGGGTTAGACACAGGCAGGGTTGGTAGAGAGGGGGTTAGGCACAGGCAGGGGTGGTAGGTGGGGTTAGACACAGGCAGGGGTGGTAGGAAGGGGGTTAGACACAGGCAGGGGTGATAGGGGATTAGACACAGGCATGGGTGGTAGGGAGGGGGTTAGACACAGGCAGAGGTGATAGGGAAGTTAGATATAGGCAGGGGTGGTAGGGGAATAGATACAGGCAGGGGTGGTGGGGAGGGGTTAGACACAGGCGGGGGTGGTAGGGGGGTTAGACACAGCCAGGATAGTAGGGAGGGGGTTAGACAGAGGCAGAGGGGGTAGGGAGGGGGTTAGACACAGGTAGAGATGGTAGGGAGGGGGTTAGACACAGGCAGGGTGGTGGGGGGGTTAGACACAGGAAGGGGTGGTAGGGAGGGGGTTAGACAGAGGCAGAGGTGGTAGGGAAGGTGTTAGACACAGGCAGGGTGGTAGGGAGGGGGTTAGACACAGGCAGGGTGGTGGGGGGTTAGACACAGGCAGGAGTGGTAGGGAGGGGGTTAGATGGAGACAGAGGTGGTATGGAGGGGGTTAGACAGAGGCAGAGGTGGTAGGGAGGGGGTTAGACCCAGGCAGGGGTGGTAGGGAGGGGATTCGACACAGGCAGGGGTCGAGAAAAGATTAGTGGCACTGACACTTACTTTCTCTCAGTGTGAGTTGTGCCTATATCCCTCTTTCATCATGGGGTCTCTGCTCAGCAGAAAGCTCCTCCCCCTTCACACAGCTGGCCATCAGCCTGTCAGCTGACTTTCTCTTGTCAGCAGCAATGGGCCGGGAGCCGCAGAGAGGATGGGCAGGCGGCCATCTGTGCTGGTAGAGCAGCAAGTGCTCTGCCATTACCAATAGCAGTGGTGCCGGGCCATCCACACAGTGAGGAGGGGAGCGGGGCAGGTGGAGCAGGGGCGATCTGGTGGGACCAGTGTCTTTTTGGGCGTCAATGTGCCACCCCTCAGAACATGGTAGGGCCGGCCCTGGAGATTACACTGATCACCAATGCAAGAGGGCACTACACCAACCACCAATGTAAGGGGAGACTTTTCCACTGATCAACAATGTTAGTGGACACTACAATCTGTACTGCATATTTTTTCATGACTTTATTACTCAAAATATTTTTTTCCTATAGGGCAGGGGTTGTTAACATGATCCACATCGGGTGTTATATACACTCAGTTGAGTATGCCACCTTTATTTTTCTATTTATTTATATATCTACAACTTATTAACCTCCTTAGCGGTAATCCCGAGTCTGGCTCGGGTTGGAATTTTAATTACAATAGCGGTAACCCCGAGCCAGACTCGGGCTTGCACCGCTCGATGCAGGGGAGGACACAGGTAACGTTACTTACCTTGTCCCCTGGATCCAGCGATGTCCCCCGCGCTGTGTGATCGAGCTGTCCTGCGCTCGATTCACAGTGCCGAATGCCGCCGAGCTCCGTTCCCTGCGACGTTACGACGCACGGAAGCGGAGAACGGCGGCAAATTCAAAAATGTAAAAAGACACAAAACACACACAGCACTGTAATCTTACAGATTACAGTGCTGTAGTAAAAAATACACACCCCCTTTGTCCCTAGTGGTTTGTGCAATGCCCTGCATGCACTTTTATATTATAAATACTGTTTTTTTCTGCATGGAATTTGGAGATTGTCCATAGCAACCAAAACATGTCCCTTTTTCATTTTTTTTTGGATTTGATTACATTATTGAATAATTTTTATTATTCTTTATTATATTATAAACTTTATCATACCCAGGATGTCCGCTAGACTTTGGTTTGAAGAGATTTCAGAGCGTTATTCCTAAGAATTACAGGACTACAAAATAAAAGCCAGATTTCCATGCAAAATAATTGTACCGCTTTCAGCACCTTATTCCAGACTGAATCATACCGCCAGGGAGGTTAAGCATACTAATGTACAATGAGGGTAGATATATAGCAAGTTTCTAGAAATAAAAGTATCTCCCATAAATGTGTTCTCTGAATTTTATTAAGCAATATAAGAAGCTTTTACGTGGAAGATTTATAGTAGATTTAAATTCAATCAATAAAATCGCATATACGTTTTCATTTTAAAAGTTGTTTCCATCTTTTTAAAATATTAAATATTATGTAAAATTATATCTGGTAACCCTGCCATAAAGGTCCTTGCTCAGACTCTTCCTGCAGTCAGGTGACTATACTATAGGGTTGATTTACTAAAGGTAAATAGACTGCGCACTCTGCAAGTGCTGTTGCTACAGGGCTTAGAAAATAAGGTTAAGCTTCACTTTGCAAAGAATACCTAATCACTTGCAATAAACAAAATAGCATTTTTGCTTGCACATGATTGGTTGATTTTTGCTTGTACATGATTGGTTGATGGAAGTCAGTAGAGCTTCTGCTCATTTACTAAGCTCTGGAGCAACTGCTCTTGCAGAGTCTATTTGCCTTTAGTAAATCAACCCCTATATCTCAGTTGTGCCTCTTTGTTGTCATCCTGTCTCACGCCCCCTCAGTGAAGACTACAAGCCACACCAGCACACATTGCACAGGCATAGTCCACAACTGTCACTATCAGAAAGCTGATGCAGAGCAATAATGTGCAGTTGTCAGTGGAAGAGTGTGTGTAGACAGTAAGTGGCAGGGGCTTTGTATCACTCCAGCGCAAAAATGGATAAAAAGAGTAAAATATGTTTTTTATGACAATTTTTAAAAATTAAAATTGTTTATGATACACAGTGCATCAGCAAATGAATTGTCATATAATAGGGGTTTAATTCTACTTTAAATAAGGGTATGTTTTCAGTACTGAGCACTGGTGAATACATCTGCTTTGTGCACTTAGTTAAAAGGAGCAGGGGATGAAAGGGTGAAGACCTCCTACCACTGCAGCCATCCAAGTGCTCAGATGGAAATTCACCATATCATATACCATGATGTATGGATCAAAAGGGAGGAAAGAGATAATGTGACGAGACAGAGCAGGTGGTAGCAATGATGTATTGCTATTAGGCTGGTCCTTGAGACTACCGGGTGTATTCTCAATGATATGTGACTGTAATAACTACTGCTAGGTTGCTTACTCTACATTGAGATACAGAATGCCTGCAAGTTTAACACTGAGCACTGTGTTTTATTCTTCACAATTCCCTCCCCAGATTCTGACACATCCTCTTTCCTGTTACCTCATTCAGGTCTATTTCCAACAATGTAATTAGTAACGCATAGGTAATAACATGTGTGCACTGGTAGACCCGAAACATTTTACCATGTTGGCTTGAGAGTTCAAGAGTTTATTGCTTAGACCTAAAGGACTGTCAATCAGATATCACTGCCCCATCTGTTCTCTAGAAAATTGAATCAACCCTTTTCCATAGCTCCCAAGTGTCCCTGATTTGGATGGACTGTCCCTGATTTGAAACAATGTCCCTCTGTCCCTCATTCCTCCTCATTTGTCCCTCATTTTGGATCTATATAGCTGTATATAAAATGCACTTTTTATCTATCAAAAAGTGTTTTCCAGGGCTAAACCTTTCATCTGATTTCTAAATTGCTGCATTTGTAAATTCCAAAAGCCAATAAAAGGAGGAGTAGTGTTAACAAAAAAGCATTTGTGGGTTTAACCAATCTTGTTTTTTTGCACAATTCTCCTTTAACGAGGCGTTGCAAGGGATCCTATGCCTACATGCTTTTACTGATAGGTGTCCCTCATTCCTATCTCAAAAAATTGGGAAGTATGCTTTTTTTCTCATATAGGAGAAAGTACCCTGGGTAACTGCCATGTAACAATAGGTATAATTAGCTTTTTTTTTATAATAGTAAAGCAAAGTGATAGATTTTATTCCCATTGTCCATCCAGTTGAGAATACTGGACACGCTATACATGCCCAAAATAACATCATCAAAGTACACAGGGCGTATATAACATGTCCAGTTCATCTTCCCCTCTGCTGAGTCCTCCCCTCTCAATTGCCAGCAATTTTGGGCTCTGAAAGTGAAGCCGGGAGTTGCTGTGTATGTACAGCAGCTATAGCAGCTGCTGCTGTCAATAAAAAAAACATTCTTCTACATTTATTAACATCGTTCAGATGTGAAACAGAGAGATATAAAGTAACATTGTTAATTTTGTATCTATCCTATTTCTTCTTTCATCTGTAGATCAAAGAGATGAGATTCGACCTTCAGAAGAGGTCAGTTAAAAAAACACGATAAGTAAAAGGAAAAAAAAAGATTTTTAAAAAATTAATTAAAAAAAAATTATATTTACCCTTTATTAACCCTTAGTTTACTCCCAGCCCAAATTATTCCTTTTCCAATTCTCCCTTTAACTATTTTTTGTCATGTTGTCATCCTTTCCTGTGTACTCTTAAGTTGGACTACAAGCAGCAGTTGTAATGCATCATGCACTGGTTTATCCTGCCATAGTAAACTTTGTCAATTTGTAATGTTCAGCCACACCAAGAGCAGGTGCACATCTGCAGGAAGTTCCTACAAATAGTCCAGAGAATATGCACAGTGCAGGGAAAGAAAAACCTGAACATTGTAAGGGAAAAACTGTATTTTTTTTATTTTTAACATAAAATAATTCTGCTATCATATTTTACTTACAATGCCCTACAAAATTAACCAATTATGTCTGGGTGTTTAATTCTTTTTTATGTGACTCTGTTTCCAGACAAAGGACATAAAAGTGTTTACATATTCTTAGCAAGCAGTAAAAGAATTTTAGACAAACCCTCCCTGGCCTCTGTTACTGCAGGAACTGTTGAGAAATTCATCCTCAAAGCTAAAGCACTGAAATCTAAGCTTCTCTCACCTTTCCCTGGCAGCAGTGACTTGGTGGCCTACCAGCTGTCTAATGTAAGCAAGTAACAGCTGCTCTAAGCTTTTAGAAATTGACTAAAACTGGATTTCAGAGTCTCTTTTGTGGAGGCAGTGTGTGTTTCTTGATCCTGCATGAACAAAAGTGTCAGTTATTTCTTGTGGCTCTGGTAGCAGATTAGGACAGCATGGAAGAACAGAGGAAGTAAATACAGCCTGCCTATAATGCTAGCTATGCAATAAACCTGCTACTTTACCTATTATTTGTTTTAAACCCCAACTCACTGAATTACAAAAAAAAAAAAAAACCCTCCTCCTATCCCACCCTACTCTGGCAGGCTCCTTCTATCTGTATGCCCATTCCTCAGAAGCCTTGTCTTTAAGATGCTGGCACTCCCCTTCTGACATTATCAAGTGCAATGCAGTGAAAAATGCACTGTATGTGAAGATTGCACGGGACTACCCACAGCCCCAAGTACAGGAGAGCTCTGAAGCCTGCCAAAGCAAGGAATAATGGAAGCATTTCACCTTACTCCTTTACCCCAGAGACTTAATAAGCATTTACTCCTGCAGTTTGGTGGACCTCACTGCAAGGGTGATTTTTGTGTAATTCCCAGAGTTGGGCTTTAAAGGCTTAAAATGTTAGCTGCACAAATACTGTGCTCGGGGGTTTAGATTCAGGGCTCTGTGCAGACATCATGAGTTCCTCTACACAAAATTCATCAAACATTGCCTTTATGAACTGAATTTGATCACCTGAACTTAATTATTTGAAGGGTTGTCCACATTTAGCTATATCTGAAAAAATGTATGAAACGTTGAAAATAAAAGTCTTGACATAACTCTTATAGCACACATAGCAAGCATTATCATAAAAGCACTTTAAAGTGGACCTGTCATTATAATTTAACTAAAAAGCATCTGAAAACTGCCAGATATTTGAAAAAAAATCTAGAAGTTACTGTTAATCACATGACAAAGCATCATCATGCAGGTCAACAGGAATTTGGTAATGAGAAAGATTGCCGCGGATAGTTGAAAAATGATCAAAGCCACTTGTATGATTTTGCTCACTAAAATATGATTGCTTCCCATTACATTGGAACACAGTTTACTTTCAAAATAATTCATGCTGGAACTCCTGAAATACAGATCAGAGGAATTAATCAGTGTACTTTACTAGAGTTACAATATGGGAATTACCTAAAATTCTCTAATAGGATTGAATATACTATGCACTTCAGAATGTTAACAGAGTGATGTTATTGGTCACTGTTAAAATAATTATTACCTTTAATATAGGTTGTCCTTCCATGTTGAATGGTCAATAGACTATTTATACATTAGATAACCTCACAAAGTAAAAGTATCTCAGGGACTTGTTAGGACTGAAGTATTTGGCTAAAAGTTAATCTGTAATAACTCTAGATTTAGCAAACCACCCTGAATCTTGGTGTCGGGCCTACTGAGATACCTGCATCTTAAAGTTGAGCTTCAGATATAAAAGCACTGTATTAATTAATAGACCGATAAAGTGGAAGTAAAAGCAAACCTAACTAGCTCTAAAACTTCTTCTCACATTCTAAGAGCCTAATCTATCTATCCCTGTAAAAAAAAAGATTACTATACTTACCTATTTTACTGCCGCTCTGGTACAGTCCCAGGCTGTGCTATCAGTGGCTTCAGTGAGTAGAAAGGCTGTTTACAACAGAAGCCCCATAGTAAGTCTATGGGTGATGTCATTTCCTGGGCATTTCCCAGTCATTGTTGGCTTTCTCCTGCACAGAGGGTACTTCTGGTACTTCTGGAGACCAGACCAGAGCGGCTTCAAAACAGGTAAGTATAGTGATCTTTTTCTTACAGGCCTAGATATATTAGGCTTAGAATGTGGGTGGGAGGGCGAACTCCAGAATCTCTGGACGGACATCCCTTGTTCCCCTACTACTCCTTTTCCTTTTCTTCTTTTCTATAATTGCTTTTGTTCTTTTGAGACTTTCTTTTAAAATAGTTTTTGATAATAATGCTGGGTCTTTTACTTGGACTTCTGGTCCTATCGGAGGTTTATCACAGTATGGAACCTGTTATACCTTTGACTTCATATTGTTGAAATTTTTGATGGGTTCACTTTGGATTTCTACCCTTGGGCTAGTCCCTTGAGTCTTGTAGCTTAAGGGTTGCGATTACTACCTGATTGAGACATGGGACTATAATGCTATCCTTTGATTTTGATACTACTGTATGCCCTTTCTTGATAGCCACAGCATTGTAAAAATGTCTACTACATAGTATTACTCTATGTAAAGCTAATAAAAATGATTGAAACAGAATGTGGGTTGGAGTTGGTTTAGAGTTAGTTAGGTTTTTCCTTTACTTCCACTTTAAATGTTGTTTGAAATGCAAGCAGTGTAAGTAACTGAATTTTACTTATGGCAAACCCTGTAATACCATGTACAGCAGAGCTTGTTCCAGGGCAGGGAGAAGTAAAACAAAAAGCCAGTCAGTTGTCCTGCAGTGCTTATATGCTAACAAGGTACATGCCGATGGAAGGAGAGAGCAGAAACACACATAAATGACCTTATCACTATGTCACTCCTTTTACTGTGAAGTCACAGGCTGTGGGAGGGACAAGAAAAATCTGGTTTCATGTCCTGCGAGACAGTGCTGTGCAGCAGAGCTGTGTAAATTGAAAGACTGAACAGAGAGAAATAAAAATAATTTGGCAGGCAAAACAGCTCTAATATATGTATTGCATATTTATTTATTTAGCTATTTTGCTGGGGTTCAGCTTTAACCACACTTTCCCCCACTCAGACTACAATATTCTCACCTAAATGCTTTAGGTCACCCCCAAAAAATTGCAAACTGCACAGAGTTAAGGACAACCTCCATCCTACACATAAGATCACTTGGACATTGTAGTAGGCCGCTTGTACACTAAGTATTAAATTATGGGTGGCAGGGGTAGTGTCACATGTGCTCCATATCCAGAAGAACAGGGCTCTTCTCTAAATCGGGTAAAGTGGTTTGAGTCAACAATATTTTGATAAATTTAAATATACTGTAAACCAACTATTACAAGGTAAAATACACTGTAACTGACCTTTGTATACCATTTTTATCTGGCCTACAGTGGCTAATACAATAAAACAATAAATTGTACTTCCACACTACAAAAACTGAGATACAGTAAAGCAGATTTACTGAAGAAGTTGCAAATCTTTAAAAGTGTGTAAATATTCACTTTAATTAGCCAATCATGCGCAGATGAAACAAATAAACAGGGATTTGCTTTAAAAATGATTGGATAACTAATTATGTGAACTTTTTCAATTTTTCTTTTTTGATAAACCAGCCTCAATGTAAAAAGTTAATGAATTATGAAGTTACATTTAATAAGTACTTATTTGAAGCAAGTTGAGTTTTACCAATAAATAGGCTTATATAAACACCTCATCATAACAATCAACAATTCATCTTTTTTTTTCTTATTATGGAATGATATATCTGACAGTAGTGGATACAACTGTGATCACTGATTGACAGCAATAATTATAATTTTGCTCCAAATATCTGACTTTGGGGATTTGAGGGTTTCAGAAAAATGTCTCATATCTGTTGTTTGGAGTTAAATACAGTATATATATAATTTTATGTCTATAACATGTACACATAACTGTATAAATCGTATATATTTCAACAGCATTTCAAAACACAAAGCTCTGCAAAACACAAATTTAAAGTCTTAAAGAGGGTTGCAGATGTTTTGTCTCAGGAGATGACGATTCCTCGATGGCTCAAGTGTGCTCCAAGGAAAGCTAGAAGGTTGTACAGTTAACTCCCAGGGTGTCATTCTAAACCATACAACCTACTACCTCAACCTGGATGCACACATTTTCCAACGCAGTCTTCATTTCTTCAGCATCTCACTTTATTTGTGATGCCTCCCTTTATTAAAATCACTATTAGGAATTGCACATTACGAATACAATAGTTCCTACCCATTGTCTGCTGACCAGTAGAAAACAAACTGTACCAATTGTACACTGTAAACTATGGAACATTTGCGATGCTATAATAAAAGACGAAGAGATCTTTCTTGACACACTACATTTTTAAATAACACAGCCAACCATAAAAACTACCATTTTCAATCAGGACTCTGTAACAAAATCTGGAAAAGTTGTTCAGAAACGGAGAACAGCACAAAATACAAACAAAAAGTACATGCAAATGTAAGCAAGTTTTAAACGCTATAGTGCATCTTTACAATACTCACCAATTTGGGATGCAATATGCATCTGTAATAGTATGGTTTAGATTACCAGAAAGGTGCCTGTGCAAGAGATGGATTATGTAACTTTTGCCATTACTCTAAACTGAACTCTAAAAACTGAATATAAAACAAAACTTCTACTATGTTAAATTGACAAAACGCTTAAGCAGAGCAACGTCTTCGAACCGCAATCACACAGACCCACAGAAACGAGCTTGAGCAGAACAATTTACCACAAGATCGGATCTACGGGTTCTTGTTATTGGGCAATAGAACTGTACCCTGTTCAATTGATATACAATACTAAAAAGTACTTTCAGGTTTCATTAATATACTAATAGAAATAGAATAAAACAGACTTTTCATTTAGTTTGTTGTGACAGTAAGATAAAAAAAGTTTATATTTGGTATATTAGAAAATAGTATAAATGATGATACATACACAATAAAAGTAATTCATTAGATTGATTTTTTTCTCAGAAAAAAAAAGTCATATTAATTTGGCTTTGAAGGAAATTAGATCTTTTTTTCAAATGCTGCATGTTAATAAACAGCATTAAAATGACAAAACACATAGTGTATATAACCCCTATGCATTAATTCTCATATTTTGACCAAGTAGAATTACACATATACAGATAAATAAAAACATTATTTAGTTCATAGACATATGTACTCTTTAACAATCTTCTAAACCATTTTGTAGCATGTATCATTTGCTTTTTTAAATATATAAATGTAAAAAATATTGTGTTGCAATAAACGACAAAAGCTTCAAAAACATGATAAGTTTTGTCCTACAGCACCACAAAATAATAATAATAATAAAAACAAAAATGCGCACACAAATATAAGCGTGGTTATTTTAATACAAAGGACATGGCAGCCCTACAGTCAAAGGCCCAAAACTACTATTCTAAGTATGCTGACAGAACCAAAGCATAAAACTAAGATCCCACGAAATAAACAATACATGATTTAAGCTGAGAAAAAAACAATTTTATTGCATGTTATACTAAAGCTTTTATTTTTATGTTTTGATGTATAGCTAATTTAATTCAAAGCTCTTTTTGCCATGCAGGTTTTTCTGTAAAGCAGAAATGTAAACATATTACTATAAACGTTACTAACAGCTGATTTTGGCCTCATCAGACAACAGGTATAAAGAAAACCTCAGTTGGTAACGTATATTTTTAATGACCTTTTATGCCTCTAAACGGCCACAATGGAACACAACTCTTAAAAGAATTACATCTCTTTTATCAATCTTCTTTTCAGCCGCACATATACAAAAACCCAGTTGTTTATCTTTTTTTTTTATTTTTTTTTTGCCATTAGCTTAAAATAGGATATTTCAGCTTTAATATAGCGGTGATAATAAACACTTTTCAACAAGTTTTAATATTTTAGGATTTATTGTGATTAAAAAAAGGTGAACACAAAAAATTGATGTTTTTAAATTATGCTCATTTAGTATGCAACACCTTAGTAGAGAATTCTTTTTTTATTAATTTTTTTTACAAGTCATTAATGCTGCCGATTTACACATTAAAACTACCTACAGTAAATGAGAGGCTATTTCCAGTATATTTGCATGAGAGTAATAGATGCTTTATTACCTTTGCTGGTATCCTGCAATCTTGACATATTCTTTTTCTCAGATTTCCTGGCATGTTTGCTGAAATAGGAATAGTGTTGAATTGTTAAGATGCACGGTGTTATATATAAAAAAAAAACACACATACATTTTTATTAATGTTTTTTCCTTAATGAAATAGCGTGAAAGGCATGTTCCAGGAACATGAATAAGTATTACAAATCTGTATATATATATATATATATATATATATATATATATATATATATATATATATATATACATTGTAATAAAACAGTAATCGAAAAAAATATATAAAACATGTAACTTGAACACTCCGAGCTAAAGGAGGCCACAGAATGGCACATATGGATATTCATGTAACTGTATCCTCATATGACCTCACACGCTCAAGCAAAAAAATTTACAGTAAGAAAGCCTTTTTTACCCTTTTATGCTTGCTAATGGACACTGAAAATGCTGGTTTCTAATTATTTAGGAAAATAAATAACTTTTCCATGTCAAGTAGTACAGCGTCTCATATAATAAACATAAAGTCCTTTTTAAGCGTTTAATTATTATTAGAAGCACTAAGCTGCAATATTATTTCTCTTGGTTATTACTTTTCAAAAATTGCTTCAACTATTAATATATAAATGCTATCATACCTTTATAATAAAACAAACTGACACACTTCACATACACGTCTGCCTTCAATATGATATCATCGCGACTTGACTGATTTAATTTAATGCATTTTTTAAAATAATTTACAGAAAACAATAAAATGTTTTTACGCACTTTTGACATAAAGTGTCCAAAAAGAAAAAGAAGAGAAAAAAAAATGCATTTTAGTAAATTATTACGCCACGAGAAAACATGCATACAAATAGTAATTTATGTGAAACAACACATAAATGACGATTATTAATAGTCATATAAGATTAAAATATGTAGGAAGCAGACATTTAAAAGAAATGACACCTGCAGCATGAGAAAATTAAAATAAAATAAAATATATATATATATACCTGTAGTTATGCAAGGGAATAGCCTTACTGCCACTTCAGCAGAATTTAAATTGGATGACTTTGAAAAGTTTGCCTTTTGTCTAATTAGAATTTGAAAAAAAAGTGTAGGGAGGCTGTGTGGCTGAATCGTGACATTTCCATTAACTCAGGCTTCCTTTCTATCCAGTTACTCCTTAAGGAGGACCTTGGTGCATTTTTTTTTTTTTTTAACTTCAGTTCTTCTCAGGATTCCAAGCACAAAGCACTGCACAAAATCAGCACCAATCCATGCCGCAACATTTTGCACAGCAGTGGAGGTGGGAAAGCTCTGAAAATACATGAAGACTGCTTTCTTTTTGTAAATAGAGTAGGCAAAGATCTTTCACAGCAAGGGGGTCACAGAGGCAGGTTTCCAGTATGCTTCACTGCTGAGCAATGAGCTCATGATGAATGCTGTCACCCCATTTGCCTGACTCAAACGCCTGATTACAAGTCTAGCTCGAATATATATTAATTTAATGTAACCGTAACATTTAATAAAAGACGTTATAGGTTACATAGCCTTTAAAAACTTGTTAAAAAATTAGGTGGCGATAATATTTGTACTGTCCCCTTTATCAGTATCAAGATAAGCAGAAAAATTTTTATCAGGCGTGAAAGGGACAGCCTCCTGGTGCCCTGCCAAAAAAACAGAATAAAGACGAAGTTGTGCTTCAAAGCTGAATTGCTTGCTGAGCCTAGCTAAAGTCAAGTATTAGGATCCACCATTTTCCGAGCCTTGAAAGAAAAAAAAAAAGCGAAAAAGAGGAAAAAAATCAGCACGGATGTTGCTATCCAAGACCCCTTGGCACCCACACAAAATCTCAGCCGTAAGGTCACATGATCTTCTGCCAAGCCGGGAGTGCATTCCCATAAACCATTCTGTTGATATTGCGAAGGCAGCTATTGTCTAGCTTACTGTACACCCTCGGCTCAGCCCACTTTTCATTAAATTAGCTAGGAGGGAAAAAAAACGAAAAAAAAAAAAAAAACGCATCACCTTTGGGGGTTGGGTGTCATGGTAACGTCTACCTGGCAAACTGCCCACTTTCTCTGCCCATCAACCAGAAATGGAATCGTAGCTATTTAAGAGGTTGATGACTAGGAATGCAAAGTTGTCTTCAGTGAATCTAAATTAATTTTCTAAGAAACTCTTCAAGCTACTTAAGAGCAAAAAAAAAAAGAGAAAGAAATCTAAGTAAGCATATTAAAAAAAAAAAAATCTTACTATCGCTCAAGATTATTTTGAAAAATACTTTAAAAAAAAATGAAAAAAAAAGAATTCTTTCTTTGCTGTGCAAATGTCCTTCCCTGCTTTAACCTCTTTAGTGCAGTAACCTCACAGGACCTTCGAGTAGAGACATTACTGCATTGTATAAAACTACTTGTTAGATTTGGCTGCTCCTGGAACGACACTATCTGCCAAATATGAGAGAACTGAAAACTTTACCCCACATCTAAAAGGGTTAAGGCAGACAATTATCCCCTCCTGTCATTGAAGGGGTGAATCGCGGTAGCTGCCAATAGCTTGTTCTTTTCAGAGTTGCCTGAGTATTGTATAACGGATCCTTTCAAATCTTGTTTGGAGTCGTCCAACTTAAAATTCCTTATAAAATAGGTGCACGGCAATAGCCAACAGCAAAAGTTTGCATGGCTGATAAAAAATTGAAGTATGTGTTCTTGAAAGTGGCGTGCTGAAAAATCTGTTTAGATTCCAGTAGTATGATGAAGCTCAGCTGTAAGTCCCCGCCCTTCTTTTAGATTTAAAGCACCCGTCTCTCCAAAAAATATAAGCACAGTAAAAACCTCAGACCTCTAATGTAACTCTTACTAAAAATACCACTATCATGGATTTCAGCACTTGTGGTTGTCAGCATGGGGCTTTCATTACTGAAAACAACTAAAAATATAAAGGACTTACAAATTTTCCTTTGCATATAAACTCTTTGTTTGGTAACCGGATAACTTAAAGAGGACCTGTCATCCTTGCACTTATGCAAGAATCTGAATTTTTAGGGGCAGTAAAGGTGATGTTCACTAAATATTCAATGCAGATGAATCCTCCTGGTACAAGGAATTTAAATTACATTTGAGTAACCACCTGTCAATGTTTGGTTTACTGTTTACTGGTTTACTGGTTTACTGGTTTACTGTTTACTGTTTTATAGATATGCTTCTTAGACTTAAAATGTAAGAGTGTATTATCAAAAATGTTGTTTAGTTTATAGAGTAGAGTAAGGACACCCAGTAATTTTCATAATATATTCATGATATATTTCATGATAATTTTCAATAATTTGTCCAGTAGAGGACACCCAGTAAATGTATTTTCTTTTCTGTGTCCAATTCCTTTCATTTCCTGTCCTGGAAGCAGGAACAGGATGTGAGAAAAAAAAAATCCCCCTCTTAGCCAGATGTCACTGGAAGAGTTGTCCATATTGGAATATTTCTATGACTTCCTGTCTCAGTACCAACAGTCACCAAGACCAATAGAAAAGGGGATTTTAAATAGCGGGGACATAGACCACAGTGAAAACTTGACAGGGGTTCTATTCCCTTCCTACTCTATCTGAAACCAAAAAAAAACATTTTTGCTTGGATATACATTTTAAATCACTAATTCTGCAGGCTTACCTGTGAAAGATCTTTTTTTAGCTTTACTTAATTTGCCTTAGGATGGCTTTTGAAGATAACAGACAGCACTGAGAGGCTCCCGGAGATCTAAGAGTCACTACCTGAGCCCATAATGATATCACATGCTGACTTGCAGATGATTAGAAAAACTAACATAGGGGTGTGTGGCCCCCTAATAATCACATAAATATTTGCAGCGACTCGGCTGTGGGAGATGCAATTACTTCCTACTAGTGCACGAAGCACTCCTTGAGGAAGTCACGTGATGAGTGTCGAAACATGCTTTGCAAAGTCATCATGCATTAGTAGGAAGCAATTGCCTCTCCCAGAGCCTAGTCGCTGTGAAAATTTATGTGACTATTAAGGGGGCCACATATCCCTAATGTGCCAAGCAATTTGACAAAGTGCATTGGAGGAAGTGCACCCACGAATGTGAGTGTTATTCTTATTATTTTAGTCAGTTTTTCTAATTCTCTGAGCACCATCAAGTGCAAGTGTGTGATGACGTCATAAAGCTCTGCCCGACGTGTTTTATCACTTAACTTCCTTAGGGAGTGCTTCATGCACTAGTAGGAAGTAATTGCATCTCCCAGAATATTTATGTGACTATTAAGGGGTGACACACCCCTAATGTCCCAAGTAATTTTACCAAGTGCAAAGGAGGAAGTGCACCAATGAATGTGAGCGTTATTCTTAGTATTTCAATAAAGTACCGATTTTATACAGTTCCTCACTATGTCAGGATTACTGCACACCAAAAAAAGTTTCCCCGGAACCAGAGTAAAGTTGCTAGCTATTGGAGTTATACCGCTAAAGGGAAGGTGTATATGGACCTGTACAGGGTCTACATATGAGGTGAGCGCATACTTTGAATGGTGGAGGGCCAAAAGTTGTTTGACTATGGAGAACACACTATTCACACAATCATGTTTACTTTAAGGACTTTGTTCACACTTATTACTTGCATTTAGATTATTGGTTTCACAGAGTGTTATCACCAAGAGGTGTTATATATTACTCCTGTTTGCCATAAAATGTACGTATTATCACATATTGGATATGTTTATGCTATCACGGCAGGTACTTATATGACCTATTGAGTGGGTTTCTTTTGGAATTGTTGTATTGGTTTATGATATTATGTATTTGGAGTCTAGTTGTTTCTAGTACACTCATATTTTGATTTTTTTTATTGCTAGAGGGGTAGCGTTTCACTAAGCTTATTATTTTTTGTTGGGTTTATGTGGGAACACATATAGGTGTTAAGCAGCAAACCCCACACTATATAACAATGTCTGGCCATTACATTTTTTTAGTCTACACATGCAGTTAGCTTATTTGAACTGAAAGTTGGGCATTAACCCCAACATTAACCACTTCCAGACCGCCCACCATATTTATACTGCAGCAGGGTGACCCGGCTGCATGAAATCACGTACCTCTAAGTCTGGGGTGCGCCCCGCCTGTGACCCACTCCTGCTGTGATTGGACACAGCAGGAGCCAATCAGTGGGCCTGGCTGGCGCAATGGCCACCGGGACCTGTGGAACGTTAACAGGAGAGGCAGAACGGCAGTCTGCCTATGTAAACAAGGCAGCTTGCCTTTTTTTTGCAAAATTGTCGGCCTTTTTTTGTTTATATCGCAAAGGTGTTCAAATACCCCCAAAAGAAGGTTCTATTTGTGGGGAAAAAAAGAACATTCATTTTATTTGAGTACAGCATCGCACGACTGTGCAATTGTAAGTTAAAACAACGCAGTGCCATATTGCAAAAAATGGCCTGGTCAAGAAGGGGGTAAAACCATCCAGGGCTGAAGTGGTTATCCCCACCTTTAACCTAGTCCCCAACACTAAGGGCCATTGTTGACCATGTGATGGAAAAAGAAGCTTGAAGCAGGTCAACTGCAGGTCAAATGCACTTGCAAAAATTTTGGAATGATCTCAGAAACATCCCAAACTGCATTTGCCCACCAAAAGCCCACCAAAGCTTGTTGACACTGGCCCTTAATGCCCGTGTTGTCATAGTCTAACTTCTAACCACTTAAAATTAAAATTGGAGATGAAAATGGGAGATGAATTGCTCCACAGTGCCTCCAGCTGAGCAGGTCAGTGTAGACTAGATTTAAAGTTTAATTATTATTTGTTCAAAATGTGTAAATACTTGAATGCCCATAGACTGGTTGCAGGCTCACCTTAGGACACTTAGAAGTACAGCACCCTTGGGCATACTAACTGTTATATCAGCAGTGTACATGTGTTGCTCATTTTCACCTGTAATATGTTGTCACCTTCACAGTCATATAGGGTGACTCTATATAGCCGTATTTAGCCAAATTTAGCTTTCATGCTGAATTTAGTTCCAAATGTCCAGGGGTGGCCAGAAAAGGAAAACAAAATAAAGGAGAACAATATGAGACTTTGTGAATGGTTTACTAAAACTGGACAGTGCACAATCTAGTACAAATGTGAATGGTAGCCAATCAGCTTCTAACTCCAGCTTGTTGAATTAAGCTTTGACAAAAAACCATGGAAGTTTGTTTCTACGCCAAGCTGTACCAGATTTTGCACTCTTTAGTTGTGTGTTGCAATCTCTAAACCTGCTGCCCTGAATGCCATTATGATAAAACTGCCCTGATAATAGAGAGTAGAAGGAATTGTCGGTTTTAAAGGCTAATTCCACTTTTCTAACCACATTTTATGGTACACCAATATTTAGGGTGTGACATGAAACATGATTGCATTACGCATTCATCTTTGGAGGTCTGCAATACAGTGAACGTGTTGCTTTTTCTCTGCATGGGCAAATCACACAATTCAGTAAACCTGTCAAGTGCTAGAAGATCCAAATGAAATGCATAAACAGAGTTTACCCTGATTGAAAACCATCTCATAATAATCCATAGATCAAGGAATATAGGCAGTTAAAAAACTATAGGGGAGATTTACTAAAACTGGAGAGTACAAAATCTGCTGCAACTCTGCATAGAAACCAATCATCTTCCAGGTTTTATTGCCAAAGCTTAATTGAACAAGCTGAAGTTAGAAGCTGATTGGCTACCGTGCAGAGCTGCACCAGATTCAATGCTCCAGCTTTAGTAAATCCCGTCCTATATGACAAGTTGACCTTGCTTGTAAAAGTAGAACTTGATTCTACCCTGACATGAAATCACATTACAGGCCAATAGAAATATTCGGGAAGAAGAAGGGAAGCAACTAAGCTGAACTTTTTAAATAAAAATTGTGATTTACATTTAAATATCTCAATCGTTTAGACTTGCTGTATGCATATAGCTTTCATATCATTTCAGTTTCGTCCACCTCTGGACTCACTGATCTTTTTGAAATGGGATTTTCACTGAAAGCAACTTACATTTATGCATGTTTTCATGATATTCTCAGACTAAATTGGCGAGGCGTGTCACAGGGTTTCTTTATATCTAACTGATTGCACTGGGTAATGGCTTTTTCCACTTTTGGTTTGCTCTTTGCACTGCCTTAAAGAATAAACCCTCATAGCCATTTGCAATAAAAGCTGGCAACCTAGAGGCAGAGAACCTTTGTTTGTAAGGACCATTTTCAAGAGAGTACTCATGCAATCCTTTCTAAATAGACACCGCTTAGCAAACACACCTCTGCCAAGGCAGCCAGCTGTGCACCTGGGTGCAACCAGTTTGGAAATTGCCAAAACCACAATGATAATTTGAAAGCTTTGTTTATTTTGTTGTTTTATTCTTTTTGCCGAAATATTCTTTCCATTTTGCATACATTTTAGATGCACATTTTTATGTGAAAATGCACTGAAACCTCAAAACATTACGGGAGGGGGGGGGGTTCAAAAGATCCTTAACAACAAGTTTCATGTGCTAAGGCCCTTTAAAATGACCCAAACCAAACAATCTCGTCCTCGTTTTGGTAGCTTTACCAACACGTCCTGCAGATTCAGGCAGTTCAGGTGGTTTGGGTAGTTCATAATTGATAATGAAACTGGAGATCATTTTGACCAACTTTAAATTGATACTAAGGACAATGATTTAAAAAAGAAAAAATATCATTCATACCTGCTCTGTACATCGGTTTTGCACAGAACAACCCTGATCCTCTTCTTCTCGGGTTCCCCCATTGGGGCTCCTGGCTCCTCCCTCCTGCCAAGTGCCCCTGGAGCAAGCAGCTTGCACTCTAGCATGTCCATTCATGCACACAGAGCCATGGCTCGAATCTGCTCCATCTCTCTTCTCATTGGTTCACTAGCTGTGATTGACAGCAACAGGAGAGTCCCCAGAGAGCCGAGGCTCTTGTTCATATCATTGGATCACGATGGAGCTCAGGTAAGTATTAGGTGGGGCTCAGGAAGGGCTACTGCACAAAGAGGGTGTTTTACCTTCAAGCATGGAACACATGAAGGTAAAAAACCTGGAGCCTTTACAATCACTTTACGTGATTAAATTAAATGTTTCTTGAACCATGGGGTAGAAATGTCCCATGCTATATTTTTTAAGATATTAAACACCTCTGGCATGTTTGAAGTAAAATGTTTCTTAGCAGACTGTGTAGGTAATGTATAGTTTCTATATATCATAAATTAGTAAAAGTGTTTGGGATCTGGATAATCACTTAATAGAACATCCTCCACATCCTGCGATAGAGATGCTCAATCTTGAGTTTGACAGGTTGGATAACGGTGTGTGAGCCGATGATTTTTAGGAACAATCTAGCTTTATTATCTGAAAATAGGAACAATACATTTTGCACGATATTACAGTGAATTATCTTCACCCAGGGACAGGCCCACATAACTTTGGTTTGGCGGGTTGCCCTTGTTCTACACTCCAGAAAGGCCTGAAAGTTAATATTATTTAAATATACTAATATGACAAGCACACTAGTAAAATCTTTCCACGTATTAATGTCAGCTCTATAAACCACCCCTATTTGCTCCTTCAATCTTCTGGCAACATCTGGAGTGTGTTACCTACAAAGGTTAACAGAGGCTTCCAACATAACATACACCTCAAAAGATAAAACAATGAGGTTAATTTAAAAAAAAAAAAAAAAACACTGCAGAGAGCAATGATGATGTGCAAAGTGCAGTAATGCAGAGCATACAGTCAGATTTCAGGTTACTGAGGTCAAAGCAGTAAAAATTGGATCTTAATTGGTTACGCTTTACATATTACCTTACTGAATAAGTCCAGGTAAATTTACAGAACTCTTAAATCGAAACCAACATTTTTAGTTATTTTTGCAAATGTAAAACTTTACTAGTGAACAACTTTATTTGCATTTATGGAATAAACAGTAGTGTGAAATTCTGGGGTTGATTTTTTTTTGTCAAAGCTTTATTGAACAAGCTGAAGTAAAAAGCTGATTGGCTGCCATGCACAGCTGAACCAGATTTTGTACTCTTCCGTTTTAGTAAATGAACCCCTCCAAATGACCAAAACACTGGCAAAGTTTTTGGCATGCATAGTTCTATGTATGTGAGTACGTAATGACAACTGCATTGGTCTTGGGTTCATTTTTTTTTTTTAAGACTAGTCTAAGCCGGGCTCCTTTCAAACCTGTGCGCTCCGTTGTGGAATGCATACATGCGTCATTTCCGGGCGCCCGCACCTGGCCGGGTCTGGCCTCCTCCTGCGTCAGACTGGATTATGTATAAAATGTAGTGGTGGCGTCTATAAACCGGGCAGTCTCCCGTTGGTACAGTCAGTGGCGCTGATTGTGCTCAGGGCCTAACGTTAACTTATGGTTGTAAGGCAAGGAAGATGTACTGCGTTTGGAGTTGATTTAACTGCATGGTGAAGCTGTATATAGGGATACTTTGTAGGTGGATATTATATCTTTTCTTTGTTATTTACTAAGTGGACGTTAGGTTTAGCCTTGGACTGTGAGGGGTACTAATGTCTATAGGATGTTTTGGCTAAGTTAATTAAGCCCAGTAGAAGCACATGCCAATCCATTAGTAATTTTACAATGGGCATTGTGCTAAATATGAAGGTTGGAATTTTTTTGTTTTTTGCTTGACCAAATTGGGAAGTAAAGCTTAATGGCATTTCTCTTATCCCTTCTTCTTCCTTTAAAGCTTACTACAAGTGGTCTGATTGAATCAATCTCTTGGGTCTTCTGTTTGACTTTCAAGTTTCTTCTGTCCCCATACTTTACTCTGCATATAGACAGATTGAAGTGATTGATTATATAGGGGACGTTGAACACCTATAAACTGCCATATCCCTTGTGTAAAATGTAAGAGTGGTAGAACATATACTCTCTTTCTTCTCACAGTACTTGTTTTTTGTCCTTTCCACCAGGTCTATAATTGCATAATCCAGTATCCGCTTGACAGGGTACTGATTGTTTATCGGGGACCTCTACCTGGAGGGCAGGTTCTTTGCGTGCAGGGCCTGTGGGAGAGCATATTTACTGCATACTGATTTAATTGGTGAACACTTTTGTAAGGTGTAATATGATTCACACTGTTAATATGAAATGTATGTATTTATAGATTTATTATTTAACTAGCATAGTGTGACAATAATATTATATTTTCTGTTCTTCAACCCAATGATAAATGGATACTAATCAAATTGGAGATTTACTTTGGCAAAGGCGTTGGAATTTCTTAATGATATGAACTGTCTTCAAGCATGTGGAATACTCATCACTGTTTGTGTATCATTCTATATTATGAACGAGATAAGAATATTTTTGTATGTGATTTTATTATCTTTTTTCAATAAATTATTTTAATAGACATTGTGTGCTCACCTCGGTGTCAGCTCTACATCCTGAAAAGTCCTATTTATTTATTTTTTATCCTTTGCAAATTTTTTAAAGGTCAGGATGTGAATGTGGTAGCTGTCCCTAGAACTGGCAATATCAATCTTTTACCTGTGCGCTCCTCCTGTATTTTTTGTTAAAATTTTTAGTATACTGATTTTTTTCAGCATTTTCTGCCCCATCACATGATGTATGGCACATCTTTTTTTAATCCTATGGCAGTGGATGGTTTTGAATGCCGCATAGAATGGCACTCAAATAGTGATATTAGCACTGTTCTCTTCAGCAGCACTCTCATGTTATCCTAGTTTAGCATGATGATGAGCCCTCATCATGCTAGACTGAGGATTCCCTTAATTTGCAAGCATTTCCTCTCACTTCATGTTTGTCTATGGAACAGGAAGTGAAGGGAAATCTCTGCAATGGAACGCAGATGGCTAAAATAAATCTGACAGGGGTTATAACCCCCCCCCCCCCCCCCCCTTACTTTATCCAAAAAAAAAAAATTGCCTATAGTTTTACTTTCAGCCAGCGCACTGAAAAAATAAACAACAGATTCCTTCATTTAGACAAATGAAGACATTATATTCTAACAGCTGGACTTTCTGCTGTCAGGCAACACTGATCAACTGCTGCAGCCGCTCATCGACAAAAGTTTTCCAACTCTCTACAATCAACAATCTAACAATCGACTTCTGTCAAGCAGGAATAGCTAACTACACATGGATCAAAATTTCGATCCATTTATGGCCAGCATAAAAATCTGTAATGGTGTAGGGAATCAGACAATTATACTTCTGAAATCATTGTTCTCTCTACATAAGGTCAGACCGATAACAGAGCAACTTTCAGACCTCAAGTGACCTCCTACCCATGACAAACACTCATAGTCAGTTTGTGGAAACGGGATAAAATAGTATGGACAGTATTTACTAAGGTGCTTAAAGAAAGAAATTGTCTATAATTACCAAGATTTTGAAGTTCTGTTAAGCTGGCCATAGATATTTTGAATCTTGGCTGGTTCAGCAGAGACCAACCAGATTTGATCCATCTGTGGGCAGGCTGATTGTACCCAAGTCGAGCCATCAATTGACTTGGGTGCAACCAGCATGCTGGATTTCTAGTATGCAATTATTCCCAGTGGCTAAAGCCGCTATAAAAAATCGTTGTGTTCTGCCAGCAGAGATGGCTCCCCAGACCCAGCCTCCCCTACCCTTTCGGGAGAACACAATAGCTCCATGGGGGGGGGGGGGGGGGATTCCCCCATCAATATTGACTGGGTTCTTATTCTTTCTGTGTTCTTTTACATTATCCTAATTCTTTGGGTCCTTTCTTTGTGGCCCACGTGAAGACCACAGGGTATATATCTGACCATTTTGTTATAATAATAAATTATATAAATATATTAATAAACAAAAAGCCAAGGAAATATTAAATATTAAAAAAAATATTAAAAGATGTTCAAATCTTCCCATTCATTTTCTTTAGAGGTAGAGCAGAGCACTTCAATCAGCAGGGAGCATGAGTTTTGTTGATTGAAGAGCTAAAGGGCTGACTCCACAAGGGGAGCATGTCAGACCTTGACAGAGAGACTACTGCTTTCCCCCAAAAAAACCTTAATAATAAACCTTAATAATAAATTAGGGAAATACTAAAGGAAATATTTATAAACCATGGTGAAGATGGCTCATGTTAATTTGGGAAATCCACAGCTTCAAAGGTAAAACTTGTTTATGTAGCGAATGTGACTTTAATTGAACATTCACTAGATATTCAACTGAAAATGATCCAGCTGACCAACACTGACCAGTTTGAGAATTTACTGCCATCAAATCCACCACATTATAAATGTGATGAATTATGCTGGTTAAAGTCAGTGAATGTGTCTGGATTTTCCAAAATTTTATGAATATGCTCTTAAGACAAATGAGCTGTGCTGATCTCAGGCAATCAAAAGTAAATGTTTGGATTCACCAAGTTTAAAGCCTAATTGAACTGTCACTTTAAATCAGTTAAACACATTTAAGCGCATCAAAGCAAAAGATGTTCAAATCTTCCCATTCATTTTCTTTAGAGCTAGAGCACTTCAATCAGCAGGGAGCATGAGTTTTGTTGATTGAAGAGCTAAAGGGCTGACTCCACAAGGGGAGCATGTCAGACCTTGACAGAGAGACCACTGCTTCCCCCCCCCCCCAAACAAAGAGCATGAGTCTATCTCTACAGTATGCTGGCGGTAGACAGGCATTACTACTCAAATGGGCTTTAACCACTTGGGATCCGCGCTATTGCCAAATGACGGCATTAGCACGGACCTACATTTCCGGGACTACGTCTATTGACGTCGTCCCGTGTACGAGCGGCCTGCGCGCCCCCTGAGGGGCGCGCGCGGCGCGCTCTGTGATCGGCGAGTCCATGAGACTCGCCTGATCACCGATCCGTGCAAGGGGTCGATCCCGACCCCTTATCACGTGAACAGCTGTCAGCCAATGACAGCTGATCATGTGATAGAACGGAGCCGGTGATCGGCTATTATTCCTCCTCGCGCTGACAGCGCGAGGAGAAAAAAAAAAAGCCGATCACCGGCGGCCGTGATCGGGACATCAGTCCCGATCACGGCCATCAATACAAGGGACCACCTGCCACCTGCCAGTGCCCACCTGCCTCACGCAGTGCCATCCTGAAGTAAAAGTAAAAGCAAAAGTAAGTGCCCCCCGTCAGTGCCCCCCGTCAGTGCCCATAGTGCCCACAGTGCCACCCACAGTGCCACCCACAGTGCCACCCCACAGTGCCACCCACAGTGCCACCCACAGTGCCACCCACAGTGCCCACAATCTGCCTCAAAGGTGCTGCACCCCAGTGCCACCCATCAGTGCCCAGCAGTGCCGCCCATCAGTGCCCAGCAGTGCCGCCCATCAGTGCCCAGCAGTGCCACCTATCAGAGCCACCTATCAGTGCCACCTATCAGTGCCCATCAGTCCCATCTATCTGTGGTACCTATCAGTGCCCATCCGTGCCACCCATCCGTGCCACTTATCCGTGCCACCCATCCGTGCCATCTTATCTGTGCCCATCTTTGCCCATCAGTGCCGCCTTATCTGTGCCCATCGGTGCCGCCTTATCTGTGCCTATTAGTGCCGCCTTAACTATGCCTATCAGTGCCCACCAGTGCAGCCTATCAGTGCCCACCAATGCAGCCTATCAGTGCCCACCAATGCAGCCCATCAGTGCCCACCAATGCAGCCTATCAGTGCCGCCTAATCAGCGCACTTCAATGAAGGAGAAAAATGACCCGTTTGCAAAATTTTATAACAAACTATTAAAACATGATTTTTTTTTTTTGCATCTTTTTTTGTTTGTTTAGCAAAAAATAAAACTCCGAGCTGTAACTAAATACCACCAAAAGAAAGCTCTATTTGTGGGAAAAAAATGATAAAAATTTCATTTGGGTACAGTGTTGTATGCCCGCGCAATTGTCATTCAAAGTGCATCAGCGCTGAAAGCTGAAAATTGGTCTGGGACTGAGGGGGGTTTAAGTGCCCAGTAAGCAAGTGGTTAAGATAAAAGTAAAGTCTAAATACTCACCTCTTCTCCAGCGATGCAATGTCTGTCAGCTCCCTTTCCGAAGCCAAGTGTCTCTTCCCATCCAGAAACTGGGTCTTGATTGCAGGGACTGGTGTAACTCCACGCATTGGAGCGCATGCATTCTGTCACCAAGGAGAACGTACACTGACCTGCACATGTGTAGCTAAGGCCAGCAATAGACAGTTGGAATCTTGACCAGTTCAGCAGGAATCGGCCGAGATTCAAACCATGCGTGGGCAGGTTTAATGTACCAAGTTGGGTACAATTAGCCTGCTGGATTCACTTGCAATTATTGCTAGCAGTTGCTATAGCCACTATCAATAATCCCTGTCTTCTCCCAGAGGTACTGCAATACCTAGAGCAGGTCTCTATATATATATATATATATATATATATATATATATATATATATATATATATATATATATATATATATATATATATATATATATATATATATATATATATATATATATATATGTATATATATATATATATATATATATATGTGTGTATATATATTTTTCTTTTTTTTTTCTTTTTTTAGGGCATGAATTCTTTTTATACATAAGGATCATCAAAGCACAGTTATAAAAGGCACCTGCCACTTTAGATTTAATTGTGTGCTTTGAAGAATGGACTATATATGGTTACGACACATTCATCCATGTTTGAATATGTGTGTTGTTAGCACGTGTACACACCAGTGTATCCACCAAGCACTTGACACTTTTCAGAAATTACATTGGGAGTATAATATAGGGACACACAGATTGTTAGACAAGGGCATGCAATTATTGCACCCTAGAACAGCGCCACACCTACCTCTCTCCATTTAAAGATTTTTTTGATGCAGAGGCAATTTAGCAATGTCACTTCTGCAGTAAAAAGCCTGCCTGCTCTCACTTTTTAATTTTTAGTACCCTTTTAAGAATACAACAGAGGTTACATATAGCTTTACTTATGAAGGATTCTAAACTCCAGACGATAGTGAATTTGGAAGATCTTATTGAAATGGATGAATATTGACAGCAAACGTTCATTATACAGCAAGCAAATGTTTCCTGGGAAAATGTAGGTACATCTTGGGAGCTGAGATTTAACCCATTATACATACTTACATTTTTACTCCTTTTATACATTTTTGAAGTTACTTTAAATTTTTACAGGTATTTTAAATTAATAATTCCAATGCTTGATAACAGTTCAGAATTGCACATTGTAGTTGGATCTACAAGCCCAAAGACAATGCTGCAGAGGGATGCATTGCTTTCGGTCTCCTTATAAGATCCCAGTTCTCCGCACTGCTCTTGTCCTGCAACCTTTTCTGTGCCTCGCAGGGTGTGAGCTCCCTGGGTCATATCAGGACACCGGGTGAAATATCTGTGTTTTATGGAACAAACTTCAGTGCTGGCTTTAAGACCACAATAAATTAGCCAAAACCTAAACTGAATAATAGATTGCAGTTACCATAGAAGACAGACAGCTGGCAGCATACATTCTGTGCTCTCGTTTCTGAAAACATATTATGCTTGCTGGCAGGAGGTGCAGATGAAGTGGAAAATGTCCTTAACTGTTGACTGTTGTGTACAAGTATGGGAGTGCGCAGCGTGAAAATATAGAAAACTGTGCAATGTCATTAGTATCATTTACAGGAAATTGTATCTTCTTGTGGATGACCTCAAGCCGGTGACGGGAAAAGTTAAATATCAGAACAGGCAATGGGAAAGCAGGTTCTAAGAATAAAAAGCTTTAGGGCTGATTTATGATACTGCAGAAAAGAGATTACCACAAGTGGAGCAGTTAAACTGCCCATAACGGCCAATTAGGATTATTTAACTTTTTCATAAAATTAAACATTAAAGTGTATCTAAAACCAATAAATGCATTTGTGTAAGGCTTTCTACATTGGTGTGTGTAAATGTCTTATGAATACCTGTTGATCCTGCCAGATTCTGCCCTCTCTGTGGCCTTTTTTAATAGGGTGACCACCAACTCACTAGTGTTGAAAATATCTAAGTAGTACTATAACTTCTCCGCAGATTGTGGAAAATTTGCAAGAAGATCTAAACAAATTAATGGGGTGGGCAACTACATGGCAAATTAGGTTTAATGTAGAAAAATGTAACACAATGCATTTGGGTGGCAAAAACATGAATGCAATCTACTCACTAGGGGGAGAACCTCTGGGGGAATCTAGGATGGAAAAGGGCCTGGAGGTCCTAGTAGATGATAGACTCAGCAATGGCATGCAATGCCAAGCTGCTGCAATCAAAGCAAACAGAATATGGCATGCATTAAAAAGGGGATCAACTCCAGAGATAAAACAATATTTCTCCCACTCTACAAGACTATGGTCCAGCCAAACCTCGAGTATGCCGTCCAGTTCTGGGGACCAGTCCTCGGGAAGGAAGTGCTGAAACTGGAGAGGGTTCAAAGAAGGGCAACAAAACTAATAAAGGGTCTGGAAGATATTAGTTATGAGGAAAGGTTATGAGCACTGAACATATTCTCTCTGGAGTAGAGACGCTTGAGAGGGGATATGATTTCAGTGTACAAATACGATACTGGTGACCCCACAATAGGGATAAAACTTTTCTGCGAAAGTGAATTTAATAAGACACACAGCCATTCCCCAAAATTAGAAGAAAATCGGTTTAACCTTAAACTCCATAGAGGGTTCTTTACTGTAAGAGTGGAAGTCTCTTCCACAGGCGGTGGTTTCAGCAGAGAGCATCGATAGTTTCAAAAAACTATTAGATAAACACCTGAACAACCACAACATACAGGGATATACACTGTAATACTGACATATATTCGCACATAGGTTGGACTTGATGGACTTGTGTCTTTTTTCAACCTCACCATAGTTACTATGTAACTATGTAACTCCCAGTTCTGCAGGATGGTGGTCTCCCTGTGCGTTCATCCAATCTGCTGCAGTAAATGCCCCCTGCTGGTTGATTAACAGCTACTTTCAACATGTAGCAGCTGAGGCAGGGATTTGTACTTGCACTAAGGCATGGTCTTCCTGTACATTTAAAGAGTAACTCAACTTTTGATGAGAAAAAAAAAATTCCCCACTGGAGGATCTGTGTACATTACAAGGTTTTTGACAAACTTTGTTGCAGATTCCTACCTTTTCTTATTCTAAAGAAATCACGGTTTGATCCTAAATGAGTCTAATGGGAGTGGTTTCATAATTATCAATTAGCTGTTGCACCTGCAGGGCACTAATGAGGAGCGCTACAGGGTCTGCATCCCTTTAGACGTGATTTCCTATAGGGAACATCTAACCAAAAAGGCCTTTTTTTTGCAGGGGATGCCTGAAATCTGACTTGTATCTTAGTGTAGACTTCTGTGAAAATCAGTGAGGCAATCACGCAAGAAGGGCATTATGTTTCTGGCCGGTGATCTGTTCACATTCTGTGCATAGAACACCTCAAGGTAGCCATATTGCATTGCATTTTACAGAAAATTACAGAGCTGCAGATTGAAAAGGAAAGGCCATTTTTTATAACATTCAATTATAATATGACCCTATATTATCTTTTCTTTATTTTCTATTATTTTCCCCACAAAAGTGGAGTTACCCTTTAACTGACTGTAATGTAATCTGACTGCTGCACATTTTGGAAATTGAAAAAATAACAGATTCAACGTCAGCACCAACAACAGGTAATACAACAATGTTACAAGGGGACTGAGGAAAACAAAAACCGCTGTGATAACGCTACTGGCCATACTACTACTGATCACATCATTTCATTTTTTTTATGTTTCTGTTAATTACACATTTAACTAGGGGTGTTAAAACTTTTGACCTTCCTGGGCCACATTGTAAGAAAATATAATTGTCTTAGACATGAAGGCCCCATTAACAATTTGCAATTTTGAATCGCAGGCAGAATCACCACGTGGGAAAAAGCACCACACATGTTTGGGTGCCTTTCCTTCTTAATGGTATCTCAAACACAGTGCAATTTTTTCATGATTGTTGTGTGCCAATTGCGGCAAAACGAACCGCGTGAAACTGTCTCCAAAAAGAAGCTCCTGTTTGGCAGACAAGTTTTGCGCAAAGTGTTTTGAGTCAATTGCCGCGTGATTCTGTCGCATGACAATCGTGTTTGAGGTGCCATTAAGAATGAATGGCACCCAAACAGGCGTGGTGCATATTGCCATGATTGCAGTGCGGTTTGGAATTGTGGGCAAAGTTGTGGCAATTCTGTCCTCGAAATTCGCAAAGTGTGAACAGGGCCTAAGGATAGATGATGAGCAAAAAAAAATGGGCAGATGATCAGATTTCAACTGTGGTGTCAGGCTGTGTGTGTACAGTATAGGGACGGGAGATAGCTATTAACTGTATTGGAAGGGGTAGGTTGAGGACAGGGGGATCCAGTGATGTGGCACCTACTTTGATGCTAGCTTATGGGGGTCCCTGCATGTGCCGCCGGTGCTACATCAAACATGACACCCAGAATCCTTTCGGAAGTTCCTGGGCTCTGCATGTCTATGCTGGCCACCACCTTGGGTGCCATGCCAAACATAGCATCTCCATCATCCCTCAAGACGTGAACATTCATCACCACAAGTTTACAATTTTGCATTGGGCTGCATGCATATCCCTCTTGGGCCACGTGCAGCCCACAGACTGCGGGTTGGACACCCCTGCTTTAAACCTTTAGTGTGCTATGGGCAACATCTGATCTTGGATTCTTTTCATAGTTTTTTTTAAAAAGCCCCAAGTATTTGATTTTGCATTGGAAAACAGCTTTAGAGATAACTTCTACACTTGTTCAAGCAAGGACACAGAATATTATTGAGTGTACAACAAGCTGTATATTTTCAGCTGTAAGTAGAACATACAATGATTATTCAATAGTATTTAATACAATACCACAAGTGTTCGATTCAGGTACAAAGACTGTGAATTGCTTATAAAGTGGTGCAAGGATTTTTTTTTTTCTTGAATCGTGTTGTGTTTTGTCTGCTAATTATACAATAACTGTACAATTTAAAGTGGTTCTAAAGTGAAAAGGTTTTTCTACCCAAATGCATTACCTGTATGAAAGCAGTATTAAACTCAAAAGCAAACATTTATTATATAGCAGCTTACCAATCCTTAAATGTGGTGGCTGTATTAATTTCATTTTTTAGAATTTCTTTCTTCTGCCAGTAAGTCTGTTGTTTTTTTAAAAGAACAAGCTCTCTTCCGGGTGTATCAGTTTACGAGGATGAGACAAACCATTTAACACTGTCAGGAGTGCTTAAAATGATCAGCTTTTATTTATTTATGCAAAACCTTTATCCCAAAAGGAACAAAAATTGTTTACTGTAACTGATTATAAATTGTGAGCTGGAGTCTGACTTCAATTTGTTAGTGTATTTAAATCTGCTAGCACATTTACCACTCCCCTCCCCCCACACTGACATTGCTGCTATCCAAAGGCGCCCCTTTGCTTCTTCATTCAGAGTGGGGGCATTCTAATACTCTAATACAGGAGATGTGTTACTGGCCAGATCAAGAGATGAAAACAGAAGGAAAAAGAAAACAAATGTGGCCACCACATCTAATGATTGGTAAGCTTCAATTTAATTATACCCCTAGACATTTCCATAGTCTTTGGTATTGGTAAACCCCTTCCATACTAATACTGTTAAAGCTTTGACACAGTTGACCACTCACTCCTCCTCAATTAACTCCACTCCCTTGACCTCCACGACTCTGCTCTTTCCTGGTTCTCCTCCTACCTATTTCAGCGCACTTTCAGCATCACATACTACAATATCACGTTCCTCTTCCTCTTTCTGTTGGGGTACTCTATGCTTGGGCCCCTGCTTTTCTCTCTCACCTCTATCATGGGCCAGTTGATACGATGGATGACACCCTCCACAGATTACCCCCTCGAACTTCTCACGTGTCACAAATTTACAGTCACACATCAGTATGAATGTCACAGCACATCATAAAATTCAAGCTGAGCCTGGGATATTTTCTCCTCCCTGATAACCCCTTACCCGCCCTCCCCCCCACCACTGACTTTACCATTGAGATCAACAGCAGAACCATTGGTCCCTCCACTCATGTTAGGTTGCTAGGTGAAACCGTAGACTCTGAACTCTCCTTTGGGTCTCACATCCAATCACTGGCTAAATCTTGCTGCCTTAACCTATGTAATATTTCCAGAATTTTCCCCTTCCTGACTAACAACACCACATATTCACTCCTTGGTTATATCCTTGACTACTGCAACTCCCTCCTCACTGGCCTACCTTAGCACTGGCTATCACCCATTCAGTCTATTATGAATGCTGCTGCTTGACTTATACACCTTACTCCATGACTGCTGCCCCTTTCTGCCAGTCCCTTTACTGGTTTCCACTCGACCAACATATAAAATTCTAAATATTAACCACAACTTACAAAGCCATCCACAACATCGCCCCCACCTACATCACTAACCTCATGTGCCGATATCACCAAATCGTCCTCTCCACTCTTCGCAAGACATCTTGATCTATAGCTCCCATGTTATATTCTCCCATGCTCACCTCCAGGACTTTTCCAGAACCTCTACCATCCTCTGGAATGACCTACCTCACTATGTCCTGTCGGTTCTACCCTGTATACCCTGTATACCTTAGGCGATCCTTGAAACTCATTTATTCAGGGAAGCCTACCCCACCTTAACCTAAAAACTGTACCATCAGATCATCCCCTGAAGCAAAGAAAAAAGGAAAGAACTGCGCAATCCCTAATATTTCTATTAGGATATAAGCCACTCCACCTTAAGAAAAAAGTGTACCTTGTGGTCTATGATTTCAAAAAACAAATCTCATGACTAAATAAACCATAAAACATTGCTTATAACTAGTGAAATAAACATATATATTAGCCCTCGTGCGTTATGAACCCAAAAATGAAATATACAGTTCTGGGTCAATCTATGCCAAAAAATTCTGAAAAGAAAAACATGTGAGGTAACATCCAACAGGACTAGAAAAATTATACAAAATAATGAATCAACATAAATGTGATAATATAATAAAGTCCATTATGAGTCCAACTAAAGAAACACCCCGTGTTAAAGGGATCTGTTCATTCCCAAACCCTTCATTCAACGTGAAGAAAAACCAGGTGCACCTCCACCAAACAGATAACAATAGCCCCTTACCAGATACCCCAGTAAGGAGCGCTTTATCACAAATCAGGTCTGAAGGCAGGTCAAACTTGAGCCATCCAAGTGGGACACTTTATCGTAAACCAGATTGGGGGATACGTCAGTCATGAGCCATCCAACAGAGGAAAACGCTGTTTGAAGCAGGACTCAAATGTGTACTATATCTCCGATGGAGGAGCGGAGGGCGTAGTGTCAGAGGATGCCGCTATATGGCGCTGTCCTGATCTGTCACCGGAGCTCTCTGAAGATCCCCTGAAGCCATTACCTTTTATACCACCTCTCCCTCCCTTTAGATTGTAAGTGTTATGAACAGGGCCCTCCTAATCCTTCTGTATTGAACTGTGTTGTAATGGTACTGCCCCCCTTTATATTGTAAAGCACTGGGCAAACTGTTGGTGTAATATAAATCCTGTATAATAATAATAATAATATTTATAGTGGTCCACGCATTTAATTGAGAGTTGTGATCTTCTGAGTCCTGCTTCAGCAGCTTTTCCTCTGCACACTAAACACAAGGTTTGGCTCGCTCAAAACTGACATCCATTCAGTGAATGCCTTGTATTTTTCTTTAATTGACCAAGGTGGAGAGGAAGGGTGGATGATGTCTCGATTTCAACCTCCTCCAATCATAAAATTCCTTGTATTCACAAAAATTATACAAGGCATTCTCTGAATGGTGGCAGTTCTGAGTGAGAGACCCTTTGGGGCTGAATTACTAAAACTGGAGAGTGCAAAATCTGGTGCAGCACTGTAGAGAAACCAATCAGCTTCCAGGTTTTTTGTCAAAGCTTAATTGAACAAGCTGAAGTTATAAGCTGATTGGCTACCATGCACAGCTGCACCAGATTTTGCACTCTTCAGTTTTAGTAAATCAACCACTTTGTGTTCAGTGTGCAGAGGAGAAGCTGCCGGAGCAGCACCCAGAATAAATCACGACTTGTATGTAGAATGGACCACTACGGTGATTTTCAGCATCTCCAGCAGCCCACTAGATATCAGACAAGGATAAGTACATTGAGAAAAGTTGGAACAATGTAAAATCCTGGAGTTCTGCACTAAAAGAAAAAACTCTAAGCACACCAAAACAGAAAACAGTTGCAACTAAACACCTTGAATAAATTAGACCAAAGTAATCAAAGGAAAACGCTGAGAATCAACTAAAATGTTAATGGTTACATTGAGGACATTTTCCTATCATAAAAGTTTGAGAATAATAAAATTGATCTTCTTAGCTAGGTCAGGTAAGGCAGTGGTCATCAACCCACTAACAGGTCAGGTTTTATGTATTACCTTAGGGAGATGCAGACTAGAATACTGCAATGACTGTGCAGCAAATTATATCACCTGTGATGTATTTCAGTTATCTTGCAAACCTGGCCTGTTAGTGGGCCCTGAGGACAGGGTTGATGACCACTGAGCTAAGGTAAACCAAGGAGAAAATAAAAGTGTAACAAAGGTTTGAGGTGGGTATGAAGGAGAAAAAAAAAATTTGGATTATCAGATGGCATATGGGGTTGACAAAAAATAAAAAATAAAACTAAGCAGCTTCTAATGCTGCGTACACACGATCAGAATTCTCGTCGGAAGAAGTTCTGATGGTTTTCCCGACGGAATTCCAACGGAATTCTGCTCAAGCTGTCTTTCCTACACACGGTCACACCAAATTCCGATAGTTTAGAACGCGGTGACGTACAACACGTATGACGGAACTAGAAAAAGGAAGTTCAATAGCCCGTAGCCAATAGCTTCTTTCTCGTAGTTGAATCTGAGCATGCATGAATTTTTGGAGTGTCGGAATTTCATACACACGATCGGAATTACAAATAGGAAGTTTTTCCGTTGGGAAAATTGAGAACATGCTATCAATTTTTGGCTGGCGGAAATTTGGACAGCTAAATTCCGATGGAGCATACACACGGTCGCATTTTCCGATGAAAAGCTCTCATCGGTCTTTTTCTGGCCGGAATTCCGACCGTGTGTACGCGGCATAATATAGCTCATTTGGAGGGACTTTGTTTTTGGAACCAGATCCCCCTGCCCATCTTTCCTTCTCAGTTTTCTATTTTCCTGCTCTGTTGTCTCTCTTTTTAGTCAGATGTATATAACTGTCTGTGAAGGTTTTCATTTATGTAGGTCATGATATGCAGTAGTTAGTTATAGTAACTCCCACCTAACTGGACTTGATCTCTAATGTTGAAAATGTTTCACAGCTTATCCAAACCACTTCTTCAGTTCTAAGTGCCAGGAATATATGCCAGCATTTCTAACTATATGGGTAACAAAAAACTTCCCACCTTGACTCCCATCCCGTTCTTGGACAAAGAACATCTACCTATAGTGTTTGGATTAATCTGACTGAATTACTTGTAAGCTGCTAAATGTCTTCAACATTACAGAACAAGTTCAGGTAAATATGAGTCACTACTACCACTGATAAAATAACTCTATAAAAAAATTTATTATATGACTTTTGAAAAGTATTTTAAGACATTAAACTTTTAATCCAACCTCCAATTGCAGTTGTTATTTTAAAAACCCAGTATAAAAGAAAAAGTGGAAGTGAAAAACAAGTCAGTTTAAGCAATTGTTATAGTGCAGTCTTTCTCAACCAGAGTTCCATGGAGCCCTAGTGTTTCTTTAGAGGTTTTTAAAGCCTTATTATAGGCTTACCTGTAGGTAAAAATCACAAAGCGGACTTTACTACCGCTTTAAGGGTTACTTGAGCAATAAGAAGTTTCTGGCTCTCAGATGAATAACCACTGACAAGAATGATCTTTTTTAACTATCTGTAAGGTGGGGAATTATTCCAATGGCCAAAAATGTAAGAAGCATTCTTCCCAGTGGCCATCACACTAATGTGTAGACAGGTGAAGACTATATTCTCCACTGCAGGTGGCGCTCAACTACATTGCAAAGGGAGACGAAGTCGAGAGGAACATGGTTCCTCTATGGTTTCTGGGTCACTGGGATAACGATCCGGTTGGATGCTGACAGACCATGTGACTCTGGCACCATCTCAGGTAAGGCAGAATTTATTTAAGACCCTGGCTCCTGAGATTACCACATATTCTTGCAAGTGGACAGGTTAAGTACAGGTCTCCCATCTGTCAGGGAAAGTGGCTGGTGGTAGGGAGAGGTTCCTGATAAGTAGGGACAGGCTAGAGATATGCCTTCCTTCTTGGAATCTTTCTGCTTGGGTGCAGACCGGGCCAGACCACATTCTACCCTCTGGGACAAATATTGTCGGCACGTGCAAGAACCGCTCAATTCTACTTTGGCTATACATACTGTGAGTGCTCCCATTTGGATGCCTTCCCACTGGGCTGTTTGTTTCATTGGACTTTCTTCTTAATACAAGTTCTGTTTATTGCAACTGTGTCTTCACTGCTGCGGCACCACGCTGCAATTACCCACAAATGCATTGTGAGTTGTAGATATAGTAATTATTAGTAGGGTTTCCCTGAGACCATAACATTATTTTAAGGGTTCCTTCATGTCGATAAGGTTGAAAAAAGCTGTTATCATTAAAAATAAATTTCCCTTCTCCTGTTCCAATGATAACTCAAAATAATTGATTTTCACTCAGTTCCCGTCTTGGTGACTGAATGGTCACTAGGACAAATACAAAGGGTGAATCTCCATACTGGGGACACCTAACAGGAGTTCTATCTTTTTCTGCTTCATACAAACTAAGAAAACATTTGGGCTTTGAATGCACTTTATTTCTATATAGTCTATGTAACTGGGGGCATGGCAGGGTGGTGTCCTTTGCATACATACTATGCTATAATCTTATTATTTTAATCATCTCAGAAGGTTAGGAAGTACGTTTTTAGAAAGCCTTATATATGAATACATTTGAATGGGGGACTTTAAATGGATCATGTGCTTCTCTAAAAGCTCTTTCACACTTCAACTGTAAAAGGGTGATTGGTGGGTGTTCTATATGCACTAGGACAAACAGCGGACTTCAGGTTTTTCAAAGCAGAAACTCAAACACTATAAACAGCATTTGAGTAGTGGCTGACCCACCCTTCTAGAAGTAAAATGTGATCATTGGTGTAATGCTGTCTGACAAATTAACTGCAGCAGTAGCTATTACAGATATGTCAAGCTTCTAGGGTAGTGTTTTTCAACCCTTTTGGCTTCAAAGAACCCTTGGCAAAAAGTTTGAGATCTCGGGGGAACTCCTAAAATAATTTTCAGATCGACAGCTCTCTGAAAAAATGTATGTGATCAGCAAGCTGTTGCTATAACAGTAATTATTTTTAGAAATAGCATGAAATAATAGAATAAATATTAAAACGTACTTCCCTAATGTGAAACTTGGGCTGGCTTATTTCTGAACAGATTCTAAATGCTGGTTAAACTTGGGTAATGCACACACACAAATTTAAACTTCAACTTAAATCAGACAAGGGTGTCACCAAGACAGAGCACAAGGGAGTCACCAGGCCAAGGCACAGGGGAGTCACCAGGTTAGGGCACAGAGGGGTCACCAGATCAGGGTACAGGAAAGTCACCAGGTCAGGGCCCAGAGGGGACACATGGCCAGGGCACAGGGGAGTCACCAGGTCAGGGCCCAGGGGGGACACATGGCCAGGGCACAGGGGAGTCACCAGGTAAGGACACAGTGAAGTCACCAGGTCAGGACACAGGGGAGTCACCAGGTCAGGGCACAGTGGAGTCCCCAGGTCAGGACACAGGGGAGTCCCCAGGTCAGGACACAGGGGAGTCACCAGGTCAGGACACAGTAAAGTCACCAGGTCAGGGCACATGGGGGTGTCACCAGGTCAGGGGAGTTTACAGGTCAGGATATAGTGGAGTCACCAAGTCACAGCACAGGGAAGTCAAAAGGTCAGGGAATGGGGGGGTTACCAGGTCAGGGCACAGGGGAGTCACCAGGTCAGGGTACAGGTGGGTCTCCAAGTCAGGGCACAGGGGGGTCACCAGGTTAGGGCACAGGAGGTCTGTAGTACTGTTTATTTTCCTCATATGCAGAGCTGCACAGGGAAGCTGCTGATACACATCTGTTTTGGCACGCCGATCCCCACCAGCTCTCTTCTCTCACTCATCCCAGGTGATGTCACACACAAGTGCCTGGAATGGACAGAATGGGAGGGCCATCGGGGATTAGGGGAGTACAGTTCTAATTAGTAGGAGTACATGTATGCTGTACACAGTTCATCTATTGTGCTCACCTTGCTACAACATTCCACACCTGCTGGAATAAATACTCACTGATGAGAGAGGGTGGGAGACAAGATGCTTTTCACATGCTGCATGCTCTCTTCTTGTCCTGCTCTACCCGCTGCAGTGATGTCACGGTAGCTGGGACTAAAGGAGAGGTTTTGGGTATCAATGTGCCCTGATTGTACACACTGTCATTGTGCATTGAATTCACCACGGGGTGGATATAGCCCGCACAATGGTAAATTGCGAGGGAACCACTGGGGACTTCTCGCAGAATCCTGGTTGGAATCCCACAGGCACGCTATATGCATAGTTTTATTGGACTAAGCTGGATCAATGTAACTATGTAAAAAATCTATACCTGGAATTCTTCTTTATGTTCACAGTCTCAGACTTTGGACTATTCATAAAATAAACAAGGTATATACAGTGGCAGAATGTGAATTTCAGGATTGTAGGCAGCTTCTGCTCATAAGTAAGACTATATGCACAATTTCCATGTTCGACTGGGGTGTACCTTTAAGCTTGATGTACAAAATACCAAGCTTGCCAACACATCCAGGCTGTCTCAAGTATGAAACATATTGGTGGTAACATTTCAGAAATATGTGCTAATAATGTACAACTAGGTTCATTTAAATTGTGAAAAATTGATTAAAAACTTGCACTGACATTTAAGTAAAATGATTACTTAGATCGCATATCCCCAGGAAGCATGTACTATACTTTATTTGAATCGCAACAAAAGCTTATGACAAGCTGCATGTGAAATTAGACCATCCATCATCAGAAACACATGAGCAGTATTAATAGACTGTCATGTAAATAGTACTTACTTCACTAAAGTTATTAAATCATCATTATATTTTTGTCTGTTTTATGCCTTTTAGTGAAATTCGTTCTTGTTTTTGGCATGTTTCCAGAAAGGCCTCTTTACCAGCAAAATGTTAAAGCTTACCTCTGGGCAAAACACTTACGTTGAAACATACAGTATATGTGAACTGTTTTACCTGCCAATGAGCATGTAAGGATTTGAAATTCTACTTACTCAGTTTAGCCTTAACTCATACTCATACTAAAGACTGGAAAAGAAACCTCCTTTTAAACATAAAAGAGAAGTATGACCAAAGCTTTTTTTGGGTTACAGGAGTGCACTTACGTTTGCTCTCCTGTGAACCAGAGTCAGCTAAAGTCCGCTGTCAGCTGCCATCATGGAGCCACTCCAGGCTCTTGAAGGATCCCAACCATATTGTCAGGATCCACCCAGCTCCCTGATTGACAGCTGGCTAAGGCTCTCAGAGTGCAACAGGGAGCCGAAGCCAGCTGTACTCGCCGCCTTCCTTTTCTGGTGCTATAAGCAAACCAAGAAATGAGCGATCAGCGGTCATGTGATCGATCATTTCTTGGGCTTAGATCCAGCATAAACCAGAAGCAGTACTGGAAGCAAATCAGATGTGCTGCATGTAAATTTCCTAACAATAATTATGCTGATAGAAGTGTGCAGACAGATAAACATCAGTTTTCTTGTGGGCAGGGGGGCCTAGCATGTGTTGGGTTACTTTGCCCCTTGTGTACCTGCTCATCAATATCCGAGACCAGGTTGGGCCACGGTAATGTGAAAATCAACATTAAGGCGGCACCCTGGCTTAAAGATGAGCAGTACACTGTGTTCAGTTGTATAACATACAGAGTTCGATAAACATTGTATTTAAGAGGGACACCAGTGACCCTACATCCTCTCCACCAGTCCAGCATATCTCTACCACTCCCAGTGACAGAATGGGGACCCACTGTGCACTAGCGTGGACCTCATGCATGCATATAATTAACTCCTTCACTCTCCCCTACCAGGCAGCTGGATAAGTGAAGAAACCGAAAAAACTCTGGATAGCCGCACTCCGGATCAGGTAAAATAGGTTGTGCCTTTATTGTTTCCACCAAAACAAACCTTCACATCATACGAATTACAGCAGCAGAGGGAATGTAGAACAGGGAATGCATACCCTGTTCTACATTCCCTCTGCTGCTGTAATTCGTATGATGTGAGGTTTTTTTTTTGGTGAAACAATAAAGGCACAACCTATTTTACCTGATCCGGAGTGCGGCTATCCAGAGTTTTTTTGGTTTCTTAATTTGGCTAGTGCAATTAGCCTGCACCTGGGACCCCTACTTGTTTGGAGTGGCCAGTTTCTTGGTGGATCAGCCTGGAGCGGTGGATTTTTCTTTATGTTGTCGATTTTCTGGATTCTTCTGCAGGCAGCTGGATACATGGGGCCTTTGTATCATGGGTTCAGTCCCTACCAATTTTGGGGAACTGACCGATAGGCAGTATACCAACCCCCCTTGCTACTGGAGGACCTGTCACGCGGGCCAGGTACTGCTTTTTGCTGGCTGGCTGATATTAATTACCCACAATTCTTGGTTATATTCCTTTTACAACTCTCCTACCAAGTCAACCCATTGTGGTGACTTTCCTTTTGTACCCTGTGTGTGCTTTACAGGCCCTGTTCTTCTGATATGCCCCATGCCACCAGGCACCCCTTTGAGTAACTTCAGACCAGGCTCAAGAACGGTTCACAAAACTTTACTTGTAGACTGCAATGGTACAGTTCACAAGCATTTGAGTTCCTAACTAACTAGTTCTCCACTCCCCAGGCATAACTTTACAGGTAAAAGTCCTTCATAGAAATATTCCCTTAGGGTGGTGTAGATCGAAGGTCACGCCAAGTTACATCCTCAACTAGCCTGGATCCACTTCCACTTCCCACGCGGGCCTGCTTCCTCCCTGAACTGGCCTTCCCCCTGCTTTATATCCTGGACAGGGTAGAGGGAAAAACCCAAAAAGCCCAGGAAACCAGCAGACCCAAGTTAACCCTCTCCCACCTGGGCCCATGTTTCCTAGCTCAAAGCAACCCTCCATATAGGCCTGCCTACCATGGGCCTCTTGGTTGCTTTTCTGATTAATGCTCCTTGCCCGGTCTGTCAGTTTAGGTGGACAGCCGTGTCTTGGTAGGTTTGCAGTTGTGCCATATTCTTTCCAATTTCGGATGATGGATTGAACAGTGCTTTGTGAGATGTTCAAAGCTTGGCATATTTTTTTTATAACCTAGCCCTGCTTTATATTTCTCCACAACTTTATCCCTGACCTGTCTGGTGTGTTCATTGGCCTTCATGATGCTGTTTGTTCACTAAGGTTCTCTAACAAACCTCCGAGGGCTTCACAGAACTTCTGAAGGCAATTGGTCCCACTAGATTTTAGTGAGGGGTATCACAGTAAAGGGGGCTGAATACAAATGCACGCACACTTTTCACATATTTATTTGCAAAACATTTTGAGAACCATTTATCATTTTCCTTCCACTTCAAAATCATGTGCCACTTTGTGCTGGTCTATCACATAAAATCCCAATAAAACACAGTTACATTCTTTGTTGTAACATGACAAAATATGGAACATTTCAAGGGTATGAATACTTTTTCAATGCACTGTATAATTTAAAATGCAATCATTAAATCAAACAGAATACTCTACTAACAATTACCAATCAAAGGTGAGTGCTAGGTACTAGTGTAAACCCTATACATTGTATTATATACATAATTTAGGTGAAACCTTAAAAATATAAATCAACCCTATGAAAGTGTACATCAATCAGTATAACCAAAAGTGAGACTGATAAATAAATAAAGTGCATACACTAAAAAGAGTTCATCAATAGTGCCAAAGTTCATGTGTAAAACTTCCTTCCAACGTGCTCTACACACACCATACAAATGAGACTAACTGTCTCCACCCAGTTATGACTCACCAGTTCCCTAGACCCAGGGTGAAGTGGGTTTGGTAATGCTTGTTAGGAGTCTTAAACATGGGTAGTCATGAGACTGATATTCTAGTATCTCCCCCCACAGGAGAAAAACAAATCAAAAAGCAGGATCACAGTGCAACCCATTTAATATTTCATACCTCCAGAAAGTATAACATTTCCACTCTTTCTCCGTTCACCCCACCAGCGAGATGGCGATCCGGCGTATGTTCCACTACCCGGACCTTGTTAATGAGACATGATGTCAGACCTACTATGCCTCAACGCGTTTTGCTGCCCACAGCGTCATCAGGAAGCAAGGAAATGTATGTGTTCATAGGGTCCAATAACATATAGCCAATCACAGCTCTTAAAATGAAAACCCACAACTTACACTGCTGGAGCCCGTCTGTCTTAACAATACATTGGTAAACCCATCCTCTCCCCATTAGGTATACATATAATACAAATGTGATAATATATGAATTACAGTTCATCCTACATATAATATTATTTTAAAAAACAAAAACTTTAATATATCTTATAACAAAAAATATTTTAATGAATATTAAAAATTACATATATTAAATTTAAAATATGCACTGTCACCACCTAGTGGTTGATTTTCCTAAATGCACCCCTAATAATATAAATTTGGCATACAGCACCATCTTGTGGTTTTTGATAATAACTACACCCCTATTTATCTTCTTACAAGAGATTATATAGCTATATTCTTTTTGTGTATATATATATATATATATATATATATATATATATATATATAATGTAAATATGGTTAATTAATAATTTGCAATAAAACAATTTATATCCAGTTCAATATTGAGACCCTGGAGGGCTAGGATCCCCAATGCAAAAATCCACCTAGTTTCATTCCCAGACATTTCCTGTGGTAGGTTGGATCCCATCTAGTGCCGTCTATTCTGACTATCCCATACAATTTTAATCCCCTGGAATTTTTCTGGTGTGCTATTCTGAAAAGATTGGAGACACTGGATGCTGTTTAAAACCCTTCTTTATATTATTTATCTGTTCTCCAATTCGTACTCTAAGTTTGCGTGTGGTCCATCCTACATATTGATATCCACACTCACATTCTAACACATAGGTACATGTGCAGGTAATACGTTTTCTTATCTTATATTTTTTTCCCGTCTGGTTAGATTTAAAAAATTTTCTCCTTTTGTTTGTCTTAGAAACTGATCTACATGCAGGCCACCTTCCACACCCATAAAAAACCCTTCTCATCCAGGAAAGAAATCCTTTTGGGTGAATTGGGTATATTATGCACCACCTTCAATTTTAGGTTTGGGGCCTTTCTATAGATAAATTATGGTCTCCTAGGTAGAACTTTCCCCAATGTGGGATCCCTTTGCAATATTGGTCAGCTTTTTTATAGCCTTTTATAGCTCTACTTGTTAGTAAGGGGTCCCTATCCATACCTCCAACTTGTTGCTGGACCTTCTTTTAATATATTCATCTGGTATTTTTAGTTTACCAATCTTTGGATAAGGGTATTTGACTGTTCTAAATAGTATGATATTCTGTCAATTTCTTTGTATCCTAATGAATTGTCCTTGGGTATCACATTTTTCCATGTGGAACGATGACAACTATTTATGGGTAAAAATCCATGTATATCTGTGGGTGTATGTGTAGGTATCAATATGTAGGATGAACCACCCGCAAACTTAAGAGTACAAATCAAATGTTTACATGTTTTAAAACTTTTTTTTTTACATTTCTTTCTGGTTTTTGGCCTAGGCCAAAAGTATGTCATATATACCAGGAGTCTTCAGGAGGGGGAGGGGCTTTCTCAGCTAAGAACACCCTCCTGTGGGTGTAAATATTACACAAAAAGAAAAGAAATTGGGACTTGATAAGTGCAGAAACCTCCTCTTAGAATAACTAATCATACAACATGTCATTTTAAAATCATTCATTTTATTATATATCATTTAAAATGTGTCTATTAGAAGTAATAGACATCTCTTAAAAGCAAAGAATACACAGCATAACTCTTGTTAAATACACACATCCCTCCCCTCCAAAATATGGTAAATCCTCCAAGGACAGGTGTAGTAAGAAGTCACGGAAGGACCATGCAGAGCAATGAGTCAAATATAGGAGGAGATACACAAACTGACATGTTTCGCCTTGTTGGCTTCTTCAGGGGTTTGGAGGGGAATAAATACAATATACGATATTGATTAGGTAGATACTGGCTTTTGGAAAGCCCCTGAGGACATTACACATTCCTGCCAAAGCAACTGAATGTGGACCGGGTGCCTATTTATGTCAGATGGACAATCATGTAAAATAGAGGAGCCTCACCCCGAAACCACAGAGAAGGTCTAGCACATAGGGATTGGCAGCCCAGGCTATGCAATCCAATCTTAAACAGAGAGGCACTAAAATAAACTTCTGTTCAGGGTAATGAACAGGGTAATAGAAAAGTCACAGTGACCGGGATAGTATACTCAGTATCTAAATCTTTTGTCCAACATAGAGGGTGTCTCTGCTAAGCCATCCACAGCTCTCACATCTTTGGAGATGGATAAATGTCTGCCACTAGTCAAAGTACCTCAAAGCAAAGACCCAAGTAAATGCTACATGAATCATCTACCCTTATTCAAGATGGCCATGGTCAGAAATGCAAAATAAAGCATGGAGGCATGTACAGATGGGGGAGTTTGCTTTGAATATTAAAAATGAATTAAATAGCATTTCTGGTTTGTGGCGCTCAGATGCAGCTTAGCTCTGCTTTGAGATAAGCAAACAATCACATTGAAAGTGAGCAGGCTCTATTCCTTTAGTAAATCAATGCCATTGTTTGGCATTTGTACATTTTGGCACATTATTAGAACCAAATGATCCATAAAAAAATGTTTTTTTGTTAGTACTTTAATGCTTACAAATTATGCATTTAAGGTTTCTCTGCTTTAGGAATGGCTAATAAAGATGCCTAGTGCAGTGTGGCCATACATCTTTACAATCTGATGGTGCATTTCCTGTTCTTTAGAATCTATAACTTAATGTAAAGGCCTAATAAAACATTGACTAGGCTGAAAGGCACCCATTTTCAGTCATCTAAGTCTAAAATACAGGGGGTTCTTAAAACAACTAGGAATTGTTACCACACTGGGACCCAAGAAAAGATTTGTTAACAAAATGTCAGCAAAGCCATACAAAACGACATTAAATTGCAATGGCCATTTAATTGAAGTTATTTATGCAGCTCTGTATTCACATCATGTGGGAGGATTGCATTACATCATTGCCAAACATGCTATGATGCTAGCTATATTGCTTTCTGATATGACATTGAGAATGTCTTGGGTTTGTTTTCATGTTGTGGGTTTGTTGTTAAAAATGCCTTTTAGCTTCTTAAATTTAAGGATTTCACTATTAAGAGCTTCCTCACAGAGAACCCCTGTGCACTGTTACTGGATTTACTGCCAATCATCCGTATACCCAACTGACGGCCAACTGCCTGCACTCACTTTCAGACTTGCCTCTCTTCCCCACCACACCACAAGTGTTATCCACATGCCTTCATCCTACCAGAACTGGAGCCACCCACCTGCACCCTTTGGATAGACAGCCAGTTGCCTGTCCTCAAACCCCAAACTACTCATCTGCATCTCAACTACTACCTGCATGTACTCCACCAAGAAATTGTGCAAACATGTATGAGGAGATCTGTGCTGTTATATTCAATGGCATTGTTCTCATCTATGCATTTTTAGAAGTGCATGTAAACTGTATGCACATTTATATGAAATACATTTTATTTTATGATTTTTGAAATAAAAGAAAAAAAGTACTCGCTGCTATAAAAAAAAAACAAATACAGAAAATGCTGTAGTTGACAATGTTAATTAAATACAGAAAAAGTGCACTAAAAAGACATTACAAAGTATGAAAAATGCACTTAAAATGCATAAACAAAGCATGCCTACATTAGGAACAATCATGAACTGGGGAAATAAAATAAGCAAAGTGCAAAAATTGATGCATTTTCAGTGTGTGTTTTATAGATGCCCATTTTAGATCTTATTAAAGTGTATTAAATATAAACTGGCTACTACCCCACATCAACCATTCACATTCAAAATACAGAAGAAAATGACAGATGGAGAAAGTGTGGATCTGACTGCTGACTGTGGAAGATACAGACAGTTCTGATTAAATAGGTTTTCTAGTTTCTGCAAGAAGCAGAAATCCCCTCTATTTCCCCAATAAGGACAGCCCGGGGGTTTCCATAGTATGAACCCAAGATGTCGTTGGACTCAAGAAAGAAAAGATCCAGGATTCCTGTAGTATATAGTGCTGCTCAGATATTTCCTTGCATGGAAATGCAATGGCTTTCTGAATAGGAGCTGTGTCATGCTGACAGAGCGTCTCTGTACGCTGCAAAGGACACAGAGTTGCTTTTTTTTTTCAATTTGAGAACAGTTGATTGGTTCAGATTGAAGTGCAGAGACCCCCGCTGGTGAATTGCAGGAAATTCTACATTTCTGGAAAGTGCTAAATCTATTTAAAGAGGTACAAGGGTGCATCTAATCTAATATTATTACTAATGTCCGAAATGGGCAGATTGGGGGCTGTTTTGGGAATCAGAGTCAGAGTTTAAAGATAAACTATTCTTTGTCCATTTAAGGAAAAGCAATAGGTTTACTTTTAAGCCCAACTCCATTAAAATGGAAATATCCACCCTTGCAGTACCCATCCACCCCCTTCCTGTACTGCAAGGTTTATTGCTCATCATGCCAAGGGGATTACAGAACAGGCTTTATCACTTACAGGTACCTGTCTCTCCACCCCAGTTGGATCTAGCGCTCTCATCCACCACCCTTGTATTGTATTGTTTTTACAAATCATTTTTATAGATTTTTTTTATTTTTTAAAGGAATTCAAAATGATTAGAACTAAATATATAATAAATAAATGAAGTATACCGAAAGGCACCAGCAAGGACAGACTGTTTGTCTAAGGCCGCGTACACACGAGCGGACTGTTCGCCCAACTTAGTCCGCTGAACAGTGTTTCAGCGGACAATCCGCTCGTGTGTGGGCTTCAGCGGACTGTTTCAGCGGACAGTCTGACGAACAAAGTCTTACGGAATTTCCGTAAGACAGTCCGTCCAAACTTGGTTTCAGCGGACAGTCCGCTCGTGTGTAGGCTAGTTCGACAGACTAAGTTTGGCGCATGCTCAGAAAGGATTTACACGGCGAAGGTTGCATTGCAGTGTATTGGACGTCGAATTTCTCGTCTCGTTGTACGTGCTGCTCACGTCATCGCGCACGCTTTCAGCGGACTGTCTGCTCATCGTGTGTGGTCAAGTCCGTTCATGCAAATTTTGAACGGACTGTTTGTCGGATTGTTTGACGAACTTAGTTGGGCGAACAGTCCGCCCGTGTGTACGCGGCCTAAGTCTCCCACAAATAATTGCAGCATTTTTGAGAATTTGAATAGGTCTAGCCTATTATCTAACCCTTTACATGAGTTGTTGGGACTAGGTATCAGCTGTGCATTTTTTTGAGGGGTCCTTGTGACCCCTGTAGTAGGGTCAGTCACTCGCATTTGTTTAAGTGGCACAATCAATCAAAGAAGAGCCGCAGCAATTTTCAGTTTCATGTAATCAAAGTGCCCCAGCAGCATAGCCCTAAGGAAACCTAAATGGTCAGTTATGACTTACAAAAGAACAGAGTGGAAAGGTTTTGCTTTTTTTCTGTTATTTGTCTATACAGTATAGTTCGAGAAACAGCCATCCTTCAATTTTCACCAAGGTATAAAAGCAGGTTATTATTATTAGTATTATATGGGATTTATATAGCGCCAACAGGAGGAATTAGAGGGCTGCTCATTAGAGCTTACAGTCTGATAACATTTCAAATGTACATTTGAATTGCTAAAGGTTTGTGTATGGTACAATCCTCGCATTCATTGTGTAGTTCTGCATGTGTGTGTTTACATGCATTAGTAATGCTCTGCTGTGTGCTTGCAGTGTGTTTGGGGTGCATATTTTTGGAATTATTTCTAATCTTTTTTAACTGAGATGCATTTGAGCACATTGAATTTTTTTGCTTTCACGTTCAAACTGCAATTAAAATGCATTCTGCATCTGGTGTAAATGGGCCCTTACATACTTGTCTACTGGGAGCTTTGGCCCCTTTCCTGCCCAGGCCAATTTTCAGCTTTCAGTTCTGTCACACTTTGAATGACACTTGTGCGGCCATGCAACACCTTACCCATATGAAATGTTGATCATTTGATCAGACGGATAACGTTTTCTTTTGATGGTATTTAATCACCACAGTTTTTTTTTGCTAAACAAACAAAAAAAACTAAACATGTTGGGGGAAAAAGTTTTTATGATATAAAATGTTGTAACTACCTTAAGCACTGATGAGGCACTGATGAGGCAGCACTGATGGGCACTGATAGACATTACTGATGGGCACTGACAGGCAGCACTGATGATTAGTGCCCTGATTATCATAGTACAGCGATGGTGAACCTTTTTGAGCCCAAGTGCCCAAACCTCAACACAAAACCAACTTTTGTTTTCAAAGTGCCAACACTGCATTTAAACTGCAGACATCCAGCCACCCAGGTGATGATCGCACACTCCAAGAGGGGTTGCAGTCAATTCAGCAATCACCCAGCTCCAGTGTCCAGTGTCGGTGTGCCTGGCAGCAGTTTCTCTCTTTGTTGGTGCCTGTGATCACGCTCCACACTCGTGATCATGTCCTCTCAGCACCATCCTCTTGCTCCTCTCTGGCTGGTTCAACTTCAGAGGCTGTTGTGGCTTGGGGTCTCTCTCTCTTCCGAACCACTTCAGCCTCCCCTCACTCTTGTCTCCACACTCCTCTCACCCTTGCTCTCCCTTCTCCCTCAGCCTTTTTTTTGCCTTGGCTCCAGGCTGTCCCTCCTCTTATGTTTGAAGGGCATGCTGGGGCTGTAGTTTTTCTTTAATTGATTAAAATGGAGCCATAGTCTCCTGGAACTACATGTCCTGCACTTGTCCTGGCTTCACATTGGTCCCTGGATGCAGCCAGTGGGGAGGCAGAAGGAATCAGAGTGGGCGGCGATTCCTGCTGCTTGACAGAAGAAGTTGGGCAAGTGGGGAAAATTCACTGACAGCCCACGCTCGCTTCTCCCCATGTCACAGCGTGGGCACAGTGGCGGCGGGTCTCGCATGCCCAGAGAGAGGGCTCTGCATGCCAGCTGTGGCTCGCATGCCATGGGCTTGCCATCACTGTCATAGTAGATGTCCCCTGTGTGGATTGCCACCAACTTTCCTCTCCTCATGAACTGTCAGCAAAATCCGGTTTACACTGTGATCAGCTGTGATTGGAGACAGCTGATCACATGGTAAAGAGTCACTGAGATTGGCTCTTTACCCCCTGATCTGGATCAGCTGTGTTTCAAAGACACAGCGATCACAGATCCCTGCCGATGGGCACCACAGGAGGACGTCAATAGACGTACTTTACTCAGAGCTGATGTGAATGTACAATGTATATATAAAACGCTGTGTAAATTGATGGCGCTATATAAGTACCTGAAATAAATAAAAAATAAAATAAAATAAACAAAAAAGTTTTCACTTTACATGAACTATACTTTAAAATATAAAATCTGTAAAATTTGTAAGCTCTGGTGCAGACTCACAAAACCAACTCAATATATAATTTTTATATAAAACACTTTCCAAATTAGTAAAGTCTTTGTAAAAAAAAAAGACAGAAAATTAGAGGGAGCGTATGAGCAAAAAAGAAGATGGGGTATGCGGGGTCTATAGTCGCTTTCTAGCCTGACCTGCTCCTTTACCAGCTAATTCTTATATGTGGTGGCTGTATTTGTTTTCCTTTTTAGGCTTTCATTCCTTTATTTTCACCTGGTGGTCTGTCCAGTAAGCCTGTTGAGACAAACTATTTAGCAATGACTAGGATGCTTACAATGGTCAGCTTTTATTTATTTTTTATTATTAAAATAGGTTAAGCAAAAATGCAAAAAATAAATAGATTGATTTCAACAGCATCTTACTTCATAAAAATATGTTTCTTTCTAAGCAGGTTTGAGATGTTTAATTAAGGTTACATTCACACTGGCGAATTATATGGTGCGAATTGTAGCAGCAGGGATCACAGATTCTTACTGCGGTTCTGAGCAGTTGGGTGCGGCTGCCAGCCTCGTTCACTATAATGACAGGTCACCAGCAGCCGCAGCTATTCGCAGCTCTCTGCGCAGCCAGCGATTATCGCAGGTGTGAATGTAGCTCTAAATAAAAATCTCAAACCTGCTTAGAAAGATACATATTATTATAAAGTCAGATGCTGTTGGAATCAATCAATTATTTTTTTCCATTTTGCCTGACTTATAAAATAGTTTTTAGAACTGAGGATTCTGAAGATGAAGGGAACTTTATTTTTGTTTTTTTGACTGAACTCGCTAGACTTGTGCCTTTTTTCAACCTGACTAACTATGTAATTAGGTTTCTGTACGCTAGTGGTGTCTTTGATTTTTTTTCCAGAATGGGGGAGAAGTGAGACAACAGCTGTATGAACATTTCGCTTTTACAAAAACTTTCAATTTTGAAAAAAAATCAAAGTTTGAATATAATAAATACCTAAAGAGTTAACTTGACAAATAATTATCTCTGCCAAACATCTAAACTGAGAACTTATTAGATGGCTGTGAAATATTTCTCTAATATCAAAAGTAATCAAAGGCTTCTGATTAGTTGTTACAATGCTAAATAAAACTTCTCATTACTTAATAGAAAATTTGTCCGTAAGGCTATATTCTCATATAATTATAAAAGTGTGAACGTTGTCTGAAATTCTAACCTTCAGTTAGAATAAAAGTCAACCAATAGAACAGAACATCAAGACAATGCTAATGTCATAATTCCAGCTGTACATGTAGTGGGGTTTTCAGTATACAGCATGGCTGTACTACACTTTAAAGGGGTAGTAGAGTCCGTTTTTTCAGTTGTACCTACAGGTAAGTCTATGATAAGGCTTACCTGTAGGTACAGTGAATATCTCTGAAATGTGCACTGTTTAGAAGATATCATATCTGTATCTGATGTCACCGGCACATTTGCACTGACCTCTAAATGGATGGAATTCACGAGTGTGTCATCTATTCAGAGCGTTATGACTGCAAGCCTGGTAGGAAGACCAGATGAAGATGGAAGCCCTGTCAGCAATGACAGCGCACCGCTGAAGGGATCTGTTTCTTGCAGAGGGGCTTTATTTTTAAATGACTTTACTACCGCTTTAAGCAGAACTTTGACCTGTACAAAAAATGGGAGCCAGAAGGTTTTTTTTTTATTTATTTAGAAGAGACATTCTTTGTATCTTCTGCAATACCTATAGGAAGAATGGGAAAGAGTTAACATTTTTTGTCAGGTTTTTATTTCTGCTTGAAACTCCATTGGAGGGATTTGTTCTGCTTCCTTTCTCTGTGTCAAAAGGACAAACAATAGGTTGGGGTGGGGGTAGTTGTCACTAAGATAGGAAGGCACAGATGCGCACTAATGACATCATCTTTCTGCATCCTGTAAGTAGTCTCCCAGTTAGCACGTATATGCATTATAACAGAGTTTGAATGGTTCAGACTGGTGGCCTTAACTCAACCATTCTGGGTGCTGCTGTACAGAGAATTACAGAAGGCTGCCTTCAAGCCAAATTCAGATATTTGCACCACAACTATTATGTAGGGCATCACTGAGCAACTGGGCATCCTCAGGTGGGCTTACCCTGATCTCCCTTTTACTCTAATGCCGCGTACACACAATCGGAATTCCGGCCAGAAAAAGACAGATGAGAGTTTTTCATCAGAAAATGCGACTGTGTGTATGCTCCATCGGAATTTAGCTGTCCGAATTTCCGCCAGCCAAAAATTGATAGCATGTTCTACATTTTCCCGATGGAAAAACTTTCTATCGGAAATTCCGATCGTGTGTATGCAATTCCGACACGCCAAAAATCATGCATGCTCAGATTCAACGACGAGACGGAAGCTATTGGCTACTGGCTATTTAACTTCCTTTTTCTAGTCCTACGTGTTGTAGGTCACCGCATTTTAAATGATCGGAATTTGGTGTGACCGTGTGTATGCCTGACAGATTGAGCGGAATTCAGTCGGAATTCCATCGGGAAAACCATAAGAGCTTTTTTCGACGAGAATTCTGATCGTGTGTACGCAGCATAATCCCTGCATGCCCTTTCTCCCCATTGTTCAAGTTCCAAGCTTATAGCCTAATCTATCCTTACTTCTTCGTTTCCTTTTTTCTTCTATATCTCTCTTCTTTCTGTTTTCCCCCTTTTCTTAGCTGATTACTATACCCCTCAGATGCCAAACAACAACCATGATGGTTTTTTTGCATTTTATATTTTCAGTATCCCGCATGTGGCGTGCAACTGGCCTTGGATCCTACGTATGTTTACTATGTGAATTCTTGTACAGATACTCCTTGTTTAACGACTTACCTGTTTAACGATTGCTCAGACTTACGACCAGCTCTCCCCACTCTAATGACCCACTATACATCATTGTATTCTACAGTACAGTACGGAATTTCTGTTTGTGTTCTGTACTTATGCAAATTAAAACAAGGTTATTGAGCTAGAGTTTTGTGTTTAGACCTTTTTTCATAATGCTTCAAATATGGCTCCTCTTTAATGACCAATACGTTTAACGACCCAGTTGTTGGAACGGAACCTGGTCGTTAAGTGAGGAGGGCCTGTATTATGCGTTTGTTATCTATATGCCTCATGTCAATTATAAGTTTGAAGGAATACATGTGATACACTGGAGTTGTCAAATGTTACTTTTGACTCCTACGCATTTTACAATATCTTTGTTAAAACTCAATAAACATACAGTATATTCAACCTTAAAAATACAGCTATTTGTTTTAAAATAATAATAGCATAATCATTACCATAACTACATTCATTTGTGTGTTATATTTCTGCTAGAGTTCAGATTTAGCTTTTATTTATTTAATGAAGTCACAAGCTATCATTATGACTTGAAGACTAGTTTTGTGAAATGTCAGTTTACATTCTGGACAGAAATATGAAATGCTTAAGAAAAATAAGAAAAAAAAACCCCACTGGTGGTGAAAGGTTCACACTGTATAGCAAATTCCTAGACAGGAAATAAAGAGAGCTCAGTCTACAGGACCTTCTACCATGTGATAGTATACTGCTCTGGCTGACGGCTGATTATATGGGTCATGAAGGGAGCACGTCCAATGAGGCAAATACACTTTATACGTGTGGGCTGTGATTGCACACATTTTAATAATCAACAGCTTTGGTTTATGTTGTTCTTCTGGCAAATAGCATGGTCAGAGCAACTATGACAAATTAAACTTGCTCTCTTGACCTGATCATGTAATGGGATTTTTCCAGCCAATAAAATTTAAGCTCCATAGGCATGGTGTCAAGCTGTAGTCCTGGGGGGCTTGAGAATGATGGATTCAATGGTAAAAAACATGAACTTTTCTGTGTGCACATCATATTACATTTCTTTGTGTCTTTCCATAATCAAGCTATAATTGGTCATTTTCCAAAAGAAATGTGCCTCGGTTATCAATGCTTTTGGAAAAACTGCTGTAGTCTAAGCTACATGTATAAATCAATCAGATTTTTCTTTTTGTTCTCCCATAGCCCATAACACAAAAGCAGACATGTGTAAAGCTCCTTTACAAAGCATATTCAGTATAATAATGAATTTTACCAAATCGCCAAGCTCCAAATTTTTGCTCTTGTTCATATACCGATTTATAAACATTTCTTTTAGTGGCCATCTGTATAACATCCAACATGATTATCATTTGTGCTTAACCTCCCTGGCGGTATGATTATTTCCGACTTTTGGTGCTGAAAGCGGTACAATGATTTTGCATGGAAATTTGGCGCTTTATATCGTAGGCCTGTAATTCTTAGGTATAACTCACTTAATTCTGTCCAAACCAGAGTCTAGTAGACATCCCGGGTATAATAAAGTTTGAAAAATAAATCAGAAATTATACTATAAAAAAAAACTATACATAATTATAACAAATAATAATATAATAATAATAAAAAATATTCAATAATGTAATCAAATCAAAAACACCGAAATTTGCTTAGTTGCAGAATTGTCAGTGTCATTAGATTTAGTGTTTGATGACGAATTTCCCCACAAATCATTATCGCTCAATTCTGCAAGTGATTATAATTTATTATCGCTGTTTTCTAGCTGGTCTAAAATCACTTTTGACATAAAGGGACACTTTTTGGTTACTATGGACAATCTCCAAATTCAAAGCAGAAAAAAAAACTGTATTTATAATGTAAAAGTGCATGCAGGACACTGGACAGACCACTAGGGACAAAGGGGATGTGTAATTTTTTTATACAGTACTGTCTATCTATAAGATTACAGTGTACTGTATATGTACTGTGTTTTTACTTTTTTGAATTTGACGGCGTTCTCCGTCCCCATGCGTCGCAACGCTCGCAGGGAACGGAGCTTGACGGAACTCCGCACTGTGTCAATCGATCCTGCAATGCAGCCCCAAGTCTGGCTCGGGGTTACCGCTAATCGTACTGGAATTCCACCCTGAGCCAGACTCGGGAATACCGCCAGGGAGGTTAAAGAAGGAGATCAGGTCAAAATAAATACACATCTACTTGATCTTATTTGGAAATACACTATATTACTAAAAGTATTGGGATGCCTGCCTTTACACGCACATGAAATTTAATAGCATCCCAGGCTTAGTACGTAGGGTTCAATATTGAGTTGGCCCACCCTTTCCAGCTATAACAGCTTCAACTCTTCTGGGAAGGCTGTCTACAAGGTTAAGGAGTGTGTCTATGGGGTTGTGCAGTGGTCCAAATCATTTGGTGGAGGGGGGATTATGGTGTGAGGTTGTTTTTCAGGGGTTGGGCTTGGCCCCTGTAGTTCCAGTGAAGGAAACTCTTAAGGCCTCAGCATACCAAGATATTTTGGACAATTTCATGCTACAAACTTTGTGGGAACTGTTTGGGAACTGTTTGGAGATGGCCTCTTCCTGATCCAACATGGCTGCTCATCAGTGCAAAAAGGATGGTCCATAAAGACATGGATGAGCAAGTTTGGTGTGGAAGACCTTGACTGGCCTGCACAAAGTCCTGACCTCAACCCGTTAGAGCACCTTTCGGATAAATTAGAACGGAGGCTGCCCCATAAACAAACTCCTAAACCTTGTGGACAGCCTTCCAAGAAGAGTTGAAGCTGTTATAGCTGCAAATGATGGGCCAACTCAATATTGAACTCTACAGACTAAGACTGGGATGCCATTAAAGTTCAGACAGGCACCCCAATAAAGGACATCTATATTTACCTTTCCAGCAGGCCGTCTTAAAGCTCTATGTCACTGCATGACATATGAGCTGGCAGAAGAAACCACTCTGTGTAGAATGGCCAAATACCAAAAGGCTCTCTCACAATATTTGTGGTGACCTGCATTTTTCTGCACTGTTGTTTTCTATATGCCCCATTCACAACAAAAAGAGGGTGTGATGTGCATCGCAGTGCAGTGTGAATAACTGTGGCATGTCTGCAGAGCAGCACAACGCACTCTTCAAAAAAAGTTAGGAAAAAAAATAAAAAATAAGGCATTGAAACCCACATCATGACGTGACCTACCCGCAGCCAACACTAGCCTGCACAGTAAAATGATGCGTTTTACTGTATAGACTTAAACCCAGTACACATGGGCTGAATGCCAGGTGGCATCAGCCGATTCAAAAGAAACTGGCTAGCATTTGGCCCATGTGTACGACAGCTGGTCCGACAGATGCTGAAATGGCTGACCAGAGCGTTCTGATGGGGGGGGGGGGCTTCCCCCTGTCAGAACACAATAGAAAGGCAGGGGAGATTGCTGTACTAATGTTGGATAGTTAGTACAGTGGCTCCAACCTGATCTGTCAGGTTTTTTTTTTTCGTTCAGCCCTACTAGTGTGTATCCAGATAGCAAGCAATTGTGCTGCAAGGTTGAAAATGACTTGCTAAGCTATTGCTAGACTTGCCAGGCTTTACAAGTTGGTTGCACAATTGCAGCAAGTCCGCATTGCATGACTCCAGATCAAATTTATTTGCAAACATTCTGCAAGTCTGCTGGAAGTCCTGGTTCAGTTTTTTTGTGCAATAGTCATCCCACCACAGGGGTCACTGTGACTTGCAGGGCTCTTGCTGTAGACTCACCACTGTAACTTTGCTCTTGGTAGAGACTTGCAATGCAAATTTGCTACAAATTGGAAGTGTCAACTAGAACTTGTGCTTCAAATGCAAGTATCAACTTGCCAGTGAAAATGTGCAGCAAGTTAACAGACTGACAATTCAACACTGCCACAAATTTGTGGTAAGTTATCCTTGCTATCTAGGTACTAGGCTTAATGTGAACCTAGCATTATGCATCCAGGGAGCAGTGAAATGTTAATGTTTCACAATACATGCTACCAAAAATGGAAGTGTAAATGATTTTCTCTAAAGGGCTGTTATTTTTTTTTTATAAGCAACCCAGTAGTAAAACCTTAATGAAAATGTGCACATGAGGTCCAGCAGCAAACTCACATTGGATTTATCTGTATTGTTCAAATCAGAGCTTATTTACGCTTACTTCATCTCAGACGTTGATATACCTGTCTTGACCTCAAAAACAGTATTTTACACGCAGATAGATAAACAGCGATAGGATTTTGTTAAAGCGGAGGTCCAGCCATTTGAAAAAATAAAAAAAAGTTTGCAACTGCAAACACTGTAGCTGCTGACTTTTAATAAGGACACTTACCTTTCCAGCAAGCCCGCGATGTCGCCCCCCGTTTGCAATCCGTCCATCGGATCGGGTGCTGGCACCACCATCCTAACTAAGAGAAACTGCCCGTTTCCTACTGAGCATGCGCAAGTCACGTGGTGCTTTGTGAATGGCCCTGTGGTTTACTGGGGCACACACAGAAGACAACGGGGCAGCTCACCGAAGAGGAGTGAAGGAGCAGTGCCGTGGAATAGGAAGAGGCAGATTAGGAAGACTGCCTAGCCACCGGCATTTCTGTTTAGTAAAAAAAAATTTTTTTTCAAATTCTTTTTATAGAATGTTAATGTAATTTTTAATTTTATGGTGGACCTCCACTTTAAGAGGATGGGTTTACTATAAACACTGCTTTATGTAGCTATTCTTTAATGATAGCTAATAATCATACATACGCTAATGTCTTCGACCAGGCCAGACCTGACCCTAAAACCTGCATTGAGAAAGAAGCAATGAAGCACAACCATTATACAACACAACCAAGAAGGAAGCAGAGTAGGTCCATTTATTAAATGGCTATCCCCATGTACATGTAGAGGTATAAAATATGCATAGTAACAAAGGTTTTAAACAATAACATATTCAAAAGATTATTTATGTTAAGCTGATCACATTGACATACTGCCCTTTAAAGGGGTTTGTAACTGGCTGTATACAGAATATAACCTTTGATTTTATCTGACACTTTTGGGATGCTTTGTAACCCTTTTGTTCAAACTTGGGCGGAGCTTTGTTTTCTTTTTAAAAAAAAATCTTTTTATTGAGATATAAAAGTACAAAACCAAGCCTTTGAGCATTTCCTGGCTCAAGGTAAACAAAACTCAATACACATTAACACAGATTATACTTCTTAACTTAACATAAGCAGAAAAAGTAACCAACTAATGCTCAGTACCACAAAATAGGAGAGATATCAAAAGAAGACAATCGCAAGCCTAGCTCCTTGCAGTATGCAAAGAGAGAACCTCAAACACAGCATACACCATCATGGAAGGGAGAAATAGCCCCTCTGGTAATAAATGTATAAGACACCAATGGAATATAATGTGCAGTAGCTTCCGCAAGGAGATTTCCAGAAAACCAGTAAAAAATACTTACTGGGTCTACTCCCGTCCCAAACTCTAGAGTCTAAGTTGATCCATGAATCCCACACTTTATTCAATTTTATTGGGCAGCCCCGTGAAAGGTAGGTTACCTTGTATAAGGGAACTACAGAATTAATTAGGGTCTACCAAAAGTTGAGGGTAGGAGCTTGGTCAGACTTCCATTTCAAGGTTATGGCCTTTCTGGTGTAGAATAATAGTAAACCAAAGAGGCGCCTTGGTTGTGCGTGTTAGACATGTGCAGAGTAAAATATTTTGTTTCGGAATTTCGTTTTCGTCTGAAAACTTAATTTATTTAGTTACTCCCGAAATTCGTTTTTATTTATTTCGTTTTTCGTTCAAAAATTGCATTCGTCCGAAAATCCACATGAATTACGGTCGAATCTGTCTTTGAAGGCTTATGGTGTCTGTCGAATGTATAAAGAAGATTTGACGGAGCTAGTATATAGCATACTTTAGAACCCTATTAAAGTCTATGGGACTCCAACGTTCAAAATCTAAAGTGCTAATTTTAAAGGCTAATTTGCAAGTTACTGTCCTAAAAAGTGTTTGGGGACCCGGGTCCTGCCTCAGGGGACATGTATCAATGCAAAAAAAAAGTTTTAAAACGGCCGTTTTTTCGGGAGCAGTTATTTTATTAATGATTAAAGTGAAACAATAAAAGTGTAATATTCCTTTAAATTTCGTAGGGGGGGGGGGGGTTGTCTATAGTATGCCTGTGAAGGGGCGCATGTTTCCCGTGCTTAGAACTGTCCCTGCACAAAGTGTCATTTATGCAGGAAAAAAGTCCTTTAAAATCACTAGCAGCTATTATGAATTGTCGGCTCCCGTAATACAGAGAACACTCATTGAAAGTCATTGATAAAAAAAAAAAAAAAAAAATTAAAAAAAAAGCGTGGGGGTCCCCCAAATTCAATTACCAGGCCCTTCAGGTCTGGTATGGATATTAAGGGGAACCCTGCCTCAAATTTAAGAAAAAATTTGACGTGGAGTTCCCCCTAAATATCCATAACCAGACCCTTCAGGTCTGGTATGGATATTAAGGGGAACCCCGCGTCAAATTTAAAAAAAAATTGACGTGGGGTTCCCCCTAAAAATCCATACCAGACCCTTTATCCGAGCACGCAACCTGGCAGGCCGCAGGAAAAGAGGGGGGGACGAGAGAGCGCCCCCCCTCCCTCCTGAACCGTACCAGGCCACATGCCCTCAACATTGGGAGGATGCTTTGGTGGTCTGTGACCCCTCAAAGCACCTTGTCCCCCATGTTGATGAGGAAAAGGGCCTCATCCCCACAACCCTGGCCTGTGGTTGTGGAGGTCTGCGGGCGGGGGGCTTATCAGAATCTGGAAGCCCCCTTTAACAAGGGGACCCCCAGATCCCGGCCCCCCCCTGTTTGAAATGGTAAGGGGGTACAAAAGTACCCCTACCATTTCACAAAGAAAGTGTAAAAAATGGTTAAATAAAACAAACACACTTTTGAAAAATTCCTTTATTAAAAATAAAAAAATACAAAAAAGATTCCAGCGGCGGTAATCCACTCTTGCTATCCAGCGACGGATGGTCATCTCTCCAGCGATGTCTCATCTCATCCAGCGCAGCGATCCATCCTTCTTCTGTCTCCGTGGAGGAGACACTGCAAGGATTCCGGCGGCTGACGTTTCTTATATATACGGAGGGCGGGGCCACCCGTCACCTGACCCCGCCCCCCTCTGACGCAAGGGGAAACCCGGGGTTCCCCGTGACGTATGGGTGACCCCGCCCCCTCTGATGTAACGGAAACCTGCCTGTGTTACATCAGAGGGGTGCGGGGTCACCCATACGTCACAGGGAACCCCGGGTTTCCCCTTGCGTCAGAGGGGGGCGGGGTCAGGTGACGGGTGGCCCCGCCCTCCGTATATAAGAAACGTCAGCCGCCGGAATGTCTGCAGTGTCTCCTACACGGAGACAGAAGAAGGATGGAGGATTCGCTGCGCTGGATGAGATGAGCCATCGCTGGAGAGATGACCGTCCGTCGCTGGATAGCAAGAGTGGATTACCGCCGCTGGAATCTTTTTTTTATTTTTTTATTTTTAATAAAGGAATTTTTCAAAAGTGTGTTTGTTTTATTTAACCATTTTTTACACTTTCTTTGTGAAATGGTAGGGGTACTTTTGTACCCCCTTACCATTTCAAACAGGGGGGGGCCGGGATCTGGGGGTCCCCTTGTTAAAGGGGGCTTCCAGATTCTGATAAGCCCCCCGCCCGCAGACCTCCACAACCACCGGCCAGGGTTGTGGGGATGAGGCCCTTGTCCTCATCAACATGGGGACAAGGTGCTTTGAGGAGTCACAGACCCCCAAAGCATCCTCCCAATGTTGAGGGCATGTGGCCTGGTACGGTTCAGGAGGGAGGGGGGCCGCTCTCTAGTCCCCCCTCTTTTCCTGCGGCCTGCCAGGTTGCGTGCTCGGATAAAGGGTCTGGTATGGATTTTTAGGGGGAACCCCACGTCAATTTTTTTTTTAATTTGATGCGGGGTTCCCCTTAATATCCATACCAGACCTGAAGGGTCTGGTTATGGATATTTAGGGGGAACCCCACGTCAAATGTTTTCTTAAATTTGAGGCAGGGTTCCCCTTAATATCCATACCAGACCTGAAGGGCCTGGTAATTGAATTTGGGGGACCCCTACGCTTTTTTTATTTATTTATTTATTTATTTTTTTATCAATGACTTTCAATGAGTGTTCTCTGTATTACGGGAGCCGACAATTCATAATAGCTGCGAGTGATTTTAAAGGACTTTTTTTCCTGTATAAATGACACTTTGTGCAGGGACAGTTCTAAGCACGGGAAACATGCGCCCCTTCACAGGCATACTATAGACAACCCCCCCCCCGCTACGAAATTTAAAGGAATATTACACTTTTATTGTTTCACTTTAATCATTATTAAAATCACTGCTCCCAAAAAAACTGCCGTTTTTAAAACTTTTTTTTGCATTGATACATGTCCCCTGGGGCCGGACCCGGGTCCCCAAACACTTTTTAGGACAGTAACTTGCAGAATCTTTTCTCTCTGTCAAATCTTTTTTCTCTGTCGAATATTTTCTCTATATAATCTTGGACTAATAGAGGTAAGGTTAGGCACATTCGACCACAGGTTCTATAGACAGATTGTTATCGTCAGAGTCATGTCGAATCTCCTATTCTATATCGAACTGTTGTAACAATGAAAACGAAAATAAAGCATTTATTTATGTCGGATCTTTCGTTTTTCGGATTTTGTGCTTTCGTTATCGTTTGTCAAAACGAAAACGAAAATAGCTGAAATTCGGACGAAAATGCTTTCGGACGAAAACGAATGCACATGTCTAGTGCGTGTGAATGTGTCTACCAGCAGATAGCTTTGATTTCTTATTGTATTTGATCAAACACTGACAAGTCTTAAAGTATACTTCTCATCACAACAATGAGAGAGCTGCCATATCTGACCACAGCCTGGCTATAATACCCCAGTTTCTTCTATACTTTCTGAGTTACTGATCAGAAAAGTCTGTGAACAATCAGAAGACCAGTTCTGTATACTGTACTTGTTCCCAGTTAGAAGCTCAATGTACCAAAGCATGTGGGCAGCTCAAGAGCCAGGCAACTTGCATTTACCAGTTGTACAAAACATTACCAGATCATTAAAAAGGACACATTACAACTTTATTCCACCCTCTGGTGTACTCAGGCTCTCTGCTCCAAGGCTACAGTTTATAAATTACAACATTTTGATGAAAGATGATGGCAAAAAGGTAGAACAAACCCAAAGATTGATAAAAGAAACAGAGAAAATTCAGAAGAATCAAAGAGAATTGTTGAAATGCGCTCATGGGCAGAGCTGGAAAGATGCCCAGTGACAGCAGCAAGCTAAACCTGCCTCAATAGTTGATGATTAGAAGCGCCTCTTTTAACTGAAGCATATAGCGTCTGTCAACTTGTTAGAGAAGGATGATCACTTTATTTCCTCTGTAACACTAAGAAAATCTCAGCAAATTATTAGTGCTCATCAGGGGCTGAGAAAGAAGCCTGCCCAGAGGACCCCACTCGATTTCCACAATACAGCGCTGATTTCCCAATTGGGCCCCAATTCCTGGAACAATGTACCCCCAGCATGTGATAAGAGCTAGGAGGACACAGCACCACTGATTAAATATCTTAATTATAACCTTCCATAAAAGACTGAAGCAGGATGTATCCTGATAGTAAGCAGAGAAGGAAAGTTTCACATTGTTACCAGGATCATGAATAGATTCTGTGAGGAATGAGCCACGGTTCAGTCTAAATAGCACTTTAAATCATTAGCTTTGCAAAACAAACCTTAGGTTTGCTGATACAAGTTTTATATTGAGTGGTTGATAAATGAATTCAATTATAAAGCTGGCCACACACATATCTGGGCAGTTGGATATGTGGACATGATCTGACTGCTTTTAGAGTCTAAGATCCTAAACAACATTGGTCACTTTAGACCTCCACCATAGCTGGTGCTATCTTTGGGAACTACATGGAAATTGGATTAGTGCCAGAGACTGCTTTCTAATCTATATGGGCCACTTAAATCACCAAACCCTAATAGCTTGGATGCTGACGAATTCACTAGCTTAATTGTAATTTTCTCAAGACTATAATTTTCTGCAATATTTAAAGAGTATATATAGGAAAAACTGTGTAATAGTTTTGGAGAAGTAAGTAATATTTAGAACCCTTATTATTGTTGTTTATTTCTGCGCCCTACACATGCTCTGAAGCACTGCCATTTTGACCTCGCTCCCGGAAGTAAAATCCTCCAAGAGATCACGGATCTCTCCGAGCCTCCACCGCTTGCATTCCAACTATCAGGAAGCACCAGGATTCCACAGCGCCACCGGATATCGGACAGGCTGAAGGCGCTGGAGCCCTCTTTAAGCAGCTCAGGAGATCCTCGTCACCTGGGAAATGTGGATGCATTTCCCAGGTAAGATACATGCTTGTACATCATAACCCATTTGTGAGTGTTTTTAATCCTCTTACAATAAATCTGTGTTAATTACCTGTGCGCTTAGAGGGCGCAGTCTCTCTTTTCTTTTTTTTCTATTTCTGCCCCCTCCCTGGGGAGAGTCAGCCTCTTAATGTGTCCTGTTTTTTTTCCAAAAGTGAGAGAAAACCACATTTTGAATTGTGACTGGACTGGAATATTAACAGAGGAAAATCTTTCAATGGGGATACCACTTCTGGTGACAGCTGCTGAACATAGGAAGTCCCCTGAATTTGTAGAGATTTCCTATTGAATCTCCAGGACAAAGTCCCAAGTGGGAAATCTGCTGAGTGGAATTCTGCAGGGCATCCATAGTAAAACAGAGGACTTAAGGTAATATGCTGAGTTTTCACTTATGTCACCCTCATCATCTGTGGAATCCAAGTTCCTAGACAGATGCTTCATTTGACCCTCAGACTGACAGACACCAAATCGCTGCTATTGCTAGTTGCATGGCAGCCCCAGCCAAAGAAAAAGAGACATTTGCAAGATCCACATCACAGCATCCAACATCGTAAATCTCCCCATCATCCATGCAATCCTTTTCCAAAAAAGTAGAAGGTATAGATGAAGGATAGTGACCATGCTTCTTAGTAGATACGGGAATATGGTGGAAGGATGGCAGCGCATTCCTCCCCGAAAGGAATACCCTCCAATTTTTGGTACTTTATGAATGGCAACACAAACGATATGCTCCAGGAAATATCAAAAAGCAATTTCCATGCAAATGTAAAATAGCGTGTAAAAAGTGGCGGAATACCAAGATGTGGTTCCCACTGCCAACCCAAAAATCACAAAGTCATCCCATAAAACTACATACAAACTTTTTGGCAATATGCCACATCTAACAACTGTAGTTACTGCACCAACACAAACATGTAGGCTTCCAATGCTGTTCTCTTGAAGTTGATAACCCAACTCTGGCTCCAGGACTATAAGATACTGACTTGAACCAAACATGCACCAAGTTAAATCAAAGTCAGAACTCCTTATGTCTCACAAGACTACAAAGTTTGTGGCCTTAAGCCACATTCATCAACTGTATTTACTGTACCAACAGAGATGTGTGTAGACACTCATTGTTGTTCTCCTGAAGATGATAGTCCATCTTTAGCTCCTGCACTCTAATCTAAGATACTGACTTGGAACAAGCAAGCACCAAATTAGGTCAAAGTCAGAATTCCTTAACTGAATACTTGTTTTGGGTCACACAAAAAGTATTAAAGTGAATAAATAAGAATGAAAGACAAGCAAGTTGCTATTTTGGAGGAAGAGTTCAGTAATGGTAGCCATGTGTTCCTTCAGTACATTATTCCTTTAAGAGAAAGCATTGCAATAATGCTAAATCTATTCATCTCCTTTTAAAATGTTAAACATATGATGGAGCAGAGACAATAAAAGGTGTATTTTTTTCCATGTTTGAAAGTTTGAAGAATGCATTCCATGCCAAATCTTTTCAACATCTACCCCCATTTATGTTGACACACTGGATTTCATGCTGTAAGGGTACTTTTGTGGCAGGGTGATGGTCAGATGGGGTTATCATTTAGAAGAACTGATATCATCCTTACCTGACAGTCACTCTATCCCCACTACTCTGATCATGGAGATGGGGGTCAATATCAGTCTCTGCCTCAATTAAAAAAAATATTGTTGTTACACATAATTTAGATAGCAGACACTCTATGGAATCATACAAGAGTGCAAGAAGGGTGGAAGTGATTAGCAGATGGAATGTAACCCACATGCTGCTAGAGATAACATACACAGTGAGGAGAATACACGGGAGTAACAGCAGGAGGCTAAGAATTAATAGGAAACACATGATGTAGTGGGAGGTGGTATTGCACACAGTCTTTAAGCAATTATAAGGGAGTTTTCATTTTCAAAGTACATTCCAAGTGCAGATGCAATACACAGTATATTGTACCACCTACTGTAAATTAAAAGGATCTCAAAAGCTACTAAGGAGCTATATGCCTCGAAAAAGTTTGGTAATACTGGTTGATTAACTTAATATTGATTTCAGGTATCACTAATATGACCTTCTTCATAATGTTACACAACATAAGCTATTGCATCTGTACATTACCCAGAATATTGTTTTGCTCTTGATATCAATCTATTTTGCAGGAGCAGGGGGTCATTGTACTTGTGATGAGAACCAAATGCAGCGTGGTGTTCATTCTACAATACCAATGAGTTTTCCTTCTTTGTTCTTTTGGCACCACAGACATATATGCCCCAAAGATTTGAGCAGGACATTGATCAAACAGTATGGGTGGTACACCCCATTTATGTCCTTGGGACAAAACTGCCCAGGCCGGGCAGTGCCATGCCAGAGATTTTGCAGACCCAGGTCAAACAGTCAGTTGAGGAAAGTAAGCAGAAGAATCAGTAGAATTTCTGCTTAGGATAGTTTAAGGACCTAACAGATAGAGATTGGGGAATCTTACGTAAAGTGCTACTAAACCCAGGACTCTGCATTCACTATATCTGGTCTCCCACAGTACACAGAACATGGAAATACAATTATTTTAGTAAATATAAACTGCTAAATACCTTCTCATCAGCGGTATATAGCAGTCTTGTGACTTCTATTATTGCCTGGTCAAAACTTGTAGGGGGAGTTTTCATTCAGTACTGACTGTCCTATCAGGATGCAGGACCCCTGACCCTCTAATTGTACAGTGCTGATTGGCCCTGTGCTGATCACATGCACCCTCCCAAGAAAAAAAACTCTCTAGCAACATACACCAAACTGAGCATGTGCAGCCTGTCCCCTGACTCTGTATTATCAGGAAATATATTAGAGACAGTGGAAGGAGGAAAGGTTCAGAGGAGACAGGATCAAACAGCCTTTTAGCACAATGCAGGAGATTAACCCCTTAGACAGGGGTTATAGTAAGTATACAGTAAGTATAACAAGCATGCTTTACTGCATATACAGACTGATTTCACTGTTGTGGGTTTAGTAACACATTAAAGGTGAACATGTATTACAGGTAATAGCAAGCATTTTGTGATGTTTGCTCTTAGGACTTTTTCTTCTAAGCCCTTATACACACGGTTGGACATTCCGACGGAAAATGTCCGATCGGACCGTGTTGTCGGATAATCTGACTGTGTGTGGGCTCCATCGGACTGTTTCCGTCGGAATATCCGACCCACAAAGTTTTAGAGCTGGGCTATAAATCTTTCCGACAACATGATCCGATCAGACTTTGTCCGATTGTGTGTAGAGAATTCCGATCAGACAAGGTGCCACGCATGCTCATATCAAATTCCTAGACCAAAGCTATTGGCTACTAGCCCGAACGTAGTCCCGTCGTAACGAAATAACGTCATCACGTTACGTACGATCGGATTTTCCGACAACTTTGTCTCCGACAGTGTGTATGTAACACAAGTTTTGGACAAAATCCGTCGGACAAAATGCGACAGATTTTGTTGTCGGAATGTCCGACCGGGTGTACAAGGGCTAAGAGTATAACATGTAGTAGGTTCACTTTAACTCTAAACGTGGCATGCAAAAACAAAATAACAGTCATGTAATAATATAAAATACGCACAACAAGAACATTTCTGTTTAATGTGAAATGCTTGTCAAGCATTCTCTTCTTCCTCTATTAACAAGCAACATGCATTAAGTTGTTTCCCATTTTTAGCTTTTAAAGCAGGTTAAAATTAAGTAGGGATGTAAAGTGCATTTTAAATCATCTGTCAGTTCTAAACCTCATTTAGTATTTTATAACCACTTACAAAAAGAAGAGTTCAGTACAAATTCCACCACCCCATCCAATAACTGTTCCCAGTGCCTCATTGGGGAAGAGAATGGTTAATCTCTTAATTCTTCTATTTATGATTTCTTCTCTGTTACCTTTCAATACCATAAAACTTCCTGTAATTGGAATATTGAGTTACAAACTCATGGCTGCTCGTTAAGCTGATGCTGTTCAGTCTGGGGAAGAAAGCAGAGGCACGCTGAACAGTGAAAGAGTGGCTTAGCGCAATTGTTTCTAAAGGGCTGATTAAAGCCTGGTAAATGCACTTCAGATGATGCCTGTGGATTCTATAGAATAGGCCGCTCCTTGCAGGGGACATATATTATTCAAAACAAACCCTAATAGTGCTATTTTGTACTACAACAATGGGTTATTGTTAAATTGCCAATTTCAGCAAATGTAGCAGCCTCAGTTAAACTGGTAACTACTCGGGTAATTAAACATGAGGAAGGGATAAAAGTCCATCAAATGGATGGTTTATTATTTAATTGTAGGGTTCACTGCCTGTATAGATTAAGTTCAAGACATTTATGAGTTGTTACTTTTAGCTAAAAAGCATAATATTTTATAAATGTATAATTTAGGAAACGCACTGTAAGCCCTTGTACACACGGTCGAAGAGGTCCGGAAGTGATGTTGCATACACACGGTCGGACTAAGTTGTCGGAAAATCCGATTGTACATAACGTGATGACGTTATTTCGCTAGGACGGGACTACGTTCAGGCTAGTAGCCAATAGCTTTGGTCTAGGAATTAGATCTGAGCATGCGTGGCACTTTGTCCATTGGAGTAGGCTACACATGATCGGAGTATGTCCGATAGGAGCATTTTGACGGAAAATTTTACCGGCAAGTTGGAAAACTTGGTCCGTTGGATATTCCGATGGAAACAGTCCGATGCAGACCACACACAGTCGGAATATCCGACAAAACGGTCCGATAGGAAACATTCCGTCGGAATCTCTGACCGTGTGTACAAGGGCTAACACAGATTACACGTTTGCAATACTTGTTTGCCTACCAATAAAATGAGGGTCCTATACATACAGGGGCACTCAATGCATGCTCCCCTATCCCTGGTAACACAGAGGCTGCAAGAAATGGCTCAGTACACCCAAGTGTAGGTCTTGTTGCTTCTATCTATCTATCTATCTATCTATCTATCTATCTATCTATCTATCTATCTATCTATCTCGAGTTGAGATTTGCTGTCTACCTGGTGATCTGACCAGTAACACCCCTCCTGTATTACAGTGCCTCTACTCTAGATGAAGGAGCACAGGGGCCACCTTTGAACAGCAGCATGGTCAGTCTGGGAGGAGAATAGTGTTAGGTGCATTAGCAGATTATTATACACTGGAAAAACTGCAATAAAACAAATTCTTGTTTTTGGGTTTAACACCGCTTAACCAATTAAGCCCCGGACCATTTGGCTAGCCATAGACCAGAGCACTTTTGCGATTCGCTTTAACTGACAATTGTGTGGACATGTGACGTGGCTCCCAAACAAAATTGACATCCTTTTTTTCCCACAAATAGAGCTTTCTTTTGAAACACTGCAGAGATCCTTTTCCGTCATTTCCCGCAGGCACAGCAGCTCATTCAAGTGAATGCCCATGCAAACACTGGTTGTATGAATGCATAGGTGTGAACCAAGCCTCCAAGAGGATGGGCACTCCATTATTTACATATAATTAAATAGAGGGTAATAATAAATTGCAAAATTTACATTACAGCTGAACTCCAGGCAAACCTCTAAATAGATAGATAAAATACATATATGGGAGATGTTTTATCAATCAAGGGACTTGTAATATTGTCCATCCAGCTTAGAGCTTCTAGAGCCTTACACCACTGCCACACAGCACAGCCCTGTCTAGAGACCTGATTTTTCTCTGCTGCAATGAAATAAAACTTACAGGTCTTGTCCTTTCCTTGACTGGGAATGGGCATTTAAAGGAGAAGCCTGTACCTAAAACATATCAATGAAGTATAATGAATATTGGGGGTTATTTACAATGGGAAAATCCACTTTGCACTACAAGTGCACTGCAAGTGCAGTCGCTGTAGATCTGAGGGGAGGATCTGAAATTAGTGGAAGCTCTGCTGATTTTATCATCCAATCATGTGCAAGCTAAAATGTTGTTTTATATTTTCCTTGCATGTCCCCCTCAGATTTACAGCGACTGCACTCCCAAGTGGATTTTCCTTTCGTAAATAACACTCATAGAGGTGCATTCATTTCTGACTTTTATATCTGCTTGGAATTCAGCAATAAATCATATGCACCAGTTATTTTAATCTTTTTAGCTGTGACTAAAGCACCTCATTAAGTGTCTTCGTCAGACGTTTCTAAATGATGAAGACTAGTACCTTTCTAAATGGTCATATCTGTTCATATCTGTACCTGACCACCAAAGCCTTTGGTATGGTTGATATGTAAATGATAAAAGTTAGAATAAATGTAATTTTCACATCTGTTTGATAGATCCAAAAAGTTTCATAAAACCATGGAATATGTTGATGTATTATAAAAATGAAATGCAATATTGTGAGGAAAAACATATATCTTTCATAGCCGCAAGCCTATTTTTATTTTTTTATTTTTGCTTACCTTCCATTGATGTATTTTTCATCTGTTTTCCACTGGATTTCCTAAAAACAAAAAGGATGTGAAGCCTTTGATTAGTCTTTGTTGCTCTCTTCTACATAAAAACAAGGTACCATAATCAATATTTAACTATTAACCATAAGGCCCCTTTCACACGAACAGATAGAATGGTGCTTTTAGCTGCAGATTTTCTAGTTTTCTACCGCAGCTAAAAGCACACAGTGCTTTCCTATGACCCCATTCACACACAGCGTTTAGCTGCGATTTTGGTACATTTTCGTTCGGTGCAAATAAAAAAAATAGAATTGAATGCGTCCAGGGGCGATGTAGCTTAGCTATATGCACATAATAAATTTTAAAAAAGGGTTGCTATGGGAACAACTATATTAGATAACTGCAGCTGAACGCAACTGCACAGAAACGCACATAAACGCAGGTAATTGCACTGTACATATGCAGTTGATCGCTGTGCCTGGAGTCTTGAATTTCACAGAAAAAAATAAACATGCTAAACTGCGGCAGAACAGCCGTCCGTGTGAAAGGGGCTTTATAATTACACAAATTTTTTGGTTTGCAGCCAGATGGTGTGACAATGTAATGTCTATGGGGCAGGCAGACACAGCACCTGGAGGGAACATGGATTGGATCTTGCAACATTTATGGAGTACTCTCCAGTACAGGGAGACTAAAAGCTATTGCACCGTCACATCCAATCACCCTGCAAATCAGAGTTTCTCAACTAGGGTTTCATAGAACCCTAGGGTTCCTCCAGAGGTTGCCAGGGGTGTCTTGAGCAGTGAGCAATTTCTTCCTCTTAGATAAGTTCCTATTGACACCCTTAATCTTTTTAGCTACCTGCGAGGTGCTGATTCTTCCCAATGACCACAAAAGTAAAGAGCATTCTTCCATCGGACTATCACACTTATGTATCATGATCAAGAGTTGTAGATACAGTCATTTTTAGCAGGGGTTACCTGAGACCGGAAAGTTATTCTGTTACACTGTGTTAAAAAGGCTAAGAAAGGCTGTCGTAAACTGTCTGAACAGCCTATTGGTACTTTACCTTCCGTCGCAGCTATAGTTCCTAAATAGCAAAGAAAAACTATTTTCCTAAATAGTAAAGAAAAACTCTTTTCCTAACCAATTCCTACTTCACATACTGGAAACCCCAAACCAGAATGTGTCTCCCCAGAAGTTTCAACCAGTCCAACCTGAGTGAGTGTCCACAATTGTCCCTATACCTGTACATTGCACACTCACATTGGTCCCTACCCTCAAGCAGCCCACAATCCAAGGTCCCCATTCATATAGGGCCAATTTTTGGACAGAAGCCAATTAACCTACCTGCATGTCTTTGGATTGTGGGAGGAAACCGGAGTGGCCAGAGGAAACCCACGCAGGCACAGGGAGAACATGCAAACTCCAGGCAGGTAGTGTTGTGGTTGGGATACGAACCAGCGACCCTTCTTACTGCTAGGGGAGAGTGCTAACCACTACACCCCTGTGCCACCCGTAAAATTCACATCTTCCTAAATTCTTAACCAAATTTAAACCCTTTGGGATACTTGGGGCGATTACATTTTTTGGATGTTGATTCAATCCCTCAGGTACACATCAACGAAATCCAGTTTAGAAACAGCAGCTGATTAACGTATCTTTATGAACATATACATTCGATTTCTTTTTTGGAAACTTGAAAAAAGTTAGACTCTTGAGGTTCTACATCAGGGCTCAGTTAACCCAAGCATGCCTTCTTGGGAAGGCAAGCGATGCTTTCTTCACTGGCACCTGATTGTAACTTACAGCTCACTACATTGTAAATTCCAAAGTTTGGCCTTCCTATGGCCTACCCATATTCCTGGGATCACTGATCTAAGGACATCAGTTTGTGGAATAAGCCTAACCACTCGCCTACACTCTTCCTCCTCTTGTTTCTACCATGCAACAGGTATATGTAAAAACTCCTGCAATTCAGAAAGTGCGGGTTTTGATGCTCATCTGAGACCTTAAGGTGCATTCATTGGGACTGACCTGAGTTCTGAAGGTGTGTGCATTAGGCCTGATCTGTGGTGTAAAGGTACATGCATCGGGGCTGTATCTGAAGTCTGAGGGCGCATGAACTGGGGATGATATAAGGTCGGAAGGTGCATGCATTGAGTTAGATCTAAAGTCTAAAGATGGATACATGTATTTGCTCATTTCCACTAGTGTTCTCTAAAGTTGTTACATTATATCTAATGTTACAAAGACATATGTACAGTAGTTTCTGTGTTCAAAAAGAAGAATAGCCTAAAGAACATCTCTCTCTTTTTGGCCATATCACACAGAATCAATGTACATGCAAATTCACTGGACGAATGGCTATGCAATTATTATATATTTTTTATATATATAAATGACCCTTGGCATTACATAAAAAATCTAGGTAAAACTTGTCATAAATGTAAATCCACAAATATTATCACACACATGATCACTCCTTGAAATATCACTAGCTTCTTTCTGCATGATGATAATTGTGAAGTTCCATAAGGTGTATATTAAGGAGAAAATAAAAAAGATCCATTCAAGATAGGGGTAAAATACCAATGTGTGAGATAAAATAGTTATTGAAAAGAACATTTGTTAACATTGTTAAAATAAGTTTTCCAGTAACTTTCTAATAACTCCATGTAAACAGATCCATGTCACTATATACAGTAGTATTATTTATTTATTTTTTTAAGTTCTAATTTTAGAATTACAAGCCAACCTTGAGCCCCAGTAAAGTGAATTTGCCTAGGCTAAGAGAATATCAGTCCACTGCAGACAAGAGGACGCATTTCCACAATCTCTCCTCCACCAATGATGAGACTGCAACCAGGGTGGATTTGATTTAAATCACAAAAAAAAAGGCTTGATTCAAATCAACCAGTTTACATCATAATTTTCAAAGAGCAACTGTCATCTCTGTCCTTCAGTGGCTCCTCCTCTGACCCACTGTTGACATACCAACCCTCCCATTCATTTTAATGGGGTGGCTGGTGATGCGGCAGTGACACAACAAGATGAGGCATGTGGTGGCAGCAGGTGATTGGATGCCCACTAATAGACGCTGCTATGATGGCTCTGAAATGACAGGTGCACTTTAAATGTAAGGACTCATTGTTGCTGGTAGTTAGAATCTTTAATATTTTCAAACAAAGTTAAGGTTTCCTATTTAGAATAATAAGCTGTCAGGTTAGTAAATAGCCCCAAACAAGGTCTCTTTTACGGCCTGCTGCCATTTTACTCCTCAAGGGGGAATAAAGCACTTCACACTATGTGTGGAAAGATCACAAGGTTTATAAGCTGCTTAGAAGGTTTCACTTTCATTTTTACTGCTTGCCCTTCCTGTGAATGTTGATTTATTGCAAGGGTTAAAAACACTCACAGGATAAAACATTAAAAACACGCTCATCTGTAATAGATGCGGTATAGGTCTCTCCTCTCCATCCCGCAGGTACCGCCAGTGGATGTCCCCACAGCTGTAGATGGTATAACTGGGCTGTAAAGCCTAGGGAAAGACAGGAAGTCCATGCCAACCAGCATGGAGCGCATGGGCAGATGTGACGTCACCAAGGGAATAGGAAGACACAACAATAGACAGGCTTCTGCCCTAACACTCCACACTGGTTGCCATGGACTTCCTTGATTTCCCTAGGCTTTCCAGTTATACCATCTACAGCTGCCAAGATATCCACTGACTGTACTTGCGGGATGAAGAGGAGAGGCCTACACTTATTACAGATGAGCATGTTTTTAATCCTATGAGTATTTTTAACCTTTGCAATCAATCAGCATTCAGCATTCACAATACTGCACATAGGTGGCGCTTCCCCCCCACCCCTTTTCCTTTCTTTGATGTTCTCACAGAATTGGCTAGTGAACTTTATGGACTTGTTCTGCTACTTGCAGCTAATGCATTTGCATGTTTTCTAGATCTTAAAGTGGTTGTAAACCCACTTTTTGGACTTCTACCTATAGGTAAGCCTAGAATAAGTCTTACCTATAGGTAGTGGAAATATCTCCTATACATGCACCGTTTAGGAGATATTTCACTTCTAGTCCGCCAAAAATTCCAACGGCACATGCGCAGGGAAGAAACGAAACGAAGTGCCGTTTCTTCCCTAGCCTGTGCTGTTAATCGTGGCTCCCATGCGTATGCGCGGGCGTGACGTCACGCGGCTCCAGCGAATAACAGAGGCGGAGTCCACAGCCCAGAAGGAAGACGGGCCAGAAGATGGACGCTGCCTACACAGGGGACATCGCTGGATTCTTTTGCAGGTAAGTGGCACATAATGGGCTAGTATGTGATGCATACTAGCCCATTATGCTCTTCATTTGCAGGCTTTGCAGCAAGCAAAAGAGAAAGTAAAACCCATCAGGGTTTACTTCATCTTTAACCGTCCATACGCCAGAATACTATCCTTTACTTATATAAGTAGGGTGTACCTTCTATTTCTCCCTTCCTTTGTTTCATCTCTCAAATGCAAGCTTTTTTTTCTGCTTTTCTTAGCAAGTTTTTTTTTCTGCTTTTCTTAGCAAGCTTTTTTTTCTGCTATTCTTATACCGTGTACACACAACTGGACTTTTTCGATGGACTAGGTCCAACGGTATTCCCGATAGACTTTCGGCGGAGTTCCGATGGACTTTCCAAACTTATTACCACACACAATCACACCAAAGTCCGATGGATTTGAACGTGAAGACGTACGACCAGACTAGAATACGGGAGTTCATAGCCAGTAGCCAATAGCTGCCTTATCGTCGGTTTTCGTCCGTCGGACTAGCATACAGACAAACTGATTTTTCGACTGGACTCGAGTCAGTCGGGGAGATTTGAAACATGTTTTATTTCTAGCTCTGTCGGAATTTTGGAAAATAAAGTCCGCTGGAGCCCATACACGATCGTAATATCTGACGGATTCGTTCTGTCGGACCTAGTCCGTTGAAAAGTCCTGTAGTGTGTACGCGGTATTAGACATCCTGTTCCAGGGTGGCTACATTTGTTCTCAATGCCCCCTTATTATGTGAATGTAGCCACCCTTTCCTACTTGCCCCCAAGATGGAGCACACATCTACATGCAGACACATGCAGCTCTATGGGAATAGTAGTATGCACAGAGCAGAACATGTGACCACAAATAAAGGGTACAGCTTGCTCTACACTAGAAGTGAAGTGCATCTTTGGAGAATAGGGAGCATGCAAAGGAAAAAAAGAAGACTGAAAACAATGATAAGAGACTTAAAAAATTTGGAGCACTGCCATGGTATACTTGATATTCACATAAGAAGATTTTCTGTAAAAATGTATAGTGTCTCTTTAAATACAGTGATTTTAAAACAGTCCGTGAAAACCACTGCTCCTTTATATCAGCATCTCCTAATGGCATTTAATGACATATATGAGGAATCAGGAGTACTTATGTAAGCGGCCTTTTCTTTTTCCAAAGTAAGACATCAGTACCTCTTTGAACACCAGCAGTGAAACAAGGAATGTGAGACTATTCAATGTGTGTGGAATTCCTGGAAATAATATTGTATACAAAAGCTTTAAATGTCTTTGAGTGTAGTATATACACTATTGTAGAACAATGTCCATGTATTAAACAGCGAGAAAAAGAAAGGTGGCACTAATGTATAATACAAATCTTGCTGCTTGTATGACAAGCTATTTGTCGATGAGCAAGTACATTTTAACTTGTGCTAAAATATATAAAAGCAGATCATATAGGGCAAGGTTGCCTATTGTTGTTGCAATAGTGAAAGAAATTGTTCATTGTAGAATGGAATATTCGAAATTGTACATAAACAGCACTTAGACTACGTACTGCGCTTTTACTCACAGTCCATCTTCTCCAGAATCACACATTTTTACATACTGGGGTTGATTTACTAAAGGCAAATCCACTTTGGAATACAAGTGCACTTGAAAGAGCAGTCGCTGTAGATCTGAGGGGAAGATCTGAAATAAGTGGAAGCTCTGCTGATTTTTTCACCCAATTATATACAAGCAAAAATGCTCTTTTTTATTTTCCTTGCATGTCCCCCTCAGATCTCGCCTACAGGATTTCTCCAGAGCTTCCCCTATCCTTTGGAACTCCCTACCCCAATCTGTCCGACTGTCCCCTAATCCATCCATCTTTAGACGATCCCTGAAAACTCTTCTCTTTAAAGAAGTCTATCCTGCTGCTAACTAATGCTGTTTTACTTTCTTCATCAGCTCATCCCCCACAGCTATTACCTTTTGTATCAATTGACCCTTCCTTATTAGATTGTAAGCTCTAAGGAGCAGGGCCCTCTGATTCCTCTTGTACCAAATTGTAATGTAACTGTAATGGCAATGCCCCCTGAGGAAGATATGGAAATCCCCTTGTATCGACACGCGTTGGGGAAGGGGACAGGACGGACAGCTAGGCAGTGTATCTGCCGAATGAGATCAGCATACCACCATGTTAACGGCCGGCATATCCCACTGTTTCACGCTGTTATAGAGTGGTGCTCTGATGCGCCATGGTAATGTGAGTACCCTGTGTGGGATTATTAATGTGTTTGCAATAAAAGTTCTTTATATACTACACCAGCCTTTCTCAACCTTTTCAACACAGAGGAACCTTTGAAATAGTTCTCTGGTCTTGGGGAACCCCTGCTAAGAATTAGAAATCTACAACTCATGATACATTAGTGAGGGTCAATGGTCCTTACACTTGTGGTCATTGGGAAGAATTACCCCCTTACAGGTAGCTAAAAAGATCAATGGTGTCAGTGGGAACCTATCTGAGAGGCAGAAATTGCCCAATGCTGAAGGAACCCCCAGCAACCTCTGGAGGGACCCCAGGGGTTCCATGGAACCCTGGTTGAGAATCACTGTACTACACTATGAAGTCCTCCTCTCTCTATTGCTATATTGAGGTACAAGAGGGACCCCACTGGTACACTAAGGTATATGTGAAGTCCACCTAGGATTCCGGATATACAGCTGAACCATTTTAGGTTCTAAAGCGTGTATTGACCTAGCCTAAACAGCGGGGTCACACGCTCTAAGGTGAGCGGCTAATACCTAGGGGGGACACCAGAGTGTGAACACAGCATGCACAACATCCACTGAATCGCATGAAGGATTTTGCAGCACTTGTGGACTGGAATTGTGAAATTTACACAGTGCACTTTAGCACTTTTTATATTTTTTCACATGCTTAATATATGTATGAACTTTTAGATTGATGTTTTATATTTATATGGACTTTTTTTTATTATAAGGATGTTATGATAATTTTCACGTGAGTGCACTTTTGCAGCATTGCATGTATATCGTAGCACTATTGTCACTTTATTGTGGATTATTTATACATTTTTTTAAAATGTAATTTATATCAGTGCATGGATATTGAAGCACTACTGTCGCATTATTTTTGAAAGTTTCATTTGATAGCGCAGCGTACTACATTAAATAAACCACATTGTGTATTTAAAGGGTTAGTTCACCTTTACCAAAAACTGTCTATGTAGGTAAAGGGTGTCTGTAGATAAAAATAAGCTGTGCAGCTTTGACCAAAGTTAAACAATACCCTTTCTATTGGTGTAGGCCATTTACATGCCTCCAGGAGCATGACTGAAAAACTCCCAGAGGTGGCATCATCCCATCCTGCCTTGTTGCTAGGAAGTTGCTAAGACACTCCGGGGTTGATTTACTAAACCTGGAGAGTGCAAAATCTGGTGCAACTGCGCATGGTAACCAATCGGCTTCTAAGTTCAGCTTGTTCAATTAAGCTTGGACAAAAAAAAAAAAAATGGAAGCTGATTGGTTTCTATGCAGAGCTGCACCAGATTTTCCAGTTTTAATAAATCAACCCCCAAATCTGAAATATTGATTAGTTTAAACCCTTTAGAAAACACAGAAGTGCTGATGCAGTCTCCATTATAGATAATGAAAGCTCTCACTAAGGAGTTTGGTTTTTCAGCCCACATAACATTACTGCTCTATATGAACCAGAATAAAACCCTCTCTAAAGCAGTGCTGGGAAGCCAAAAGTAAATGAAATGAGGCATATGTAATTTCTGGCTGGGTGTCCTATAGTATTCTATTGCCAAGAAACTGCAGGTTCTCCCCTAGCGGTTTTATACACTGCTATATAGCACAACATATAGTTATGGCTTATTAAATATAGTTAGATCCTAAGCTGTGGAAAAAGTTAGTATGTGCCTGTAATGACACCAGGATGTGTTTGGAGGTGTTGTGTAACCCTTTCTTATCATTGTCAGAGATGAGAAAGGAGGTTCAAAGGTTATCTGTGATGGACAAAAACAGCAGAAAGACAATGTGCAGGTCAAAGCAGGATCCAGACAATGCTAAAATATACCATGCTTTTAGCACCTGCCCATCCAATGAGCCTTCACTGCCCTACCAATATACTCAGATAACAATCACTGATCTGGTATGGTTGATAGGCATGTCCCCAAACTGCAACCCATGGGGCAATGCTTGGTGCCTGATCCCATAGTGCAATGCTACGTACTTTAGCTACCTACCACCACCCAAGAATTTGTCATATAGCATGAAGGGATGGGGGGGTGTTCAGGGTCAAATTTATACTTCTTACTCCTATAGACCACATGTCTTGTGCCACACCTCTCCTATCCTAGTCAACTGGCTAGCCTTAAGCCTAGTACATGTTAAGTTTTTTCATTCAACCCAGCAGGCTGACATAAAACTAAGAGCATGCTGTACAAACTATGTTGCGATGTTAATGCAGCGATCTTCCTCATAGTGATATTGTGTTCTGACAGGGGACTGGCCCCCCGCCAGAACACAGTGATTAGTGCTCGCAGCATATGGCTGGTTGTGAGAATGCTGGGCAAAGCAGTAGTCTTGAACATTCACTTATACACCAGAACATAGGTGTGCGCAGCTTATTGCATTAGGATGTGCACTGTAAAGCTCAAACACACATGTGTGTCTACATATATATATATATATAGCGCTGGTGTTCTGTAAAATAAGCCAACTCATCAGAAACTCCAACCACGTCACTTCTGGTTTCTTTAAACCATCAGTAATTGGAGATTTTGACAAATTTCTGTTTGGACACAACACCGGCAACCAAATACAGTCCGGTACAGGACGATTTAGCTGTTTTGGCAGCACAGTGGCTAAGGAGGACAAAGTTGTCGCCACCTCGGAGGCCAACATCTTGTTGGCTAGTATCGGAGCGGAGTAACAATCCGCTCATATTATCATGCACCGGACTGTATTCGGTTGCCGTTGTTGTGTCCAAACATCAATTCATCAAAAACTGCAATTACTGATGGTTTAAAGCAGGCATGTCCAAAGTCCGGCCCGCGGGCCAATTGCGGCCCGCGGTCAGGTTTTGAACGGCCCACCTGGTTGTTTAAACATATACATCTTTTGTGGCCCGCGGCGATCTCCCAGCGCCGGGGTCACAAAAGATATATAGTCCGGCTGCCTCGGAGGGAGGAGGCGGGACGAGTGCCATGCACACAGGAGGAGGATTTCCTGTTTACACGGCAGCTGTAATAGTATGTCCCATCTCTGCCATTGGACGACTGTTCTGTGCATCAGAGGAGGCGGGACTTTCTCTTAAAGAGGCCACTGTGTAAACAGGAAATTCTCCTGTAGGATGTCTTTGGCGCTCGTCCTGCCCTCCATGGCTGCACTGATGGTAATGGTGGCTGCATTCCTGGCAATTGCAATTGTGGGGATGCATTTCTGGCAATGGTGAGCGAATTCCTAGCAATGGTGGGTGCATTCCTGGCAATGGTGGGTTAATTTCTGGCAATGGTGAGTGAATTCCTAGCAATGGTGGGTGCATTCCTGGCAATGGTGACTGAATTCCTAGCAATGGTGAGTGAATTCCTAGCAATGGTGGGTGCATTCCTGGCAATGGTGGGGCTGCATTCCCGGCAATGGTGGAGCTGCATTCCCGGCAATGGTGGAGCTGCATTCCCAGCAATGGTGGAGCTGCATTCCCGGCAATGGTGGAGCTGCATTCCCCCCGGCCATGGTGTGTGCATTCTCGGCAATGGTGGGGCTGCATTCCCGGCAATGGTGGGCGCTGCATTCCCGGAAATGGTGGGCGCTGCATTCCCGGCAATGGTGGGCGCTGCGTTCCTGGCAATTGTGGGTCTGCAGATGGGCACTGACCCTTATTTTGCTTCACAGTTCTTTTATTTAAAATTTAAAAAAAAGAATTTCACCTGAAGCTTCCCTCTTAAAGTGAAGGTGCGTGTTATACGCCAATAAATACAGTGTATCCAAATAATACAATTGAGTTCATCTCTTCACCACACACAGCCACAAAGGCAAGAGAATTCTTGTTGGGCAGTGTATTAGAACACACTTAGACTGAATTTTAATGGTTCAAAGAATGTCAGGCAAAATGGTTGGCCCTCATGCATGTTCAGTTCATCAAATCTGGCCCTCTTTGAAAAAAGTTTGGACATCCCTGGTTTAAAGAAACCGTAAGTTAAGTTGAAGTTTCTGACAAGTTGGCTATTTTGACAGACATTGGCAGGAGGAGCAACCGAATACAGTCCGGTACAGGAAGATTTAGCTGTTTTGACAGCACATCGGCTAACGAGAACAAAGTTATCGTCTCCACGGAGGCGGACATTTTGTTAGCTAGTATCGGAGCGGACTAACAATCTCCGCTCATAATATTGTGCACCGGACTGTATTCAGTTGCCAGTGTTGTGTCCAAACAGCAATTCATCAAAATCTGCAATTACTGATTGTTTAAAGAAACCGGAAATTAAGGTGGAGTTTCTGATGAGTTGGCTATTTTGACAGAACACCAGCAGGGAGAGAGAGGGGGAGAGAGCCAGTAAGAGATCTTTACCATCTTCCCACTGGCACACAGAATGTGCATGGGGTGGTTAGGGTGTGCCTAGGCACCCCCGGCAGAGCCTGTGCGCACGCTTATGCACTAGAATGTCTTACTAACAGTTAGAAACAAGATATGTGGGTAGCTCTGTGTCACTCCTGGCAACCCCATCACCCTAAACCATTACTAATGTTGGCTAAGCAAAAATCCAGCCCTCCCTTGGGATGGCCATGAATCTCTGTATGCCATTACAAAATCTATATAGCCCATATAGCGCATAGTAGCAAAGAAATATTTCTAATAGTTCACTCGGGAAGAAAGGCAAACACTAATATGGCTATTTTGAAAATAACACTACCATTTTAGATTTTGAAAAGCTTTTGCTGAAGTTCCCTTCCCTTAGCACATCACGAAAAAACATTTTTTTGCTGAACATAAATTTGGACAGTCTATGACAAGCAATTTGTAGAAATTAGGCCTACACAATTCATCAAGCATAAAGCAGGCCTTTTACTACATAGACAAGCAGGAAAAATAGAAGATGTACTATGAATTAGGTAAACTCAATAATACTAAAGATGTCTTAATTTTTATTTAGGCTTCGAGTTTCAGAACCCATGGGAGTCATAGGAGAATTTCTACAGGCGTGCGCTACCATATATAGTTCTTCTTCTGTTTAATCAGTTTACATAGATCTCCAAAGACATTTCCTATTTTACATTGTACCAGTCAGGGATGTTCCCTCTCTCCCCCTTCTGTTTGTTTTATGCACAGAGCTGCCTGCTGCATGGATCAGGAACTGTCAAGACATCTTCGGAATTTTGTAAAAAGAAAAAAATATTCACTGCTTTTATTGACATTGTAATCTTATTATTATTATACAGGATTTCTATAGTGCCAACAGTTTTGCAGCACTTTACAGTGCTAGGGCAAACAGTACGGTTACAATACAATTCAATACAGGAGGAATCAGATGGCCCTATTAACAAATATGTTCCAGATCAGTCACAATAAAACAGAGTTATTACACAAAACATGTAAAACATGCTGGCTTTCCGGCTAAAAGTTTTAAAATATAGCTTTGATTAAAGGAGAAGTACAGCCAAAAAGCAGGAAAAAAACTTTTAAAGTTTTAAAAAAGTTTAAAAAACGTTTAAAGTTTTAAAACTTACCGTAGCTTTGATTAAAGGAGAAGTACAGCAAAAAAGCAGCAAAAAAAAAAACAAAAAAAAAAAACTTAGCTTTGATTAAAGGAGAAGGACAGCCAAAAAGCTGCAAAAAAAACCACCAAAACATGACATTGAGTCCCCCCCCCCCAAAAAAAAAAATCCATACTAGACCCTTCAGTACAGATTATCAGAGAGAACCCAGCACAAAAAAAAGACATGGGATCCCCCAAAAAACAATGTCAGACCCTTCAGATTTAGTACAAAATTGACTTTAAGGAGAAATTCTGCCCAAAAAAAAGCAATATCACAGCCCCCCCCCCCCCAAAAAATCATACCACAACATTAATCCAATAAATGGCCTGGTTTCCCCTGCTTACTGAACCATACCAGGCCACATACCTTCAAGATGGTTGGGGCCATCCATGTTGATGAAGACAAGGGCCCTTTTCTTATGACCCTGGCCAAGTGTCAGTACGAGGGTGACTTATTAAAATCTGAAGCTCCCTTTAAGGTAAATGAGAATGAGTAAGGGAGTACATAGTAACCCTACTCATTCATGAAAAAAAAAAAAGCTGTAAACACACATATATGCATTTTTTGACAACTCATTTATTTTAAAAAAAACAACATTGTAAATCCAGCATTAACCATGCTAAACTTTGCCTGTCAATTGTAGCCTGCCGGTTGTCAAAAGTAAAAAGCCATTGATACTCCAATTTGTCTGCCCATGCTGCACTCCCACTGCTTTGAAGCTGTTATTACATTTATAAACAAAATGGTGGGGATGTGGCGCCATTACTGACCAAATATGGCAATACAAATGAATGGGGCCGTTGACATCACTGGTTGTTAAGACCTTGCACCCGCTGGCGTCCTTATGGTGAAACTAACGCCTCCTCATCATTTTAGCTAAGGAAGCTGCCATCTTAACCTCTCTATGATCTGTAAGTGCCATGATGCTGCACATGTGATCAGTTATGACACCAGACATTTGAGAGTTTGAGAGTTTGGTTGAGAACACAGCAAATGTGACAGTTAGCATTCCCGTCATGCTGGGAATGTAAAGCCGCGTACACACGGGCGGACTGTATGGCCAACTTAGTCCGTCAGACAATCCGACGGACAGTCTGTCCTACTTTCGAATGAACGGACTTGACCACACACGGATGCAAAACAGTCCGTCGAAAGTTTGCGCGATGACGTCTACAGCACGTACGACGGGACTAGAAATAGGAAGTCCAATACACAGCAATGCAACCTTTCGCAGTGTAAATCCTTTCTGAGCATGCGCCATACTTAGTTCGTCGAACTAGCCTACTCACGAACGGATTGTCAGCTGAAACCAAAGTACGACGGACAATATTACGGAAATTCCGAAATACTTAGTCCGCCAGACTGCACGCTGAAAAAGTCCGCTGAAGCCCACACACGAGCGTGTGTTTCAACGGACTAAGTTGGCCAGACAGTCCGCCCGTGTGTACGCGGCTTAACTGTTTTTTCAAACCGTTAAGACAATGAGTGTAGTTCCACTTTAACAGACACTACCAATAGGAAGCTGCCATGTATAATAAGGCTTTTATACATGGGGTTCAGCTCCCACCGAACAGGTAAGTGTTCATCCGAACAACTGAACAGCCAAAGTTTGGTTCAAACTCGTGTTCAGACTGAATCTTAAACTGATTCCTACTGATGACCTGCAGTGCATCTGCTTTATCCATTCTGTGGATGTGTGCTTTCTGTGCCTCTTCTGCTGATAATTACTTAGGTCATCAGATCACCAGTCACCAGGGGACAGCTCTGACAAACATTCCTTAGATGATCTCACACTGAAGATATAGCTAGAGCTGTCTGAGATTCGGTTCACTTTAAAGCAGAACTCAACAACTGAAAGATCCCTCCCTCGGTTGTCCACCCCCTCAAAGTGGCAAGTCTGGACCTTACTCATTTTGCCAAGCACTGGCAGGGACTATAAGCAGTCCTCCCTACTGAACAGAGTGGTGCATGCATAGTTACATGTAAACACTGTTCTGTGCAGCAGTGCTGTGAACCCAGGCTGCATGGTGATGCACATTACAGCAGGTGTGTCTATGAGAGGTTGGGATCAGAGGATGGAGTGAATGACAGCCAACATCCTTGTGGACGGTGATGAGTGGCAGAGGGAGATACAGAGGGCAGAGCTGGAGCATGGAGAAGGAAAATAGTGCATTATAAACTGGTTACAGGTCAGTGCCTTATAGGACTGAAAGTGGAGATAGCCTGACAGCTAGAATTTTAGAAGGAGGTCACCAATGCAGCCTCCATATTCCTCACAGTGCAAGTTTCCTTTCCTTTAACCACTTAACCACTGGGCACTTAAACCCCCTTCCTAACCAGACCAATTTTCAGCTTTCAGTGCTCTCACATTTTGAATGACAATTACTCAGTCATGCAACACTGTACCTATATGAAAATCTTGTCCTTTTTTTCAAACAAATAAAGCTTTCTTCTGGTGGTATTTAATCACTGCTGGGTTTTTTATTTTTTGCGCTATAAACCAAAAAAATTTGGTAAAATAAAAATAAAAATCTTTATTTCTGTTAAAAAATTTTGCAGAGTATTGGCGAGTATTTGCAGAGTATTGCAGTGTTGCAGAGTATTGCATTGTTGCAGAGTATTGTAGTGTTGCAGAGTATTGGCAGAGTATTGTAGTGTTGCAGAGTATTGGCAGAGTATTGTAGTGTTGCAGAGTATTGGCAGAGTATTGCACAGTGTTGAAGAGTATTGGCAGATTATTGCACAGTATGGGCAGATTATTGGCACTGAGCAGCACTACACATCCAGCCCACAGCACTGCTGCCATCTCTCCCCCTTCCCCTCGCACTGTATCGATTAAGAGGGAGGAACCGGCATCGTGAAATTGTATACAATTGATAGCTCCATCATTTGACAGAGCAATCAAGTGGTAAACCAGCAGGTGTTTACCACGATCTATGATGCGCCGGGTCTTCCGGACCCGACGGTCATGGATGTTTGCGGGAGCGCACCCAACGATACCAACAATGGGGCATTATTCCTCCCACTGACACCAACAGTGGGGCACTATTCTTCCCAACAAAACCAACAAAGTGGCACTATTCCTTCCAATGATACCAATAATGGGGCACTATTTCTCCCAATGACCCCAACAATGGGGCACTATTCCTCCCAATGACACCAACAATGGGGCACTATTCCTCCCAATGAAACCAACAAAGTAGCACTATTCCTTCCAATGATACCAATAATGGGGCACTATTCCTGCCAATGACACCAATAATGGGGCACTATTCATCCCAATGACACCAACAATGGGGCACTATTCCTCCCAATGATACCAACACTGGGTCACTAAATCTCCCAATGACATCAACAATGGCAGACTATTCTTCCCAATGATACCAACAGGGGGCACTATTCCTCCCAATGATACCAACAGTGGGGCACTATTCTTTCCCCCAATACCAAATGTGGCGCTGTTTACTCTCAACAAAGCCAAAAAAATAAAAATTGTACACTCCCGCTGGCCATATTCCGGCCCTCTTAAAGTCTGAAGGACAATAAACTTGCCCTTTGTTTGAAAAGTTTGGAGACCCCTGGTCTAATCCCTTGTTAGAACATGTCATATGTAGTGCCAGGGAGACTTTTTCACAATCATTTTTAGAGATATCTTTGGCTCAAATAATCGCAAGAACGAAAAGGAATATGAATAGACAAGTGTTCTTACAAAGGTGTGGAACTTGAACTTAGGAGAGGGGTGTCATCAATTTGAAGGTTTGAAAGATTGATTACAGAGTGACACTTTCAAGAACATCAGGGAATGACAATGGCTGTTCTCTAAAAGACAAAACAGACCTGTCCAGAAATGACTTTGCCAAATATCACAGAAAAAAATGATTTTACAGCAGGGTTTCTCAACCAGGGTTTCATGGAAGCCTATGGTTTCTCCAGGTTCCTCCAGAGGTTACCAGGGGAAAATAGTATAAAAAAAATCACACACACATATAAATACCCTTCTTCCACTAATAAAAAAGACAAAGTTGTATTTTCTATTTGTGGAAGAAAGGTATTTATATGTGTGTGCAATTTCTGATACTATTTTCATTCACAATTTATAAAGATATCTTGTATTTACTTAATTGTTTTTGATACACCAAGTGTGTCCTGTGAAAGCAGCTTCCCTTTGATTGGTATTCTAGTCATCTTTTTTCTTTAGCGTTAATACATATGCTGCAGGGACCACACCGACTTAGTAAGTTAACATATTTCTAAGGTTTAAACTCTTTAGGTAAAACTCTTTATTATGAATAAAACCTGACAGGGGTTCTAATTCTTCTCTGCTGTATCCATCCCACTGGATATCACATGAGATAAAATACTGCATAGTTTCATGAGATAAATCCCGCATATTTCTCATAAATACCACATGCGGTATTTTAGTAGTATTTTTTTTTCAAATTGCAAAAATATGTTTGGAAAAACACTTAGCCCTTGTATACACGGTCGGAGATTCCGTCGGAATGTTTCCTATCGGACCGTTTTGTCGGATATTCCGACTGTGTGTGGTCTGCATCGCACTGTTTCCGTCGGAATATCCGACGGACCAACTTTTCCAACTTGCCGGTAAAATTTTCCGACAAAATGCTCCTATCGGACATACTCCGATCATGTGTAGCCTACTCCGACGGACAAAGTGCCACGCATGCTCAGATCAAATTCCTAGACCAAAGCTATTGGCTAATAGCCTGAACGTAGTCCCGTCGTAACGAAATAACGTCATCACGTTATGTACAATCGGATTTTCCGACAACTTAGTCCGACCGTGTGTATGCAACATCACTTCTGGACCTCTTCCGGAATTAATCCGTCGGAATTACTCCGACGGATTTGGTTGTCGGAATCTCCGACCGTGTGTACAATGGCTTTGAGTTATTTTAGTGAAAAAGTTAAAGGAGAAAATAACATTTTGTGAATGGAGCCCAATGCCCCACACTAAATAAAGAAACTGAAAAAAAGCAGCTTTCAAAAAACATGCTTCAAGACAACCATAAACTACTTAAAAAAAAAGAAAATAAAAGGTTAGTGGGCATGGGCATATCTCAAACATGAAGTGCAAACAGAACAACCTACAAATGTTTCTGAAAAGGGATGAGCTCGGTGTTTGACTCGAACATCTGCAGTTTGTCTGTTCGGCGAATTTAGAACTTTGTGGACCGTTCGCACCAAATTCATGTGGCACGAACGGCCCACAATGCATTACACCATCGTAGTGCATTGCTGGCTCATGATTGGCCTGTGACTCTGCATGCTTGGTCAATCACAGTGCCGGCAGTGAGGGGAGCCATAATTGGCCACAGGCAGGATGCCAATTATAGCTCCGCGCGGCGGCCTTGTGTAGTGTGTTCCGGCGTGCAGGGAAAGAGCAAGATAGGCAGGGACAGTGTGTTCTTTTCTCAGGCATCTGCAGGAGTTAAAGTGGGTGTTGTGTGCCTCCAGCACAGTATACACCTGTATCTACCCTTTTTTGCTGGTGTTCGCTAATACAGGCATCTGCAGGAGTTAGTGGGTGTTGTGTGCCTCCAGCACAGTATACACCTGAAGATACCCCTTATTGCTGGTGTTGTCTGTTGCATACCTTGCATATTAGCCTTTAAAATTAGCACTTTTGATTTCGAACGTTCGAGTCCCATAGACTTTAATAGGGTTCTAAAGTTCGTACAAATTTGTTGGTCCGTTTGAAGGTTCTGGTGCGAACCAAACCGGAGGGTGTTCGGCTCATCCCTATTTCTGAACTTGAAGCATCCACAAAAAAAAGAAAAGAAAAAAAAACTCCTAAAGAATGGAAAGCTGGCTACAAGATATATTTGGCAGCTGTATGATTTGACATAGGGAATGTTAGTAAGTACTTAATGAAAGGGTGCCCAAACTTTTGCATGTCTCAGGTTGCATCGTATTGCTTTCCAATCTATTACATTCAACAAATAAATCAAAAATATAGACAGAACAGCCCAAACTTTTGGACACGTTTGCAATTATGTTTTCAAAAGTCATGAAAATGTTGTTTTAATTCCACTAGTATAATTATCTAAATCTGTCTTTCCCACATAAAATCTGAACTTTGGCAAAAAAAAGCAAAGGATAAACATCTAATGTGATTTACATGTACATAAATGCATGACAACACTGTAACTAAGGAACAGAAATGTAAAAAAAAACACAAATGCCTGTAAAAAGAACAAAAAAAAAAAAGACTTGTCAAAATGTATAACAAAACTGCACACAAAGGGGTTGATTTTCTAAAGGCCAATAGGCTGTTCACTTTACAAAGGAATACAGGCACACCTCACTTTTAAATACACAATGGGGTTTATTTACTAAAGCTGGAAAGTTCAAAATCAGGCTCACTTCTGCATAGAAACCAATGAGCTTCCAGGTTTTATTACCAAAGCTTAATAGAACAATCTGGGGTTAGAAGCTCATTGGTTTCTATGCAGAAGTGAGCCTGATTTTGCACTTTCCAGCTTTAGTAAATAAACCCCATTGTGTACTTAAAGGGGAGGGCCACCCTGAAAAACAAAAAAATGTTAAAATTACAAAAAATCTAAAAAAAGAAAAATGAAAAAAAATTTTTTTTTTTACTTACCAGAAATGCCTGTTGCTAGGCACTTTCTCCTAATCTTCCTCTTCCTCCTCCGCGGAGATCTTCTGTCTTCTCTCTTCGTCGCGGCGTCTTCTGGGTAATGAGTCGCGCTGTGTTCTGGGAACTGTGTGTTCCAGAACACAGCGCGTCCCATTCAGAAAGCGCTGCGGGACTCGCGCATGCGCAGTAGCTGCGGGACTCGCGCATGCGCAGTAGGAAACGGGCAGTGAAGCCATAAGGCTCCGCTGCCTGTTTCCCTTACAAGGGATGGCGGCGCCGGGACCCGAGAGCCGAGGGACGGGTCGGCCTCGGGCGGCCGACATCGCGGGCGCCCTGGACAGGTGAGTGTGTTTATTAAGTCAGCAGCTGCAGTGTTTGCAGCTGCTGACTTTTTTTTTTTTTTTTTATAACCGGCCCTCCGCTTTAAAAGTGGGGTATGCCTGTATTTACTTTGCAAGAAAATGTTCCCTTATCTTAACGATTGTGGTGAAAATGCAAACAAAGAATACCCAAACGTGTGAAAAGAAAATACAGCAAAAAAAATCTAATTTGTGCTGGAACATGATGGATGTCACCTCATTCAATTAAGCAGAACTAAACCCATCAATTTAACAGTTTAAAAAAACAGTTACATTCCTGGCACGTGACACAACTGTCACATTGGTTGCACTCTCAACCAAACTGCCAAATCATCCAATGGCTGGTGTCATAATTGATCACATGTGCAACACCATGGCAGTTGAAGATCAAAAAGGGCCAAGATGGCAGCCTCCTTTGCTGAAAACGATTGAAGGGTTACATTCTGCTAAAGGAAAAATCCCATGCTAATAAAAAAATTCCTTTGCAAAGTGAACACCCTATCTGCCTTTAGCAAAAAAAACTGAAATATATGGCAATTCTGAAAAAATAAATAAAAAAAGAGTCACTAAAAAGTAATAGTAATCATATAATGAACTCTGTGATGCTAAAGGCTATTTCAACTTGTGAAATTAAATTATTCTGCAGGCTGGTGCAGTATAACAGTCATAGTAAAAAAGCAATTATCTTATTATAGGCACAGAGGACTACAGAAGGTCTTATAAATCACACTTCCAAACTACACTAAAATCTTAGCTACTGGGAGGACAGAATACTGTGTCCGTCTTTCCTTTAACTCTACCACTCTGTTAGCTCTCTCTCTCACTCTCCTGAGAGTTTGACAGGAAGGGAGGGGGTGAGTCATAAGAGGGCCAATGAGAGCTGTGGGGCTGCAGAGCTGGAGGTGTGCCTCTGTGTGTCTGTGTAAATCCAGGAAGTGAACAGGCAGCAGCTTTAGCTGCCCAGAGTTAGAAGACTGCAGCCAGACTCAGTGGGAGGGAGATTTCTGCTGCATATTTAAGTACAGAATTACAGTATATATAAAATAATATGCAAAGTGTTTGGGGGAAGCTTCAAAATGGAAAAGATGTTTTTATTACAAATTATGTGCGCAAACTGCAGTTCCTCTTTCAAGTGACTGTAAACGACCACCTTGTAAAACAAACCATTCAGTTTAAAACAGAAATGAAAGGGAAAACATTTGTGTATAGATATAAAATAAACCATCATAAATACCTGTTTTCCCTTTTTTATAAGTGATCACATTCCCTCTGTTCTCAGCCGCATAAGAGATGGGGGGAGGAGGAGAAGTAGCAGCACACTGAACTTCTCAGTGACAGGCTGTGCAGGTAGGGTGTGTCAGCACAAGTCTGATCATTGGAGGAGAGCAGCATAGCTAGAGACCAGCTAGCTAGACTACACTGTGTTTTCATGCTTAGTGTGGTCAGTTTTTAATAGGAAAGCAGAGGGACTATCAGGAACACCAGGGATTTCCCACAAAGGAAGCAATACAAAGAAAACAGGAGACTTTCTCATACGAATACATGGTACAGCAGGCATATCAGTAATATGAAATGTTGGGGTAACAAACGCTTTAACCACTTCAGCTCTGGAAAATGTACCCCCTTAATGACCCCCTTAAAGAAACACAGGATCGCTATCGTCTGTACTAGCAGAATGGCAATCTGCCTTGTTTACATAGGCAGACTGCCATTCTGCCTCTCTCGGGAACGATCACCGGTGGTTCCGGCGGACATTTTGTCCAATCACAGTGGGACGCATGTGCGTGCCCCAGACTGAAAGAGGGAAATCAAGTACTTATATGTGATTTCGCACAGGAGAGACGCCGCCCCTCAGTATATGTACGGTTGGTAGGTGGTTCATGTCTAAACTTTGACACAGCACTTAGAGAGTGCTTGGAGGAGTCAGAACACCGTCCAAATACCATTTCTGCTTCTGTTGAGAATGGTTACAATGAAATTGCACATGGACATACAGCAGATCACTTATCGGGGCCTACTTACACTTGTCCATTTTGATGCAGCAAAACTCTCATGCTGCATACACATGACGGGATATTTTTTTTTTATTGATATTTTTTTTTTTATTGATATTATTTTTTTTATCGATATTATTTTTTTTATTTATTTTTTTGTGGTTGAACTAGATGGACGTGTGTCAATAGCTTCCGTCTCGTACTTTCTTTACAGCATGCGTCGTTTTTGGTCTGTCAGAACAGCATACAGACAAACGGTTTTCCCGATAGGAATTGCTTCCGTCAGAAATATTTAAAACATGTTGTATTTCTAGGTCCGTCAGAATTTTCATTAAAAAAAAGTCAGATGGGGCGTATACACTATCGGAAAATATACGATGAAAAGCTTCCGTCTGACTTTTTCTGTCGGACATTCCTCTCGTGTGTACGCGGCATTACATTTTGCTGCATGAAAATGCACGTCAAGTACAAATCCCATTATTTCCTATGTGGCTGGCCCACATCTATGCACTACAGTTTAGACAATAGGAATCTCAATGGATCCATTCACATCTGCACATGCGTGCTGGACACATGGGACAATATAAGGCTTAGTTCACAAGTGCGGCCGGGGAGCAGTAAAATCTGGCGGTTGGGTCCCATCTGCACACTAACATACACCCACTCACAGATGTACACAGCCACAATTCTGCACTTTGCAGCCACAGCAAAACTTAAACAGCCGCTCCCTTCAAATACGACTAATGCAGTTCTATGGGGATATGCTGCGACGCACACAATGGCAGCATGGTAGCACAGCAATTGTAGGGTTAAATTAGGCTGTAAGGAGGTAAGACATAGCTCCTCACCAGCTGCCAAACACCGCGGGGTCATTTTCCAGATGTACAGCAGTCCCCGCCACACATGTGAATGAGCCCTTAACCCAGCCTAAAGAAGCATGTTTCAGATGAGTATTCCCTTATAATATACACTAAAACCATTCTAGACAATCCCGTTTTAAATTATTATTTAAAGTGTTAAAATTTCGTAACTGTGCGTCCCGGTTCACACTGGGGCGGCTTCAAAGTCGCCCGACTCTCGTCCGACTCTGATGCCGCCCCGTACAGCGCAACTTCAGCGCAGCTTGCAAAATGACTTCTGTATAGAATTCAATGCAAGCCGCTCCGAAGTCGCCCCCAATTAGTACAGGAACCTTTTTCTAAGTTGGAGCGACTATTAGAACGTTTCCATTGTTCTGCATAGAGTGCCGCTTGTCAGGCTGACAGGTCGCCCTGTGTGAACCGGCACTTATAGAGGCAAAGATTTAACAGAAAGGCACAGAAATCTCTCTAGCTAGCATTTCTAAATACTTGGCAACGTCCCCCTGTGTTAAAAAGTAGAAGTGATAGTCAAATTGTTTTATTCCGCTAAATAATGCTGTTACTTTGCTCCACAGGAGACAGATTTGTTTTAAGGAATCAACTCCATCTTTTTAACGCAAAGTAAATCTGTACTAACTACAAATTTAGAAAGTGAATCTTGGTCGAAGGTGTACTAAAGCATCTGCAACTACTTTAACCGCTTCAGACCCGGAAGATTTCACCCCCTTCCTGACCAGAGCACTTTTTGCGATTTGGGACTGCGTCGCTTTAACTGACAATTGCGCGGTCATGTGACGTTGCACTCGAACAAAATTGACGTCCTTTTTTTCCCACAAATAGAGATTTCTTTTGGTGGTATTTGATCACCTCTGCGTTTTTATTTTATGCACTATAAACAAAAAAAGAGCGACGATTTTGAAAAAAAAAAACACATTATTTGTTAACTTTTTGCTATAATAAATATTCCCCAAAAATATATAAAAAAAACATTTTTTTTACTCAGTTTAGGCCGATACATATTCTTCTACATATTTTTGGTAAAGAAAATCGCAATAAGCGTATATTGATTGGTTTGTGAAAAAGTTATAGCGTCTACAAATAGGGAATAGTTTTATAGCATTTTTATTATTTTTTTTTTTTAGTAATGACGGTGAGCTGCAATTTTTATCGGGACTGCAACATTATGGCAAACTCTTTGGACATTTCTGGCACTATTTTGGGACCATTGTCATTCATACAGTGATCAGTGCTATAAAAATGCACTGATTATTGTGTAAATTACACTGGCAGTGAAGGGGTTAACCACTAGGGAGGGATGAAGGTGTTAAGTGTGTCCTAGGGAGTGATTCTAACTGGGGGGGGGGGCTACTAGTCACTGCTCTCGATGACAGGGAGCAGTGATCTCTGTCATGACACAAGCCAGAACGGGGAAATGCCTTGTTTACATAGGCAATTCCCCGTGCTGAGGCTCCATGACATGATCGCCGGGAGACCGACGAACATCAAGTCTGCCACCCCTGGGAATGGTCACGCTGTATACGGCACGGGCTCGCACGCCTGCTATCCCCGGTTCCCAAAGGGCATGTACAGGTACACCCATTTGCCCACCGCTGCCATTGTGCCGACATATATCGGTGGTCGGCAACTGGTTAAATGCACTTTTATAAGTGATGCGCTTGCGGTGCCATTATTTCTTAAAGAGGAAGTAAACCCTGATGGGTTTACTTCCTCTTTTTTTCCCTGCAAAGGTAAAGCATAATGGACTACTATGCATCGCATAGTAGCTCATTATGTGTCACTTACCTGACACAGGAGCCAGCGAAGTCGCCGCTGTCCCCTGTAGTCCGCCGCATCCATGTTGCTTGTGGCGTCTCGCAGCTCCGACGAATCACAGCGGCGCAACCGCGATGACGTCACTCCCGCGCATGCGCACGGGAGTCGCGCCTCGCAGCTCCGCCGCTGTCATACGGCGAAGCCGCGATGACGTCACTCCCGTGCATGCGCACGGGAGTCGACAAATTTGGCAAATCCATTCTTGGATTTGCCGCATTTAGTGCGCCTGCGCGCCGCTGTCTACGGCGCATGCGCCGTAGACAGCGGTGCCCATTTTCGGGCAAATATCTCCTAAACCATATAGGTTTAGGAGATATTGCTTGGACCTACAGGTAAGCCTTAATCTAGGCTTACCTATAGGTCCAAGTTGTTTGGAAGGGTTTACTTCCTCTTTAATGGACCCCAAATGCAGTGTGACATCATACGAAAATCGTAGCTTAATGCATATCGTCAAACGTGTTTGGCTTAGTGACAAAATTTGGCACATGAGCTTATTTCACGTGTTTGTCGTGCATAGGGCACCCATTGAAATGAATGGACTGACCTATGTGCAAGATGCAGAAATATGTGAAAAAACGCACAGAGAAAACATGGGCACGTGTGAATGCGGGTTTATCTTGCATAATTGCACAATGGGGTTTATTTACTAAAGGAAAATCCACTTTGCACTGCAAGTGCACTTGGAAGTGCAATCGCTTTAGATATGAGGGGAAGATCTGCTGATTGTATCATCCAATCATGTACAAGCAAACTGCTGTTTTATATTTTCCTTGCATGTCCCCCTCGGATCTACAGCGACTGCACTTCCAAGTGCACTTCCAGGTGCATGTGCAGTGCAAAGTGGATTAACCTTTAGTAAATAAACCCCTATGTTCTTGTTGCATTCAACTGCTTGTTACTGTGGGATTGAGTTACTAAAGACAAATAGACTGTGCACATTGCAAGTGCAGTTGCGCCACAGCTTAATAAATGAGGGGAATCTCTGCTGACATCAATTATCTATATCATGTGCAAGCAAAAATCCTGTTTTAAAAAAAAAAAATTTGCATGTAATCGGCTAGTCTTTATAAAGTAAAGCTTCCTCTCATTTACTACTTGCTCTGGAGCAACTGCACTTGCAAAGTGTACAATCTATTTGCTTTTAGTAAATCAACCCCTATATTTTCATTTGCAGATTAGACCATATAGAAGCATATGTTGCATTTTGGTAGTGGACAACATGCTCATTAACCTCCCTGGCGGTATGAATATTTCAGAGTTTAGGTGCTGAAAGCGGTACAATTATTTTGCATGGAAATTTGGCGTTTTATATTGTAGGCCTGTAATTCTTAGAAATAATTCACTTAAATCCATCCAAACAAGAGTCTAATAGACATCTCTGGTATGATAACATTTGCAATATGAAATCATAAATTATAATATAATATAATTTATATATATATATATATATATATATATATATATATATATATATATATATATATATATATATATATATATATATATATATATAAAAGAAATAACGAGTTGCAGAATTGTCGCTGTCATTACTTATAGTGTTTGATGATGAATTTCCCCACAAATTACTATCGCTCAATTCTGCGAGCGATTCGTATTTATTATCGCTGTTTTCTAGCTGGTCTATAACCACTTTTGATGTAAACAGACATTTTTTGGTTGCTATGGACAATCTCCAGTTTCCTGGCATAAAGAACAGTATTTATAATATAAAACGGCATGCAGGACACTGGAGAAACCACTGGGGACAAAGGGGATGTGTAATTATTTGATACAGTACTGTAATCTGTAAGATTGCAGTATACTGTATCTATACTGTGTTTTTTACTTTTTGAATTTGTCGCCGAACTCCGTCCCCGTGCATCGCAATGTTCGCAGGGAACAGAGCTCGGCACTGTCACAGATCGAGCGAGAAACGGCGGCCCGCTGATCACAGCGGGGAGACATCGCTGGATCCAGGGGACAAGGTAAGTAGCTCCCCACATGGATCCAGCGATGCGATCTCGAGTCTCGGGATCGGGAATACCGCTTATGGTAATTAAATCTCACCCCGAGCCAGACTCGGGAATACCGCCAGGGAGGCTACTATCAATTCTAGAAGTGGGAAAGATCTGATAAAAAAAATCGCTCATACAGCTCAAGCCATCGAACTTCAAAAACCAGATATCCAATACTAACTTTTGGAAATTCGGTATGTGTTCAGGGTTAAGCTCACTGCTATGACAGCACTTTACGCAAGCAAATGTCTGCTCAGGGACTAAGCAATGAACTGCAAGAGGAAAACGTCATGTGAATGTTGTAAAGTTGAACCAAAAACTGCCTGGATGTGCACCGTGACAAGCGGATATAAATCACAAGACTGGCTGAGTAGATTACAAATGCATGTTGGCAGGTAAAACAATTCACATATACATATTCCAGTTATGTAACTCTGATTTTCACCCCATAACAACCCCTCAATTTAACAAGAATTCACTAGGCATAAGCTTTGGCTAATGTTTTTAAAATGCTTGTCATACAAGGATTTTCATTCATCTGCTGTTATTTTAGTTTTTTACTATATATAATGCTTCAATATACGCAGTGCTTTACATATTTATTATACATTCACATCAGTCTCTGTCCTCAAGGGGATTACAATCTAGGGTTGTTAACTCACATACATGCATATAACTAAGGGCAATTTACCTACCATCGTGGCTTTGGAGTGTGTGGGAGAAAGCCTACACAGGTACAGGGAGAACATGAAAACTCCATGCAGGTAGTGCTGTGGTTGGGATTCGAACCAACAACCCCAGTGCTGCCGGTGGAAGGGCAAACCACTTAGCCAATGTTATTATGAAGATCACAGCTTACAAAAGTCTTACATAGTCATAAACCAATCCTATGTGGCAATTATAGATTCAAACTGGACAAGAGTGTATATCCCAACACATACTCATCCAGTTTAATATTATGTGTTTTGGTTTTTAGCTTAATATTTTATTGGGCAATGTGAACAACAATGCTTTAGAGGCTAAATGCTTGAAATAAAAAAAAGCCAAATTTAGAAAAGCTTAATCTGTAACCCTAAAAAGAAACCATTCTAGGATATCTCAGAATGACATAGACTCTAATGTTCTTCTAAAAGGCAAATGCTTTTTAAATATTATAGTAGCTTTTCAGGGTGTTAAATCTCTATTGGCTGTATTCAACGAAGATGGGCAAACTTCAACGATTCATATCAGCCAACCAAATTTCAGTTTATTGCAGTTAGATCACTTAAAAAATGATTTCCGAATATTCCCTGTGGGCTACTGCCATGCATACTTACAGATCAAGCTTAAATGTTTCAATCCAATTTTTTTTTTAATTCTTTGATACTTAAGGACATCATTAAAATAATTATTCCGTTTATTTAGTATAGAGCCAGTAGTGTTATGTACTGTAAAATCAGGCAGTATTAAATAATCTAATATTTAGCAATATTACAGGTGGTATAACACCTAGCAAGGTGAGGTGGTAAAACACATTGTAAGGTTAATTGTGTGGTTTCTGGTTTACATAGGGCCAATATAATATTCAGCACCCCTTTAAAGCACAAAGGTCCATTCATATGAATACAATATAATATTGTAATATCGGGTGCTTCTTTATAAGGCACAATCACATGGCTTTAGTGTAAGTTTGGCCAGTATTATGCACGGTAAGTTCAGGGAATAGTATTGAACTGTAAGTCAGGTGCTAATACATTTCTTAGTATTACACCTTGTAAGGTTGGCTGCTATACCATACTGTGAAGTCAGTCCATATTAGATAAGTAAGCAAAGACATTGTAAATGTTGGCGTTATTATGCCTGATACGATTGGGTAGTAATGGACACAGTAAGCTCATGCAAGATTAGATATTGTAAAGTCAGCTGGTATTATTGGTTATCGAGAACCCGAAAGCTGGGTTCACACTAGAACATGCAGCAGTTCACAGCTTGGTGCATCTCCATTCACCATTTCAGGTCCGATTTCAGCCTGAAATTTTGGCTAAAATCAGACCTGAAATGGACCAGAAGACGCACAGGGCTCCTGTGCAATTTGCAGTAGAGCCGCTGCAGAGATGTGTGAACCGGCTCCATAGAGATCTGCTCACAATCTCCTGCAATGCAAATTGGATGTGATGATACCCAGTTCGCATAGGTTTGAACCCAGCCTTAAAGATCAGGTGGTGATAGACACTATAAAGTCAGTTTGTATTACATATTGTAAGGGCAGCTGATATAACACACTGTAAACTCAGGGGTTATTACACACTGCAGGATCATGTAGTAATAGGCATTGCAGCCCCATATTATACTTTTAAAAACTCAAGTAGTATTAAGCAGTATAAGCCCTTGTAAACACGGTCGAACATTCCGATGGACAATGTCCGATAGGACCGTGTTGTCGGATAATCCGACAGTGTGTGGGCTCCATTGGACTGTTTCCGTCGGAGTATCCGACGGACCAAGTTTTCCAGCTGGGCTATAAAATTTTCCGACAACATGATCCGATCAGACTTTGTCCGATCATGTGTAGAGAATTCCGATCGGACAAAGTGCCGCGCATGCTCAGATCAAATTCCTAGACCAAAGCTATTGGCTACTAGCCTGAACATAGTCCCGTCCTAACAAAATAACGTCATCATGTTAAGTACGATCGGATTTTCTGACAACTTTGTCCAACTGTGTGTATGCAACAGTTTCGGACAAAATCCGTCAGACAAAATCCGTCAGACAAAATCCAACGGATTTGGTTGTCAGAATGTCCGACGGTGTGTACAAGGGCTAAGACTACTCCATATAAGCAATTATAAAATTAGGTTGTATTAAACGCTATAAGGTCAGGCTGTATTAGACCCTATAAGATCCAGTTGTATTAGTTTATAAGATTAGGCTGTATTAGGCACTATAATGTCAAGTGGTATTAGTCAATATAAGGTTACTCTATATTAGGCCTTATAAGATCAAGTAGTATTAAACACTATAAGGTCAAGTGGTATTAGTCACTATAATGTCACTATAATATCAGGCTGTATTAAACACTATAAGATCAGGTTGTATTAGTCACTATAAAGTTACTCTATAGTAGGCATTTTAAAATCAAGTAGTATTAGACAGTATAAGATGAGGTAGCATTAAGCATTACAAAATCAGGTAGTATTGGACATTAGATGATCAGGTTGTATTAGACACAATACGATCAGGTAGTATTAGACATTATAAGCTCAGATAGTATTAGACACTATAAGGTTACTCTATATTATGCATTATAAAAATCAGGTAGCGTTGGACATTAGATGATCAGGTTGTATTAAATACTATAAGATCAGGTAGTATTAGACACTATAAGGTTACTCTATAGTAGACATTATAAAATCAGGTAGTATTAGATAGTATAAGAACAGGTAGCATTAGACATTATAAAATCAAGTAGCATGGAACATTAGATGATCGGATAGTATTAGACACTAAAAGATCAGATTTTATTAGACATTATAAGACTAGGTTATATTAGACATTATAAGATCAGATTGTATAAGACACTATAAGATCATGTAGTATAATGCCCCGTACACACTATCCAAAAATCTGACAACAGACCATCCGTTTTTTTTTTTTGCATGCTAATTGTAAATTGATCCCGAAGAGTTTACTAAAGTTACAAAAATTCTCGTACAACAGAACAAAAAATCAAAAGTGATGTCATGTGTTGTAGTGTATTTGTCTTGTGTTTTCGGATGACAACTGAACTGATTAAACAAAAATGACATGATCTGGTATTGTACGAGAATCATTTTCGTGCTTGTCTGATCGGATAATATCGAATGAACTGTCGCGATCTGCTATCGAAAGCTCTGTGCTAACGATCCGATTATCGTACAATCCTTTCGAAAACTGTATTTTTCGTACGATTTATACGATCAGGCAGTATTAGACACAATAAAGGTTAGGTGATTTTAGATGAATGAATACTTAAGGCAAGATATTTTTTTTACAGATATTAGTGAATAAAGTTAAGCTCTGCTAACTTCTATTACTCAATCATGCAAGGAAAAAAAAAATGCTTTTTTTTATTTTATTTTCCTTGCACATGATTGGGTATTCTTTGCAAAGTCAAATTTTAGAACATTTATTAGGCTCTGCGGAAAATTCCCTTGCAAAGTGAACAGCCTATTTGTCTTTAGTCAATTGACCCCTAAAAGTGTACACTGTATTAGGCACCGTAAGATCAGGTGGTATTAAGCTAGACACAAACCAGTAGAATTTTTTTGAACTGTTGCTCTAAATTCTGAAAAATCTTTTGTCAGAGTATTTAATTTTGCCATCGAGTCAATTAATTTTGCTTGAAAACTCTTAAAATGTCTTCCATACAAGCTACCAAGCTTCTTTGAATTTTCTCATCACTACAGTGAAAAATGATCATCCATTTGACCTCAATGACAATAACAAAAAAAAAAAGTTCCAAAAAGAAAATATTTTAGATTCTTCTGGTGTATGGCCAGCTTTAGACACTATAAGGTCACACCTTATTACGCACTGCAAGATCAGGTAGTTATAGACAATTTTAGTTTGAATTATGCACTGTATGGATGTACTATTACAGTATTACATATTGTAAGGCCACTTACAGGTGGAAGTAGACACTGTGGTTAGTATTATATAAAGTTAGGTTAGGGACAATATTTAGCCGATCCATTGCCATATAAAGAAGGTATGATCAGAACTTATATATATATATATATATATATATATATATATATATATATATATATATATATATATTTTTTTTTACAGTTACAACTTAATTTTCTTTTACAAAAAAAAATAATAATACAACATTGTATACTTTGGCAAGCATATATGGAATGTATAAAGTAACCATCAACCAGCAATTAATATTGTCTATCCAAACGATGTTGGAAATCATTTTTCAACTCTTAAATCTCTTAATAAAGATAGTTTATAATCTTTATTTTGACTGATTGATATAATCCATCAAATTTTTGCAGTATTTTTAGTATTCATTATTTGTTTTGTGCTGCATAATCAATATAATTATAATTAAGAGTAAGAAAAGTTAAAATATGTATAAAAAAGAGAGAAGTAATAGCTACACAAAAGTTTAGTTCTGCAACCTCTTATTATAAATTATATATGAAGAAAAATACAATAACAAAAACATGAAATTTGCATCCTTTTGAATGCAAAGATTACAAAATATATTTCAGGTAACGGCATCTGATCGCTTTTTCGACTGTTTATATTTTAGTTTACATTTAGAATTTCGTGTTACAAAAGAGGTCAAGCACTACTTTTTGTATGGCTTTTTAAGTAAAATCCAGTTTTTATAAAGCCTCTTATTTAAGAGTTATGAATACAGCAACTTTACTGTATTCTGGAGAATAAATTATTTCCAGCATTGCGAAGCTGCTACAAATTATTAAATCTTGGCTATAAGACAGGGGCTTTTTTTTTTTTTTTACTATTTTAAGGACAAAATGTGCCAAACCATATACAACATCTAGTTTACAATAAACAATTTATTTTAAAACCATGTGAGTCCCATGATCAAATACATAAAATTACTTAACAGGACCAAACTTGTCTCTGACACCAGCTCATCTTATGCCTGAAGCACAGCAGGTAGCAAAATGATAAGATGATGGAAAAGAAAAATGATAAGACGATGGAAAAAAGATTTTCTTGAAGTATTAGAAACATAATTGCTGAGGTTATTTTTGTTTAAAAACCTATGTTGTCTTTTTTTACATGAAAAAATGTAATCATATTTAATATCTTATTGTTTATAAGTTACTGTTCTTGTGCGCATTATTACTATTTCAATTTTTACTATAAAAAAATGCTCTGTTCATAGGTTTCCAACACAATTTTCTATTTTTTTTATATTTTTTTGTAATACAAGTGCATATTAACTAAATGTACACACATGTGTTTTATTTCATAATACTCTTTGTGAGAAAGTATCAGCTCCTAAAGTTACATTACTGATGCTCAACCATGCTATTTATTAACACACTTTATTATTATTTGTCAACAGCATAGTTCTAGGAAATCAATATTTAACAATATACAAATGAAAGCAGTAAAACAAAAATATGAAATGTTACATTTGTATTTTTTTTTGCATGGATTGTTATGAAGAAAGAACGCAAAGATGAGAAAGAAAGAGAGAAAGTAAGAGGGAGAGAGAGAATGAAAGAGAAAGAGAGAAGGAAAGAGAGTAAGAAAGAAAGGTAGAAAGAAAAGGAGAAGGAAAGAGAGTAAAGCTGGATACACAATATACAATTCGCTTTTGATTTTTGTCCTTTAGATTTACCAAAACCATATAATATGAGGTCAAACTTAAACACTTTCAATTTGTATGCAATCAGACAGGCCCTTGCACTACAGAGTTGCTAAATCTAAAGGAAATCGAACAACAAAAGTTGTATAGTGTGTATCCAACTTACAAAAGAAAGAGAGAGCGAAACAAAGAAAGAAAGAAGGAAGGGAAAAAAAAGAAAAAAAAAAAAGAAACAATATAGTTGCACTACATGGTTGAAGGTAAATCTAAAGGAAATCAAACAACAAAAGTTGTATAGTGTGTATCCAGCTTAAGAAATAAAGAGCGAGAGAGAGAAAGCAAGAAAGAAAGAAAGAAAGAAAGAAAGAAAGAAAGAAAGAAAGAAAGAAAAAAAGAAAGAAAGAAAGAAAGAAAGAAAGAAAGAAAGAAAGAAAGAAAGAAAGAAAGAAAGAAAGAAAGAAAGAAAGAAAGAAAGAAAGAAAGGAAAAAAAATAAATAACATAGTTGCACTACATAGTTGAAAGTACATCTAAAGGAAATCACACAACAAAAGTTGTATAGTGTGTATCCAGCTTAAGAAATAAAGAGCGAGAGAGAGAAAGCAAGAAAGAAAGAAAGAAAGAAAGAAAGAAAGAAAGAAAGAAAGAAAGAAAGAAAGAAAGAAAGAAAGAAAGAAAGAAAGAAAGAAAGAAAGAAAGAAAGAAAGAAAGAAAGAAAGAAAGAAAGAAAGAAAGAAAGAAAGAAAGAAAGGAAAAAAAATAAATAACATAGTTGCACTACATAGTTGAAAGTACATCTAAAGGAAATCACACAACAAAAGTTGTATAGTGTGTATCCAGCTTAAGAAATAAAGAGCGAGAGAGATAAAGAAAGAAAGAAAGAAAGAGAAGGAAAGAGAGTAAGAAAGAAAGGGAGAAAGAGAAGGAAAGAGAGTAAGAAAGAAAGGGAGAAAGAAAGAGAGTAAAGCTGGATACACAATATAACATTTTCTTTTGATTTTTGCCTTTTAGATTTACCAAAACCATATAATATGAGGTCAAACCTAAACACTTTCAATTTGTTTGCAATCCGGCAGGCTCTTGCACTACACAGTTGGTAAATCTAAAGGAAATCGAACAACAAAAGTTGTATAGTGTGTATTCAAACTAAGAAAGAAAGAGAGAGTGAAAGAAAGAAAGAATGAAAGAAAGAATGAAAGAAAGAAAGAAAGAAAGAAAGAAAGAAAGAAAGAAAGAAAGAAAGAAGAAGAAAAAAGAAACAACATAGTTGCACTACATAGTTGAAGGGAAATCTAAAGGAAATCAAACAACAAAAGTTGTATAGTGTGTATCCAGCTTAAGAAATAAAAAGCGAGAGAGAGAAAGAAAGAAAGAAAGAAAGAAAGAAAGAAAAGATAAAAAAAGAAAAGAAAAAAAAAAGAAAGATTTTAAAAAAGTAAAAGAATTACAATATGTTCTGCAAATTAAAAAAAAATCGAATCTTAGGATGATTTAAAATGGAATTGATATCTGCATATGTAAAACAGCAATATTTAAAAATAAAATAACTGTTGTACACTGCAGAAAGAGGAAAAAACTGAATTTTAATTTGAACATTTCCACACAAACGCTAGTGGCCACATTCAGGCACAAGTTTTAACTGAGGGAAGGAGAAATGTGCTATGAGTTCTTTTAGTGAAAGGCTGCCACTGGGAAGTTGATTTTGGCCTGTTGCCATGTGCAGAATGTCCCTCATTACAAATTCATGAAAGTCTATACTATGAACAGAAGGAAAAAAAGACCCAACAGACTGAATCTGTGACTAAAATTAAAACCTCACAAAGGCGCTCCAGAAAAAAAAAATCATTTTGAAGTGTCATTTCAGGTTTTTGCAGCTATTTCAATTTCTGCTACCGCAGCACAAAGCCCTGCCAAAGTCACTTCCTACATACTCACACAATAGAATCCGTAAACATGGGAGGAAAAAAATATATATTTGGAGCTCTGCAAGCATACTGTACACATGTACAGTACAAGGGTTTATTTTCAAAAGCAAAAAAGCAGAATAAAAAAACAAGCAGCAAACTCTGGTGGAGGTGAGCGAGGAGGAGGAGGAGGGGGGTCCGAGGGAACGACGAGGGATTCGTTATGCACATAACCTTACCGAGACGTCTTCTATCGGTTCCTGAGATGACAAAAATCCTGGCAAAGCCAACAGATATTCTCGCAGAAACCATAAAGGGCCCTTCCTCAGTTCAGTGATGTAACACACTGCCTTGTACTTTGAGAGCGTAAAAGTTTAATAAAAATAAAAAATAAAAACAAAATAAAAAAAAAGCACAAGCACATTCCTGATACTCAATTAGACTGTGAGATTGAATAATGTGGATTTTATCTTTAAGAGAGGGGGGTTATAAAGCAAGGAGGGTGTGGTCAGACTATTAGGCTATCCCTGATAGAAGGGGCCTTGCCGGCACTAGCACCTAACTGCTTGCAGAGGCAAACTGGGAAGGGAGCCAATGAAATGACTTTGTTTGACCCAGCTGCCAATCTCTACTGAAGCAGTGCGCCAGACTAAACACTGACACTATTTTAACTCAAATCATGCTTCAGCAGCTGTTTACTCTCTGGCTCTAAGCTACACACCAGAGTACTGATGACCCCGCACTGCACACATTCCTGATCGGGTGCTGCAAGCGCTGCAATCTTCCTAGATTCAAATGAATCATTTTCGGTCACACTTTTATTTTTATTTTTTTAAATGAGCGCCTTTAAAGCAAGCTCCGTCATAGAAAATATCCTGCTAAAAGGACAGTTACTGTATCTGAAAATATTTTTAAGAGTTGAAAAATGTGACTGTACCACTTGCGGACCGCCCACCGTATATTTGGCGCTCTGCGCCAGATCATGTACCTAGTACATGATCTGACACTTCCAGGTCTAAGGCTGTGATTCTACATAGCGGGAGCCTAGCAGCGGGCACCACGGAATCGATGTCCGCCAGCACCCAACAATTACACAGGACACAGGCAGAATGACAATCTGCCTATGTAAACAAGGCAGATTGTCGTTCTGTCGGAAGGGAAGGTATTGATGCTGTGTTTCTGCAAAGCAGGAACACGGATCTTTGCCTTCCCCTAGTCAAAGCACCTCCCACACAGTGAGTAAGCACAACCTAGGCACACAGTTAAGCCTTTGATCGCCCCTGATGTTAACCCTTTCCAAGTCAGTGTCATTAGTACAGTGACAGTGCATATTTTTTAACACTGATCACTGTATAAATGTCACTGGTCCCCTAAAAGTGTCAAACGTGTCAGTGAGGTATCCGATTTATCTTCTGCAATATCGCAATCCTGCTGTAAGTTGCTGATCGCTGCCATTACTAGTAACAAAAAAAATAAACAAGTACAAATATCCCATAGTTTGTAGACTCTATAACTTTTGCGCAAATCAATCAATATACGTTTATTGAGATTTTTTTTTTTTACCAAAAAATAATTTGCAGAATACACATTGGCCTAAACTAATGAACACATATTTCTTCATTTAGGTGAAGAAAAAAAATGGGAAAAAATGCACCCGAACGCATGCAAAACACACCAGAGTGCATAACAAATGATAAAGTAATAAAGAATAAATAAAGAAATGCATCTGAAACACAGAAATTGTGGTGTCACTCGGCTCTAAATGATTTTGAACTTGAAGCTCCTTAGAATAAGTATCTTACTTCAAGGAGAGGCATGGGTTTGTAAAATAACAAATATACCTACCTACCTCTATGCTGCAGCATCTATGTGATGCTGCAGCTGTCTCACGTGAACCGCTGATCCCTCGGTTCTCGGTCTGCTTGGATCAGAGAGCAGTGACTGGCAGTAACTGTCCTCCGGTACTCACTGGAGTGCCGGGTAAGATAGGGGGCAGGTACAGCTAGTTTAGGCTCTCAGGCAGGCACTGAGAGGTGGAGCCAGCTGTCAATCAGGCAGCTGGATGGATCCCGACAAAATTGTTGAGATCCTTCCAGAGCCTGAAGTGGCTCTTCCAGGTCCGCTGACAATAGCCCACTATCAGCCGACTCTGGGTCACAGGAGAACAAAAGTAAGTGCACTCCTGTGACCTACAAGAAAAGTATGTTCTAAAAAGCTTTGGCTATATTTCTCTTTTAAAGCTAACTTGATTTTACTATTTACTGGCATTTTCTCCCTTTCGAATCAGAAGTGTCAGACTGAGTGGCAGGCATTAAAGTGAAATGAAATCTCTAACAATGAACTTCACAATTTGCTTCTTTTTGGTTTCATAAATATAAGTAAGTAAAATCAGTTTGTGATATCTTTGATAATGTAAAATTACCTGTTGATCCTGCCAGAAATCAAGTACTGTACTGTTATCAGTTATCTTAAAGCGGAGTTCCACCCAAAAGTGGAACTTCCACTTATCTTATTCCTCCCCACCTCCGGTGCCACATTTGGCACCTCTTGGGGGGGGGAGCAGTACCCTGTCCCCAGGGCTGGACTGGGACAAAAATTTGGCCCTGGACTTCATCCAGGGGGGCCCACATTTTGCAAACACACGCAAAAACAGTATATAAACTATACGCAATGGTGGAAAAAAAAAAAAAAGTTAAATTATTTCACTGTAAGTACAAACAGCTTTTTTTTTTATTATTTAGAGAAAAATATGCATTCCAACATAACAGACGCCTTTAGCATTAAATGTGTAAGTTACACTCCGTTCAATGGCAGGTGTCATAAATAAGGAAAACAGTTATACCAGTGGTCATTAATGCATCAGTGACCAGTGGCAGTACATTCATTCATCATCAGTGATCATGACCAGCAGAGACAGTACATTAATTCATCAGTGACCATGGCTACCAGTGGCAGTACATTCATTCATCAGTGACCATGACCAGTGGCCATAAATTCATTCATCAGTGACCATGACCAACAGTGGCACTAGCAAATTCATATATCAGTGACTGTGACCAGTGGCATTAAATTATTGATCAGTTACCGTGACCAGTGGCATTAAATTATTAATCAGTTATGGTGGCCAGTGGCATTAAATTATTAATCAGTTACCGTGGCCAGTGGCATTAAATTATTCATCAATTACCGTGACCAGTGGCATTAAATCATTCATAAGTTACCGTGGCCAGTGGCATTAAATCATTCATAAGTTACCGTGGCCAGTGGCATTAAATCATTCATCAGTTACCGTGACCAGTGGCATTCAATTATTCACCAGTTACCATGGCCAGTGGCATTAAATCATTCATCAGTTACCGTGGCCAGTGGCATTCAATTATTCATCAGTTACCGTGACCAGTGGCATTCAATTATTCATCAGTTACTGTGGCCAGTGGCATTAAATCATTCATCAGTTACCGTGGCCAGAGGCATTTAATTATTCATCAGTTACCGTGACCAGTGGCATTCAATTATTCATCAGTTACCGTGACCAGTGGCATTCAATTATTCACCAGTTACCGTGGCCAGTGGCATTAAATTATTCATCAGTTACCGTGGCCAGTGGCATTAAATCATTCAACAGTTACCGTGGCCAGTGGCATTCAATTATTCATCAGTTACCATGACCAGTGGCATTCAATTATTCATCAGTTACCATGGCCAGTGGCATTCAATTATTCATCAGTTACCGTGGCCAGTGGCATTCAATTATTCATCAGTTACCATGACCAGTGGCATTCAATTATTCATCAGTTACCATGGCCAGTGGCATTCAATCATTCACTAGTTACCGTGGCCAGTGGCATTAAATCATTCATCAGTTACCGTGACCAGTGGCATTAAATTTATATTAATGCCACTGGTTACGCTAACTGATTAATAATTGAATGCCGCTGGTCAATTATTAATTTAATGCCACTGGTCATGGTAACTGATGAATAATTTAATACCACTGGTCACAGTAACTGCTTAATAATCAGTTACCATGACCAGTGGCATTAAATTATTTATCAGTTACCATGACCAGTGGCAGTACATTTACCCCTACCCCCCCCCCATGCTGCATATTACAGAAATCAGATAATGACAGTAATAGACTCAGCTTATCATGCAGCCTGCATCCCGTATAGCATCTGATGCTGTCTGGACTTGCTGCACTGCAAGGAATTATCAGGTTCCTCCTCCTCAGCGGCGCTAGCTCCTTGGTTGCAGTCTTGCAGGCAGCTGAGCTTGGGCAGCCGCTCGCTACGCTCCTCCTGTATCTCCGGCCAGCCTCCCCCTCCCCGGCCGTGAGTGACGTCACGGCGCCAGGACAAGGAGGCCGTAATGTTAGGGGGAGTTACAATTGAGTGGCAGCATCACGATGATGGTGTCTGTGTGCCGCCGCCGCCGGGTGCAGGAGCGGAGCCAGCCAGAGTTATTATAACACAATGCAGACACGGAGAGAGAAGTTTAGTGAGTCAGTGACACACTAACAACCGGCCCACTGAGCCAATCGGCCCACCGGGAAACTCCCGGTAGTCCCGATGGCCAGTACAGGCCTGCCTGTCCCCACTTCTGGGAGCCCAGGCTGCGGCAAATTACATCAGAAGCTCTGCCCCCTCCTCCTCCTTCCTCTTCCACTGAGAGAGTGCAGCACACTTTGCGCATGCGCAGGGAGGACCCGGTTGTGAAGTCGAAAGGCTACACTGTCGGGTTCCCTTACTGGCAATGGCGGCAGCAGCACCCAACATCTGATGGAAACATCGGCTGTGTTGCCAACAGTATGTGTATCTACCGACTTTTAATTTTTAAAGGGGCGGGCGGACCTCCGATTTAAGCAGTGTTATCAGGAAATGTGTTAAGACTACAGAACATTCTGGAGAAAAGGAGTAGAAGAGGAGTTGTTCTGTAGCCCCTGCACACTTTTTTTTCACTTTACAATGTCGCCTCTCCATATATACAGTACAGTGGTTGAACGCTGTCACCCTTGGTCAGGAAGTGTGTTACTGGCAGGATCATTAGAATAAAGTAAAGAAAGAAAGCCTGAAAAAAATAAAACTAATGTAACCTCCACATCTAAGGACTGGTAAGCTGCAATATAATTCTTTTGTTATCGCCATTAGATACACTGTAAAGCAGAACTTAACTGTATATGAGCAAAAGTTTTAAAACTAGTAAATATAATATATCTCCCTATCTATTTAGTAAGGCTAGCAGCGAAAGGATTAAAAATAGTTAAAAGAGAAGTATGGGTTTTTTTTTTTCCGAATCATACTTACCTAGGTAGATGCAGCACCGGTCTGATGCTGCATCTTTCCCCCGCTGGCTCTAACACTGAGAACCGAGTGATCAAATAACGCTGATTGCTTGGTTCTCAAGGCTTCCTGAGCAGAGAGTGGAGACTAACAGTCACCGCTCTCCGCTCTGCTCGCACCTCGCTCACTGGAGCTCTGGGCTGTGGAGGAGGTGGGAGCGGCCGGCTCAGATCTTCAGCGGCTCGCTGAAAGGCTGAGCTGGGAGTCGGTCCAGGCATGTGGACAGATCCCTGACTTCAGTGTCACAATCTTGCCAGAGCATGGACCAGCTCTGTGACATCAGCCGACAGCAGGAGCACGCTGTCTGCTGAAAACAGGTCACAGAAGTGCAGAACGAACTGCACTCCTGTGATCCACAGGAGAAGTACAGCCAAGCGAACTTTGGCTGTACTTCTGCATTATTGTTGATTAAGAGAGTAAAGCTCTGCTTTAAGAATGTGTTAGCTCGAGCTTACTGCTAACACACAAGACCTGCCATATCAAAAAGAAAGAGTCTTTTTACTAACCTAAAATTGCACAAATTAAATAAATAAACAGGGTTTACACATAACTGGATCATTGAAGTAAATCTACACACAATTTATTGTGTGAACATTCTCAATTCCTTTAGTAAATCAGCCTTAAGCTGGCAAGAGATGGATGGAAATGTGGCCGGCGGAGGGACGTGAGATTCGATCCTTCTATGGGCAGGCTGATTGTACTAAAGTTGATCCATCAACCCAGATAGCAAGCAATTGTGCTCAAAGTTTGAAAATAACTTTCTAAGCTATTGCTAGACTTGCCAGGCTTCACAAGATTGTTGCACCTTTGCAGCAAGTCCGCATTGCATGACTTCAGATCAACTTTCTTTGCAAACATTCTGCAAGTTCTGGTTCAGATATGTTGTGCAATAGTCATCCCACCACAGGGGTCACTGTGGCTGAATTTTCATGCTGAAGACTTGCAGAGCTCTTGCTGTAGACTCAACAATGCAACTTTGCTCTTGCTAGAGACTTCCCACGTAAATTTGCTACTGATTGGAAAAGTATCAACTAGAACCTGTGCTTCAAGTGCTATAGCTGCTAGCAGTAATCATTGTGTTTTGCTGGCTGAGAAGGCTCCCCCAACGGCAGAACACAATAGCGCCGCAGGAGGCTTCTCTGTGGGAAAATCAAATCATTTATGGGCTGCTTTAGAGTGTCAGTTATGAAACCTGAGATCAGGTCAGTCTCCATTGGAGGCTTTACAGCCTGATGGTGAGCTAACATTTCGCTTCTAACCTGGAATGAATATGCAAAAAAGAGCATATACTGTACATATATCCCATGTGCCTAAAAATGCACGATTGTAACAACTTAAGAGTGAAGATTCCAATTTTTACGAACTAACTGTAGAGTAGAATTTTTGTATTTATTGGGGTTTCAGCTTGATATTCCAGATTCCTGTATTTAAGTTTATTTTTTTTTATTCATTATTTTATTTATGTATTTATTTATTTTCACATGTTTTCTTTAAAGGTGTATTTCAATAAAACAGGAAAATATTACATATAAATGGAGTTCATGGCCCACCTACATAGTAGCTCTTATCTCTTTCCTGGCATTGATCGTGTGATTGGCACTACATCTAAATTGGTTCAAAGCAGACCAGCATGTGAGAGTATGTTCTATTAGACCCTTGCAGCCATGGCCACACAGACAGAGCATAAGAAGGAGGTTGCAGAGAATGCCCTACCTCAACATACTGTCAGCCTACAGAATGTGGCTCCAGTTTGCGCTCTGGTTTTTAGCATAAATGCAATATTTCCTGAATAGCATTAAAAGTTTACTGATTTTACTTGCTGCCTTGCACTGCTCTTTGATATATTGATAGCTAGAAAATAAGTTTGCACAGAAACCAAATGAACATAAAAGTCAGAGAATAGTGTTGGGATTCCTGCTCGCCCCATTTACGTGACTAATACATAACCCCAGTCTCGGTTTCTGTCACCATCATTCATTTTACCTGCTGACATCCACGGCTGACTGAATCCACCTGGTGGCAAGCGTGGAAAATCATGTCCACATACAAGCACCCCTTACTGTGAGGCAGCATTGTATATGATCACCCATGGTTGAAGAAAGGCTGTAACAATATCCAGTGAGCCGTTTGCACACAGGGCTCAGGGATCTCTTTTCTCCAAAACCAGACAGCTGCAGATACAAAGACCTGCTACGCCTTTACATTTCTGGACAGTACTGACTGCTCTTATCCGTGGTATACTTAAAGAGCTAGTCTAGAAAGCAAGTCTGCCAGTGTATTGCTATAGCTATAGAGGAAGCATTGCAACTATGCTAGTCTAAAAATCAAGTTATTTGGTGGAGTTCTACAGCTATAGAAGAGACATTTCAAAAGTCGAAAATTCCACTTAGTTTACCATTAAATTAATATGGTAAGTAAAAGGATACATGTACAACCTTTTTCATGAAGTCCATTGAGAAACACAGGAATTCAGGAATTTTGAAACTTGCGGATTATCTTGCCGCCTATAGAAGGTTGGGCACTAGCAAACTGGCAAGCAGAAAAAAAGTGTAACCCACATATCCATATATCCACTCCTATAGCCAGTATGCCTTGCAGGTGCATAGCTAGATCTGCAAAAGATCTGGGGCTAGAGCCCATAGCAGTGATCACCAACCTTTTTTTGCATGCCCGTGGTGGGGGGGGGGGGGGGGCGGATTAGTGGTAATCATCATATAGCATAATGGTTGATATGGTGTCAGGGTGATTGAAGTGCTTCAAGACTTCTCTAGAGCCTCTCCCATCCTCTGGAACTCCCTGCCCCAGTCTGTCCGCTCAGCCCCTACCCTTTAAGAGTTCCCTGAAAACTCATTTATTCAGGGAAGCCTATCCCACACTCACCTAACTGTCCCCGAGCCACCCCCATCAAATCATTCTCTGCAGCTATTACCTTTTGTACCACCACCTCCTCCCTTTAGAATGTAAGCTCTACGAGCAGGTCCCTCCTGTACCTTTTGTATTGTACTGTAATTGTGTTGTCCCCCTATACATTGTAAAGCGCTGCATAAACTGTTGGCGCTATATAAATCGTTAATAATAATAATAATAATAATTATTATTATTTCTATTGTTACAGTCTAATATATAATGAAGTGGTTCAACTCACTATACTGCAGAATCAGTGGGAGCCTTGGGCATGTCACTTGCCACATTTCCTGCCACCAGATGCAGCATGTTACTTGCCACCGTCACCTGCCACTAGATGTGGATTGTCACTTGCCATGTCGCCTGCCACCAGACGTGGATTGATTGAAAATATAGTAAAGCAAAATTACAAATATTTTTTCCATCATACAAACATTCAGAAATCATGGAACAGTCATTGCCAAGACAATACCAATATATCAAAGGTTGGGCATTTATAAAACATCGCAAATGCAAATGGTTCAGTGCGCACATGGTGTCTCGCTGCTCTGTCAGGTGGAGGAAAGAACAGCACCTTAACTTTAAAGTATTTGTTTATAAAGCTCAGTGTTGATAAATATTCTCCTGATCTGGCTTATGGAGCGGCTGTTGAGGTGGAAGTTCCAGGTGGTAGATAGATGTTGTGGTGGGTTTGCATGAGAAATCAGTAGTTATGGGGTCAGATGTTACTGACTGGGCACTCTTTTACGAGGGCTCCAACAGCAACCGGTAGGAAGGCGGGTTCTTAATAGGTAATGAAAAAGAGAGGTGAGGGGGGATTATACAGGGGGAAGGAGGAGGGGGGGTCGAGGGGGGGGAGTTTGAGTTGAGTCAGGGGAAGATGTTTATCTCCTCAGTCTCCGCCGAGAGTCGTGTAGATGTGGTGTGGGAATGCGTTAGGGTGGGTCGGATTAGGTGCGGGTGGCGTTGAATGTCCAGGAGAAATGCAGACATAACGATGACATGTGATCTCCCAATCACTTCCCCTGGTTGGGGTTGGGAGGTCCATGTCCTTAGAGGTGGGAGAGGGGGGAAAAAAAGAGGGGGGGGGAAATGTTTGGGAAGAAAATGTAGTGTTGATCGCATGAGATCAGCGTGAGTGTATAAGTCAGGAAGGGGTCATCAGCATGAGATATCTATCGGTTGTACGGAAGTGTGTCCAACATGCCCATATTTTCGAGAATTTGGCTGGGGAGTCCCGGGAAATGTGGATACGTTCCTCCATTTCAGCTATTTTGTTAATTTGTCTGAACCATTCTGGGATGGTTGGTACCTGAGGGGAGCCCCAGTGTCTGGGGATGCACAATTTTGCCTCGTTGATCAGGGGTAAGATTAATATATTACGGTAGTATGGGGCTGAGAGGACTGAGTGGTGGAAGAGACATTGGGCTGGGTCCATGTAACTCTTAATGCTAAATATTCGTGACTCAAATACAACTGGTGGGTAATGACTTAGCTATAAGCCCTTTTTAACAAATTTCCAAACTTGTTTCTAATTTGAGTTTATTCCATAAGAGGTGTTAAAAACTGACAATACTTTGGGCGAAAATAGATTTTTCACACATATGTTAACATCTGGCAGCAATTTCTACCAATAATTTAAAGCATGTGACACATACAGGCTGCTCACAAGTAACTTAATATGTTGGAGGCTGCGCCTCCTGTCTTCTATTAGGAATCTTGCATATCAATTTCCTAAATAATATCACTGAAAGAGATATGGTAGATAAAGAAAAACTGCAGGCAAAACACATTGACCAAAGTTCTCTCCAATTTGTTGCCTTTTCAGCTTCTAAAAATTGGTGTGTATGTTAAGGAGTATTGGCACCAAACTGCATCACGTGAATTTTTTGCGCTAAGAAATTGAACGTTTATAAACTATAAATATTTGCCATTGACAGTGACACCATATTTGATGTTTTCATTCATATGTATCACCTGGGAAACAAACTTCCCACACCCAGAAAAAGTAAATTTTCCAGCTAAACTTATCAATTAACATACGTCGTCAAGCGCTGGCATTACAGTTTTGAAAAATCCATTTGTACTAAATTACATGGCAAATGCAAGTTAATGCAGCCAAAATGCAGTAGACAGGACTTCTTTCCAATGCACAATGAATTGCTAGGAACAGAATCTAATAAGCACAATTTTATCATGTCTAGGTATTTTCTCTCTGCACCAAAATGACACAAAACAGGTGACAATGCAAGGCTTAAAGAAATAATGACCTACAGACTACTTTCTGTTGGTGGTTAAGTCTAAGGTTCATGGATGATCAGACTGATTCAATTATCAAAAGAAAAAGATAAGCATTTTAACTTCCCACATGTGTATGAGCTGCTATGCTATCATATGTTTTGTGTCTTTTATTAAAGTAATACATCTATCTATGTATCTATCTATGTATCTATGTATCTATGTATCTATGTATCTATCTATCTATCTATCTATCTATCTATCTATCTATCTATCTATCTATCTATCTATCTATCTATCTATCTATCTAAATGGGGCTATATTTTGTACTATACCTGGAAGCTAGAATTCATGCTCTCCACTAGCTTCCAGGTCCTGTGCCAAGCAGCTTAGTGAACACAGGAGGTCACTTGCTTGGCATGGGCACCATTTTCTCAATTAATGCAAAGCGTTCTCTGCTTGGAAGTGGTGGAGAGGGTTTGGCAGTGATGTTACAATCTCTACCTCATCCAGTCTGAGAACTTTTTCCACTCAGTGAGAAAGTGCAAAGTGTTCTCTGAAAGGATGCAAATGCTGAGCATGTCACTCCCTGTGTTCACTAAGCAGTAGGGCAGATGCTGGAAGCAGTAGGGAGCAAGACCTGGAAGCTAGCAGCAATCGCTGTAAGAGCATTGCCTACTACAGTGATTTCCAGCTTCCACGGAGATCAACCAGGTGTATGGCACAAACATGCTTCCATTGGTCCAAGCTGGAGAAATGTAACTATGCAAAATGGTCTATACCTAAACTTCAGCTTTACATCAGCCTTTGTCATATAAGCTGCTATAATAATACAAACTGAAAGAATAAATCTGGATGGATGTCTCATGATTGAGGTGCTTATTCATGCTTACAGTGCCTGGTTGTAAGCCACAAACTTGGTAAAATATATTGATAAGGGATTGTGGTTTAACTATCTTCACTAACTATGTAGTTGTTCTTTATATAGATGTAGACCTTGAAACTTACACCATGATTACTTTCAAACCAGTCACCCCACTATAACAGACCCCAGTTACAGACTCATATTGGTTAAGGACTTGGCAATTTCCTTGCTTGGTGCCATAATGCAAAATATGCCAGCTCCTTGAGTGCTTTCAATACTTTCTGACCCTGGGCATCTATTAAGGTACACAAATTAGGCTATTGGGGTGGGGAGGCATTATTTGATAACTTTGGTACCTAGATCCCTTCACCCAAGCACCCAAGACAGTCTTTCTCATCCAGGGTTCCTCATCCAGGTTGTCAGAAGAAAACATCCAACCTCAGCCAGCAAATACATAAAGATGATGTCCGCACCAACATACCGCAACCGCCAAAATTTTCACTATCCCCAATTACCGTAGACACCGCAAAAAACATCATTAATAAACTGCGTGACAGTACCTCACCTATTGACATCATCCCCACAAAACTACTGAAAGAATGCTCCGACATCGTGGCTCCAACCATAACCCACCTCATAAACCGATCATTCCACGAAGGGATTGTTCCCAGCATCCTCAAACTAGGCATCGTCAAACCTCTACTCAAGAAACCAAACCTGGACCCTCAGGATCCAAACAACCGTAGGCCGATTACAAGCCTCAACACCATTTCTAAGATCATGGAGAAAGCTGTAGTACATCAGCTACAACTTCACCTGGATACTCACAAACTCCTGGACCCGCTGCAATCAGGCTTCCGCCCGGGTCATGGAACAGAAACAGCTCTCCTCAAGATTTGGGATGACGCCCTCGAAGCAGCAGATGACGGAGAGCCGTGTCTCCTCGTACTGCTAGACCTAAGTGCAGCGTTTGATACAGTAGATCACAATACTCTACTCGTCCGCCTCACAGAAGTAGCCGGAGTCCAAGACATAGATCTCCATTGGTTCGCGTCCTTCCTAGGAAATCGGTCACAGACAGTGAAACTAGGAAAATTCCTCTCCGAAACTCGGGCAGTCACCTGCGGAGTCCCTCAAGGCTCTCCGTTGTCACCCGTTCTCTTCAACATTTACATTCGCCCACTCCTTCAAATCATCAGATGCTCAGATCTCTGCTTCCACTCTTACGCTGACGACACGCAACTTTATTTCCGGATCAATGGAAAAAAAGATCACCAACAACAACTTGAAAACTGCCTCAAATCAATAGAGGACTGGATGACCACCAACTCCCTCCAGCTGAACCAATCAAAGACAGAGCTTCTTATCTTACACCCAAATCATAAGCCCGCAACCAAAACCTCCTGGTCTCCACCAACCGTCTTTGGGCAGACTATCTCCCCAAAGACCAAAGCGAAGAGTCTCGGGGTTATTTTAGACGCACAAATGTCAATGGATGCGCAAATAGGATCTGTAGTCAGTCGATCTCACCATCTGCTGCGCATGCTTCGCAGACTCATCCCTTTTATCCCAAAGAATGACAAAGCAGTGGTAGTTGGAACAATCATTAATTCACGACTGGACTACGCAAACTCGCTTTACATAGGATTACCACAATATCAACTTGCGCGATTACAACTGATCCAAAACACGGCGGCAAGGCTGATAACAGGAAAAAAACCCTGGGAATCCATTTCTCCTTCACTGAGGAGCTTACATTGGCTAACCGTAAAAAATCGGATCATGTTCAAGACCCTTTGCCTCACCCACAAATGCGTGCATAGAGAAGCTCCGCAATACCTAATGGAGAAAATAAATCATTACACACCAAACCGCAGTCTTCGATCAGCCAACAAAAACCTCCTCCTCGTGCCCAAAGCCCGGTATAAATCCAAGGGTGATCGGAGATTCGCTGTCCAAGGGCCTCGGCTATGGAATGCTCTACCAATCAACATCCGCCTGGAAGAAAATCACCTGGCTTTTAGGAAAAAACTCAAGACCTTCCTCTTTTAGCAGATGATCAAAGCTCGCCACAGCGCCTAGAGGCGATTCAGTTCGCATTGTGCGCTATATAAGTATTTCATTCATTCATTCATTCAGAGGTTGCTTGAGATTCCTTGAGCAAGGAACAATTTCTGCCTCTAAGATAACTTCCCACTGACAACAATGATCTTTTTTGCTATCTGTAAGTTGAAGATTTCTCCCACTGACCACAAATGCAAAGCCTCTTACACACGGGCCGAATATCTGCCAAAATCAGCCGGTACAGTAGATATCGTCCAGCCTTCAGCCCATGTGTGCAGGTCCTTGTTTTACAGAAGCCAATCTCACAACCAGCTTCTGTCGAATAAGCATGTTGGAAAACTAGCAGCCGATTGGCATCTGATCAGCGCTCTCTGCCAATGGGTGCAGGCGCTGACTGGTGTGTTCTGGTGGGGCAATCCCCCTGTCAGAACACAATAGCACAGCGGGGAGATTGCCATACTAACATCGAATGGTTAGTTCAGAGACCACCTCATGAGCTGCTCAGTTTTTTTTTCACTGAACGAAAAAAGAACTTGCCATGTGTACCAGGCTTTGGGAAAGTTTTTCCCAGTGGCTATGACACTAATGTACAGTGAGCTGTAGATATACTAATTATTAGCAGCAAATATACAGAGGAAAGGTTCGCTGCTACTCCGGACCAGCCCAGGTGAACAAATGATAAGAAGTAGCCTCAGCCTAAACATCTCCACCATAACCACAAACCCTGACACATTCACTCCACCCACTGGGGCTTAGTAATACCTTATGAATAAGCCCTGGTGGGCAGGGCAAAATGCATCAGGGCATGTGATATGGTGGAGACATGTAGGCTGAGGCTGTTCCTTATCGTTTGTTCACCTGGGCTGGTCAGGAGTAGCGGCGAACCTTTCCTCTGGGACATAGGGATATACTTTCATCTCTACTTCGAGCAGCACCAAAAGCTATATAACAGGTCCCAATTATTAGCAGCAGTTCCCTGAGACCAGAAGGTTTTTTTAAGAGTTCCTCCATGTTAAAAAGGATGAGAAAGACTGATCCAAGGGATATAAGAAACTGTTATGTAGTTTTATTTTCTGGCATCTACCAGAAGCTGAATTATACAGTGGACTGACCCTTTAAAAAAAGTTTGTACAGACTACAGTCAGGCATTCTGTATTTCCCCAGAGGCTGGAAGCTCTGTGTAAGGAAAGGCACTGCTGACTCATGTTCTATGTGCTTCACTTTACACACCTGCTTTCATTTATCATCGCACATCACAGCATCAGAAATAGAGAACAAAAAAGTATTACTGGACACAGTAGGGCAATAAACTGACTCAGTTAAAAAACAACTGAAGTCTAAAACTTATTTTAGTTTAGTTTCTAGGGCAGGGCTGTATGGATCTCTTGATATAGCCTATGACCAGTTGTATCTCATTGTCTGAGGCTGCAAGGGGCAGGACAGCTAATGTGTACATCAACGGTTATCCTGGATTAGACAACCACCATGCCCTGTACATTGGCAGTCTGTACGAGCCATGCTATGGTTGTGCCCATTCCCAAAGCTGTGTCTCAGTTAAGAAAGCTCCTATTCGATTATGAGTTTAGGTTCCTGATTCAGAGATGCTCCACTATGTCAGAGCAGAAGCAGGTCAGAAACTGCAATATAATTTACCTATAAATATATATAAATGCAGCACTGCAAAAAAACTACAAGCTTTTAAAGTGTTACAAGCATACAATATATATGCATGTAAATGTAGCGGCCATAGCCCGTTGCAGGGTGGCCTTGACTGAATGGGCTTACCGGTTACCTTCTCCTGGCCTGCTCTTCCACGTCTAGGGGTTCCCAGGGTTGATACCCAATGACTTGTACACTGACACAGATAAAGTCCTTTCAAAAGGTTTTATTTTGCAGTAGAACTCTCACAAAACACAGGCTCTTTGGGAACAGAGGAAACGGGTGAAGAACTCAGGTACCTTGAACGGCAGGTTTAACAAAGTATATTTCCACCCAGAGAGTAGCCACTCACAGCTGGGTACTTCAAGGCTGAACAGACCTCTAGCCAGAGGTCATGGCAGTCAGCATGTTGACTCAAACTTGAGCAATCAACTGAAGATAAACAGGAACCTTTTTCCGACTGTACCTGGAATGTTTCCAGCTTCCTTTGAGGTACTGGAAAAGTGTGGACTCGTCAATGTCCTTCCCAACTCAGTAACCAGGCACTTCTCAGGATTCCACTTGTCGGCACTCCTCCGAAGAGTCCTCCCCAGGTCACTTGCACGAGCTGTGGTGCCCCTCCAAGCTAAGAACACACCCGGACACTCTGAATCCTCCCTCAGTTACAGTGCCTCGGACCAGTAGGTTCCGAGACTCGGGAACAGACGGATCCCTACCCCAGACCAGTCGGGTCTAGCAGGGGCCATTGACAGGAACATGCTGCGGGATGACAAACACCCTGTTACCGGGACCCCTCACGGGTCTACCCCAGTCCTGGAACCAGAACAGACCACACGGGTCTCTCAAACAACTCCGGAACCCTGAACACGTGACCCACACCTGCTTAAGTACCCCCTCCCAGACTCCTCTGCGGGTCCGGCACTCCCGCTGATTGGCTCTGAGAGGGCCATACCAAAACATCCAACCAAGCCTGGTTCTCGTCTGTCATGTGCACCACACCATTCACATGACCAGGCAGAACATCAATCATGGCCTGGCCAGACTGGTGTTAAGTCTTACCTACACAATTAACCCTCAGTACTGTAAGGTCCTGATGCAAAAACGAAATTTACAAAGCGTGTGACATTTGGTCCCAAATGTCATCCGCTACATGAACAATATAAAAATCAATGAGGAAGTACTCTACCCAAAAAACACATATATGTGTGTCGCACTCATGTGGCCATACAGTACATCCCACAGCAATGTAATCATTAAAGCAGATCTAAAGCCAAGAATCAATATTGATAGTACTGCAGCTTACTGGTTCGTAGATGTAGTGATTGCATTAGCTTTCCTTTTTCCCACTTTTTTCCTTTATTTTAACCTGGTGATCCTGCCATTAAAGTGGTTGTAAACCCTTACAAACCACTTTGACCTACAGGTAAGCCTAGATTAAGGCTTACCTGTAGGTCTAAGAAATATCTCCTAACCCTACACGGTTTAGGAGATATTTGCCGAAAGACAGGCACTGCTGTCTACGGCGCATGCCGCAAGTGGCGGCTCCCGTGCACATGCGCGGGAGTGACGTCATCGCGGCTTCGTCGAATGACAGCGGCGGAGCAGCGAGACCCACAAGACCCACCGAGAAGATGGATACTCCGGACTACAGGGGACAGCGGTGACAGCGGTGACTTCGCTGGCTCCTGTGTCAGGTAAGTGACGCATAGTAGTCCATTATGCTTTACCTTTGCAGGGAATCAAAGAGTAAGTAAACTCATCAGGGTTTACTTCCTCTTTAACTCGTTTCTATCCTAGGGTGATAACTGTACTTAGCAATGTTGTCACTCTAGAACTACAGTGGTGTGAAAAAGTGTTTGCCCCCTTCCTCATTTCCTGTTCCTTTGCATGTTTGTCACACTTATGTGTTTCGGAACATCAAACCAATTTAAACAATAGTCAAGGACAACACAAGTAAACACAAAATGCAATTTGTAAATGAAGGCGTTTATTATTAAAGGTGAAAAAAAATCAAAACCATCATGGCCCTGTGTGAAAAAGTGATTGCCCCCTAAACCTAATAACTGGTTGGGCCACCCTTAGCAGCAACAACTGCAACCAAGCGTTTGTGATAACGTGCAATGAGGCTTTTACAGCGTCCTGGAGGAATTTTGGCCCACTCATCTTTGCAGAATTGTCCTAATTCAGTTACATTAGAGGGTTTTCGAGCATGAACAGCCTTTTTAAGGTCATACCACAACATCTCAATAGGATTCAGGTCAGGACTTTGGCTAGGCCACTCCAAAGTCTTCATTTTGTTTTTCTTCAGCCATTCGGTGGTGGACTTGCTGGTGTGTTTAGGATCATTGTCCTGCTGCAGAACCCAAGTTCGTTTCAGCTTGAGTACACGAACAGATGGTCGGACATTCTCCTTCAGGATCTCTTGGTAGACAGCAGAATTCATAGTTCCTTTTATCACGGCAAGTCTTCCAGGTCCTGAAGCAGCAAAACAGCCCCAGACCATCACACTACCACCACCATATTTTACGGTTGGTATAATGTTCTTTTTATGAAATGCAGTGTTCCTTCTACGCCAGATATACTTGGACACACACCTTCCAAAGAGTTCCACTTTTGTCTCATCGGTCCACAGAATGTTGTCCCAAAAGTCTTGGGGATCATCAAGATGTGTTGTGGAGAAATTGAGACGAGCTTTGATGTTCTTTTTGCTCAACAGTGGTTTTCTCCTTGGAACTCTGCCATGCAGGCCATTTTTGCCCAGTCTTTTCCTGATGGTGGAGGCATGAACGCTGACCTTAACTGAGGCAAGTGAGGCCTGCAGTTCCTTGGACGTTGTTGTGGGGTCTTTTGTGACCTCTTAGATGAGTCGTCGCTGCGCTCTTGGGGTAATTTTGGGCGGCCGGCCACTCCTGGGAAGGTTCACCACTGTTCCATGTCTTCGCCATTTGTGGATAATGGCTCTCACTGTGGTTCGCTGGATTCCCAAAGCTTTGGAAATGGCTTTATAACCCTTTCCAGACTGATAGATCTCAATTACTTTCTTTCCCAATTGTTTCTGAATTTCTTTGGGTCTCGGCATGATGTGTAGCTTTTAAGGATCTTCTGGTGGACCTTACTGTGTCAAGCAGCTCCTATTTAAGTGATGCCTTGATTGTGAACAGGTGTGGCAATAATCAGGCCTGGGTGTGGCTAGAGAAATTGAACTCAGGTGTGGACAACCACAGTTATAGTATGTTTTAACAAGGGGGGCAATCACTTTTTCACACAGGGCCATGATGGTTTGGATTTTTTTTCACCTTTAATAATAAACACCTTCATTTACAAATTGCATTTTGTGTTTACTTGTGTTGTCCTTGACTATTGTTTAAATTGGTTTGATGTTCCGAAACACTTAAGTGTGACAAACATGCAAAGGAACAGGAAATGAGGAAGGGGCAAACACTTTTTCACACCACTGTACATAACACTGGGTTAATACTACATAACACCTCCCAATCTTCTCCATATCAAGGGGAGGTGTTCTGTAAGTTCATGGAATAGCAAGGAACAACACTAACTGACAACAGTCCCGAGGCAGAGTACAGGAAGTTATCAGCTCACACGATTTCTGGCTGGATGAACAACAATTTATTTTTTGCTCTTGTTGAACATCTATATTAAAACACATTCAGTTGTATATTTAATAGACCAAAGGGGAGCAAATAAGAAAAATTTATTGTTAGAGTTTCGGTACATTTCAAGGTGTCGATGTATAAAACATTCATTGGGCTAATGTCATAAGCATTCTTCCAAGCTGCACAAATTGTCCCAGTATTTTCTCTAATACTATGACTTCCTATAATCAATACAGAAAAGTATCAGTATATACCATTTTCTTCAAAATTATCACAAGAAAAAGAACTATGAAAATTTGGACTTTTCAGATGCTACTGCAGATCAAAACACATACAATATCTGTTAAATCTGAGTGCATCTTTTATTGATCAATATAATATATCATATACTGTATTATTATATTATATTACATTATATGAAATTGTATTTTGATTAATAAAAGACGTACTAAATTTTAACAGATATTGATGTATGTGTTCTGACCCAAAGTAGCAACTGAAAAGTCACAATTTTCATTTTTGTTTTTCCTATGACTTCCTATGATTGTTAGCTCTAGTAGCCAAAATGCGGTATATTTTCTGATTGCGGTATTTCAGAAGAATATTTTTAGGCTATTAAAAGGTGCTGACAATAGTAGTATCAGAGAAAATGCAGGGAAAATGTGTGCTTCCTAGACAAATGCTTGTGACAACAAATATTATATATAGTAAATAGACTTCTTTGTAAAAATCACTAAAAAGATCATTCCTTATATCATAAAGTGCCTAAAAAAAGTATGTGCAAATAAAGTGTTTCACACTTCTGTGATGTTGGTAAAATGTTTCACACTTCTGTGATCTTGATATAAGAACATAGCTGTGCTTACTTACGTCACAATACTAGTGAGGAAGTAAGAAGGAAGCAACAGAATTAATTAAGTAAAAGCAAGGCTGTGCATACACTGCAGATCCCCTTTTCACAAAGCAGCTTCCGGGAATTGGGTGCTTGATGATTTTACTTACATTGGCTCTGCCCTACGTGTTTCATCACAACTAACATCAAAATGACGGGTCCAGATTACGTCAGTAGTGATGCAACACGTAGGGAGGAGCCGAAGTATGTGACGTCATCACATACACGATTCCTGGAAGTAGTTTGTGCCCATCCCAGGCTACTACTTTGTTTACATATGCACATATGAGGATGCTGTTTCTATAATTTAAGTTTTTTAATAAATATTTGTTTTTCATGGATTTGCACTATGTGGTCTCCCAGCTCTTTTCTTTCATTGGAGCGCATAGATCCCATTCTGCCTGTTTCTCTGATACAGGCGCATTTTAACTTCTTATAACTTGGAAGTCAATCCCATCTGGTAAGCATATTTTGGAGTGGATGGCGAAGGGGCACGGAAGTGGTGGTCCCATTCTACTTTTTAACTCAGGTTTATGTGAATGTGCCTTAACTCTCTCCAAAAGGGCTTAATTTTTACTTATACTTATGTGGCATTACAGTTTTAACTTTTACATTTGGACTCCACCAATTAGAGACTGTACGACTTTCTCGGGCTTCCCCGAATCATCTAGAACAGGGTTAGATCTCAGTGCTATAGTTAGTAACTTAAATGCATCAAAACTTCTAAAAGAGTTATATTGACACAAGCATGGCAGCATATTTATGAATAGTTACACCCCCTTACTAAACTAGACAGGGGGAGGAATAAACTACTTTACTTGATACAGGAAATATTTTTATTTCACATGCCTGTTTTTGCCCTTACTTGACCATTTCTTGCAGTCATTTCCAAGCAGTTTGCCGTGACTCTCATTCCTGAAATCTTCATCACATTTTAAATGCATTCCACATGGGGATGCTTCATTCTGGTGGCCTCAGGGGCTTATTGCCGGAGCAAATGGTCTGTGTTGAACACACTTTTCCCCTTTCTCCACCTCTTCTCCTTCCTATGAAGCCTCTTTCTGATCAGCGTGATCATGCTTTGATGACATCAATGCACCCCAACCTACAAGATGGGCCTTTTCCCAGCCACGTGACAGTAGTGTGCTGGCCAAGGCAGACTGTGGAGTGACGGGGGAAAACTTAGCAGCATGGCAGTCACCCTTCTGTGCACATGCCTCTTCCAGTTTCAGGAGGGCAAATTGCTCCCTTCCTCTCTACTCTGCACCTCTGCCCTTTGTGACTCTTCACTAGTAAGTGCTTCTTCACAATTCCATATCTTTGCCTTCATGTTCTTTAGGCTTTTTACTAAATACTTTTGCCATTTGCTATAGCTTTGCTCTACTTCCTTGCTTATTCTAAATGATTAATAAGGAACAGGCCCACCAGTTACACATAGGTAAGGGTTAGTATATATAAAGATTTTTATAAATAAGCATGTGAACGAACATGTTTTATTCAAAACTCTGGCCTATGTTAGTTCTCCTCTGCATCATCCTGTTTCAAGAAACATACACTTGATACAATCACATAATTAGTGAATAAGATCACGGTCAAGATCACCTCATCTTTATTCACATTCTCATCAGGATTTCAGTACGACATTTTATTCATGGTCTCAAAGACATGTACGTCCGGCCAGAAGACAATGCCGGACTTTTGAAAGACCAGCACTCCATGATAAATTCTTTGAGGTTACAAGGGAGTGAGAGTTTCATAATATGCAAGTAATGGACATGACCTGACATACCATGCAAGAGTCATTTTTAGCACTGTCATCTCAGGTGCCAACATCTGTTAATACCGGCCTCAGCCATCTGTCTCCAATCCTTTATCCTCTACTTTTGCAACTATGCAGAGGTCATAAAAAACACGATTCTTCTTCAATCAAAGGAATTCAAAGGAAGTTTCAGAGGAGCATATACAGTTAGGTTTTTTCATTAGTCCAATCTTGTAAATGCTGTTAAACAAGCAACAGAGTAGCCTCGTCCAGTTGCTGAAAAGAGTACGTGCCTTTTTCTAAAAATAATTAATTACCTTTTCCATTAATGTAGGAAATAAAATGTATTGGAAGAAATTCGAAAAAAATGTTGATTAAAAATCATTTTTCTGAATTATATCGCTTCACAGAAGTTTGTCCCTTTGACATGATTCTTCAAGTAGACTCAGTGGTTATTATTATCTCTGCATGCGGCCCATTTAATGAACAAATCAGTGACCTTTAAATATAGCCCAGATTGCAAGACTGTTTAAGATTTTAAAAAGATCTCTCAATCCTCAGGAAGTACAAGTAAGCCTGTATTAGCACTAACTTCAGTGGTCAAAGCCATTATTAAAGCCTTAGATGATTCGAAACAAGCAGTCAGTTTTTTGCCACAAATTCATTAAGACGCTCAGCTAGATCTATGCTGTTTTTTATTATGACCCAGAGGGCTTTATGACTGAGGCCACGGGCAGCGCATCTGCATTCCAAAAACAACTGGTATAAGATTCTGTAAGACTGAATAAACAGTTTCTGCAGCAAATTTAATGCAACAATATTAAAAGTCCTAGGTGGCAAATCAGGTTTAATACCTGAAGACCATAAGAATAGAAAAACTCATCCTTTATCAGACAGAAGACTAGGAAGTGAACATTTTAAAGATTCAAGATCTTATAGAATGGAACTCAGTTTTTCTTTTTGAAATTGACAAAAGCAAAGTTGACACCATCTTTTTCACCCCAAAAAATGTTTTGAAGATCTATTCATTCAGTCTGGGAATGTGGGTGCAAGACTTACATTTTTTCCCCCCAGATTTGGATGAAAAATCCAGATTTGGATGAAAAATATTAAAGATGCTTGGGTAGTACAAGCCATTCTCAAAGGTCACTATTGGCAATTCAAGACTACCCTGGCCTTGCCATCTTACATCTCAACCCGACTTCCAACAATCTCCTAAATTAAAAGGCTTCTCACGTACCCATGCCTCAGAATTTTATGGAAAATCTATTAAGTCGCAAAACACATTATGCCCATGAGAGGGCATTTACTCAGAAAGTATTTCTTCGGATTTTAAGGATCTGGGGAAAGCTGGATTTGATCCTGCTGCCCATACCACAGTGAGCTTTGGTGGATCAATGATTCATTTGTCTGCTTCCTACCTTGTCAATTCAATTTTACCTGTAGTTTCCCACTCTTGTCTGTGCTTGCTCGGTTTCATACATATGTTGCCATTCTTGTCTCAGGAAAGCAGGAAATTGTAAATGTATCCATCTGTAATTTTCTTTCTTGACACACATGCATAATAGCATATGTTTCCATCCCTTTAGCTTTTAAGTTATCTATTACATTCTAAAAGACTGCAAATAATGTCACACGGTTCAAGCTACACATAAGTATATTGGTAAGTTGCCATTTATATAAGTCAGCAAAGTAAAATTACCAGTAGTAAGTATACAATTTTTCATTATATCTCCCAACACATGCCAATTCACCAAATCCTGATAAAAAGAGAATAATATAAAAATAACTGTGGCAGTGTGAGTGATAAAGAAGTAGAATAAATGCATAGCCTCTGTGCAGTCTGCAGAATTTGCTTGACCCAGAGAGAACACATTCTTAGCACAGATGAAATGTATATCAATGTGCTATAGGGTCATTTCAGGTTATGCTTGCTGTTTCTCTGGGCATTGCTTCTCCTGATATTTCACACGTTCTCAAGTGAGGATTCAGGGCACTGCAGTCTAAAGCTAAAAGATGTATTTATTTCCTCGTGATCAGCAAGTGTGTACACAGACTGTAACACATCAACACGCTTTTACATATAGAAAGGCTTCTGTGCAAAAGAGAAAAAAACAAAATCCTCATTAATTGAAAGGTTTACACTATTCATGTACCAATATTCTTGCAAAGAAATTTTGTTTTAGACACAAATTGGCATTAACATGGAGGGGTGGAGGGTTGTTCCTTCACTTTGCTGCTCAAATGTTATCTGATGGATAATGTTCAAACAGTGGCGGCTGGTGCTCAAGATTTTTAGGGGGGGCGCAAACAAACTGAAAAAAAAACAGCAATTGCAGCCTCACTGTGCCCATCAAACGCAGCCACTGTGCCCATCAAACGCAGCCACTGTGCCATCAATTGCCGCCACTGCGCCTATCAAATGCAGCCACTGTGCCCATCAAATGCTACCACTGTGCCATCAAATGCTTCCACTGTGCCAATTGAATGTCGCCACTGTGACCCCTGCACGCTTGCCGTCTGCCCAGCACTTACCCTGTCTCGATGGGGCAGTGGTCAATGGGGGTGAGCGGTGTCCATGAAATGCAAAATCTGTGTTGTTAACAAAAGTCTTCTTTTGTCCCCTGAACAATCTACAAATGGACTTTATAATCATGCAGATGTGGAGTTGGGATAGCACCAAGGTTCCCACACAAATCCATCTGTTTTGTTCTGCTATAGACATTATAAGTTGATATTAAATAATGAAAATTAAAAAAAACAGACCCAGGGACTCAAGGACTGATTTAATCAAATCACAACAAAGCCCCCAAAAGATATAAGGCTGGGTAAGTCGACTAAATGAAAAAAAAGTGAATAAATTCCTCCCATCCACACAAGCGAGGTCAATAGAAGAATCCCTCTCAACGGGACAATTTTTTCTGACAGCGAGACTCTCTGCTGCCAGAAGTTTCCCAGCCTGATCAATCAACAGAAATCAATCTATTATATTGAATTCTGTCGAACAGGAAGGGCAAATGCACAGATCAAAATTCAACCAGTCTATGATGAATATCAATCCGGAAAGGAAAACTGTGGGACTTTAAAGCTGTCAAAGGAAAAAAATATAGTATATTTTAATTATAAAAAATATATTTTATTAAATTCAATAAAAACATTATCATAAAAAATCCCTTGTTGCATGTTAAGTGCACTTGTGTATATATATATATATATATATATATATATATATATATATATATAAAATAATCGCCAAAAAAGGAATTGTTACAATAAAACAAAATGGTTGAAGCATAGACAGACCTACCAGATATAAAAACTCTTGACAAAATGAGAGGCCTAGGCATTTCATTTCTGAATATTTCCAGCAGATAACTTCATGTGCGGGACATAGCAACCTGTACAGGGGGGGGGGGGATGGGAGCGAAATCTATTTTGTAGAGATGAGATGCAATCCTCCCTATGCAAGATACCCCTATGGCGTTGATACATTGGCAAAAATAATTTATTTGGCCTGGGACCAAAGTTGAGTTGCTTTTATTTTTTGAGAGAATAAAAGTCAATCAATGCAATCTCAAATTTACTCAAGAAAGCCAGCAAGAGAAAATAAATTTCTTGGATATTCAGATATTGGTTAATCCTGATGGATCCTTGGGTTCTACATTGTCTCGTAAACCCTCTGCAGGGAATTCACTCTTGCATGCTAACAGTTCACATCTGACTTCCTTGGTGGCAAGTGTGCAATATCTTAGGTTAAAAAGTAATTGCAGTGACAACAAGACCTTTGAAATATAAGCCAATGCACTTTAGCTACTCCTCATACAAAAAGGCTACAGCAAAAAGTGGCTCAAAAGGGCCTATGTTAAAGCAAAGAGTAAAGATAGAGCCTCATTAATCTATGGTCGAAAAGATTCTAAAGCCAATCCAGGAGTCAGAATGATTACCCGCTTCTCGGTTCAGCACAAACAGGTTTGTCAAATCATGCAAAAATATTGGTATCTGCTATTGGCCGATAGCACTATCTCCAAGTATTTAAAAACGCATCCTGAAATTACTTTCAGAAGATCCAGATCGCTCAAGGACAAATTTGTCCATAGTCATTATGAACCAAAGGTAGGAACTCAGGACAAATTAAAGGGAACCACTTCTTGCAATAAATGTAACTTTTGTAAATATATTCTTAAAGCAGTAGAAATCACTCTTTCTGATGGGTGTCTGTTTAGACCTCAATTTTCTAGTCAGTCGGAGTGGTATACATTATACTATGTAGTTGTGGGGCATGCTATGTGGGCAAAACGAAAATTCCTTTTTTGGCAATATTTAATATATATACAAAGTGTATCTTTATGCACCTTTATTTCTGATAAATTGTTAGTAATTATAGGTTTGTAGTAGGTTTGTAGTAATTAATCCCATTTTTTGTTGTTGTTTTATTTACTTTCTTTAGTTATCATTTCATACAACACTCTAGAAAGTCCCGAAGAAGCTCACTCAAAGCCAAATATGTAGAGCGGTAGTGTCTGTATACAGTATGTATATGAAACGTACTTAACATGCAACAAGGTATTTTATTATGTTTTTATTGACTTTAATAAAATATATTTTTTTTAATATATTTTTTTTATAATTAAAAAATACTATTTTTTTTTTCTTGGACACCTTTAAAGTCCCACAGTTTTCCTTTTTTTCATGCCTCCTCTTGACAAATCAAGTCCTAATTTTGAAGTCGTATATGCAAGTTATTGGCCATACAAAGGATATAGGAGCCTGGGTTTTTTTTTTGTTTTTTTTTTTAAAGATTGTTTTTACAGGAGCAGTGATTTTAGTTTAAAGTAAAAAAAATAAAAATGAAATAATTCCTTTAAATATAGTGTCTGGGGAGTCCCCTTAGTCAGCCTGTAAAGTGGCATACCTGTACCATGTATAGCAATGTTTCTCAACTTCAGTCCTCAAGTACCCCCAGAAGGTCATGTTTTCAAGCTCTTAATTATTTTGCACATATGATTTGATCAGTTTCACTGCTGTCTCATCTAATTGAGGAATGGAGTTGAGAAACATTGGTGTATAGAATCTGCCGCAGCAAATCTGACATTTATAAAGAAAAAAAAAGACATTTAAATTGCTGACAGAGCCCCTCCTGCCTTAAAGCACCCCCTCTAATGTTGAGGTCATGTGGCCTAGTATGGATCATGAGGGGGGGCTCACGCTTCCCCACTCCATTCCTGTCCTGTCAATCTGCATGCTCAGATAAGGGTCTGGTATGGAGTTTGGGAGGGGGGACTCCACACTGTTTTTTTTTTTGCCGTGGGATTCCCCTTAAAATCCATACCAGAGCCGAAGGGCCTGATATGAATTGTGTGGGGACCCACCACGCTGTTTTTTTCTTTTACTTTTTCTATTACCAGCAATGTTTTTTTTTTCATTCAGCTGTCAGTGGGGAGGCCTGTTGACAGCTGATGATTTATCTATTGTTAAGGATGCAGAAGGGGGCTCCTTAACAACCAGCTATTCCTTATGTCCTGATTGGGCAAACCTTTGCCCAATCGGGGCTTAGAATGCACTGTACAGCGCAGTGCATTGTGTGGCGCTCCGTGGGCAAACATCCCGTTGAGCGCCCCGCAAATTACGGTGTTTGTTTCAGGCAATGTTCGGGCCAAACCTTTGCTTGGCTCGGACTGTTCGCCCAACTCTAGTCTTTACTCTCTAAAGGCCCATTTTCATCAGTCAGGTTTACTGTGCATTTAATGCACAATTGTTAACCTATAGTAACATAAATTGTGTTAAGAGGCCACAATGGACCAAAAATCAGACCTGCTGCATTTTCTGCTATCACAGCACATTGCATTGCATGGTAGTGCATTACTACATGTTGCAGTGCTCGGCAGCCTAGGTGCATTGTAAAGATGTATTAGGATGCATTCCTGCGGCACAGTGGTGTGGAAATATTTGTTGTTAAAGAGGATCTTCAGCATTTTTGTAAAAAAATAAAAGTCAGCCACTACAAATACTGTATCTGATGACTTTTAATAAAAGGACACTTACCTGTCCAAGGATCCAGAGCCATCCTTACTTGGACCGTTTCTTTGCCAGTTTTTGTGTCCTCGGCACTGGCATGTTTTGTGTGTGAAGCTGTCTGTGACTCCTTGCGCCTTCACAGCTGGCTTCCCATTGTGCATGCACAAGCCACGCTTTGCTGTGTGAATGGCCCCACAGCCTCATGGGACCTTTGACATGTCCCAAGAGGTTGAGGGTGGGGGTTGAACTTTCAGTTGATTCGCCTAGGCGATTCGACTGGAAGTGGGAGCAAGCACCTACCAAAACTAAGTACCCACTCCCCCCAGCCCCAAAACAAAGTGGAGCTTACCGTTTAGGGTGAAATTCCACTTTAAGGTTATAGCACAATTTTTTTTTATGTCTTGATTAAGAGTATATTATTGGTGTCTTTTAACTGACCAGACACTGCTGTTATACTGGGGCAGGTTGGCTCCCCTGGGTGAGCCGTCATAGCTGTACGTCAGCTCTTGAAGACTCTGTAGGAGGTGCGCTTGCAAACCCACAGTGTGTCCCCAGAGCCGATGCGAGTGCACCCTTTGATCGCTCGTGCCAGAGTGAGAACCGGGATCTGTGTGTAAACACACAAATCCCAGTTGTGTCAGGGGAGAGGAGACCGTTTGTGTGTTCATACTAAGTATGAACACCGATCAGTCTCCTCCTCTAGCCATTCCCACTCCCCCCCACAGTTAGAACACACCCAGGGAACACAGTTAACCCTTTGATCACCCCCTAGTGTTAACCCCTTCCCTGCCAGTTTAACATTTATAAAGTAATCAGTGCATTTTTATAGCACTGATTGCTATATAAATGTCACTGGCCCCAAAAATGTGTCAAAATTGTCCGATTTGTCCGCTGCAATAAATCGCAGATTGCCGCCATAACTAGTAAAAAAACAAAAATAATAATAAAAATGCCATAAATCTATTTCCTATTTTTTAGACACTCTAACTTTTGCGCAAACCAATCAATATACATTTATTGCAATTTTTACTAAAAATATGTAGAATTCATATTGGCCTAAACTGAAGAAAAAATGTGTTTTCTTTTTTTTTTAAATTGGGATATTTATTATAGCAAAAAGTAAAAGATATTGGGGGTTATTTACGTAAGGAAAATTCACTTTGCACTGAAAGTCGCTCTAAATCTAAGGGGTAGATCTGAAATGAGTGGAAGCTCTGCTGATTTTATCATCCAATCATGTGCAAGCTAAAATGCTATTTTTATTCTCCTTGCATGACCCCCTCGGATCTATCATGAACTTTAGTTCCAAGTGCATTTTCAGTGCACTTTCAAGCACACTTGCAGTGCAAAGTAGATTTTCCTTTTGTAATTAACCCCCCTTGTGTTTTTTCAAAATTGTCGCTCTTCTTTTGTTTATAGCACAAAAAATAAAAACCACAGAGGTGATCAAATACCACCAAAAGAAAGCTCTATTTGTGGGGAAAAAAAAGGATATACCTTTTGTTTGGGTACAGCATTTCACAACCATGCAATTGTCAGTTAAAACATCACAGTGCCCTATCGCCAAAAATGGCCTGGTCTGTGGTTAAAGCTCAGTAATAAAACCCAGTTCCAGCTATAACTTTTCTATTAGTTGGAGAGAATGTTAGAATATCTGTCAGGTTATTATTGCTCACTGTGTTCCTGCTGGGGAGATTTAACCTCGAATACAGTGCTGGTGTGGCAAGGTGTCCCCAGTGCAGGAAGTGTGGAGATAGCTCTCTGATGGGGGCAGAGGCAGAAAAAGTGCATTATTAAGCAGAGCAAGAATTATTGCATTTTCTATCTTTTTTTTTGCTGTCCCAGTGACACCTGACATGACAGGTGAGTGTGACTGGCTCTCAATGGAGTAGTTCACACAGGTCGGTGGCGCCCGCGTTTCCAGATTGCAGAACGGTCCTGTGCGTCTTTCGGTCTAGTTCAGGTGCGAATTCAGGCAAAAATTCGGACCTGAATCGCACATGAACTGGTGAACAGGGACACACCGGCCCCCATGCTGGCCAGAGATATGTGAACCAGGCCTAAATTAAAGGTGTGTATGAGAGTGAAGAGTGTTACCCGCTAGCATATGCATGTTACATCTGCTCACTCAATGTCCCCACCACCTTAGTACATCTACCTCTAAATTTGCCTTCAGGATTTGAGCACAGGTCATTTTATTGCAGAATTTTCATCCCTACACATTTCCCTTAGTCTCCCTAACAGTAAAAGTGTTAGAGTGTGCCACTAGGGGCAGGGCTTAGTGCCATGAGATTGCATTGCAGTCCTGTCTCAGGTGGCATGGTTTGCAGAATCAATCATGAAAAAGAAGACTCCCTTTAAAGCCAACCAAAATAAGCAGCACATTTGTCTTAATAAGTGAAGTTTCTGGAAGGACCAAGCTCACAAAGAAATCATAATCAGTCTATTAGCATGAAGAGTTAATGGGTGAAAATAACAACCCTGTAAATCCCAAATGGATTTCAAAGCAAACAATAAACTCCATGATTTTCACATATGAATAATCTTGCTCTCTCTCTCTCTCTCTCTGTCATGTTCTCTGGTAAAAGAATAATGGCCAACTAGATGGAACAAAGTCTTGCAATATGACCATGGGATTACATCATTTCGAAGCAGCCATTTTCACCATTCAAGCGTTTCAATTCATCATTGTGGGAGGTTGGCTCAATGTCACAGATTTCTCTCTGTTTTAAGAAAGCAGAACTTTCCATTCTACAGGTTCTCATGCTGGCCATCCAAGAACACTTTCTCTACAGTCAAAGCATGTCCTCAGTGTTCACTTCATTCTTGTTTCTGAACAAATAGCAATGTCCTGTTCCTTGCAGTGATCTGGCTTGCAACGTCCAGGGTGACACAGTCTAAAAAGGGACGCTTTCTGTCTGGTTGCTAAGGTACCAAGTACAAACAATTTCATAGGCAGTATTAATTATTTATAGGCTCATTCAGTTCCAAAGTCTATTTTAAAACTGATTGAGGGTAATAAAGAACACACTAGGTCTTATGCAATATGGTAGGACAAAGATTAATGATGTCTAGTAATCCATAGCATCCAAAAAGACTTAATCTGTGATCAGTTTCGATCAATCAGAATAATAAATGATGATTGCAGCTTGGTGGATACTGATAACTCATTGCTATTTGATGAATACAAAAGCCAAAGCTTTGGCCCCTCAATAAAAGACAATACTTACCACTTAAGCAGGTAGCAAGACCAAATTCAGCTGTCTTCAAACAGTACAGGCTCCAGCAAAGTCTTCATATTCAACACTTCAAGGACTATCTGATGTCGGCGTCCCTCATTATACAGTGTGGTTCCCCCAACATTCCCTACAGAACTAAGTTGTGATATGGAGACCAGCGGAAGAAACCATTGAGAGCAACACAGCAGAAGAATGTAGAGCACTCTAGTACTCTGATGCCTCCCCACACAGACAGGAAAATAGAATTATTAATCATTTCTATTTACTGACTTCAATAGCCCCATGTCTTTTGAAAATACCCTGGCTTTTATTAGGAATTCAGCTTTAAAGTTGTCATGCTGATGCATTGTCTTTCAGTACTTATTCAAAATATTGGGTGGCTACTTTCTGTTATTTAATTTACTTGTTTGTAGGATACCTACTCATTAAAAATATATATATATATATTTTACTACTAATACCAAAGTTGAGCTTAGCCTGCATCATCAATTCTATATCTATAACTATATTTTCACAGTTACAAAAAAAACATTTTTTTTGGAACAACAAAAACTACTAAAAACATTTAAAAACCCCTGACCGAGGTAGACTTACTATATTCCATATACATCTGTAATTAGAAAACTTTTAACTCTGTCTTGGGTAGATCACAGCTCCGCAGTCCCTTAAGGGTTTATTTACTAAAGCTAGGGAGGGCAAAATTAGTCACAATTCTGCAAAGAAACCAATTAAACAATTATAATCAATTTTCCATAAATATAACAGTATTTTGTAATCTACTTTAAACAAATGTCAAATTTCTAAAATACTGTATTCAAATTCAGCAATAAGTTCCATTATCAGTGAAGTTCTCTATACAGAACTACAATTGGGATCCTTCCCCATTCATTGTATAGAGGTTTCTGAAGTATTGTTGCTTTGGGAGCTAAATTTACTACTGGATTCAGTTGTAATGCCAGCAGAAGAAAACTCTAAAGCCCCGTACACACGAGAGGGATTAAGTCTGACAGACCTCCAAAGGAGTTCCGACGGAGTTCCGACGGAGTTCTGGCGGACTTTTCGACCGAACGGACTTGACCACACACCATCACACCAAACTCCGACGGAGTCGAACGTGATGACGTACGACTGGATTCGACGTAGGAAGTTCATAGACAGTAGCCAATAGCTGCCCTAGCGTCGGTTTTAGTCCGTCGGAGTAGCACACACACGAGCGAATTTTTCGAAGGGGACCGGGTCCGGCGGAGTTCCGTCGGGAAAATTTGAAGCATGCTTCATTTCTAAAGTCCGTCAGACTTTTGCGAAGCTAAAGTCCGTTGCAGCCCACACACGATCGGATAGTCTGACGGACTCGGTCTGACGGACTTTGGATGTTGAAAAGTCCGCTCGTGTGTACGGGGCTTATGTCCTTTAAGTACCTGTCCCTGGCACTCTGATGCCCACCACCAGAATAAATTATTCTTAATTATTAATCGTGTGTGTGCTGATTTCAATAGCCCTTTATCTTTAGAAAATATCTTGTTTTTTAAGTAATATTTTGCAGGTCAAACACTGTCAATGTTTTAAATTATTCAAATTTGGCAATAAGTTCCATTATCAGTCAAATTCTGTATACAAGAATTACAATTGGGATCCTTCCTCATTCATTGTAGAAAATCTTTTTAACATATTTATTTTTCTTGGGTGCCAAACACACCACCTGTTTTCCAGAAGTACTTTTCAGAAGTACTTACCAGTTTGTATATCTGAAGTCATGACTTCATTCTTATCTTCTTCTTATTATTCTAATCTGTATGTTTGTTTCGGGACAAAGTGTTAAAAATAAAAATTGTCTTTATGTTGAAATAAACTCAGAAATGGCAGTCCCAATATTCAGGTCCATAGATAGACATCATGCTGCTTCAGGCCTGCTTGAATCATGCTGCCTTTTTCGACAAGCACCATCCCTTGTGCCATGTGATTATCTTAGTAAACACCACTGATAGAATGTATTAATGGTGTCCGAGTGCAGAGCTAGTTTTTAACTGTACAGATTATTAAGCAAGAGAAATAAGATATGGTTTCTTGACCAATAAAGAGTCTTATGAAGCAACACACACTTAACATCTCCTACAACCTCCATGTTGTTGTGGTCTCCTATGGCCCAAGTGTTCTTAGCACTGTTCCAAGAGTTCATTATGTTAAATACAGCTACAGTGCGGGTTATGAACTAAAACTGGAGATTGCAAAATCTGGCGCAGTGAAGCAATCAACTTCCAGGGTTTATTGACAAAGCTTAACTGAACAAGATGAGGTTAGAAAGTGATTGGCTACCATGCACAGTTGCACCAAATTCTGAGTACACTAGTTTTAGTAAATCATCCCCAATACGCGACTCTGGAAGATGATGATGATGGGTGTTGTTTTCCTGCCTTTGAAACGCAACTCAAATGCAAGTAAGCAAAATTCCATTGACTTGCCATTTCAGAGGCTGCATTTGACCTGCTTTGCCCTCCATTTCCTTGGATAAAGCATGTCCTATCATAGGTATGTTTTTAGCAGACAGGATCAGATCGGATGTCGGTGGGTGTCAAGACACATGTTCATTGGCATCTACCACACTGTATAGAGCAATAAATGGTCCAATCGGGTGCACCTGAAAAACTGACAGGCAGACCTGATCACAAAAACAGGCTTACCCATTGGCATATTTCCCCATGCCTCCTGTTCCTGTGACAACCCAAGGGTCGCCATACAAATATAGAGGATGGATGTCCCCAGCAGGAACACAGAATGCAGGAAAAACCTGACAGGGGTACTCTTTTCAAACCAAAAGAAAAGTTTTCGCTATACATACACTTTAACAACTCAACATCATCTGCTGCCTAAGAGTATTGTTTGCTGACACCAGAGCATTGATAAAGCTGCTACTTCCTTCCTGATGACTTCTAGCTTACTATATATCTATACATTGAAATCTCCAGAAACACTTCATTTTCCAATCATCATCTCTCAAGTGCTTCCATGTACTTGTACGCTGACAAAACAAGTTAATGAAGTACATAGCGGATGTGCAATATCTGATTGCCTCGCATGAATTTCTACCTGAACATACACAGCTTCGCTCCATGTCACATTTAATAAGCAGCAGATTAAGTGAAGCAGTGAATTTCAGAAACTAATTTATAATAAATCTTATAGGGAAATTAGGTCATAAAATAATTGTAATGGAATTGGAGCGGCCTCACATTGTCAGTGTTATTAGAGTCATGGTCCTGGATTTTCACATTCTAATCATACTAAATGCCAGGAACAAAATTCAACAAGGACACTGATAGAAATGGCTACCAGCTGGGGAAAAAGCAGAAAAACTATTAACTCTATTATTTCCAAGGGCCATTTGTGTTTTAAGCAAGAAGCACCATGGCCTAAGAAAACCTTTTGCCATGGTCCCACATCTGCGTTGATGCCTGAGATCAGAGCAAGATAGGACAATTTTGTTCACCAGGCATTGTCAAGGAGCCAGTCAGTTGGCTTCTGTGATGGTGTGGACTGAGTTTGGTTTACTACATCCATGTAACCACTTTTTTCTTCCTGTGAAGAAAGTATAGGAATGGAAGGTTTAGCTGTTAAAGCAGGTTTGCTCAACATTTTTAACCTAGAGCAGTATATTAGTTCACAAGTATCTCTAAGCCCTTGTACACACGGTCGGACAAAGTTGTCGGAATATCCGATCGTTCTTAATGTGATGACCTTATTTCGTTATGACGGGACTATGTTCAGGCTAGTAGCCAATAGCTTTGGTCTCGCAATTTTATCTGAGCATGCGTGGCACTTTGTCTGATCGGAATTCTTTAAAAATTATTGGACAAAGTCCGATCGGATCATGTCGTCGGAAAATTTTATAGCCCAGCTCTAAAACTTTGCTGGTCGGATATTCTGACGGAAGCAGTCCGATGGAGACCACACACAGTCCAATTATCCGACAACACGGTCCGATCGGACATTTTCCGTCGGAATGTCCGACCGTGTGTACAAGGGCTAACAGGTCCTTTTCAGAATTCCCTTCACTTTGCACGAGTGCTTTAAAACATTGTCAGTCTCTTGGTATATATGACAGATATTTTATCTAAGAGAAATTCTCAAAACATGGCCTGTTGGGGGTACTTGTGGAGTGAGGTTGAGAATTACTACTTTGATTAAATCATTTTCAGGGAACACCTACTAAAACCAATTCATCGGGAGTCAGTGGGAAAATGCCTCTTACATTGATGGTCAGTGGAGAGAATGCCCCCTTACAGTGGTAGTTATATTGCACCCCTTACAGGCACTTCAATAATTCATTGGTGTCAAGCAGCTGGCTCTGCCAAATGGTGTTGACCCTGGAACTATGCAGGCACCTTAAAGTGGGAGGTCACAGCTCAAGGAACACCTAGCAATTTCTGATGGAGCCCTAGTTGAAAATGGCTGTGTTAAAGGTGTTATTGAACCCTTGGGTTTCCTGTTAAACTGGCCTATCTAGGGCCAATTATGCTACTGTTGTGGTTATCATTTAAAGAGTAAGGACAGTGGCTAGCAGCACCAGGACCATCAGTTCGAATCACAACCATGTCACTACCTGCCCAGAGTTGGCATGTTCTCCTTGTGCCTGCATGTGTTTTTCCTCAGGGCACTATGGTTTGGTCCTAGAATGTGTATGTATGAATGTGAGTTAGGAACATTAGAGTGTAAGCTTCCTGAAGGCAGGGACTGATGTGAAGGTATAATAAATATATATGCATATATTAACTGTACTACATGAGTCCCTGTAATAAAATAAATAAATAATAGCAGGTTGTTTTTTGAAGATGGACACCAGTTTTAAATGCCTGGTAGAGAGAGAAATGACTGTGTATTAAGTGTCAAACAGGCTAATATTTATTTTGCATTTTATGCTCCATAGACACTTTCTAAGGTGTTTTGATGCTAAAACATTGTTTGATGCTGGAAACACAATAAACCTGGGTTTGGACAGTTTTAGTTGTGTGGACACTCCCTGGCTATACAGAATCTCCCCATACTGTATGTGGCTGTGTACCTAGCTAGGCTGCTGTAATTGCATCCTTTCAGGGCAAACCAGAGAAATGTTTTCACTTAGCCAATTTTTGTTTTCTTTTCTAAATGTAGGAAACAAAAAAAAGCACAAAAAAAGCCCTTTTTGTGCTAAAAAAATGCCAAATTGTATTTGATATCACAAAGAAGATTGGAAGATATCAAGCCAGGAAAAACTGCTCTAAGCATTGGGCTGTAACTGAATCATAGACTTAAGGGGTATCCATGTTTTTCAAGGGTAACTAGGGTAAGCAGGTGTATGATCTAGACTAGGTTTATCAACCTAGTCTAGATTATACTAGTTTTTTTTATTCATTTATTAATAATAGAAAACACTCTCAGAACCGAATGATTCCAGTTACAAAGATGAAAAACAATTGGTGTTATGTTTAAAATAGTCCAACTGACCAATTCTCTAAATTTCACCTGATTCTCACATGCAAAATGCATATTCCAAGAGAAAAGACAGTTGAATTTGTAGCGTGCTAACTGTAATCAGTAATGCATTTCTGTTTATATTTTATGTTCTACAGCTGTCTTAATTCTTAATGCATACAATCTGTACTGCATCTTTTCTCTTGAATAAAGAATTTATTGAATAAAGAATTTATATATAGAAAATAATCCAACTTTAATAATCTGTCCAAAACGCATATTTCAGTGGGCACCAGAAGGTTACTTCTGGCATCAGTTTTTTTATGCAAGTTAGAAACTTCAACACAATTTCCCGTCCATAGTTTGTATACCCGCCCCTCCTCATTTTTTTTTTAAGAGCCACTATCTTATAAGTGCCCCCCCCCCCCCCCCCAGCTACTTCATTGTACTGCATCCTGCCATTGAGGATACAGTGCCTTGAAACATACCCCTTGAAATTTTCCAAATTTTGTCATCTTACAACCAAAAACATAAATGTATTTTATTGGGATTTTAAGTGATAGACCAACACAAAGTGGCACGTAATTGTGAAGTGGAAGGGAAATTATAAATGTTTTTGGTGTGCATTTGTATTTAGCCCCCTTTACTCTGATACCCCTAACTAAAATCTAGTGGATTAAATTGCCTTCAGAAGTCACTTATTTATTAATTAGTCCACATGTGTGTAATTTAATCTCAGTATAAATACAATTGTTCTGTGCAGCCCTCAGAAGTTTGTAGGTTAAATAAAAAATCCCAAGCTTTGAACATCTCACGGAGCACTGTTCAATCCATCATCCGAAAATGGAAAGATTATGGCCCAACTGAAAACCTACCAAGGCCATCCACCTAACTGATAGGCCAGGCAAGGAGAGCATTAATCAGAGAAGATGCCAAGAGGCCCATGGTAACTCTGGAGGAGCTGCAGAGATCCTCAGGTCAGGTGGGAGAATCTGTCCACAGGACAACTATTAGTCGTGCACTCAACAAATCTGGCCTTTATGGAAATGTGGCAAGAAGAAAGTGAGAAGCCATATGGGGGTTACAGCAAACATGTAGAAAAGGTGCTCTGGTCAGATGAGACCAAAACTGAACTTTTTGGCCTAAAATCAAAATGCTATGTGTGGCAGAAAACTAACACTGCACATCACCCTGAACACACCATCTTTTCTTCAACGGGGACAGGGAAGCTGGTCAGAGGTGATGGGAAGATGGATGGAGCCAAATACAGGGCAATCTTAGAAGAAAACCTGTTAGAGTCTGCAAAAGACTTGAGACTGGGGTGGAGGTTCACCTTCCAGCAGGATAATAATCTTGAACTTACAGCTATAGCTACAATGGAATGGTTTAGATACATTGTAACATTGTATACATTGTACACATTGTAATGTGCTGCGTAAACTGTTGCTATATAAATCGCGTATAATAATAATAATAATAATAGATTAAAGCATATTCATGTGTTAAAATGGCCCAGTCAAAGTCCAGACCTAAATCCAATTGAGGGGCAAGACTCGAAAATTGCTGTTCACAGATGCTATTCATCCAAGCTGACAGAACTTGAGCTATTTTGCAAAGAAGAATGGGCAAAAATGGCACTCTCTGGATGTGCAAAGCTGGTAGAGACATAGCCAAAATGACTTGCAGCTGTAATTGCAGTGAAAGGTGGTTCTACAAAGTATTGACTTAGGTGGGCTGAATGCAAATTTACGCCACACTTTTCACATATTTATTTGTAAAAATGTTTTAAAACAATTTATGAGTTTCCTTCCAATTCACAAAAGAGCCCAATAAAATACATGTACATTTTTGGTTGTAACATGACACAATTTGGAAAATTTCAAGGGTTATGAATACTTTTTCAAGACACTGTATGTTATTACTGGGAACACAAGAGGTACGCCATATGGTCAAAAGCATATGGACACCCCTCCAAATTCAGAGTTTATGTGTTTTCCAGTTAAGGGCACTGTTCTGGTATTCAGTATGTAGGCATTTTAGACAATTGTGCACTTCTAGCCCTGTGCTAACAATTTGGGAAATGCCATTTTCTCTTCCAGCATGACTGTGCCCCTGAACGCAAAGCTAGCTTTATAAAAAATACTGTATGATTAGATGAGTTTGATGGGATGAAACTCTAGTGGCCTCCACAAGGCTCTTAACTCAGCCCTACTGACCACAACTGGAATGAGCTGGAACACTGATTGCAAGCTAGGTCTTCTCATCCAACATCTGACAAATTGTGCATGGACACAAATTCCCACAAACACACTCTAATGTGTGAAAGCCTTCCCAGACTCCAACTCCACAATAATGCCCATGGTTTTGGAATGATATGTCCAACAAGCTCATAATGGCTATGCGTCATAGTGTAATAGAATATAACTTAAATCAACTCCGGGGACCTCAAAAACCCCCCTGTGCAGTTGAACCAACATCCTTTAAAGATTTAAATTAGTTTAAATGACTAAGCATTTTAAAACGATCTCGATTTTGAAATACATTAACATATTTTAAAAAATCCACCTTTAATACTAAATATTTGATCCAGTATGCAATCACAGAAAAAAATCCATATTAATAACCATTATAAAGAGATGTATAATCATCTAAGAACTCATTAGATAGATTTCATATATATATATATATATATATATATATATATATATATATATATATATATATATATATATATATATATATATATATATATATATGACCCAGACTAATTAACCCCATGGTTGTGTTTATATTACACAGTGTTCAGGATCAAGTGGTCTTGGCTTTAATGAAATTGCTGTAGCTAAGCCTTCTGTAAGTGGCACTTGTAGAATCCTGCCGCTTCCTTTATTTGCATTAAAACACAAAGAATCGATACGTGTTTACTTTTCCCTACATATTAGACAATGCTTGAGGATATAAGCCTCCATTTCACCATATTTTTTTGTTTATTAACTGCTTTAGCCTTTTTCCTGCTTGAAATACAAGTGGCTCTTATATTTTTAAAGTTGAGGCATTAGAGACAAGAGAAGCCAAATCTCTCTATGAGGGCAAACAAAATCAGAAAAGTAATTGACCCAGGTCAATTCTTTTTCATTTTTCTATTTGTAATATACTCTATGTGCTGTGTGTTTTAATTTGTAATGTAATTACTTTTTTTTTTCTCTTTACGACATTAACCACTTTTCTGTGTCCTTTAGATTCCTCCTACATTTTTTAAATTGTGATCATTACAGTGGACAACTGGTGGACAGAACTGCCCACTTTGGACAAATCAAACTGGCTGCTGGAATTATATTAATTATTTCATCTTGATGCCATTTCTTTTCAGTCAGAATAATGCTCCTGAAGCAAGAAAATGTAAGTATTCTGCTATGGTAGCTAGTTAGGGATTTGTTTAGGATAGCCTTTCTCAAACAGGGTTCCTTGGAACCCCAATGCTCCTCCAGAGGTTGCCAGGGGTTCCTTGAGCAATGGCTAATTCTGCCTCTCAGATAAGTGTAATGCCGCGTACACACAATCGGAATTCTCGTCGGAAAAAGCTCTGATGGTTTTCCCAATGTAATTCGGCTCAAGCTGTCTTGCCTACACATGGTCACATCAAATTCCGATCATTTATAACGTGGTGACGTACAACGCGTACGACGGGACTAGAAAAAGGAAGTTCAATGGCCAGTAGCCAATAGCTTCTGTCTCGTAGTTGAATCTGAGCATGCGTGATTTTTACAGTGTCGGAATTGCATACACACGATCGGAATTACCGATAGAAAGTTTTTCCGTCAGGAAAATTGAGAACATGCTATCAATTTTTGGCTGGCGGAAATTCGGACAGCTAAATTCCGATGGAGCATACACGCGGTCGCATTTTCCATTGAAAAGCTCTCATAGGTTTTTTTGTGGCCGGAATTCCGATTGTGTGTATGCGGCATTAGGGGAATTCATCCCTTGACCCACAATGTACTAAGGTCTTTCTATCACTGGCCAGCAATACAAAGGGTCCATCTTTGACTGACTACCAATGTTAGGAAGTACTACAATTTTCACTGTCTATGTTTCTTTTCTGCCCATTACTTCAATATATATATATGTATAGCAAAAATAATATTATATAAAAGAGTACTGGGTGTCAAACATTCCAAGTACAACACATTCCTTATTCTTTATTTATCTATCTATAATTTACTATTTACACTAATGTCTCGTGAGCTGTAGATAGTTATTTAAATGGCTCTTCCCTGTTAAAAAGTTTAAGAAAGGCTGGTTTAGGGGTTAGGCTAACTTATTGTTTATGTACAGGTTTTTAGAAGTTTAGTCTAGAGCAGTGGTCTTCAAACTGTGGTCCGCAGACTAGATGTGGTCCTTTGTCTGTCTTTATCTGGCCCTTAGGGCACTCACTATTTCTCCCATTGACACCAACAATGGGCACTGTTCCTTCCACAGACACAAAAGATGGAGCACTATTCCTCCCACAGACACCAAGGATGGGCATGTTTCTTACCACTAATACTAATTATAGGACACAATTCTTCCCACTGATACTGATGATAGGACACTGTTCTTCCACTAATACCAATGATGGACAACTATTCCTCCCACTAATACTGATGATGGATCACAATTCCTCCACTAATACTGATTATGGAGCACTATTACTCCATTAATACCAATGATGGGGCACCATTCCTTCACTAATACCGATGATGGATCCCTGGTCATCCCACTAATACTAATGATGGAGCACTATTCCTCCTCTAATACCGATGATGGGGCACTATTCATTCAACTAACACTGATGATGGAGAACTATCCCTCCAACTAATACCGATGATGGGGCACTATTCCTCCCACTAACACTGATGATGGAGCACTATTCCTCCAACTAATACCAATGATAGGGCACCATTCCACCCACTAATAAGGATAATGGAGCACTATTCCTCCAACTAATACCGATGATGGGGCACCATTCCTCCCACTAATAAGGATGATTTAGCACTATTCCTCCTCTAATAGCAATGATTGAGCACTATTCCTCCTATTAAAACCAATGATGGAGCACTATTCCTCCTACTAATACCAATGATGGAGCACTATTCCTCCCACTAATACTGATGATGGAGCACTATTCCTCCCACTGATACCAGCAATGGGGCACTAATACTCTGACTAATATAAATGATGGGGCGCTATACCTCCCACTGACACCAATTATGTGAAATTATTCTTCCCACCACTACCCATGATGAGGCACAATATCTCCTCCTACCACCCACGTGCATTATGCAATTTTTGTTCACCCCTGCTTACCACCATGTCATTTTCTACTCCCACTGGCCACAATCTAACCCTCCAAAAGACTAAAGGATCGTAAACTGGCCCTTTGCTTAGAATGTTTGGAGACCCCTGGTCTAGAGAAAAAGATCCACACAATGGTTGTATTATACCACTTCCTTAAATGTTAACCAACACACTAAAAATAATGCACTTCTTAAGTTATTAAAGCCGGACGTTAAAGTGGAACTATGGCCTCCCATTAAGTTATGAGCTTAACTGCATGTGCATCCTAACGTACTGTCTTTTCTTTGCATTAACACCCGTTGATCCTTCCAGTGAGGTTCAACCTCCTGCAGCCTCCTTCCTTTGATATGGTGACAGCACTGCAACAGAATTTAAAACAGTGTTGTCACCTCCAAGTATGCTGTGCCTCCTGGCATTAGTGGTATACGAAAATGTTGCAAGGGGATAAGCTATCATCATTGTCATTGCTAATGCGTAAGCCCGTAGCATGTCAAATCAGCAACTGGCCAATCCTCATGCTGCCCATTGCTTTCTGAATTGGCAGAACTGCTTTTACTTCTTCACTCCTGTGAGATGCAGTGTCTGGGAAGGTGATGTTTATGATTGTCAGATGAAGGAGGATTTGGCTCACACCGGGGAAGTAAAGGAAGTTGTTTTTATTACATTATGAAGCTTGTTCATCACATACAGTAGAAGGAAGGCAATGTGCTTGCAAACTGAGTTTTTGCTCCCTCTAGTGGCTAATCTACAGATCGCTATGTTTTTAATATATTTTTACATAATAACAAAAATATGGAAGAGCACACATATAAATTAGTGATAAATTGATTCACTATAATAAGTAAAATACAATAAGTAAGTGCTCCTTGAAAATACACTGCATAATAGAGTTGGGACAGTTTTATTTTTGTTATTAAGTATATACAGGCACCTCAAGGTGTTAGCATTTTATCTATATTGATGTGTAAGGTTCTTTATAAAACCAACCAATCCTCTGTAAACTGCATACACACAGGGACAAGCTGTAAGAGTGACAGCTAACAGATTCCAACAACATGACAACAATGTCATCTTTTCAGGCCAAGTGATACAGAGCTGTACAGATTTAAAAATGGTAATCTGAGTTACAGGTTAAAAATGGAGGTGCCAGAGTTTTAAAATTGAAGTTTAGGTATTTTTGTTCTGGCTACAGCTGCAGTCATATAACATATGTGTAATGAAGTGTACCCCGCATCCTGCTGATTGTAGGAACCTTCTCTCCAGGTTCTCTTAGCACCACTGAACTTGTTGCACTGTATGGGTAATTTCTTTTTGTCTATCATTGCAGCATATTGAAGAAGTCCTGATGAACACCCACCCTTTCCTGTCATCTCCTTCATTCATAAAAGTCCTTGTTTTCTCTGAATAAAACACATTATGTGAATGGGTAGAGAGGATTCTGTTCATCTGTCCTAATCCATTCACAGAAATTGTATTATGTAAAAAAAAGAAAATGCAAGGACTTTTATGAATGGGGGGGGGGGGGGGGTGGGGGCAGAAAGGGGCATGCAGCCATCATGACTTTGTCAAAGTGCTGCAATGCTAGACCCAAACAATTAATCCATGAGTTCTGTGAAGAGGACCTGTCATCACTGGATAGAATAGTTCTACTCTAAAGCGCAATCAGCAGGACGTGGGATATATGGCATACACAACATCACAGGTAAGGTACTGTATGTACCAACTTACTTGTGTAAAGTAAAGTAAACTTCAGCTTTAAAGTAGTTCTCCACTCTGGAAAAAAGATAAATAAAAAAAGTCAGCAACTATAAATCCTGTCGCTGCTGACTTTTAATAACAGGACATTTATCTAACCAGAGATCCAGCGCTGCCCTCATCCATGCTAGTTCTTCACTAGCCTTCGGGTTCCTGGTGCCACCAACTTAACTGTGGGCAGCCATCTGTGCTGCTTGAGGCTTCACAGACGGTTGCCCACTGCACATGCGTGAGCCATGCTGCGCTTTGTTATTGGGGCCGCAGTCGTCTGGGACCTGTGATATGTCCCAGGAGACTGCAGGGAGGGAGAGGCAGAGGAGAACTTGTCACCTGTCAAAACTAGATACCCCCCCAATAAAAAGTCCCAAATGTGGCAGAGAAGGGGTAAGGAGGACTTAAAGTGGAACTTCCCCTTTTAAGTGAAGCTCCATTTTAAACTTCAAAACAAAGACAAAGGATCTTTAAATTGGATGTATATACAATTCTTTTTTTTATATAAATTAGGGAAGGATTAAAACCACTGACAATTCATGTATTGTTGTTCTGATGTGTCCCATTGGGGAGATTTACATTCACTTCATATTTCAGAGAAGCAACAGGAATATAAAGGAACTGGAACTCTTCATCTCCTATTCCAAAGATGGCTGTAAAATTTGGGATTTTCCTTCCCTTTTTGTCTCTGGAAAAAGGTCACCAGGAAAAAAAGAGGATGTGAATTTCCTATGTCTCTGGCAAATGTATGTGCCAAAATGTTAAGGTTAAAGTGGAGCTCCACCCAAAAGGGGAAGATCTGCTTCTCTGCTTGTTCGCACCCCCCCCCCCCCCCCCCATTGCCATGTTTGACACTTTTTGGGAAAGGGTAGAGAAGGGTACCAGGTATTGACAGGTTACCACTTCCACTTCCTGGTAAGATCATCATTGGTGATCTATGTCATGACCGGCCCCTCCTCTTTCCCCACGCTGCCTTATGGGACCTGTGTGTCCCAGAAGATGGCTGGACCATTTAGAAAGTGCAGCATGACACGCACATGTGCAGTAGGAAACTGGCCGTGAAGCCTGAAGGTTTTGCTGTCAGTTTCCCTTATTTGCAATGCCAATGCCTGCACCCGAAGCTGATGGATGAATCGGATTGAGGTGCCGACATCACGGGAGTCTCAGTTGGGTGCATCCAACAGGTGAATGAGCTTTCTAATGGCAAATTTTCTGATGGAAGTTTAGCAGAGAAAAAGAGGGGGAGTGTTCAGTGGTTCAAGCAGTAGTCACATTACAAGTCAAATATGTTTTTTATGCCACTCTGTCAATTATTTTTGCATTGTCCGAAGTTCTCTGGTTATATTAAAACCTTTGCTACAACAGAAGCTGATCTCAGCTCTGCCACCTGCTGTCCTCTGATAACGATGCACATACAAATTACAATTTTTGTCAAATTTCACCTGGGGCAATCAATCTTGCTAGATCACATGATGTACCCTTGCGTTTTGTTGCCATATCAAATGCCACTCTGGGGCTTTAACTTACTTTGCAATGTATGTTATAAGCTGGGTTTGTAATTGAGATAGTTGGCTGTTTAAGGATTATTATCAATTTCATAAGCAGCCATAATCTCATTTATTTGCAATATATCACAGCGGATAGAAAATATAAACTACGAGTCACTTACGTTCACGGCGGCACTGCGGTTTCTTTATCCCCGGCGAATGATGAAAGCATGATAGTGAATACATGAATTATTAGCAGTGGGGGTTCCAGATGCGTTCCTGAAAAAATGTCCTTCTCAGCACATTCCTTCTTCAAAGGTTGCTTATTAATTCCCCCACCAGATGGCACTAAGTACATCTACAAGTTCAGGAACTCAGGAGAACAATGGTCTTCTTTATTCTGAAAAGTAAAGAAAATGGCTGTGTTTGACAGTGGAACAGATGTACATACCAGCTCTTTAACCCTTTAAATACCTAGAAACGCCCGCGGCACAATGATAATGAGCGGTTGTACCTGCCTGGTTATTTATAACTGATGATTATTAGCAACACTCCAGTAGAATGCTGAAATGGGGAATTTTGACAAGTGTACATTACTTATGTTTCAGTTCACAGTGTGGCCCCTTTGGGAGACTTCTCAGAACCTTTAATTACACATGGCCTTTGCATTACAGATCACTAGCCGATACCCAGATGTTCTTCCTCCCCTAGATAATTCCATCAGAGCTGTTACAAGCACAGGACAGGCTGCTGGATGTGGACAAGTTTTTAAAGTGGAACTAATCCTCAAAAAAAACATTTTCATATGAAGAAGCTGAAAGCTGCAGCTTTAGTTTCCTTAAAGGGGTGTTCCACTTTTAGCTGTAAACCCCTTTCAAGGAGGTAGTAATGGCTGGCAGAGGAGAGTTATTTCTTTGAAGGTTCAAGCCTACTCCTGGATATGAGAAAACTTTCTCCACACAATGCAACCCTCTTCAGAAAAGCAATTAATTTTGTGTCGCTTCAGAGAATGATTAAAGCCTAAGTTTAGTTCATTTTTGTAAATCACATACAAGGGGTAGTACTTACATTCTATGAGAAGAGTCTCTTGTGCTGCTGTCTTAGGTAAAATCTTTAGTCCTCTTACACCTCCCCCCATAGCCCAGCACTGGTAACCTTCAAGAGATGCAGAGGTTATAGTAAGCGATGGACTTGTCATAGGCAATTGTCAAAAGTGCCAACTATGCCTACCCTTTCTGCCTCCTCCTCCATTCATAAAAGCTGTACTATCACTCTAAAAAAGGAGGAGTGCGACTTTTCATTCATCTGTCCAAATTCCATTCATAAAACACTTGTCACTGATGTACAGCTTCTATGAATGGAAGAGGGGGTGTAAAGATCAGGCAAGGCCATGACAGGTCCAGCAGGTGCATTAACCCCCTTGGCACCAGAAGATTACTGTAAAACAAAGAAAAGAGGGCACACCAATCTTGCACATTACCCAAGAGAGGTAGCTCTGAGGAATAGGGGAATTTACTTCGAAATGTGTCAGCCATCTCAAAAGTCCTACGACTTGCTGGGAACTGTTTTGGTGACTTGGTCACTTTGTGTCTACTATGGACCTTGATATGTTTTTATCATATATGTGCTTGTGAGTATACTTCCTTTTATACATTATTAAAGATATCACCTGGGTAATGCGCAAGGTTGGTGTGTCCTCTTTTCTTTGTTTTACAGTGTTTCCATTGGGTCTCTTCCCCAACCCTCAGAAGACAGCAATATCTGTGCTTCTTTCCTGAACCACCAAAGTTCTGTGATGCATCCAAGACCTTTACACTACCCTTAAAAGTAGGAGAATACTGCAGATTACTGCTGGAGGGATATATGGGGGAAGAATGAAGATTTCAACCAAAACAGCAGCCACCGGCACTAGGGAGACGTCTCATTCTGTTTAGACGTTCCGTAGCACGTAGAAAAGCACATAGAAAAGCTTTACTTTTTGAGTTCAGGTCTACTTTAATTTCTTTTCTTTCCTGCCATCCACAGTTACTGATTGTTAAGGCACAATCAATTTTTTGTGGGCAGCAAGGGGCAGAGAAGTTCCAAATCGGAAAGCCATTTAGTCAGAAAACTTTTGCATAACAGTCTGATAAACATTTAGGATCCTAATAGGTTTACTTAAAGCACCACTTGGTAGAACATGCATCTTTACTTGTGGGAAGGGTAACAAGCACCACTGAGATATTTTTTATTCCCCAAAAGCAATCTGTTTCTTGGTGATCCTATAAGGTTCACCAAGGTACAACCACTCAGGAAATCACCTTACCATTAAGTCAGTAAATCAGTATTGTATCTCATGAAAATAGATTGAAATAGGTGAACATACTCCTTCTGCTGTATAGAAAAAGTGGATGGAAGACCTAACATGTCATTTCTAGTGTCAAAGTGAAAAGGCACATGTCAACCTGATAGTGGGAGTCAGACACTGTAGAATTTATTGTTAAAGAAAATGCAAATTTTTCTTGCATATGTATATTCCTCATTTATTATGTTGCCTGCTGTTTGCAGAGGTCAAAAGCTGAAGTTCAAATTTAGAAACAAAACCAAATAAGTAGAGACATGGCTTATCCTCCTTCTGGCCCTCCCCTGCCTGCTCTTTCCATGCACTTATGACGTTTACATTAGAGGGTCTGAAAGAAAACAGCTTCTGCTGTGCTCTCTTTTATGAAAGCTCATACATTTTTGTCATGGGTGCATGCTGTACATACATATTTTTAAATTATTGTATAAAATAAAGATTTTTATGTACAAAGTTAAACAATATACACAAATGTCACACCCTACCTTTGTAACCTTGATAAAGGCAGCCAGTAAATTACCAAAACCTCACTGCAATACATTTTCGCAACAGAGACTCTTTTAAAGTCAGGTTTTAATTAGTTTTAACATATCTTAGACCACCTGCTGTTTGTTTACATTCAAATACCGGTGGGCTGCAGGAAGCAAGGGAAGATGAACTGCCATTTCAGTGCCACTGTAATGAAATTTGAGGATTCATTGCTAAACAGTGATTGTAGCTACAAAGGTCAGTGGTAGCTTTTTTATCCCATGTAATCCTTGTTAGAATATAATAAAATATTTCATTACCCATAGCCTGGCTATAGGTTCACTTTACAGAATTACATTTAATTAAGCCAAAATCATTATAGTTTTTTTTTTAAATAATTTAACTAATACCGCCATCCAAAGAGAGACCAGTGATGTGGGGAGCTGAATTTTAGCCCTTGACTTCCCTAAAGGTCCACAGTTTACAATTGTATTATTGAAAAAAGACTTCTGTTTAAATCTTCATCTCTAGGTTTTCCTGACAGATTTGCTTTAAATACCACTGGTTACGTTATGGTAAGTTACTTAAGTATGGACAAGGTAAGGCTGGGAGAGCAGCCCTGACAGCTGGGGAATTTAAGGCCTTGCAACAAATTTGCATCTATTTAAGATATTTAATAAGGTATTGGAAGGGTATTGGATTTCTGTGACTATTACCTAAGATCCAACTGTCTTGGACCTGGTAAGCATAAGAAAAGTTTGTTGCAGTGATATCCAGAAGTAGTTAGTCACATTCAACTAGACTTGTTCTGTAATGTTGACATGTAATGTAAAGACTTTTCGTAGCTCATCCAAGCCGCGTCTTTGATCTAATGAGTGTCAGGAAAATACCCCAGCATTTCTATTTGCAGTATTGAAAAATTAGTCCTCTGCTAGATGTATACTTTGATGGAATCTCCCCTACATCATTAGTGGTGAAATAGACTAGAACATGTATATAATCGTCACAAATAATAAAAAAGGAAAATAGCGGATTTGGCCTGAAGTGAGGGGAGAGAGCTGCATTTATATCATCTGGCCACAAGATGGCGATGGAATCAATGACTAAACCATACATTGATTTCCAGAAAAAACTTTTTTGAATATTGTGAGGAAGGAATAGAACTTTTCCTTTGGCGTGAAGGGGTAGAGGCTTGTCTGAGATTTCCACCTGTTGTTTAAAACTTGGATATATTTCTTTGGGGAATGTCTCAAGAGTGAGCAAAGTAAAAGAAAGATTCTATGGGTGGGAAGAATTAATTTTACTTTGTTTACTTGTGAGGTTGGTGACCAGGACAAAAAGTGTGTCATAGAGTAGCAGTCCTCCTTTAGGCTTGAGTTCCACGTTAAATGTTATGTAGGTTTGCCTCAACCGATTTGATCTCCATAATACACAACTCTATGTTGACCATTCAAGCTATCTGTGCTGTTTGTAACCAATCAAATAAGGGCTTATGTTGGCAGGCCTTGTTTTGCTACATTCAATACTGTATGTGTATGGAACACATGTCAAATGCAGGTTGGCAAAGTACAAGTAACTCTAAACGAGCAGTACACGGAACAGTTGAGAAATTTTATTTCACCTGCTTTGTGTTGCACGGCTTTCCTTTGAACTCAAAACCCCCCAAAAAATCCCTGCACTTAGGTAACCATGCGAATTAGTGAAATGCTGCTAGCACAAAATTTGTTGTTCCTTTTGGACACATCATAACTAGGGATGAGCCACACATCCCCCGGTTCGGTTCGTACCAGAACCTTCGAACGGACCTAAAATTCGTACGAACTTTAGAACCCTATTAAAGTCTATGGGACTCGAACGTTCAAAATCAAAAGTGCTAATTTTAAAGGCTAATATGCAAGATATGCAAAAGACAACACCAGCACTAAGGGGTATCTTCAGGTGTATACTGTGCTGGAGGCACACAACACCCACTTTAACTCCTGCAGATGCCTGTATTAGAGAACACCAGCAATAAAGGGTAGATATAGGTGTATACTGTGCTGTGCTGGAGGCACACAACACCCACTAACTCCTGCAGATGGCTGTATTAGAGAACAGGATAGATACAGGTGTATACTGCGCTGGTAGATACAGGTGTATACTGCGCTGGTAGATACAGGTGTATACTGCGCTGGAGGCACACAACACCCACTAACTCCTGCAGAGGGCTGAGAAAAGAACACACTATCCCTGCCTATCTAGCTCTTTCCCTGCACGCCAACACACTACACAAGGCCGCTGCTTTGTCGGCCTTATATAGTGTGGGGCGTGTACTAAACCCCCTGAGCTAAAATTATGTCTCTCCTCCTTGCCGGCGCTGTGATTGGCCAAGCATGTGGGGTCACAGTGCATGCTTGGCCAATCATGAGCCAGCAATGCACTGCGATGGCGTAGTGCATTGTGGACCGTTCGTGCCACACGAATTTGGTGCAAACGGTCCACAAAGTTCTGAATTCGCCAAACAGACGAGCGGCCGATGTTCGAGTCGAACATCCGTTCGACTCGAACACCGAGCTCATCCCTAATCATGACCTACTGAGGTGTGTTTGAACTTAAGGCAAAGCAGGACAAAAGTAGCCTTTTCTTGTCAAGAGCTGCATTTGCCGTTCAACACAAGCATTTGCATCTGAATAGCATAATAACGCCCGTCAACACGAGCCCTAAAGCTGTACTCCTTTCTGGTGACATCATGACACTAGTTGAGCCCTTGTAGCTAGTTGCCTATTGCCTGGCAAATTTAACAAATCAGTCCTTAGGCTTAGCCCCATGATCAAATAATCGTACCAGAAGATCAGAAGAATCAGAAGATGACCCACAAGACATCTACAATATAAGGATTCATTGCATAGGGCAGGATTTTAAGGTTGGGGGCGAAGCAGGTAGGATAAGTGTGCTGTGCTGTATATGATAATATTTTCAATTGTTAAATAGAAGGTGAGAAGTGAACTCAGTGGAGCAATGGCACTTTCAAGGGGTCCCACTATCCTCATGTGATTTCTTTATGAATAAAACAGAAGTGGGCTTCCTGGGCTGGAACACCCACTGTGAAACAGGAGGAGAGCATTTCAAAGTCAGACAGATCAGAAGGGTCTCACTGTCAATGTCTTCAATAAATAAGAAAAGCCTGTAAGACTTGGCCCTCTGGCTTCCCCCTATAACTGAAATATCACTTCTGAGTAAAATGACACAAGTCACTGAGAACACTTAAATTATATTTTGTAATTTTGAAAGGTATTTAAATGTTTTAAAATTACATTTCTTCTGTGTAAAACGTAATATTAAATTACTGTTAAAAGAAAATCACTATACCTAAAACAAAAAAAGCTGTTTCATGATAGAGGGGAAGTATAGTGGTTTCTGTACACTAGCTGGCCATTTTATTAAGTACACCTGTTCAATTGCTTGGTAACACGAATTGCTAATCAGTCAATCACATGGCAGCAAATCAATGCATTTAGGCATCTAGACATGGTAAAGATGACTTGCTGTAGTTCAAACCAAGCATCAGAATGTGAAATAAGGGGGATTAAGTGAATTTGAATGTGGTATGGTTGTTGGTGCCAGACAGGCTGGTCTGAGTATTTCAAAAACTGCTGATCTACTGGAATTTGCTCACACAACTATCTCTGGGGTTTACAGAGAATGGTCAGAAAAGAGAAAATATCCAGTGAGCGGCAGTTATGAAGGCGAAAACTTGTTGAAGTCAGAGGAGAATGGTCAGACTGGTTCAAGATGATGTCACAAAGCTCAAATCATCTCAAACTGGTTTCTTGAACATGACAATGAGGTCACCGTACTCCAATGGCCTCCACAGTCACCAGATCTCAATCCAATAGAGCACCTTTGGGATGTGGTGGAACGGGAGATTTGCATCATGAATGTGCAGCCAACAAATCTGCAGCAACTGCGTGCATGATCCTATCATGCCCATATGGACCAAAATCTCTGTGGAATGTTTCCAACACCTTGTTGAATCTATGCCATGAAGAATTAAGGTTCTGAAGGCAAAAGGGGGTCCAACACGGTACTAACAAGGCGTACCTAATAAAGTGGCCTGTGTGTGTATATATTCTTTATTTACTACAGTCAGGGCTAAAAACTCATTCTAGCTTGTCTAATCACTGGCTACTATGTATGTAAAAAATATCCATACCAACAAATACGGTGCTATGTATGCTATGTATAATTAAATTGCTTATCTAGTAAGTAATAAGCTCTGGAAATGTTTTGCGTACTCCAAAATAATGCAGTTGTATATCATTTTTTTTTGCAATTGATCCAAGTGGGGATTGAATCCACCTATGCTTGCCTTTTAAAAGTGAGAGCTGTCAATGACAGTTGGTCAGCTTCTCCTCGAAGACTAGCCTGAACTAAAATGGGAAAGGAGATTGAATATGATTGGCTGAGGACAACATATAGTGCTGTGCTGCTCATAAATTGATTCTATTTCTTGTTTTTACAGTGTCAATTAAAGATAAAATCAAGCACCTGACTGGCTGTTAGTGGGAACCCAGACCTTTCATTTACAGCTAGATGACATCAATCAGCTCCATTGTTAGTGTACTGGCTGATGGTAATGTGGTGTGGACATACAGTAATACAGCATGCCCTCTCTGCTAAAGTGTCTGACCCGACAGCTGTAGAACGAGTCACTAAAAGTAAACAAACAAATTCACTTCTAAATTAAGAACTGTTTTCTTGTCGGTCGTGCCAAGCCCTGCCACTGGAATTCACCAAAATCTGAGTGTCGTGTTTGCGGGGGGGTTTTAGTGTACATTTTGGAGCGTCTCTGTTCGTTACTTGAATGGGATGACCTATGTGTGACAAACACACAAAAAAAGCTATAAAGCCTATTCTAAGAGCTGAGTGTGGCACACTTTTTCACCGACAAGATGTGCGGCAAAGGCAAACCTGCTCTTCACAATTAATAGCACTGCAAGAGCGACGCGTGTTTCCCAAACGCATGGCAAAATGTGTTTTTTTTTCTGTGCGCTTTGTTCCTGAAACACCAATTGTGATTGGAACATAACAAACCAACAATCCAAAATGTCCACCTAACTAAGTTGTAGATGAACACCATTCACTGATTTATCTCCTCTGCTTTAACACGTCAGAAGGCCCTGACATAGAAAGAGGTGGGGAAAAGCCTATGGCCTTTAGGGATGTCCTACCGGTGAAGCTCAACCATCGTGTTGAAGAGATTACTGAGTCTTCCTGTTCGTATTGTATTCCTCCCTCCAAGGGGCGGTAGTGCAGGGCAAGGCATGTGGCAGGGGAGCAGGGGATTACAACAGAACAAAGCTGGATTTGCTGGTGTGAGTATGTTGAGTATAAACCAGAGAAATACTGTAAGAAACCAATATAACCCAAAAAAGAAGGGTAAGAAAAGACTGTGACGGGAGTCACTTTGGGCGGGGGGGGGGGCCTGTGGAACCCAGCTTACATTGGAAAGATTGGGAAACTCCTTGTTCAACTTATGTGTAAATCACCCTGTATCTATTAGGGGCACAGTGTGACCGAGAAGTCCAGTCTGGTCTGCCCTAACCAGACTTCCAGTACAACCACACCAGACTCAGCATTTCTTTTTTCCCCTGTTATCCTGGGTCTTAAACGTGTGCTTTGTGTTGAAAGTTGGAGAGGATCCTTCACTTGGGACAGCAATATTTAAAAAAAACTATCTCTCAAGAAATATATAAAGATAAATAAATTGCATCTGTTCAGACTGCTGGAATATTGTAGGAGTGTGTCTCATAGACTGTTGCATATAGTTTGAGGTGAGGTGGGGTTTGTTATGTGTTTTTCTTCTTAGCATGTCTCTCCCATTGTTAATTGCTAATTATATGACGGTCTACCTGCCCAGTTACTGATTATATTATTTGTTGAGAAGTTTGAATATTCCTGTGTCTCATGTTACTAGATGTAAAGTTTACACCACCCTGTGTCATTATGCAAAGAAGGGGGGATTGTCCCAGAGTGTATATCTCTTTTTGCCTGTGTTTCAATAAACAGTGTTATGTCTTCCACAACCCTACTCTGAGTCTTGATACGTGACTGGGTGGGCTGCAGGATCTGGTATTGCTGTGTTATCGAGCAAGAGAAGCTTATATGATGGATGTATTCCTCTTGAGTATAGAGTCCATCACAGAGACTGAAACAAACACAATGGGGGCGAAGCTCCTTTTTAAGCTCTACTGTAAGGGGATTAAGGACAGATATCCTTAAAAACAGGAGACTTCTTCAGATCATCACTTCTATTTACACAGAGATAACTTGTCCATATGAAAGCCTTCATCAGAATGCATATAACCAATGGCAGCAATTAATATTCCCAATATCCACCTGTTAGAGGTCACAGTCTTTTCATGGTTTTGTTAAGACAGGAAATGTTGAGTCTACAGCGGGAACAGCCCACTTCTTTAGGAACCCCTCCTTAGCAGGCTATTGCTGAGCAAGAGACTTAGGAAGGAACGTATGAAAACTTTATCAGGGTGAGGCCAGTCAGTCGTCAGTCACCATACAACCCAAGCTAAAGCAGACAATGTATACGGAAAGATTTTGCAAAATGGGGATCCTTTAGGGAACCTACACTAGTGACCTTTGGCAAGATCAACAGTGCCAGTTTTCGTTTTAAATACAGTATGTGGGTAGTGAGCCCATAATTATAGAAATGATGTCCTTCAGCTTTAAGGTAATGCCCATCCCCTCTACTTGTGCCAAATTCTCAGTTCTGGATGTGGCACCATTCTCCTTTTCCTTGTCAAGGAGCTTAAGGGCAGGCAGATGAAGAGCAGAGGGAGACTCTAGAGGTGAGGATGAGGGGGATCACCTAGGACCCCTGTGGCCTGAGGTCTCTAAAAGGTCAGACAATTTTCCTGAACTCAAATACAAATTCCTTCCTGGATAAATATGAGGATAACAATTCTGCCCAGGATGAAAATGTCAAGATTCCTAAAAGAGACCAAACAGACCCTCTCTGGACCATTAGCAGAACTAGAGCTGGCAGGTCCTGAGGCCCAGTCTCAAACTGTTTAGTCCCCCATGTGCATGAGGGGACACTTTAGGGGTAGCCACAACAGTCCTGTGCTCAGTCACCCACAATATACTGTAGGTCCTATAGTGCATCTAGAGATCACTCCGTGTTGTGGTCTGTGGCCTCAGGGAATGGAGAGCTGTCGCACGGACTGGATTACAGAGAGGACGCCTAAGCAGTCCTAATTTTCCAAGGCTGCAGTCCAGGAGCAGAAAGGTGCCAAACTTAACCTTGAAAAACATTAACTGATGTCTACCCAAGCTCACCTGAATCCAAGGACATGAACCATCATAGGATGATGGAAGACCTAAAGCGGACAAGATCCATCTGCATCTACACCCTTTGGGTGAGCTCACCCCATAAAGGTATCTTCAGGGACAGGGCTCCACTGATAGATGGACTCAACGCAATGCATGTCTTACTAGAAAAAATTACATGAAAAAAAAGGATGAAGCATCTCTGAGACAGAGAGAAGGCATGGATCATCCAAGGACACTATCAAAAAACTATAAGCGTGCCAGGAGAGGGAGGGATTATGCTTGGCTATCCCTTCATATTTGCTGTGTGCGATCACCTGAAGGTAAATGCATAACCCATTGATTACTAAATTGCCAACCTGTGTACTGTTATGTATGATCAAGAAACTCCACTGAACCCCTTGCCTGCCATATTCCCATGGTGATTTTAGCTAATATATACAATTATCTAACAAAAAGAATAAAATATGAAATGCTTACTTATTTGCTCATGGAGAAATAATTACAAAACCTTATATTTAGAAAACATTTCTGAAAATAAAAATGTGTTGAAGAAAAATCCAAGCATCATTAAACATACAATATTCAGTTATGAATTCTTGTTAACTTGCCAGCTGAAATGTTATTATTTATATTGGAGCTGTTATCAGACACGGCTTTTTTTTCTGGCATAAGTGTGGGAAAAGAGGCCAAAAAGACTAAAAGAGGTGAGAGGAGAAGCCTGAGAAAATGATTGTCAGACTGAATCATGGGGCATAGTCTGTGAAGTATAAGTGATATGATATCAGATGTATTCTACATTTTATTTCCCTTTCAGTGCATAGTAATTATAGTCCAGAGCACATTAAAGCAAATAGTGATGAACCACGCAAGACAAGGTGGCAGTGTCTTTGTAAATTTCCTCTCCTGAAATCCTGATCCAGCACTCCCTCAACCAAACCAAAACTTAAAGTGACTCTAGTCTAAACAGTATGCTTATTCTTCGAAAAACAATCTACACACATTCACAATGTATTGGCCCTGTCATCTATTTTTCATGAAATCATTACAGTGTTTTTCTGCATCCTTTAGGGTCCTTCCCAAAGATTTCCTTTTTCCCCTCACTTCAGTTTATTTGGAATGTGCAGTGTATGTTAGTTGTGTTCACGTGTACTGCTCTATGCACACTACACATCCCATAGTCCATAGTCCAACTTAAGAAAGGGTGCCTACGCTCCTACAATGGAACTATGGAGAATGAAGGTAGCCACCCTCTAACAGGAAGTCGAATCAAAGCAGCAAAAAAGTTAAAAGTAAATAAATTTGGAGATTTGGAGGAAACTGATAGCCATAGTAGGCACATTTTTTTTACTTAAAGTAATACTAAAGCCTATTTTTTTTTTTTCATTAAAAATAACAAAAATGTAATGCTTACCTGCTCTGTGCAGTAATTTTGCACAGAGCAGCCCTGATCCTCATCTTCTCAGGTCCTTCTTCAGTGCTCCTGGCCCCTCCCTCCTGTTGAGTGCCCCCACAGCAAGCAGCTTGCTATGGGGGGCACCGGAGGCGATCCACAGCTCCCTGTGTCCATTCTGACACACAGCTGTGGTCCAACCCTGCCCTCTTTCTCTCCTTATTGGCTCCCTGATTTTGTTTGACAGCAGCAGGAGTCAATGGCACAACGTTGCTGTCTCAGCAGATGAGAAGGGGGGTCCCAGACAGCCGAGTCTCTCATGCTACATCGCTGGATCTAGGTGGATCTCAGGTTAGTATTAGGGGGCCTGAGGAAGGCTGCTGCACACAGAAGGTGTTTTCCCTTTACAACCACTTTAAGAATACATACTTGAATAGAATTTTCTGACAGTGTTCAGGCATAACGATTGGCTGCTGGACCCAAGCACTATCACAGAGTGATATAGACTCTTGCACATGGGCAAAACACCATGTTTTTTACTGATTTGAACACAGGAGCATTGTTGTCTATGGCAGCGGTCCCCAACCTTTTTAGAACCAAGGACCAGTTTCATGGAGAAAAATTTGCCAAGGCCTGGGGGGCTGTTTGGTGTTAGGGGGGCAATCAGGTTGTCAGGTAAGTTAGTGCTTCAAGCATCCTGACACCATGGTTTATATGGTGTCAGGATGATTGAAGCGCATTATTTCAGTTATTACATTGTAATATATAATGAAAATTTCAACTTACATTATCATAATGCAGAATCAGTGGGAGCCCTGAGCTTGCCACTGTAGCCTGCCACCAGATGCAGCATGTTACTTGCCACTGTCGCCCACCACCAGATGCAGCATGTCACATGTCACCGTCTCCTACCACCAGATGCAGCATGTCACTTGCCACTGTCTCCTACCACCAGACGCAGCATATCACTTGCCACCTTTGCCTACCACCAAATGCAGCATGTCAATTACCACTGCATCCTTCCATTAAATGTAGCATCACTTGTCACTAGATGCAGCGTGTCACTTGCCACCTTCGCCTGCCACCAGATGCAGTTTTCTCTTTGCAGTGAAACCTCTCAATCTATGGCTCTGCAGCATCTCCCCAGCCTCTTCCTAGCCTCTATCCAGCACTACCAACTCAGCCAGATCAGCAGGCAGCTGGCATTAGCTTCTCTAGAAGGGAAACCTACAATTGGCACATGCACAGTTGACAACAGGGTTCCCCTCCTATGAGAATCTAATGTGCAACTGATGCCCTTATCTCATATTGTGAAATGCGTAGGGACGTGACCTCACCCACACACAATGTAATTGCTATATACCATGTAATATAAATTATTGAGTGCAAATGAATATATTGAGTCATGTTAATATGTGTTGAGATGATTGGGCAGGATATATAAAAGGTAAATGTATTTAATAGCAATATTTTTTAATCCCATTTGAATCACAATTGTTGTAGAGAAAAATCACCCGTAATATGAGTTTTTACCTTTCCTAGAGTGCATTTGTGTTTTTCTAAGGTATTTTACCAGTTCTCAACTGGAATTTCCATGAAACATCTTCACCCCAAGCCTGTGCTAGGCAGAGGTTTACCACTGCAGCAGAAGACACAAGGCTGGGTTGATATACTGGTAAGCTCTCCAACCCTGGTGAACAACCTGTGGCCCGGGTGCCACATGCTGCCTTTTGGAACTCAGTGTATGGCCCTCGATCCTCTGCAGACAATACTGTGTTACTTATCCAGTGAAGGAAAATATTGTAAATACTGGGTTATAGCAGCTAAGTAGTTTGGTATGTATATGTCTTTAACAATAATCAACAGCTTTCTGTGTTGCCCATTCCATTTCTATTTTTTTTTTCCTCTTGGACCTTTTATAATAGATGGTGCAGAGAGAAAAATCAAATGTAGCACAAGTATAATTAAGGGGGCTGTAGGAAGTTCAAATTTGGAAACTTTGATTTCTAAAGGCGCTGTTGTGGCAGGGAACTTTAGCAGTCTTATGTAACATGTCTTCCATCTATGACCATCTATCACAGTCTATGAAGCATTTTTCCAGTGTCTAACAATACGTATAGTAGGTATTTTTATGGGACATTATTTACGCGACAACATTTTTTTTGATTTTGACATTGCGAAACATACCTATGAAATAAATAACCCCAACATAAACATGTTGTCTTTAGGTATAATCCTACTTTCATCTACAGTAGTTTTTAGAGAGGATATGCCTATGTTTCTTGAAGTTTTTGTACCACTGTTACTGGGTCTGACACTTTGGAATTATCAGGAGAAAGATATCCACCAAGGGACATCCCATGTACCTCATCCATAACTGTATAAGAAAATTCTAATAGAGGAACACATCTGTTACTCTATAATACTAAATTTTCATGGTACACCATAAGGTATAGATTTCAATAAAAACTGTTAGCAGGGTATTGAATTATGTGCTGGAAACTTCTTGTATACAGCAATTTACTTTACATTCATGGAGAATTGCAGTACATATCTTTACATCATGTCTTGAGCATGGAACAGGAACAAGGAGGATACAATTACATACACTGAGAGAGATAACACTTCCTCTGTTTACATTACCATAAACACACACTACAGTGCCACCTACTGCATAGATATCATGCATACAGTATATATTTCACAGTATAGAAATATATCTTCTGTTGTCCTTTCAACACCCCTTCTCAACAGCATGTGCTTTGTCAAATTATATTCAGCTTCTTCTGGATATAACTATGACTTTCCTTCAACAAAGGCTTGGCAAGTGCATCAGCAGTCATCTACTCTAATGGGCAATATTGAATGTCAATAACACCTTGCTGTTCAATTTTCTCTCAGCTTGTGAACTAGCTGATTATAATCCCATTTTTGTTCAAAACAGGTTATAATGTCATCAACATAGATAAGGATGTGTATCCATCTGTCTTCTTGATTCCTGGAGTAGAGACAGGGGTCTGCTTTACTTCTTGAGAATCCGTCTCTGGTAAGTACTTTGTACACTTTCTCATTCCACATCCTTGCAGATTGCTTAGGACCATAGATGCTCTTCTGAAGTTTACACACAAGGTTGTCTCTTTGCTTCATGTAGAGAGATCTTCCATAATGTCTCCATATAGGAAAGCAGTTTTAATGTCTAGGCTTTTGACTTGCATGCACTGCCCGGCTGCAGCGCTAAGAAGCGCTCTGATGGTACAGTGTTTTACTACAGGAGCGAATGTTTAATCGTAATCTTCACTGAATTTTTGGGAGTAACCCTTGACAACTAGTTGACTTTGTATTTGTAAATATTCCCTTCTGCGTCTGACTTTATTTTGAAAGTCCACTTACTTCCTATAGTTCTCTGGTTAGGAGGGAGCTCTGCGAGTGTGCAGGTTTTATTTTCTTGAAGTGACTTTAATTCTTCTTCTGCTGCTTTTCTCCATTTATTTGCTTAATTTTATGGCAGTTTTTCTATGTCTTCCTAGAATGTTGTTTCAAGTATGTTGTGTGATTTAAGTGAAGAGGTGCAGCACTTATTTAAATATAGTGTGCATATTTTTACTTAATAAATTTATATATTGGATGTCTGCGCAATGAGCGTTCCTCTTTTCATTTCTGAGAGTACCCAGACGCTGGGGTTCACCCATTGGTTTCCCGGATGAGTGACGGTGGCTTTGATACCTATTCCTGGGGAGTGGGATCAGTATAACCCTGGTGGGGTTGATCTGTCTATGTAGGATGATCATTGATGCTGCCATTTGATTTTTTACTGTGCATATCCCTTTCATTGAGGGTAAAAGTCAGTATTTTGGGGTATTGGTGACGGCTGTTCTGTTCAGTATATCAGGATTCACCTCAAGAATTTCTTGGCTTATTATGAACTTTTAATTATTAACGGTCTATATTTAAATAAGTGTTGCACCTCTTCACTTAGTCATTGCATTGTGTAGAGGGATATTGGGGGTTATTTACGAAAAGTAAATCCACTTTGCACCGCAAGTGCACTTGAATGTGCACTGAAAGTGCACTTTGAAGTGCAGTCGCTCTACATTTAAGAGGTAGATCTGAAATGAGTGGAAGCTCTGCTGATTTTATCATCCAATCATGTGAAAGCTAAAATGCTGTTTTTTATTTTCCTTGCATGTCTCCCTCGGATCTACAGCGACTTTACTTCCAAGTGCACTTTCAGTGCAAAGTGGATTTTCCTTTAGTAAATAACCCCCATTTTGTCAGCTGCTATTTTCTGCCTATTGAACTCTAAGCGCAACAAATTTGTATTTTTAATGCTGTGTGTTTTGACAGTGCACGACAGCTTGTGGGATGGTATCCCCTTTGTAGTCCGTGTCAATCTTCTGACTTCAGGCAATTCAGCAGGATCTGTTGGGGAACTTGATATAGGTATTGTGAGTTCCACCTCTTGTTCTGTCTCATGCACAGGTTCACTTTGGTTGACCTTTTCTTTTAGTTTGTTGGGCATATTCACTTCACAGCTTTCAGGAAAACTGAGTTTCTGGTGATGGGCTGCCATCAAAATAAACACTATGGTTTATTGTCACTTTGTCAGTCTTTGGATGTAGAATTCCTTAGTTTGCTCGCTGCAGCCTACTAGAATGCCCTCTATGGCTCTCTTCTCCAGTTTGGATCCCTTTTCACTTGGAATATAGGCATATGGTTCACATCCAAACACTCTGATGTGCCCTATGCTAGGGTTTGATCCATGCCACATTTCAAATTGAGTATGTTTAATGGCTCTTGAGGGTAGTCTGTTCTGTAGGTAGGTTGCAGTCATGACTGCTACTCCCCAGTACTTGTAAGGTAGGTTGGCATCCGACATGCATCTGGCCATTTCTATAAGAGTGTGATTTTTACTGTCTGCTACAGGAGTGTATGGTGTGGTTGTCTGGTGTACTATTCCTTGTAGATTCAGGTATGAGGCCACTTCTTTGCTTATGCATTCTCCCCCATTGTCAGTGCGTATTATTCCTGGTTTCTGTTGGAATCTGTTGCTAGACATGGTAACTAACTCTTGAAGTTTCTCTGATGTTCCATTCTTGTGTTTCTTCAGATAAGTAGTTGTGTACCTGGAATAATCATCAATGAAAGTCAGTAGATATCTGTTTCTGCCTGACGTGGAAGTTTTCATTGGACCGCATAGGTCACGGTGTATGAGCTGCAGGGGGTGGGTAGTTTTTCTTTGAGATGCCTATGGAAGGGGAGCACATGTGGCTTTTGCTTCAATACAGAATTTGCATTTCATGAGCACTTTGCAAGGTTGGTAAATCTTCTGATAAGTCTCTCTTTATAATATCCTGTATAGCTTCTGGACTTCTGTGCCCCAGCCGCCTGTGCCATAAGTGAATACATTTGATGTGTAGGTCATATTGGCTTGCTGATCTGTGGTGATTTGTTCGGAATCTCTTATTATTGTGAATTGTGCATTCATCACCCTGGAACTTAACTGTGAGACCATTGTTTGCAACATTTTTTACTGATAAATGGCTGCCTTCTAGTTCTGGAATATACAGCACTTTGTTTACAATGATACTCTGCTTGCCTTGTGGTGTAATGAAGTTCAGGAAGCACTGGTCTTTACATTCTGTTGTAATGCTTTTCCAGTTTGCTAGGAAAACTGTCTTTTGCACTGTTATCAAGGTTTGTGAAGAAGGTCTCCTTGCTAGTCATGTGGCTTGTCCTCCTGAGTCTATGCAACAGCAGCTTGGCTTGCCGCTCTGTGGTACTTTAAAGGTACCACTCCAATGAGTGTCTGCAGTTTCCTTTACGGTTGATTAGAATCTTTCTTTTGTGGATAGCTCCAGCTTTCGCTGCTCAGTTTTCCAGATAGAACAGTCCTTTTTTTTAGATGACCAGTCGTTTTACAGGAAAAACAGGATCTGCTTTCTTTGATGTGCTTTGTGCCTTTGTACATCTTAAGAGCTTTGTCATCTTGCTGCATGTTTCTTCCCGTCTGTCATATTCAACAATTAATTTGCCTGTAACATATTCCATGTCAGCTCCTGCTCGGGTCTGGTTTCTAAAGCGTTAATAAAAGCAGTATATGTCTCTGGAAGGCTGCCGAGGAGCAGGGCAACAATATGGTTATTTTTGATGTCCTCTCCGATGGCGCGTAGCTGCTCTGTGATCTCTAGCATAGCTTTCATGTGGACACACATTTGCTGGCCTTCTTCTAGTCTCATCTTATATAACTTTCTTGGTAGAAATAGCTTGCTGTTTAGATTGGAACGCCCATGCAATTTCTGTAATGAAGTCCACATACCTTTGGCCATTTTCTCTTTTCTTATGTGGATAAGCTGGTCATCTTCCACTAGAAGGCTTATTGTTGCATTTGCCTGTCTGTCCTTTCTCTCCTATTTCTCCGTCTTTCTGTTTGTGGGTCAGTCTGTATTCAGTACTTGCCACAAGTCATCCTTGCTTAGAATTATTTCTAGTTTAAATTTCCACAGCTGGTAATTGGCATTGTTCAGGTTTGCAATTGCAAACTTCTCATCTGAACCATTGCCATCTTTCAGTAGCTTTTATACAATAGTCACTGATTTGCAGTATCCTCTCTAGTGCCTGAATGCTTGTGTGGCTACTGGGTACACTGAGTGTGCTGCACCCATAAACTATTATGCACTGGAAGCTTCTTGTATACAGCAATATGCTTTACTTTCATGAAGAAATGCAGTACATATCTTTACATCATGTCTTTAACAGGAAGAAGGAGGGCGCAACTACATACATGAGAGAGATAACACTTCCTCTGTTTACATTACCATAGATACACACGACAGTGCCATCTGCTGGATAGATAGGTATAATGCATTTGGTATATAGTTCACAGTATAGAAAGCTATCTGCTGTTGTTCTTCCAACAAAAACATCTAGTTTATTCTCAAACATTAAAACTTAATTACCATCATCGACAATTAGACATGCAACTATTTGGTTTGCTGTGTGCATTTGCCCATGGGTGTTTTTTTTGATGGATGGCTATTGACTCATCTGCCCCCCCCCCCCCCTTGTCTCCTGTCTTTTTTCTTTATAGTTGTGGTACAGCCTTATTATATAATATCATGAGGAGATCAAGGGTGTGCCAAGTGAACACCTTGGATCATTAATTGTTCCTTACTTTTCTTTTTGGTGAGTGAGACATTATGATGAGGAGGTTTCCCTGGTTGTTATTTATGTTTAATGCCTATTTAGGGTTGTATTTACCATCTATTAAGGTCCTTCATGCTGGTTGTCATGCCTTCTGGATGCTTGTCTATATGTCATACTCGCCTAGAGATGTAAGGGAATGCTCTAATAATTGAAATGTTTGAGGAATTGTATTTTACATTGTGAATTTTGATATTATTGTTTTCTTGATTATATTTAGTGTATTTCACAACTATTGTTCTGTCCTAAAGAAGTGGTGTGACGTTGAAATGCGTTGACAGCATACAGGAAGGATGCCTGTCAAGCCATTATATAGGCAACTAAAGGATTGTTTGTATAAGATATTTTTTAATATCTGTGATAAGGGTTGTCCTAGACTGGACTTGTGAACAATGGTGTACATATACATGATCTGAAGTTTTTATCAATTGTCTAACTATGGTTAATTGTAATGTAGAACTATAGGCAAATCTTTTTTGTTCATTTTAGATAAGGAGGATTTAAGTAAGGGAGCATTATAACCCCTGTCAGCTTTATTTTCGCCATCTGTGTCCCATACCCAACACAGGAAGTGAGAGGAAATCCCTGGAAATTAAGGGAATTCCTTGGGGACCCCCAGGTAACCAGAATAGTGTCTCCATTGGAAGATTTCCCCTCTGTTATTTATCTGGGGACAACCCAAAATTTGGGATTTTCTTTTACTTTCACTTCCAATGATAATAGTAAACAGGACAAATAACAAGGGTGAATCTCCTTATCAGGGGTACAGACAGCAATACGAATTGACAGGGGTTCTAATCCCTCTCCACTCTATCCTCAATTTAAAAAACAAAGTTTAGTTATACTTTAATTATGCTTTATTTTTGAGAATAAAGTAGATGTTTTATGAAACCTCATGGTGTGCTGTGACAATCCAATATTATAGAGTAACAGATATGATCCTCTATTAGAATTTTTTTATCAGGAGAGAGTATAGAGGGCAGGGGTGTGGTCAAATGTTGAGCAGAAGTTGACAAAGTTGTGTCCGAAAAGAAGGTGTGCGTCAGAGGGTTGACATAAATGATAGCCTGGTGGTCAGATCTGGTGCTTTAAATTGCCACGGGGAGTTCCTTGGGCCCTCCCAGCCTAAATGCAGTAGGGGTGCAACAAGTCCCTATGTATGGGACATGGAGGTTTGAGGGAGATTTCTGAGTGGTGTCTGATGGGACAGAGCTTGTATTCTAGGTGCACAATAGGCACAGTGTCAGAAACAAGTGAGTAAAGATGGCAGCAGTGCAAATGGAGACGCTTATTAGGAGACTTCAGAGGCAAAGGATAGCGAGTAGGTGGGAATGAACTTGCTGCATAATACAGTTTTACTTTGTTTCATTTGTTTTATTAAACCTCCATGTTGGGAAAGTTGTGACACATAATTATGATTGTCCTAAGAACTGTATCGTGCTGTAACCGCAGGGCTTTTATATCTGGACTTGTCGTTAACAGCAAGCTGAGTAAATATTTAGTCATTTTTAACTAGCGAGTAGTTTGTGAGTCCTGGCTATTGTCTTACCCTTTCACAAGTGTTTATAACAGATTGTATAATCCAGCAGGAATAAGTAGGCAAGGAGCATGAAAGAAAATTGAGAAAACACAGATCTTGGGTGGGCAATCACAGAATCACTAGAGATTTAGAAGATGATTTGTTTTAGTACAGATTTTATTATAAGGAAAGGACTATATTTAAAGCTGAAGTTTAGCAAAGTTTTTCGGGGCATACAGCACCACTGTAATAATGTACCTCTAATGATGTGTATCCCACGTTCTGCTAGCTTCTGGTTGCTGTAATAATTCATTCGAATTCATAGCTCCACTCTCATGCATTGCCTGTAAATAAGAGGGCAATAATGGGACAGCCAATCAGTTGAACTCATTATTGCAAGGGCATATTTTCTAGCTTAGTGAGATGCCAAGGGCAGATACCTTCATTCCTGGAATTTGGTGGAGATATCTGTCTATAGTCATATAAAGGAAACAGGTTAGAGGATGTATGAGTTGGGTGTTAAAAATTTTAATTTTATACTTTTTTTTTTTTGGAAAAATTAATTTTTTTGCCATTCAAGGCTGCAAGGATCCTGTAGCTTACAAGTCATTCTTTATTTTTTTAAAAAATGAATAACTCTCCTCATTTATATCTGGTGACAGTCCAAGTATGAATTCTATTTAATCCCACGGTAGTTTGGACAAAAGTTTAGCATCTTTATTAGTCAAGGAAATGAGTCTATGAAAAGAACATTTTGTGGAATACTACCTTAGCTTAGAAATTACAAAAGCATCTGTCATCAACTCTAATACCCTGTACACACAGTCAGACATTCCGACAACAAAATCCGTCAGATTTTTTCCAATGGATTTTGGCCCAAACTTGCATACACACGGTCGCACAAAGGTGTCGGAAAATCCGATCGTTCAAAGAGGGTAGATCTTTGGGTAGGGTAGAGAGGGTAGATCGTTCAAAGAAGAAGATAAAGAGGGCAGAAGCCAATAGCTTTCATCTTGTAACTTATTCTGAGCATGTGTGGCACTTTGTCTGATAGAATTGTCTACACACGATCGGAATTGAAATGATCAGATTTTGTTGTCGGAAAATTTTAGATCCAGCTCTCAAACTTTGTGTGTTGGAAATTCAGACGGAAAGAGTCAGATGGAGCCCACACACGATCGGATTTTCCAACAACAAGATCTGATCGTACATTTTCCGTCAGAAAGTCAGACCGTGTGTACAGGGCATAAAAATCAGAATGATTTAGCTAACCGCCTCTCTTCCTTTCTTAAATATTACATTCACAAAGACCAAGTGGGCTTTATACCGGGCAGACAGGGACCTGACCAAATGAGAAGAGCGGTTGACATTGTCTCCCTCCTACAATCTGGCTGGAACGGCAAACAAGCTCAGGAAGTGATGCTTCTATCCCTGGACCTACACAAGGCATTTGATGCCATAGACTGGAAGTACATTTTCTTCCTACTAGACAAATGGGGATTCGGTCCCCGCTTTAAAGGGATCCTGGGCTCGTTGTACTCTAACCCTAAAGCCATGATTCGCATACAAGGTCAACACTCAGAACCACTAGCAATAGCCAGGGGAACCCGGCAGGGATGCCCGCTCTCCCCCCTAATCTTTGCAATGGCGATAGAGAGCCTGGCCATTGCAATTCGCTCAAACCCAGACATACAAGGTGTCACAGACGGCAAACAAACACACAAATTCGGTCTTTTCGCCGATGACCTACTCCTTTTCCTGACCTCACCGACAGTCTCCCATCCCAACCTATGTAAACTCCTTCAAGAATTCTCAGTCGTCTCGGGACTTACGGTTAATTACACTAAATCCCATGCCCTGAATATCTCTCTCAGTCCTGAAACTAAGTCGGCTCTGCAGAGCGCTTTCAAATTTAAATGGAGCGATTCCTCCATAGAATACCTGGGCATTAACCTCACAGCCAGGGTGGAACAGTAATACGAGGCTAACTACCCCCCCCATATATCGAAAACTTGAGGAGGATCTGGGACAATGGGAGAAGGGAGAATTATCATGGTTGGGAAGGATATACTCCATTAAAATGACTTTACTCCCAAGATTGCTATACCTCTTCAGGGCCATACCCATCAATATCAAACTGGACCACTTGCGGTCTTTCCAAGCCAAAATAAACAAATTTGTATGGGGCGGGAGAGGCCATAGGATCCCCCAGCGGACCTTGTACAACCACAAATCGCAGGGAGGTTTAGGGCTGCCGAGACTGCTCTGGTATTTTCAGGCAGCCAGAATAGCACAGCTATCCACAGTATACAGTAGAACTGAAAAACCAGACTGGGTCTCCCTGGAGAATCAGGCAGTCCTGACTTATACCATTGATTTTCTTCTTTGGTCCCCTCCCAGGCTCCGACCTCCCATTCTCTCCCCGATTCTATCACAATCGATGCATATCTGGGACAGGATGAAAAAATCCCCCCACCTCATATCGCACCTAAAACCATTAGCTCACTTATTCAACAACCCGGATTTCCCACCAGGCCAGGAGATCAAAGCTTTTAGATGGTGGCTGGATAAGGGTCTATATCGAATATGGCACTTTTTGGATGCTCGAGGCCCTATTACCTTGGGACATTGTGTGAACCAGCTCGAGATGCCTCCCTCAGAACACTTTAGGTTTCACCAAATCCGTCATTTCTTACTAAAGTTATGGACGGATAAGCAGGCCTCCTCAGGCTGCACTCCGTATGAATCATGGTACGGACAGGCCACGGAGCAGAGTAGTTTACAAGGTCCTGGCTCATCAACCGAATAGATCCACTTACATGACAGCTTGGGAGAATGAACTAGCATTTAGCACGACGGTGGAACAATGGCAGGCCTCCTTCTCCAGAGCCTTTAAAGGCATCAGAAATGTCTCACTAATTGAAGCCAACGTAAAGGTCCTTACCAGGTGGTACTTAACTCCCTCGAGACTCTCCCTAATGTACCCCTCAGCTGACCCCAATTGCTTCCAGGGATGCCACCTGGTCGGGACCATGGCCCACATCTGGTGGGAATGCCCCAGACTAAGGCCTTTCTGGAAAAGAATCCTGGCCTTAATAAGGAAAATCACTAACCATACCCTCCCGAGAAGCCCGGCCATTGCCCTCCTGAATGCTAATCTCCCTGGGATCCCGAAACATACTCGTAAACTAATTTAATTTATATTCGTGGGCACCAAAATGACAATAGCCAAGGCATGGAAACTCCCTAGAGTCTCCTTTGCAGCCGCCATTAAAAAAAAATTCTTGGATAATGTTGCAAGAGAAACTTACTGGCATTCTTTTAGACTCCACAGCCCAGTTCAAGGCTACATGGGAGCCTTGGGCTCAATACCTGGGCATTTCGCTGATTCCAGGAGTCCGGCCCTAGTTCCCTGGACCACTCTTAGTTGGGGGGGGTTTGCTCGCCCGCGGACACGCCTCCCCCCTTCCTCCCCTACCCCACCTACCCACACCCCCCACCCTTTGTTTGTCTGTACAGAGCTTCATTTTGTTCCCTCACTCTCCAGGACCTTTATCATACCCCCTTTTTATTCTGGTATACAGTACTGGAGAGAAGAGGTGTTGGAGCTTAAGTCACACCCCTAACATAGTCCCCCTCCTCCATTGTATTTGAGGTCTCTCACCTCTTGTAGAGGACGCAAGACACCACGGAGCTCTTTCCCTGCACAGTATGTTCCCAGTTGGGGTGCAGGGGGGGCCTAGCTAGTGCTCCTCAGATAAAACCTCAATGTATCGCAAGCAGTTGGGAAGGGCGACTATACTCAAGAATGCTACATTCCTAATTCCTTGTTATTTTCCAAGCAACCATATCTGTATTTCTTAACCGTGTCTTTTGTCTCCGACGCGTGAGCTGTGTTAACTGTACTGTGCTGTATTGTTCTCTTTGGTTTGTAAAATCAATAAAAAAATTTGAAAGTAAAAATCAGAATGATTCACAGACTTCATTAAAGTAGACTCCAAGTATGGTGTTAAAATCTCAATATATTCTAAATCACATTGAGGAGACCGTCAATCACAGGTGTTTTTTTCAGGTGGTGGAAGACTCAGCTGTTTCTTGTGTAATATTTCTCCTTCAACAATTCTAGGCTGCCCAGCAGAGAGACAGTTTAAACAATCATCTATGATCCTTTTTTGAGAAAATAAAGCTGGTCAAACATGGGACAGCTTATTTTCAAATTAGCCAGTAGGTAACAGATTCCCCCATCCACAGAAGCGAGGTGGATACAGGAATCCTCCCCTCTGCACTATTGTATTCTAACAGCAATGGACTCCTCCGCCATCAGAATACATCAATTGGCTGCAGCGCTGATCGAATGAGAATTTTCCAACAAACCCGTTCGCAAGAAGTCGATGATTAGATTTACTTTTCATGAATGGGAACGACCATAGACGAATCGGAATTTGGCTGTTGAACCAAATTTTGATCCATCTATGGCCTTTTTAGGCTTGTTGGCATATAAGGTCTCATAATACATAATAAATGAGTAACCATAATGAAACCTTATCTTACTAATACACACTGTTCATATAGCCACAAACCTTTAGAGGTTCTCACTTGTATACTTCCCCTTGATGCCCTGCATTCTTTTTCATCACCCTATGAATTTACTTGACCTCTGCTGCAACCAAACAGGAGTTATACCATCAGACCTAACCACCATAAAAATCCCATAAAGGCCAACTTAAGTTCATAGAGTGAATAAACACAAACTTCGGCTGATTTCAAAAAGTTAACTTAATTTTAGAAAGGTAATTCAAAACATTGTTCTTAGTTCTAGACACCTCACGACCTAAGCCAGATTTAGGGCCCATACATTATATGTGTTGGACAGCCTTGCTGAATGCAGTGCCAACACATAAACAAGACCAATTATGTCCTATTGTTTCAGCCCATACCAAAGCGCTACTCTGGTGTGCACTGAAAAAAGTAGGACAGGATGCATTTTTACCCAGCACACTGAGGTCCGTAAAGTTGAATGAAATTTCATTTCAATTAAGTTTAAAGAGTAACTCCACTTTTGTTGGGAAAAAACATTCCCCTCTGGGTGATCTATGTACATTACAAGGATTTTAATAAACGTTGTTGCAGATTCCTACCTTTTTTTTATTCTGAAGAAATCCCTGTGTGTTTGTCTGAGTCCATTTGGTAAGTGAATCTAATAGGAGTGGGTTTTATAATTATCAGCCAGCTGCTGCACCTGCATGGCTCAACTGAGGAAAATTGCATGGTCTGCATCCCTTTAGACGTGATTTGCTATTGGAAATATCTCACTAAAAATAAAAAAATGTGTTGCGGGGATGCCTGGCATCTGACTTGTATCTTAGTGTAGACTTCTGGGAAAATCAGTAAGCCAATCACACAAGCAGGAAATTTTGTCTGTGGGGAGGGGGTGATCTGTAGAAATTCTGTGGACAGAACATCTCCAGGTAGCCATATTGAATTGCTCTTTTCAGAAAATGACAGCACTGCAGATTGAAAAGGAAAGGTGATTTTTAATAACATTCAATGACAATATGACTTGAGTCGCAAACATACAGTATATGCTATATTATTATTTTATATTTGTTTGCTATTTCTTCCCACAAAAGTGGAGTTACTCTTTAACCAGTTTGCGCTGAACGCACGCAAATATGTGGCCTCTTGGCGGCTGGGCCTTGGCGGAGAGCAACCGCATATTTGCGTGCAATAGCTTCAACAGTGCTGTGCCGAGATCATGCGACTTGCGTGCTCTGGGCATAGTGACCAGCGGCTCACGGAAAGTTGCCGATTGCTGCTTGCAATCAGAAATTTTCCAATTATGTGACCTACATGACAGCTAATCAAGGTGGTCACGTGGCCATAAGCCCCATCCCACCTCCTGGCATAGCAAACCCCTTAAAAGGCCGGCAGCAGCCGATGCCAAGGGCTTAACTACTAGAGAAAAAAAGTAAACAGAATGTATTGTAACAGCGAATGATACCACCCCTAAACAGCACATACCAGCAGTCATACACTATACAGAGCATAATGCATGTCCATTGGTGTGAATGGCCCTAAAGCTAGCAGTACACTGGCAACTTTTAGAAAGTCATTACGCTACTATAAGTAATACTGATTACTTGCAACAGTAGCAGATAATCACTAGTAGCAGTGATCAATTGTTATCAATAAGAAGCAAGTGTCTGCCCAAGGAGTGGGACAAGCAAGTAGTTGTAGTGATTTTACCCCCTTCCTGACCAGAGCACTTTTTGTGATTCGCCACTGCGTTGCTTTAACTGACAATTACACGGTTGTGCGACGTTGCACCCAAACAAAATTGACGTCCTTTTTTCCCACAAATAGAGCTTTCTTTTGGTGGTATTTGATCACCTCTGCGGTTTTTATTTTTTGCGCTATAAACAAAAAAAGAGACAATTTTGAAAAAAAATCAGTATTTTTAACTTTTTGCTATAACAAATATCCCCCAAAAATATATAAAAAAAAAACATTTTTTTCCACAGTTTAGGCTGATATGTATTCTTCTACATATTTTTGTTAAAAAATTGCAATAAGAGTATATTGATTGGTTTGAGCAAAAGTTATAGATTCATGGCATTTTTATTATTAATTTTTTTTACTGGTAATGTCGGCGATCTGAGATTTTTTATCATGACTGCGACATTATGGCGGGCGCATCGGACACTTTTGACACTATTTTGGGACCATTGTCATTTATACAGCGATCAGTGCTATAAATATGTACTGATTACTGTATAAATGACACTGGCAGGGAAGGGGGTTAGACACTAGGGGGCGATCAAGGGGGTTACGTGTGTCCTAGGGAGTGATTCTAACTGTGGGGGGGATGGGCTACCTAGGACATGACAGCGATTACTGCTTCCAATGACAGGGAGCAGATCTCTGTCATGTCACTAGGCAGAATGAGGAAATGCCTTGTTTACATAGGCATCTCCCCGTTCTGCCGCTCCATGACACGATCATGGGACCCCGGTGGACATTGAGTCTGCGGAACTCGTGGGTACGGTCACTTAGCACACGATGGCATGCGTGCGCTCTGCCGGTGTGCTCGTGCCCACAATGCCGCATCTTAAAGGGGACGTACCTGTACGCCCATTTCCGCAGCCATGTCATTGTGCCGACGTATATCGTCGCGTACTGGTTGACAAACGGTTAATCACTAATGATCACACAATGCTTCAAATATATGCAATTAAATGCTACTACAGACGCCCCCCACTCCGTAGGAATTCATTTGTTCCCTGTATGTGTCTGTCAGTCGCTACCACTACAATTCAAGGCTAACAATTTTAGTAGTGTGGTTGCCCTTCCTAATGTTACCTGTGTGCTCCTAGCATAAAAGTACTTTTATGCTGCATACACACGATCGGAATTTGGCCAGCAAAAGACGGATGAGAGCTTTTCATCGGAAAATGTGACCGTGTGTATGCTCCATCGGAATTTAGCTGGCTGAATTCCCTCCTGCAAAAATTTGATAGCATGTTCTCAATTTTCCAGATGGAAAAACGTTCTATCGGAAATTCCGATCGTGTGTATGCAATTCTGACGCGTAAAAACTCACGCATACTCAGATTCAACTACAAGATGGAAGCTATTGGCTACTAGGTATTGAACTTCCTTTTTCTAGTCCCGTCGTACGTGTTGTATGTCACTGCATTCTTGGCGGTCGGAATTTGGTGTGACCATGTGTAGGCAAGACAGTTTGAGCGGAATTCCATTGGAATCCCGACGGGAAAACCATCAGAGCTTTTTTCGACGAGAATTCCGATCGCGTGTACGCGGCATAACTGTTTGTTTCCTAGTGCCCAATTTACACTTTACATCTTTATTTCTCATTCCAGTGTCCCATGTTTGGATTACAACTTTCTTTACAAAACACACTTCCCTAAATTGCCCTCGATCATACTCCCATCAACATGTCTTGACTTAACATGAATAAAAAAAAAATTGGTCTTGGTGACTCAACACTTCTGTCTTTGAAGAAATCCCTGTCCTAGACAAAAAAAGGAAACACACATTTTCTATTCCTACCAAAATTCTACCTAGCCTTTCATTTCCTTTCCGTCTGCACATTTGCGGGAAACCCAATAGTATGTGGCAAAAGGGAAAATTACAAACCAAATAGCCCAAAAAAAAAAATCATACAGGCACCAGTGAGGACATCATTTACATGGACCTCTCAACTTGAATGTGTACATCAGTATTCTTTAGTGCAATCCTCATTCAATGCATTGGAGAAGTGCTTGAGAAGAAATGAGCTCTTCTATAGACAATGTAGACAATAAGGCAACTTTTCTAGCAACGGCATTTCTATAAAATAACACAGCCACACATTTTTGAGGTATTAATATTTCTATGGGCAATATGCACTTCAACCCCGCTGCAAAACTATTTTGACATTATTATCTTTCCCATTAAAACTTAGCTATTCAGCAAGCTCAACTACTTTTAATAAATCCCAAGCAATTCTTGAGTGTCTTTCAGATAGTAGCTTGCTCTACATAAGCTCTACATAAACTATATTACCAAAAGTATTGGGACGTCTGCCTTTACATGCACATGAACTTTAATGGCGTCTCAGTCCATAGGGTTCAAAATTGCATTGGCCCACCTTTTGCAGCTATAACAGCTTCAACTCTTCTAGGAAAGCTGTCCACAAAGGTTAGGAGTGTGTCTATGGGAATGTTTGAACATTCTTCCAGAATCGCATTTGTGAAGTCAGGCACTGATGTGGATGAGAATGCCTGGTGCGCAGTCCCTGCTCTAATTTATCCCAAAGGTGTTCTATCAGGTTGAGGTCAGGACTCTGTCCAGGCTAGTCAAGTTCCTCCACCCCAAACTTGCTCATCCATATCTTTATGGACTTTGCTTTGTGCAATGGTCCAAATCATTTGCTGGAGGGGGGATTATGGTGAGTGGTCGGTTTTCAGTGGTTGGGCTTTGCTCCTTGGTTTCAGCTAAAGGAACTCTTAAGGCGTCAGGATACCAAGACATTTTGGACAATTTCATGCTCCCAACTTTCTGGGAACAGTTTGGGGATGGCCCCTTCCTGTTCCAACATGACTGCACTGCAGTGCACAAACAAGGTCCATAAAGACATGGAGGAACTTAACTGACCTGCATAGAGGCCTGCACAGGGTCTTGACCTCAACCTGATAAAACACCTTTGGAATGAATTAGAGTGGAGACTGTGAGCCAGGCCTTCCTGTACACATTAGTGCCTGACTTCACAAATGCATTTCTGTAAGAATGGTTAAACATTCTCATGGACACACTCCTAAACCTTGCAGACAGCCTGTCCAGAAGAATTGAAGCTGTTATAGCTCAAAATTGAACCCTACAGACTAAGACTGGGATGCCGTGTGCATGTAAAGGCAGGCATCCCAATACTTTTGGTAATTTAGTGTGGCTCTATCCCTCTTGCAGGCTTATAAAGGTTAACCTAACAGAAGAGTAATTGAAATTTTTCCTGACAGAACTAAAATCAGGGAAGAGTCTGGGTCCTGATGGATTAAGTACTAAGTACTACAATATTTCCTAACCAACAACCCCTATGCTTTCTAAAAGCATTTAACTACTTTCCAGTTTCCACCCAAGGGACATCCATGGATGTCCTTGGGTTTTCACCCCCACTCTACCTTTCCACCCAGAAGCGATTCAGCCATCAGAAATTGCTGCACTGAACAGAGAGAGGGAAACTGACATCATTTCTCTCTATCTGTAACCACAGAAACCGAGAGCGACGAGTATTGTGTCACTTCCGGTTCCGCCTCTTTCTTTACCTGGCAGCCAGAAAAGCAGCTGATCAGACCAATCAGTGTCTTATCAGCTGCATGGAAGGCTAAAGGAGAGATTTGGGTTCTAATAGACCACAGCCATGCTGTCACAAGATTGTTCATCAGTTGTGATAGCAATAATCCAAAAATAAAAGTGTAGAAATAAAAAAATTCGTATAAAATAAATAATAAAAAAGAAAAAAAAATTTAAACTTCCCGGTCTTACTGTGCTTACATGCAAATGCAAATGCATATGCATATGTTACTCTCGCACGCATATGTAAACGGTGATCACACCACACGTGAGATATTGTCACAAAAGTCAGAGTGAGAGCAATAACTCTAGCACCAGACCTTCTGTGTAACTCTAAACTGGTAACCTGTAAAGGCGTTTAAAACATCACCTATGATGAATTTTAAGCACCGCAATTTGCCCCCATTCCAAGGGTAGACGCAATTTTAAAGCATGACATGTTAGGTATCTACTTACACTGTGTACCATCATCCTTCACATTATATAAAAAAATTGGGTAAATATTGTGGGGCTTTTTTTTATTCATTAAAGTGGATTTTTTTTAAATGCATTTTAGAAAGCGCTGCGCAAAAACTGTATGACATAAAATGCATTACCCACCATTTTATTCTATAGGGTCTCTGCTAAAAAAATATATTTAATGTTTGGGGGTTCTAAGTAATTTTGTAGCAAAAAAATTGGAGATTTTTACATGTAGGAACGAAGAGTCAGAATTGGTCCGGATACAAAGGGGTTAATCTAATCTTTGCTTCATGTGCTTAATCACCGCCAGAGTTGGAAGCCTCGAGGTGCATCTCAAAGAATTAGAATATCATCAAAAAGTTAATTTACTTCAGTAATTCAATTTGAAAAGTGATTCATGTATAATATATATTCATCACACACACCGGGATATATTTCAGGCATTTCTTTCTTTTAATTTTTATGATTATAGCTTACAGATAGTGAAAACCCATAATTCTGTATCTCAGAAAATTAGAATACTGTGAAAGTTCAATATTGTAGACTTATGGCGTCACACTCTAATCAGCTAATTAACTCAAACACCTGTATGCCTGAGCCTTTAAATAGTCTCTCAGTCTGGTTCAGTAGGCTACACAATCATGGGGAAGACTGCTGACTTGACAGTTGTGCAGAAGACAGTCATTAACACCCTCCACAAGGAGGGTAAATCACAAAAGGTCATTGCTAAAGAAGCTGGCTGTTCACAGAGTACAGTATCCAAGTATATTAATGGAAAGTTGAGTGGAAGGAAAAAGTGTGGTAGAAAAAGGTGCACAAGCAACAGGGATAACTGTAGCCTTGAGAAGATTGTGAAGCAAAGGCCATTCAAGAATTTGGAGGAGATTCACAAGGAGTGGACTACAGCTGGTGTCAGTGCTTCAAGAGCCACCACACACAGACGTATCCAGGACATGGGCTACAGCTGTCGCATTCCTTGTGTCAAGCCACTCCTGAACCAGAGACAACGTCATAAGCGTCTTACCTGGGCTAAGGGGAAAAAGGACTGGACTGTTGCTCAGTGGTCTAAAGTCCTCTTTTCGGATGAAAGTAAATTTTGCATTTCATTTGGAAATCAAGGTCCCAAAGTCTGGAGGAAGAGTGGAGAGGCACAGAATCCAAGTTGCATGAGGTCCAGTGTGAAGTTTCCACAGTCAGTGATGATTTGGGGAGCCATGTCATCTGCTGGTGTTGGTCCACTCTGTTTTATCAAGTCGAAAGTCAATGCAGCCCTCTACCAGGAAATTCTAGAGCACTATATGCTTCCCTCTGCTGACCAGCTTTATGGAGATGCTGATTTCATTTTCCAGCAGGAATTGGCACCTGCCCACAATGCCAAATGTATCAATATCTGGTTTAACAATCATGGTATCACTGTGCTTGATTGGCCAGCAAACTCATCTGACCTAAACCCCATGGAGAATATGTGGGGTATTGTCAAGAGGAAAATGAGAGACACCAGACCCAACAATGAAGATGAGCTGAAGGCCGCTATCAAAGCCGCCTGGGCTTCCATAACACCTCAGCAGTGCCACAAGTTTATCGCCTCCATGCCACAACGCATTGATGCAGTAATTCATGCAAAAGGAGCCCTGACCAAGTATTGAGTGTATACTATACTGTACATGTACATACTTTTCAGTAAGCCAACATTTCTGTATTAAAAATCTTTTTTTTATATGTCTTATGTAATATTCTAATTTTCTGAGATACTGAATTTTGGGTTTTCACTAGCTGTAAGCCATAATCATCAAAATTAAAAGAAAGAAATGCTTGAAATATATCACTCTGTGTGTAATGTAACTATATGATATATGAGTTTCAGTTTTTGAATTGAATTACTGAAATAAATGAACTTTTTGATATTTTCATTTTTTTGAGATGCACTTGTATATATAATACATAAAGTGCATAATATGTAATGTGCCAACTATAGGTCTATGGTCCTGTTAAATACAGACAATAAATTATTTAAAAACATCCTGGTCAATAGATCCAAGTCCTTACCCATCAGCAATGGTACACAGTAAGGGGGGGTCCATTACTCATAATTGGACAAAATTAGAACATTTGACTAGTCGAGGCACTCAAAAACGTGTACTAGCTATACAGTATGTCATGCATCCTAAGAGCATTATTTTTATCACAAGCAGCAAGCTAAAGGATTGGGATCTTGATATGAGTAGAACTTGGGACGCTCTAGGTCTCTATTGGCTTTACCTGTAGATTAGACAATTTATTAATAGCTGCAGCAACAAATAGGGCAAGCTGAGAACATTAAGATGGATTGCATTTATCTAACCCTTACTACTGATCCATCTACCTTCTCTATGTCCTATTACATTATCCAGAAAATCTTCAATTCCTTCAAAAATGGTGCAGTAGGAGTCTTAACTTATCTTATCTTATCCATGAAACTAGATATACATACACAACCTGAAACACTTGCAAAATGTGTTTCTATATATTCAAAAGGTCCACTAACCCTGCCACTGCCATTGGGAGCTTTGTTATCTTATTCATGTGTGGTGGTTTCGTCTTTTCATAGTTGCATAAATGAAACAACACATGTCTGCCATGTTCTACCTAATAAAATCCACAGAAAGGATTGGACTACTTTGGTCCTTTTGAGCTTGCCGCTAAGTAAGTCTCAGCAACTACAAGACCTTAAGGCCTACAAAAAAAAAAAAAATCCCTAGTTATATATTTGGAACTGGACACCTGTTTTCAGGGCTAGTTTGGTGGTCACCCTTTGTGTAGTAATAACTGGCCTCAATGGTGTTTTTCTCTGTTGTAGCTTGGTATCAAATACAAACTCTGTAATGTGTTTTCCCCAAAGGTTGTATCCATAGTTATACCTTTTGACTTTCAAGTTGAGGTGAAATAAACATCCTTGACAGTTTCCTCAAACTAAACATTTATCTCACATATATCTCACCAAATACCTGTCAACAGAGTTGAAATGTACGGACAAAGATAAATTGTCCATACATATAAATTGTCCGTACATATAAATTGTATGTACATATTTTTCCTTACTATTATTATTTGAAGACTGGGGAGACAAATGCATGTGTTTATACAGTTCATGCAAAATAGTCAATGAAGATTAGGTTAGGTTTTCTAAAACGTAAAAAAGGAGAAGAAAAATACATACAGCTGCAATATAATTGACTACAAGAAATAATTACTTGGTTTTGTTTACTGAATAGGAAATATTCATCTATTCCCCTGCTTTTTCAAAAGCCAATACAATCCTAGGTGCAGCACAAGTAGCATTCACAGCTATGAATACTTTTTAAAAACTTGAACATAAAAGGTAGGAATTAGAGTTGACTGGAGTTTGATGAGTCTACCACAGGACCACAAATATGTGTAATATATAAAGTCAAATTTCTATATTTGACTATTTAGCATCCAATTTTGTGGCAGATCTCAATAGATGGTTCTCTATTTTGTTCAGTGGCCAGTCTTAGGACTAAAACAGTTTTCGGTATGCTTCTAAGGTAACCATGCCCCCTTATTCTGTTAAATGGTTGCATAATACTGGTGCTACATACAGTCTACACAGACCCTTGTACCGATCCAGTGTCTATAAAGGACACTGATATACAGGCAAGTAACTAAGTGCTTCTAAAAAAAGGAAGTCTCCCCTTGCCAAGTCTAATGAAGGAGACAATGGCAATATAAATGGTGCTGAGATTATTATAGCCTGCTTATCCACAGATCATAATAAAGTCATAGCGTTTAATGGAACAGCAGCGTATTGTTAATGAGATTAACTGAAAAATAAAACCAGACAAATATTATTTAACAGGCGAATCAAAATTAGAGGCTGTAGCTGTCTGGTTAACCTTCAGCGACAGCGTCTTTTGACCTTGGTACATCATTCAATCTCTCTATGTGTGTCAGCTGCTCCAATATGAACCTGTAAGCTCTGGGGATCACTGAGTATCCCAGCGTGTCTATAAAGAAAACCCAGACAATACTGTTTGGCCTGATTTGCACCATGCAGAAGAATGCAGAACCACTATTTCTGTAATCTAAGGGGTTAACGTTAAAGATACAATTACCCCACTGTCATATGAATATTTTAGCACTAAGATCAAGTTCTTTGTATTAATATATGGTGTACTAATGGGATACAATATATTAGTATAATATACTTTAATCAGTAGAAAGAAAAAAAAATATATATATACTGTAATAATAACTACCATCGTGAAAATAGGACAGCTTTAGGCATCAAAAAGAAAAGGTAAAAGAAGAAGAAAAAGAAAACGAAAAAGAAGTTGGAGCAAAGGAAGATGAAGAAGATAAAGGAGAAGAAGAAGACGAAGAAAAAGACAAAGAAGAAGAAGATGAAAAAGAAGAAGATGAAGAAGAGGAAGACAAAGAAGAGGAAGAAGCACTGGCAGAGGCCCCCCTTCAAGCAAGATCACAAATATATAAAAAAAAAAAAAAATATATATATATATATATATATATATATATATATATATATATATATATATATATATATATATACATACAAACACAGACATATGTATATATATTTATATATATATATATATATATATATATATATATATATATATATATATATATATATATATATATATAAATTTAGGTACAACAGGCAGCATAACACAATAAAAAAATATATATTTGTATATAAACAATTATTACACACTGCACACACAAGCATACAGGGCAATATATTGTCAAACCACTTTTCCCAACACTTTTATGAAGAGCTACTACACCATTCACACTGTGGATCAAAAGCCAGCTATCACTGCAAATAGGTAAGGACACATACATGTATTTCAACATTCTCATGCTCAGAAACTGATAACATTCCATATCTGCACACGCTACATCTACAGACAAAGCGTAACAGAGATTTTTAGCTTAAGGAAGCATCCATGATCCTGACAGTCATAGCACCAGCTGAATAAAGATTTTTAAGCTCAAAGTGTATCTTGCAGCTTACAGTGTTATTTTTGTATGCAACACAGCAATGATCTTCATCTGCTACTGCTTTAATATAAAAAAAATCTAATTTGCTAGTAGCATGAAAGGTCACTTCTTTTGCATGAAAAAACAATACAGATTAAATGCAAGCAAGAAATTCACATTGAGTCTATGGGCAAAGAATAAAAAAGATCAAGAAAAAATAGAAAAGGAAAAAAAAAACAGTTCCTTAAAAATCTATCCCGCTGTTTTTTTTTTTTGCCGGCTTCATCTTCCTAGCGAGAATAGAAATCCAACATGTACTTCATGCAAAGAAATGCACAGTCAGGAAAGAAATGAGAACACAGCGAAGGTCAGCAAGATAGAAATTCATTACTTTTCATGCTCTGTCAAACCTATGAGAACAGCTCGATCTTAAAGAGATGCAAAATCTTACTCCAAATGCTATTCAGTCCAAAGCAATGGCCATAAAGAAAGGGTTTGTGGCCTGGCCACAAAAAACCTTGACCTCCGTAACCTCTTTTTTTAATCGGCAAAAAATGAAAAGGGCAGATCTTGCCTATCATAGGAAAGGTTGTTTCGTGCTAACATTTGTCTAGATCTGCCCAGCAATAGGGGATTTGTTTCATGAAACAGCAGAAGTCTCGGAACTGTCATGTGACTTATTTTTTTTTCCTCCTGATATGAGACATGTGCTTGCATATCATTTTGCAGTTTAATAACTATGCGAATTTTCAGAACAACCTGCCTTTGCTTATAATGCATGACAAAGGGAGCATGAGAACAGTTTTCCATGAAAGGCAAGGTTTTCATAGTTGGCCTGTAACCATGGTAGCAGATGCCTTTTTCGCTTAACCCTGCTTACCTCTTTGCAGCCACGAGCTGCTCTCTTTTGTTACAAGGGGTACGCCTTGATTTTTCTTTCTCGTGAACAAACTTGCATCTTCTTCAAAGGGCATGATGTTGCAGGTCCTTGGTCTAGACTGTTTGAACGGTCCAGGGAACAGCCTTGATGTAACCCTTGCTCCTTGTGTGCCACACCACCAGCCGTGTGACTGCAGACTGTAGGGGGACATTTGAGATCTGTATTTGAAAAGGACTACGTCCAATTTTGCCACTGTGCCTTTTCACTCATCGATTGAATGAATATCGAACCTTCTGTCGTTGCATGTGTGAAATAGATAGCTTAGCAAGCACTTTTCCAACTAAACCTGAGCGGTGGGCCAAATATTTTTTTTTTTCTTTCCTCCTAAGCTATAATTATTTCTTCTCTTTAATGCATTCATCGCATGTTCTCTTTAATGAGCTGTGTAAAACACCACCTTGACTGCCATTAATGTTCTACATCTAGAACTAATTATTTACTTTTTTTGTGGATTCATGAGATTTTTTAATTTTTGATGCTCTTTTTTTCATTTATTCCAATTTTAAATGTAGAATAAAAAAATAAAAAAAAATCTTAATAAACTTTTCACACATACTAATAAAAAATTTTTTTTTTTAAATCTTAATAAACTTTTCATACAATGAATAATTATATTTTAATTTTGATATGCTATCACCTTTTTAACTGCATTGTTTATTATTTATAGTAACAATATCAAATAAACAGTAATAGTAGCAAACACAAAATCTGATAAATCTGTACGTCTAGTCTCCTTCGTTAAATATTTTTGGATTAATTTTAATATAATAAAATTTTTATTTTTATTTATTTTTTTAAACTGTAAAACGTAAACACTCTTATTGATGCATTTTATCCAGAAAGAAAGTAGGAATAATTTCATGGTGACAGCCAGCACCACCTGCTCTGTCTGGAAAAAGAAGTTTGATAGTAAGGTTACTAAAATCCTGATAAAAAAATACCAAGAGGACTTAACAAATCTTCATGGCTGTGCTTTATGTAGGCGACATCTGTATGTATTTCTTGAGACAGCATTACTTTATACTACAAGGCTTACTTTCCTTATTCTTAATTGCTACAGGCAAAGGGGAGGTGCACATAAGAATAAAGGTTACACTGACAGATGAAACATAATTCACAATGAGAACGGTTTTCATCCAAGCTGAAATAGACCATGCTGACTTCTAGACCAGTTAAAGGGCAAGCTGAGTGCAACTGGATTTTAATAATACAAGTGTAGAACAAAGACGAAAAGACGGGTTTTGTGACAAACCTGCTTGCCAAAAAAAGTGTGTTATAATGGAGAAGAGGCAATATGATGGAAGAAACGAACAAAAGCTGAAAAGGTCGCTGTGGAACAGTGATGGGGATAGCTGGATTGGCAAGATGCGCTTTATAAGTATCACAAACAAAAAAGTCTCACTGTTTTATGTAATTATGCAGTTTGAAAATTAGGTAATTGTAAACAGGACACATTTAACCTTGTTTTTATTTGCTTAAATATGCATACTTTTTAATCAGATTCCTATTAAATTTACCTCTATCCACTTATGCTTTATTCTAATGTGGAATCATAATATGTACAGTTACAGTTGTTACTTACATATACATACAGAGAGAAAGAAAGAAAGAATGAGAGAGATAGATAGATAGATAGATAGATAGATAGATAGATAGATAGATAGATAGATAGATAGATAGATAGATAGATAGAATGCGAGAGATAGATAGATAGATAGATAGATAGATAGATAGATAGATAGATAGATAGAGAGATAGAAAGAAAGAAAGAAAGAAATAGAGAGAGAAAGAAAGAAAGAAAGAAAGAAAGAAAGAAAGAAAGAAAGAAAGAAAGAAAGAAAGAAAGAAAGAAAGAAAGAAATAGAGAGAGAAAGAAAGAAAGAAAGAAAGAAAGAAAGAAAAAGAAAGAAATAGAGAGAGAAAGAAAGAAAGAAAGAAAGAAAGAAAGAAAGAGGGAAAGAAAGAAAGAATAAAGGAAAGAAAGAAATAAAGAATAAAGGAAATAAAGAAAGAAAAACAAAAAAGAAAGAAAGAAATAGAGAAAGAAAGAAACAACTAAAGAAAGAAAGAAAGAGAGAGAGAGAAAGAAAGAAGGAAAGAAAGAGAGAAAGAAAGAAAGAGAGAGAGAAAGAGAAAGAAAGAGAGAGCAAATTAAAGGAGAGACTTAATTAATTATTGCATTAAATATGAACTTTTTATCAATAAAAATAGCATATTGTATTTGTATACAGGCATATAAAAAAATGCAAAATTCAAAGTGAACCCGATTTTGGAAAGCAAACAGTAAAAATATATATTGTTTGTCTTGAAACTAAGTTAAAATGTAATGTCTGCAATATTTATTACTCATTGTATTTACTCTGTTAAAAACAAATGTTTGCAAGGTTGTCCAAGACTGTCAAAACAAAAAGCTCCTGCATAGTATATAGTTAGTTAGACTAGCAGCTTAAATATTTTCAATTTTTTTCATTCTTAAATTTAGGCAAACAATATGCCAAAATACTGGGGAAAAAATGAATATATATCTTATATGTTTATATTACACATACACATCTAAAAAATACACAAAGGTGATAATTTATCAAAAAAAAACTGTAATCATAATGTAAAAATGAAATAACAGTAAGCTTATAGTAACATTTAAAAATGTTAAAAATGATATTGTATTGCAAAAAGATAAAAATAAAAAAATATATATTACATCACCAAAATTTGGGGACACAGCCGGTTATCAAAAACTGAAAAAAGAATTAAAATGTTTAAATGATAACGGAACATTCTGTTACTTTTTTGTGTTAATTTCTGTCGCTGAACATAAAAAAAAATGTATCAATGAAGGAATTACATGATGATCACGTGTTTGTCAAACCCAAAAGCTTATTTCTATGTGGATTAAAAGGTTAATTTATTAAAACTTCTAATTAATACATTATATTTTTCGGGGTTTTTTTTTCAGCGGCAGTTTTAAATGCTCTTGTATGGCATCAACTAATGATGAATGTTTTTGTTTGTTATGATCGTGCTTTACTACCACACCTTTACTGAACAATAGCAGTAGGAAAACAATAATCGAATAGCACACATTTATGGTGGATGGTTCACTTGCATTCATTTTTTTATTACATTTATCACCTTAACTTACAATGCCTGTTTGTTACTTCTCTACTTTAAACGTGGATAATATTTTATGGGGTAAAAAGCTAAGAAGGCAAGTATCACACATACAGTTTAGGAGACAGCTCAGAAAAAAAAACAGCAGATTTTGATTCCATAAGACAGACTGGATCAGAGTCAAAGCTGCCACATACTGTGTGAAAAAATGCCACCCTGGTGTGAACAAAGGGTTTAAAATGGAGTCAAAAAGCATGCAAGCTCAATGTCTAAGCCTTTCCTGTGTATTGTTCTGCCGCAACCTGCAGGACATCAAGTGGGCTTGAAAGAATAGAGTGCTCTTAGAGATTACTGTTGACAGTGAAATGAATTGGGATTTTTTGGGGATTAGCAGAATAAAAAAATCCAGTGGTTATTTTATGCAGCGTAAATACATTTTTATAAAATTCATAATTAAAAAAATTTAAAGTACAAAATAACCACAGAATGGATCCACTTCAACTATTACACTGTTTACATACCTATGGGACAGAAAAATGGATGGCTATAAAGGATGGGGTGACATTTTTGTCCAGATTCATATTAATAGATAAAATATTTAAAAAAAACAGGAAAATCATCTATATAAAGGAACATTTCTGCTCTATAAAAACATTGCATCCAAGTATAACATCAGCTTTTAGAATCTTATAGTTTTTAAAGGTTAGGTCTGAAGATTTTTTTCTCAAACATTATCATTTGAATAAATAAATAAATACATTGACATAAAAAAAATGTCTCCTACCAATTAAGTTTCACACAATGGTTTAAAAAAATGATTTCAGAAAAATCCTTAGAACTAAAATTAGCTTGTGAATGAGTATGCCAACTACTTTAGGTTGTGTAAGCGAAAATGAAATGTCATCATACATCAACAAATACACATGTGCTACCTCAGTAATGATTCAGCATTTTTTCTTTTCAGTCAGAATATTTGTTTACATAGTTTTCATGCAGAACCCATTCTATGATAATAATTTACATATTTATTTTAGAACCAAAAATTTTCAGCTTTTAAATTTACCACAGAACACAAAAAAAAATCACAATATTCATGTCTCCAGCATGAAGAGTTGTATATTTTTGATCTAGTATTTTAGTAAATAATTAATAATATAATCACATAAATTAAGCATAATGAATAGTCTGTTAGTAATCCTATAAAAAATATTTCCCTATTGGTTTACTTTCAAAATTCACTTAAATTATTTCTTTCAACTTGCATTCAATCTCTTGGTAAAGGAAAAAAAATGGTTTAGAGCCCCTAAATCCCTGAAGCTTCCCTAGAAGGTCAAGATGGGAACATTTTTCTATTTACTCTTTGTAACTCTGGATAAAAATCAATTTGTTGCTTTCATTACAACCACACAATCAATTCCATTTAAAGCATGATGCAAAATCAAGTCCAAAGACAAAACGAAGCTGTGGAATTGTGACAAGTGGATTTTTACTAGGTTAGCATTTGTATGAAAATGTCCCATCTGCTTTGCCATAGCTAAGGCATCAGGCTTTTTAAGCAAAAGCTCATGTCATTTATTCTTCATTTATTTAATTCTGGACCTATTCATACCTTTCTTATTCAAGGAAGATTGAAAAGAGAAATGGTCACGTTAATAAAAATGCCAAATAATCCTAACATTTAAAATGCAAAATTACTTTTTATTTTTTACAGACATTTATATAGCACAATCATTTTGTGCAGCATTTTACACACTGTACATTCACACCAGTCCCTGCTCTCAAGGACCTTACAATCCAAGGTTTGTGTTTCAAATGAATGCATACACACACACACACACACAAATACAGTGCATGCTAGACACAATATAGACAGATGCCAATTAATTTACCAGCCTTTCTTTGAGAGAAAACCAACGTGTCCAGAGGAAACCCACAAAAGCACAGAGAGAACAAACTCCATGCAGATAGTGTCCCAGTAGGGCATCAAGGCAAAATTGGCAACCACTAAACCACTGTGCTACCCAAAATGGCTTGTTTAAATATATATTTTAACTGGGCATATCATTTCCTACTGGCAATTTTGCTATATGCATATGATTGTATTTTAGATGTGTGTGAAATGTGTTGTACAATTACCATTAGCTGGCTTTACATTTTTATTTGCATTCAAACATATACAGAAGTAAAAACTAGGGTAAAAACTGACTAGTCTTAAAAGCCCCGTACTATAGCTATTACTAGAGTAGCGAATGGAAATGTTGGTGCCGAAACCGAAAATTCAGAAAGCACTTGGCCAAAACCAAAACCGAAAATGATTTTTTTTTTAATATATATATATTTTGTTTATAAATATTTGTATTATATTTGACTTTTTAAATAATATAATGAATTTAAATTAATATTAATTTGTCACCCATTATCGGCACCTTTAGCGCAAGAAAAGCTCAAGAATAATGTATCCCTTTAAATTCTGTGTATGTATTTACACTGGTCCGTTGCGTTTCTGTTGGGGTGTTAAAAAATCTTGCTTGCTGCATTTTTGGTCAGTTAACAAAAATGCACCTTCCCGTTGAATTGCATTGAAAACACAGCAAGAACGGAACAATAATGTACCCGTTTTAAGTTTTTTATGCGTGTTTGAGTCACATGACCTATGAAAAACACACCATAAGCACAGCAAAATTGTGGTAAAATCGCATGCATTTTCAGTGCCATTATCGGCAACTTTCTCCTCTATTGGCAAATTGTCAAAAACACCAATATGTTTCGGCTGCCGAAATTTCGGTGCGTCTCTAGCTTTTACTTTTCACTTGTTTGCATATGCTTTTTCTATATGCAGAGCTGTTAACATTGGTTAATGACAACCTAAATACTGTCTAAGGTTTAATGCTACTTCAAATTTTTATATGAAGTAACGGATTTCCAGTGCATTAAAGCTGGAATATTCATACAGACATAGCTACATATAAAGTCACAATGGGTTCAGTTCACAAAGCTAACACACCAGGATAAGGATACTTATTTTTTAAAAAGTGACAGGTATTTTCAACTGTATCTATTGAGGGTTTAAAAGTGGTCACATGACTAAAAATAAAGATTCTTATCTCTGGTTAAAGTCATCTGAATTGAACTTAACCACTTGCCGACCAGGATTTTTCTGGCAATTTTTTTTTAGCAGAGACCCTAGGGAAAAAAATGTCTATTGTTGCAATTTTTTATGTCACACGGTATTTACGCAGAGGTTTTGCAAACGCAATTTTTTTGGAAAAAATAAACCAATAAAAAAAAAAACACACACAATAGTTACCCCAATTTTTTTGTATAATGTGAAAAATTATGTTACGACGAGTAAATAGATACCTAACATCTCACTCTTTAAAATTGTGCATGCTCATGGAATGGTGACAAACTACTACTAAAAATCTCCTAAGACGACTCTTTCAATGCTTTTACAGCTTACCTGTTTAGAGTTACAGAGGTCTGGCACTAAAATGATTGCTCTCGCACTAACGTTCTCAGCGATACCTCACATGTTTGAATACCGTTTACGCATGCATTTGCAGCTTACGTATGCATTCACTTCTGCGCACGGAGGAATGTGGCGCTTAAAAATATAATTTTATTTTTTATTTTTACACTTTATTTTGTCACTTTTATTCCTATTACAAGGAATATAAACAGCACTTGTAATAGAAATAAGAATGACAGGTCCTCTTTATTTTTTTTGTTTTTTTTTTTCTTTCCAGCCTGAACGGGAAGTGACGTCATGACGTTGCTCTGGTCCTCCAAGGCCAGAGAGTCAGTCAAAAAGTGTTAACTATTTAAACTATTTAATCATCTATGGGAGCAGATGGCCACACCCTTGGATCATTTCTCAGGTGAATCAGCCATAACTGTAAGCCCGAGAAGCACCGGTCAGCAACAGGATGTCCTTGGGAAAGGGGCCCAGTGGCTCATGAGTCGCTCGGACTGGCTTCATGAGAAAGCTGTCCGTCTGCTGAAAAAAACTGTAGGGGGCTTATAGCTGATATCTTTAGCCATAATCTCGGTAAACCACTTGCAAACCGCAAGGTATTTATACGTATTTCGGTCAGTAAGTAGATAAAGCATAACTAAACCTAGTGATTCTTTCCCAAAACAATTACTTTCAAGGCATGATTTGAATGATAACTGTCAAATGTGCTTGTGCTCAAATCAAATGGCTGGTTTCAAAACTGATCACATGTGCAGCACCATGGCAACTGCAGATAAAACAGAGGCCAGGATATCAGCCTCCTTGGCTGTAAAGGATAGGAGGGTTTGGTTCCTCATTAAAGTGGAACTAAAGTTGAAAAACATAAAACTGAGAACAGGCAGGCTCTTTATTACAGAATAGATATGCAATGCATGGCATGCAGACAGGAGGGTGTGCTTCACACAGAAAACCCTCTCCTTCCTCCCTGAAGACTCTTGGGATGTATGACATCATTTTGGCCTAGGCCAGAACCCAGGAAGCAACTGAAGAAATGTAAAAAAAAGCTTAAACAAGTAAATATAACATAGCTTCATATATATATATATATATATATATTTACTAATGGCAGCAGAATAAGGATTATAAATGGTTAATGTTGATTGAGAGAGTTTAGTATTACTAAACTCAATGTTAATCAAGTGATCTAGGAACCCCTGCCTGAGATACAGGAGAGCCACTCTCAAACACTCCCACTGCAGATGCCTTGCTGTCTCTCACACACAGTCAAGCCTTAGGGAAAAAAATAGCAATTAGATATAAAACACCTTTGGAAACCTTAGTCTGGTGGTACAAAAAGGAAAAGGGGAAGTTATGCAACACAGGCTTCAGAGACTACATTCCTAGAAACCTTGTGAGGTGGTCTCTGGCTTCAATGAATTGGACAAAGAACTAAAATTAAAGAATTTTAAATACCGATTCAAGGCTTAGTTCCCTGTACCCGCCTTCCCACCTGGACTGCCCCCGATAATATGTTATGCTTTATTTTAATGAATGCTTACCTTTTTTAGATGTCTTCAGGTGGGTCACAAGACATGGGTCCTCTTCCTCTACATCTCTTCTCCGTAATTAGATAGTCTATGATGATTCAAGGAACTGTGCTGACATGATGATGTCAGTGCCACCCTAGTGTCAGCAGTCAGTGTCACCCCAGTGGCACCATAGTGACCATAGTCTATGACGCCTTGCAGTTACAGGTTCCTCTCAGTCTTCAGGATTTAAAGACTGAGGGCTTTTTTGTGGCAAAAAAGGGAAAAGCTCCAGATCGAAGGTAAGTATTGCAGCCTGAGATTTTTTTTAAGTTCCTCCTGGGGGGGGGGGGGGGGGGGGGGACTAATAATCTATTTAAATTATTAAAAATATATATTTTTTCAAATAAACTAAATAAAAACAGTTGGAATAAATCAGTAGCTTGCTGATTGGTTTTACTTATCTGGAGCTGTTCTATAAAATCATTAACAATAAATTGTCTGGTTACTGTAAACGATTCGAGTGCCCTGTACAACAAGATCTGGCCATTCAGCCCAGACATTTAATAAGCTGGCCATATGTGGAAAGACAATAAAATTCCACACACATATTTTGCTTTGCCCCGTGGACAAAGGAACAGCATTGCATTCATTGACAGATTCAGTCACCACACAACTAGATCACATCAAATGTCATTATGTGGCATCTGCCAAGACATCATTGCTACCGTGGTTCTGTAACTGATGTACTGGGAAGGTTCATTATTTTTTATGTTTTAGTCGCTACACAAGCATATGGTAAATAATAAAAATGTAGCACTAAAACCCAGTCTGGTTTTATTGTATCTTCAACGTGAAAAATTGTGAACATTCTGATATCTATATATACAGAGCAGAGGGGGTATTTCAAGTCCATAGGATTCTCCCCAAGAATACACGTTAATATTTTATGAAAACCTATATAACATTTTTACATGGTACCAAGCCTAATCATTGGATGGTACTTTGTGCAAAAAAATGTCTTTTGCATTCTTAAAGAGAACAAGTATAGACTTTTCTCCTTCTCCTTTGTAGCCACCGCCACTGAACAATGATATATGAGTCCTTGTGTTTGGAATTCCTCCTGACCTTCCATATTCCTTATTACATTAGACATAATTCCTATATACTGTAAACATTTCCAGAACTGTGAGACAACCTATACAAAGTAGATACTTGGCACAAATGCTTAAAACTGGCAAACTTCTATTAAGCAATAACTTAACTTAGACATTCACTCTCTTTAGACTTACACATCCCTCACTGTTCAGGTACATAAGCAGACAATGAATGTTTTTTTTCCCTAAATACTTTTGCTACAGGACCCAGCCCTGAACTTCTTACCTAGGCAACAATGGAGTCCTCCCCTTCCTGTCTGAATCCTCCTGGGATACTACGTTATACACCCTCTGAGGCATTGGGGCAATTTCCAGCCTACTGCACATGTGCTAGGCAATCTCAGGCACACTGCACATGGGTAGTGGCATGCCATTAGGGGGTAAGCTACAAGAACTCAGAAGAGGTGGGCAGCCTGCTGATGGCGTAAGAAGAGAAGAAGGTGGCATAAGACCCAACGTGCAGTGGTGGAGAAGCAAGTTACACCTCATAACTTAATGTGTGAGTATGTTTTCTGAGTACAACCCGACCGTCAAGATAGGAGGGGAAGATAAAGACAAAAAAGTGCAAAAGGGATTGAAGTTCCTCTTTAAGGCTCACCACAAAACAATATCTGTTCAATCTACCTAATCTATTCAGTTTCAGCTAGGCAGGTTCTTGCACTACCTACTTGTTTGTGGATTTAAAGGAAATATTTCAATCAGGTTGTAACGCATGTGGTGAGCTTAACAATCTCATTCATAGGTAAGTTAATGTATAACGTACATAAATATATGAAAACATGGAGCAGCTCATGCCAGAATTCTGCACTTGCTTCAGATATGACCAACAACATTGTATCTGAGCAATGCTTTTTTTCTCCAGGGTTAATAAATCAGCCCCACAGAATACTGCTTAGTTCCCAATTTAGCTGTAGATGTGAGCCTGGCAAAAGGAATTCCTATCAGAAAGATCTTGATTGCTACTGGCATAACAGCCTTTCATGAATTAGGAACCAGGTTAGAAATGGGGAAAGGCTGAAGTAAAATACTTGTCGTTGACAGTGACCCAGGACACTCATAAGACAATTATGATTGCTGTTATAGGGGAAGTTATTAACATTTGTATGCACATTTAGGAAATCCACAGCCACAAACAAAAGGACAGAGGAGGATACAAAAGCTAGCTGTGGATTTTCACTTACACACACAAACATAAATAATAATATAAATATATATATATATATATATATATATATATATACATACATACACGGTGTGCCTTAAAATGGAGGGTGGGTGTTCTTGTATTTCTGGAGGGCTGATCAAAAACATCCCTCATCGCTGTGATAGCACTGTCATTAGAGAGTGCAGACCACAGGTAAAATGCACACAGCCAATCAGATTATGCCTTGTTATTGCTGTGATAGCCAATCATAGCAATCACAAATGTAAACATTCCTAGTGTTTACATTTAAATACCTCCCACCTTCCCCACCTTCCTTCAAGATAGGGGGGGGGGGGTAATACCTCCTCCCCCCCTTCCCCTGTATGTCTCATCTACATCCTATCTCTGTAGTGCCTGTATATAAACATTCACTTCCCTTAATCCTGCTCATTAACCATCTCACTTCCATCCTCCCATTGTATGTGCCCTGTACATTACCCCCTCAGCTCCTCCCTCTATGTATGGCCTGAACAATATTGATGTGCTGTATCAAGTACACCATTATAAAGCTCAATGTTTCTTCATTTTCAAAAGAATTGTGGCAAAAAAAAAAGGTCACCTCGGAGTGTCCACTTTCCAAAAAAGAGATATTTTCTGGGGGTGTTTATACAGTCCCGGCATTCTTATTGTATAGGTTTTATCACAGAAAGCAAATGGAAACTTTTTTTCAAAACGTTTTCCTTTATATGGTAAACAATAAAAAACAAGTGGTTATTAAATACAAAAAATAAACAACCTCTTCTGTCTCAAAACATATTAAAATAATTTGGGTAAAGTGCTGCACAACTAAGTAATTGTTATTCAAACTATCATAGCACTGAAAACTGAAAAAAAAAGCCTGGTAATTAAGGGGGTATTACAAGTTGGTACTCAAGCTGAGTTAAGAATATATAAATATTTGGATATCCATAAGCTGGCAACAGTTCTACTTTAAGAACCAGTCATCATAAATATAATCAAAACTGACTATAATGTCTAATCATATATATTTCTATGAAACTACAAAAATAATCTATAATGTATTTCTAATATCTATATTATGTTGCTTCTTTTTGAGCATTTGTATGAAGAAAAAGCGGTGATCTGTTTTTTTTTTTGGTTTTTGTTCTATCTATAATGAAGTATGATCAGGGTGTGGTAAGGGTGTATAACATTTTTGGCAATAAATAGTCCCTTTTTCCCACTTCAAAATTTGGGAGCTATAAAAACGAAGTGTCTCTAAGGCCCGAGGCTCTCCTTTGCTGCTGTGGGTTGACTCCCTTTTTTGCTCTGCATCGAATTGAGTCAAATTATTCTTTTTTCATATTGAATGATATTTCACAAATATATTTTCCATAAAAAGAAAACCTAAAAGATTTAAACATTGTATCTGTGATTTCACATAATGCATTAAATGTCTACAAATGTCTGTTTTTTTTTTTTATTGCTCCCTGTGTCCCCTGTTAGAGAGACCTAGATACCCTCTCTATCTGTCGTTTTTTACCATTATCACCAAAAGTGAACGTGAAAGAAAATCCAACATTTTTAATTGTCCCCAGAAGAGTAATAGAGGAAATTTTCCAATGGGGACACTAGTTCTGGTGACACTCACTTTGGAGGGATTTCCTCTCATGTGCTGCTTTAATTATTGGACAGAAATTGAAAGAAACTCTCCTCAGATGGGAGAAAAATGTAAAAAAAAAGATAGAGGTAATAATCCTCCCCTACTTAATCCAAAATGAGAGTGAAAATGAAAAAGAGTTATCCTTTAGTTCTACTTTAACTTCCAGAGCTGTTGCCATGACAGGCAGTTAGACAACAGAGGACTAGTTACCATTATGGCCTTTGGTCTCCCTGCAACTGATCTTTTCCCTATTACTCATGTACCATGCTTTGTTTTGTACTGTCTCTATGTGGAGGTGGCCATCGTGGTAGAGGCAGAGTGTTGCTTCCTTATGTGAGATACTTCAGCAAGGATAATAGTGGGCAGCACAGTAGTGACATCACCAAATCTCACTCCAAATATCCTAAAGTTGGCCATAGATGGACTTTTTTTTGATCAGCCAGCCAGCTGATCAAAAAAAACAAAAAACAAGCAGATTTCCCTATCCACTCAATCAAGGTGGACAAAGGCTGTGCTCCTCAACTGTCAGAATACACTGATCAGTGCTGCAGTCATTCATTCCTGTTCAAGAAAGATCAATTTCTTTCTAGTGGGAAAGGTCAAAGATAGATTGAAATTTGGCTGGTCCCTGCTGAACCAGACAAATTTTAATCCATCTCTGGCCAGCTTGTGACAGAGGCTGCAGTGACTAAAACTGGCAATAAATGGATTAAAATGTGTCCGGTTTAGGGAACTGCTGAATTTTGATCTATCTGTGGCCACTCCTGCTCCAGATAAGTTGAACAGGAATGTTGGAAAATGTTCAATGTCTTATGGTAGTGGAGGAGTCAGAATACAACATGATAGTGGGGAGGTTTCTTCCATCCACTTGAGTGGATGTGGAAATCTGGCAGCAGACAGATCGAAAAAAAAGGGCCCATCTCTGGGCAGCCTAATGCTGCGTACACACGGTTGGATTTTCCGACAGAAAATGTTTGATGGGAGCTTTTTTGCAGAAATTCCGACCATGTGTAGGCTCCATCAGACATTTTCCATCGGAATTTCCAACACACAGAATTTGAAATCTGGATCTAAAATTTTCCGACAACAAAATACATTGTCGGAAATTCGGATCGTGTGTACACAATTCCGACGTGCAAAGTTCCACACATGCTTGGAATAAAGCAGAAGAGCCACACTGGCTATTGAACTTCAATTTTCTTGGCTCGTCGTACGTCACCACGTTTTTGACGTTCGGAATTTCTGACAACATTGCGTGACCGTGTGTATGCAAGACAAGTTTGAGTCAACATCTGTCGGAAAAAAACACACGGATTTTGTTGTCGGAATGTGCGATCGTGTGTACGCGGCATTAGACCTCACTCTGTAAATATACAGCTATAATCCTGTAGGTTCAAGAGTTCCTAGGTATCATCACATACAGGAAGTGAATTATTTCTTTTTTTAGGAGGAATTCCAGACAAAATGTAGATTTTTCAGGGTACTGTTTAGGCACAAATACTGTTTCTAAAAATTCCCTATAAGCTAGTAAATCTTTACTTTGGGGAGTTCAAGTTCCCTTTAAAAGTACATTTTTGTAAAAGGAAACACAAAAATCTTTTATAGTGTGCAAAAAAACACAATATTCATGTCATTTGTACTGTAGGCAGTAACATAAACAATAGAGGTACCTGCATGCTCCTTTGTTACCTTCTTGAGCCCCCTGGGAGTCCTACCATTCAGAGATCTCAATATGGAATCAACCCTCTGGCACACCGCCCACCCATTGCACATCTCACTATGGGTCAGTGGGGTGAGCGAGGTGCATTGAGGGATGAGGCGGGGTGTACTAAAGACTTCAGAGCTGGAGGCTGCTATTTGCATACTGTTCGTGGAGCACCTCAGGAGACCCCAAACCCTGTTTTTAACTCTTTGGGAGTGATTTAGGAAAGGGGTAGGTAATGTTCCTGTAGATTAGTAAAAAAGCAAAGCTGTGCTCACTTAGCATACTCAATTGTACACTAAAATAGAAGGATTTTGCCTTACACTACTGGACAATTAAAAGTGAACACAGCTTCTGTTTTTAACTAAAATCAAGAACCCTGTTTTTTTGAAGGATTGGCATCCATATGAACAATTGTTGTGTCCTCAGGCTCTTAGATGATAAAAAATATTCTGAAACACTGCTAAATGCCAATGCTAAACTTATCATCTCAGGGACAAGCTCACTTATAAATGTACTGCCTATACATAGACTTAAAAGCTTTAAATGGATTATAATCCTAATCAATAATAATATTATGAAGAATGCTTAGGTCTATTGTCCAAAAACGATAGCCCGTCTTGTTTAATAAAACAGGCTTGCTGTCCAACTCTAATGCATAAAATGTATTTTTTATTTTTTTTGTAGTGTCCCCACTGGGTAAATTCTCATTATTATATAAATTAATTAAACAGGAAGGGGAATCTCTACAATGGTGGCACAGCAATAAAAACCTGAGCTCCGCAATCTTTCCAAGAAATAAAATAAAAAAGATTTGGCTGGAGTTGGGTTGTAAACTTAAATTTAATATATAATATTTCATCTTAAATAAAGTGATGTTCTACATTGCCTGAAGACTGCCAAATAAAATAAAACAGTTACATTTTTTTTAAATTTATTTTTACTGTCAGTGAATCTTAAAGCTAATAGAAATTCTAATAGTATAGAATAGTATTTTGTTCAAAATGTTTCAAATCAACATTCATTTTTTGACTGGAGTGACAAGAAAATTTGACGGAGAAGGATGTATATTTTTTCTTGGACAAATGAGTTTCTAACAGTGAGTGTGGTTTTAATTTTGGAAATTACATTCATTCCAAAATTAAATGTTAAAAGCAAACAAAATTTTGTGAAGTACAATAGTACGAAAGTACTTTCAAACAACATTCTCCTAGCCATCACATGTACTGAGAATTTTCGTAGGAATTTTTGGGCAAAAAAATCTACTAGTGTATGGTGAGCTTTACATCACCAGTAGCAATGACTGATGCTGGGGCAGGCAGCGCAAGCTAAGCAGCATTGCTTTTTGTGTGGATTACTGTATCAGCACATTTATTAAGAAAAAAGTAAATTATTCCATGTTATTATCTCTCACAAACTAGCATTAAATCACTATTTCTGCTCTGTGAGTGACTTTTATAGCCTTCAAGACTGCAGATATCAAGACAGATTTAAGACTACAGATAGAACTACAAATGATTGCCTGTGATATGTAAAATAATCGTATATCTTTCTACAAATTCCTTTATAACTACACTTACAATATGGTAGCTGTCTGCAAACAACATGCTATCCACTGGAAATACTCTTTTAATCTGGGATAGTGGGCTATAAAACTGCAGACTCTAGTTTGCATATTGCATTTTTATTTACTTTACTAATGAATGGGTCACACTGATTCTCCTGGAACGGTGACCCCAATAAGGAGAGGAGGGGAATGAAAGCCCAGCCATCTGTAAGACATGGGACCTAAAAGGGCAGACGGCCAACGCGGTGCAAAAGGTGGCAGGAACAAGACATATGAGGTGACAGACAAAGGGCAATAGACAAGGGACTGACAGACAGGATGGGTCAGACTAGAGCAAAACAGCAAATGGGGCAGACAGGAAAGACAAGGGGAGACAGGCGAGAGAGGGCACTCTACATACTAGGGGGTAGGCAGAGGAGGGCAGACACGAAATAAAAGGACAAGCATGAGCAGGCAGACAAGAAACAATAAAGAAATGAAGGGGGTTGACTAAGGTAATCAACCAGCTGCCAGCTGACTTTATGCAAGTGCATGCTTCTCCGTAAAGAACTGCTAAACCCAAATTACAGCTTGGTTTTAGAATTAATAATGTCCAAAGATACAGACGTGTAAGTTATCCTGAGATGACCTTTAGGGCTATCCAGAACTGAATACTGTTTAGCCTCCTTTGATATAATATAATCGATAAAGAAAATAAAAAAATAATAATAATTATTATTATTATTATATTTTGCACTGCATAGCATAGAAAAGAGAAAAGTAGTGCGCTTCATTCATCAATGTCTGGAATAAGAATTGTTTGAGCTGCCTCATCTGCATCTCCCACCTGCCCTTTATGGACCCTAATCTCTCGTTCCTTCATAATTTTCATTGCTTTTCAGTGTGATGTATACTGTACATCTGTAGCAAATTGTTTATACAGATTTTTATATCCACAAATCTATATGTTGCAAAAGAAGTGGAGACACCTCCCATACTGATCTGAATGTTTAAAGAATATTTAAAGAATATTTTAAAATGTGTAATTAAATTAGAAAAAAACACACTATATTGTTATGTGTTCCCATTCACACAGTAAGCCTAAAAAAATGTTTTTTTTTTTTGTTTTTGTTTTTTATATTTCTTACCTTTTAGATGTTTCTTAGGAGAAATAAAGTTGTTAGTGTTTGGGGCTGGATGTCTAGAGCTGCCAAGATCCCAAAAAAGTAAATGTATAGTGCACAAAGATTGCAAAAGGATATTACCCCCTTGGACTTTTTAGGCAGAAAAAATGGGGTAGAAACATAAATACGTTAAAAGGGAACAATGACACTTTTATTAGTACAAACATTAACCACTTTCAGACCGGACCATTTTGCTGGTAAATGACCAGAGGTCTTTTTACACTTTGGCACTGCGCTGCTTTAACTGGTAATTGCGCGGTCATGCAATGTTGTACCCAAACAAAATTTGCGTCCTTTTCTTCCCACAAATAGAGCTTTCTTTTGATGGTATTTGATTGCCTCTGCGATTTTTATTTTTTGCGATATAAACGTAAAAAGACCGCAAATTTTGAAAAAAAATGATATTTTCTACTTTTTGTTATTAGAAAAATCCAATAAACTCAATTTTAGTCATACATTTAGGACAAAATGTATTCAGCCACATGTCTTTGGTAAAAAAAAAGTCAATAATTGTATATTTATTGGTTTGCGCAAAAGTTGTCACATCTACAAACTAAGGTACGTTTTCTGGAATTTACGCAGCTTTTAGTTTACGACTGCCTATCTCATTTCTTGAGGTGCTAAAATGACAGGGCAGTACAAAACCCCCCCAAATGACCCCATTTTGGAAAGTAGACCCCCTAAGGAAATTGATAAGAGGCATGTTGAGCCCATTGAATATTTTATTTTTTTGCCTCAAGCGATTGAATAATGACAAAAAAAAAATTTTTTTTTTTTTTTACACAAAGTTGTCACTAAATGATATATTGCTCACACATGCTATGGGCGTATGTGAAATGACACCCCAAAATAAATTCTGCTGCTTCTCCTGAGTACGGGGATACCACATATGTGGGACTTTTTGGGAGCCTAGCCGCGTACAGGGCCCCGAAAACCAAGCACCGCCTTCAGGCTTTCTAAGGGCGTCAATTTTTGATTTCACGCCTCACTACCTATTACAGTTTTGAAGGCCATAAAATGCCAAGATGGCACAAAACCCCCACAAATGACCCCATTTTAGAAAGTAGACACCCCAAGCTATTTGCTGAGAGGCATGTTGAGTCCATGGAATATTTTATATTTTGCCACAAGTTGCGGGAAAATTACAAACTTTTTTTTTTTTTTTTTTTTTTTCACAAAGTTGTCACTAAATGATATATTGCTCATGCATGCCATGGGCATATGTGAAATGACACCCCAAAATAAATTCTGCTGCTTCTCCTGAGTACGGGGATACCACATATGTGGGACTTTTTGGGAGCCTAGCCGCGTACGGGGCCCCGAAAACCAAGCACCGCCTTCAGGCTTTCTAAGGGCGTAATTTTTTGAGTTCACTTCTCACTACCTATTACAGTTTTGAAGGCCATAAAATGCCAAGATGGCACAAAACCCCCACAAATGACCCCATTTTAGAAAGTAGACACCCCAAGCTATTTGCTGAGAGGCATGTTGAGTCCATGGAATATTTTATATTTTGCCACAAGTTGCGGGAAAATTACAAACTTTTTTTTTTTTTCACAAAGTTGTCACTAAATGATATATTGCTCACGCATGCCATGGGCATATGTGAAATGACACCCCAAAATAAATTCTGCTGCTTCTCCTGAGTACGGGGATACCACATATGTGGGACTTTTTGGGAGCCTAGCCGCGTACGGGGCCCCAAAAACCAAGCACCGCCTTCAGGCTTTCTAAGGGCGTTACAGTTTTGAAGGCCATAAAATGCCAAGATGGCACAAACCCCCCCCCCCCAAATGACCCCATTTTAGAAAGTAGACACCCCTAAATTTAGGGGTACACTAGTGAGACTAGGTAATAAATGGCGGGTGCCCTGAAACTATAAAAAAATAACTAACCAACCAGCGTCACCTGTAACAGTTATATGGTGATCACTGGTGAAAGGGTTAACTAGGGGGCAATCAGGGGGCTTTATGCGGTAGTATATGGGGGTCCCTGGCGCTATAAAAAGCTGCGGCGAACCTAAATACCTACCTGCCTAACTAGCGTCACCTGTGACACTAATACAGCGATCAGAAAAACGATCGCTTATTAGGCTGGGTTCACACTGGAGCGATGCGGGAACGCCACGAATGCGCGGCGGGTTCCCGCATCGCATGCCTCCCGGCGGCAGTTCACACTGCCCTATGCGAACTGCTGGGAGTGTCAGTGAAATGTTAATGACACCCCCAGATCAGTTCGCATATCGCAGTGCGATCTGCAAACTTGGATCGCATGGTGTGAACACCCATGCGATCCGATTCTGCTGCGGACCAAAAAAAGGGTCCCGTGCGAGTTTGCGGCGGGTGCGACACGAATTCAGCCATACTATCTGTATAGCTGAACTCGAATCGCACAGAGATCGGATGTGATTTGCACTGCAGTGCGGTGCGAATCACATCCGTTCTCATAAACCGCTGCAATGTGAACCCAGCCTTAGTGACACTGGCGACGGGGGGTGATCACGGGGTTAAACCTTTATTGGGGGGGTTAGGGGGGTACCTTAGAACTAAAGGGGGCTAACCCTAACTGCCCTAACAGTTATTAGTCACAAATGACACCTGCCGGGTGATCAGGGGGTTAAACCTTTATTAGGTAATAAATGGCGGGTGCCCTGAAACTATAAAAAAATAACTAACCAACCAGCGTCACCTGTAACAGTTATATGGTGATCACTGGTGAAAGGGTTAACTAGGGGGCAATCAGGGGGCTTTATGCGGTAGTATATGGGGGTCCCTAGCGCTATAAAAAGCTGCGGCGAACCTAAATACCTACCTGCCTAACTAGCGTCACCTGTGACACTAATACGGCGATCAGAAAAATGATCGCTTATTAGGCTGGGTTCACACTGGAGCGATGCGGAAACGCCGCGAATCCGCGGCGGGTTCCCGCATCGCATGCCTCCCGGCGGCAGTTCACACTGCCCTATGCGAACTGCTGGGAGTGTCAGTGAAATGTTACTGACACCCCCAGATCAGTTCGCATATCGCAGTGCGATCTGCAAACTCGGATCGCATGGTGTGAACACCCATGCGATCCGATTCTGCTGCGGGCCAAAAAAAGGGTCCCGTGCGAATTTGCGGCGGGTGCGGCGGGTGTGGCGGGTGCGGCGGGTGCGGCGAATGGCTGAACTCGAATCGCACAGAGATCGGATGTGATTTGCACTGCAGTGCGGTGCGAATCACATTCGTTCTCATAAACCGCTGCAATGTGAACCCAGCCTTAGTGACACTGGCGACGGGGGGTGATCACGGGGTTAAACCTTTATTGGGGGGGTTAGGGGGGTACATTAGAACTAAAGGGGGCTAACCCTAACTGCCCTAACAGTTATTACAGTCACAAATGACACCAATGCAAAAAAAAAAAAAAAAAATGACATTGGTGTCACTGTGACTGGGGGGCAGGGGTAATTGGGGGGGTGATCGGGGGGTAAAGGGGGGGTGTGAGTGTGCCTGGCATGTTCTACTGTGTGTGGGATGTGTTGGTGCAACTCACTGATCCGCTCTCCTCCGTGTCGGAACGAAAAATACCGACACGGAGGAGAGAATACATCACTTCCTCTCCTGTGTTTACATTACAGGAGAGGAAGTGATGTCACCGGGGATTTCCATTCGTCGGGAGCGATCGCGAGGGGGTGGCCATGAATGAATGGCCGTCCCCTCGTCCGGGATCGCTCCCGAACGAAAACCGACCGCCGCAGGCACCGGGCGGGGGCCCGATCGGGCCCCCGACCCGCGGGAGGCAAAGGACGTACATATATGTGCTTATGCCTGCCCGTGCCATTCTGATGACGTACATCGGCGTGAGGCGGTCGGCAAGTGGTTAAAATAGGATAAATGTAGGGACAAAATGAGCCTAAAAACAGTAAACATTACCATAGAATTTAATCCATATACATGACAAGTACTCAAAATCAATAAGATGCATCCTGGGTACTGCCAAAGAGAGACTGTGGTCAGTCGGCATGAGTTGCTGGATTGAGTCCCAACATGCTTCAGAATTATATTTTTCCTTCAGGGGAAGCTTGATTACTAGATCCTTTATAGATCAAAGAAAACCCACAGACAGACACAAAACAGCATGGATCGGTCGAGGGATCCTGGAAAGATGAAGTTTACAGGTGAATCCCTCCCCCCCAGGGATGGGCAAGTGTCCATGTAACCACAAGGATCACCCATTCATAAATGGCCAGCCTAGGATATGTAAAGAGGAGTATCATCTGCAGATTGCCATTGGGGATGCATCCAGAGCCACAAGGAGCCTCCGACCATGCTGTTTTGCGTCTGTCTGTATATTTTCTTTCATCTGTAAAGGATCTAGTACTCCAGTCTCCCTTGAAGAAGTAATATAATTCCGAAACATGTTGGGAATCAGTCCAGCAACTCATGCGGACTGACCACAGTCTCTCTCTAGCAGTATCCAGGATGCATCTTATTTACTTTGAGTATTTGTTATGTATATGGATTAAGTCCTATGCATTTGATGCCATGATTTATATGTATGTTAGTGATATTTACTGTTTTTGGGCTCATCTTGCCCCTACGTTTATCCTATTTGAATTTTTGTACTAATAAAAGTGACATTGTTGCCTTTTAAAGTATTTACGTTTCTACCCCATTTTTATGCCTAAAAAGTCCAAGGGGGTTATATCCTGTTTCTTAGAAGAAAGTGTCATAGCTGACTGCAAGATTATTTTTTTTTAGAGTGAGCCTGTCCAAAGTCTGCCCTCATTAACATACAATGCAAGAAGTCCAGCATCTACACCTTTAACGTTGGTCATAGACCGTTTGATGTCTGAGCAAGAGAGGGAGCTTGAGAAGGGTTAAGCATATGGACTTTAGTTCCTCTTTGAGGCCCCATACACATAGGAATACAATTCTCCATCACCCAGTTCCAAATAGCTTATTGAGCTTAATATAACAAATCACTTGGTGAAGCATTTGCTTTTGGTATGTTGTGTTTTGGAAAACAATGCATGGAGTGTCAAAAATACCTTTTGTTCTTTAGGGTCAAAAAAACCCTTCCCTTTTCCCAAAGGCCATCAGCCATTTGACAAGTGCAGTCTATTAGCATGCATTGTAGCAAGCAATATCTATTATGATGAGATGTTTATTGGATATGATTGTTATTTTGGTATCACAAACTACTTTTTATGTGTATATTAAAAAATCCATCTGCCTTAGAATTTTTTATTTATTTTTTTTGGTAAAGAGATGAGATTTTCGTGTTTGTTTTCATGTTCACAATAAGAAGGGAGAGTGACACATCTCCATTGTTGCCTTGTCAATTTTCTATGTTCTGGAAGACAATATGTGGCTGTGTTATCTCTTTAGTCGAAGAATACCTTTGTTCACGTCTTAATGAGACTGAAGTCAACTTATTGACTGGATAGAAATCTAAAGTAATGTCACAAGGTAATAACTGTTGTGTTTTAGGAGCAAAAAGATCAGAATATGCAGGAGTCCCATCAATAACATTGATAAAATAACATAAACTTGACATCCTTTGTGTTGAAATATTGACTACAGTGACACTGACATATGTGTTGAGATATTATCCTACAAGCAGAAGCTCAGGCATTTGACTCTTTGCCTACCGAAAGGTTATAATGACACTTAAACCACCTGCGAAAAGGATGAAGTCACAAAGAAGAGGTTGGACACCATTGCAATGTGATCCTTCAATATCAACACTGTAGCTTGCACATGGTGCACCCTATTGGGTTAAACTGTTTTATCTGTAAAGGCTGAGACAACCCCAGATCCGATATGGAAAACAGTGGTAGAGTATTGTATAAGGCGCCTTTCAGACTGCCACAACTTGAAAATCACGTGATTTTGCTGCGATTTTACGGTGATTTTCATGCGATTTTGCCACGATTTCAGGGAATGCCTGTGTAAACTTCAAGTCTGTGGACCTGAATTCACATCAAAGTCAGACCGAAGTAGTACAGGGACTACTTTGAAGTTGGTGCGACTTGAAGTGGAAATAGATATGGATGATAGTCATTGGAAATCATGGGGTGGTACTTGTCATGCGACTTTGCAGTCCCAAGGACAAGTCGCACAACTGTGAAAGGGGCCTAAGTGATATTAAAGGCAAATATAAAAAAAAAAATAATAACAAACTATAATTACTTGCTCTGTGCAGTAGTTTTGAACAGGGCAGCCCTGGCCCTCCTCTTCTTTGGTCTCCCACCGGTGGTCCTGGCCCCTCCCTCCTGCAGAGTGCCCACAGAGCAAGCAGATTGCTATGGAGGCACCCGAGCAGGCTCACTCCTGAGCTTCTGCTCTGTGCATCTATTTACACACAGATCTCAGCTCGACCCTGTTCTCTCTCCTCATTGGCTCATTGTCTGTGCTTGACAGTAGCGGAAGCCAATGGCACCCGCTGCTATCTCAGCCAATGAGGAGGAAGAGGCCAGGGAGAGCCGCTGCTCTTGTGCACCTCACTAGATCAAGATGGGGCTCGGGCAAGTATTAGAGTGGCTGGGGGGGTGGGATGCTGCACATAGAAGGTTTTTTACTTTCATGTATAGAATATATGAAGATAAAAAACCTTGAGCCTTTACAACCACTTTAAATACCACTTTCTCATGGCATTAAATGCCCACCTCTGAGACAGAGGAATTTACATGTAAAGATGAAGCTCAATGTACTGTAGAGTGGACAGAAGAATTAGCATGATACAGAGATGGGGAAGACAGGGGGGTTGATTTACTAAAGCTGGAGAGTGCATAATCTGGCGCAGCTCTGCATAGAAACCAATCAGCTTCTAGTTTCTTTTGTTTTTGTTTTTTTAGTCAAAGCTTAACTGAACAAGCTGAAGTTAAAAGCCAAATTTTCTACCATGCACAGCTGCACTAGATTTTGCACTCTCCAGTTTTAGTAAATCAACCCCAAAGAGAGAAAGGTGATGCCCAGAGTGGTGATGTACAAAAACAGGTATAGCCCAACACTAGTCATAGTTTACAAGTTTTGGTCAAAGTAAGAAATGGTTTTAACCATCATTAGCTTTTTATTGCTTTCAAAGTCCCCGATAGACAGATTTGACCTCACTTCCTTCCCTGGTGACTACACAGTGGGGACACATGCAGCAATAAAAATCTGAGAAAAATCATAACCTTTGCCTACGTTACCTCTAAGCCCTTGTACACATGGTTGGACATTCCGATGGAAAATGTCCGATCGGACCGTGTTGTCGGATAATCCGACCGTGTGTGGGCTCCATCGGACTGTTTTCGCCGGAATATCCGACCGACAAAGTTTTAGAGCTGGGCTATAAAATTTTCCCACAACACGATCCGATCGGACAGTGCCACGCATGCTCAGATCAAATTCCTAGACCAAAGCTATTGGCTACTAGCCTGAAAGTAGTTCCGTCGTAACGAAATAACGTCATCACGTCCTGAACGATTGGATTTTCCGACAACTTTTTCCGACCGTGTGTATGCAACACCAGTTTCGGACAAAATCCGTCGGACAAAATTCAACGGATTTTGTTGTCGGAATGTCCGACCGTGTGTACCCCCACACGGGGCTAAAACATGGTTTTATTGTTGCCTGTACCCCCATTGAGATTATGCTCACTTTCTAAATAATACACAGGAAGTGAGGGAATTGTCTCACTGGAAAAACACACGAAATTATAATCCTTAAAGAAGGATTTTATCCCTTTCCTTCAGTCCATATTCAAAAAAATAAATAAATAATTGGTTGGACTTTATTGCTGAATTCTAGACAAACAGCTGATTTCAGTGGAAATATCTGTATGCACTTTGTTTTTACCTGCCAAAGAATTCTGTAATTCTATTTAGTCTTGTGATTCATCTACCCCTACCAGACAGCACAATCAGGTGCCTAACCTCAATTTTCACCGTAACAGTTAAGTTATATATTTTGGTTGCTGTCCCATTCCCAGTCTTCTGTCAGGACAAAGAAGAACATACTGATCTCAGTTGCAGTAAAAAAATCAGCATTACACCCAAAAGCATAAATCTAGTATATTTCAGATACCATTCATTAAAAGGGGTTAGCTGCATTCATTTTTGTGTTTTTTCCCTTTATTTTAACCACTTCAGCACTGGAAGATTTGGCGGCTTCTATTTTTTGCGCTATAAACAAAAAAAGAGCGTAAATTTTGAAAAAAAAAACAAAAACAAATATTTTACTTTTTGCTATAATTTATTTTTTAAAAGCACGTTTTTTTTCAGTTTTACGTATTCTTCTACATATTTTTGGTAATAAAAATCGCAATAAGTGTATATTGATTGGGTTGCGCAAAAGTTATAGCGTCTACAAAATAGGGGATAGATTTATGGCATTTTTATTAGTATTATTTTGTTTTACTAGTAATGGCGGCGATCTGCGATTTTTATCGTGACTGCGACATTATAGCGGACACATCGGACACTTTTGACACATTTCTTGGCACGATTGACAATTATACAGCGATCAGTGCTATAAAAATGCACTCATTACTGTATAAATGTCACTGGCAGGGCAGGAGTTAACACTAGGGGAAGATCAATGGGTTAACTGTGTTCCCTGACTGTGTGTTCTAACTGTAGGGGGAGGGGAATGACTATAGGAGATGAGATGTAAGGTGGAAAAATGGGGTGTCGGCGCCAAACCTGAGATTTTCCTTAATAGGAGATGACAGATCGTGGCTCCTAGTTAAAAGGAACTCACAACCTGTCTCTCCTCACAGAACAGAACAGGGATTTGTGTGTTTACACACACACGTCCCTATTCTACCTCTTGTGCCTGCAATCGCTCGTGGCAGACGGTCACCGCGACCGTCGGCCATGAGCATCGGCACCCCCGCAGTGTAGCGGGAGCATGCGCGCGCCTCCGGCGGCGTGTGTGCGCCTGCTATCCCGCTTAAAGGAGCCGACGTATAGCTAGTTTATTAAAGGAAATTGAAAAACAACAGGCTTACTGGCTGGATGAAAATAAAAGAAAGAACGAAAATAAAACTAAAAGTTCAAGAACAGATTACTTTTTATCCTTTCATTGTACTGTAGTAACACAAACAGTTTTTTTTATAAGTTTTAAATATCAACCCCATATCCTGCTCTAAATATGTTCTTCCTTATAATACTTATTCTGTCCACGTTGCTGTTCAGGTCTGCTATCACACATTCTTCTGTTGATGATACCACAATTCTTGGTTGGATGACAACCAGCATCAGCCACGTTCTTCCTGACGGTGTTGATCATCAAAGACACTCCATCCTGTAGTCCTCTAGAGCTACAGGTGGCTGGTAATCACTCAGTCCGGGACTACTGCAGAAGGTACTAGAAGTGGTGTGGAGCAGACGGATATCCGCCAATCGCTGTCTTGCCTGCCCCAGTTCCTGTTACTGAAGGTTAAAGTAGACCTTTACTTTGTCCAAGCTGGTTAAAGTAAAAGGGTCACTTAGCTCAACCAACTCCCAGCAGAATCTACTCACCTTTTCTTACTCCTGAACTGCTTTTTCAACTCCCAGGACCAGAGAAAAAAAGCCCTGCCCCAAACCAATTCATAGGAGGTTACACGGGGCTATGGACTTCTTTCCCAGCCCCATGTGAAAGTTCTAGAGACAAGTAAAATAGGGAATGATGGCGCAAAAATCCACTGAGTGTCCAATGTGAATTAAAAAAGGCACAAGGGGGATAAAAAATGCATCAAAAATATATATCAAATAAATCCAATCATTAAATAAGTTCAAGAGAGTTCACATGAGTTCACAAAAAGCACCGTAGGCAGCAACGTTGGGAGCAGAAGCAAAAATTCTGCAACGGTAATAACAAAGAGACCACGAACGCCAAACTAAGTGCAGTAATCACTATTTAATGAGAATTTTTTTAAACCAAAGCCAATAGCTTCTCCCAAACGCAGAGTGAAAACAGGCATGTAGAGTCTAATTCAAGTGGCAGGTGTTTCTGTGGTCCGGGTTGCTATACAATGCTGAGAACTGGTTAGATGTAGTACACTAGGTTTGCCTGTAGGGTGGCTGGTGGTGTGGCCGTGGAACCTCTGAGTTAATCCGGAATGCAGGCAGTCCTCGATGTTTGCTCCCCAGGCTGGAACGCACTTCCGGTTTCCATCTGACGTGCAGGACGCTCTTATGCTGTACCACTGGGCATTCCGGATTAACTCCGAGGTTCAACAGCCACACCACCCACCATCCTACAGGCCAACCTAGTGTACTACATCTAACCAGTTCTCAGCATTGGATAGCAACCCGGACCACTGAAGCACCTGCCACTTGATTTATATTCTACATGCCTGTATTCTCTCTGCATTTGTGAGAAGCCATTTGGCTTTGGTTTTTAAAGTGGGGTGCCCCCTAAAAAAAAAATTGAAAGTCAGCAGCTACAAATACTGCAGCTGCTGACTTTTAATAATCGGACATTTACCTGTCCCAGGGTCCAGCAATGCGGGGGAACGAAGCCCCCCCTATAGTTCCCCGCTCCGCTCACAGCGCCGGCATTCTGACTGTGGGCACCCAGCTGTGGCTTCACAGCCGTGAACCCACTGCGCATGCGCGAGTGGCGTCGGGCGCCGTAATATGCCGCACAGTCATATAGGACAAATGTCAAGTCCCAGATGACTGTGCGGCGTGAGGGGAAGTGATGTCACCAGACCGGGCATTGAAGACGTCAGACTACGAGGGACCCCCTAGCAACAGGCATTTAGAGGTGAGTAAAACGTTTTTTTTTCAATTATTTATTTATTTTGTGAATTTTGAGCTATTTTTTTTTTTTTTGGGTGGCAACACCACTTTAAAAAAATCTCATTAAATAGTGATTACTGCACTTAGTTTGGCGCACCTGGCCTCTTTTTTCTTAAAGTTCTACAGAAAGATTAAGACAGAATGGGGCCCTCAGCATGGTGGCAGCTTTGCCCCTCCTCTATCCCTTCCACTAACATTGATAAAGTTTGCAATAGACAGTCCAATCTGCATTGTATGCACTGGCATTTCTCATCCTTTCAGACACCATCAGCCTATATGAACATTGTCCCTTGTGAAGCGAGAGATGATGCCCAGCTCTAACCAGTTGTATTGGCTTGAGCGGGTGCCTGAAGTTGTAGTTAAGCCCCCTAAACAAGGACCGGTCCCTAAGCTCCTGTTTAGGTTGTCGATGATCCGGTTCTGCACAGTGTTGGGCCAATCAGAGGTCATGTGCTCACCTATACCCAGATGTGGCGGAAATTCACATTGCTCCTAGGTGCAGAATGATGCAAGGTTTGGGGAACGAAGGGAAGATGAGTATACTCTTAAGGTGGGGGGGGGGACACTAAGCAAATCATTTATTTTGTCATGCAAGGGTAAAGGAAAGGTTGACCATAAAACTGGAGCATTTGGAATTTATTTCAGTTCATGTTTTTCCCATCATCAAATCCAAGAGTGTTCACTTTTTGTTCAGCTGCACCTATGAAGACTAGTTCAGCCCTGAACAAAGGCAGGTCTTTACAGCCATATCTGGTGTGGGCTGTAAGCTTTTTTAGTGCAATACAAAGACACGGGTAAGAAGCTATTCCTATTTATTGTTGCATTTTGGAATTGTCTGTAGCCCTCCTTTATGTCGATCGTATCAAGCTGAAAGTTTGCTGAAATCATCATTTCGATATTGTAATTGAATCTGGCAATTACGAATACATTTTTACTATCATTTTCATCATTTTTGTTTGACTGAATTGAACCAAACCAATTTGAAGCAATCTATTATAAGAACCAGTAGGGGACACAATTTGCTGTAATTGCCATCATATCCTAAATCACAATTTGAGACAAAAAAAAAAAAAAAAGAAAGAAAGGAAAAAGTGTCAAACATAACCCCCAAAAAAAGGGAAAGTTCAAAAGTTTTTATTTCACATCATTGTAGGTTACAAAAGTTGCATAAAATCAAAATGTATAAACATGTAATTATTGTATAATTATTCTTGAGAGAGCGCTATTCCTGCCAAGCCCCATTAGACATATATTTTATTTAAAAAGCTGTGTACATAAAACCAACAGTACAAGATAGGGCAAAAAAAGCAGGAATGTTTTAAAAAATGTGATGCGTTTCGCAGTCTGATTTCTTCATCAGAATTCCAAAAAGATAAATATGACTGAGCTGCCCTGGTACAGCCTTTTTCACTGTTTCATAGTTTGAACAATCCTGTGTGTTTTCTGGTGTTAATAATAATTGAGAAGAGGGCCTATTCTTTGGAATGTGGTCATACACCACTGACTGAGATAAAGTAATTGTAAAAGATCACCTTGTAAAACAACCCATTCAATTTAGAAATAGAAAAGAAAGGCAAAACATTTTTGTATATATATATATACAAACAAAATTATAAATACCTTTTTTCTTTATAAGTGATCACATTCCCTCTGTTTTCAGCTGTATAAGAGCTGGGGGAGGAGAAGCAGCAGTGCACTGAGCTTCACAGTGAATGACTGTGCAGCGGGGGGCTTGTCAGGACAAGTCTGATCATTGGAGGAAAGAACAGTGAGTTCCCAGCATAGCTAGAGAACTGACCGTGATGCGCTCTCCTGCTTAGTGTGGTCAGTTTTTAATAGGAAAGCAAAGGGAATAGCGGGATCTTCAGGGATTTCACACATAGGAAGCAATACAAAGAGAACAGGAGACTTTATCATACAAGTACCTTGTACAGCAGGCACGTATTAGGAATATGAAGTGCTTGGTTAAAAAACGCTTTAATGCTTCAGACCACCCACAAAGAGTTTTTTGTTTTTTTGGCCACCCACAAATATCTATATGTTCTCCTTTCCAGGGCAGTTTTGGGGGTTCCCTTATTGGATGCAGCTCTATATTTACAGCATCATATTTATCTATACCGTTTCCTGATGAAGCAATCAAACTGTAAAATGTGTCAGTCCCTATGAACACACTCCTGCATGTTTTCCCTATCTTATACTGTTCTTATTATGGACACAGCTAAATAAAATATGTGTCTAATAAGGCTTGGCAGGAATAGCGCTCCTAATAATATAATAATAGTTATAAAATAATTCCATGTTTATACATCTTGATTATACACAGCTTTTGTAACCTATAATGATGTGAAATAAAAACATTTGAACTTTTATAGGTTGTGTGTTTTCTTTTTTTTTGGGGGGGGGGTTATGTTTGGCACCTTAAAGAGATTGTAAATTCAAAATGTTTTATTATCTTCATGCATTCTATGTATTAAGATAGAAAAAAACTTCTGTGAGCAGAAGCCCCCCTTAGCCCTCCAATACTGAGCCCCATCTAGATCCAGCAATGTTGAAGGATTGTCTCAACTGCCCGGGACTCCCCTCCTCATTGGCTGAGACAGCAGCATGGTGCCATTGGTTCCCACTGCTGTCAATTAAAGTCAGTCAGCCAATGAGGAGAGAAAGTGGTCAGGGCTGGGACTCGGCTCAGGTGCCGCCCCCATAGCACGCTCAAGAGGATGGAGGGGCCAGGAGCACCAGAGAGGGACCTGAGAAGTGGAGGATCTGGGCTGCTCTGTGCAAAATCACTGCACAGAGGAGGTAAATATAACATGTTTATTTTTAAAGTGGATGTAAACCTGATTCATGAAATTTGACCTAAGCACATATATCTGTAGTGTTTTCTTATCTCTCTCCAAAGCACTAAGTTCCATGTGTTTCTGTTGCTCAGTTCTTCTATTATCAGCATGATAACTTCTGACAAGTTCTCCATCAACCAATACAAAACCAGCCAGAAATTTGTCTCGTGGGAGATTGCTATAAATAGATTAGCAGACAGCTTGTCTTGTCACAGCACAGCTCTTCACATCACTTCCTTCCTTTGCCTATGTGGAGGGGGGGGGGGGGGTGTGCCTCTCCTCCAATCAGCTGTCTTGGCTGTATGCCAATAATCCACTTCCATGCTGAACAAGGGTTTACATCCACTTTAACAAAAAAAAAACGAGACTTTACTTTCACGTTAAAGTCCCTTTCCTTTCTTACTTTTTTTTTTGTTTCAAATTTACTATGAAACAATCATTTTTATTTTTTCACTTTGACACTAAAAAAGATTTAACTGATGCAGATAAATCCGCCATTTTCGTTGCACTTTTTTTTTTTTAACCATTGGATTGAACTGTGAATTGTAAGAATTTTGCATGTATGGCTGATATGAAAAAAAATAAATACAAAAAAGCATATATCACAGGTAAAAAATGCAATAAATAGTAACATATCTTAGATTGTTAGCTCCTTGAGGGTAGGGACCGATGTGAATGTACAACGTATATGTAAAGCGATGTGTAAATTGACGGCGCTATATAAGTACCTTAAATAATAATAATAATAACATGCTTTCTAAACCGATACACTGAAGTCCCTATGGGTATTAAAAGTCAACACATTTTGCGACTCTTGTGTCATTGCTATTTGTGGCTGGAGGCTGCAATTTGCAATTTATTTTTAACTGTCTGGAGTTCTTCATAGTAAAAGGGGGGGGGGGGGGTCATCAATTATGTAGCCAAAGTTCAAGGATATCCAGTCCCATGTGATAAAGAGGTCAGCATCTGACTACCGTCCAGTTCAACCCCAGTAGCATAGCAAGAGTTAAACATTAGTGAAATGAAGATTGCAAGAACAATATATATTTATGAAACAGCTCAAGACCTATTGATTCAATTCTAGGATTCAAATCACATGCACACACTCTCCCTTTTATTTCACGATTCCCCATCCACACAAATGAACAAAAAGCTTTATCTGCGATGGCCACTGAGCAAACTAGGAATCTGTGCGGGGACTATCCATCACATTTCTGTCTTAATTGAATGACACCAGAATGAAATCGATAAATTGTAACAGGAGACAGCTTTGCATTTCCACACTCACTTATACTCCTTCTCTATTACTTGCTGTTTTTCGACGTGACCAGAAAGCCAAGCTAGAACGGAACAAGAGGGAGGCTGAAGAGCAAACAGCCTTTAGAACAAACTTACAAGAAGAGGAGTGTATAAAAATCTAAGGAGCTCATTTGTATGCTGCATACGGGCGGACAAAAGTGCCGGAATCCAGCTTTTGGAACCTGGAGGCGCTAGGGATTATGGGTACCGAGGATATTGCTGTTTCTCCAAACTATAATGGGGAATGTGTTTGAGTTTAACCCAGTCGGCGCTAAAGTGGCTGTGGGAAAGACTGGAAAGAAAGAATGTGCGTCTGTTTAATTAAAAAAAAAAAGACAAAAATAACAATTCTATATATAGTACATTTTATCGTTTCTTTTACTAACAGCATTGTATATACAGTAATATAAAGTGTTGAAAAATTAGGGTATCAACACAAATTGTTGGTCTGCACAGAAGGTTGAGTAAGATCTGCAATTATTATTTTTATTTATTTTTATTTTTTAGAAAAATTATTTTTATTATTTTCAATAAACAAGTACAGTATACAAATACTTCAGCCCCGGAAGAAATTACCCCTTTCCTGACCAGAGAAAGTTTTTCTATACGACACTGCGTCACTTTAACTGTCAATTGCGTGGTTGTGCGACGTTGCACCCAAACAAAATTGACGTCCTTTTTTACCCACAAACAGCTTTCTTTTGGTGGTATTTGACTGCTACATTATGGCGGACACATCAAACACTTTTCACACTATTTTGGGACCATTGTCATTTATCCAGCGATCAATGCTATAAAAATGCACGGATTACTGTATAAATGACAATGGCAGGGAAAGGGTTAAACTCTATGGGGCGATCAAGGGGTTAACTGTGTCCTAGGGAGTGATTATAACTGTGGGGGGGATGGGCTACATAGGACATGACAGTGATCACTGTTTCCGATGACAGGGAGCAGTAGATCTCTGTCATGTCACTAGGCAAATGCCTTGTTTACATAGGCATCTCCCCATTCTGCCACTTCGTGACATGATGGGGGGACACTGGCAGACATCAAGCCCGCGGGTCCCGCAGGCACAGTCGCGGAACACGCGGTGGGCGCAAGTGTTTCAACAATGCCGCATCTTAAAGGGGACGTACCTTTACGTCCATTTGCACAGCTGTGCCATTGTGCCGACGTATATCGTCGGCGCTGGTCGGCAAGCAGTTAAAGTGGTTGTATACCCAGTTGTATACCCGCAAGAAAAAAACTGTAAGGCAAAGGCATAATTATAATAGTATGCACCACTCATTAAGAAATACTTACCTTTAGAATGAGGTCCCCGCATCACATCCCGGTCAACGGTAAATTTGCTGTCCCCTCAAAATAACTCAACACACAGCCATTAAAGTCTAAACCACTGGCAAGAAAAGTGAGTACACCCCTAAGTGAAAATGTCCAAATTGGGCCCGAAGTGACACTATCTTGTGTGGCCACCATTATTTTCCAGCACTGCCTTAATCCTCTTGGGTATGGAGTTCACTAGAGCTTCACAGGTTGCCATTGGAGTTCTCTTCCTCTCCTCCATGATGACATCACAGAGCTGGTGGAAGTTAGAGACCTTGTGATCCTCCACCTTCCATTTGAGGATACCCCACAGAGGGTCAAAAGGGTTTAGGTCTGGAGACATGCTTGGCCAGTCCATCACCTTTACCCTCAGCTTCTTTAGCAAGGCAGTGGTTGTCTTGTAGGTATGTTTGGGGTCGTTATCGTATTGGAATACTGCCCTGTGGCCCAGTCTCCAAAGAGAGGGGATCATGCTCTGCTTCATTATGTCACAGTACATGTTGGCATTCATGGTTCCCTCAATGAACTGTAGCTCCCCATTGCCGGCAGCACCAGACCATGACACTCCCATCACCATGCTGACTGTAGGCAAGACACACTTGTCTTTTGTACTCCTCACCTGATTGCCGCCACACATATGTGAGACAAATACGTTTATCTTGGTCTAATCCGACCACAGGACATGGTTCCAGTAATCCATGCCTTCAGTCTGCTTGTCTTCAGCAAACTGTTTGTGGCTTTCTTGTGCATCATCTTTAGAAGAGGCTTCCTTCTGGGACAACAGCCATGCAGACCAATTTGATGCAGTGTGCGGCGTATGGTCTGAGCACTGACAGGCTGACCCCCCCCCCCCCCCACCCCTTCAACCTCTGTAGCAATGCTGGCAGCACTCATATGTCTATTTCCCAAAAACAACCTTTGGATATGACACTGAGCATGCGCACTTCTTTGGTCAACCTGAGCCCTGTTCTGAGTGGAACCTGTCCTGTTAAACCGCTGTATGGTCTTGGCCAACGGGCAGCAGCTCAGTTTCAGAGACCTGGCAATCTTCTTATAGTATAGGCCATCTTTATGTAGAGCAACAATTTTTTTTTTTCAGATTCTGAGAGCGTTCTTTGCCATGAGGTGCCAGTTTGAACTTCCAGTGACCAGCATGAGAGAGTGAGAGCGATAACACCAAATTTAACACTCCTGCTCACCATTCACACCTGAGACCTTGTAACACTAATGAGTCACATGACACCGGGGAGGGAAATGGCTAATTGGGTGTACTCACTTTTGTTGCCATTGGTTTGGACATTAATGGCTGTGTGTTGAGTTTTTTTGAGGGGAAAGCAAATGTACACTATTATACAAGCTGTACACTCACTTTACTTTGTAGAAAAGTGTAATTTCTTCAGCGTTGTCACATGAAAAGATATAATAAAATATTTACAAAAATGTGAGGGGTGTACTCACTTTTGTTAAATACTGTATAAATGATGTAATCACCATGAATTCAATCTACTTTCTATTCCAGAACTGTTCTTTAGACATAAAGCAATCAGCTGAGTATATCAATTCTGCCAAAAGTAATTGGCTTAGGGCACTGTTCCTTGGATGAGCAGGACAGTTAATAAACTAATAATCTGGAACATACAAGTTAAATATAACAAGTGACAGGGAGTGAATGATATAAGCTTAAAGGTATATTAGTTCAGTGCCCATGTAAGACAATAAATCTGTTTCTCTTACTCATTAGAGAGAAGAAAATCCTCTGATGTCTGGTCTGGGCCATTACTGCTTCCCCACCTGGCTGCCTCTCAAGGTGACTGCAGATGTGAGTGTATAGAAAACAGCCCCATTATCTGCTTGTAATAAAAGTGATGGTCGAGTTTATGTTCTTCTCCAGATACTTCATAACTTTAGAAGAACTGCAGCTGCTTTCAATGAGAGCAGGTCCTTCAGATAATCTTGCAGCTCTAGTGATTCTGCTTTCCTCTCAGTCCTTGAGCTCTGCAATGCATTATTGATAATCTTATCACCGTGCTAAAAGAAGTGACTGACACAGTTATAATACAAGACCCTCCCAGAAAGGCTTCGGTGACAGCCAGGAATCAATCACTTCACAATCCAGGAATAAAATTACCTTCACAAGTTAAATAGATGTATATTATCAAGTACAATCTAGACTTGTATTGATTATTTTTAGGGATGAGCCGAACACCCTCTGGTTCGGTTCGCACCAGGACTTGCAAACAGACAAATAATTTGTGCGAACATGCGAACAGCATTAAAGTCTATGGGACACGAATGTGAAAAAATAAAAGTGCTAATTTTAAAGGCTTATATGCATGTTATTGCCATAAAAAGTGTTTGGGGACTTGGGTCCTGCCCCAGGGGACATGTATCAATGCAAAAAAAGTTTTTAAAATGGCAGTTTTTTTCAGGAGCAGTGATTTTAAGAATGCTTAAAGTGAAACAATAAAAATTAAATATTCCTTTAAATATTGTGCTTGGGGGGTCCCCTTAGTCTGCCTGTAAAGTAGCGCATTTTTCTCACATTAACAAAAGTACCACAGTAAAGGAAAAAATCTAAAGGAAAAAATGTCATTTAAAATTGCTCATGGCTGTGATGTATTGCCAGATCCCGGCAATATACATAAAAAATCATTTTAAAAAACAGCGTGGGTTTCCCTCCCAGTCCATACCAGGCCCTGGGTATCTGGGTATCGAGTCTGGTATGGATATTAAGGTGAACTCCATGCCAACATTTTTTTTTAAATGCCAAAATCCATACCAGACCCAAAGGACCCAAATATATATATATATATATATATATATATATATATGTATATATATATATATATATATATATATATATATATATACTAGTAGATTGTGTATATATCAAATACACTGCCTGTACTGATTGAATATAGAGTTTACACTATATATAGGCCACACTGAATGCTGGGTATATACTGAATGCAGAGTATATATATATATATATATATACAGTATATATATATTGGTCTGACTATATATATATATATATATCAAATACACTGCCACTAACTAACCCGCCTGCCTAATCTAGCTCAATCTCTCTATCTCCATCCACTATAACACACTATACGGGCACTGTGTAAGCAGCCTTATATAGTGTGGGGCATGGAATTAGTCCCCCTGAGCCATGATTAGCCAAAGCCACCCTGCCTTTGGCCAATTATGGCTCTCGCTGAGGAACCCCATTGTCAGTTTATGTTTAACTTACCTCCTATAGCTGTATACAGCAGGTTTCTATGTCTGTGATGTCACTCCTCCTGGCTGAATTTCAAAGTTCTCTGACTTCCTTCCTTTTCCAGTCCTGATACTACATGTCCCATGATCCTTTCATCCTCTGTAGTTTCAGGGCGGGCTAGGGACGTCACATGTATTAGTTCTAGGAGTTGATGTGGGTTGGTCCTAGGGTTACCATGGATGTTTCTGGGCCTTCGTGTGGGCTGTGAAAGGTGTAAGTGTATCATCCCTTCTCCTGTGTCATTCCTGCCTTGCAGCATGCCAAAGAATAATGGCTTACTGCAAGACTACAGCAGAAGGGATTGGGGGGTTATTACAAAGGTGTGTCAGGGAAGCAATCGCAGAACTGGCGATCCTGCCAGGAACCATTACGGTCGCACCGGGCAAATTCCCAGGCGCATGTGCGCACACAGGTGCATGACAACGGCAGGCGCACGCAGATGCACCAGTGCGCATGGACGCGCACCAACGTGCACGCTAACACGTGTGCGCACACGGTCGTGGGTGCATGCACAGTGACGGTAGTTGGCACCTGCTGGTCTATTTAAGCCTGCTGCAACCTGTAGGCAGGTTGCTGGATTATCGTCAGCTCCCGAGTTCCCTGTACCCACTGCCTGTATCTGATTACCTGATTCTCGTGACTACCTGGCTTGCCTGACTCTCCCTGCTCTCCGCCTGCACCGACACCTGGCTTGGACCTGACTATGCACATGCCTGCACCTCCTGTACCTCCGATTTCCTGCACAGTGTTGACCCTTGGCCTGGTTTACAACTCTGCTCCTGATTCATCCTACTGTACCTCATATCGGATTAGAGCTGTGTGTGACCCCTAGCCTGGCTTGACCCTGTTCCTGTTTGCTCCACTGGAACCCGTCCACGCACGGTTGCCCAACCTGCTTACCTGCACTCTCCAGCAGCCCAGCGTCTCAGCAACCGTACCTGGCAACCCGTGCACCTTTGGGCATCGTATTCCCTGTCTCACTCACAGGGGTACGCTGCACTCAGCAGCAAGGGGCACCCTCTCAGCAACTCAGCCTCCCACCAGAGACTTTATTAAGGTGTTTCTCTCATATGTAAATTAATGACTTCATAGCGAGCATGGCTCTGAGAGGGCGGGATCTCAGAGGTGTTCATGCTGGTCGGCATATTTAACTGTGCATGATTAAATTCTATATGTGATCCATCCAATGCCTGCCCAGCAGCAGCACAGCTAGCTTTCAGAACAGGCTGTGTATAAAGGTGTTTCTTTCTTAAATGCTGCTGTGATCTGTGAAGTGGGACTTGGGAGGTTTGGAATTTTCCTGTAGGTGTGACTGGGTAGGATTGAATGCTAATTAGGATGTGTTCAATCCCACCCACCATCAGAGCTGTGAAGTAAATTACCTCATTTGGAGAGTCTGAAGAACTACAAAGAGGTGTGTTATAGACTCTAGCTGCTGCAGAAAGTGGCTGTGGAAGGGACAGAGTCTATCAGCAGGGTATACGGAGTGTCACATCATACAAAGCCACAACTAAACCCAGAATTTCGGGGGGTGTGCAGACAAATGAGCAACAAGGTACAGAGGTATGATCTATGCTGGGATTATTCATGCCATTCAGTTCTAGTGAAAATAAATTTGGAGTTCAGCTTTAATTGAACAAGCTGAAGTTAGAAGCAGATTGGCTATCATGCGCAACTGCATCAGAATTTGCATTCTACAGTTTTAGTAAATCAACCCCAAGGTCTATCTAAAGCAGCTGGCTACAGACATAAGTCCAGATGGCTATAGATCAGGGTTTGATTTAACTGATTGTTAAGGACTTCTCTGTGTACACACAATTCATGCACAGTATTAGCACTTTATTACTAGTCATTTAGGTTTGTTTGCACTGTGGTATACACATTTTATTCACAATGAAGGACTTCTTTGCCTGACAACCAACTCCAACGTGGCCTGCAGCACGCCTTCCCTTGTAGAATGTTACTAGATTAGCTTGGTTGATATGTTGCCCATCTACATACTCCTCAGCACTAGCACTTGGTGCTGCAATTTTCTTTTTTTGATGGTGACCAATGTAACACAGCATAAAGCACATGTTCTGGTTACTTGGCTAGGATTTGATGATGACAAATAAGGGGTTGGCTATAGTGTAGGAAAGGTCCTTGACTATTACCTTGAAATTGCAGCATGTCATACAGGGTACAAACAGAACCTCATTCCTGCTGTAAGCTTATATTGGTACTTATCAAGAGACACTTGGTGCCGCTTCACAAAGTTGACCATGCCCATTTTGACTGTGGAATGTCTTCAAGTATTCCATAGACACCTGCTGATGGTTAGATGTTGAAAGAAAAATGGTCTGAATTCTGTACAAATGTCCCAGGCTCCTGAAAACCACATGAAGAATGTAATTACATTCTACAAATGTGTATGGCTGTGTGATTGGAAGTAAAGACATATTATAGTATATAGTCTATTCCAGGCATGAACATTTTCATAGTTGTATGTGTAAATGTTCTTATCACTTGAAATATTTCCTATTTTATTAGTAGGAAGCTGTGGCCTATTGTTTCCAGCTGTCAGTCAATGTCTTGAAATGTCCTTCTGTGTGAATAGTCAGCTGCTGCCAATTTTGTTTTTAAGGTAAACATTTCTTTTAAAGGATAACTAAATCCAAAAACAAAAATACAATATACGGTAGCCTATGAAACATTTTCAGGAAGTACAGAAAGCACAGAAAGTACCTACTAGCCCTCCTAGAAGTGCAATGTCCTAAGAAAAACTGCTTGTGATCCACCCCCCCCCCCCCCCCCATGAATTAGAGATGAACAATGGAGGACATATTTGAAGTCCAGCTTGGGTAGCAACAATGGATCTCTTTAAACACCGTAGAGAAGTGAACTTAGCCACCCAGGGAAAGGAAAAGTGTTTGTTTCAGGGTAACCAGGTGACAATAAAAGCTAAAAATACTAAATAAAGTAAATCAAGGAATTGTAAACTGCAATATATTACATTTTTGTTTTGGGGATCAGATAAGCTAAAGGTCCTGCACATGGGGCATTTATCAGCCAAACAAAATTAATATTAGTCAAGTTAATTTAGTTTGCTTGGCAGAACTGTTTAGCTATCTATATATATATATATCTGTTATCTATTTTGTTGATTTCCAAATCTAGGGGAACTGCTCCTGTGAAAAACTCTAAACGCTAATCTCTCAATATCCCAATTTGCTTTTCTAAAGTACCTCTTGGTTTGAATACATGTATTGCCTATATCTCCTGAGTATAGGAATTTTCCAAAGAAGAATGGGGGCTTTGGGATACTCTACTGGAGTAAACAGTAAAACCAAAGGTGTTTTTATTGTGGCTGTCTTACTATAGCAGTGTTGTTGTTAATACTTTTTAATTTCTTCATTTTAAGACTCCATTCATATCTACATGTTTTGGGTGTATTGTGAATGTGGTGCACTAGAAAGTCCTACTTGCAGCATCTTTTATGTTTCCAAGATAAAAACACAGGGAAGAATACTCCCACTGCTTTGTGACAGATTGTTCTTAATTCAGACCAATAAAGGTATAACCCACTGGTTCTAAATTGTAAAGCCAAACCCCTTGGTGTACATAGTTTGAATAGGTTAGGTATAGTTAGTTAAGCTCAACTGTAGTCAGTGGATTCAGGGTTATTTGGGGACATGTGCAGTTCAGCTGTCAGGCTCTCAGAGCTCAGTCTCTGTCATCTCCCCCTGGCTTCTGGAAGCTTCCAGAAAGTTCCAGAACTTAGTGGGCGGAGGGATGGAGACAGACGCTTGGATATTTATGGGAGGTCTACCAATCCCTGGGTGAGGAAAGCCCAGAAGGTAGAGAGTTGGCCCCATAAATGCCCAGGAGTCTGGACATGTGGAGAGAGAATCCAGGATTGAAAGGCTTGGAGAGGACCCCTGTGCTAGGAGGACCTGCCTCCAGGCAGAAGGTGTGAGGTGGCAGTGGACAGAGAAGAGTATAGAGGAGAAGGAACCAGAGAGGGATCCTTGCCCCCCTTAATCTCATCTCGGGTCAGTTGAGATACCCTGGCAAACAAGTAGGACCTGAACAGCAGGCAGACTGGGCAGAAGTCACCATTTATGCTGAGGACTGGGTGAGTAACCACTACACATTTTACCCCCCAATGCCCCTACAAGGCAGACTGCAAACGTGTGCAATATTCAGATAGCTTTCAGAGGGACGGTATACTGTTATCTTCCACCCTTGCTTGGGGAATTCTCAGTTGGAGCCAGGTGCACTGGCACTATGCAGGGAAGACTAAGGTACCTGAAAACAAGTTGGGACTTGTAGCTAGTCAAGATATACAGTTATTCAGGAAGAAGTACAGTCTGGGATATTTGCTAGAAGTCTGTGATCACTCACGTTGTCCTCATAGTTCTACATTGACCAGGTTCTGGGCATCATTTTTTTCTCTAATAAATGACCAAAAACAAAGCCCTTGGACTGCCTGCTGAAAATGCATGTTGCCTGGCTATGCAGACAAAGGGAGGCCCAAAAACCAGCAGCTCCTAAAGGGGGTAGAGCTATATACATATATTGTATGTGAACTGTATTGTCTGCCTAAAACATTTGAGATTTTTTTTTGGCCATTTTTATGATTCACACACCCTTGCATACTGCACCACAAGTATGTCAGAAAATCGGTTGTCATTGTTTAAGCCCTTCTGAAAATATTAGTTGATTGGCTATGTCTGGAGTTAAAGTAAGTATGCCCCACATGAAATTTAGAGAAGAAAAAAAATAGGATTTCCATACCTTTCTACTTTTCCAGTAAAGTAGAAAGTTTGGAAGCAAAGTATACATAGGACAGCCAAGCAGCTACCATCAAGACAGATCAGCACTGGCAGTGTCTATATTTCATTTAGACAGATGTACCGTATGGGCTATAATAGAACCTCTTTCTTCTAGTGTGCTGGAAATAGTCACTGAATAAACAGCAGAACATCTGAACAGCTCTCTTTACTCTTCTCCTGTAGGCATGTTCATAGTTAGGTCACCAGAAAGTTCAAATGGAAGAAAGATATGCTATATATAAAAAAAATTCTGCTTAGCAGAAGGTCCCTCTTTGTATAAATAGAGAAGTGAGGAGGCAGAGTTTGTTGGTGCCTTCTATCTCACAAGTGACCATAGCAACAGGGGAAGGTTGATAATCTTTGTGATCAACAGTACTCCTTCACCAGCAGTGGCCAACCTACTAAATACTGAAGTCCTCAAATGTGGCCCCTGACATCCCCAAAGGGCAACAAATGATAATCAGTATGAAAGCTTTTAGAATCAGTGGAAATATACAGGATATGAACAGATACTTTGGACGGTGCTTCATATGTGGTTGGAGAATATTGGCAATTTGTGTCTCATTTTTAAAAATACAGTTTCTGGTTCAATAATTTTTTTATTGCAGGTATATCATTAATACATAAAGTAATACCAAAAGCACCTAGTCTGCCCATGCAGGGGCTATGACTGGCGGCATAAAGAACACAAAATACACAGCATAAACAAAGGAGGGAAGGCCTCCTATCTGAACAAGCCCAGAAATACTGAATACAACATACTTATAGTTTGGGGTTGACCCCATACAATGCAAACCTAGCCAGGACCTGTATCCTAATAACTCTTTTTTTAAATAGTCCTGGGCATCTATAGACAACTAAGGAGGGCTCAGAAACCCCAAAAAAGAGTAAAAAGAGAACAGGAAGGAAAGAAAATGAAGAGGGTAAAAGCAAGGTGAAGAAGAGAGTGAAAGAATAAGGGACCCAGGATCCCTCGAGATACCAGTTAGAGCCGACTCACACTTGCTGAAGGAAGATCAGGGAAGGCATACATCAACGATGGTCCCCAGATTTTAAGGAGCTTTGCATGTGTGTTTTTAAGAATATTGAACATTTGTACATTGCTCATCATGGCCAATCAAGTGGTCTCTCACTACCCGGAAAGGGACTATATGTTTCTTCCATGCCTGGGCGATTCTACTTTTAGCAGCGATAAACAAGTAGGTTGCTAATTTCTGCTGTTGAGTGAATAAGCCCAGGATAGGGCAATGTAGCAAAGCGAATTTAGCCACCTTTCAGATGTAACAGGGAATACAGAAAACCAAACACTCGGACCAAAAGCCCACCAGTTGCAGGCAGGTCCACCAAGTATGCAAAGCATCCCCATAATGGCCTTAAAAATATAGTTTCTAACACAGACAAATACCTTAATATGCAGCCCTTTGATCTTCCTCCACGCAACTTCTGGTTTTGACGACCAATCTGCTGAAGCCACTCTTTATGACGGTCTCGGACCAATCTTACTCCCACCCCTCTGGTCAATGTAATTACTTCTGTACTGTAATGTAGTGCAAGGCCAGGGTCACGCCATTGGAATGGTACATGGTTACTGGTAGAGGTAGTAGGTAGTGAGCATAGGAGGCATATTTATAAAAAAAGTGAATGTGGCATTTACCAGTCTGCTGAAGTCCACTGCCAAAGACTCTTCCTGGTGCATATGTTTTAAATTTCAGTGACTGATTTACCTGCAGTGAATAGTGAGTGTCATGTTTGCTACTTTTAAATATGCTCATAGTGTGAGTTAGAAATTCTATTTTTAAAACAGGCTACAGTTTATTTTTAAGTCAGAAAGGGTAAGTTATTCACATTTCGTTGTAGCTCAACTTTAAAAATGCATTTAATATGTTTTTTAAGAAACATGTGCAGTGTAACTGGTTTGAATTATGCATTTTAATATTAACCTGGAGTAAAGCTATAATTCTTCCACATATGTGTAGTGTAACTATACAAGCCATGGAGATCCTGCAACAGTATGTTTTTTTCCCCACAGAAAGAAATATTGCTTCTAAAGTTGCCATGTGGGTTTTTTTATATGGTGGCTTTTGCTGCAAATAGTGTTTTAGAGTGGTTTTCTTTTAAAGTCGATTTAAAATTTAGTTGTGTATAATTTTCATATTTTTAGGTCACTAAAACAGCCACTTTTAGGTTAAGCGGTCTTTTATAGTTGGTAAAGTAACATAAAATCTACAAACACAACGTTAAACAATGCTAAAAGTAAACACCCCCATAAAGGCTAATGAGTCAGGATTAATTCAGTTGGAGAAAGTCATTTGAAGCCATTGAAATTTGACAGGAGAAAGGGAGGTCCGAGGCTCTGGCTCATTAGGACGAAGAGCTGATAATGTGGAGATAATGCCATTATCTCAACAATGGCAATAAAATAATTTGTCACCAATTAGTCTCAATTAACTTAAGTGTAACAATTAAGCAGAAGTAGTATAACCTTTGAGACGCTAATAGAGCGCCGGCATTTGAATGGCTGTAATCTTAGCAAGCTTTCAATGGCTTACCAGGCCTTTTGTGTCTGTGTGATGTCAATGTAATGAAAAACCCTTCACAGTGAGTCCAGTACACATACGGATGCGGACAGATGTCAATACACGCATGAAAATAAAATCATAATAATCTACTGCAGGCACATTTTTTCCTATTGCAAATTTCTAACATCTGTCAGCAATCTATTGATGTAATGATTTTTGCAGGACATTTTTCAAAAATCTCATAAAGTCATATTAAAGTGGGTATTTTCTGAGATAATTGTCTGTGACGTTGGCTGGCGCCTGAGGCTAAACCATCATTCTCCTTACCAGATTAGTTTATGGATGGTTATGTTCTCATGGAAGCAGTATAACCGCTTGTCCAATAAAAAAGAACTTGTAAAATGTTATTAAAGGGGTTTTCCACTTATTTCACAGTGTGAACCACTAAGGGCATTCCACCGGTGGTAGATTGTGAATACTGGTGTAGCAATTTTGGGCACAATCGTTTTGCATTTTTTTTCACCTGAAAATGAATATATTACAACTGAAAGAAATTATTTTATTATACATTAAAGAATTCATTTTTCACACCTGAAAAACTTCCACATAAACCCTTGAACCTAACACACTATTACCCATTAGCAACTGAACTATCACACTAGTGCCAATATATTTCACTGGATTTAATAGGAAGGAGGATTTGAAGATTGACAAGCCATACTTGTTTTAAATGGAATGACTGCCGATTTGGGTGGACCACTGTGTCCCAAAGCAGGTTAGAAATACGTGTGTCCAAAGTTTGGAAAGGAAGATACAGATAGGAGAGGTTATATAATGAATGCATACATTACTCAATGGATATTGTTCAGGTGGAGATGGTCACTTCCAGAACTAGAATACGGGGCAACATTTATTCATCAATCAACTTTATTTAATTTTTTATTTTTTTACAGATCGACAATCTAATTGCAATTAGGGTGCAATACTTAACCTAGGGACAAGCCAATGTTAATACGGACCATGTACAGCAACCTTTTTATTTTTTTAATTGTACCTATTTTTAATTTTACCTTTATTTTTTAGTAAAAAGCATGCCTTAAGCACCATACACATGGGCCAAATGTCAGGAGACATTGGTCGATTCAAAAGAAAACGGCCGAAATTCGGCTGTGTGTATGCCACTTTGTCCAACAGAAGTTGACTGTTTGGCCAGTTTCTGTTGGATGAGCAAGCTAGAAAACAATCAGCTGACCGACTCCCGATCAGCACTCTCAGCCGATGGTGGGGGGGGGGGGGGGTGCAGTGTTCTGGTGGGAAGGGCATCCCCCCTGTCAGAACGCAACAGCTCAGTGGGGGAGATCGCTGTACTAACTTTGCATAGTTAGAACAGTGGCTCAGACTGCTGTGTTGAACAAAAAAGTTGAACAAAAAAGAATTCATTGTGTATACCAGGCTTTACACTCCAGACCAGTGATGTTTACTAGGCTAAGATTATGTCATGGGTCTGCTGCAGGTAGGGATGAGCATTTCCTCAGTCTCCCCCTCCCTCCAGGGATAAGACAGCAACTTTGTAACTTTGTAGCAAGACATAAGTTGAGAGTCTGCTACAGGGACTGAGCTGTCAGATGTTTCTGAACACTTTCAAGAACTTTACAAGCACAAGGATTTACATAACTGTTTCATCTCTAAGCTGCAATCTCAGACTAGGAAGTAGATAGAGACCCTGGATGGTGCCTGAACAAAGATGATGCTGCTGACAGAAAAGCACATGAAGGTATTGTCAGAGGGAGCCCTATGATCTGTGTGAAAGGGGCCTGCAAATTAGCATTCAAGGAGATTAAAAATATATCTTATGCTAGATCCACTTAAAGTTGGACTGCAACTTTTTAGATGATTTTGCATATATTCTTCAGCATAAAAGAAAACTACCATTCTGCAATTCACATTGCGTGTGCAATCATGAAAGAGTGATCTTTTAGCACTCAACCATCAACAACCACCTATGCTTTTTTCAATTAAAAAAATGAATATGGTCTTCGAAGACAGACATAAAGCTTTATTTTGTCAGTTGAAAAGAATTGCTTCTATAGATGTACTAAAGATTGTGTTGGATTTAGTGTCTTGAGGCAAGTTGTCAGAGAGAGTCGATTTAGCCAACAAGATGGCAATGGATTGATTGTAGTGGCAGGTCTATTGTGTCTTCTTCCTGTGTATGTATTCACCAGTAAACCAGTATTTACATACCCAGCTAAAACATAGGACAACCCCATACTGAGTAAAGCTTTGTAGGGCAACTATAGAGTCAATAGAGAAATTATACTTTAAGCTCTAAATCACTGAAAGGAAAATTGAAAGAGTAAAGACCTCATAAGCTGAAGTGAAGAAGTCAAATTCTCTTGTAGCTATGCTTAGTCCATAAATGACAAAGATTTATCGTTAAAGAATGGTTGTTTTTACAATAAATACTCTTTTGCGGTTCATGGCAGGGGTCATGTAAATAGTAAAGTCTAAAGCCCCAAACACACTATCAGATTTTCTGCTGATTTTTTCCTTCAGATTTACCAAAACCATATAATATGAGGTCAAACCTTAGGAGTTTCAATTTGTATGCAATCAGGCAGGCCCTTTCGCTACATGGTTTTGGTAAATCTGAAGGAAAAAAATCAGCAGAAAATCTGATATGGTGTATGGGGCTTAATTCCGGCCACAAAAAGACCGATGAGAGCTTTTCATCGGAAAATGCCACTGTGTGTATGCTCCATCGGAATTTAGCTGTCTGAATTTCCGCCAGCCAAAAATTGATAGCATGTTCTCAATTTTCCCGACGGAAAAACTTTCTAGCGGTAATTCCGATCGTGTGTATGCAATTCCGACACGCCAAAAATCACACATGCTCAGATTCAGCTACGAGACAGAAGCTATTGGGTACTGGCTATTGAACATCCTTTTTCTAGTCCCGTCGTATGCGTTGTACGTCACCGCGTTATAAACGATCGGAATTTGATGTGACCGTGTTTAGGCAAAACAGCTTGAGCCGAATTCCGTCGGAAATTCCGCCGGGAAAACCATCAGAGCTTTTTCCGATGAGAATTCCGATCGTGTGTACGCGACATGATTGTGAAATTGTCAATCAAAATTAGACATCTATAGGCACACTCAAATGGGAGAAGAAACCCCTTGCTTTTGTACAATATCTTAGTAGGTAGGTGCAGGTGACTTCTCAACTGATATGGTCTGTTTAGAGTGTATGTGATGTGACATACATTTTTACATTTTACTTGAATACAAGTAATGAGCTAGTGTAACACTTGCAAGTATTTATTACCTCTCAGAGTATTCCCCCTGGCAATGCTTTCATCTTTCTTTGTTCCCAGAACCAACTTTGTTCAGACATCATCCAGGGTCAGCATCTACATTCTGGGCTAAAATCCATTGTGGTTCCTGTAGGGTAGACTTTCCTGTTTTGGGTTCTCGGACTGATGATATAATTCTCCCAGTCTGCACCTCTTGGTGTGGCGCTCATACTGTGACATGACAGGCAAATACATGCAGACTTGAAAAGACACTGAAAGGATCACTTTAAAGGCTCTACTACACAGCAAATTTCTTACTGATCACAGGATGTGAAACAATTTGCAGAAGCATTAATTTGCTATGCTTATCACAGGGATGTGTACTAACGGTGAACAAGCAAGACCATTCATGGTCATTACAGGTTCCTACAACCTCTGTAGCAAAGGTGATGGTGGGAGGGCTATGCTATAAAAATCTAGACTACTCCTGGGTACTCTTGCAGCATGTTCCCCAATTGTCTCGGCTTAGCACAGTCAGCCAGGGGCCTCATGTAATAAAGCACTAGCAATCAATGTATTTATATGTACATTTAAATAAATCTCACCATTGAACTAATGGAATCATTTAGCCATTAAAAAAATGCATACAATGCAGTATATTGGGAGATTAATATATAGAATTTGTGGATAAGCCCCTGTAAAAGTTGCAGGTCCCTAGAAGAAAACTTTTTAAAAGAGGTCTTGGTAGGAAACAGATAAGACTAAGACTCCAGGGAGAGGCCTGAAACTCTGCTCCATTGCCTTTGTGTGCACTGCAGGAATGTGCTTGCTTTTCATTTTACTTTTTTTTGTGTGTGTCAAGCACACTGGCTTGCAAGCGTATCTTAAGCCATGCAGGGTCAGGGCAAACAGAGAACTGCATTCATGAATAGATCAAGTTTATGTGAGAATCTGCTCCTCCGGTGCCCTCGATTTCCATATGAATTGTTAATAAAATCTCAGGCTGAAAGCACATGATCACATCAGTGGGGAAGTCATGCAGAGAATCCCCCTAGCTCTATCTTTCTCATCCCCCTTTCTGTATTCGTGGGAATTAAGCCTTGTAACCCCTCCCAAATTAACCCCCTTCCGTCTTCAACAGCATCCCAACACCTGATCACCGGGGAACAGATTGCAAAATCTGCTGGAACACAAAGGGAACACGATGGTAATGAGTCTCACCTGCCTAGCAGTTGGCCATCACAGACACCTTCAACCAGAGAGAATGATAAGATGGGAGGACAATGCCTCCAACAGCTGATGCGAGTGGCTAAATGACTTTCCCACAGCTTCTTGACATTGGGTGAACTGAGGAGCAGCCAACACAATGAGAGGTCATACATAGAGTGAAGAACAGAACCCACTGCAATTAATGTTATCTTCCCATGGAAATTCAGGGACAAGGAAGCACGTCTGCTTGTATATTCTACCATAGCCCCATTCAAACTAATCTCATGCTGGACAATGGTGTGCCACAATTATTAATGATAATCTAGCTTGTGTAGCTCATTTCTAAGTACAAGCTTATCTTGATTTTCCTTTCCTTAAAATAAAAATATAAAATCTTTCTTTTAAACACAAGATAATACAGGATAATGACTAATATAGTATACAAGTTGTAATACAGAAATTAATAAATATGTTTTGATTTAATTTACTCGAGGTGAATCAATCACTTAAAAAAAAACAATCAGTGAATTTTTGGTAAATCTCAGATTCACTGTTCTATAAAGATACCCCAACATGCTGTAGTTTTATTAAGAGGATCAGTCCAAAAAAAAGGCCTATCTTGCTTCTAAGTGGTGATAGACTAGCTCTGCCATCTTTTGGAATCTCTTTGCACATTTTAGAAAATGTTATTATTAAAGTATAAAGAAACAATGTACATATGGATGTGCTCAGAATTGAGGGTGGCACCGTGTTGTAGGTGGGCAGCACTCTCACCTAGCAGTAAAAGGGGTCGCTGGTTCAAATCCCAACACGACACTACCTGCCTAGAGTTTGCATATTCTCCCTCTGCCTGCGTGGATTTCCTCTGGATACTCCAGTTTCCTCCCACAGTCCAAAGACATGCTAGTAGGTTAATTGGCTTCTGTCCAAAATAAATTGGCCCTAGTGTATAGGTGTTGGTTGGGTACCTTGGATTGTGGGCACCTTGGGGGTGGGGACCGATGTGTGTGTGAAGCACTGCATAAAAATTGATGGTGCTATATGGGTACCCTAACTAAATAATAATAGATGGACATGTTGAAGGGCCACAATGTATGCAATCCCGTGAGTCTACAGGTGTACTCGCATGTGAAACAATCCATGTGACTTGCAACTTTGAAATTTCCAAATATGTTCCCCATTATTCACCTGCCTATTTCCGTGGCTGTGGAAACTCAGGCACCCATCATCATATGTGGTGGTCCTGCCTCAGCTAATCTTGAGTGGAAATATTTTGGATCCTCTTCACCCTGTGTGCACAATCTGTTGCCCCTGACCCATTAGTAGTTCTTATGAACCCAAAACCTGTTTATCTTACTAAGAACTCGTTCGCTTTGTTACTACAAGTAATAACAGCCACTAAACAGAGCTTAGTCTGCTTATGCAAATCTCCCCAACTGAACTTGGCTGAAGTTAAAAATAGAATAACGCTAGCTATGGTCCATGCTAAGGTCGAGACTCATATTAGAGATAAAGTTTATACCCCTCCTACAGAACTGGTCTCCTAAGAAACAATATTTCCTTAGCAATCTAAGTCCATGAGTTTGCATTAATAAAGGAAAATGGACAGTTTACTTTCGGGAATTAGAATTTTTTCACTTTTTACCTTTTATACCAACTGCCATCCATTCGAGTTTATTTTGTTTATTATTCTTCATCCCTAGACCCAGCATTGCTAGTTTTTTCTCAAACTATACTAACAAACTGTTCATCGTTTTTCTTACATTGTCTCATTGGCCAAATGTTGAGGCCATTTTGTGTTTAACCCCATTCTCTCATGAAAATCAAAGTATTTAAAAAAAACAGGAAGAAAAGCTCATATCCATGATGAAAAAGGAACTGTTCCTATTTGTCCTACTGTAAGTAAACTATACGGTAAGACATTGTGGTGTAGCAGATAGGACAGTCATAGACACAGATTGTTTTAGGGTGCCAATCACTAAACTACATATCCGTTGCTCAGAAATTGGGGGGGGGGGGGGGTATATTGTCTGCATTGAGAAAGTTCAACAGCTTTTTCATACAATAACATGCTTTTCCATTACCCTAGACTTCTTCATTTAATGATGACCTACAGTATGTTTATAACTATGTCTGCACACTAACTTAAAAGCAAGCTATGGCAAATACAAGATTATACACCGTTTTTCATCATATTTCCATCCAGGTGAAGTAGTCCCTAAACTCCCCTTTACATTCCAACATCTTGTGTACACTACATTGTTGCTGATGTCATATAATTGTGCACGACTGTCTTATATCTGCTTCAGAAAGCCTAACAAAGAAAGATTATCCAGATGCATCCATTCCCTGTGCCTGCCCACGTCCCCTTGTAAAGTAATTCCCAGGATTGCTTATCTCATAGCACTTATGATAAATATGTTCTGAGCACCTAAGTGGTTTCTAAAATGGATAATTCCAGCCATTTGCACAATAACATAAGTTTACTCAACCTGTGTTTGCATTACATTTACTGTACTTCTGATACATGACATACTTAGGAATATTAGGAATAGGATTTGTTACTGCCAAGGTTTAATTACAGTTCTTGCAGCTTAATATTATTATAACTACAAACTAAGGTACAAGTTATACATGTACGTGTCATTTATCAGTACAAGAAATACAGTTAAAGCCAAAGTTTAATAAAAACTTTAAAAAAATCAGCACAAGGGATGTTGCTTACATGTAAATTGAATTGTGCCTTGTGCTGCTGGCTGGTCCGGTAGCTGAAATCTGAAGTCCCCTGCCCATATCCCACAGCTTAACCTTCCAGGGCTGTGGTTAATACAAGCAATTGACCTGGGACAGGAACTCATTGTGAGTGCCAACTATGCCCAACCTTTTATAGAAGCTGTAATATAGCTTTCATCAATGAAAAGCATTCTATGAATGGAGGAGGATGGCTTTAGCTTTGCTTTAAGGTAGTTTGTACAGCTGTACATACAAAATGCATTTTTATTTAATCCATAAGCGAATTAAAGTGTTTTTATGTATCAATGTTATTAGCTTTGAATGCAGTTCGTAGGGATAATTAGTATACATTGTTACTATTAGTATTTAATTCATGTGAATGGTGCTTGGATGACATAATCCTTATGATTAGATGTGATTTTGTATAAATTCTATAAATATGATATCGTATTAGCAGGCCCTCAACTGACCAAAAACTCAAAATATGAAAGCAAATGTAATTATCACATTAAAAATAATTATGCAGGGTTCCCAGAATCCTTTTAATGAAGGCCATTACTGACTTCCGTGACCTTTAGCAAGGTGCATGAAGACATACTAACCATTTATATAAAAATAATGGTTTGCTGCGGCTACATTGTGGTAACCAGATAGATACGTTGATGTAAAAAAAAATCTATTTTGGCACCCCCTTTCCCAAATATTTTATGGTGATGACCCTGCTGGATATTTTTTTGGCTAAGGATAGAGACAAACTTTCTTTGGATTTCACCTACTAGACCCTGGTTACCTCTCTGGTAGGTAACCCTTTACAAGTGGAAGTGAATAACAATGCGTAAAGAAAGGGAAATCTGGTTCTAATGTTTCGGGGGATGTATTTATGTGATGTACCTGAAAACTGTCAGCCCAGCCACTACTTACATATGGTGCCTAGGCATCAAACAACTGCAATTAGACCCCCTATCTTCACATTTGGTTTGCTTTGCACACGGCACATTTTGGTATGTGGGACAGAGCGTTGAACCTACTGTGACGGAAGCATTATTATCATTTTAGCTGGAAATTTAGAGTTCTCAAAAACTTGGATGCAGAAGGACAACTTGTGACCATGACTCATTCTGTAGATTTGTGCTTCCTTCCCCTTTACTCCATCTATAATCACATCACCAGTTATCAGGGAGAGAAGCATGAGGAAGCAACCCTGTGCCTTTACCAAGATGGCCGCCTCCACAAAGAGACCCCATACAGAACAAGGCACGGTAAGTCAGTAATGGAGTGAGAGATCAGTTATAGGGAGCATACAGGCAATACTGTTGACTAGTACCTTGCCCTCAGCTTCCACAGTACAGGTCCTCATTAATGTGCAACTCTCAAATTTGGTTTTATTATTGGCTTGTATTCATATCTGTTGGTCCTTGCAAAGGCTAAGTGTTAGGCAAAAAACACAACTTTGCAGCTTTTACCTGGGTGACTTCATTCACAATAGGACCTAAACTGTTGAAAACACATCCCTGCTTTCCATTCAGAAACCCCAAATATCCTAATCAAATCTGACAGATATTTGCCTTTAGCACATCTATGTCTTTAAGCAAGCCTAAAGCCAAAGGTTGAAAATGCAAAATGTCAAAGTCACATGCAAATATTAAAGCTGAATTCCAGGTGAACATAATGAAAAAAATCTAGATTTCTAAATACAGTACATATAAATACCAGAATGATTTGTTTCTATTAGCTTCACACAATGTCCAGAACACTAGTACTCACACTAGGAAAGAGTTAGGGCCCATTCAGACCATAAGCGTCGGGTTGAGTTGGGCGGCCTTGCCCAATGTATAGACAAGGAAATCTGCCTTATGCTATGTTGTTTCAGTTCAAACCAACACGCTGCATTGGTGTGTGTTGAAGTAAGGTAGGACAGGATACATTTTTGCACATTTGTGCTGCAATACACTATACAACATCACAAAGTGCTGTGGTGCATAAAGTTGAATGAAATGTAATTTTAGCAAATTTCAATAAAGTTATAAAAAGAAAAATGTAAACAGTGTAATAAGTTAAAACTATATACAAAATTTAACATGTGCCAATGTGAATTGGCTCTTATGGGTTTATGGCTCAAAGTACTGAAGGCAGATGGCCTGCATAACAACAAAGCAACTAATATTTGCCAAAAGAGAGGTCAGCAATGACAGCTCTCAAGTCTGCAGATTTCCTTTAACTACACTGACCTGACTGTGCTGTGGGGCAGAGGTGTCTGGATCACAAGACTAGCTCTACAGAATTACTTCAGAAGATAAAAAGGTATATACACAGTATAGTAAAAAACTACTGTCTGAATTACATAAATACAGCATAGAAGTCTAGAACTTCCTTGACCCACATTCTCATATACAGACTTAATCAGATGTGCCCAACATCATCAGTTAATGTATATATTAATTTTATTTTTATTTCACATTTTGGATAGCGTAGGGAAGGTTCAACCCCTGTGAGGTTTTTTTTCTGCCATCTGTGTCTCATTGAGGAGATTTCTATTCACTTCCTGTTCTGTAGATACAAGGGGAAACAAGAGGAAATCTATTCAAAGTGAGTCATAATCTCTCTAAGTCCTTGTACACACGGTCGGAAATTTCGCCGGAAGAGGTCCGATCGGACCATGTTGTCAGATAATCCGACCGTGTGTGGGCTACATTGGACTTTTTCCGTCGGAATGTCCAACAAAGTTTGAGAGCTGGATATAAAATTTTCTGACAGCATGATCCGATCGGACTTTGTCCGGTCGTTTGTAGAGAATTCCGATCAGACAAAGTGCCACGTATGCTTCGGTCAAATTACGAGACCAAAGCTATTGGCTACTAGCCTGAATGTAGTCCCGTCACAACAAATGAATGTCATCACGTTCCGGACGATCGGATTTTCCGACAACTTTGTCCGACCGTGTGTATGCAACACCAGTTTCAGACAAAATCCGATGGATTTTGTTGTCGAAATGTCCGACCGTGTGTACAAGGGCTTAGACAGCTGTGATCTGAACAAATGTCCTCAAAAGATTTCCTTCTATTCATAGAAACATAGAAAAGTGACAGCAGAAAAAAGACGTCGTCCATCAAGTCTGCCCATTTATTAATTTACTTTTCTTTTGTTTTTGTTTTATTTTTTTCCCCTTAAAGTGGTTGTAAACCCATTACAACCACTTTAACCTACAGGTAAGCCTAGATTAAGGCTTACCTGTAGGTGCAAGAAATATCTCCCAAGCCTAAAAAAAGATATTTGCAGAAATAGCGGCACCAATGTCTATGGCGCATGTGCCGTAGACATCGGGCGCAGGCGCACTGAGCGTGCCGTTTCTAACGGTGATCATGCCGTTAGTGGTGACACCAGCGCGCATTTGCAAGAGTGATGTCACAGCGCTGCGATACCCGCAAGTAGCTCCTGGATAGATGGCGGCGTTGGAGGAGGCGAACGAGGGCCAATGTGGGGGCTTCAATCTCAGGTAAGTAATTCATAATGACCTAGTATGCTATGCATAATGACCTAGTATGCTAAGTTTCACACAAAAATGGAACTTCCGTTTTTCGGAACCCTCCCCCCTCCAGTGTCACATTTGGCACCTTTCATGGGGGAGCAGATACCTGTCTAATACAGTCACGGGTATCTACACCAATTTCCCTCCCCCCTGCTGTCTTCTGGGAGATACACGGGTCCCAGCAGACAGCAGGGACCAGTGGGAATACACAGCGCGAGTCCTGCATGTGCAGTAGGAAACCAGGAAGTGAAGCCACAAGGCTTCACTTTCTGATTCCCTTACCGAAGATGATGGTGGCAGCACCCGAGAGCCGAGGGACACCCTGGACAGGCAAGTGTCCATATTTAAAAAGTGTCCATATTTTAAAAGTCAGCAGCTGCAGTATTTGTAGCTGCTGACTTAAAAAAAAAAAAGGCGGGACTCCGCTTTAAGCTTTAACCGAGTCAGGTCCTCTGCCACCTCTGTCTCCAGAAATCCTAAAAATGAACTGTCATTACTAGAACCAATATGAATCCCCAACTTGTTATTGCAAGTATAATTAATTTTTTAGAAGACTGAACAGAACAAATTATTTAAATGGTTTGCTATGTCCAGGTCTCCAACAAGATATGTGTTTCCATTTTAGGGATCCCATTGAATTTTTTCCTTCTATCACTAATGTACCTAAAAAAGGTTTTATCTCCCTTCGCTATTAAAGGAACTGGAATTATTTGGCATCCTAAGTAACTTTAAAATGAATGCTGCTAAATCATATTTCTTAGATTAATCACTTCCTACAGGTACCCAAGATTCTATCACAGGCTCTATATTACTTAAGTTTATCTGGTTTAGATCATCCACTAGACATAGTGAGGAAGAGAGATTTGGAATTATACTACACTTAGCAGAATATTAGACTGGTTCCATCATAGTCTTTTTAAGCAGTGGGTCACTCTTAAGTCAGACTTATCGCCAGTACCACTGACTTCTCTTCCATGGCTGCTTTCAACTGATCGCCCTCCTCTTTCACAGCTAACACTTCTGCTTCTTTGTTTTTATACGTCTGGAACAAGGCTATCGCTACATATAATATATCTTCACGCCCAGGGCCTCTTTCCCCGATTCTGGGTAATTCAGGTTTTTTAAGGGTTTTCTTTGTTGGCAACCATGACACACACACCTCCTATGCAACACCCCGAAGGGCCTGAAACCCCTGAGTGAGCTTAGCTCTATTTCTTGCATTGGACAAGGAGATTGGCTTCAATATCTCCAACTACATCATCTTTATGATGGATTGGGCAAGGGGCAGCTTTGTAGGGATCTGACTAAGATTGAGGAGCTGTGTCTTTCTGATCAAAAATGTACACATGTTCTCTCTAAAATGTATGGAATTCTCTTTTCTCAGGCATTCCCATATTGCCCTGTCTATATCCGAGACTGGGAGCCATGAACTGGCTCCTGAGGAATGGGATAAAGTATTATTCTTACATTTAAATCATCCTTAGCCTTCAACTATTAAATAAATCAACTGGCCTTAACAGACCAATGTTGGAGATGTGGGGGGCCTAGTGGTACACATCAATACATGTGGTGGTCTTGCCCGGCAATAAAACCATATTGGTCTGCCATATTCCGCGTAAGTCAGTTGATCACGAGGAAGACCTGGCCAGAGACCCCAGAAGTTGCCCTCCTAGCCCTGATCCTGGGTTCAATCACATCCATTAGAAATATTTAGATTTTTATTGCTGGCAGATAGAGCTTTGATACCCAGATATTGGAAATCAGCAGTAATTTCAACAATACGAGAATGGGTTGCAGAAGTGAACTATATAATGCGCATTGAAGAGCTGGTAGCTCCAGTCAACAGAAACAATTTTAAGTTCACGGAGGTCTGGACCCCATGGGTGCAGTCTCCCGAATCTCCTTTATTTTTGCCTTTCATGAGTTAATTGACATTGGCACCCCTTTTGAGAAGGTATATATGTTTGACCTTTTGGGTCAGAGAGTTTGAAGTATTAAACAAATGCATACATACATACATACATTTACATATGTGTATATATTCAAATATATAGGTCCCTTTATTATTTAACAAACCTGGAAGCCTGGCTAGGCCATCCCCCTCACTGGAGCCTCCTAGCCCCCCCCCCCAAAAAAATTTGGACTCCCCCATAAATTGTTAGAGAAGATGGCTTTGATAGCAAACATTGCATCACATTATAATTGTATAACTTGTTGATAGTTGCTGCATAACATGATGACATGATGACATTTTTAGGTTTGGCGGGTAGCCTTAAATAGGGTTAATGATAACAAATAGAATTGCTGATGTTACGGTGCCACACTTTTCAGCAACAATAAAAATGTATTAAAAATGTATTAAAAAGAAAAAAAGGTTTTATCTCCTTTCCTCAGCAAAGAAATCGCTCCCCATCCTTAATCTAAAACTAAAAAAGAGAAAGAAAGGAATTCCAGTGTAATGTGGGAAACCTTTCTGTGTGTGTGTTTTTTTTTTTTTTTATCTTGCAAAATAAGCAAGCTATATTCAGTCCTTTAGACACAATAGTTCCTTCTCATAAGATAATACTGGAGCTTATTTTTAAAAACCAATGCAAGAGAAATTTATAGCAACCAATGCAGGGACAGCTGCACTAATAAAGAAAATCAAGCAAATATGACTAGTTACTATCAGCAACAGCTCTGTATTATGTTGCTTCACTCTCTATTAATCATTTCCAATGTACCAGAGTTATAAACACATTTATGCAAAAATTCTACTTCCAGATTCATTTTGCTTGACAAATGTTATAACATTTGAAGTAACAGCTGTGCAGAAAAATACAATTTATATTACAATGAAAACATCATAAAATGTTTTAAACCCCCAAAGAAAATCACATTTTCATATCTGGCATTTAACGTTCCATTTTTCCACAGCAGATACAGCGACTACCATACTTCAAATTACTGCAAAAAGCTTCACTAAAAACTTACATAACTTATGTAATAGCCAGTGGCTACTTACCAACTCGAATGTTTCCTTCCGTTGCTTGTAAATCACTCCATCCTAAAACAAACATATATACGGTAATTTAATTTTCAGGATGTACAGTAGCTTCATTTTTAGAGCAATAACATACTATTGTTGAATTAAATTATTAACTTAAAAAATTATCTGATCTGCAGGTAACCAGCTAAATATTGCACATATATATATATATATATATATATATATATTGTAACTCTTCTCAGTTTTTGTAACTCTTCTCAGCCAGCCTTGTGATGCAGACACCACTGCCAGATAACATAGCCAGGTCAGGTCAGGTCTAGGGCAGCCCATATCATTCTTGAAGGAAAAAAAAACCAAAAAACTAGATTCCTCCATCCACACATTTGATGGGGATGGGGAAATCCTCTGTGCTGAGCTATTATATTCTGACAGCAGGGAGAATTCCCCACCATCAGAATACATCAGCGCTGCCAGCTATAGGTAGTGGCGGTGAAAATCCAACAGGGCGGCTGTACAGTCTTCATCCACACAAATGAGGTGGATGGAGGAATCCCCCAGCAGGACATTGTTCTCGGACAGTGGGATCCACCAATTGGCTGCAGCTACCAACTGGCTGCAGCTGCTGATCAAGAAATGTGTTCCTTCAACAGAAGTCAATGAAATGGTCTTCAAATTCTGTTGAGCGGTTATGGACACACACCAATCGAAATATGGCTGGTCCCTGCTGAACCAGCTGAATTTCGATTACTGCATGTTCAGCTTTAGACCCTACAAGAATTAAAACAGCAGAATGGAACTGGGGTAAGAGAAATCTTAAAATGCAGAGTTTATTATGTTTCCAGTAGAGAATGGAAAGGAATGTAGAATAAGATAACTGTGTTAATATAGTGTCACAGGGTCAATGCTTTGTACTTTATCATTCAAGCCCTGATCTTGTTCCCTCTGTAAAGACAGTTCTTGGCTGAGTAGTCATTTCCTTTGTGCACTTATTAAACACAACTTGCAAATGTTGCTGAAGTTACAATATATTGTCAAAAGTATTGGGCCGCCTGCCTTTGAATGCACATGAAATTTAATGGCATCCTAGTCTTAGTCCATAGGGTTCAATATTGAGTTGGCCCACCCTTTTCAGCTAGAATAGCTTCAACTCTTCGGGGAAGGCTGTCCACAAGGTTTAGGAGTGTGTCTATGGGAATGTTTGACCATTCTTCAGGAAGTGCATTTGTGAGGCCAGGCACTGATGTTGGAAAAGGACTGTCTCGCAGGCTCCGCTCAAATTCATCCCAATGGTGACTGCGAGCCAAGCCTTCTTGTCCATATCAGTGCCTGACCTAACAAATGTACTTCTGGAAGAATGGTCAAACAATGAACACACCCCTAAACTTTGTGGAGAGCCTTCCTAGAAGATTTAAAGCTGTTATAGCTGAAAAGGGTGGGCCAACTCAATATTGAACTCTACGGACTAAGACTGGGATGCCATTAAAGTTCATGTGCATGTAAAGGCATCACAATACTTTTGACAATATAGTGTACCTTAGGAATCATCTGATTAATGTTAGTCAGATACTTAATGTTGGTCAGCTACTTAGACTTAGATACTTAAAACTAGAAAAAAATACATTTTAAATCTGTTAGCAATATGCTTCCAGTATTTTTTATATCTGTAACTGTCACACAAAGAAAGTCTCTGTGCATCCCAGATGAAATTCAGGTCAGATACAAACATATAGGCCCCATTCACATCTTTGCACTGCACTGCAGTGTTTTCACAAAGGTGTTATGTTGCACGGTAATGTGTGTTCTGTTGAGGCAGACCGATCATTTGGCACAGGCAAAAATGCACATGGCACCATTTTTTCTAACAAAATGCACCACAACAGTACAGAACAGGTATGCTGGGGTGACTTTTTGCAACTCAAAGCACCATGGCACGCACACTGCCCCGTGTTGCAATAACAAGCTGTAAAACCATAATGCATAGGTTTAAATAGGCTCTAAAAAAAACTAATCATACTAATATTTTTACATATACTGTACATACTGTACATATATATTTGAATAATCTCCTCTTGGCAGCAAGTTCAGTGGGATGGCTATTGGGACAAATTTTTATTTAAAATAATATTGTGATTTGCCATCTATTTATGTAAGACCTGAGTATTAAGGCTGAACTTCAGGGAAAGTAAACATCTTCCCATGCAGTCTCCACACTGCAATGGTTAATGCTCAATTCCATTTAGAGGATGGAGAAAAGAAAATATATTTGTTATATCTGTCACTCCCACAAGCTCCTTCCCACTGCAAGGCTGGAACCCCCAGCCTTATGTTTCCGTATGCTCTGGCAGGCAGATGCCCCTGATGTCATCAAGGCCAAATGCAGGGTCCATAGTTGACTTACAGTCCACCGCCAGAGTATGGGGAGCAGTGTCTGTTTGACAAACGGAGATTGCCATTTCCCATCTCTTAGACCCAAATTAACATTTAACTCTTGCAGTGTAGGGTAGGCCCACTGCAAGGGGGATATTTTACTCTTGCTGGAGTAAATTATTTTTATCCATTTCTTTGTAAAGAACACAGTCAGAAACTGTTCACTGCGAATCCTCTGGAAAGCCTTGAAACATGGTCTATAATGTTTTTCTATTTTAGAATGTCTACTTTCCATTAATTATATTATTTTTAACTCTCCGATGGGACCTCAAAACTTAATCACAAGGGTATCTTTGCCAATGTTTTCATTTTTCTTCTGATCACTGACTTACTGCACAATTCACAAACAGCAGAGCTTAGAGGAGCCAATCAAAAGAGAGAACTGTCATTTTGTCTCTTTCTACTATGGTTTTGCAGGTTCAATAAAGGTAAAGAGGTCCAACCTCTTCAGACCTACCTAGGGACAAAACACTACCAGTTGTGTTATCCATGTATCAGAGGCTATCAACATCATGGTATTTTTAATTCTAGTCTTTCCTCAGCTAATATTTTTCAAAATCGGCTATAAAATGTTTTGACTTCTGGGTACCGCTCTTCGACAGCCCTTTGCTCCTGGAGGTCAAAGGAGGCATCAGAATGACAGCTGGTTGTTTTCTTACTAGACAGGAAGTAAGCTATCATTCCTTATTATAAGTTTTTGTTTTTAAGCAAACCTGTACTCACATACATGTGATGGGCAAATAAACATAGTTTCTGTACAACTAACCTCATAAAGTGCCTGCTCCTAACTTTGCCGACAGATCAGAACTTTTAGCTACCAACATCTACAAAAAACTGAAATGTCAGTTTTGCTTGGACATTTTCAAGTGAGCCTGTGCTTTATTCATCTAAAAAAACTTTTTTACTTTAAAAGTGGTTCCAGCAGGAACCAGCCAAGATTCGAATCATTTAAGGTCAGGCTGAATGTACTCAAGTTGATCAATTAATCAACTTGGGTACAACCAACCTACCGGATTTTACATATGATCCTTGCTAGTGGCTGTTATAATTGCTTGCAATAATCACTGTGCTCTCCTGGCAGAGACTGCTCCCTCGACCCCCCCGCTTCGGAGAACACAATGGCTCCACAGAAGGGATCCCCCTGTCAACACTCTCTGTGTTGATGGTAGAATTGGGCAGTTTTCTTTCCTGCACCCACAGGTTTAAATTCGCTCAGTCTATATACGTCTTTTCTCATCTCTTCCACGCTTCCATTAACAAAGAAAAAAAAAGTCCAGAAACAAAGAAAAATACCTAGTACCTCTGGTTGTGGGGAGCACTTAAAGTGTTAATGGAGGCATTTTTTTTTTTTTTCATTTTGGATTGACCCATAGGGGAGATTTCCCTCCACTTCCTGCCCCACAGCCAAAATAGGAAGTGAGAGAAAATTCTATTAAAGTGAAGAAGTCCCTGGTCATCTCCAGGGTCTCCATTGGAAGATTTCCCATCTGTTACTGTTCTGATGTCATATTAAAATTTGGGATTTTATTTTACTTTCACTTTTGATGATAACAGTAAACAAATAGAGAGGGTAAATCTCCCTAATGGGGGCACAGACAGCAATAAAATACTTGACAGGTATTCTAATCCCTCTCCACTCTATCCAAATGTAAAAAAAAAAGTCTTTAGTTCCACTTTAATTTACTCCACATCCTCCCACATGACAGCCTTAGCTGTTGACCACTCAGGTAATCAGGGCTGTCACATGGGGTGGAAAGAGAGAGTTCCTGAGTCCTGTGTAAGCTTTAAGCCGTGACTTTAACTTTTCCTAACAGCGAGCAGAATGTACAGAACTTTTCCTAATAGTGAACAGAAAATCAAGCATTATTTTCTAAGCAGAAAATAGAAACTTTTCAGAACGAGAGGAAAGTAGAGATTATTTTTTCAACTAAGCAGAAAGTAAAGACCATTTCCTGAGGCCTAGTTTACAGTTGGATTTGAAATAGAGCAGTTTTAAAGCTCTCCTATAATCCATCGCTGCATCTATCACATCGTTTTATAATGACCTGACATACAAGCAGGAGAGGTTGCATTGTTTTGTGGTGCACTACAACAAAAATTATATCAGCTATTGCATTCGACAGGCAGGACATCTACCAAACGTGACCCAAAAGAAATGGGCCACACCGCAAACATGAGCCAAACACTGGGCTTGTGGTTGCAGCATTGTATTCCTATTCAAAATCCTAGTTCGGCTGTCATAAAAAAAAAGAATAGAAAAACAAGCATTCGGGAGGTGGCAGAATTGCCTACTGATTGCCTGTTAGCTGCTCCTGTACTTTTCCACGATGGACTGCTGCAAGTGTAGAGAAGCCCTATTAGTGAGCAAAAAGTGAAGACATTGAACTTTGTCCCACAGATGAGGCCCAAGCACGATCAAAATATTCGGTGAAAAGATTCCGTCTGACTTTTTTTTCTGCCGGAAAATCCGACCATGTGTACACGGCATTACAAGTTCATTATACCCTTAAAAACCACACACATTAATTTTACATTTTGTATTGAGTCCAATGTATTTACCAAAAATGGCAAAATTCAGGCACAAGGTATGGCAAAAGTTCCAGGACTGTATGACTCTGAAAATTGCATACTGACCAGAATGAAATGCTGTTAAATTCATTTTATAATACGGGTAAATGAACAAGCAACAGTACGCAAGTAAATGGGAGGAAACCAAAGTTTGCAAAGTTATACAAAGACCCCTATATTTTAAATCAAGAGAGGACTACAGCAACAACCCAAAGCATCCAATTATTTTATTAGATATCACTGGTATTAGAAATGTCATGTTGTAGACGTCCGAAAGAAATCTTGGTCTAATTAAACTTTAAATGGAAAACTAATCCAAAAATAGAACGGCAATCTGTTATTTAAGGAGATCTATCATCATCTAAATTTAAACATTCATCATTATGCAGTCTACCGGGATTTCTCAAAAATGCTTGATTTTTATTAAGAATACCATGCTGCTCAAAACATTTAGGGCTAATTAATTAAACATGGAGAAAATGTGGGTTTTTTACCCAACATGGCCATTTAGAATTTTTTTCCTGTAAAAGAAAAGAAAAACATAATTGACAACTAATGGCAGGGAATAACATTTCATACCCCCTTTTAATCTTGTTTTAATGAATCAGACCACATTGTGCTTATAATTTTTCGTCTAAATTGAGTTCCCCCGGCTTACAATACATAAAGAAAAATGCTAACTGCAGTGTGCAGTAACTAAAGCCCCCTGTCTTTACTAGGGTTCCTCCAGAGTTTGTTAAGGGTTCCTGAGCTTGAGCTGTGGCTGTTTGGCCTCCCATATGTTGGTGCCTGGATAGTTTGGCAGAGCCAGCAGCCTACCATCAATGTTTTAGTTGCCTGTAAAGGTGGCATTTAGACCACCACTGTAATGGGGTCCCTAAAAATGCAGTCATCTCCCTCGCTGAATTTTTGGAAACACTTGGTCAACTCAGCATTGTCACTTTACAAAGCTACCTATCTAGCTCGTGGTTGTGCCAAAAAGTTTCATAAAGTATGGGATATATGGATAGACTCCCTGTCTACAAATAGTGACTCTGCTACTCTTGATTGTCCTCTATGATAAAGTACCTCCTGTGGTGTCAGTGTGTAGGTGTTTTACCTGTTCGCTACCTGTGCATACCTTAATTCAGCTAGGTGATGACCTACAGGGAAGTGCCATGCATATATCCCTCCACCCTTTTTTATTCCAAACCCTTAGTTTAGATCTACGAATACTGTGAATAATTTCACTGTCTGAGAGTACTTTTTGGTTGGTGCTATAATTTTACTGACGTTTTGCTTTGGTTTTCCACTGTTTATTATTTTTTATGCCCTCCGAGCATGAGTATGCACAATAGGCTCTGTTTTTTATATTTCAAATTCTTAAAATCACAATAAAAAAGAATAAAAAATAAATAAATGCAGTCATGCCCGTGTTGGGAGCTGTAAGTTCTGGTTGCCTACAGACATATTCACAAGTAATGCAACCAATCAAAAAATGATTAGCTAGGCAGCTGAGTGGTTAAAAAGCTAGTGACACCATCCAAATGTTGGAAGTCATCAACCAAAGAGATTCAGTAAAATTGTAAAACCAGTTTAAATTCGAATTAAACCCAAAAGTGTAACATATTGCAGCTTACCAATCAATTAGATGTGATGGCTGCATTCATTTTCTTTATTAGTATATTCCCCTTTGTTTTCACCTGGTGATCTAACCAGTAACACACCTCCTGTATTAAAGAGACACCACTCTGAATGAAGCAGTACAGAGACACCTTTGGACAGCAGTATTGTTAATCTAGGGAAGGGGAGTGTTATATGTACTAGGAGATTTTATATACACTAACACATTCAAGCCAAACTCCAGCTAACAATTTCTAAGCAGTTGCAGAAAACAGTTTTTCCTTTTGGGATAAAGGTTTTACTTAAACGTATTAAAGCTGTTCATTGTAAGCACCCCTGTCAGTGGTAAATGGTTTGTCTCAGCCCTGTAATCGATACATCTGCAGGACAGCTTGGCTGGATCACCAGGTGAACGTAAAGGAGAGAAAGACTAAAATAAGAAAACGAATGCAGCCATTACATCTAAGAATCGGTAAGCTGCAATATACTAAATGTTTGCTTTTGGGTTTAATATCACTTTAAGATCATTCTGATAAACACTTTCATCATTGCCCAGGTAAAAAGCCACAACAGATCTAGCAATAATGAGAAGCCACCATACAAGCTGTTGCTAACCATGATAGCCCTGTCCTTCTTTGGAAGCCTTATACCATAAGATCAGGGCCTCATAAACACATATTTCTTAATTTTTTTTTTTTTCAAAAAGTCTTAAAAGGACAAGTATGCCCAAAGCAATTTTGGCTATACTTCCCATTTTCAACTGGCAGCGGACTGGGTGGGCAGCACATGCCTGGATTTTCCCTGTATGTTCTTGCTGTTAAGCATGGGTGGCCAAATATATAGCAGACCAGGTTTAGCACCAGAGAAGCAGACACTCAGAGGTATATAAGCACCTCTTTCATACACCGGCCAAGTTTGGAGAAGACAACGGAAGCAGCATACAAAAGCGAGGACTGGCAGCTTCTACCATTTGCTCCCAGGGCAGCTCCTGCCTGTCATTGGCCAGGAACAGCACCAGACAACAAAGTGAGCTTTAGGTAAGAAAAATTAAATTTGAGAGTGCTGATTAGTAGTTACTGCATTAACCTTGCTCAGAGGTGCTCTTTGGGTTTTGTCCTGTTGTGCGTTGCACAAGGTGATTCGATTTCAATTACTGATTTTATTATCTACATAAATGTATCTGGTTCAGGAGCAAAACATTTTATCTTCACCACAGAACACAAATCCCGTGTGTTCCTCTTGGGGCTCTTCTAGAATTATTCATCCTGTCTAGACTTGGCCTAATTGCCATTCATCTCCATATTTCAAGTACAATAAATGCAGGGCATCCTGCTTATATTTAACACCTTCATCAACATATGACCTTCAATTTAATGTAATTGTAAAGATCTGCATTGAATGTGTGACATATACTAACCACCCAACAATGAAATAATAGCTTTTATTGTCCTTGTAGACACTACATGTGGCCAATTTGTATGCATCACGTGCCCGCTAGCATATTAAAACAATGCTAATGAAGCTGCCTTTCCAACTTTAAGCACTCTCTGCTTTATGTAGTAGGTTTAACATGTTTATCGGATGGTTGTTACACTAAGTGTTTGCTTGGTTATGTGTGTTGCTTCATTTTGTATGCCCACCAGATAATATATGGTAAATCACAGTTTAGTAAATAAATTAACCTGATATACAGCTGAGATTTAATGAAAGAGAGCAAACTTTATTGAATTCTATGACATGAGTTTTATCTTTGCTAATAATCTTAAAATAATTTATCAGTTAGGCACTCACTTCTTTAAAGAGTCCCTGTCACCAACTTAAATAATTGATGGCAAAAGCCTAGAAAAATCAAGTCATTTAAAGATGAACTAAAGTATGTTGTAAAAAAAAAAACAGCTCTGTTTCAAAGGTCTGATGCCCACGATGTCCCTTTTGTTGAACTTGCTGGAAAATTTTACTATTATAGGAGAAGTCAACATAGCCCCTCCCTGATTGCACATCAACCCCTTTTGGGGGGTTTCCAAGCCCTTTCTGTGCTGGCCCAGCTTCTACGCCCCATCCTTACCTTACTACATAACTTTTAATGTAGCTGCCAGGAGACAGGCAAAGGGGAATATTGTAGGGATTCAGTTAAGTGAGAGCCCTATGTCAGTTGGAACTGCTGACATCTCATCCCAGCTGCAGTCTCAGGACATTTTCATGTTGACTCAAGGGAGGCTTTAACAGGGAAATAACATGAATAAAATGTGTGAGTGTAGTGACCACCATTCATCTTTACATTAGTGTGAATCTAGTGATAGTTTAGTCAGTGTGGGTGTAGTGAGTGACCATTAATTTTTACTTTAGTGTCACTTTGGTGTGAATCTAGTGTTTTTTACATACTTTTTTTCATTGATACATGTCCCCCAGGGCAGTACCCAGACCCCTATAACCATTGTATGCCCAATTACTTGCATATAAGCTTTCAAAATGGGCACTTTTGATTTTTACAGTTCAGGTTCCATAGACTTCAATATGGTTCGTTATTCGGTTCTGAACTTTCGCGATGTTCGAAAGTTCTAGTGTGAAAACTATAGGGGGTAGTTTGGCCCATCCCTATTGGGCACATGTAAATGACTCCCTCCAAAGGTGTGCTGCTCTAGCTCCATTGGTGTCACCTAGTTTTCTGGGCTACCGTTTGCTATGTTTTGATATAACTAGTAATTGAGTAGCCAGGATTCCATTACTATCACTCCCCACTTCATCACCCCTACCCTATCTTTGGTAAAGATAGATTGTTTATGGGTATATAGTACACATCCTTGATAAACTTTAATGTTTGTGAAGATTTTTTACATGTTGAACCCCTGTACGATGTTCCTTCTGCTTTTCAATTTACTGTCAAAGATTGTTTACTTTTATTGTATGTTCTAAGCATTATCCTTGTGCTTCTTCTCTATTAAAGCATTCAGTTTTTCTGATTTAAAAAAGTCTGAACCCAGTTTAACCCTGAGATAATTGGTGGTTAGCTGCATTTGACACATGAATGTATGCTCTTGACAGGCATATGTCAGGAATATCTGTTTCTGACACGATGTTTCAAACATATGTTCAAAACAATGAATTTCCATTCACCTCCACTATACCATTTTGATATCTGAGGTTCCGCACTATTTTGACATAACTGGAAGAAGACTGAAGTATCAGCGGGGCAATCCTCAACCATATTAGACCATATTAGACCTGCTCATGAGGAAATCACGATCAAATGAACAGGAAAACAAAGGGTAAATATCTCTAAATCCAAAAAGTTTTTATTACTGTTTGTGTCCCTGCTAGTGGGACCGACTCCTCTATTTGTCCTGGTTACTATTGTCTGGGAAAGAATGTAAAGGGAAAATCCAAAAGTTTGAGTTGCTGGTACAACAGGAAGATATAGGAAATATCTTTCAGTGAGAACACTGGTTGCAGTGAAACCTGTCTGAGGGGGATTTCCCTCACTTCGGAGAGTTTTACTTCCTGTTGTGGCTACAGGGCATTACGTGAAGGGACATTTCCCCAATAGAACATAGATGGCAAATAGCCTGACAGGGGTTATAATTATTTCCTGTCCTCTCCAAAATGAAAAAACAAAAGTTTGGGCTTTAGATATATTTTAACTCTTAAGGATTATGTACATGGTGTTGATTTACTGAAACTGGAGAGTACACAATTTGGTGCAGCTCATAGAAACCAATCAGCTTCCAGGTTTTACTGTCAAAGCTTAATTAAACAAGCTGATGTTAGAAGCTGATTGGCTACCATGCACAGCTGCACCAGATTTTGCACTCTCTGGTTTTAGTAAATCAACCCCATGGTCATACAGGGGCTTTACAGCATGCAGAATCTGCATAATGACATTTCTGGTTCCTGCTGGCACCACGTACAGCCACCCATTGAGAGGCACTAAAGAGGCAACTGGATGTTGTAGTGTACTGGGGGTTGCATTAAGCACCTACATATGTATGCTCCAAATGTAGATAGTGTGCATACGCAACCCACGGCACACTAGGGCGTACAGCTACCTCTTCTAATGCATCTCAATGGGTGGCTGTACTCCCCCTGTACAGCTGTGTGCATAAAGCCTAAAGGGTTATTATTCCCTTACTGTTTGGCCCCCAGCCCCCTGTGTAGGTATCTGAGGCCCGCAGAACTGTTTACACTCCATGCACTGGATAACTGATTTGAACTCCATGCCTGTGCAGTTCAACACCACAGACTCCTATGGGGCTGGTGGATGAACAGGAACTGGTAGACATCTATGGGGCTGAACTATGAAGGCACAGACCCTGGAGCAAGAACCTGGTGGAGGAATGTAAACAATGCCTTCGGCCTCAGAGCAGGTCTAGGTAAGTACAGTTGGGAGGTGGGTAGTCAACAACTACCTAAGTGGGTAAGAAAATTTTTATGGAACAGTTTGAATACCCTCTAAAGTTGAAATAAACTCAATATTCTTAACAAGTAGTTTCTATGGCAGAAGGCACTGTGGGGATGATTTACCAACACTGGAGAGCGCAAATTCTGGTGCAGCTCTGCAAAATCAGCTTCCAAAGCCTAATTGAACAAGCTGAAGTTAGAAGCTGATTGGCTACTGTGCACAGCTGCACCAGCTTTTGCACTTTCCAGTTTTAATAAATCAACCTCGCAGTATTAATTTTCTTCCATAAAACCATTGGCTCTTGTTGAAACTGTACAGTGACTGGCGTACATGCGCAATTCTACATGTACATGATGCTGGGAATAAAGCCTGGGACACATGAATAGTCTTTTGTTTTTTTTGGCTGAATGAAAAAGAACTGACAGCTACAGTCAGAGCCACTGTACGAACAGTTCGACGTTAGTATATCAATCTCACCTGCTGAGCAGTTGTCAGGGGGATTAGCCATTGGCTGAGAGTGCTGATCGGGAGATGGTCAGCTGCTGGTTTTCCAGCATGCTCGTCCGACAGCCTTCTATCGGACTCGGCTGACATACGCACGGGCCGAATGTCAGGCGATATTTATTGAAACAGCCGATGTCTCCTGACTTTTATATATATGTATACTAGGCATAAAAGTTGGGTGTTGGGACAATGTAACTTTTGCTCACATGTGCAGGAGTTTTGTCATCTTTGGCTGGCCAATGACCGAAGATAGAAGACTCCAGATGAAGATGGCAGTGGTGGTGATGGAGCAACGAAGGAGATCACTGGCCTGGTATTAATGGAGGAGGGCACACTAAATGTAATTCTGTCTAAAGGAGCACCAATGATATGCATACCTGAACATAATAATTAGGGCTCTGGGGGCCTTAGTTACATACAGTTCCAGGGTCAATGATTATTGGAATGGCTCAATGTTCTTTGCATCATGAAAACATGTCAGTATATAAAAGAGCAATATGAAAAAATGCACATTTCCATTTAGAAAAGCAAAAGGTAGCCAGATCTCCCATACACTCCCCAACCTTAATCTTGAGCCCATGTACAGCCAAGCACACTTTCTTACTAATTAGCTGTTGATACTGGCGTCCATATAGAACAGTTTACTGTCACGGTAAGCTGCGGAAGGGAAATTACTCCTCAATGGGAGTCCTAGCAATTATCTAACGCTGTTAAAGATCTCTGCCGAGAGAACAAAAAATAATCATGCCGACTGTCAGCCTGCTCGGACATGTTTTTTGTTCTCCGAGTAAATATTTGTCTTTGCCTTTTGTCTTCGGGGCTGTTGCCGGTATTCACAAAGAGAATCCGCTTGTATTATTGTACAAAACATTTAATTAAGATTATTTCCAATTTCTAAAACCCCCTACATGCTGATTAAAAAGCATGCAATAAGGTAGAAAGAGAAGACACCTGCTGACTGTAAACAGGGAATAACAAATGTCCCATGGCTTCAAAACAAGGCAATATGGGCCCCCTGCTGGTTGGTAATGAGAAGGAAGTCATCCCCTACAGACTGAGAGTCGGCATTGGGGATAGGGAGGAGTATGGACTGTACTATCACAAGGAAAAGGGGGGGGGGGATGGGGGGTTTGCTTAATGTAATGACACCACATTCTATTACCACTGGTAGCAGTGGGGACCTCAAATGAGACTTTTACAATCAATTGCTGGCTGAGCAGGAGAACAGTCCGTCCAATAAATAAATCGCTGCTTGTAATGCACAAGAATGGAGTCGTGAAATTCTAGACAAGCAGATTGCAGAATGTAAAATGCCCGGGCTGCATGCAATGAAAAATTTGAGGCTGCCTACAGTTTAGGGGAACACTATCAATATATTACCGTATGTAATCTACCATGGCATTGCAAAGATAGCAGAAGCAAAGTGTTTAAGCAAATAACCCGTACAAATGTTAAATAGCCAAACCATGCAGCATGTCAAAGTAATCAGCAAATCTCTAACGCTGTCCAAGAAACTTTGCAAATTTGAATTCCTGCTCAATTTACTTTTCTTTCCTAATGATGTATAAATACACCTATATCCTTTGCAACTAGATTAAGCAGGGCTCTCATAATGCCTCTGGAGGGGTTGGTGCTTGCTAGTCACTGTGTGCTGTTAAAACAGAACTAAACTCTCTCAGTTAACATGAACTATTTAAAATTTCTATGCAGCTAGCATTAGTAAATCATACCTTCCAACTTTTTGAGATGGGAATGAGGGACACCTTTTAGCAAAAGTATGTAGGCATAGGACACACCCCCTGCCACTCCCTCCTTAAAGGAGAATTATACAAAAAAAGTGATTAGTAAGACCCCTTTCACACCACACCGCCCATTGCGTTGGCGGTAAAACTCTGCTATTTTTAGCGGCGTTTTACCGCTGGATTTGCGCTTTTACCCCCGCTAGCAGCTGCGAAAGGGTTAAAACCGCCGGCAATACGCCGCAATAGCGGCGTTTTGCCGGCGATGATACAGCGCAGCCCCATTGATTTCAATGGGAAGCAGCGGTGGAAGAGCGGTAAACACACCGCTCCTTCACCGCTCCAAAGAAGCTGCTGGCAGGACTTTTTTCTGACGTCCTGCCAGCGTACCACTCCACTACACATAATGGTGCAGCTTCTTTAGGGCGGATTGCAGGCGCTATTTCTAACGCTATAGCACCTGCAAAACGCCCTGGTGTGAAAGGGGTGTTAAAGCGGAGTTCCGCCAAATTTTTTTTCTAAAGTCAGCAGCTACAAATACTGCAGCTACTGACTTTTAAAATACGGACACTTACCTGTCCAGGGTGCCCGCGATGTCCTCACCCAAAGCCGATCTGTCCGTCGGCTCTCGGATGGAGGTGCCGCCATCTTTGGTAAGGGAATTGGGAAGTGAAGCCTTGCAGTCGCGCTGTGCGTCCTCAATGGTCCCTGCTGTCTTCTGGGACCTGTGTGTCTCCCAGAAGACGGGGGGGGAGAGGGGCCAGACATGGTGATCTATGCCTGTAAGTGGGAGCAAATACCTGGATTATACAGGTATCTGCTTCCCCCTCCCCCTGAAAGGTGCCAAACGTGACCCCGGAGGGGGGGAGGAATCCGATCAGTGGAAGTTCCATAGATGACTCAATGTTCTTTCCTTCCAACACAGTTGGAAGGAATGAAAATCTCTTGATTCCTCCATCAACACAATCAGTGTTAGCCCACATTCACATTGGGAAGACATGTCGAATCGCATGCCAAATCGGAGCCTATTGCCTGCAATGACACTGTCTGAATCGGTGCGAGGCCAAGTTGCGGCGCCACACCGATTACCAAAAATAGTTCCTGTACTACTTTTGACGACTTCGGGGGCGATTTCAATAGACATCTGTGCAGAAACCCTAACAGATGTCTGTCAAATCGCCTCCGAACTTGGACTGAAATGCCGGTTTGAAATCATGCACGATTTTTAAACTGAGCTAAATAGAGGAATGCCTCCCACAGCATTATTGTGGAGCCTTCCCGGCTGTGAGAACACAATAATTACTGTACTGCTAGTGGCTATAGCCGCTGGCAGTAATCAAATATAAGAAATCCGTCAGGCTGGTTATCGATGGATTAGCTTGGATACAATCAGTCTGCCCAAAGATGGATTGAATCTCAGCCGGTCCCTATTGAACTGGATGAATTTTGATCCATGTATGGGCCGACTTTACCACTCTCATGTAGACTGCGCCTACTTGCACTACAGTGAGATGAATGAATGTTGCAGCTGGCATGCTATCAGCACTGTCACTGTTGCTTTAAAAGCCTGCAACCTGTCAATCAGCGCCTGGTCACACCCAGTACTACCCACTGCTTTCTGGATTGGCACCACTGTTTCTGCTGCTGAAACCCCTCCCACTGTGTGCTGCAGTGTCTGGGAGTGGGAGCGTGTGAAACCCAAATGAAGGAGGATTTGGCTCAGTCAGCAAAAGTAAATCATATATTTTTGTTTACTTTTTAAGGCTTGTGGATCACATAGAAACTTTATTTGGGACTTGTTTAAACTGTAATAGAAGTGCCTTTAGCTGTGATTTAAGGATTGAGGAAGGTCGTTCTTTTCACTGTTGATCATTCAACCTTAGTGAAAGAGATCCAGATCCCAATAAGGTTACTTTACTGCTGCCAGCCATAACAAAAGTTTATGAGAATTAAGAGCGGTATGGCGTGACTGCATAGTGCATACAGCATATTAATAAATATGTCCTTGGTCTTTGATCTGTGCAGCTCATAATGGAAGACAGAGACCACTGTAGAAAGGCTTAGTTGGGAAAGCAACCTCGGTTATAAACCATGCAACACTATACTTCATTGAAGTGTATTCGGCATTCTGATTACATACACAATTAATTTACACCTAAAGCATATCTATGGTCAAAATGTACAATCAGATATTCATTTACACTTTGTATTTCAGTTATTTCTAGCCTACTCCTATTTTGATTCAGGAGGCGGAGTCAGTACATGAATACCTGCTTGTAAACAAGGTACCATGGGATGTGTAGTCCTTAGAAACTGAAAGCAAACAGCAGAGGAAAAACATGCAGGGAATCCAGGAAGTTGTGGAAAGCAAACAGGCAGAACTTAGAACATGAAAGGTGATTTTTCAAGTAAGCTTATATTAGATTGTCAATAATAACTAGTTTTGTTAATATTACAATGCCGATGTTATAAAATGAAAGCTTATGCTGTGACCATAGATCTCCTTTGATGAATGTACTGTATACACTCAGGGTCATATCTTCCACAAAGCAAACAAGGCATTTGCCTTGAGCAGTATTTTTTGGGGGGGGGGGGCACCGCAGCCCCCCAGGCAACCACGCTACAGCCTGATGACAGCTACCGCACGGTCCTCCAGTTCTGGCAGAGCGTCTATTGACCACATCCTAAAGGTGCTGTATTGGATTGAGATCTCATGACTGTGGAGGCCATTGGAGTACAGTGACCTCATTGTCATGTTCAAGAAACCAGCAGTGAGATGATTTGAGATTATGTAAATAATGAATGGCTTTGATTCCTGTTGTGTTGCTAGATGTGATTAGTCATGGCGATCACATGGTACCAGCACCAGGCCAGTACACTGATTATTCATGAAATGAGTCTGGTGGACACAGCCATTGAGAGATCGCACCACAGTGCAGCTGGGGCATGCAACAAGTCACGTTGCGGGAGGTAGTCATATGACATCCACCTGCAACGACAAATTGTCATTTGACAATAAGGTGGACGGGAAGTGGTTACAGCTGCATTCCAGGCAGGTATATACAGTAAGTCAGCTCTGTATTCAAAATTTCATCAGTGAATGTATTTCCTAATGCAAGCAGTGTAGGTACCTTCAACTTGACTAGACATCAGCTTCTTATACTGTGCAGCAGAGCTTAGACTGGGAGAGGAAAAAGCAGCACACTGAGTCAGTCAATTGTTTACAAGGGCTCATGTGTTACTAAGAAACATGCTGATAGGAGAAGAGTGCAGCGTGACAGACAGATGAGCTTATCAGTCTTTTGCTGCTCCTTTCGCTGTCCAGTCATAGGCTAGGTAAGGGAGGAGAACTGTAGGCGCTACCTAACTTCAGCAGGAGAAAATCGGGTGTCTTACCCTGCCAGACAGAGCTGGGACCAATAAAACAATAAAGTGTTCTGCATATTAAAGATGATCCCAGCGCATGGGTATGGTGTTGGGTGCCAAATCTTATACAGTTACCTAATCCAGTGATGAAAATTGGACACATACAAAGATAATCACAAAACTTTATGATTACAAAACAGAAGGAATTTACACTTCACTGCATCCATCACAAAACTAAAAAACAAGGGATTTATTCCTAATTCAAGTAGAGCCGTCAGAGCCATGAAAATGCGACCAGCTGTGCATCCAGAGCCGCCAGCTAATAAGGCAGGAACAGTCTAGAATACAAAGCAGTCTACAATCTGAGTACAACTGTTTCCAACTGATAAGCTCTCATCAGTGCAAGATAAGGACACCATGGTTTCTACAAAATAATGATTAGGGAACAATAGGATGACATGACTTAAAGTTACAGTGAAGTGGACTGGAAAGAGCCCAGCCACTCTCTAGTACATTATCGCAGGACAACCCAACATTCGTAAAACAGAAGGCATGTACATGTCATCGCTTCTCATTCCCATCTAAGTTGGAGCCATGCAAGTAATTTCTTTATCCCTCCGTGGCAAAAATAGTTTTGCCAAAATTATATTGTCCATTAGCACATTAAAAAGTCATACAAAGTACACGTGAAGGGAATCAAAGGAACAACTCTACACACCAGACATCTCAATCGGGTTGATTTATTAAAGGCAAATTGGCTGTTCACTTTGCAAGAGAATTTTCCCCAGATTATAACCAGTTGTGGACCGCCCACGGTGGGGCAGGGTGGCCTCTCTGCCCCACCAGATCACGCTCTGTGCCAGATCACATACCCATAGCTCCCAACTGTCCCTGATTTAGAGGGACTGTCCCTGATTTGGAGCAATGTCCCTCTGTCATTCTTCCTCATTTGTCCCTCATTTTGGTCTGATCTATATAGATGTATATAAAATGCACTTTTTATCTATCAAAAAGTGTTTCCCAGTGCTAAACCTTTCATCTGATTTCTAAATTGCTGCATTTGAAAATTCCAAAAACAAATATAAAGGAATAGTAATGGTAAAAAAAGCACTTGTGGGTTTAACCAATCTTGTTTTTTTTTGTACAATTCTCCTTTAAGGGGGGTGGCAAGGGGTGTGTTCCATTTCCATTTCCATTTCCATTTCCATTTCCAACTCAAAAAGTTGAGAGGTATGGGTACCTAGTATGTGATCTGCCACTTCTAGGTCTGGGGCGCGGCCACCTGCTTCTGTTATGATTGGACACAGCGGGGACCAATGAGCGGGTCCAGCAGACGTGATGTCCACCAGGACCCACCTCCAGGAGAACGGCAGAAAGGCAATCTGTGTTAGGGGAATGTGCTGATCCTGTGTTCCTGCTAAGCAGGAACACAGATCTTTACATTCCTCCAATGAAAGCAACCCCCACAGTTAGTAATAATTCCCAGGGAACACATTTAACCCTTTGATCGCCCCTGATGTTAACTCCTTCCCTGCTAGGGTCATTAGTACAGCGACAATCGCTCTATTAGTGTCATTGGTCCCCAATAAGCATCAAAAGTGTCAGTTGGGTGTGCGGTTTGTCTGCCACAATATTGCATTCCTCCTATAAGTTGCTGATCACTGCCATTACTAGTAAAAATAAAAGAATCAAAAAAATAAAAATATCCCATAGTTTGTAGCTGCTATAACTTTTGCGCAAACCAATCCACTTATACAGTTATTGGGATTCTTTTTACAAAGAACATGTAGCAGAACACATATTGGCCTAAAATTAAACAAGAAATTTGATTTTTTTTTATTATTTTTTATTGGGAATGTTTTATAGCAGAAAGTAAAAAGTACTGTTTTTATTTTCAAAATTGTCGCTTTTTTTTTATAGTGAAAAAAATAAAAACTGCAGAGGTCATCAAATACCTCAAAAAGAAAGCTCTATTTGTGTGAGAAAAGGATACTAATTTTATTTAGCTACAGTGTCGCACTCCCATGCGATTGTCAGTTAAAATGACGCAGTGACGTATCGCAAAAAAAGACTTGGTGATGAAGGGGGGTAACCCTTTCCGGAGCTGAAGTGGTTGAGGTAAAGCTCTGTTGACTCAATCATCCAATCATATGCAAGCACAAAATATTGTTTTTTTTTATTTCCTTACATGTGATTGGGTACTTTTTGCAAAGTTAATTTTAACCATATTTACTAAGCTAAAGGGAAAATTCCCTTGTAAACATGAGCTGTAATTTTGCCCTTAGTAAATCAACCCCAATGTGTCTACATAACTCGCACTGTCTTCAATATCCTTCAAATAGTTTACAATAACTTGTACCCCAGCTCTTACAACAGAATGAGCATGTTAGGCTTGTGTAAGTAATTGGCGTATGACCCTCTCAGAGTAGGAATTTATGCTTCTTAGCAAAATAACCTTTGCACTTGCAGGACGAGGGTTAGATCTGACCGTTTCTGAGGTTATGCTCTCAGGCCCCTGAGGTTAAAGCCAGGCCATGGCATAATGCAAAGTCCTGCTGCCAGGTGGCTGGCTTAAGGCAGAGCTCTAAACCTGTCACATCACTCTTACCGCTAATGTGCAGCTGCATTATGTTTATTGTTATAACTCTTGTTAGTGTCCTTCACCCCACCCTTCCCCATCACTCACAAAAGTATCCTCCGAGATGACAGCTAAAGTGACACTAAACGATATCCTTATTCTCCAAATATATTTATACACATCCACTACTCTAAGGAGAAAGGTGGGATTCTAAATAAAAAAAATCCTCTATACTATCCCCCATGCTACAGTATCAGTGTAATGCTGCAGACCCCCCCCCCCCCCCCACTTGCTCTTAACCTGAGAACGGAGCAATCACATGATCTCTGATCGCCCAGTTCTCTGTCTGCTCTGAGCAGAGAGTGATGAATGTCATTCACCGCTCTGTTCACTGCCCCTCCAGTGCTCACTGGAGCACTGGGCTAAGGAGGGGATTGGATTGGCTGGTTCAGTGAGAGAGAACACATGATCTCTGATCACCCAGTTCTCTGTCTACTCTGAGCAGAGAGTGATGACTGTCAGTTACCACTCTCTTCTCTGCCCCTCCATTGCTCACTGGAGCACCGCGCTGAGGAGGGGATTGGATTAGCTGGTTCAGGCTGAGAGACAACATGATCTCTGATTGCCCAGTTCTCTGTCTGCTCTGAGTAGAGTGTGATGGCTGTCATTCACAGCTCTCTTATCTGCCCCTCCAGTGCTCACTGGAGCACCGTGCTGTGGAGGGGATTGGATTGGCTGGTTCAGGCTGAGAGACTGAGAGGCAGAGCCAGCTGCTGATCAGACATCTGGGTGGATCCTAACATTATTGTCAGGATCCTTCCAGGAACTGGAGCTGCTATGGAACGTCAGCTGACAGCTGTCTGCTTCTCCCTGCCTGCAGTAGATTGATGAGGTCATTTCATCCTTGGCAAAGTCACGTGACTGATGCGGAAGGAGTTCTTAATGAAAAAGGTAGAGTTTGTTGGAAAATTATACTTTCTGTATATTATGACGCTTTAGAAATGTATTTGTGGAGACTAGTAAAGTCACTAAAAGATCCACATTAAAGTAGAAGTCCACCCTAACACTAATATCCCTGCATCTACAGACATCCACGATCTAACACTAACCTATCTAACCCTGTAAAGAAGAGATTGCTACATATACCTTTTTTTAAGCCAATCCAGCCCGATCCCACACTAAGCTGTCAGCTGCGGCTTCGCAGTGGAGGCGGGTGCAGAGGACACAGCCAACAACAGAAGCCCCATAGTAAGTCTATGGGTGACGTCACTTCCCATTCATTTCACAGCCGTTGTCGGCTGTGTCCTCTGTAGAGCTCCTGCCGCTGGAGACCGGAACGGCTTCAGAAAAGGTATTTACACTGATTTCTTCTTTACAGAGTTAGCTAGGTAAGTGTTAGATGGGGTATTTCTGTAGATGCAGGGATTTTAGTGTTATAGTGGACTTACACTTTAAAGTTTTTGCAAACCCCTATATATACCCAGTGAAATGACTATCCTGAGGTGGTACACAGAGTTGAAACAAATCCTTCAGTTGTATCTGTTTGTACGTTGTGTATGTCTATCTGGGCATTTTCTGTCCATGCAATGTCCTAGCACAGGGATCCTCAAACTACGGCCCTCCAGCTGTTGCGAAACTACACATCCCATGAGGCATTGTAAAACTCTGACATTCACAGACATGGCTGGGCATGATGGGAATTGTAGTTCCTGAACAACTGGAGGGCCGTAGTTTGAAGACCCATGTCCTAGCATATACAGTATGGTGCAGCTTAAAGTGATTGTAAACCCTTACATATACCCAGAGAAGTGACTGTTCTCAGTTGATAGCCAGGGATGAATCAAATCCTTCTGCATAAGTTGTACCTGTTTGTCTGCAGTCTTTTCTTCTCTACATCCATTCAAAGTGCTGAATTTTAAAGCTTGTCTGAGAGTTCAGAAAAAAAGGGGGGGGGGGCTAAATTTGCACTCTGAGGAGTTCAGTGAGCTGAGCTCTGAGAGCTGATTGGAGGGAAGGGACATGGGACAACCCCCCCCCTTTCACAAAGCAACAGAGCTGAGGCTGTCAATCTGCTGGATGCCCCTCCCCTGTCACCTTCTTTCTCTTGGTGTCAGGATAAACTTGCAATCAGCAGACAGATTTGACACATTAGTGCTCTTAATTGAGACAAGGGATATGCTTTGTTCATATTTCATGTCTGAGGTTTACAACCACTTTAAGCTGATGACATTTGCATGCATGTCATAAAATATATTTCAGAGGACAGACCAGTTAGGTCTGGAAGTGTACAATGTGCTGAACTATGAATTTGTATGACTATGCTTATATGACGTTTAGCCTCAGAGCACACACAGACAAGCTGGATCAGGCTGTTCCTACCGACTGTATATCAGTGAATGATGTGCTAATCACTATGTATACGCTCCGCTTGCCTGTATAGACCCGCTGACTTGCCTCATTCCTCGCCCCCAGGCCAATTTATAACTCAACGGTGCTTCCTATATGAATTGTTTTGCTGAACAACCCTACAGATGCCTACATAACCCGCTTCATATTCCATCACATGTATTTATGAAGTTCACTGTTTAAATATAGTGCTGACATAGGCAAAGCATCTCACAGGATACATTGAACCCTTCCCATCAGTCCTTGCCTGCGAGAATCCTACAGTCTGTTCCTACGAGTCATAAAAGAATATGCACACACTAGTAACAAATCACTAAGCCTATAAGCTGACCTCAACCAACAATACAAATCAGTCCTAGAAAAGGCCGCAGAAAAGGACTCTTGCTCTCTGTGTGGAAGCAGTGGTCTCTCTGCAGAGGTCAGACAAGCCCACCGTTGAGTCAAAGGTAAAGCTGAGGTCTCCAATCTGCAGGAAATGTGAGCTTTGCTGATTGCAGAGCTATGGGTCTGTCTCAGCAAGAGGCTTATTGAACCTTATTGAATGCTGCCTATGACCCCAGGAACACCATCCCCACCATCAAACATAGAGGTGGAAACATTATGTTTTTAGGGTGTTTTTCCTGCTAAGGGGACAGGACAACTTCACCACATCAAAGGGATGATGGACGGGGCCATGCACCCTCAAATCTTGGGTGGGAACCTCCTTCCCTCCAGGGCAGGGCATTGAAAGTGGGTCGTGGATGGGTATACCAGTATGACAATGACCCAAAACACACGGTCAAGGCAACAAAGGAAGGGCTTTAAGAAGAAGCACATTAAGGTCCTGGAGTGATCTAGCCAGTCTCCAGACCTTAATCCCATAGAAAATATGGGGGAGCGAGCTGAAGGTTTGAGTTACCAAATGTCAGCCTCTTATTGACTTGGAGAGGATCTGCAAAGAGGAGTGGGACACAATCCCTCCTGAGATGTGTGCAAACCTGGTGGGCAACTACAAGAAACGTCTGACCTCAGTCATTGCCAACAAGGGTTTTGCCACCAAGTACTAAGTCATGTTTTGCAAAGGGGTCAAATACTTATTTCACTCATTAAAATGCAAATCAATTTATAACTTTTTCGAAATGCTTTTTTCTGGATATTTTTGTCGTTATTCTATCTCGCACAGTTAAAATAAACCTACCATTAAAATTATAGACTGATCATTTCTTTGTCATTGGACAAATGTGATAAATCAGCAAGGGAACAAATACTTTTTTCCCTCACTGTATGCTGGGACATTGCATGGACGGAAAATTTTCCAACCTGTCCCTTTGACAGAGGTTGATTAAACAATTGACTTCTGTTGAGCGGGAATGGCAACATACTGGACCAGCCAAATTTCAGAAATACTAATCCTTTGACATGTATAATAGCATTTAAATTGTAAAGGTAAAACTTTTTTTTTTTTTTTTTTTTTTTTAAATAACGAACAGGTCATAGTTATCTGCTCTATGGGACAAATACAGATCTATAAAAAAAAAAATGAACGAAAACAACCAAACAAAAAAATACTGACGCTCTCGAGCACAGCCCTGGATCGACATCGGGTAAGTATATACGGGAGGAGGGAGGGGGAGCTGAACACAGAAGGTTTATTGACCTTAATGCATAGAATGTCAGGGACACTGACTGGTGACAGTATGTAAAAAAAAAAAAAAAAAGATAATTTTTTTTTGAATTTTCATAATCTTTTTTTGCATTTTTTTTTTTTTATTCTTTCTTTTTTTTTCTTTTTCTTTACATACTGTGCCCAGAGCAATACAGCGCTATCATAGTAACACTGTATCTCTCTAGGGAGTTGATCAGGATTTTATTTTTTATTTTTTTACATACAGAAAATGTAAAAAATTTAATGAACATTCTTAAAAGGAACATTTTATTTACTAGACTGTGGCCAGATTAATACATCTATGCAGAAACCTATACAGTTTACTGACGTTTTATCACATTTAAAAAAAAATGTATTTTAGTTCCCGATGTCAGAAATAAAAAAAAAGGGTTGTCAGATTCCAAAAATAAGTTGTATACCAAACACAAACTTCAGATCGATTTACATCACCTCCTTCCAGTTGGATATATCACCTATTTTAGTCTTGGCAATCACCGGCTGCTAACAACTGGCCCAAGATCCCCCTTCAAACATTAGTAAATCCTTCTCTATGTCCGATGACAGATTTTTAAAACATAATCTGGTGGATCTAAACGACCCTGGTAAGATTTGGTGTTTTCGATCACTTTTTGGCACAAAATAAAGTTTATAAGGACTTTTGTGTGCAAAGGTGCTTGGATATATGGAATCCTGTGGAGGTGGATCTGGGGGGACTTTCATGGAAGTCGGAGCCTACAGTTGTAAACACAAAAATATTTGCATTTCTTGACCTTTCTTTATGCAAGCATTTATTGTCCTCAGCCTAATTAGTCTATATAAATATGAATCTGATTTAAAAAAAAATGCAGCTGCCCACAGTTAAAATGGTTGCAGGCAGACTCAGTGGAGGCAGCATATTTGGCAAGTACAGAATCACATTATATATAAAATATTGTGCAAAGTGGTTAGATGGAAGCTTCAGAATGGCAAAGACATTTTTATTACAAACTGTGAGCAGACTGCAGTTCTTCTTTAAGGGGGATGGTGGTTGGGGATGGTAAAAAATGCAGCTTAAATGCCAATTTTTACCCCTTTAACCGCAAGGGTTAATGAGCCCTTAAAGTTGTTGTAAACTCTGTTACACCACTTGTAACTGCAGGCAGTGGTGTCGCTAGGGGGTGACTTTTGGGGCTATACCCCCGAATCTGGGGCTCATAGCCCCAAGTCTCTGCAGGGGTCCTCAAGGGGAGGGGAGGCTCTCTGGGGACCCTGATGTAAGTGGGGGGTCTCTCTGGGGACCCTGATGCAAGGGGGAGGTTCTCTGGAGACCCTGATTTTAAGGGGAAGGCTCTCTGGGGACCCTGATTTAAGGGGAAGGCTCTCTGGGGATCCTAATGTAAGGGAGGCTCTCTGGGAACCCTGATGTAAGTGGAGGGCTCTCTGGGGACCCTGCTGCAAGGGAGAGGCTCTCTGGGGACTCTGATGTAAGTGGGGCTCTCTGAAGATCCTGTTGTAAGGGGGGGGGGGGCTCTCTGGGACCCTGATTTAAGGGGAAGGCTCTCTGGGGATCCTAATGTAAGGGAGGCTCTCTGGGAACCCTGATGTAAGTGAGGGGCTCTCTGGGGACCCTTATGCAAGGGAGAGGCTCTCTGGGGACTCTGATGTAAGTGGGGCTCTCTGAAGATCCTGATGTAAAGGGGGGGGCTCTCTGAGGATTCTGATGTAAGTGGTGGCCCACTGGGGATGTATACACACACGTATATTACTGTATATACATGTGTATGCCCGTCCAAGCGTATGACTTTCTTTACTACGCTGCTATGGGCTCTAGCCCCAGATCTTTTGTAGACCAAGCAACGCCCCTGCCTACAGGTAAGCCTATAATAAGGCTTACCTGTTGGTACTGTAAATATCTCCTAAACTTGCACAGTTTAAGAAATATTCACTATATATGCTGCTGCCGACGTCATCGGCACATGTGCACTAAACAATTGGCTCCGGCCAATCACAGCGCTGGAACCCGCAAACTCAGAGGTAACTCCAGTGAAAGATGTCAGCTGTGGGAGCCGAGTGTGGGGGTCATTGTTCTTTCGGAGGTTTACAACCTCTTTAATGTAGCAAACTTTGGGGTTGATTTACTAAAGGCAAATAGACTGTTCACTTTGCAAACTGCAGTTGCTCCAGAGCTTAGTAAATGAGCAGAAGCTTTGCTGACTTCAATCATGTGCAAGCAAAAAATGCATTTTTTTTTCCCTTTGCACGTGATTAGGTATTCTTTGCAAAATGAAGCTCTACCTCATTTACTAAGCTCTGGAGCAACTGCACTTGTGGAGTGCAACTGCACTTTACAAAGTGCACGGTCTATTTGTCTTTAGTAAATCAGCCCCTTTGTTTATTTTATATCGCTCAGCTTCAGCTTCGGGTCCTGCAAACATTTTAAGTAAATGATCTTTGTGGCTTTTGATCATCTGATCGCCATGATTAGACATCCATGGATGGTGATGATCACACTTTGTCGCAGTAACAAACTAAGAAAGGTTCCCTCTGCGTTTTCTTTTTCTCTGATGGACAATATAAGAAGAAATAAGGAAGGAGGAAGAGTGCACTGCTGACAGCTCTTATATACCATCCATGTAAGTACCTTGTGGACCTGTCAGTTGCACTACACCTGCAGAGCGGGTAATGTTACTCCCAGCAGGACTTGGCTTAGTATTGAGTTCTCTGTCAAAATTATAAACAGCCTAAAGACAGAACAGGATATCCTGAGTCCCGCTGCTGAAAGGAACACCGAGCGAAAATATCTACAGTACATATAAAATATTACAACTACACACTGACATTACAGCAGAATAACGAGTTTCTCTGCCCTGGAATATTTTACTGTATTTTTCCTTTTAACTATAAAAAAATCAAAATGAAAACTACGTGTGAACTTACTGAACATACGCTCGGTGCAATTCCTTCCTTTTTTTTTCTTTTCCATTTAAGCTTGTGCTTTGTCTACACAGGTTGGGCTGACTTTAAAAATATCACAGCGTGTTATATATATATTTATTTAATAACACACAAGCAACCAGTTTGCGTCCTGGGCCACTCATCTGTCCCTGTACAAATAAAAGCTCTTGTCATTGATTTGTACAGTAGGCTGTATGCAAATGCCTGTCAATTCTGGGTGCAAAGATACTCTCAATTTTCATGGTGCACAACTCTCTGTGCCTGCATGAAAGCATACCTCCCAACAATTTGAGATGGGAATGAGGGACACCTACTAGCAATTGTATGTAGGCATAGGACACACCCCCTGCCACACCCATAAAGCCCCAAAAAAAAGGTTAACCTCCCAGGCGGTATGATTATGTCAGATTTCTGATGCTGAAAGCGGTACAATTATTTGCCATGGAAATTTGGCGTTTTATATTGTAGTCCTGCAATTCTTAGGAATAACTCACTTAAATCTGTCCAAAACAGAGTCTAGCAGACATCCCGGGTATGATGAAGTTTGAAACACGAAATCATAAATTATAACATATTAAATAACTACCGGTATAAATAATTATAACAAAGAATAATATCATAATAATAACATTTATTCAATAATATAATCAAATCAAAAACACTGAAATTTGCTCAGTTGCAGAATTTTCACTGTCATTACTTTCAGTGTTTGATGACGGATCTCCCCACAAATCGCTATCGCTCAATTCTGCGAGTGATTCGAATTTATTATCACTGTTTTCTGGTCTAAAAGCCCTTTTGATGTAAAAGGGACAGTTTTGGTTGCTATGGACAATCTCCAGTTTTCAGGCAGGAAGAACAGTATTTATAATATAAAACGGCATGCAGGGCACTGGGCAGACCACTAGGGACAAAAGGGATGTGAAAAAAATTGATACAGTAATTTAATCTGTAAGATTACAGTGTACTGTATATGTACTGTGTTTTTTACTTTTTGAATTTGGCACCGTTCTCCGTCCCTGTGCATTGCAACGCTCGCAGGGAATGGAGCTCGGTGCTGTGATGAATCGTGTGGAGGACGGCTCGCACACACAGCGTGGAAGAACATCGCAGGATCCTGGGGACAAGGTAGGTGAGCTGTACCTGGATCCTGCTATGTGATCCTGAGTATGGCTCGAGGTTACCGCATTTGGTGCTGAAAATCCACTCCGAGCCAGACTCGGGAATACCGTCAAGGAGGTTAATTAAAGTGTTTTTTTTTACCACTACTATTCCTTTATATTGGCTTTTAAAATGTACAAATGCAGCAATTTAGAATTTGGATGAAAGGTTTAGCATTGGGAAGCACTTTTCGAAAGATAAAAAGTGCCTTTTTGTATACAGCTATATTGATCAGACCAAAATGAGGGAAAAATGAGGAGGAAAGAGGGACAGAGGGACATTGCTCCAAATCAGGGACAGTCCCTCGAAATCAGGGACAGTTGGGAGCTATGTGAATGAACCTTTACAAATTTTTTCTTGACTTCTTTGTCTTCTTTGAGTAGGATTGCAGTCCCTTGTCTCTATGATTTTGTGCTGTGAGTGCCTCTCATGCCACAATATGTGTGAGGGTGCACTGGGCTCAGAGGCAAGGAGGTACCTTGACCCACTGAACACACATTGGCTTGGGATTTTTGAAAGATCAGATTCAGGGTCTATTAGAAGACAATGACACTTGCAGCTATAAAGATTAAAGTAGAACTGCGTACCAAGAAGTAAATGAGCTTTAAAGCAAGACTTCACTTACCTCCGTAGATGCATGCACTTTAGTGTAATTCATTTTCAAAACTTACATCAGAAACGCTTAGGTGTGGGTGGCTGGATAGAGAGTTTTTCCATCGTAGGTTTGCACAGCGATTATTCACTTGTTGTTTAAAGCACAAAAACTTTTTGCACAAAGATGGATATCAAAGACCCCCCCCAACTCAATCCTTGTGGGTTAATGCAGTAAACCAAGTTGTACAAAAAGAACATATGGTATACCAACATAGAGGCAACCCAGGCATATTTCTTAAAATGTGGGATGTGGGATAAACAATGTGGGATAAATGGTTAAATACTATGGAGGTGGTTCCTCTACAATTAGTTAGAGAGAGGTTACTAGGTATAGGATAATAAAACAGGGAATATTGGGTAATATTTGAATAAAGTCATTCAATGATTCAATGAATTAGGTCAAAAGTGATTTAGGTCAAAAGTGTTAATAGAGTCATAGGGGAAATTATATGGGTCACATACAGAGGTATCAATAGTATAATTAGGAAATTGAGGGAATGTTTATACAGTATCTCACAAAAGTGAGTACACCCCTCACATTTTTGAAAATATTTTATTATATCTTTTCATGTGACAACACTGAAGAAATGACACTTTGCTACAATATAAAGTAGTGAGAGTACAGCTTGTATAACAGTGTACATTTGCTGTCTCCTCAAAATAACTCAACACACAGCAATTAATGTCTAAACTGCTCAGTGTTGCCAACCGTCAGTATTTTTATTGGCAGCCAGTAAAAAACAGGCATTTTTCTCCTGCCAGTAACTGCCAGTAAAAAGAAAAGGTTGCCAGTAAAAAATATGGCTCTGGCGCTCGGCCTGGAGCCAGCCGGGACCATACGAGTGTCTGCTACAGTGTGATCGGGCGGCTCTGGTGGAGGCGGTGCCTGAGTATGTTCTGTGATGTCATGGTGCAAGGGAACGGTCAGAGTCTTGTGTGTGGGTCTGTGGGATTGAAGCAAGGCAGGCCAGGAGTGGGACCATCAGTGCTGTTTGGACTGGAGGGACCACCTGGCTTGGAGTCACTGTGACTCAGGAGGGGACGTGTCGTGTTGGTAATCTGTACTGCTGCACACTGCTGTCAGTATCACTGTTAGAGTCAATTTCATGTGTGTGCCGCTCATTCTAATTTCTTGTCCTCCTGAGTCCTGTCCCTGAGCTACTTACGTACTATATCGAAAATAAAATAAGAAATATGTTTTTTGCCTTATTATCTACCTTAAATCATATTGCTAATTACATATTGTACTTGTTTGTAGCCTAACTAGTGAAATTTGTACTTTTGGAAATGCCAGTAAAAACTTGGCTGTGCCAGTAAATTGTGGGGGTCGTGTCAGTAAATTTCAATCTGTTAGGCTGGCAACACTGAAACGGCTGATAACACCCTTAATTTAAAATGTCCAAATTGGGCCCAATTAGCTATTTTCCCTCCCCGATGTCATGTGACTCATTAGTGTTACAAGGTCTTAAGTGTGAATGGGGAACAGGTGTGTTAAATTTGGTATTATCACTCTCACTTTCTAATACTGGTCACTGGAAGTTCAACATGGCACCTCATGGCAAAGAACTCTCTGAGGATCTCAAAAAACATTTGTTTCTTTACATCAGGAGTCTCTAAACTTTGACCCTCCAGTTGTTCAGGAACTACAATTCCCATCACGACTAGTCATGTCTGTGAATGTCAGAGTTTCCCAATGGGATGTGTAGTTCCGCAACAGCTGGAGGGCCAGAGTTTGAAGATCCCTGCTCTATATATTCAGATGGCCAAGGCCAGGGGTCCTCAAACTACGGCCCGCCAAGGCCATTTACCCGGCCCGCTCCCGCAAAGCTTCCTCCGCTGCTGTCATCAGGGAACAGCAGAGAGCAGGAGGCGGCTTAACTCAGAATGGAGGGCAGCAGTAGGAGCTGCCCAAATTAACTTAAAGTAAAACCACAGGTTGCTAGGACACAAGGACACAGGGCAACCAATCACCAGCTTCCTAATATAGAATGTCACTCTGCTGGCTCCCACTCTCGGCCTCTGTCCAGAACTGTGCGGTACATACTAGCACATTATGGCATTAATCTGAAGGGGGCCCCTTTTCTCTTTTTTTTTTTTTTTGCATTGACTTTATTACCCCTTTATCTCCAGCTGATGCTGGTGTTGCCTCAGCCTGCATTATATATCCACAGAGGGAATCGGAAATCCCAAATGAAACTATAAAAAAAGAATAATTTACTCTACACTTCATCCATCACCAGCTGTTGTAAGCATGAGCCTACTATAGGGGCTTACTCTGCAGTGACCCCGCATCAGTAAAGCTGTGATGGACGCGTTTCTGGAAACCATAGATCTCAGACATGTTGTGGATAGAGGCTGATGGCAGACAAGAACCAGTTGGCTTAACAACCATCATTATTTTTGAATCTCTTTTTTTTTTACACTCAATGTGATTTCTGTATTGAATGTAACGTCCCATCTATCTTGTCACTTTTACTGTAATTCCTTAATTCTTTTCCCAAGAAAGCTTTTCAAACACTCTCACTTGGCTCAGGAACATTGTCCAGGAGTACTGAAGAAAAAAAAAAACTTGACTAGTTTACTGTGTGGCAATTCCCTAAGTGATCTGAAGCAGAAAGTAATCAAGTACAAACTTTTATTTATTTTATGTTGTCACATCATTATGGTAACCATATGTTTCGTGTGTTCGCTTTCAATATTTTGCTAACCTCTGCCATAATAAAATGGTTAAGATCACCAGCTAGAATGTCAACCACAGCTGTAAATATTCTTTGAAAAATTGCCATAGTTATAAAAAAGCCCAAAAAAAAAAAAGTAAAAATTATTTAACATGCATTGTCAATGGCAAAAACACATTATTATTCTCCGATATCCAAAATGTATTTCTTGGTCAGCATAGAAAGAAAACTTGTCTCACCATATCCTAAAGGGGACCACTGTCGGAATTGCTAGCCATTGAGTAGCCAGGATTTTTGTTCAGTTTCTTAAAGCAGTATTAAACCCAAAAGTAAAGATTTACTATATTGCAGTTTATCAATCCATAAATGTGCTAGCTTTTATTTTATTTTTATTTTTTTTTAGGCTTATTTTGTTTTCTTTATTTTTATACCAAGTGACGTGGCCAGTAACATACTTCCTGTCTTAAAGTGTTACTAAACCCACAACAGTAAAATCAGTCTCTATATACAGTAAAGCATGCTTGTTATATAAACTGTGGAACCTAAGGGGTTAATCCTTTGCATTGTATAAAAAAGGGCAGTTTGACCCTCTCTTTTCTGATCCTCCCCTTTTTCCACTGCCCCCAATCCATCTCCTGATATTACAGAGCCTTTGGAGTCACTCTGCACATGCTCAGTTTGGTGTGTATTGCTAGAGTTTTTTTTTCTTGGGAGGGTGCATGTGATTAGCACAGGGCCAATCAGCACTGTCCAGACAAAGGGTCAAAGGTCATGCAGCCTCATAGGACAGTCAGACTAGAATGAAACTCCCCCTACAAGCTTTAACCAGACACTGATAGCAGTCACAAGACTGCTATATACAGGCATATCCCACTTTTAAGTACGCAATGGGGTTTATTTACTAAAGCTGGAAAGTGCAAAATCAGGCTCACTTCTGCATAGAAACCGATGAGCTTCTAACCCCAGCTTGTTCAATTAAGCTTTGGTAATAAAACTTGTAAGCTCATTGGTTTCTATGCAGAAGTGAGCCTAATTTTGCACTTTCCAGCTTTAGTAAATAAACCCCATTGTGTACTTAATAGTGGGGTGTGCCTGTACTGCTGATGAGAAAAGGTATTTAGCAGTTTATATTTACTAAAATAATTGCATTTCCATGTTCTCTATACTGTGCCAGTGGTAAATGTCTCAACACTCTCACCTCTCAACTGCCAATTTTACTGTACACCCTGGTCTCTTAAAGTGAAACTTTAAAGTGGTTGTAAAGTATATATATATTTTTAAATAATGTTATACGTATCTGCTATGGGCGATAGAATTGCACAGAGCGGCCCGATCTTCCTCTTCTGAAGTCCCCTGCTGGCTCTTACTTTTCTCTGTGTGCCACCATAGGAAGCTGCCCCCTGTTGTGGCATACCTGTGGGTTTGAACGTAAGTCGCACTGCCCGCATACATAGACACAGACCCCAGTTCCCTAATCACAGGATTTGACTGACAGCAGAGGGAGCCAATGGCTCCTGCTCCCTCAGCAAAGTCTGTGAAAGTGGGGAGAGCTCCTACAGAGGGGCACAGCGCTGCATCAATTGAGGGCATAGGTACGTTTAAGGGGGGGGGGGGGGTGACAGGGCAATACTAAACATTTTTTACCTTAATGCAGGGAATGCATTAAGGTAAAAAAGTGTTTAGACTTTAGATCCACTTTAAGCAGGAAAAAACATGGCACACAAGTAGGATCTTTTTTTTTTTTTTTTTAAGAAACGTTATTGTATTTATTTATTTATTTATTAACTTTATTTAGTACCAACAATATCACCAGACTGTTAAAAATGTATACAGTAATTAATAAATAAATGAGATGAAGGGTCACTTTGCAAAGAATACCTAATCACATGCAAGGGAAATTAAAAAAACAGCATTTTTGCTTGCACATAATTGGATGATGGAAGTCAGTAGAGCTTCTGGTCAATTACTAAGGTTTGGAGCAACTGCTCTTGTAGAGTCAAGGTGCACTTTGCAAGGGGCACAGTCTATTTGCCTTTAGTAAATGAACCCCATTATGTCTCTCCCGCCTTAAAGGTCCATTACCTGGCAGTGTGTCTTGCACATGCGCAGCTCTATGTAAAAATGTTGGCAATGCCGAGATGAATAAACTCATGCATGAACAAGAGGGATGTGATTGCGGTAGGGTCAAAGAAAATGGCCAATCATCAGTACCCAGAAGCCGATCTGGCCGAACATGACAGTGGCTGGCTGGGAGCAGCTCTGGATAGAATGTAAGTATAGTACTACTTTAAAGGACGTTACAAAAGAACAGACTTACTGGCTGGATCACCAGGTGAAAATAAAGGTAAAATAAGGTAATAAAACAAAAAATAAAAATAAACTAAAATTAGGTACTGGTAAGCTGCAAAAAAATACATTTAAGGTTATTTGGGTTTAATATCACTTTAATGGTATCTGTAGATATAGCCGAGATGAATACACATAACCACAAGCTTCTGATTACAGATTCATCCACAGTAATGGAGAAACCGCTCAATATCTACTGAACAGTTAGCAAAAGGGTTATCCATCACTCCCAAGCACTATATGCTAGGTTACCCCTTTAGATAGCTGGGTGCCAAAATCACAAATAGGCTCATCCTCACCCCAAACTGTGTGTAGATCAAAAGGAAAGAAGCCAACGGCACACCGTAATTGACCCGACACCGCCTGCATAATTTAGCCCCGTATATTTTTATTGGGCTTGTAGATGAAGCGCTTCTTGTTCATCTTCCAGCGCCATAGACATCTCTAGGGTCGAACCGTGCAGGCATGGATGTTGGACCATGAAGCGGATGGAGGGATGTAAACAATCAAGGTAAGTACAGGGACTCTGCATCGGAGGGGACAGGACCTACTTAGAGGCGTAGGGGCAACATGGAAATTTTCCTTCACCTTAAGCTGGGTTTACCTGGGGGAATTTGACCTCCTAGAAAATGCAGACCCTTGTGTGACCACGTCTTCATGCACATCCAAAGAAACATTCTTTAAAGTAGACCCTCATTACTTTTTAACATGTTCACACAAGCTTATACAGCCTCTAAAATAACCAGCCTAATCAAAAGACTTAAAAAGTTTTTACACGGTTGGTAATGGATTTCACGGGAGTTATAGCACAGATGTAAAGTTTTCTTTGGCTGAATATGAAATAATAAGAGAGCATGAAGTTGCAAAATGTATTGTAATCTCACATTATGATAAGATATTTTTAGCCAGAAATTATTATCACAACACAAATCTGTTTTTCATCTGATAAATGCAATATTAAAGGTAGTCAATGATAGTATTAAATAATTCATATATATATAAGATATATAGTATTCTAAATAATCAATTTCCTCAATTACATGGAGGTACACTACAGCAGTACTAGAACAGGATCATCCAGTGTCCAGGGAAAGGATGCGGAACTGCACCCCCCCCCCCCTTACAGGTGCATGTTGTACAATGGGTATACTGCCCTGCACCCATTCTCTGCCACCTTCCTCCAGCTGCCCATGGTTAACATGGGATGTGCCACTACATATTCATGGCTATTTGCTTTACTTGGTTTCTAGCAGCAGCAGGGTAGTAGCAGGGTAGTTGCACATGCACGGTATGCCTTTCATGTCAGCTGTGGGTGGATGGGGTGGAGAGTGGGTATATTGGAGCATGTATCGGCATAGCTGTCAGAGCAGACATGAAACAATGGCCCACTAGTTGCCAACCACTGACCTGGAGCATGCATGTAGTGAGGGGGAACATCTTACCTCTGTGCTCGGGGCAGCTTCCCCTCCTGCCCACCCCTTTCCCTAGCCCCGTACTCCATGAAAACTCACTAGAAGTACATATCCTACCTGGCTCTAGCTTCTATATTTTGAGTGCAAAATGGACTATTGTGGATTTATATCTAGAACAACTGCACCTGTCCTTAAAACAAAAATTCAGGATTTAGAAAAAAAAATGATACTCACCTAGGTGAATGCAGCATCAATCTGGTTCTGTAACTGTACAGTGCCATCTCTGCACTGAGTGATCAAAGACTGCAGATCGCTTAGTTCTCAGCATTCTGTGAGCAGGGAGCCGGGGACTGTCAGTCTCTGGCTTTCTGCTCTGGAGCACTGAGCTGTGGAAGAGAGAGGAGCAGCTGGCTCAGATCTAGAGTTCTGGGTGGTTCCCGATCCATATGGTTGGGATCTTCTCTCAGAAGCTGAACTGGCTCGGTGACATCAGCCGACAGCAGGCTTCTGCCTGCTGTAGGCTAAAAACGGGTCACAGGGGTGAAGAACTAACTGCACTTTTGTGATCCTTAGATGAAGTATAGCCAAAATAGCTTTGACTATACTTCTCCTTTAACTCATTCTTTAGGGCCCATTTACACTATGCATTGGGACATGGGTGCTAAAACGCACCATGCGTGGATCAAATTTTGGCCTATTACTGTTGAATATGCAAAAATTAGAGCCATGGTTGTCCCTGTCGGTACCTTCCTTTGATTCTTCAGTTAAAGTTTGTTGCCGAACAGTGACTGATTCAATCAGATGTAGCCACTGTACTCAGTTTTGTTGCCAGTGGTTTACCCATTAATGGCTGTGTGTTGAGTTATTTTGAGGGGACAGCAAATGTACATTGTTATACAAGCTGTACACTCACTACTTTACATTGTAGCAAAGTGTCATTTCTTCAGTGTTGTCTCATGAAAAGATATAATCAAATATTTACAAAAATGTGAGGGGTTTACTCACTTTTGTGAGATAATGTATGTGAACCCGGCCTCACGAATAAGCTGAATGGATATATATGGTCTTGCACTTAGATAAAAAGAGTAGTAAAGCACAATCACTGTGCTGTACTACTAATCAGGGAGGATAGAATGTATTTGTACCAAGACCCACATACAGAAAATACATTAATTCAATCAGAATACACCATACTGATATTTTCAATGAGCTGATCACATTCATATAATAAAAAAAAATATCAAAAAATTTTGGTAAAGGATTTGAAGTTTCGGAGTCCTAAGTGTTAATGGTCGGATTTAATACTTGCTGCCCTTCAGTTCAACTCTGACATAAAAAGGTTCATAAGGAGGGAAAGAAGCCAATTCATCTTCCGTCAGGCAGAGAGTTTAACAAAGCCCTTAATGGTCATGTTTTATCTGGACTTCAGAGTCAGCGATATCTGGTCATGAACTGCTCAGCAATCAATACAAGGGCAGACTGGGCAGCCGACTCAGAGTTTGGTGGGTGGCATAGCTTTTAAAACATTTGTACTTGGAAATGTCATTGATTTTACATTTTGACCAACTACACGGCTATAGCGACTGTCCATTCCCATCAATAGAATACGCCAATTACACACCTTTTTAGTGGGTAGGAATCCAAACTTCTGTCTTCAAAAGCTAATGCCAGCAGCGGAATATTCACATCTGACACACTTCCAGATATTAAAAAATACCTTTCAATTTTAATCTGAGGATGCTACAATTTAGTAAAACCGAAAAAAAAAACAATGCAATATGGCAACCTGGAAGTGTTCTGTACACTGTGTGAACACAGAATGCCCCCAGAAATGTCATGTCCTACTTGTTTGATTGGCTCACTGCTTTTCTCAGAAGTCTGAACCAAGATACAAGTCAGATTTTAGGCATTCTCTGCACAGTACAGAATCACAGTATACATAAAATAATATGCAAAGTGATTGGAGGGAAGCTTCAGAACGGCAAAGATGTTTTTTTTACAAATTATGTGAGCAAACTGCAGTTCCTCTTTAACAAACTTTGTTGCATATTTCTACCTTTTGTTATTCTGAAAAAATCTGTGTGTTTGTCTATGTGGGAAAGTTAATCTAATGGGAGTGGTTTCATAAGTATCAATCAGCTGCTGCACCTGCAGGGCTCTAATGAGAAAAGCTGCTTTAGACGTGATTTCCTATTGAGAGTATCTCACCAAAAATTACATTTTTGTTGCAGGGGATGCCTAACATCTGACTTATATCTCAGTGTAGACTTCTAGGAAAATCAGTGAGCCAATCACACCAGCAGGAAATTATGTTTCTGGGTGGCATTCTGTAAACATTCTGTGTACAGAACAAATCCAGGTAGCCATGTTGCATTGCATTTTACAGAAAATTACAGAGCTGCAGATTGCAAAGGAAAGGTAATTTTTTAATAACATTCAATTACAATATGACTTGTGTCGCAATTGTATACATTATATTATTTTTTTTTTTTATTTATTTGCTTTTTTTTTCCCCCATGAAAGTGGAGTTACCCTTTAAGGCCTCATTCACACTGGCACAGAGGCCTGTAGTCCACGAATGGATGGTGCGTTTATGTGCCTTGAGCCTCCAGGTGCTGTGTGCAGGCAGCCCATTCAAATCTATGGGGTCACAATGGCTGCATGGACAAAGCTGCTCGTCCCTATTTGACAGGTGTGCTGGTGCAGGTAAATAGCCATGAACGTCTTTCAAATTGAATGAGCCCTAAATAGGTAAAAAATGTAATTGGTGAGTCGGGAAGTCTAATTTTTGTTTTGCTTGAATCAATTTTTTTTTAAATGTAGTGTGTTCATATTTAGCTTATTTTGCTTTTGGTCCAAAGAACACACTGGCCTGTATTTTAAGGTAATTTCACCTGAAAAGGTCATGTGATTTTTTTTTTCCGCACTTCTCCTTTAAACATGTAAAAGTTGAAATACAAGCAAAAAGCTAAACACTCAGATTATATACATATAAAGTAGCTGGTTTACCTGCCAAAGGATTTTTGTCTGTCCCGACCTGAGATTTACAGATTTCTGTATATCACAGGCCTGTCTGGTCCCTCTGTGGAAATTTAGAAGCAATTACAGGTCTTGTCCCACCCCCAGGCTGTGACTAGACAGTGAAAGGTGAAGTAGCAGACTAATCTCCCCTCTTATCAGCATATCTCTTGTTAGCACATAAGCAAACGTATTGGCTCCTTGTGCTGCTTCTTCCTCTTCTAGTGTGAGGTTTGCTGTATAGGCAAAAGGCTGATACTAAGTCAAACTCAGGTACTTACACTGCTTGGATATCAAAAAATGTATTTAACATTGTGTTGATCAATACAGAACTGCATTCATTTGTGTCTTTTACATCTGCCTACAATTTAGCTTCTGTGCCCATTCATACTTGTCACATTAAAAAAATGGTGCCCCTGGTGCCTGTGCACGAGAGCCTTGGCTCTCCGGAGACTCTCCCTCCTCATTGGCTGAAACAGTAGCGGAAGTCAATCACAGCCAGTGAGCAAATGAGGAGAGAGAGGGGTGGGGCTAAGCCGCAGCTCTGTGTGTGAATAGGTCCAATCGTAATATTCCGTATGCGCACATCATTGAAATGGCTGTAATAAAGCTGGGAGCTGTTGTGACCACAGGCTGGAAACGAAGGGGCCCTGTGTGGCTCCGAAATGTTGCTGCATGTGTACCTTGTGACCATGTGAATAAAGCTTTGGACCTTTCTGAGGAATCCTTGGTGTGCTGTGCTGATGACATTTCTCCATTCTGTGTGTCAATAGACACGCAAAGCAGCGGCTTGGGAGCAATCCTGTCTGGGTGCCCCCACAGCAAGCTGCTTGCCTTGGGGGCAGGAGCGTGGGGCCAGGAGCGCCGGCGGGGGACCCCAGAAGATCAGGATCGGGGCTGCTCTGTGCAAAACCTATATTATACTGTATTTATTGGCGTATAACACTAAATTTTTCACCATGAAAATTGGGTGCAAATAGCATGTGCGTGCTATACGCCAATACTTAAATTTTAGCTGCCACGGAGGGGACAGGGAGGGGGGCGGGACGAGCACCATCAGATTACATACAGTGAGAATCTCCTGTTTACTTGGCGGCCTCTGTAATAGGAAGCTGCTGCACTGAAGGCAATGGTGAGGCTGCTGCATTGATGGCAATGGTGAGGCTGCTGCATTGAAGGCAATGGTGAGGCTGCTGCATTGATGGTAATGGTGAGGCTGCTGCATTGAAGGCAATGGTGAGGCTGCTGCATTGATGGCAATGGTGAGGCTGCTGCATTGAATGCAATGGGGAGGCTGCTGCATTGATGGCAATGGTGAGGCTGCTGCATTGAAGGCAATGGGGGGGGGGGGGGGGGGCTGCTGCATTGATAGCAATAGTGAGGCTGTTGCATTGAAGGCAATGGTGAGGCTGCTGCATTGATGGCAATGGTGAGGCTGCTGCATTGATGGCAAAGGTGAGGCTGCTGCATTGATGGCAATGGTGAGGCTGCTGCGTTGATGGCAATGGTGAGGCTGCTGCATTGATGGCAATGGTGAGGCTGCAGATGGGCATTGATCAGTTCCTTATTTAAAATTTATGTTTTTTCCTGAAACTTCCCTCTTAAAATGAATGTGCGTGTTATACACCTGTGCGTGTTATACGCTGATAAATACGGTACATATTATAACATGTTGTTATTTTAATATAAAAAATCTAAAGCTTTAATATCATTTTAATATAGGTCCATTTATATAACAAAATGAGCACCTTGTAGATGGAGGGGAGCGTAACAAAATAAAAAGTATAGCATAAACTAATAATGCCTGTATCAAAGTATCTAGCACTACATACCAATAAGCTTTCTTCATAAATTCTGAATGTCCATAAAAAAAAAAACCGAAGAAAAACACCACTTAACTCAAGAGGAAATTCAGACAACAATAAATTATATGGAGCATGGAAAATACGTACCGACAGTCGACTGTACATTCCTGAAATATAGCTCTACCACCTGTTTAGTTTTGTAGCCCATTTTATAGGGCCAGAAAAACTTCATCAGATTTCACACATAAAGGAAAGCAGTTATAGTCAGAGGTCAAGCCCGGACAAAGGAATGGAGAAGCTCAATGACTTTAATGTGTTTCGCTACAGCTCATTTGTCATTTGCTTTTAGGCTACAGAAATGAAGGCGCACTTGTTACTGTGCCCTGGTGACTTGGCGGGGACAGCTGTTCTCAGGACACTCACATTAAGCTAATTCTGACATTAAGAAAAAAAAAAAAAACTTGTTATCAGTCTCTCAGACGTAAGTATGGCCATACACTAGTCGATTTTTTTAATGAACATTCGTTGGAGTACGTTGGATCACATGACGAATGTCCTTCGAAAGTACTTAAAAGAAAATTTTCTTTTAACATTTGACTTTGGAGTAAATGGGCTTTCCCATAGGAAAACCATGCTCACTCTTAAAAATTATTTTGCTCAAGATCTTGTCCCTTCCATCTTTTCCCTTCCACATATATCTGCAAATGTGTGCAACCAAACACTCTGTTTATAATGTGAATTGTTGGACAGGGTCAATTTGTTTGTGTTTTTTTTGCTGGCTAGCTGGTAAGTGTGCTGGGAAATTTTGTCCGTTTGTGATGTGCATTGTCCTTCCATGTGCACCTTACTGTAAAAATTGGGGTGGTTGCCATCTTTTTCTATAGCTTGTTTGCTGGATTTGTCATGGGGATACATTGGATGCCTTCAGCTGCCATTGTACTCTTGTGGGGGTGCAGTGTGTCCCTATGTCCCTATGTTAATTATTAAAAGTTAATCTTTTGTCCTGAATTAGATAGTTACATATAGCTACATAGTTAGTAAGGTTGAATAAAGACACCAGTCCATCCAATTCAACCTGAGTGTGTGTCTACAATTGTCCCTATCCCTCAATTGCTTCTGAAAAAGAGCTGTGCACTTCCAGGTATGTGTCTTGGCTAGGGTTGCCACTTTTCTTCAAGCCAAACCCAAACACTTTAGCGGCGCATAGCAACATTATTTTTTTAAGTGTGGAAAAGGTGTAAAGAGAAACTCTGATGTAAGGGGGTTTCTGTTTACCAAACCTTATACTTACATTAGAGTTCCCAGTATTCCTCATTAAATTAGGGTTCCCAAAGTCCCCCTTACATCTGAGTCCCCCTTACCTTAGTCTACTCACTCGCTCTGAGGCAGGAGAGAGAAGAGAGGGAGGGGAGAGACTTCAGTCACAGACAGTGGACGGCAAGCTCACTCACCCAAGGGAGGAGGCTTAGGCATCAACACTTTTCATCCACAATGTACTGCCAGTTGCTGAGTTTCAAATTTTCAGGGAATCCCTTTCCTAAGGCACAGAAAGCCAGGGATTGGAGTGTGGGTGGGCAGACAGAGGGGTAGGGGCGAGAGGAGGAGAAGCAGATCAAGTCCTCTCTCATTTCCTGTCCGTGTTTGGAGCTATGTGCACACCTATGCACTCGGCGGTTGTGGTACTAGGTTACTTGGGGAGCCACAGTCCATTCTTAATATTGTATCCGGATTTGCGGCGGTCTGAAACCTGGACGCATGATTTAAAACCCGAACTGTACGGGTGAATCCCGGAGAGGTGGCAACCCTAGCCTTGGCACTCCTGTGTCTATAGCCTCATAGCTGTTTATTTGAAGGGTGAGATTAAGGCTCTGCTGCCTCTGGCTACTAGTCTCATGATATTTATAAAGTGAGATTTGGTGATATCGGTACTGTGCATCTCACTCTCACTGTTCTTCTTGATGAAGGCTTTTCCATGAGGAAGCAAAACCTGCCTCTGCCAAGATGGCCACCTCCACACATAAGCACATTGCACAAGAAGGCATAGTAAGTCAGTAATAGGGAAGATCAGCTGCAGTAAGTCTAGCAGCTTGCTAACTAGTCATTTGCTCTCTGCTTGCCTTTTATGGTACGGCTTCCAGAGTTCAGATTCTCTTTACTGCCCTCTACACACAGTCAGACATTCCGACCACAAAATCCATCATATTTTTTCCATTGGATTTTGGCTGAAACTTGTGTTGCATACACACGGTCGCACAAAGTAGTCGCAAAATCCGATCGTTCTGAATGAGGTGATGTCAAACACGTACATCGGGACTATAAACGGGCCAGTAGCCAATAGCTTTCGCCTCTTAGTTTATTCTAAGCATGCGTGGCATTTTGTCCGTCGGAATTGTCTACACACGATCAGAATTTATGAGATCGGATTTTGTTGTCGGAAAATTTTAGATCCTGCCCTCAAACTTTGTGCGCCGGAAAATCCGACTAAAAAAGTCAGATGGAGCCCAAACATGATCGGATTTTCCGACAACATGATCCGATTGCACATTATCCATCGGAAAATCTGACCGTGTGTACAGGGCATAAGTCTTCAGGGGTCATTTTTAGGAACCAGTAAAATAAGCCCATGCTTTGCTAATGCAAGGCAAATTGGCAGGTTTACTTTAAATCCATTCCCCAGCAGATTAGATTCACCTCTCCTTCATTCCTACAATGCTCCATTCATTAGCCAGGAGCTGGAGAAGCCACCCATTGAAAGCTATGAGTCACTCATTTCAGTGCTTAAAGCGGGAGTCCGACACTTACCTGTCCAGCGCACCCGCGATGTCGGCACCCAAAGCCGATCTCTCGATCGTCTCTCGGGTGCTGCGGCCGCCATCTTGGGTATGGGAATCAGGAAGTGGAGCCTTTCAGCTTCATTTCCCGGTTCCCTACTGCGCATGCGCGAGTCGTGCTGCGCAATAAGGACGGTCCCCGCTGCCTCTGGGATCTGTGTGTTTCCCAGCAGGCAGCGGGGGACTTTCGGAAAGGGGCGTAATGTACGCCCCTTTCCGCAGAGAGCTATCCCGGAAGTGGGTGCAGATACCTGTACTGTACAGGTACCTGCACCCCCCTCCCCCCTGAAAGGTGCCAATTGTGGCGCCGGAGGGGGGGAGGGTTCCGATGAGCGGAAGGTCCACTTTAGGGTGGACCTCCGCTTTAACATGTTAAAACGCATATTTTAGGCCTGAAAATTAATAAAAAGCCTCCAAACATTATATTTTTTTTCAAAGCTGACAATAGCCAATGATTTATAAGATTTTACAGGTTATCAATTTAGTTAACCATGAATGATGGCCCCAGAATTATTGCTGTCACTCCTGCATGTGCGGCAATACATTCTGGGGTATGTACTAATGGCAAAATGTTCACTTTGCAAGGGAATTTTCCCCAGAGCTTAGTGAATGCGATGACATTTCATACTTCAAAGAAAACCCAATCATGTGGAAGAAAAATTAAAAACAGCACTTTGCTTAAACATGATTGGATAATGGGAGTCCATAGAGTTTCATTTCATTCACTAACTTCCCTTGCAAAGTGCAACTTCACTTGCCAAGTGAACACTCTGTATTTAGTAAATCAACCCCAGTGTGTCTGGCACAATTGTAATTTTTATGTGGTTGTGCACCCAAACTGCATATTTGTCTGTGTGTATGTAGGGACAAGTGTTTTTAGAAATTTTTGGGGGTGTAGTTTATTAAACTTAAATCATTGAAACTTTGTTTTACTTAAAATGTTTGTAAAATCACATAATGACTTTACTGGTATGCCCTCTGGATTATGCTGGCATTAACTACAGTGTGCCTGTTAGCATGAGAGCGGCTCTCCTGCCGCCCTCTATTCAGCTGCAATATGCAGCAAAAATACACGTATCCCCTCCAGATAATGCTGGCATAACTACAGTGTATGTGGGTTTTTTTAACCTCCCTGGCGGTACGATTATTTCTGATTTTAGGTGCTGAATGCGGTACAATTATTTTGCATGGAAATATGGCGTTTTATATTGTAGGCCTGCAATTCTTAGGAATAACTCATCCCGGGTATAATGAAGTTTGAAACACAACATCATAAATTATAATATAATAAATAACTATAAATAATTATAACAAATAATAATATAATAATAATAAAAAATATGTAATAATGTAATCAAATCAAAAACACTGAAATTTGCTCAGCTGCAGAATTGTCGCTGTTATTAGATTTAGTGTTTGATAAAGAATTTCCCCACAAATCGCTATCACTCAATTCTGCAAGTGATTATAATTTATTATCGCTGTTTTCTAGCTGGTCTATAACCACTTTTGACATAAAGGGACACTTTTTGGTTGCTATGGACAATCTCCAAATTCCAGGCAAAAATAAACAGTATTTATAATATAAATAATATAATACTGCACAGACCACTAGGGACAAAGGGGTGTGTGTAATTTTTTTATACAGTACTGTAATCTGTAAGATTACAGTACTGTGTGTGTTTTGTGTGTTTTAACTTTTTTGAATTTGGCGCCGATCTCCGCTCCCGTGCATCGTAACGTCGCAGGGAACGGAGCTCAGCAGCACCGGGCACTGTGTGAATCGAGTGGAGGACAGCTCGATCACACAGCGCGGAGGACATTGCTGGATCCAGGGGACAAGGTAAGTAACTCTCCCTGTATCCTGCAATCGTTTCCAAGTCTGGCTCGGGGTTACCGCTTATGGTACTGAAATTCCACCTTAAGCCAGATTCGGGAATACCGCCAGGGGGGTTAAAGAAAAAGCGAAATATCTTTTCTCACGCCACAGCTGTGCGGTCACTTGATCCCCTCTGCTATCCTTCCCCGATCTATGGAGAGAACGGGGCTGAGATCCTCCTGTGATGTCAGCCGGCCAGCTGAGGGAAGTCACATGACCACAGAGCGGCAGTGTGAGAAAAGGTATTAGCCTTTTAATTTAATATAGCCGCTAAATAGCGGGCGGGCAGTCGAGCCACTCTCACGCTAACAGGCAGGGAGGGGTGGGGAGAGGGACGAGAATCTAAGAGAGAGCGGACTGATAGAGGCATGTATCCGGACCATGTTATCATGGCTCAGCAGCCATGATTACTGTGGTCAGCACAGACAGGGGGACACAGTAATAGGCAGGATCAACCAGGTATATTACAACATAGGAAGGGACAAATTACATAGCATAAAGTCATTTTTTTTTTTTATAGAATGTTAGCAGAAAGAAGTAGTCAGGAATCTGTGTACATACCAGCTGGTGTAATAATTATGTCTGTGGAAAAAAAAAAGCTGAACTTCAGGCTGAATACACAGATGATATACAGGTATGAGGGCTGTTTTACCTACCAAAATATGATGAGCTCATTTCTCTGTCACTCTTCTCTCTCCTCTGATCAGCTTTCTCCATGACTGCAGCACAACTGACTGGCCTTTTTTGCTCCCTCTTCCTCCTACTTTCTCATCTCTACAATACTGGAACAGCAAGAGCCTGATATCAAGTCAAGTCCAGATACTTGTGTACTGCTTTAATTTAAAACAATACATTTAATGATAGTGAATGATTACTGAGCTGCAATAATTTGTGTCTTTTCCACCTGTCTAGATTTCAACTTTATTGCATACATTGGCACACACCATTAAAAAGAGACCTATCATCATATATTTTCTTTCTAAAGTAATTCAAAATAAACAGTCACTAGAGGGAGCACTTGTAAACATGTATGAAATATAAGCAAGAAAATATGGAATGAAAGGCACACAAAAAAAGTAAAAATCTATAATCAGGTACATTTTTCAAATGACAGCTCTGAATGAGGCCTCACAGAAAGCGCATTATAGTGCCCCTTTAAAAAGCCCAAAGCCAAGTTAAATGTTTATGCTCCGTCCACTGGAAATCTTTACACACTGCTGTCAGAATTTTAAAGACCCATAATCCCACATCTCCTGTCAGCCTGGTATATCTCAGCCTGTCACCAGGTCGACATATCGCAAATTAAGGCCTAGATCCACCAAGGTCCATTAAATCAGGAAAAACAGCAAGATGTTACATAAAACAGGAACAGGCTTTATATGCCCTGGGGCTAAGACTTTGTTCACTTTCATAATTGTAAGAAAATCAATGTCTATAACAAAACCCATACGCAGCAAAGTAATACAGTATTGTATAGCAGCAGAAAATGCAGCTTTATCCCATAATCTCCCCGCAACCTCACTTTCCATATAATTCACTTAATGACACACAAGAAATGCTGTTTTGCATATTATTTAATAAAAGAAATGGAAGGTTTCATTTCAGGGGAACTCTGTATATGTTGTTTTTTCTACTGGATGGAAGCCACTGGGTATACATATTGATGAAATAGCAATAAAATGTAATATATACTGTATATTCAGCTGTATAAGGAGTTTCTTTGGATATCATGGGAATCTGTCTGGAAAAAGAGAACTTTGACTTGAATCAATACATTTATCAGAAATAATAATACAATACATTGTAACATTTTTAGATTAAAAAAGAGGAAGGACTATTAGCACAAGAGCAACCATTAGAGCTCATTTACCCAGGTAAAAGGCTCTATTGCCTCTCTGAAAACCGAACCATGGTGGATTACCGGTTTACAGGTATTCATAAGGCGATACTGTTGTCTATTGCATGCCTTGGTTTTCAGCCCCAAGAAGGATTTTTTTCTATCCCAATGAGGATTTTACATTGAACTACAACTGTCATAACTGAGTTTGGCATGCAATTGAGGTGCGATCCCATTGATCTCATTGGTCAAGTTTGACAAGCGGTGCCAACTGTTGAACTTGTCATGCCAAGCTAAAATTGCTGTATCACGAAGCAACCATGGAAATGTAAACAGACCCAAGCCATGTCATATTGCAGGTTGACAGTCAGGAAGAGGTTGGTATTGAGCGCACTCAATATATATTATACTTGCTTACAACATTGTTCCTCCAAGTTCTGCTCTACCCAGTTCTGTAGAGCCATATGCAGAATATTTCAGAATGGCACCTTTACATGTCTGATGCAGCCTCTACTCACTTCAATAGGAAACCCTTCAGTCATACTCTCAGACAACTGGGATTCGACTGGGGAGTTCAAATAGCCGAAAATCGTGTTACAATATGGCTGCAACCCACAGGATGAGCTAGATTTATTGAGGTAGTATGGGGGGGGGGGGTGCTGACACCAGGGAGCTGAGATGTTCTCTGGTGGTTTGGTGCTGGAATTCGGTGTTGCCCATTGATGGTGGTCCTTTGCACCACATTTTCTCAGAAGGTGGCTAAGGGGCAGATAGGGGACATGTTGTACACTGGCTGCATTATATGTATGAAGGGAGTATTTGCTTAAAATTAACTTGTGCCTGTCCAGTGTCAATATGGACAGGACAACCAAATTGGTGAGACCCGTCGAAAGTAGGCATGTTAGGCTAATGTGTGGAGAGTTTACCTGTGTCTGAATGTGACATGTTTTGAATTAGGTGGTTTATGGAGATGTAGCTGAGTTGAGCAGTATATGTATATGATGGGCATAAAAATCTTCCAAGGATCTGATAATTTATTCTGTTAAGCTGGCCATGGATGGTTTGCTTTTTTTTAGCCAGTGGGCTAAAGAGACTCTTCCATCCACCTCATTTCTGTGCCGGGACATTGTATTGAAACAGCAGCACCCCATAAGTATGAGTGGGAAAAAGTTGGAACTGATGACATCATTTTTAAAATCGATTGTGCCTTCTGCTTTTTCTTGTTCTGGTGTCACAGAAACCAGAATTGAGGGTCAATCTCCCTAGTGGAGCCACAGAAAGAAATTCAAACCTGGCAGCAATTCTTAGGCCGCGTACACACGGGCGGATTGTCTGGCCAACTTAGTCCGCTGAAACGTGTTTCAGCGGACAATCCGCTCGTGTGTGGGCTTCAGCGGACTTTTTCAGCGGACAGTCTGGCGGACTAAGTCTTTCTCTAAGAATTTCCGTAATACAGTCCGTCCAAACTTGGTTTCAGCGGACAGTCCGCTCGTGAGTAGGCAAGTTGGACGGACTAAGTATGGCGCATGCTCAGAAAGGATTTACACGGCCGAAGGTTGCATTGCAGTGTATTGGACGTCGAATTTCTAGTCCCGTCGTACGTGCCGTACACGTCATCGCGCAAGCTTTCAGTGGACTGTCTGTTCGTCGTGTGTGGTCAAGTCCGTTCATTCAAAAGTAGGACGGACTGTCTGTCGGATTGTCTGACGAACTTAGTTGGCCAGACAATCCGCCCGTGTGTACGCGGCCTTACTCTACCAAAAACAATACCAAAACAATTTTGCCTACAATTAGGCTTTACTGCACTTTTTATCTCGATTTCATATAACCTATTGCATGATCCATCTAGAATTCTTGTTATCTATACTTTGCCTCCCACCTATCGTGATTACAGTTGGAGAGCCCAGCATTTCAGGTAAATTTTGACGGTGACTGCAGCACTCTGAAACTCAAGATTCCACAGTTTTTGAACAACAAAGTTAATTAGAGCAGAGTGAGGCTTTTAACTTGATAAAGTTCTGTCTTCACTCTCCACATTGAGTCATCACCAGCATAGCCCATTGGTTATTGTTCTGGCAGCCGATGCTGAAGAGGAGGAGGCTCTGGGCAGCAGCTGAAGGCCAGGCTGGTGACAGTGCAGAACTGTGTGGGGACTGTGAACAGATGTGTGCATCCCAGTCTGGAGCTAAAATAACTCCTACAGCAAACTACATTACAAGTCATGCCTTTCATCCCCCCTGCTAATGGCAGCACTCTTACCACAATTCACAAAATGCATCTGTACCATGAAAACCATGAGAGCTCCAATCAAGTGACTTTACCTAGGTTGAAATGATATCATCAGTCTGTTGCAAGCTAGAGGAAACATTTCTTCTTTATTTCTTTAACTTTCTGGAATATCACCTTCATATCCCTACAGGAAGTCACGGAGTGCAAGGCTAAACCAAAGACGAATCTGTGTCATACATATGTAAACACAGCTGGGAATGTACAAAGACACCAGGACTGCGGCCTCTCTGAGCCTGCATCTCAGAGCAAGAAGTGGATGCTGACCCTGAATGATGCCTGGACAAAGATGGTTATGTCCTTCTAGAGAGAAAAGCAGGTGAATGCATTGTTTGGAGTAGGGATGAGCTTGGGTTCAGCTCTGATTTCAGTTGAAACTGCCACACAGAGCCAATAATCTGTGGGCAAAGTTTTTTCCCATCCCCCAGCAGTGTATACCCAAAGGGGTGAAAAGTTTGTGAAACAGTTGCTATGTGCTATGACCACATGCCCATTTTAGATCAATGTTATTGACCTAATATGGCCATTTGGCCATATTTAGTCAATAATGTAAAAAGCATCTTCATCCCTTTCCATATGTGCAGGGAATGTCCAGGCCACGCTTACAGGTTTGGCCAAACCCAAGTTCATCCCTAGTTAGGAGAATCTCTGTAAAAGGGCAAGAAATCCCTGTAGGTGTTACACTTATGCCGCGTACACACGACCAGACTTTTCGGCGGACAAGGTCCGACGGTCTTCCTGATGGACTTTCGGCAGAGGTCCGATGGACTTTCTTAATGAACGGACTTGGCCACACATGACTGGACTAATGCCGCGTACACACGAGCGGATTGTATGGCGTACTTAGTCCGTCATACAATCCGACGGACAGTCCGTCGTACTTTCCACTGAACGGACTTGACCACACACGGATACACAAACAGTCTGTCGAAAGCTTGCACGATGACGTGTACAGCACGTACGACGGGACTAGAAATAGGAAGTCCAAGACACAGCAAAGCACCCTTCCGCCGTGTAAATCTTTTCTGGGCATGCGCCATTCTTAGTCCGTCGAACTAGCATACTGATGACCGTATTGTCCGAAAAAAAACGAAATTCTTAGCACTCCGGACTGCACGCTGAAAAAGTCCGCTGAAGCCCACACACGAGTGGATTGTCCGCTGAAATATGTTTCGACGGACTAAGTACGCCATACAATCCGCCCGTGTGTACGCGGCATAAGCCCGTACGAAAGTCAGTTCGTTTTGAACGTGATGATGTAAACGGGACTAAAGAAAGAAGTTCAATAGCCAGTAGCCAATGCCTGCCCTTGCGTTATATTTGGTCCGTTGGATTAGCACAGAGACGAACGGTTTTCCAGATTTGTAGTCCGTCGGATAGATTTGAAACATGTTCTATTTCTATGTCCGTCTGATTTTTTTTTAGAAAAAATGGTTGGACTAGCCCACACATGATCAGATTGTCCGACGGACTGATCCCGTCTCACCTAGTCTGCCGGAAAGTCCGGGCGTGTGTACGCGGCATTACACTTTTTTTTTAGCATGCATGCTCATAACATGAAAAAAATGCATCTAATGCTAGGTCCTCTTTAGGGGTTTATAAAACAGAGCTGATTTGTGACAAATAAGTCCTCCAAGCAAACACTGTCAAGTAGTCTGGGAGCTACCTTAATGGACACAAGGGATATCTATATGTCAGAGGTATCTACAGTATAGCATGATCTCTGCTTGTTATATTCAAACTACAAATGGAAGAGGATTCCCACCAGTCAAAGAAGGTGAGGAACCAGAGATCTAGCAAGTGTCATGTTGACCTCATGTGCTCCATGTACTCGTCAGCTCTGTTACCTTATATTGGGTACGGCCCAGAAGTGGAAGTAAAATCTGCAATGAAATCATAGTTGATCGGGAGACACATTCTGGTATTATGCAAAGCAGAAGAACCCTCTCCCACTGCCGTGCTTCCAGAGGCATTGCTGTAGTGTGCACAGCAATGCTTCACCCTAAAACAGCATGGACAGCAAAGGACTCCTACAAGACAGATGCACTATATAAACAGGACACTGTCTGCAAAATGCACAATGATAAATATTTAATGCTCTTTTGTGCCCCTTGGCTTTGCTTCTTGCTTCTGACACACTTCTCCTATTCCTTGGAGGTAATGCTGAGCGCAGCAATTTCCTATCACACCTAGAGCTGCTATTTCCAGCACCTGCTTACTCTGCAATATTTACATAGAGCAATAGCTCCACAGACACTAAAATAACAAGGATATGACAGGTTGAACTATAGCATACATTATAGTACTGAGCTGCAACACAAATTGGCTTTTCTGCTAAGGCTGTGTAAAGAACAATGGTAATGTCCTAAGAGCAATTACCCAAAACAACCAACCAAACTTAATTTTGCTGACTCCAGTACACTGATTCTATGAGTAATGCACTTTGTACATTGCCATTGCTGTATGCCTGTGTGTGTGTGTGTGTGTGTGTGTGTGTGTGTGTGTGTGTGTGTGTGTGTGTGTGTATGATTTCATGCTGGGTAAATCATGCAACTAGCCTGCTTTCAAAAGAAGTACAAGAAGCCATTTACGATGACCAATAAAGTGGTAATTTTTTTTACATTGGCAGACCTACAGTATGCAGTAACCCAGGAAGCTTGGGAGTCATGTGACCTAGCATCCCAGTCTTAGTCCGTAGGGGGTTCAATATTGAGTGGGCCCACCCTTTGCAGCTATAACAGCTTCAACTCTTCTAGGAAGGCTCTCCACAAGGTTTAGGAGTTTGTCTATGGGAATGGTTGACCATTCTTCCAGAAGCGCATTTGTGAGGTCAGGCACTGATGTGGATGAGAAGGCCTGGCACGCAGTCTCCACTCTAATTCATCCCAAAGGTGTTCTATTGGGTTGAGGTGCAGGCCAATCAAGTTCCTCCACCCAAAAGTTGCTCATCTATGTCTTCATGGACCCTGCTTTGTGCACTGGTCCAAATCATTTGGTGGAGGGGGGATTACGGTGTGAGGTTATTTTTCAGGGGTTGGGCTTGGCCCCTTAGTTCCATGAAGGGAGCTCTTAAGGCGTCATCATACCAAGACATTGGCTTTGTGGGAACAGTTTGGGGATGGCCCTTTCCTGTTCCATCATGACTGTGCACCAGTGCACAAAGCAAGGTCCATAAAGACATGGATGAACGATTTTTTTGGGGTATATCGGGTTGAGGTCAGAGTCCTGACCTCAACCCAATATAACAGCTTTGGGATAAATTTGAGCGGAGACTGTGAGCCAGGCCTTCTTGTCAATTATTCCCATAGACACACTCCTAAACCTTGTGGACAGCCTTCCCAGAAGTAGAGGGTGTGCCAACTGAATATTGAACCCTACGGACTAAGACTGGGATGCTATTAAAGTTCTTGTGTGTGTGTGAAGGCATGCATCCCAATACTTTTGGTAATACAGTGTATATGACACATTGCTTTCAATGGTATACTTAACAGACCAAAGGGGAGCAAATAAGAAAAGTTCAAAATGACATATGCAGTGCAGAGCTCTGCTAAAAGACGGGTTTGAAGCTAAATACTGTATATTTATAACAACGCTGTTGACCATTACTATTTCATTCCAGGTCAAGATGAAACAGGGAAGGGACAAGGTTCCCACACAAAGTTCTTCTGCATTCAACAGTTCCAGGAGTATCAGATGCTGCGGCCCCCTGCTAAGCTTGAAAGCTGTTGAAATTGACTGAAAATTGCCATGTGTGTGGTCAGTTCTACAATTCTTACCCATCAAGGAAACCCCCCTCTATTGCCAAAATTAAAAAAAATGTAAAAATAATAAATGTCATCTTGCACCCACTCTGGTCTATCAGCACATACAAGATGCAGACCCCCAAAAGAGGAATTTCCCATGCATTAATTAATGGTTCTGCTGGACAGATTTTGCAAACAAAGGACTCAGAGCTGTTAACTGAATTCCTGACTGTTATAATTGCAATCTGTACTTCTTGTAGGCACAAGCCTTGGCATTTCTGTGAACTTCCTGGAAATGCTTTCTAATAATGTCTCTCCTGTCAAAGGCTGCTATATAAATCTCTCAGCGGGGATGTATTGTTTAAAGGAAGCATATTAAACACACAGATTAACAAAATGTATGGCAACTTTTAATGTTTATTAACAGGGATCACAGACACATCCTCAAGGTGCTGTAAAAATCTATTCACGTATGTATTCTTACCTCAACAAAGTACCTTCCATTGTTCTCAGCCTACTCTAAATTCATTTTTTTTTTGCTGCTGCTGTGATCTGATGTCCTGTAATAGGGTGGCTATGTTTGTTCTCCATAGTCCCACTGTATGTAAAAATGTAGCCACCCTCGTTAGCTCACTCCCAAGGTGGACTATGGACTATGGGACGTGTAGTCTTCATAGAGAAGTGCACGTGATTATAACTTGCGTGCACTGCTCATTCCACACAAACAAAAGTGAGGGGAAAGGGAGAAGTTGAGGAGCTAACTTAGGAAGTTACAAGGAAGCAGAAAAACACAGTAAAAACTAAAAAAAACTGAAAAAATAGATTACAGGACAATTAAAGGGGAGTTCCAGGCTTTTTATGTGTATTAAAAGTCAGCAGCTACAAAATGTGTAGTTGCTGACTTTTAATAAACAGACACTTACCTGTTCCATGGTCCAGCGATGCGGCCGGACGGGGTGTCGCTCCTCTCCGCCGGCGCCTCCATTGCCACTCTGGGCACCTGGACGTGACAGCTTTCAGCTTCACGGCCGGGTACGCATGGTGCATGCGCGAGTCGCGCTGCTCTCCCGGAGTGGACAGGCGATCTCCTGGGACCTGTCACGTGTCCCAGGAGATCCCCTAGAGGGAGGGGCCGCCTAAGGCGAAAGGAGGAGTCGCCTTGGCAGTCCCTGCGGGGAAGGAGGAAGTGGGACACGAAGTCCCCCTCCTAATGAAGCCCCCACTCCCCCCAAAAAAAATTACATGCTAAATGTGGCATGTAAGGGGGCGAGGAGTGCTTAAAGCGGAAGTTCCATTTTTTGGGTGGAACTCCGCTTTAAGTAGTAGATGTGCATGGATTATTTTTGGAGAATAAGGATATCGCTACATAGTTAGTCTGATTGAGAAAAGATTCAAGTCAATCTAGTTCAACTATTGTTCAGTGTCACTTTAACCATTTCCCATCCAGGCCAATTCTGACATTTCTCTCCTACACGTTAAAAAAAAAGTTTTTTTGCTATAAAAATACTTGTAAACCCCAAACATTATATATATATTTTTAGCAGAGACCCTAGTAAGGCAAAGGGCAGTCATTGCTATTTTTTATGTCTTAAAAAATCTTCATGTTACATTTTTTTACAGGTTACCAGTTTAAAGTTACAGAGGAGGTCTAACACTAGAATTATTGCTCTCGCTCACTGCGATATCTCACATGTGGGCACAACCTACTTATGCTCTCGCTTCTGTGCGTGAGCACGAAGGGATGAGTTTGCGTTAAAATAAAATTATTATTTATTTTCACACTTTTTTCTTCTTTTTTTTTTTGGAGCTGTAGCCATCATCCAGATATCTGCACTTCAAGTTCAGGACATCATATGAAGTCCTACTGGTGGGAAGTGGTTAAAGAGGACCTCTAGTTCCAAATTTTATTATATACCTTTTACTTTAAAAACTTTATTTTATATAAACTATATCTAACTTTATAGTATACTTTTATACACAACAAAGTCCTTTAAATGCTTCTGGACCGCCCCACGTACATTTACTGGGCGGCCCGGGTGCTCGAAATCACGTACCTGTACTTGATTTCGTGCATGCGGTTTAGAGGGATCGCATGTACCGCCGGCGCGCTGCCCCCGCTGTGATTTGACACAGTGGGAGCCAATCAGCTGGTCCGGCAGCTGTGATGGCCACCGCGACCCACTGATCATTCACAGGAGAGACGGATGAGTGGTGTGCCGATGTAAACAAAGCACACCGCTGATCTGTCAGGGAAGAAAAATGAGAGATTATGTTTCAGCTAAGCTATTTCTCCCCCCCCCCCCCCCAGTGTAACACTCCCACCACAGTTAGAAACACCTCCCAGGGAACACATTTAACCACTTGATCACCCCCTAGTGTTAACTCCTTTCCTGACAATGTCATTTATACAGTAATCAGTGCATTTTTATAGCAATGATCACTGTATAAATGTCACTGGTCCCAAAAAATTGTCATAAGTATCCGATCTGTCCACCATAATGTCACAGTCTCATTAAAAATCACTGATCACCGCCATTACTAGTAAAAGAAAAAAATGCCATACATCTATCTCCTATATTGTAGATGCTATAACTTTTGCACAAACCAATCAATATACACGTATTGTGATTTTTTTTTGTTACCAAAAATATGTAGAAGAATACATATTGGCCTAAATTGATGAAGAAATTTGTTTTTTTATATTTTTTTCTGGATATGTATTATAGCAGAAATTAAAAAATATATTTTTTTGTTTTCAGATTGTTGGCCTTTTTTTGTTTATAGCACAAAAAATAAAAGCCACAGAGGTGATCAAATACCCCCAAAAAGAAAGCTCTATTTGTGGGAAAAAGGACATCAATTTTATTTGGGTACAGCATCGCACAACTGCACAATTGTCAGTTAAAGCAATGCAGTGCCGTATCGCAAAAAAAAAGGCTTCGTCATTAAGGGAGAAAATCCTTAAGTGGTTAAAATGTTACTAAACCCACAGCAGTAAAATCAGTCTGTATATGCAGTAAAGCATGCTTGCTATACTCACTGTGGAACCTAAGGGGTTAATCCTTCGCATTGTGTAAAAAGACTGTTTAATCCTATTGTCTCTGATCCTCCCCTTCTTACAGAGTCCCCAATAGACATGTGCAAAAGGAAAAAATTCGTTTCGTTTCGTTTCGTTTTAATTTGTTAATTCATTAATTTCGTTTAGTTATATTCGTTAACTTCCTTAAATTCGTTTTCGGATTTCGTTTAGTTTTCTACCGAATTCGAAAAATCGGCCACATTCGAAAATATTTCAACCAAATTCGAAAATATTTCTACCGAATTCGAAATGATTTCAACATGATTGGACATTATTTCAACCACATTCGAAAATATTTAGTGACCCGAATTTAGGGCCATGTATCTCGGGGTCACTTGGTGCTAGACACTCTGAATTTGGATATGTTGTAGTGCTAGTACTATTGTGTTTGCATACCAAATTTGGGGTTTCTAGCTATAAGTGACCCTGAGATATGTGGCCCCAAAATCGGGTCGCAAAATGTTATTCTCTGCTCTAATAACTAATAATATTTTCTGACCCGATTTTGGGGCCACATATCTCGGGGTCACTTATAGCTAGAAACCCCAAATTTGGTATGCAAAAGCAATAATACTAGCACTACAACATATCCAAATTTGAAGTGTCTAGTACTAAGTGACCCCGAGATACATGGCCCTAAAGTTGGGTCACAAAATATTTGCGAATGCAGTTGAAATAACGTTGAATAATGTTGAAGTCATTTTGAATGCAGTTGAAATAATGTCGAATCATGTTGAAATAATTTCGAATGCATTCGAAATTATTTCAACATGATTCGACATTATTTCAACCACATTCGAAAATATTTTGTGACCCGACTTTAGGGCCATGTATCTCGGGGTCACTTGGTGCTAGAAACTCCAAATTTGGATATGTTGTATTGCTAGTACTATTTTGTTTGTATACCAAATTTGGGGTTTCTAGCTATAAGTGACCCCGAGATATGTGGCTCCAAAATCGGGTCGCAAAATGTTATTCTCTGCTCTAATAACTAATAACATTTTGCGACCCGATTTTGGGGCCACATATCTCGGGGTCACTTATAGCTAGAAAGCCCAAATTTGGTATGCAAATACAATAATACTAGAACTACAACATATCCAAATTTGAAGTGTCTAGCACCAAGTGACCCCGAGATACATGGCCCTAAAGTCGGGTCACAAAATATTTTCGAATGTGGTTGAAATAATGTCGAATCATGTTGAAATAATTTCGAATGCAGTTGAAATAATTTCGAATGCGGTTGAAATAATTTCGAATCATGTCGAATTCATTCATTATATTTCTTTCGTATAATTTTTGAATTCGGACATTCGGATGCATCCGAATGTCCGAAAGATGCAAAATTCGGCCGAATTTCGATTTGTTACGAAACGAATTGCACAAGCCTAGTCCCCAATCCATCTGCTGATAGTACAGAGCCTTTGGAGTCACTCTGCACATGCTCAGTTTGGTGTGTATTGCTATAGAGTTATTTCTTTTGGAAGGGTGCATGTGATCAGCAGAGGGCCAATCAGCACTGTCCAGACAGATGGTCAGGGGTCAGTTAAAGCGAAGCAGTGACCTATTGCAAAAAATGGCCTGGTCAGGAAGTGGGTAAAACCTTTGGGGGCTGAAGTGGTTAAAGCATATCTTCATTCAAAGTTTAACCAGTTGCCGACCGCCGCACGCCGATGTACGTCGGTACAATGGCACGGGCAGGTATAAGGACATACATGTACGTCCCTTGCCTCCCGCGGGTCGGGGGCCCGATCGGGCCCCCGCCCGGTGCCTGCGGCGGTCGGTATTCGTTCGGGAGCGATCCCGGACGAGGGGACGGCCATTCATTCATGGCCACCCCCTCGCGATCGCTCCCGACGAATAGAAATCCCCGGTGACATCACTTCCTCTCCTGTAATGTAAACACAGGAGAGGAAGTGATGTATTCTCTCCTCCGTGTCGGTATTTTTCGTTCCGACACGGAGGAGAGCGGATCAGTAAGTTGCACCAACACTCTACACACACAGTAGAACATGCCAGGCACACTCACACCCCCCCTTTACCCCCCGATCACCCCCCCAATTACCCCTGCCCCCCAGTCACAGTGACACCAATGTCATTTTTTTTTTTTTTTTTTTTGCATTGGTGTCATTTGTGACTGTAATAACTGTTAGGGCAGTTAGAGTTAGCCCCCTTTAGTTCTAATGTACCCCCCTAACCCCCCCAATAAAGGTTTAACCCCGTGATCACCCCCCGTCGCCAGTGTCACTAAGGCTGGGTTCACATTGCAGCGGTTTATGAGAACGAATGTGATTCGCACCGCACTGCAGTGCAAATCACATCCGATCTCTGTGCGATTCGAGTTCAGCCATTCGCCGCACCCGCCGCACCCGCCACACCCGCCGCACCCGCCGCAAATTCGCACGGGACCCTTTTTTTGGCCCGCAGCAGAATCGGATCGCATGGGTGTTCACACCATGCGATCCGAGTTTGCAGATCGCACTGCGATATGCGAACTGATCTGGGGGTGTCAGTAACATTTCACTGACACTCCCAGCAGTTCGCATAGGGCAGTGTGAACTGCCGCCGGGAGGCATGCGATGCGGGAACCCGCCGCGGATTCGCGGCGTTTCCGCATCGCTCCAGTGTGAACCCAGCCTAATAAGCGATCATTTTTCTGATCGCCGTATTAGTGTCACAGGTGACGCTAGTTAGGCAGGTAGGTATTTAGGTTCGCCGCAGCTTTTTATAGCGCCAGGGACCCCCATATACTACCGCATAAAGCCCCCTGATTGCCCCCTAGTTAACCCTTTCACCAGTGATCACCATATAACTGTTACAGGTGACGCTGGTTGGTTAGTTATTTTTTTATAGTTTCAGGGCACCCGCCATTTATTACCTAATAAAGGTTTAACCCCCTGATCACCCGGCGGGTGTCATTTGTGACTAATAACTGTTAGGGCAGTTAGGGTTAGCCCCCTTTAGTTCTAAGGTACCCCCCTAACCCCCCCAATAAAGGTTTAACCCCGTGATCACCCCCCGTCGCCAGTGTCACTAAGGTTGGGTTCACATTGCAGCGGTTTATGAGAACGGATGTGATTCGCACCGCACTGCAGTGCAAATCACATCCGATCTCTGTGCGATTCGAGTTCAGCCATTCGCCGCACCCGCCGCACCCGCCGCAAATTCGCACGGGACCCTTTTTTTGGCCCGCAGCAGAATCGGATCGCATGGGTGTTCACACCATGCGATCCGAGTTTGCAGATCGCACTGCGATATGCGAACTGATCTGGGGGTGTCAGTAACATTTCACTGACACTCCCAGCAGTTCGCATAGGGCAGTGTGAACTGCCGCCGGGAGGCATGCGATGCGGGAACCCGCCGCGCATTCGTGGCGTTCCCGCATCGCTCCAGTGTGAACCCAGCCTAATAAGCGATCGTTTTTCTGATCGCTGTATTAGTGTCACAGGTGACGCTAGTTAGGCAGGTAGGTATTTAGGTTCGCTGCAGCTTTTTATAGCGCCAGGGACCCCCATATACTACCGCATAAAGCCCCCTAATTGCCCCCTAGTTAACCCTTTCACCAGTGATCACCATATAACTGTTACAGGTGACGCTGGTTGGTTAGTTATTTTTTTATAGTTTCAGGGCACCCGCCATTTATTACCTAGTCTCACTAGTGTACCCCTAAATTTAGGGGTGTCTACTTTCCAAAATGGGGTCATTTGGGGGGGGTTTGTGCCATCTTGGCATTTTATGGCCTTCAAAACTGTAACGCCCTTAGAAAGCCTGAAGGCGGTGCTTGGTTTTCGGGGCCCCGTACGCGGCTAGGCTCCCAAAAAGTCCCACATATGTGGTATCCCCATACTCAGGAGAAGCAGCAGAATTTATTTTGGGGTGTCATTTCACATATGCCCATGGCATGCGTGAGCAATATATCATTTAGTGACAACTTTGTGAAAAAAAAAAAAAAAAAAAAAAAGTTTGTAATTTTCCCGCAACTTGTGGCAAAATATAAAATATTCCATGGACTCAACATGCCTCTCAGCAAATAGCTTGGGGTGTCTACTTTCTAAAATGGGGTCATTTGTGGGGGTTTTGTGCCATCTTGGCATTTTATGGCCTTCAAAACTGTAATAGGTAGTGAGAAGTGAACTCAAAAATTTACGCCCTTAGAAAGCCTGAAGGCGGTGCTTGGTTTTCGGGGCCCCGTACGTGGCTAGGCTCCCAAAAAGTCCCACATATGTGGTATCCCCGTACTCAGGAGAAGCAGCAGAATTTATTTTGGGGTGTCATTTCACATATGCCCATGGCATGCATGAGCAATATATCATTTAGTGACAACTTTGTTAAAAAAAAAATAAAAAAAAAAAAGTTTGTAATTTTCCCGCAACTTGTGGCAAAATATAAAATATTCCATGAACTCAACATGCCTCTCAGCAAATAGCTTGGGGTGTCTACTTTCTAAAATGGGGTCATTTGTGGGGGTTTTGTGCCATCTTGGCATTTTATGGCCTTCAAAACTGTAATAGGTAGTGAGAAGTGAACTCAAAAATTTACGCCCTTAGAAAGCCTGAAGGCGGTGCTTGGTTTTCGGGGCCCCGTACGCGGCTAGGCTCCCAAAAAGTCCCATATATGTGGTATCCCCATACTCAGGAGAAGCAGCAGAATTTATTTTGGGGTGTCATTTCACATACGCCCATAGCATGTGTGAGCAATATATCATTTAGAGACAACTTTGTGTAAAAAAAAAAAAAATTTTTTTTTTTGTCATTATTCAATCGCTTGAGGCAAAAAAATAAAATATTCAATGGGCTCAACATGCCTCTTATCAATTTCCTTAGGGGGTCTACTTTCCAAAATGGGGTCATTTGGGGGGGTTTTGTACTGCCCTGCCATTTTAGCACCTCAAGAAATGAGATAGGCAGTCGTAAACTAAAAGCTGCGTAAATTCCAGAAAACGTACCTTAGTTTGTAGATGTGACAACTTTTGCGCAAACCAATAAATATACAATTATTGACTTTTTTTTTACCAAAGACATGTGGCTGAATACATTTTGGCCTAAATGTATGACTAAAATTGAGTTTATTGGATTTTTCTAATAACAAAAAGTAGAAAATATCATTTTTTTTCAAAATTTGCGGTCTTTTTACGTTTATATCGCAAAAAATAAAAATCGCAGAGGCAATCAAATACCATCAAAAGAAAGCTCTATTTGTGGGAAGAAAAGGACGCAAATTTTGTTTGGGTACAACATTGCATGACCGCGCAATTACCAGTTAAAGCAGCGCAGTGCCAAAGTGTAAAAAGACCTCTGGTCATTTACCAGCAAAATGGTCCGGTCTGAAAGTGGTTAAATATATTATTTAATATGAACACTCTTAAAGTTGGTTAACTTACTTTGTGAAGATAACGCGCACATTTCCTTCCTTGATGCCCTTGGTGCCAGGTAGGCACTAGAGATATAAAATGTCTGGAACTTTTGAAGCCATGCTTTTTTTTGGACATTTTCAGAAAAATTTAAATAAAAAAAAACAGTGTTGAGTTACTTTACAAATTGAAAGTAATTTTTATTGCCCTGGGAATGTGAAATGCAATGTATTTAAATGTATTATGCTTGAATTAAAAGTACAACTTATTCAGCAAATAAAATAAACTTGCTTTTTAACATTACATTTTTTATTACAAATAGAATAACAAGGACGGTATATGTTAAGAACAATTCAACTATACATTAGAACAGGTAACACAAGAACCCCCCCCCTCAGAATAATGTAAAAGCCTCCTGCCAATATGCATTTTCAATTATTGACAATGCTGATCCAGAAACATACAGTATATTGCTCTTGCAAGAGCTTCATCAATTTTCTTCTGATTTTCAGTTGTCATTTTATCTATGCAGGCCTTTTCCGTTTTCTTTACCGGACCTTGATGGACCCGGAAGTAGGCATACATAAAGAGACAAACATCTGCCTGTCCAAAGGGCTGAATGGAGCTTCTGATTAGGCCCCTTGAAAAAGCGACAGATGGACCTGATTGGAATGCCTGTATGAAAGGGCCCTTAATAAATATTTATTTGTAAAATTATATGTTTAAATATTTAAGAAAATAAATAAATAAATAATTTAAAAACTTGGACAACTAGAGCTATTCAGGCAATATTTGCTATCTCAATCGTACTAAAATCACTACTATAATGCATTGATAGATTGCTAAACAGATGGAACAAATAAAGTTCTGTTTTACAAAGTTAACCATTGTATGCACCCCCAAAGGTGTTATATGTTTTTTCATAATCTCTGTAAGGCTCCATTGAAACTTGTATGACTGTAAAGTTGAGCTGACTTTTTGGTGCAACTTTGATGCACCTTTGACGCAACTTTGACGCAACTTTGACTAAACTTTGGGAATGGGTGCAACTTAGATACGACTTTGGCTTTGACCAGTGATAATGGACAACTGTTGCAACAAATTGCATTGTATAACTTTCAGGTACAATTTTCATGCAAATTCTAAAGGTTTAACATTGAAGTCTATGACTGTCAATTTTCATGAAAGTCGAACCAAAGTAGTGCATGAACTACTTTGAAGTTGCTGCAACTTTAAGTCAGGCATATATGAATGGTTTGTTGAAAGAACAGGAGAGGACATCAAAGATAACCATATTGTTGCCCTGCTCCTCTGCAGCCTTCCAGAGACATACGCTGCTCTTATTAACACTTTAGAAACCAGACCCGTACAGGAGCTGACACTGGAATGTGTCAAAGGGAAATTAATTGATGAATATGACAGAAGGAAAGAAAACATGCACCATGATGACAAAGTTCTGAAGATGTACAAAGGCACAAAGCACAATAAAGATTTCTGAGCCTGTCTTCGCTCTAAAAGAACCGGTCACTTAAAAAAGGACTGTTCATAGTGCGCATGCACGCAGGCACGGGAGACGACATGATCTGGTCTGAAAAAGAAAGTACACAGAGCTATTGACACCTCATCTATGCTCCTTTTTTAATGAATTGAGAAGAGGTTCCCCAGCCACACCTGAAAATGCTGCTTTCATACATGTCATCCCCAAACCAGGGAAGGACCATGGGGACTGTGCCAACTATCGCCCAATCTCACTCATTAACGTGGATCTTAAATTGATGACTAAAATTTTAGCGACTAGAATGAATACTTTTTTATCCAATTATATCCACCCAGACCAGGTAGGGTTTGTTCCCAATCGACAGGCTCCTGACCAAACCCGGAGGGTGATAAATGTAATAGCAGTGCTTCATTCAACCTGGGACAAACATGGCAAGCGTAAGGGCATGCTGTGGTTGTTAGACCTTTGCAAGGCATTCGACTCTGTATCAGATTGAGATTGTATTGAAACAATATGGATTTGGGCCTAATCTTTTAACTATTCTGCCGACATTATATAGCGCACCTACTGCTAGACTCCTGATAAAAGGGTACAGTTCGCATAACAGAGGGACACGACAAGGTTGCCCTTTATCTCCTATCATTTTTATAATGGCCCTGGAACCCTTGGCCATCAAACTAAGAGGTCACCCGGATATAAAAGGCATATATTGCGGAGATAGGGAGCACAACTTTTTGCTGACTACATATTGATGCTTCTCTCATCCCCAGTAACGGTGCTACCTAACTTATATCAAACCTTGTGCCGATTTACAGTCTCTGGTCTCACAATTATTCATTCAAAATCAGTTGCTTTAAACCTCACATTGGAGGCAGACACAGTAAAATTAATCCAAAACTTGTTTCTGTTTAAGTGGCAAAGAGAGGCTCTCCCGTATTTGGGAATTTCTTCCCTCCCTACATACCCTATATCAGGCCAAGTATCCTTTTTATAGGAAACTGACAGCGGATATTCTACGCTGGGCCAACAATCTACCGTTGTGGTTTGATAGACTGTACTCAGTAAAGATGAATCTCCTTCCAAGGTTGTTGTTCCTTGTTTAGAACACTTCCTGTTGCAATCTGCATGTCCGATCTTAATGTACCGCAGAGGAAGATTATAAAATATATCTGGGGAGGACAAAAGACCGTGAATAGGCACACCCTTTATACACCCAAACTGAGAGGTGGCCTGGGAGCTTCAGACCTGGCCAAATATTTTAAAGCCACGCAATGAGCTCAACTAATTAGTTACCATTCCTTGCAAGCTCAACCTTAAGCTCAACATTTCTGGATTAAAATTGAATCGTTTCTCCATCCCACCAAACTGATTAGTCATATGATGTGGCTACGAACAAGAGATAGACCAATCATAATGTTCCCCACATTATCCTTTTCTCTAAGCTTATGGGACAGATTGATGAATCCTCATGCGTTTAGATCTTCGTATGCTCCCTTGGCTCCATTGACTGGTAATCCTGATTTCACCCTGGGTCTTAATCCTCAAGGGCTTGCATGGTGGACTAACAAGGGCTTGAAAGGTATTACTAACATGAGTGCCCATAAAGGTATCTTATCGAAACAAACCCTACTAGATGAATACCAACTTCCTAACTAAGAAATGTACCATTACTCCTAGATTATCTGAAGACTCTACAGCGTACAAATGATTTAACAACTTCCATCCCAATGGAATATCTGTGTGGGCCTTTCAATAAGCATACCGGCCATATCTCTAAAATATATAGCATCTTGTCCTCTAAGTCGGAAAAATTGTTTTACATGAAGTGGGAACAGGATATAGAGGAAACATTGGAAATTGAAAAATTGTTTAAAATGGCACAATTCACCTCAAAATTATACATTAATTCCTCACTGATCGAGGCGAACTACAAAGTTTTGCAGCGATGGTACATGGTACCAGTGAGAGTGGCGGCATAAGTCCCAGGCACTTCCCCTCTATATTTTTGGTTGATGTGGCATGGAAGGCACAGTATACCACGTATGGTGGACATGCCCTAAAGTCAAGCGATATTGGATTTTCATGTACAATTTTATCTGTTCATGAACCCAGGTGAATGTAATCAAATCACCGCAGCAGGTGCTACTAGGATGCCCAGTGGAGTGAGTGCCAGGACACATGAGGAAACTTATATCACTTTTCTTTACTGCATCCAGGATAGCGGTAGCTAGACCTTGGGGGTGCCCATGATCCTCTTTGATTTGGTGAGAACTAAGTTGTCGTGGATCATGATCAATGAACGCCTTTCGGCGATATTACTTGATAATCAGCCAGTCTTTGATAGAGTTTGGGAACCATGGATAAAATATCTGTCTGAAGGCTTATGAGACATCCGTACAGTTATGCCTGGAATGACAGGGGTGCACAATCCCTCCTTTTACCTTCTCCTCCCTTCTTCTCTCCCCTTTCTTCCTTCCTCTTGCAGGCTTTTCTTTTCTTCCCCTGCATCCAGTTTGCGTGGCCAGTAAGAGGACATTGGCCACATGGTTACATGGTATGGATCCCTCCTCTTCATCCTCATGAAGCCTAAAGGAATGACAGGGATCCAAGAATGTGCTAACCCTCGCCTCTTTTCTTTATTTTTATTTTTTACAGGTTTCTCTTGTAGTTCATTATGTTGTAGTATATAGAGATAAGAAATACGAGTCCATTTGTTGGAATATATTATTTTGCTCATACCTTCAGTACCTTAAGACATCAGTCTGTACACAGAAATACCTATCTCATGTAAACAATATTTTGCCTTGAAATGTAGAATTCTCAATAAAAAATATTGGAAAAGAAAAAAGAACTGTTCTATCTGGAAAGCCGAGCAGCGGAAGCTAATGCTATCCGCAAAAGAAGGAGAGTCAAAGCAGCCACAATGGAAACTGCAGATACATCATAGAGTGGCACCTTTAAAGCGACACAGAGCGGCAAGCCACACGGCTGGTGCATAGACCCAGGAGCGACAAGCCATATGACTAGCGATGAGACCTTCTTCACAAACATTGATTACAGCACAAAAGACAATGTTTTCCTAGCAAATGGGAAAAGCATCACACCAGAAGGTAAAGGCCAGGGCTTCCTGAAATGCATTACACCACAAGGAGATGAGCACAGTATCCTTGTAAAGAAAGTGCTGTATGTTCCAGAACTAGAAGGCAACCTTCTATCAGTGCAAACAATGGTCTCACAGTTAAATTTCAGGGTGATAAATGCACAATTCACAATAATAAGCAATGCCTCACAAAGGAAAACTGGATGATCACCTATACAGGTATCATCACCACAGACCAGCAAGCCAACATAGAGGGAGGACTCGAAAAACTAAAAACTGCTGCTGTATTAATGCTTGTGACAGACTGCATCATATTTATTTTGCCCAAAGCTCCACATTATGTAAACCTGTCATAAATGTAGACAATTCATGCAAAATATATAATGGAAAATGCATAAGCAGAGGATACCTTCATTGAAAATCAGATGTCAGCAATCAGTGGATCCGGAGATATAGGCAGCTAAAATTATATGCAAATTTTGACTTTTCCTGTAAAAGTTGAGCTTCGCTGTACCACAGTCACAAGCAATTCTGTGTGACTTTGGTTTACAGTTTTGTAAATCTTGCTCAAAGTTGGACGTTCACAAACTTTGTGGCAAACCCAACTCAAGTCTATGGGAGCAAATCTTGTTGATCAATTCTGCCAATTTGGAGCACGCCAAGCAAGTCTATACTCAAACAAAAGGCATGGGAAGTTGGGCACTACCATGGGAGCTATGTACCCATGGCAAAAAAACAAATAAAAAAAAACATTTTTTTTATTTTTTTTTGAAAAGCCTGTGGCGTGCAAAACACACCCAAAAACTTCCACCCGGTGCCAAAAAAAGTGCACACGCATCAAGAGTGAACACAAAAACATGCAACGGATGTACCACTGTCCTCCACGAGGAAGGACCTTACCCTGATCCCCTGGGCATTAGGCACCAGACGGGGACTGAGGTACCATACATGGCCCATCTGGCCGAAACCAGACGACCGCCTTTCTCCGGAAGGTCTGCCGAAACAGACCCACCCAGGTACTTGGGTAGGGGCTCCCCCGAAGGGAGACCCCCAGAGAGAGAGGGCAAACCAAGCCAGAAGGCCTATGTCCTCATTCAAGTGGCACCCACACTTACACAAATGTCAAATTGGGAGCAGCAGCTGTGTCCATGCAACCACTGCACCCCATTGACGTTATTGGGACTGCTTCATGGAACACCTGTACATCCCGGTTTGAGTAAACACAGACCTTGCATGGCCATACCCTGACCTAACTTTTCTCACACAGAATTGTCAGCTCTTCCTAACAGGTCCGACACACACTGACGATATCCACTTCCAGATCAGGCTTTCCTGGCACTTTTTGATTACATGTATCAATCAGTACTTTTTGCTAGAAAATTACTTAGAACCCACAAACAGTATATATTTTTTAAAGCACAGGCCCTAGAGAATAAATTGGGGGGTGTTGCAATTTTTTTATGTCTCACGGTACTTGTGCAGCGGTTTTCCAAACACATTTTTTAAATATACTTTTTTACACTTTAATACAAAAAAAACACAATACATTTTTTCGTAAAATATAAAAAATGATGTTACAATAAGTAAACAGTAATTAGGTACCAAACATGTAATGCTTTAAAACTGCGCATTGCCCTTGCACAGCGACAAACAACAAAAATGTTACTATCCATTGGCAACACTTTAAAAGCCTTTACAGGTTACCCCTTTAAATTTACAGAGGAGGTCTAGTGCTAGAATTACTGCCATGATGTGACCTTTGCGTTGTTACCTCACATTTGTGGGACGTTCGCTGTTTGCGTGCACGTGGGACCCACATGCACATTCACTTTTTTTTGCGTGAACACAAGGGGGTGGGGGCAAAAAATGTATTTTATTTTTTTATTTTTATACTGCTGCTTTCATTTTTTTTGATCACTTGTAAACATCCTTGTAACAGCAATAGGCATGTGACAGGTACTCTTTATGGAGAGATCTAGGGTCTATTAGACCTCAAATCCTCCCGTTGCCCTTAAAAGCATTCAAAACAACAAGATTGGTGTTTTCAAATGCTTTTGATTTGGTAAAAAAGGCGCAGTTGACATCCGGGTAAATCGGAAGTAATATCAGGTCATTGCTTCCTGGTTACCATACCCAAGAGACAATTATAGCCTGAGAATACCGTGGAAGACAGGAGGAGGAGGAGGGGGGGGGGGGGGCGTCCCTTCTCCTTGTAAAAGCAATGCAGTGGCTAGTTAGCCGCTAGGATTACTTTACAAGAGAGCCAAACACCAGTTCTAAAAAACAGTACCGGGATGCTGCCTCTGTGATCCCAGTATAACCACCTGAAGTCCATCGACGTACAGGTACATCGCTGGTTTGGAACTGGATATGGCTTTTGTGAGGCCATCTTCTTATAGGAAGGGGGCTGGATTATCCATTATTTTCATTTTTTGGCTCTTGTGACTGATCAGGAAAAAGCTACTGCATTATAGTTATTTCTGCACATTTTGCAAATCTGCAATTTTTTTGCCAACAGTTTGCCAATCCCAGACTTTGTGAATTCTGATATTCACCACAATCCCATGGTGATGGTGAACCCATTCTTCATCCCTATAAAGGACCATAAGAGTGGTTCAGAAGGAAGCATGGGCAAGATCAATATACAGTTATAAGCTGCCTATATCTGGATTTACAAATCATTCAGAAATGTATTTTTCAATAAAAGTAATGTTTACTTTTGAATTTTTCATCATCTGCTCAATTGCGTTGCCCAGATGTGTGACTGGTTCACTTTCTAACATACAAAAGACATTTTTGACAACTGTATCCATGTTGGAGAATTTTCGTTGCTAAATGAGTACTAGCTTGGTTGGCATGCTTCAAGAGTTCCAAAAATCTGAGGAGTAAAGTATTTTCAGGACATGAGGGATACAATTGAATTTACAAACACAGCTCTCTAACTGGTTCAATGGTTAAAAATACAAACTTCAACGACTTCAGCGTGATTGCTTTGAAAGAAAATTTTCCATGAAAAAGTATCATTTCCCTCTTTTCTTCTACCTATGCTGCACAGCTGAGAATGTTTATCTTGGCCTCCACGAGCCCTGTGCCTGCTTTCCAGTATTTTTACACTGCGTCCTGTGTAGTTGGGATTAAGTTTGATGTTCAGCAGATGTTGACCATTATCTCTCCTACCCCCTTTTTCTCCAGCATGAGGTAGTTTGTTGGCTTTAACGTTTAGTAGGAACCTAATGGGCTCAGCAAACCTTTTATTACAGGAGAATACGAGTGTTGCCGGACTTCTACAGAAAGTTATGAATTTCTACAATAATGCTGCCATGACCTGACAAAGAACTTGCTTATATATTTATGCATTCACACATTTTATTTATGTATTGGAAAGACAAGAATGCTGCTCTCATTTTGTTTGACTTTATGACCAAGATTCAAGCCTCTGGTCTAGATTTTATACACATTGTTATATTTGCAGTATGTTGTCATCAAACCATACTAAAGAGGGATAATGTCAGCTTTTTAAAGTGAAGCTGTGGCCAATCTATGGACATTCAATTAATATTTACACATTCCTAACAAGCAATAAATGAGTTTTAAAACAAGCCTTCACTGACCTATGTAGCTTCTAGCACTCCGGTGTAATTTATCTTAAAATTCACAGCAGAAGCACTAAATTTATTCATGATCCAGCTACTCAGCTTTCCTTACTTCTTCATTCCGGAGTAACTAAGCATCTCAGTTCTCCATGCTCCCCCTAACATCAAGTCTGCATTTTTATATTTTCTAATGTACACATAGTTCAGGGGCTCTTGGGAGGGGGAAGGGGAAAGGGGAGGGGCAGGGGTAGCGGAGATGCTTAAAAAATTAATTAAAGCAGGCCTACACCCATTACAAGGAATTTTTCCTCCTCTGCATTCTCCACCTTGCCTCGTACAAAGGCATAAATTATGTTGGGATGCCCCACTACTTTCTGGAATTGTCATGTCACATCCCTGTAAGCAGTGTGTTACATGGGGGCGCATGCTCACCACAAGATCTGTGTATGCTGCAGACAGTGATAGACTTTAAAGCGGAACTATACCCAAAAGGGGAGGTTCTGCCCTCCTTTTCAACATTTGGGATATCTTTTTTTCTAGGGGGAGCGGGTACCTGTTTTGACAAGTACCCGCTCCTTTACTTCTGGTCAGATCGCCGCCGTGATCTGAGCGGAAGTTTAGCCCCTCCTCCCCACAGTCTCTCAGGACACATAACATTTCCCAGAAAGCTGCAGGACCAATCAAATAACTTAGCGTGCCTCGGGAATGCGTAGTTTGCAGCCGGCTGTTAAGCTGCAAGCAGTCAGAGCCAACAGCCTACAGTTAGTATGCCGCTGCCAGCCCTGTGATTAGGCATGGGGGGGGGGGGGGGGGGGGGCTGTGTGCAGAAGGTTTTTCTATGCATGAAGGTAAAAAAAAACTTGAACCGTACAACCACTTTAAGTGCCACCCGGGAGCATGACCACAATGGTGGTTACATGGGAACCTGTAAGGTGATAGAGCCAAGCCGCTGCTCTATGTATTCATTCAGACACAGAGTCGTGGCCCAGTCCCGCCTTCTCTCTCTCTCTCCTCATTGGCTCACTGACCTTAATTGACAGCAGCGGAGCCAATTTCGCTTCGCTGCTGTTTCAGTCAATGAGGAGGGGAGTCCCAGACAGCCAAGTCTCTTGTGCAACATCGCTGGATCGAGACGAGGCTCAGGTAAGTATTGGGGGGGCTAAGGGGGACTGCTGCACACAGAAGGCTTTTTATCTTAATGCATAGAATGCATTAAGATAAAAAAAACGTCTGCCTTTACAACCACGTTAAGGTTTAGTAACTAGGGTTGCCACCTGTCTGGGATTCACACGGACAGACCAGGTTTTGAATCATGTGTTTGGGTTTCAGTCCGCCTGAAACCCGGACACAATATTCAGACAGGAATGTGGTAATGTGATTCAGAACAGGGTCCGACAGGAGGGTGAGGGGGCACTGTGCATTATTATTCTCTTTGGAGCACCCAAAGGTGTCCCAGGTCTATTACAGTCCTATAGTATATGCTAAAAAAAAAAATTGCTATGTACCACTAAAGTGTTCGGGTTTGGCTTGAAGAAAAAGTGGCAACCCTATTAGTAACACTAATGAGAAGCAGCACAGGGATACAGTTGTATCTAACTAATACAGCATATTACAAATGAAAAGCTACAAGGTTCTGTTAGGGTTGACACTTTTTCTTCAAGCAAAACTCAAACACTTTAGCGGTGCACAGCAAAATGTGTTGTTTTTAACATACACTATAGGATTGTAGCAGACCTGGGGCACCTTTGGGTGCTCCAAAGAGAATGATAATGTGGCATGCATAGTGCCCCATTGGTTTACAGTTTTGTAAATCTTGTTCAAAGTTGGACGTTCGCAAACTTTGTGGCAAACTCAACTCAAGTCTGTAAGAGCAAATCTTGTTGATCGATTCTGCCGATTTGTAGCAAGCCAAGCAAGTTGATACTCAAACAAAAGGCATGGGAAGCTGGTCACTACCATGGGAGACATGTACCCATGGCAAAAAAAAAAGTATTGCCTCATTCAAGTGGTGAATCCCGGACAGGTGGCAACCCTAGGTTCTGTGCTTTCACATGCCCCAATCAGGCACTTAGGGGGAAACTGCAAGCCGAGAGCTACTTATAAGCTGAGCAGTGAATGTAAAGCATCTAAACTGTGCATGCAATGTGCAACAGAGACTCAAAAACCACAATCCTGGGAAACGAATGTTGAAGCACATGGGACTTGGAGGAAAATGTAAAAAAAATCAGCAGTGCCCCAGGGGATTTGGGATAGTTGACAACTATAGTGCAAATAAAAAAAAAAAAAAAGTAAAAAAAAGTAAAAAAAAAAAAAAATCAACGTTTTGCCTTGTAGGGTTGAACAAATATGGCTCCAGCGAGTTTTCTACTGTAACTTTAGAGACATAAAACCCAGCCTGTAAACGCATGACAGCTTGACAAACTGCCGGAGTGAGTCAGACTGTAGCACAGGCCTTTCTGGTTTCCTAGAAAGCAGAGAGCTATGTAAGGGAGACTGGAAACATCTGCAGTGGAGTAGATTACGTGCACAACCGGGCAATCAGCAGATGACTCCATGAAACTGTTTTCTATGTTTTATGCTATAAATTTGCTCACCGCGTAAACATAACAGAGTCGGTAATCTGAAACAGATGCTATGGATGTTATGCTATTATTTTTTATGATTGCACATATATGAAATGACACATTCCTTTAGATTTGGTACCATACTAAAAAATGGTAGGACACCATAATTGTATGACATGTGAACACGGCTTGAGTTGGTAATTCATGGCAATAGGGTTTACTGTAGGGATCAGTGTTTTTGCATTTTTAAATAAGGAAACGTACAATTTTCTATGGAATAGAACAGTTTAGCACCCTCTACTTCACACTTGGGTAGACAGATTCAGCCACTCATATCGGTCAGTAATTCGAATTTATCATAAATTCGAAAATGAAAGCAAATCTTTGTTACTTCTAAAGGCTCGTACACACTATAAGAAAATCAGGTGAACAATTTTGTCGAAAGAATCTTTGTACGATTTTCGTATAGTGTGTACACAACTTTCGACAGCCGATTCTAAATTTGCCGACGGAAATTCCCGAAGGGACAAACTCCAAAATTTTTCTTGTACGGGAACAGAACAAATGATTTTTGTAGAAGAAAAATCATAAAAGAAAGGCGGCACATGATCAGTAACAATAAACAACAAAAAAAGGACTTTGTCGAATTTTTGTACAAATTTTCATTCAACGGTTCCAATTTGCTGTGAAACAACGAGGAAAATCGGATGATCGTTCGCCCGATTTTCTTATAGTGTGTACCTCACTTAAAGGTGGTTATACACAATTCAAGAAATTATCAATTTCTTTTCGATCTCTTCTTATCACAATAAGCAATCTATAGTCGACAAACCATTTGATTGATACGCCACTCACAGAGAAGTAAATTTCTCCCAATAGTTAAAGGGTAACTCCACTTTCATGGGGGGGGGGGGGGATAACAAATAAAGAAAAAATAATATAGCGTATACAATTGCGATACAAGTCATATTGTGATTGAATGTTCTTAAAAATTACCTTTCCTTTTCAATCTGCTGTAATTTTCTGAAAATGCAATTTAATATGGCTACCTGGAGGTGTTCTGTACACAAAATGTGTACAGAACGCACCCCAGAAACATAATTTGCTTGTGTGATTGGCTTACTGATTTTCCCAGAAGTCTACACTAAGGTACAAGTCAGATATCAGGCATCCCCAGAACAAAAATATAATTTTTGGTGAGATACTTTTAATAGGAAATCCCAACTAAAGTGATGCAGGCCCAGCAGCTTTCCTCATTAGTGCCCTGCTAGTGCACAGCTATTTGATAATTATGAAACCACTCCCATATATACTGCAGCAGAAGGGCTCGTACGGGCAAATTAACGTACCTGTATGTGGCCCTTTAAGAGGTGGTTTGCCCGTGATCGTCTTACGATGAGAAAGAATGGGGAGATGCTAATGTAAACAAGCATCTCCCCACTCTGCCTAGTGACACTGTCACTAATCAGCACTCCCTGTAATTGGGAGCATGATCAGTGACATGTCGCAAACAGCCCCTCCCCCTCACAGTTAGAATCACTCCCTAGGACACACTTAACCCTTATAGCGCCACCTAATGGTTAACCCCTACACTGCCAGTGACATTTTTACAGTAATCAATGCAATTTTTTAGCATTGATCGCTGTATTAATGCCAAAAATGTGTCAAAATTGTCCGATGCGTCCACCATAATGTCGCAGTCATGATAAAAATCGCTGATCACCACCATTACTAGTATAAAAAATTATCAATAAAAGTTCCATAAAACTATCCCCTATTTTGTAGATGCTATAACTTTACTATAACTGTAAAAAAAAAATTCCCAAAAATATGTAGAAATATATGTATCGGCCTAAACTGAGGGAAAAAAAATGTATATATTTTTTGGGGATATTTATTATAGGAAAAAGTTAAAAATAATGTATTTTTTCAAAATTGTCGTTATTTTTTTGTTTATAGCGCAAAAAATAAAAATCGCAGAGGTGATCAAATACCACCAAAAGAAAGCTCTATTTGTGGGAAAAAAAGGACGTAAATTTTGTTTGGGAGGCACGTCGCACGACTGTGTAATTGTCAGCTGAAGCGACGCAGTGCCAAATCGCAAAAAGTGCTCTGGTCAGGAAGGGGGTAAATTTACCTGGGGCTGTAGTGGTTAAGGAATAATAAAAGGTAGGAATTATTATTATTATTATTATTATTCAGGATTTATATAGCTCCAACAGTTTGTGCAGTGCTTTACAATATGAGAATCTGCAATAAAGTTTGTTAAAAACCTTGTAATGTATATAGATCACCTAGAGGGGAATGTTTTTTTTCCCCAAAAGTGGAGTTACTCTTTAAGATATAATTGTAACTTCTGATCATAAATCATCAATCTCATCTGTTACCACTGTGTCATTTCATAATCTGATCGATCAAAATGTGATTGTAGTCATGAACAAATTATCTTGGTGCTGCTAATTGAAACAAAACGATCGTTCATTTCACCCCTTTAGATTGCGAAATCCATGAGCAGTGCCCTCCTATTCTGCATCCAAACATATTGTAATTGTATTGGCTCCCTTTTTATTGTAAAGTGTTGGCGCTATGTAAATCCTGTATTATAATAATATCTTAAGTCCTGGATGATCGACTCAGTATGATCAAATCCAAAGGAAACTGAGTCTAAATCAATTGGAAGGAAAGTCATGGCTATTCGATTGAACGTTTCAGATTGATAAAATCAAAAAACAAAGGGGTTTATTTACTAATGGCAAATCCACTTTGCGCTACAAGTGCACTTGGAAGTGCAATCACTTTAGATCTGAAGGGAAGATCTGAAATGAGGGGAAGCTCTGCTGATTTTATCATCCAAACATGTACAAGCAAAAATGCTGTTTTTCTTTTATTTTCCTTGCATGTCCCCCTCGGATCTACAAGGACTGCACTTCCAAGTGCACTTGTAATGCAAAGTGGAGTTGCCTTTAGTAAATAAACCCCAAAGTGTCTTTGGCCATCATAAAGGAAGTAAGATCCTAGTGCTGGCAACTAGAACACTTTTCCCTCTGATAACTGATATTGCTGTGGCTGAGCACAGCAGTCCACTTTATGAATAAGCCCATGGGTGGGGCAAAACACGTTAAAGTGAAGGGATGTTTGTTTTTTATTATTGTTTTGTTTTTATTATTATTTATTTATTGTTTTTTTTTATTATTATTATTACTATTATTATTATTATTATTATGGGTAGTCAATAGTGGAAAACCATTGTTAATCTGCACCTCTTACATACTTCATTAAATCCTGCATGAAGTCAAGAGCTCTGCATGGTCTATCCCTGGACACTGCAATTAAATATTCAAAATGGCTGCATCCACTACGACTTTTTAGACATTGAGTGACTTGGGGTAAACATATTATTTTAAGCGGTGGACTGCTGTGAATTCAATCAGACTGCTCTTAGTGACAGCTAGAAAAATAAATCTGTTGCCATAATGGCCAGTAAGATTTTAGCTTTCTTCTTCTAAATGGCACTGCCAAATCAAAAAAGTAATCTGATTGTTTGACACATGAATCACAAAAAAAACTCAGTCTAGCTTCAGCGAATCAAACGCTGGGTTCCAAAATTATATTTCAATAAGTATGTGAATGATTCCAAGCACATATTCCTAATTAACTAACAGCATGTGGCGAAAAACAATAAAACTTATCAGCCAGCTGGAAAATTTCTGTTGCCCATCAGAGTTTTATAGTACAAATAAACAGAATGTTTTCTCTTACTCAAAAAGTATAAAATGTAACTAAAATCCATCTGGAAAAATATATTGTGACATTGGGAGAAAGAAACACAACAATGTTTACAATGTGCACTATATAATATCTGTGAAATAGATTGGTCTTTCCTGTTATATGCTATCTTTGGTCTATCCAGGTACAATGCAATGTGTGTTAAGCGTTAAGCTCACTTCTTATGCCATGCCAGGCAGGGCCATCTTAATGCATGGGCACCCCTGGGCAGTGCCCAGGGGCTCCCAGTGCATGCATGGGGGGCCCCATGATAATCTTGCATTACATCATACTTGCCAACTGTCCCGGATTTGCTGGGACAGTCATGCTTTTACTAAGCTGTCCCAGGATGGCTATGTCCTGGGCAGCGTCCTGGAACCAGAACTGGGCCCTCCTGACCTACCCTGTACTGTGCCTTTCTGCCTCCCACTGTGCTGTGCCCTTTGCATTGATTAGTCTTTGATTTATGGCATGTGTTCTCATTGTTTAAAATAGATTTTATTGAAAGTACTAATGAATATATTTTTAATTCTATCAACCATTCATACTATAATTCTTCAGAGTAGGGGTGCAAATTGGGGCAGGCTGGTAGGGGCCCCAGTGTATTACTTTGCCCAGGGGCCTGTGATGTTAGTAGCCTCCCTGGTGGTATGATTATGTCAGATTTTTGCGTCTCAAAGCGGTACAATTATTTTGCATGGAAATTTGGCGTTTTATATTTTAGGCCTGTAATTCTTAGCAATAACACACTTAAATCTGTTCAAACCAGAGTCTAGTAGACATCCCAGGTGTGATGAAGTTTGAAACACAAAATCATAAATTATAATATAAGAAATAAATATAAATAATTATAAGAAGTAATAATATAATAATAATAATAAAATAAATTTCCCCACTATTCACTATCGCTCAATTCTACTATCACTGTTTTCTAGCTGGTCTAAAACCGCTTTTGACGTAAAGGGACAGTTTATGGTTACCATGGACAATCTCCAGTTTCCAGGCAGAAAGAACAGTATATATCATATAAAACTGCATGCAGAGAATTGGACAAAGCACTGGGGACAAAAGGGTTGTGAAATAATTTCACACAGTAATGTAATCTGTAAGATCACACTGTACTGTATGTATTATGATTTTTCAATTTTTTGAATTTGCCACTGGGCTCCGCCCCGTGCATCGCGATGGTCACAGGGAACGGAGCCTGGCACAAAGAGGCATCAGGCGGAGGACAGAGCCCACGGGCAGAGTGGGGGGACATCACAGGATGCTGGGGGCAAGGCATTGCAATCGCGAGTGTGGCTCGGGTTCCTGCTAATGGTGCTGAAACTTAACCCCGAGCCACACTCGGGAAAACCACCAGGGAGGTTAAGACGGCCCTGATGCCAAGCATAACAGTAGACTATAGTATAAGGGTCCAGTATACGGGTTGGTGTGAACAGATGCCTCACATTGTCTGCAGTGGCTTGAAAAAAAGTAGTGCACGCACGCACGCACGCACGCAACGCATTGGGCGGTTATTCTAACACATGACAAGGCAAAATGCTTTGTCTACTGTGTGCCTGATTCACACCACTGCGTTGTGTGCGTGCGTGCATGCACTACTTTTTTTCAAGGCACTGCAGCACAATGTGAGGCACCGGTTCACACCAGGCAGCAGCCAATTGAACTTTATGTAATGTCTGTGTGACATTTCAATAAAGTTAGTTAAGAAAAAAAAAAAAGGAACAGTGCAGTGATCCCGCCGAACCGCACCACACACCAGCCGATGCATTATAACGCAATGGGCGGTGTAAATTGACCTTAATAGTAGTATAATAAAAATAAAGATGCAGTATGTAAATAACAATAATAGTACAAAATCCACAAATTACATGACATAAAGATAAAAGAGCATTTTGAATAGTTCTGAAAGGCAAACAGCTGCGTGCAAAGTGAATAACCAAAAGCAACCAATCAGATAATATCTTTGCTGGTCTTGCAATCCTAAGCTAAAAATCTTATGGGGATGCTTAAAATGGGTGGTGGGGTACTTTGAATACTGCGTCTTCATATTACATTTTTTTATTTTAAATAAAAAACTTTAGGTAGTACAAGACTAAAATATTATATGTTAACAGGACAAATAAAATATTAGCTTGACCTTACAAGAATTACATTAATCAACCAGTAAATGTTTTAATGCAATTATTTTATACATAATAATAGATTGTTCGAATTACAATAATAATAGATTAAATTCACAAAGCTAACACTGCATAAAAAGGATCCTTTTTTTTTCTTTTCTTTTTTTGAATTTGGGATATTTTCAGTTGGGATCCAATGAAATTTAAAAATTACAGTCACATGGCTAAAAAAAAAGATCCTTTTCCTCACGTTAAATCTCTGTGAATTGAACCTACGCCTGGTATAAAGATTAGCTGTGTTGCAAAAAGAGGTAGTCAAAAACAAAAAAAGCAAAAGTTCTGCAAATTGTTAAAAGTGATAGTGCACATACATGATACAGTAAATTGTCTTGTTTTAATTGATTTTTACATTCAGTGGTTTAATGATTGCTGTATGTGTTATGTGCTTGGTCTGTTGCAGTTGGTACCTATTGAGCAGTTTAAAAGGCACACCAATAAGATGAGGCAAAAAAAAAAAATAAAAAAAAAAAAATTCTTCTGCTGGATCAACTTGCCACCTATGGCATTTCTGCATGAAAGTGTAAAATTTGTGACCATTCATTCCCACATAGTTGGAGATGAAAAAAAAAAATACTAATAAAATAATAAAATAAAAATACAATTATTAATAATAATATTATAATAAATATTAATACAATTTTCTTTCATAAATAGAGTACAGGAAAATGGACATATTTTGAATAATGACAGTACAAAGTAAGAACAGGTTTGATCTCACACTTTGTGATCCAGCCCAGATTTTAGTGCTGAGATATTCTGCTGAAAGTGAAACTGTTCAGCTAACCGCAAGCCGGTTTTAATCATCTGTAAAGCCTCTTATGTCACACTAAGCAGTGGTTTACTTACACAATAAAAGGGTGAATCAAAAGGTTTGCATTCACTTGGATTGTTAGACTCTGTTCACTAAACGAAACCTTGTAATATTTTCATTTTATGATTAGTACAGGTATAAAAAAATGTTTCTTAATGGATAAAATATAAGCCAAAAAGGCACAAAAATATCAGGAAGCCTAGCGACATTTTTGTGCCACCTTGCTCTTATTTCAGATTTGTTTTTGCTTAGACTATTCATAGAGTGAAAGGTAGATCAAGGAGAAAAAAAAAAGGGGAAAAAACAACTTTTTGCAATCAATGTTCTTCTTACAACATTATGAAAAATAAAAACACATAGACAAAATAAATAAAAAAGTACATTTAAAAAATACACAAATAAAGTTTTTTTTTTTTAAAGGAGCTAATACACAACTAGGCAACTATGCAATTTAAACAGTTTACTATTTATGAAAGTATCAATCTTTCAAATTCTATGCAGAATAGTGTTTTTTCGAGCATTTCTCTTGCATATTTCAACTTATATTGCGAATAATTTATAAGGTATAGATAAATATATATATATTACTCAGCAATCAGAAACGAGCACTGCTTATGGAAATGCTTTGCTGCTGTAAATAACTCTTAAACATTTTTTTAATATATATATATATATATATATATATATATATATATATATATATAAAAATGCACAGTCTATATAGTAACAAACTATGTAAAGTTAGGATTTGATTATGAGTATAGATTAATATTTAAATACGCATGTATTTAAGACCAATAAATATCTCCATTTTCTTAAAAAAGACAGATTATTAAAACTTGTTTGTCCAATGAAGGGCAAGCCTAAGTTAATGCCACTTTTGCAATGTTTAATCTATAATTTGGATGCCAAAAAAGTTTTTTTTTTTCCTATAAATTGGATGTCAAACTACTAAGGTTTTTTCAGATTATTGTAGCTATGGCTGCTCTTGGCAACTTTTTTGGACTTTTAAAACCAGGTTAGCTTTTTTTTTTTTTTCAGAAAAAGGATGTAATAGGCTACCCAATGATAATGTGATGTAAGTGTAATGGCAGCCAAAACCAAGTATTAAATATGTATTTTATCTTAAGACGAAGGAACAAAGGAATTAACATACATCAGCAGAATGAGCCTCTGGAACATAAAAATCTAGGCCAGAATAAATGGCTAAAGTACAAATAGACTTCTTATTGTTAACAGACAGCCTACAGTCAAATGCTACAAGATTGTTTTAGAAGGTTATTTTAGTTTCTAGAAAATGGTGCTTCTGGGATCTTACTGGCAAGCAGATGGATCGTACAGGCCCTGACCTCTAACTTTGCCAAGAATTCTCACACAAAGCCCTTTTTATACTGACCGCAAGCTAAATTTTTCAGATAAGGCAGCAGAGTAGGAACTGATAAAGAGTCGGTAACATCAGATCTTATTAAAAATATGTTCATTTTCCCAGCCTTAGTTACTGAGGTTTCTTTGTAAGGACTAATGGCATAATCATATGAATCCTGACTAGGCGATAATGACCATTTAACATAAACACCTAAAAACACACACATAAAAAAAATAAAAGCGCGCGCGGGAAAGCGCGGTCGGTTTATCTGTTTAAAAAAAAAAAGCGAAAACGCAAGCCCTGCCAACAAACTGAACTTACCATGTGATCGTAGACGTCTCCTGGAGTTCACTTGAGCATTTCTCCCTCCTGTTCCATTTCACATTTTGCTTGCAGTCCTCCTTTGCATTGTGCAGCTTTTGCTCGCTTGCAAGAGGCCCCGGCTCCGAGAGCTGGCTAATTTCCCTGTCATTCAATCCCAGTCCTACTTTCGGAATTAAGCAGATGTGCACTTTTTTTTTTTTTTGCAGGAGCTCCGCTTTGTAGAAGATGATCATTTTTCAAGGCAGGGATAGAAGAAACAAATAATAGAGGGTTTATATTCCTCTTTTTTTTTTTTCCTGTCCTGGTGAGTCAGGTAAAGATGCAGAAGAGTGAGGAGTAAAGGGTTGGTGTTAGGAAGTTGCAGAAAGCAGAGGGGGGAAAGAGCTGAAAGTGAGTGCAGAATCTCAACTCTTAGAAACTTCCTCTTTCTTGCTAGGCTAAGCTAACCTCCTTCACAAAACTTTGGAATGTAAAGGGAGGACTCTCCGAGAGGCCCCAGCTAGACAAGCCTTTCTTAATCAATTAGCTTGCAGGCATTACTTGTGACCTGAGGTCACACAGCAGAAGTGTGTGTAGGGTGTTCCTTAAAGGAATACAAAATCAGCGTTTTCTCAGTGCATTTGATACAAAACACCCCCAAGAGATGTTCAGGCAGAGCAGGTATCACATCTCACATTGGTTGGGAGTGAAGCAATATGAACTGCACAGCTAGACAAAAACAATTCCAAGCCTGTTTATTGCAGTCTTCTTAGATGATGGTCTCCAGAGACTGAGGATCTCCTTACCTGCAGTATCGGTAATAATGTGCTATTAGGATTGTGTACAGCTTCTGCTAAGAAGGCAATCTGTTCCGGGGTTGATTTTATTAAAAACATACGTATTGTTCATGAAACTTTTTATACCGGTATGAGGCTAAGTCTCCACAAGCCTAAATGCAGAAGCAGAGAACATATTGCTCCTACTTGGCCACGCTCCAGCTTGTAGGTCTCTGGTATACCAAACATTTGAGGGGATTTAATAAAGCTGGAGCACCCAGAATCTGGTGCAGCTGTGCATGATAACCAATCAGCTTTTAACTTGTTCAGTAAGGCCCCTTTCACACATGCGGACCGTATGTCCGTATTTCATCCATCCGTTTGCGGATGAAATACGGACATACATGCATCCCTATGGGATATCGGGTGTCTGTGGATAAACATCCGCAGACACCCGCTATCGTTTGCCTCCGCAATTGTCAGATTCTGCAGACGGAGGAAAATCCTATTTTTCTATCCGTCTGCAGAGCGGATCGGATGAACACGGACAGACGGTCTGTGCTCATCCGATCCCCATAGAGGAGAATGGAGAGCTGACAGGGCGGTCCCTGCACAGTGTGCAGAGACCGCCCTGTCCGCTGCCGGCTCAGTGGGGACAACGGAGCGATCCCCGCTGAGCGAGCGGATCATCACGGGGCGGATCATTACTGATCCGTCCCGTGTGAAAGGGGCCTTAAGCTTTGACAATGAAACCTGGAAGCTGATTGGTTTCTATGCAGAGCTGCACCAGATTTTGCACTTTCCAGTTTTAGTAAATCCCCTCTATGGTCTACAATTTGGGGACCAGAAAAAGCACCACAAAGCCTAAAGCCCCATTCCAGTATATATGGGAAATGTCACCACCAGCACAGCAGGAGCTCCAGAATGAGTCCAAAGTTAGATTATAGTTACAGAAGCAACATTTTGGGGTCTCGAAGGGCCCCTTCATCAGGTATGTGACCTGCCTGATAGGTCTCCACAAGCCTAATTGCAGAAGCAGAGAACATATTGCTCCTACTTGGCAAAACTCCACCTTGTAAGTCTTTGGTATACCAAACATTTGAGACAATTTAATAAAGCTGAAGCACTTAGAATCTGGTGCATCTGTGCATGATAGCCAATCAGCTTTTAACTTCAGCTTGTTCAGTTAAGCATTGACAATAAAACCTGGAAGCTGATTGTTTTCTATGCAGAGCTGCACCAGATTTTGCATTTTCAAGTTTTAGTAAATCCCCTCTTTTGTCTACAATTTGGGGCCCGCAAAAAGCACCACGCAGCCTAAAGCCTCATTCCAGGATATATGGGAAATGTCACCACCAGAACAGCAGGAGCTCCAGAACTAGTACAAAGTTACATCATAGTTACAGAAGCAACGTTTTGGGGTCTCCCAGGGCCCCTTCATCAGGCATGTGACCTACCTGATAGGTCTCCACAAGCCTAAGGCTTAATGTACACGGGATGTTTTTTACAACCTCTCCTGAATGATTTAACTTGATAGATAGTAACCCACGTTTAAAATGTCTGTTTTGGTGCGTTTACATGCCGCGTTTAGCCTAGTTTGCGTTTGAAAAAAAATATATATTTTTTTCAAAATAGCCAAATACGAAGAACGCCTGTAAACGAAACACGAGTTACTGCATTTAGCCGTAGAAGAGTTTGGCACTTGAGATGCCTTTAAATTTAGTGTCAAAACTCAACTGCCTAAAAGCTACATTAAACAAACCTGTGTACACATAAGATAACATTGGATGAATTCAGGGGCAGCTGAAAATAGCATCCAACTGCCTCTGAATGTCCGTTTACCAGCAGCAGTGTACATGAGGCCTAAATGCAGAAGCAGAGAACATTTTGCTCCTACTTGGCCAAACTCCACCTTGTAAATCTTTGGTATACCGAGCATTTGAAGGGATTTAATAAAGCTGGAGCACTCAGAATCTGGTGCAGCTGTACATGATAGCCAGTCAGCTTATAACTTCAGCTTGTTCAGTTAAGCTTTGACAATAAATTATGGAAGCTGATTGGTTTCTATGCAGAGATGCACCAGATTTTCCACTTTCCAGTGTTAGTAAATCCCCTCCTGCAATATTGGGAACAATATAAACACCACAAAGCCTAAAGCCCCATTATAGGATCAAGAGAACTGTCACCAGCACACCAGGATCTCCAGAACGGGTCCAAATTGTATCATAGTTAAAGAAGCAACGGTTTGGAGACTCGCAGGGCCCCTTCATCAGGCTGGTGACCTGCCTGATAAAGGGGTCCTGTGAGATTCCAAAACATCACTTCTGTAATTATGATCCAATTGCTGAATAAAGCTTTGGACCCATTCTGGAGATCCTGGTGTGCTGGTGACATTTGTTTATTCTGAAATGGGGCTTTAAGATTTGTGGTGCTTTATACTGTTCCAATATTGCAGACAATGGAGGAGATTTACTAAAACTGCAAAGTGCAAAATCTGGTGTTTCAGCCATGGTCACTGCAGCACTTTCCAGAAATTCTCAGAATGTGTACATTGGGAATATTGTGCTTCCACTCCATGATACAACACATTTTTGACCATACCTCGCTTCCTCCTCAACCCATGCTGATATGCATTTTTTTCTCTTTACCTTGTGAAGCCATATATACTTACATAGGTTTCCCCTCCAAGTCCCTCATAGCTGCCAGGGACCACTGATCCAGCGCTGCAATGCCAGCTTCAAGATGGCAAGTCCTCTGCTACCTCCCACTGATGATGTCATCCTCTTCTGGATCCTGACAGGGCCAATGGGAAGTATCCACATCATGCAGGAACTGATGTGGATACCCAAGAAGGACCCCAAGCAGGAAGTAAAGAGAAAAGGAGAAGACTTGAGAAGATTATCCTGGAGTGGGGCTTTAAATGATGTAGTTGTGTACACCAAAGTTGGCCAAACACTGCTGAATCAGCCAAAATTTGTGGGTGGCCCTGTTTGCACAACCAGGCTTTTTTTCAATAGATTATTTTTATTTTTTTGAAGGAGCTGGGTGAAAAAATCAGCTGAACAGTGACTGCATTCAGTCAGATGCAGTCTCTAACAGCCGGTAGGGGGTATGCCCTCATCTACACTATTTAGTGTGGATGGAGGAATCGACTGATCTCATTATGCCGCGTACACACGACAGGACTTAAGTCCGGCAGACTTTCGACAGAGTTCTGACGGAGTTCTGACAGAGTTCTGACGGACTTTCCGAATGAACGGACTTGGCCACACACAATCACACCAAAGTCCGACGGATTTGAACGTGATGACGTATGACTGGACTAGAATAACGAAGTTCATAGCCAGTAGCCAATAGCTGCCCTAGCGTCGGTTTTAGTCCGTCAGACTAGCACACACACGAGCGGATTTCTGGGTCCGGCAGAGTTCTGTCAGAAAAATTTGAAACATGTTCCATTTCTAAAGTCTGTCAGACTTTTGCAAATCAAAAGTCCGCTGTAGCCCACACACGTTCGAATAGTCTGCTGGAATCATTCCGTCAGACTTTTGATGTTGAAAAGTCTGGTCGTGTGTACGGGGTATTAGAATGACTGAAATCTAAAGGTTTATGGCTAGCTTTATGTGCTTTCTTGGCGCCCAGACAAATGACAGGCATCCAGGACATCTGTGCCCTTTGCCTTTGGAGACATGACCTAAGTCTAATTGTACATGTGTGAATATATATATATATATATATATATATATATATATATATATATATATATATATATATATATATATATATAAATATATATATTATATATAGATATATACTCTCGCCGGCCACTTTATTAGGTACACCTACCTGTTCAATTGCTTGGTAATACAAATTGCTAATCAGCCAATCACATGGCAGAAACTCAATGCATTTAGGCATGTGGACATGGTGAAGATAACTTGCTGAAGTTCAAACCGAGCATCAAAATGGGGAAGAAAGGGGATTTAAGTAACTTTGAATGTGACATGATTGTTGATGCCAGACAGGCTTGTCTAAGTATTTCAAAAACTGCTGATCTACTGGGATTTTCACACACAACCATCTCTAGGGTTTACAGAATATAGTCCAAAAAAGAGAAAATATCCAGTGAGCAGCAGTTGTGATGAGCACCAATAGATGATAGAAAGACAACATTAACTCAGCAGCAGAAGACCACTCCGGGTGCCACTCCTGTCAACCCATAACAGGAAGCTGAGGCTACAATTCGCACAGGCTCACCAAAATTGAATAATAGAAGATTGGAAAAATGTTGCCTGGTCTGATGAGTCTCGATTTCAGCTGCAACATTCAGAGGTTGGGGTCAGAATTTGGCGTAAAAACAAGAAAGCATGGATCCATCCTGCCTTGTATCAACGGTTCAGGCTGGTGGTGTAATGGCGTGGGGGATATTTTCTTGAGCACCTTAGTACCAATTAAGCATTGTTTAAAATGCCACGCCCAACCTGAGTATTGTTGGCGACCATGTCCATCCCTTTATGACTACAGTGTACACATCTTCTGATGGCTCCTTCCAGCAGGATAATGCACCATGTCACAAAGATCAAATCATCTCACCACTGGACAATGAGGTCACTGTACTCCAATGGCCTCCACAGTCATCAGATCTCAATCCAATAGAAGACCCGTTGGAATGGGAGATTTGCATCACGGATGTGCAGCAGACAAATCTGCAGCGACTGCGTGATGCTATCATGTCACTATAGATCAAAATCGCAGAGGAATGTTTCCAACACCTTGTTGAATCTATGCCACAAAAGACTGAAGGCGATTCTGAAGACAAAAGGGGGTCCAACTCGGTACTAGCAGGGTGTCCCTAATAAAGTGGCCGGTGAGTGTATATTCTTCTATATATTCCACTTATTCTTGTATTGCATACACATTCTACAGTTCTTTACAGAGAAAACTATTCACAGAAACCCCCAACTAAGGTTTAAGTTATTTAAACTTCCAGTATATTTATGAGTTGTAGGAGGGCCCTTGTGCATCAAAAGGATATCCACATAAGTTACAGAAGAACATACAAAATACACGGAGAAAGGGTTCCTGGTGGAAACTGAACTCCAGGCCTCAGTGCTGTAAGAAATGTGAGACAACTACTTATCCACCTCCCCCAGCTTTCAGTAGAATCAGTACTTGCTAATACAGATTTCACCTGCCCCCTGGTGTTTCAATCTAGCAATGCAACGTGACCATGTGCTTAACAAAGTCATCAGTAACATTTATAGTATTTTTGAAATTAGTCTCGCTTAGCATGTGATACTTTATATATCTAAAGTTACTAAGAACTACATATAAATACTGTATATCTGTTTAAAGTTTAGATCAATCTATGCAATGAGAAAAAAGCAGGGTTGTGTTCACTGTCTTTACAACTGTGTACTTATGTTTAATTTGTGGAAAGTAAATACACATATTAAATTAAATACCCACAGCTGCACCGCACATGCTCTAGGCAAATATTTACACACTCTATTCTGACCCAGTTTTGTTTAGTGAGTGTACAGTACATTGTTGTCTGATGATACCGTCCCATGTTTCTTAATATAGTAATGTGTAATGAAAAAAATCAGGAAAAAACAGCCAAGATTATATCTAGATTATAAGATTATTTATCCAGATACTGTGAAGATATATCTATATATATATATATATATATATATATATATATATATATATATATATATATATATATATATATAGATAGATAGATATTTATACACACACACACAAAAGTGAAGATTCACTTCAATAATCCAATCATGTGAAAAAACAAACTACAGTTTATTTTATTAGATTGTAAGCTCTTCTGAGCAGGGCCCCTCTTGTATTTTATTGTATTGTAACTGTATTGTCTCCTTTTTATATTGTAAAGCGCTGCGCAAACTGCTGGCGCTATATAAATCCTGAATAATAATAATAATAATTTACTTCATCTGCAAATCATATGAAAATAAAAAATGAATTATTCTCTATGGAGATGGTTCACATCTCCACTCCAAAGGGCCCGAAACCAGAAGCTCCAAAACACCTGAAGCTCAAACAAGTTCTGGAGCTTTTTTTTTTTTTTTTAGGCAGATTTGGTAGTTTTTATGCTTTTTACATTGGTGACTTTTTGACCTGTAGAAATTGTGGCAAAAATGCATCAAAATCATGACAAAAAAATCTGTAAAACCGCGGCATAAATGCCGTAAAATCACGCGACTTTCTGCCTGAAAACACTACGCTCAGGTGTGAATGGGCCCTAAGGCAGAGTAAGATTATTTATCAGATGAAGCAGGGCCTTGCACTCCTTTATAGTAACTCAGGAGATGGGTACAACTCAACCCAGGATCATACATTAGAGCAGCTATTCTCAACCAGGGTTCCGTGGAACCCTAGGGTTCCTCCAGAGGTGGCTAGGGGTTCCTTGAGCTGTGGCTGATTTACCTCCTGTTTAATGGTGTCTACATAGTTCTAAGCCAATGCCACTTGGAAGAGCCAGTGGTATGACACTTACACTGACCACCAAAGTAAGGGACATTGTTCCCACTGACCCCCAATAAATGGGTTTTATCAAGGGTCCCCAGAGACCTGAACATTTTTTTAAGGGCTCTCCTGGGCTAAAAAGGCTGCTTTAGACAATGTGATTGCACAAATCTGCTTCCTTGATGATGCGTAGGACCTTCCAGGCCAAAAGCGGAGTACACATGGATTGAAATTCAGCTGGTTAAACAGGGATCGAACAAATTCAAAATGTGTATTCCTGTCTCTTCAACAGAAACTGACATATAATCACACACATAGGTTGGACTTGATGGACTTGTGTCTTTTTTCAACCTCACCTACTATGTAACTATGTAAGCTGATCATTCTTTTGAACAGACAAGCTGGAAAACCTTCTTCGATCAGTGGCTTGCAGTCAATCGGCTGCAGCGTTGATCAGTGTATTCTGACAGTGGAGGGTCCCCGCTGTCAGAGTACAGTGTCACATCTACCTGCATCTACCTCGCTTATGTGCATGTAGCAACCTGTTTTTTTTTTTTTTTAGTTCAGTCCGCTGACTGAATGAAACAAAAACAAGCCATGTGTACCCAGCTTAAAGTGTTACTAAACCCCGGACCCTGTATTCACTATATCTGGTCTTCCACAGTATACAGAACATGGAAATGCAATTATTTTAGTAAATATAAACTGCTAAATACCTTTTCTCATCAGCTGTTAGAGTAGTCTTGTGACTTCTGAAAGCTTGTAGGAGGAGTTTTCATTCTGCTCTGACCGACCTATAAGACTGCAGGACCCCTGACCCTCTGTCTGAATAGTGCCGATTGGCCCTGTGCTGATCACATGCACTCTCCCAAGAAAAATAAAAAAACTCTCTAGCAATACACACAAAACTGCGCATTTGTAGCCTCTACGCTGTATAATGTCCAGAGATTAGTTGGGGACACTGGAAGAAGGGGGAGGATCTCTGTGTACAAATCAAACAGCCTTTTTTACATAATGCAGAGGATTTACCCCTTAGATTCCAAAGTGAGTAAAATAAGCATGCTTTACTGCATATACAGACTGATTTTACTGTTGTGGGTTTAGTAACACTTTAACATCGCTCCCAAAGATCCATGGATATCCACGTTGCAGAATAGGTACAGAATAGGCCAATGATAGCCATGTTGTACCTGCCTCTCCAGCTTGCAGACATCAATTTAAAACCCCAAGTTCTCATTTAGGAAGGTAACCGTAACCAACAGAAGATCACCAACTCTGGCTGACCCGCATATCAAGTTCTCCTCGCTTCTCTTTCCTAGAACTCCACAGTCTCTGCACACTCTATTCTTGGCCTCTGTCAACTTCCTTAATCTGCAGTTGCCTGCATTCCCTATAGACAGGTCCTGTCCATGGTGCAAAAGAAGTAAAGGAATTCCACATGATTGCATATCTTAAAATTTTTTAAAAATTTATATTTATTGAGAAGTTTCAATGGGAAACCTGGTATTCCATTAATTTTGAAGTGCAATATACATTTTTTATCTGGGCTTTAAATAACATCCTGTGCATTCCCTCTTAAGCTGGCCATAGACAGATCGAAATGTGGCTTGTTCAACAGGAACCAGACAAATTTCAATCCATCAAAAGGCAAGCTGGTTGTACTGAAGTTGATCTATTGATCGACTTCAGTACAACCAGCCTGTCAGGTTTTTTGTATGATCACTGCTGCTGGCTGGAGCCAGCAGAAGTGATCCTTGTATTCTGATGGAAAACGTCCCGCTGTCAGAATACAAAAGCGCAGTGGGAGGGATTCCCCCCATCAACACTGACTGTGTTGATGGAAGAATTGAGAGATTTTCTTTCCTTCAAAGAAAGAAAGAAAATTGCATAATGTATGGCCAGCTTTAGGTCTCTAAGAGGGCTTTCACACTGCTGCACCCACTATGTTTAGCGGCGTTTTACAGTCGGATTTGCAGTGCATTTCGGCCACTAGCGGGGCGCTTTTACCCCCCCCGCTAGCGGCCGAGAAAGGGCTAAAACCGTCCGCAATACGCCGCACTAGCGGCGTTTTGCCGGCGGTATTGCAACGCTGCCCCATTGATTTCAATGGGGAGCAGCGGTGGAGGAGCTGTAAACACACTGCTCCTTCACCGCTCCAAAGAAGCTGCTGGCAGAACTTTTCCTGACGCCCTGCCAGCGCACCGCTCCGGTGTGAAAGCCCTCGGGCTTTCACACTGGAGACAATGGTGCAGCAGTTTGAGGGCGGATTGCAGGCACTATTTCTATTCCAACAGGAAGACATACTCAAAAAAAAAAAAAATACCAGCATTGCACCTGCTGGACTCCTAACCTTCGAGCAGGACCCCATTAAACTATATGTGGGTACGCTTTCTCCTTATTAATGGAAACCCATAAATCAAGGCAGCGATTGGGCCAAGACGTGAAGCCTTTAAGGTAAAGAAATAAAACCCCTTAAATGCCTCATGTTGAAATCTATACTAGTGATGCAATTACAATAACACACCTCTGCCACACTGCACAGCCAGGAGAATTGCTTTTCCACTTCCTAGTTTGGCATCCCTGGATCACCTCCCTGGTAACTGGACAATGGTTTTTATGCAAATTTATCATATAAAAGTGCATTAATGAGTTTAAGTAATACATAAAAATGCTGAGTAGCGTTTTTTAACTATCTTCCTGGGTGGATCACAGCTTGTATGAGCTGTTTTCCTCTTTCTGAAAGCATCAGCACATTTCAAGCAAGTTTTTAATTCCGTACAATACCATAATACTATACATTTTTTTTTATATAAATATACAGTGATACATGTGTATTTGCTTCTGTTCTTTTTAAATTACAGAAGAAAATTAAAATTTGATAACATACTTTAATTAAAATCCTGGTAGGGACAAAGAGCGCGCTTGTCCTCACAGCCCTGTTACTGCTTCAGTAGCATGCTGTTAGATAGCCATCTATTGGTCATAAAGCCAATGGCAGATATTTTTATCCTCGGTTTGCCCTAAATACAACAATAAAACTTACATTTTGAAATGTACGGTAATGTTTGCTAGTTACGTATCAAAATCATAAAAACAAATCATTTTAAAACAATATAATCAAAATTCATAAAAAACAAACCAAAAAAAAACCCTCCTTTAATAATAGAAGCTCCATAGTATCATCCCACAAAGGGGATAAACAGGCTGCCATCAAATCCCCTTATGGAGAGTGCAAGAAACAAAGGGGTTGATTTAAAGAGTAAAAATAAAAATAAAAAAAGTACTGCAAAAACCAAGACAACCCCTACTATATGCTTAGAAATATAACATAGTTATTTACAGCTGGGCTAGACACTTTGAGGTTGATTTACTAAAGGCAAATAGACTGGGCATTTTGCAAAGAGTAAAAAAAAAAAGAAAAAAGTACTCCAAAACCAGGACAACCCCAATTATATGCTTAGAAATATAACTTAGTTATTTACAGCTGGGCTAGGCACTTTGGGGTTGATTTACTAAATGCAAATAGACTGTGCACTTTGAAAAGTGGTTTTGCTCCAGAGCTTAATAAATGAGGTAAGGCTTCACTTTGCAAAGCGTACCCAATCACGTGCAAGGAAGATTTAAAAAAAAAAAAAAAAATTTTTGCTTACACATGATTGGATGATAGAAGTTAGTGGAGTTTCTGCTCATTTACTAAGCTCTGGGGCAACTGCTCTTGCAGAGTACAACTGCACTTTGCAAAGAGCACAGTCTATTTGCCTTTAGTAAATCAACCCCAAAGTGCCTAGCCCAGCTGTAAATAACTAAGTTATATTTCTAAGCATAAAGGCGTTCTCTTGGTTTTTAGAGTACTTTTTTCTTTTTCTTTTTTTTTTACGTCCTGTTGATTAAAGGAGTTTTAGGAACTTTTTGGTTTTACTTCATTGAAATCTTCTTTATACATAAACTGTATATAAACTGAGAATTTTAGAAAAAAAGCTCCTGACTTGTTTGTCAATGTAACAGTGATAAAAGCAATTACTAAATGCAACTATAACAAAATCTCATCATTATTCTGACGCCACTGACTCACTGGCTCTGATTGAATGCAGTGGGAGCCAACTGGCTCCCGCTACTGTCTCAGCCAATGAGGAGGGAGAGTTCCCATACAGCAAGGCTATTGTGAGCATCGCTGGATTGGAGAGAACCTTCAGCCTTTAGAACCACTTTAAGCTTTGACAAAACACCTAGAAGCTGATTGGTTTCTATGCAGAGCTGCACCAGATTTCGCACTCTCCAGGTTTAGTAAATCAACCCTTATTTATAAGTATCACAAATGCATTTTTTTTTTCAATGAAATACTTGTTTCTTTCATCTTTTGTTGCTTCTCTATACTATAGTATCTTTACTGCCATCTCTAGTCTACATGCTACATACGTCTATGTAGCATGTACGTCTATATACGTCTATGTAACGTCTATGTCTACATACTCCAGCGATAGCAGCACGATATTTTATATTGTGGGTTTCTTAAAGGTGAAAACAGCATGTCATGTCTGTTGCAATATGTATTGAAACAGCCCTTTGCATACTTGCTAACTATCCCAAATTTCCCTGGACATTCCCGGGATTCAGACCCTTTTCCTGATTTTTCGCTGCCGCTGCTAGAGATCCATGGCAGGCCGAGACAGCTGCCATTTTACAGAAGACCAGAAGAAGTAACAGTGAGAACAAAAAAGAAGCGGAGGCGGCCACAATAGAAATTGAGCTGCGGCATCACCCACCCTCCGCCCTCGGTCTGTTTGTGACCTGTTGTGGAAATGGGCAGGGGTGAGCGGCACCAAAGCTCAATTTCTATTGTAGCCATTCGGCCAGCTCCATCACTAATTTTTTATCCCTCTGCCTCTGTTACTTTTTCAACCGCTGCTGGGATACTTAATGTAAGAAGGGCTCCAATGGGGGGGAGGGGGGCTCCAATGGGGGGGATACCTGATGTAAGGGGGGATTCAATGGGGGGGCACCTGATGTAAGGGGGTATACCTGATGGAAGGAGGGCTCCAATGGGGGGATACCTGATGTAAGAAGGGACTCCGCTGGGGACACCAGGTGTAAGGAGGGACTCCACTGGGGACACCTGATGTAAGGAGGGATTCCACTGGGGGCACCTGATGTAAGGAGGGACTCCACTGGGGACACCTGATGTAAGGAGGGACTCCACTGGGGACACCTGATGTAAGGAGAGACTCTGCTGGGGACACCTGATGTAAGGAGAGACTCCTCTGGGGACACCTGATGTAAGAAGGGACTCCTCTGGGGACACCTGATGTAAGAAGGGACTCTACTGGGGACATCTGATGTAAGAAGGGACCCTGCTGGGAACGCCTGATGTAAAGAGGGACTCTACTGGGGACATATGATGTAAAGAGGGATGTAAAGAGGGACTCTACTGGGGATACCTGATGTAAAGAGGGGTTCTGCTGGGAATGCTTTATGTAAGGAGGAACTCCACTGGGAATGCCTGATGTAAGGAAGGACTCTGCTGGGGACACCTGTAGTAAGGAGGGACTCTCCTGGGGGCACCTGATGTAAGGAGGACACCGCTGATGTATGGAGGGACATTGATGGGAATGTATGATGTAAGGAGGAGCTATGCTGGGGACACCTGATGTAAGGACAGATCCCACTGGGAATGCCTGATGTAAGGAGCGACTCTGCTGGGGACACCTGATGTAAGGACGGACTCTGCTGGGAATGCCCGATGTAAGGAGGGAATCTGCTGTTTAACACCTGATAGCATCTGGTGGCAGGCGACATGGCAAGTGACACGCTCAGGGCTCCCACTAATTCTACATTATGATCAGTAGAATGATTTCATCTTATATTACAATGTAATAATAGAAACAATGCGCTTAAATCCCCCTGACACCATAACAACCATGGTGTTGCGATGATTGAAGCGCTAACGCCAGGTGTTTGGAGTATCTTTATCTGCTGATTGTTAAACTTTCTGAAATACACATATTTCTATTGTGGTGTAGTATCTGGGCCTGCTGTCCCTCCATCCCTTTTTCTTTCCTTCCTTCTCTCTCTCTCTCTCTCTCTCTCTCTCTCCCTTTGTTTTTCCCTCCATCCCTAGTTCATCTCAGACTCTAACCACACACCCTTTAAGCCATGCCCAATATCTAGCTAAAACCATGCCCATTTTTGCTGCTGCGCGCCACATTTTTTTCCCACTATATCACACCTACAAAGGAATGCCTTGCCCCTAATTATAATAAGAATTTGCCCAGAGACAAAAAAAGTGTCCCTATTAATTTTTTTTACAGTGTTGGCAACTATGGCTGTCTAGTCTCCTCTGTGACAGAGAGAGAATGTAAAAGCACAATGGGTAGACAGGGCTAGACTCAAAGAGCACATACAAAATATACAGAAGGGGTACGATAAACATAATGTTTCTAAACATTTCGCTATTTATCATAATAGAGACCCCAAGCATCTAAAATTCTGGGGCATTGTCCCATATGTCAAACATTGGAGGGGAGGGCACAAGGTGAGGACCCTGAGTCAGATAGAGTCCAAATGGATATATACCCTTGATACTTTTGCCCCCAGGGGATTGAATATAGAGTTCGATTTGAACTGCTTTATTAGCGATTTTTAGCCCCCTAATGATACTCGTGTGTGCAACTTCGCGCCATGGATTTTTTAGGTTCTGTTTTGATATCTTCGTTTTTACCATTTATATATCTTTTAAAGCGATTCATTTATATACGTTTATTAAACCTCATGCAATTTCTTAAGACATGTTTTCATGCTTTTAGGATGTATGGTTTAAATCTCTCTTGCGATTTTATGTATTTTAGTTTTTTAGATATATCTTTTTTATTACATATACTTACCCATATCAATATGGTTTTAAATCAATTGCTATGTTTTGATGTTATCTAGAATATGTACGTCATCTCCGTGTCTCCATAAAATTATACACTTCTATGTATATACATTGTTGCCTAGTAAACTATTTTTGGATATATATTTTACTTAAAATTTTAAAAGAAAATTATTATCCGTCTCTCTAATATAGCTGCTTATACACACCTTCTTGTACCTGTACTTATAGATACAAGGTGGACATTTTTTACTTTTTTGACATTTTTTTCATTATCCTTTTTTGATCTATCAGGATATAACAGTTTTTAATGCGTGGTTTTGTGTTTGGTGTGGTTCCATGTCTTCCTCATAAAACTCCGTTTTCAGTTATTGCTGACATGAAACTGTTGCCCCAGATACTGTTAGACCACCAAAAATATGGCCACCTGCATAACTTGAAATTAACTCCAACAAAATGGCCGCCGGGCGTGCTCTATCGCTGTATAATATCAGAGCGATAGTTAGTACGCTCTAAATCACAATACGGCGCTATTTGCAGCTGACATAATTCAATATTTGGCCATTATAAATCTTTTAGTATGTTAAATAAGTATATTGCCTGTTCCGTCCCTCCCGCCCCTCTATCTGTCCTCCTCCTTGCGCTGCCGCCCATAAATGTTACATACTCCCAGATGTGAGGGTATCGAGCTTGTCTATTTTGAATTGGCCCGCCCCCACTAGCATTGCTGTGTCTGTACAGCGATGCAATGGTATGCTAATGAAATGGGCAGGCGTAGTCCCGCCCAGTACACCTATAAATCACTTCCTGTACCCTGTGAAAATATCCCAGTTGAAGTCTCGACGACGTAACGCGTAGGAACCCGGAAGTGACGTCCATATCCGTTTTTTTCTGCTGTCTGTCAAATGTGCTTATCTCTGCTTCACTTGTGAGTAGTTTTAATCCTTACAATTAAAATTGATACATTTTAAAATACTACACTATGGCGGTTTTCTCTGATCTATTCCCCTGAGTTTACCTACCATCCATGAGGAAGCTAGAGAAGTCTCCCAAAGAGTTTGTTATACAGCCATCCCTGCAATCATCTTGGTGTCCATTACTAATTTTGCTGTGTACCCACAGCAGTGAGGTAATTGCATAGCATTAACACTATCTGCACGGATCACCACGGATGGATTGACTGCCCAGCACGCTGCACATTTAATTTAGTGTGTTTACCGAATTGCACGATTTGATCTGATTGTGTATGGGACATTTTATTACAAATCACGATTATCACCTGGATTTAGAATCTGTTTATTTTTCTTTGCTTATATAAATTTTTGGCTCCATTTCTTCACACATTTTAATACGTTTACACATCCTATATATGAATTTTGATATGTATGCTAAATTTGCGTTTGTTTGCACATAGAGTCCTATTATGGTCTATGCACTAGGTAATCACTTTATGGTTTATTGTAGCTCTACTTCAGTTCATTGTTATATATGCACAGAGTGATTCTCTGATTTATTTATGCATGGTTGCACTTTATACAGTTCTATAATTGCACATTACTGGTTTTATTGTGGCTATTGAATGTTTTGTAATTAGCGCATCACATTTTTTTATTTATTTAGTATCTGGGCCTGCTGTCCCTCCATCCCTTTTTCTTTCCTTCCTTCTCTCTCTCTCTCTCTCTCTCTCTCTCTCTCCCTTTGTTTTTCCCTCCATCCCTAGTTCATCTCAGACTCTAACCACACACCCTTTAAGCCATGCCCAATATCTAGCTAAAACCATGCCCATTTTTGCTGCTGCGCGCCACATTTTTTTCCCACTATATCACACCTACAAAGGGATGCCTTGCCCCTAATTATAATAAGAATTTGCCCAGAGACAAAAAAAGTGTCCCTATTAATTTTTTTTACAGTGTTGGCAACTATGGCTGTCTAGTCTCCTCTGTGACAGAGAGAGAATGTAAAAGCACAATGGGTAGACAGGGACAGAGCATTGTCAGTCCACAACGAGAAGTTCCAAAACAAGGATCTTCATTGCAGGATCACTAAGTATTATTTTAATGAAAGCTACAGATTTTGAAATATTGGAAACTACTGCTACTTTGGACTCTGATAAATTGGGGACTGTAACTCCCCGGGAAGAGGGGTGGGGTGGCGTGGTAGCAATACCCCTTTATGTGCCTTTACATTTTTATGACTGATGTATATGTTTGATTTTGTTTTATTCTACTCATTTGGAATTGTAAGGTCTGTAACTTTTACAAGTTGCCAATAAAAATGATTGAAAATGAAAAATATTGGAAATGACTACTATTACTTATCATATTAAAGCATACTTTTCTCATATTTTATTGTTTGGGTTTATATACACTTTAAAGGGAAGAATGTAAAAGAAAAGAGCCAAAGTTATAAGGGAAAGGGTAGTGGTGCCACCCGGGAAAAGCAAGGAAAGCACAATGGCACCATTGATGACTGAACTATCTGATACCCTTTTATGGATCTGAGCAGCAAGTGCAAATATACTGCACACCAATGATTTTACTGTGTAATACAGTGCTCTATGTAAGCTATCTACTATAAATACATCTGCACAATTCTGGGAAAAATGAGAATCACAATCTTTTTGCTTAGAATAAAGATCACGATTCTCTCATGATTCTCACGGCGTAACTTCATCTTTCACGTTATACGAAAAAGCTGGGCTACCTATACTGTTTAGCTTTTTTTATATTCATTAAAGTGTATTTTTTACCAAGAAAATAGCATTTGAAAGGCCGCTGCGCCAATACAGTGTGACATAAAATATTGCAACAACCACCATTTTATTCTCTAGGGTCTCTGCTAAAAAAATATACATAATGTTTGGGTTCTAAGTAATTTTCTAGCAAAAAATAATAATTAACTTGAAAAAACAAGTGTCATAAAAAAGGTTTAGTTATTAATTGGTTAAACTTCCTTCCTTTACAGACCGAAGTTCGTTCCGTTGATCTAAAGAACAAAACGTTAGAATGGTTATAGTTAGCTCAGAGGCTGAGGAATGTTGTGAAACTTGGCAGATTGCCTGTTTTTTGTTTTGTTTTTCACAGCTGTCGGCTGGAGCAGAGAACTCTGCATAGAATTGGGAAAATGCTTTGTTAAGATTGCGAGGGGGAAAGAATTGCAACCTCGATTCTTAACGATTAATCGTGCAGCTAATTTGGGATGTCATATACTAAAGAGAAACAAAATACTTCATCCAAATCTATATTGGACAAACCAAAATTCGTAAAAGCTTCCAATTATTTTATTCCACTGTGATTATTTTAATATGGCCTTCCTCACTGCATATGGTCAGTAGAGAGAGACAAATAATTCAAATGGATTATTGTCATATGGATTATAACATACCAGTTGGAATAATGCCCAGTAGAATATATGTATGGATATGTTTCAATGTGCAATATTGATCTGAATTGCTCATACAGTCTTGAGCTCACCAGAAGTGGGTCAGTGCAGTTATATGCACATTTATTGACCCAGACAAGTTATATTTCATAAGGCCCCTTTCACACTGAGGCGTTTTTCAGGCGCTACAGCGCTAAAAATAGCGCCTGTATAGCGCCTGAAAAAAGTGGTTCCTTTCACTCCAGTTTGAAAGTCGGAGGGCTTTCACACTGGAGTGGTGTGCTAGAAGGATGGTAAGGCCCCTTTCACACTGGGGCAGTGCAGGCGTCGGCGGTAAAGCGGCGCTATTTTTAGCACTGCTCTACCGTAGTTTTAGCGATGCTAAAAGCTGCAGGCAGTTTGAAAGTCGGAGGGCTTTCACACTGGAGTGGTGTGCTAGAAGGATGGTAAGGCCCCTTTCACACTGGGGCAGTGCAGGCGTCGGCGGTAAAGCGGCGCTATTTTTAGCACTGCTTTACCGTAGTTTTAGCGATGCTAAAAGCTGCAGGCAGTTTTAAACCTTTTTCGGCCGCTAGCGGGGATTAAGCCAGGTTAAGCCACATATAGCCGCACTGCCCCATTGATTTCAATGGGTAGGAGCGGTTTAGGAGCGGTGAATACACAGCTCCTTCTCTGCTCCAAAGATGCTGCTAGCAGGACTTTTTTTACTGTCCTGCTAGCGCACCGCTCCAGTGTGAAAGCCCTCCGGCTTTCACAATGGAGTGAAAGGAGCCGCTTTTTTCAGGTGCTATACAGGCGCTATTTTTAGCACTGTAGAGCCTTATAAACGCCTCAGTGTGAAAGAGGCCTAAAAAAGTCCAGCTAGCAGCATCTTTGAAGTGGTGTATTCACAGCTCCTTCACCGCTCCTACCCATTGAAATCAATGGGGCAGTGCGGCTATACCGCTGGCAAAATGCTTTTTCGGCTGCTAGCAGGGGTTAAAACCGCCCCGCTAGTGGCCAAATAGTGCGACTAAAATGGCGCTAAAAATAGCGCCACTTTACCTCTGATGCCCCCACCACCCCAGTGTGAAAGGGGCCTTAGGCTAAGCATAAGCATCTATCTCCACCAATCTAAGTTGCAGGGTGGTGAAACTGGCTTTGATTTCCAGAATCCTTGGCAAACATGCAAATCCCTCCTCCTTCCCCACTACTGCTCCTTGCAATGGGTAGATGTGGATGCACATGCAGCAGAAAGTGGATCAGCACAGAGGACGGGTCTCAGTGCCAGTCTGAATGAGCCCTTATCACTATCAGCAGCAAGAGACCCTGCCAGACTTACCATCTGAGGTTCAAGTCTGGAGTTCCAATATGTACTACCTTATGCAAAAGCTAACCATACCGGCACACATTACTGTGGCCACATCATTGTAGGAACCTTTTATGAAAGTATTACATTATTCTAATGCCGCGTACACACGATTGGAATTCCGGCCAGAAAAAGACAGATGAGAGCTTTTCATAGGAAAATGTGATCGTGTGTATGCTCCATTGGAGTTTAGCTGTCCGAATTTCCGCCAGCCAAAAATTGATAGCATGTTCTCAATTTTCCTGACGGAAAACTTTCTATCTGTAATTCCGATCGTGTGTATGCAATTTCGAAAACACCAAAAATCACGCATGCTCAGATTCAACTACGAGACAGAAGCTATTGGCTACTGGCTATTGAACTTCCTTTTTCTAGTCACGTCATACGTGTTGTACGTCACCACGTTATAAGTGAACAGAATTTGATGTGACTGTGTGTAGACAAGACAGCTTGAGCCGAATTCCGTCGGAATTCCGTCGGGGAATCAGAGCTTTTTCCGACAAGAATTCCGATCGTGTCTACGCGGCATAAGAAGAATTTGTATTCTTAAATTAAATTAACTGCTCACAAAGAGAATAAAGTAATTATTTGTATGGCTTTGTCCAGTTCTATCAAAGGAATTAAAAAATTTTTTTTTGATTTTGTGATGGATATAATGACATAATAATACCTTCTGTCTTAACAAAGCAATTATTTAACTGCTAGGAAAACACCTTTTATATCCATATCAGGATATGACACTGCAATATTTGGACGGGGCATCAAGGGTCTCTATGTTTTCTGGTCATTAGGGGTAATTATGTGTTCTTTTCAAGAACTTTTTTGGCCCACTGCAGTTTAACCTGGTTGGTTATCTAGGCTCATTGCTACCAGTGGCTCATCACCACCCCTAGGCTCTGCTCCATGAAAGCCATGCTTTCCATAGCTTGCACAGATGATTACTGGCAAGTCTAAAACAACTAAGAGCCATTTAGTATGTTTTTTTGAAAGATTTTTTTTTTGCGGTATCTGTACCACAAAGCAGCAGTTCTGGAAGCACAGTTGACCGTTTGTACACAATTTAATGAATTCTTTGCATGGCTCCACCCACTACCATCTGTTATAAGAAGGCGATTCCCTATGTGATGCCCAAATAAGGAAGAAACTTGATAAAACAATGAAAGTCTAAGGCCAGCCATTGAAATTCTTTCTCCCTTGGGCAGGACCTCCATGGCCTTCATACACGTCTGTGACTGCCAGCCCTTTATTTTCCTCGAGTTTAATTAAGGACACAGATTACGTGATATGGAAATAATACACTGCGTCAAGGGAGAGTGATGTTACATTCACAATAAACATACATTATAGAGACCTTTTTTCCTCCATAAAGTGAACTTACCTAAATCAATGGGAGTCTTTCCTTTGAACAATAACATCTGAAGCTCAGGATCTGTAAGGGAAGGAAACATGAAATAAATGTTTCATGTATGTTTTGTTTCTTACTGTGTGAAATGCAGATAGGAGCACCTTTGTATTAAACTGTTAACCTACAACCATAGACTTGGCACATATTTACATTTACTGTGTTATATAAAAAAAAAAAGTTGACTATCAGGAGTATAATATCACAAGTAGTTACCATGCGGCCTGCCGGTACGCCATATTAGACTGTAACGGCACCCTTTACTTTTATCAGCCCAGCGCAATCCATTGCCATGCCTTGGACCCATAGGGGTTGATTTACTAAAGGTAAATACACTGTGCATTTTTTTAAGTACAGTTGCCCTCATTTTCCCCCAGATCTTAGTGAATGCAACGAAGCTTCACTTTGTAAAGAATACCCAATCAGGTGCAAGGAAAATTGACAAAAACTGCATTTTTGCTTGTACACGATTGGATGATGAAAATCAGAGTTTCACCACATTTACTAAACTCTTGGGTTATTTAATAATACTGGTGCACAGATAATCTGATGCAGCTGTGCATAATAACCAATCAGTTTCTAGCCCAGGTTCACACTGAGCTGCGGGAATGAAGCCGTGCGAGTTCACTCTCGCATGTCAGTCCCGATTTCGGCTGTGATTTCAGAGACATCTGTGCAGCCTGAAATCGCAATAAGTAGTACAGAAACGACTTTTTGAAATCGCTGCAGGCCGCACATGCGGCGTCGCACCGATAAGGACGGTGCCATTGGCGGCAATTACCGCCGATTTGACATGCGATTTGACAAGTCAAATCGCATGTCAAAACGCTCCAGTGTGAACCAGGGCTTATTGTCAAAGGCTCATTAAACAAGAGGGAATGAGAAGCTGATTGGTTACTATGAACAGCTTAACCAGATTCTGTGTGCACCAGTTTTAGTAACTCTCCGCTTATTTGTCTTTAGCAAATCAACCCCAGAATGTGCCAACGATTCCAATGAAAGACCACATTATGAAGAGCTCAAGAGGTACATTAGGGACAACTTCTCCCAGGATTATCCAAGTTGATTGATTCAACAGCATTTCAGAGCTGTAGCCGACCTCAGTGTATCTCTAGAGCTGTTCATATTATGGACTTTAGCTTGGGTCATTAGTATTAGAATTATTAAAAATATAGCTTGAATAAAAAATATTATAAAAAAAAAAAATCTAATGGGTACAATGCTGCATGACCGTGCAATTGTCATTCAAAGCGCAACAGCATTCGCATTTTGTTTCCTCAGAGTACTCTGTTTTCCTTTCAAACTTCAAACGACATGCTGGTAGGTTAACTGTCTAAACCAACGGTTCTCAACTCTGTCCTCAAGTACTCCAACAAGCCATGTTTTGGGAATTTCTCTAAAGCCTCGTACACACGATCAGATTTTCGGCAGGCAAAGCGTCAGACTTTTGTCTGAAGGGCGCATGCCAGGAACTTGTCTTGCAAACAAGGTACACAATTGTCGGCCAACAAACAAGAACGTAGTGACGTACTACATAGAATGTCAGCTCTTGAGCGCCACCCTTTGGGCACGTTCTGCTAATGTGGTGTTTGGTGAGCATTGATTCCGAGCATGAGTGTTTGTACTTTGGAATTTTGTGTGACAGACTTGTGCACACACGATACGTAAATCTGACCACAGACCGTTGTCCGCCGAAAATTTACTAGCCTGCCATCCAACATTTGTTGGCGGAAAGTTGGCCAACAATTGTCTGACGGAGCGTATTAACGGTCGGATTTTAGCCAAACAGTCTGTCATCACACAATTCCCTGCTGAAAATCCGATCGTGTGTACGAGGCTATAGATAAAATAGCTGCCCAAAATTCCAAGCCATTGACTCTGCTTTAAAGCACCTGTGCCAGATAAAGGAGAACCTGCAAACATGGCCTGTTGGGAGTACTTGAGGACTGAGGTTGAGAACCACTGGTGTAAACTGTCTAAATTGGCCCTAGTATGTGTATGCATGAATGTAAGTCAGGGACCTTAGATTGTAAGCTGCTTGAGAGCAGGGACTGATGTGAATGTACAATATATAATATGTAAAGCGCTGCATAAATTAGCAGTGCTATAAAAGTACCTGTAATAAATGAAATAAAAATTGTATTAAAGTGATTTTAAACCCAAAATCAAAAATCTATTGTATTGCAGCCTACCAAACCTTAGATGTGATGGCTGCATTAGTTTTCTTTTCCTTCAGGCATACTTTTAGGGGCAGACTGACAACTCATGGGGCCCCCGGGCAATAGAAGATCATGGGGGAAGCACACAGGAGGACACTGGGTGAGGGAGAGCACAATGGGGGACACGGACGTGGGGAGAGCACAATGGGGGACACTGGGCGGAGAGAACACAGGGGGACACTGGGTGGGGGAGAGCACATGGGGAGAGACTGTAGGGAGAGCACACAGGGGGACACTGGGTGGTGGACAGCACACGGGGGGACACTGTAGGGAGAGCACACAGGGGGACACTGGAGGGAGCACACAGGGGGGACACTCGAGGGAGCACACAAGGGGGGACACTGGAGGAAGCACACAAGGGGGACACTGGAGGGAGCACACGGGGGACACTGGAGGGAGCACACAGGGGACACTGGAGGTAGCACACAGGGGGACACTGGAGTGAGAGCACACAGGGGACACTGGGGGGGGGGGGGACCAGGAGAGTATCATGGGCCTTCCTGTGGTCATGTTGGGGCCCGGGCCCCATATACCTGTACTCGCCCCCCTTCCTCCTACGCTTGGTGTCTCAGCTTCACTCACCTGATGCCTCTAATAATACTGCTAACGGCGCACTGCTTTCCACTGCCCCCTCCTTTTATCGTTCATCCCAGGTGATGTCACAACGCATACAGTACAAGAAGCTGGAGCGGACGGGAGGGTAGAAGGAGCCGGTGGGGAGCAGCGCGCTGTTAGTAGTATTATTATCGGCATTATTACAGCCACTTCAAGTGGCATCTCATGGGGCTGGGTCTGGGCCCGAGTGCCTGAGTGCCCGAGTGCCCGATGGGTCAGTCCGCCCCTGCTTACTTTCATTTGGTGATCTGGTCAGTAAATCTGGTGTTTTTCAAATGAACAAGCTGCCTTGCAGTTGCAAGGATGAGACAAACCATATGCTACTGACGGGGGCACTTACAATGATCAGCTTTTATTTATGTAAAATATTTATCCCAAAAGGAAAAAAACAAAACAGTTTGCTGTAATGGATTGTGTAAATGCAGTGTGAGCTGGAGTTTGGCTTCAATGTGTTTAACCTCCCTGGCGGTATGATTCATTCTGGTTTTAGGTGCTGAAAGCGGTACAATTATTTTGCATGGAAATTTGGCGTTTTATATTGTAGTCCTCTAATTCTTAGGAATAACTCTCTTAAATCTGTTCAAACCAGAGTCTAATAGACATCCCGGGTATGATAAAGTTTATAATATAATAAAGAATAATAAAAATTATTCAATAATGTAATCAAATCCTAAAACACTGAAAAAGGGACACTTTTTGGTTGCTATGGACAATCTCCAAATTCCAGGCAGAAAAAAATGTATTTATAATATAAAAGTGCATACAGGGCACTGCACAGACCACTAGGGACAAAGGGGGTGTGTAATTTTTTAATACAGTACTGTAATCTGTAGGATTACAGTACTGTGTGTGTTTTGTGTACTTTTACTTTTTTGTATTTGGCGCCGATCTCCGCTCCCGTGCGCCGTAACGTCGCAGGGAACGGAGCTCTGCGGCACCCGGGCACTGTGTGAATCGAGCGGAGGACGGCTCACACACACAGCGCGGAGGACATCGCTGGATCCAGGGGACAAGGTAAGTAACTCTCCCTGTGTCCTCCCTGCATCCAGCGATGCGATCCTGAGTCTGGCTCGGGGTTACCGCTCGTGGTGCTGAAATCCCAACCCGAGCCAGACTCGGGATCACCACTAGGAAGGTTAATGAATCCAAATCTGCTAGTACATCTAACCTTTCTTTCCCCCCAGACTGACAATGTTTCTGTCTGCTGTGCCTCCTGTGCTCTTTTCATTCAGAGTGGGGGCACTGTATTACAGGAGGTGTGTTACTGGCCAGATCAGCAGAGGAAAACAGAGGAAACAGAGACTAAAAAAAAGAAAACTAATGGAGACACCATATCTAATGATTGATAAACTGCAATATATATATATATATATATATATATATATATATATATATATATATATATATATATATATATATATTTTTTTTTTATTATTTTTTTTTTTTATTTTTTTTTATTTGTTTTATATATTGTTTTGGGTTTAAAGCGCTTTATTAAATGTGGAGCGCCATAAATGTGTTTCTTTTATATCTGCCTGGAGTTCAGCTTTAATATAAGGACAAACCAGAGTTAATAGTATCATGGTCTGCTCAGTACAGTGATCCTACCTTCTAGTTTCATGGTAACCTCATAGCTTTAGAATTCACACATCACCTGATATACTGTATATACTACAAAACTGTCAGCACTAAGCGCTCTCTAAATATATCCTGTTCATTTTGCCGTAGTTTATGAAATATAATATGGGTTCTGTATAGCTAACATTCTAAACCAGACAACTGGAACAAATATTACCTATGCCCACTGTGATTTAAAGAATAATTCCAGGTATGGAACATAGTACATAGTTATATTGTACCAGCTTGGACCAATGTAGCTATGTATATACTGTACCTGGCCAATGTCTCTGGAGCTGCAAATCACCAATGTAGACAACCATTCAGTGTCCTCCACCCCTCTCTGCCAATCCCTCCAATGGCTTCCACTCACCCAACAAATAAAATTCAAAGTACTAACAATAATTTACAAAGCCATCCACAACTCTGCCCCCAGTTACTTTACTAACCTAGTCCCAACATACCAACCAAGACGCTCTCTTCGGTCCTCCCAAGACCTCCTGCTCTCTAGCTCCCTTGTCACCTCCTCCCATGCTCATCTCCAGGATTTCTCCAGAGCTTCTCCCATCCTTTGGAACTCCCTACCCCAATCTGTCCAACTGTCCCCTAATCCATCCATCTTTAGACGATCCCTGAAAACCCTTCTCTTTAAAGAAGCCTATCCTGCTTCTAACTAACACTGTTTTACTTCCTCCTTCAGCTCACCCCCCCCCCCCCCCCCCACATCTATTACCTTTTGTATCAATTGACTCTTCCTTTTTGTAAGCTCTAACGAGCAGGGCCCTCAGATTCCTCTTGTACCAAATTGTAATGTAAATGTAATGTCTGCATTCATTTTGTTAAGTGCTGAGCAAGTTGTTGGCGCTATATAAAACCTGTATAATAATAATAATATAATTATTAATATAATAATAATAATAACAATTAATCCATTGATCTCCTTTTGCTTCCGGGTCCCTTGCTCAATGGTTGGCTTGCAGAATTCTAAACACAGGAGGTTGGCCATACAGGCAATAGTTAAAGAATGCATTGGTGGAGAGTAAGGTCAGGGATGTGCCGAGTGGCTGACCTCCTGTGATCAGAATACAGCAGGGCAATCACTCGATGCCGGACCCGCAAGCAAGTGAAGATCAGTGGACTACAGGTGTCAACTTCAGTGGTTTCCAGCTTCCAGGGGCGTTGGCCAAGCACCATACCTTCTATAATCCATGTCTTTATGGACCTTGCTTTGTGGTCCAAATCATTTGGTGGGGGGGGGGATTATGGTGTGGGGTTGTTTTTCAGGGGTTGGGCTTGGCCCCTTAGTTCCAGTGAAGGGAACTCTTAAGGCATCAGCATACCAAGACATTTTTGACAATTTCATGCTCCCAACTTTGTGGGAACAGTTTAGGGATGGCCGCTTCCTGTTCCATCATGACTGCTCACCAGTGCACAAAGCAAGGCCCATAAACACACGGATGAGCGAGTTTGTGGTGGAGGAACTTGACCGGCCTGCACCGAGTCCTGACCTCAACCCGATAGAACACCGTTGGGATTAGTTAGAGCAGAGACTGTGAGCCAGGCCTTCTTGTCCAATATCAGTGCCTGACCCTTACAAATGCGCTTCTGGAAGAATGGTAAAACATTCCCATAGACACACTCCTAAACCTCGTGGACAGCCTTTCCAGAAGAGTTGAAGCTGTTATAGCTGCAAAGGGTGGGCCAACTCAATATTGAACCCTACAGACTAAGACTGGAATGCCATTAAAGTTCATGTGCGTGTAAAGGCAAGCGTCACAATACTTTTGGTAATGTTATATATATATATATATATATATATATATATATATATATTTACATACACAGACACACATTATAAATACCCTTTTCCAGTGATCACATACAGGGCCATCTTTAATATTATTTGGACCCCGCCCCCCTGCAGCTCTCCACCAGCTCTGAGACATACAATAAATTGCAGACTCAAAATCAGTTTACTGAATCATATTAGGCAGCGATTGTGATTGGTTACCAGAGGTTACAGTGTATCATTACCGCTCACTGGTTGCTAGAGGTTACACCACACATTTATGGCTCGCTGATTAGTTTCTAGAATTTAAAGCACATGTTTTCTGCTTGTTGATTGGTTGCTAGAGATTACTGTGGATATGACCTCAGGGGGGCATGATATACATATGAATGCCGCCGATATTTACATATGAATGCCGGTAATTTACATGTAAACACAGAGTCTGCAGGGGAGTCATCTGTACACAACAATAGGGCAGAGCTGGGCAGCATTAGTACCACCATTTCACACTGAGATATTGGGACACAGCACAGGACTAAAACCTCAAGGAACGAGGGAATTTAAATCATGATAGTTGGCAAGTATGAGGCAGTTGCTTTGGGCCCCACAACAATGACAGCTGCCCCTTTTGCCCTGCCTTAAAAACGACCCTGATCACATACCCTCTGCTCTCAGCTGCATAAGGAGCTCAGAGAGCTGAAGGAGGATATATAGCAGCACATTAATCTTCCTAGTAAAGGGCTGAGCAGGGGGGGGGGGGCATGTCAGCACAAGTCTGATCATTGGAGCAGAGCAGGCTAAGTTCCCAGCACAGCCAGAAAACTGACCATGCTGTGATCTCATGCCTAGTGTGGTTAATTTTTAATAGGAAAGCAGAGTGACTGACAGGAACACCAGGGATTTCACACAAAGGAAGCAAAACAAAGAAAACAGGATACTTTTTTACACGTACATGATACAGCAGGCCCATATCAGGAACATGAAATGTTAGGCTTACATATTCTTTAACTGGTTTTGCTTCATAAAATGTAATTCTGATTGGTTGGTGACAGCTTCTGTACTTTTCAGGGGCCGCTTTCCTCTTTCTGCTATAGCAACTAAGGCCAAATATTTTCACTTTTCCACTTATTTAAAAAAAAAAAAAAAGATTCGTAGCACAACGAAACCTTCTATAAATTGAGAAAACAATATGGAACTCATCAAAACCCATCTTGATAAACTATAGAAAGTCTGATTTCTTCATCTCTTACTATATACTTTGCAATGCAAACAGCTTCACTGTATTTACTGTACACACCATAGTAAACTGACGTGATGGAGTGGCTGATTCTGAGATTCATTCATAGATTACACAAGTCATCACGGCTCATTAGCAGCCATTCATTCCTTTAGAGGAGATATTTTCTATAAATCCCTCCTCGGATGCACAGGCCTCTGTACAGAAGTGTGTGTCAGCTCCTCTGGTGAAGGTGGGTCAGAGACATTCCAGGCTGCACTCAGCGCTCACTGAGAATGGCATGCAGAGGAATGCCATAGAATAACACTGAGAGGCTGGAGACAAACCAAGCCTTACATGCCTCACATTTCAATAGCAAAAGTCAAACAAACAATCTTGTAGAGTATTAGAAACATGAAAGTAACTAGAATGTTACTGTACTTCACTGTATTTTACCATGGTACAGTTGGGTTCCTTAGTAAGTTTTAATTCCAGCTTTTGATAATATATATATATATATATATATATATATATATATATATATATATATATATATATACTATATATATATATATATATATAATTATTATTATTATACAGGATTTATATAGCGCCAGTTTACGCAGCATTTTACAACATTAGGGAAGACAGTACAATTACAATACAATTACAATACAGGGGGGAATCAAAGAGCCCTGCTCGTTAGAGCTTACAATCTAGGAGGGAGGGTCAAGTTATACAAAAGGGTAATAGCTGTGGGGGATGAGCTAATGGAGAAAATAGTGCAGTTGTTAGATGGAGGCAGGATAGGCTTCTGAAGAGGAAAGTTTTCAGGGATCGCCTAAAAGTGGATACACTTGGAGACAGTCTGACAGATTGGGGTAGTGAATTCCAGAGGATGGGCGAGGCTCGGGAGAAGTCCTGGAGGCGGATATGGGAGGAGGGAGCTAGAGAGCAGGAGGTCTTGGGAGGAACAAAGAGGGTGATTATTTTGGTATTTTGAGACTAGACTAGTGATGTAGCTGGGGGCAGAGTTGTGGATGGCTTTGTAACTTAATGTTAGTATTTTGAATTTAATCCGTTGGGCAAGTAGCAGCCAATGGAGGGATTGGCAGAGAGGGTATATATTTATAGTTACAAAAGGATAAATTCTACATGCATGTGCAAATATAAAGTGATCTCGTGCAGTAAAAAATATAATTTAAAACATAAAATATGATAATCCAAGAGATAAAAAAGTGCCTAAATATTATTTAAAAATATATGTATAAATGTAAAAAATAAGTGCAAATATATAAAGTGCAATAATAGATATCTCAACACAATAGTGCAAAATGATTGCACTTTATATATTTGCACTTATTTTTTGCATTTATACACATATTTAATAATAATATTTAGGCGCTTTTTTATCTCTTAGATTATCATATTTTACTGCGCGAGATCACTTTATATTTGCACTTTATTAATTTGTGTACTGTGAACACTCTTAATTTTTGCTGCAGTTTATTTATAACTATCATTACCACTCTGTAAGATAGGAATATTTTCCACTACTCTAAGTAGTGCGAAGGACACACTTTTACTTACTTCTACATGCATGTGCTGAGGGTGAGGCTTCTGTCTAGAGGGACACACTTTAGCCCTTTGCCCACCACCCCCCCACATGGTAAGTCAGTATTAAAGCATTACTAAACCCACAACAGTAAAATCAGTCTGTATATACAGTGAAGCATGTTTGTTATACAAACTGTGAAACCTAAGGGGTTAATCCTCTGCATTGTTTAAAAAAGACTGTTTCATCCGGTGTTCTGCCAAAAACTGTCCCCACATTGGATAGTGTCCGCCCCGTACTGCGCAGGCGCAGCGCTTGCGCAGTACGGAGAACAAGGAGACTCCAAAAGTCTCAGAAGATAAATGGCACCTGCGCACTTGCTAGTACCTGCTGCCCTGAGTCCAGATTCAAGCCCCACCATGCAAGTGGACATATGGTAGCACTTAGTAACAGGGCCCCTCGCGGGCTTGCTTCGCTCGCCACGCTTCGGGCACGGCCTCGATTCACTGGGCAATTTTTTATTCTGACTCTATGTTCACTTGGATGGTGGGGCTTGAACCTGGACTTCGGAGACCTTCGGCGTCTCCTTGTCCTCCATACTGCGCAAGCGCAGTACAGGGCGGACACTATCCAACGGGGGACAGTATTCGACACAACACCGGCCTTCTCTGATCATCCCCTTCTTCCACAGTCCCCAATCCATCTACTGATAGTACAAAGCATTGAAGGCATTCTGCACCTGCTCATTTTGGTGTGTATTGCTAGAGAGTTCTTGTTTTTTTGGGGTGTGATTGGCACAGAGCACTGTCCGGACAGAGGGTCAGGGGTGATGCAGCCTCATAGGACAGTAAGAGAAGAATAAACACCACCTACAAGCTTTAACCATGACTGCTGATTAGAGCTGCGAGATTCTGGCCATAATGAGAATCCAGATTTTTTTTTTCTGCTTAGAATAAAAAGATCACAATTCTGTCACGATTTACGCAATGTAAAATCTTTCACATTATATGGAAAAAATTAGCTAACTTTACTGGTTATTTTTTTTTTTTAATTCATTAAAGTAATTTTTTCAAAAAAAATTGCATTTGAAAGACTGCTGTGCAAATACAGTGTGACATACAGTATTGCAACAACCACCATTTTATTCTCTAGGGTGTCTATTTAAAATATATATATATATATATATATATATATATATATATATATATAATGTTTGGGGGATTCTAAGTAATTTTCTAGCAAAAAAAAAAAAGATTTTAATTTGAAACCAACAAATGTCAGAAAAAGGTTTAGTGTTTAAGTGGTTAAACTTTTTCACTTTTCTTATACTTTTATACTTTATACGTATTGTACAAATATAAAAAGCGGTCATCAACATGCCCCTGTTGATGACCGTTTGTGTCGAAACACGTCGGGCAGCATTACTTGCACTCCACATTGCTTTTTTCTTATTCATTTAGTCTTTTGTGATCACTTTTTATATTTGTACAATACGTATATTTTTAATAAAACCAACTGTTTTTTTTTTGGCCTACACCATCCGGAGCCCCTTTTTTTCTTTTTTCTTGTTCTATATGCCATCTGTATGAGCCCTTATTTGAAATTGGAGTTTGGATATACTGGGTTCCCAAAATATCATCGCCCTTGAGTGTGGGAAACATCGGTCGGCGACTATCGGGATTACTTACCTCTATCGGGGACCGAGGACGCCCATAAGAGGATTTTATACCGTGATCCATTTCATCAGAAGTTGGAATGCAATTCTCTGAGATTACAAGCACTTTAGACCCACTGTCATAGGGCATGTGGGACCAACATTTTCGGTAAGAGTATCCACCTTACATTTATAGAGTGTTGTGTCCTCAGATACTACTACAGACAAACAGATTGCTGTCGTTGGTTCCTTTGTTGCCTTGGTCCAAGGTTTACATGAGAAGATTGGCCACTCTTGTCTTATACAATAAGAGGACTCTTTTACAGATTGATGAACTGACAATAGTTTATTTTTCATGATTCACGTTATGTAATCCCACTGTTATTATATCATTTATGCACAGTTGTATTTATACTGCATTAGGTATTACATATTGCACACAATGTTGTTTACACTTATCTCACAATAAGTGTGAGACTTCTCTCTCTTTTAGCACGGGTTGTTTATATTTACCCAAAAATTTCCTTTAGGTTTTTGTGTTCACTTTTTTAGCGCTACATTTTTTGTTTTCACATTTATTGTAACTTTGTTTGAGTGTTAGCTGCTAGTTCTATTGGAGTAGCGCAGTGTTTTTCTTTTCTGCTATATTCTCCCTCCTCATTGGCTGAGACACAGCAACGGTGTCATTGGCTCCAGTGGCTGTCAGTTAGTCAATCAGGAGAGAGAGGGGGCATGGCCGAACGGCAGCTCCATGTCTGAATAGATACACAGAGCTGCAGCTCGGCTCGGGTGCCCCCATAGCAAGCTGCTGGCTGTGGGGGCATTCAACAGGAGGGAGGGGCCAGGAGCAGCGAAGAGAGACCCTAGAAGAGGAGGATCCATGCTGTCCTGTGCAAATCCACTGCACAGAGGGGGAAAGTATGACATTATTATTATTATTGTACACTATTTATATAGCGCCAACAGTTTGTGCAGCAATGGAGAGGGGAGACAGCACAATTACAATACAGTTCAATACAGAAGGTACAGGAGGGCATTCTAATGCCGCGTACACACAAACTGACTTTCCGGCAGACTAGGTCCGACGGTCTTTCCGACTGACTTTCGGTGGAGTTCTGATGGGTTTCCGAACTAACGGACTTGCCCACACACAAACGGACTGAGTTTGTTCGTTTTGAATGTGATGATGTAAGATGGGACTAAAAAAGGAAGTTCAATAGCCAGTAGTCAATAGCTGCCAATGCGTCGGATTTGGTCCGTCTGACTAGCATACAGACGAACAGTTTTCCCGTCAGGAATTGAGTCCATCAGACAGATTTGAAACATGTTCTATTTCTAGGTCCGTTGGTTTCTTTAAATGAAAAACCATCGGATTAGCCCACACACAATCGGAATGTCCGACGGACTGATTCCATCGGACCTAGTCTGCCGGAAAGTCCAGTCATGTGTATGCTGCATTAGACATTTCTCCTTAAAATGATTCCATAAACATGCAAGATTGACTCCACAGACATCCAGCACACATGGACACAGTACTGAGCGGGAACAAAGGATGAAAAAGGCTAAATCAAGTATATTATATAAAAAATATAAAAATAAATCTGTTTCAATTGGCACTTTATGCATTGACATATTTCCATAGACTAAAACACACGATTGGACTTTCCGACTGGGAAATGTTGGATGTCAGGCTGTTGGCGGGCAATCCGACCCTGTGTATGCTCCATCAGACAATTTTTGTCGGACTTTCCGCCAACAAATATTGGCTAGCATGTATTCAAATTTTCCACCAACAAATGTCTGTTGTCAGATTTCCTGATCATGTGTACACAAGTCCGTCAGACAAAAGTCCAAAATACAAACACGCATGCTCGGAAGCAGAAGCGGTTGGTCCTGTAAACTAGCATTCATAATGGAGAATTATCATTCGTGATCATAAATTCTCCAAATGCAGCACACAATTCTCTTCTTCTTTAACCACTTCCCGACCAGCGCACGCCGATGTACGTCGGCAGAATGGCACGGGCAGGCATATTGGCCTACAGGTAAATCCGTTTTTTATCCCACCCTGCCATCACGTGCGCGCCGCCAGCAGCGCGCTTGTGTGCCAGTCAGGACACCCGTGAGTCCGGCTGAGGGTCAATAAATGACAATGGTCCCAAAAATGTGTCAAAAATGTCTGATGTGTCCACCATAATGTCGCAGTCACAATAAGAATCGCTGATCGCCGACATTACTAGTAAGAAAAAAATAAATAAAAATGCCATAAAACTATCCCCTATTTTGTAAACGCTATAACTTTTGCGCAAACCAATCACTAATCGCTTATTGCAATTTTTTTACCAAAAATATGTAGAAGAATACGTATCGGCCTAAACTGAGGGAAAAAAATGTTTTTTTATATATTTTTGGGGGATATTTATTATAACAAAAGTAAAAAATAATGTGTTTTTTTCAAAATTGTTGCTCTATTTTTGTTTATAGCACAAAAAATAAAAACCGCAGGGGTGATCAAATACCACCAAAAGAAAGCTCTATTTGTGGGAAAAAAAGGACGTCAATTTTGTTTGGGAGCCACGTCGCACGGCCACGTAATTGTCAGTTAAAACAACGCAGTGCCGAATCGCAAAATGTGGTCCAGTCTGAAAGTGGTTAATGGGATAATAATGAAGCTGCTTTGCTGGTGATACTGATGGAGTTATTGCAAACAAATTTTAAAAGGCTTTTTTTTTCTAGTGATATCAAGAATAATATTATTATGTTTGTTTTTTTTTATTTGGGCAAGTTACCACAACACCATTATCCCGTATTTTATATGATCAAAAATACAACTATGTTGGTGTCCCTTGTCAATTTTACATTGTATTTTTTTAAACGTAACTGCCTACTCCCAAACTGTGATTTGAAGTAAAACACATAGCCAACACATTTTAAGTGCTCGACTACATATAACACCCTAATATCTGTCCCTGTTTAGCTTGACCTGGGGACCCCAACATAATATAATAGAATAAATTACATTTCACTGCTTTTATATAGCAGCTTGTACTCAATTCTGTACTAAGGGACCCAAAGTGTGCCAAGAAAATATCCCCAACACCAGGGATCTTCAAACTATGGCCCTCCAGCTGTTGCAGAACTTTTTGGGTCAGAATGCACGTGCCTCCACTGTGGGGACACTTATAAGTTAGTGTTAGGTACCACAGATACCAGGGTGCCTTGACAAGGCTCTGTGGCTTACGCATGCATTTGCAAATGTGCCCCTGCTTTAACGCATACTGTTAGACAAGTTATTTGGTTGTCTGCGGGCTGGTCAGTAAGTTAAGCTTGATTTTTACCTTGGATTTATACTTGGCCTTGTTTATACCTGTTGCAGAACTACACCTCCCATTAGGCATTGTAAAACAGACATGATTAGGCATGATGGGAATTGTAGTTCCTGAACAACTGGATGGCCATAGTATGAAGTCCCCTGCCCCACACCATTACACCACCACCACTGCCTGAACTGTTGATGGATCCATGCTTTTATGTTGTTTACACCAAATTCTGACCCCACCATTTGAATGTTGCACGTGAAATCGAGACTCATCAGACCAGTCAATGTTTTTCCAATCTTCTGTTCTCCAATTTTGGTGAGCCTGTGTGAATTGTAGCCTCTGTTTCCTTTTCTTAGCTCACAGGAGGAACCCGGTGTGTGGTCTTCTGCTGCTGTACCCCATCTGCTTCAAGGTTTGATTTGTTGTGCATTCAGAGATGGTATTCTGCCTACCTTGGTTGTAACTAGTGGTTATTTGAGTTACTGTTGCCTTTCTATCATCTCAAATCAGTCTGCCCATTCTGCTCTCACCTCTGAAATCAAAAAGGCATTTTGCTGCACACAACTGCTGCTCCCTGGATATTTTCTCTTTTTCGGACCATTCTCTGTAAACCCTAGAAATGGTTGTGCGTGAAAATCCCAGTAGATCAGCAGTTTTTGAAATACTCAGACCAGCCCGTCTGGCACCAACAACCATGTCACATTCAAAGTCACTTAAAGTGTTACTAAACCCACAACAGTAAAATATGTCTGTATTTGCAGAATAGCATGCTTGGTATACTCACTGTGGAACTTAAGGCGCTTGTTAGCCCCCCAAACATTTTTTTTATTGATCCTGTTTCTTGAAAGCATTTTATACAGCACAGTACGTGTGCTGTGTAATTTTGTCCCCTGTAACAACTGTAATACCTGGTTGATCCTGCCAGTTTCTGCCCTCCCCTATGTAAACTGACCACAGTGTATCATGGCTTCTGAGCCCCGAGATTGTGGTCTGGTTATGTGCTTCCATCATCGGCAGCCTGCTATCTGCAGCTCCCCTCTCTGCTCCTGTGTCCTCCTCCTCCCCCTTCCCCTCTCTGCTAGTGTGTGAGCCGCCCCTCTCCCCCTCTTCTATCATCATTCCGAGCAGCTCACACATTACTGCTCCCAATCGCCGCCAGCCCCTCTGCTAGGATTATATGATGTATATACTATATGCCATTTTCTAAAATTCTTCTTATAAATGCAGTTTTTCTTATCCTCGATCAGCAGTCATGTGACCGCCCAGTGCTGTATTTTTCCACTGTATGTATTCCAGAGGGAGGGGCTGAGCTTTCCCTCTGACGTCTGCCGGGCGGTCACATGACTGTCCGGCACTGTCATCCTCCGATGTCTGTATTACAGAGGGAGGTTCGTGACCGCCCGGCGCTGTCTTCCTCCGATGTTTGTATTACAGAGGGAGGTTCGTGACCGCCTGGAGCTGTCTTCCTCCGATGTTTGTATTACAGAAGGAGGTCACGTGACCACCCAGCAGACGTCAGAGGGAGAGCTCAGCCCCTCCCTCTGGAATACATATAGTGGAGAAAGACAGCGCTGGGCGGTGACATGACTGCTGATCGGGGGATAAGAAAAACGGTATTTATAAGAAAAAAATGGCATATAGTATATACATCATATAATCTTAGCAAAGGCTGTGTGCACTGCTTTAACAACCATTTTAAGGGGTTAATCCTCTGCAAGGCTCTTTTATCCTGTATGGACAGATCCTCCCCTCCTGCACTGTCTCTCTTGGCAAGGCCATATAATACACAGTGAGGGTAGTCCTTCTGCACATGCTCAGTTTGGTCTCTCTTGCTGGAGAGAACATTTCCTTGTTTTCAGAGCTAGCCATGTCACATGATATTGACATCACACATGTGGGCGTGTATACGGGCTATAGTGAAAATTTCATACTGGAAAACTGAGCACTGGGCAGACCCCGCATTTCATCATATGACTGTGGTACACAGATCAGCCAAAAAGGTATATAGTGGCAGTATTTAAAGAGGGATTCCACCTAAAAAAAAATATTAAAAGCCAGCAGCTATAAATACTACAGCTGCTGACTTTTAATAAACGGACACTCACCTGTCCCGGGGTCCAGCGATGTCGGCAGCCGAGGCCGATCGATCGCTCGGCTCTCGGCTGCTGCCGTCACCATTCTAGGTGAGGGAATCAGGAAGTGAAGCGAATCGGCTTCACTTCCCAGTTCCCTACTGCGCATGCGTGAGTCGCACAGCGCAATAGGAATTCTCCGCGCTGTCACTGGGACCCGTGTGTGTCCCAGCAGACAGCGCGGCAGGACAGGATATGACATAGACTCCCACGGGAGTCTATGCCCAGAAGTGGGTGTAAATACCTGTCTTTGACAGGTATCTCCACCCCCTCCCCCCTGTAAGTTGCCAATTGTGACACCGGAGGGGGGGGGGGGTTCAAATTAGCGGAGGTTCCACTTTAGGGTGGAATCCCGCTTTAATGTAAAAAGAAGATTTATAAGCTGTTGTCACTGTCGGGGGCAGATGAACTATTTCCATATTACTGGGTTTATTAACACTTTAAACCCCCCTTTCTTCCCTATTCTGATGCTCGGTTTGAACTTCGTCATCTTCACCACCTCTAGATGCCTAAATGCATTGAGTTGCTGCCATGTGATTACCTGATTAGCAATTTGTGTTACCAAGCAATTGAACAGGTGTACCTAATAAAGTAGCGGGTGAGTGTATATCTCCGCTATGCCATTCCCTAGACAAAAACAAGCAGTTAACTCATGCAGTGCAGGCACAGCTCCACTACATGGGAAAAATTTTTTTTTTATTCTTTTAGTTCTTCTTTAACTCCTCAATAAGACTCAGAAGTTGAATCCAACAGAAATTGGCTTCAGAAACAAAGGATGTTTTCCCAGTCTTCTGAAGTGTATAAAGCAGTGGTCTTTGCTTGCCTTCATCCGGCCCTTGGGGCACTATTCCTCGCAATATCATTAACAGTGGGTCATGACTCCTGCCTCTGACACCAACAATGGGGCATATTTCCTGACAGTAACAGTGGGGCACCTTTCCTCCCACTGACACCAACAATGGGGTATATTTCCTGACAGTAACAGTGGGGCACCTTTCCTCCCACTGACACCAACAATGGGGCATTATTTCTCCTACGGACACCAACAAGAGGACACTATTTCTCCAACTGACACCAATAATGGGGCACTATTCTTCCCATGGACACCAATGATGGGGCATTGTTACTGACGCTGGGACATTTTCTACTCCCACTGGCCACAGTCTGGCCCCTCTAAAGTCTAAAGCAGTGGTTCTCAACCTTTCTAGTGCCGTGACCCCTTGATAAAATATCCCAAGTTGTGGGGACCCCTAACAGTAAAATTTTCATAGCGTGGGTTGTCAGCACCCAAGGGAAGACAAGTAATATGCGCCCCTATCCCACGGACATTTAGCGCTCCCTGAGTCCCTTCCACTTGTACAGTATTAAAAGCCTTTATGGTACATTGTAGGATGTAACACTCATTCTCTTTGTTATCCTTTCTTTCTCATTTATCTCTCTCTATCCTAATTTCTTGTTTTTTTATTGTTTCCCCCATCCCTCTCTCTAATCATCCTTCTTGTTCTTTATCTTATTCTTTCTCCCCCTTTTTCTTTGTTCTTCCCCCTCTTTTCCTCTCCCTTCTATGTATTCTCTATTTTTTTCCTTCTCTTACTCCTTGGTGGGGGAGTGGGGGGAATGGAATGAGTGGCAGTGCTGGCGAGGAGTTCTGCTCAGCCAACTTAGGCGCTCTTGATCAAGGTCATCTGCTGATCTGAGAACTGTAGTGGGGACTTTTAATGACAACTCTAATCACAGGTAGTATTACTCACTGTGTTTCCGGATTCACTGTGTCTCCAGCTCTGTGTTGTCTCGCAGCAGTCAAAATCAGGAGCCCCTCCTACTTCACTTTCCTCACCAGTCAGCTGACCTCTAGTCTCTGCCCCCCTCCCCCCCCCAGCTATGTTGTGAACTGAATGGGCGGCTGCAAAGAGGCTGAGTGGGTGGCCACAGACTCCAGGGACAGCCCTGCTGGGCGGCCCCGAAACAAAATGGGAGATCGGTGCGGGCTTCAGGAACAGCCCAGGATTTGGTGACCCTTGGCAAATCGTCTTTCGACCCCCAGGTTGAGAACCACTGGTCTAAAGGATAGTAAACCGGCCCTTTGTTTAGAAAGTTTGGGAACCCCTAGTATAAATAAAAATTACTTTCCTAGTCCAGTCTCTGGAAGAACTAATGCTGCTTGATGGAACATATAAGAAATAGGGATGGTCTAGCTAGAACTAAACTATCTAGCACTACACAGGAGGGGAGGACAGCGGGAAATACCAAACCAGATAAGTAAACAAATTGTATTGGCCCTAAACCATTACTAGAGGTCAGCATACAGCCGAACAATAGTAATAATATAACAATATATCAAATATATAAAAAATATATAAAAAAGAAGGCTATGGGGTACCCCATACCAAATATCACTTACAACAAAAACAACCAGAATGTTGGATTATTCCTGTACCAGTGAGGAACTCATATACAATATAATTTTAACAAAGTTGTCCAAAATTGGCCCTAGTATATGAATGGGGTCCTTGGATTGTGGGCTCCTTGAGGGTAGGGACCGATGTGAGTGTGCAATGTACAGGGATAGAGACAATTGTAGAAACTCACTCAGGTTGAACTGGATGGACTTGTGTCTTTATTCAACCTTACTAACTATGAAACTATGAAACAAATTTATTAGGGAAAATATCTTCATATAAACATTTAAAAACATGAAAACATTTTCTCACCAGATTACAACAATTCCAGGTACAATATATGTCAATGACAAAGTGGTTAACATGTTTAGCAGACAGCTTCTTCAGAACCACAGGTCTATAGACTTAAATCTGGAGAACCTTAAATTAAAAAGGAATATATAACAATATAGTATATATAGTAACAGTATAAAAAATATATATATATATATATATACTATATATATATATACCTATAGGTGGAACAGAGCAGTAATTGTTTATGGTACACAGTGCTTTATGTTGGAGTTTACATCTATTTTAGTTAGTGACCTGTTGGAAGTAAAATCTCTTGTTTAAATGTTTAGTTTACTCGGCTTCAGAAACAGTTTCAGTATGAAAATTCCCTGTGTTCTTGTACATACAGAAAGACACAGGTTGTGGCATCAAAACCACAAAGCTGTCAAAGATTTTGGATGACATAAGAAAACAGCCTGAGGAGACATCATATCATAGAAACATGTCTGACAAAAGCTTCATAAATGTCAAAACAAGAATATTAGACGAATGTCATTGCTAAATGTCCTCTGATAAGATAAAAGATGATTTATTGGAGCCTGAAAAAAAATGGTTTTAGTAATGTAGGATCAGATCTATTCCCTATAGGCAAAACAAAGACATAGCAAATAATTCTACACAGCGATCTGCCATCACACACGGGGACTCAGCCATTTGCAGAACTCAGGACTATCATATTGGAGGAACAGCAAGAAAAGATCAATAATGTATATTTTCCACAAGGGACAGGAGATCATGGTGCCTCGTCTCACAACGGGGCTTCAATCCGTCATTTCATACAGGTACCTGCGGTCATTGAAGATTCTCTTCAAAATGGCATTTTACACAAGTTCTTAAAAAAGCAACTTCAAGCAACATATGTAACCAATGACCTACTAATTATTTCCTGGAGACACCCACAAAACACACAGTTTACTTTAAATTACGTTTAATCTAATCTTTTACTCTGCACATTTACTGCATGTGTATCATGATTGGACTGCAGTCTCTTGTCACATGATTCTGCACTGTACAATTGTGCAGAAACCCAATTGGTTGTGCTGATAATATGGGGGGGGGGGGGATTTTATAAAACCGGTGCACACAGAACCTGGTGCAGCTGTGCATAGCAATCAGTCAGCTTCTATGTCTTATTAATTGCCAACCAAGCCTTTTCTGCCACTTTTGGTTTAAATCAGTATTTTTTGCTAGGAAATTACTTAGAACCCCAAAAAATTATACTGTATATAGATTTTTTTTAGTAGAGACCCTAGAGAATAAAATGGGGATTGTTGCAATATTTTACATCACACAGTATTTGCACAGCGGTTTTTCAAACACAATTTTTTAGAAAAATACACTTTTTTGAAATGTAATGCAAAAAAACATAATATATAACCCAAATTTTTATACAGTATAAAAGACAATGTTACGCTGAGTAAATAGATACCTTACATGTCATACTTTAAAATTGTGCACACTCGTGAAATGGTGGCAAGCTATGATACGTAAAAATCTCCATAGGCGAGGCTTTAATTTTTTTTTTTTTTTTTTTTTAGAGGTTACCCATTTAGAATTACAGAGAAGGTCTAGCGCTAAAATGGCTGCTTTCGCTCTAGCTTTCACGGTGATACGTCACCATTTACATATGCGTGCATGACTTAGGCATGCGTTCGATTTTGTGCGCAAGCATAGAGGTATGGGGGAACTTTAAAATAATTTTTTTTGATCTTTTTGATCTGGGGAGGGGGGGATCTTTTTTCATCAATCACATGACAATTGAAGCAGACCACCACTCCAAAATTACCCTATTGCCCCATTGCATTTCTCCTCATTCCTTCCGCATTTCAATTTTTTATATATTTTTTTTATCATGTGTCCATTCTTCCACCTCCTCCATTCTCACCTAGGCCAAAGTGATGTCACCCTACTTCTGCAGCCTCCCGGGATATCCACATCAGATATCCCAGGAGAACTCAATCTAAAGCATCACAACAGCTAAAGTTCGCTTCCGGCTGATGTCGCAGAGCTGGTGCAGGTTCTGCAGGGATCCCTACAATAATGTTGGGATCCACCCAGATGCCTGACTGGCAGATGGTTCAACCTCTCAGCATGCCTTTGAGAGCCTGAGCATGCCATTCCTTCCCCTCCATGGTCCAGCACTCCGGTGAGAACTGGAGGGGCAGAGCACAGAGCGGTTAATGACAGTCACCGTTCCGTGCTCAAAGCAGAACTGAGAACTGAGTGATCGGCGGTCTTTGATCGATCATTTCTCGATGTAGAGGCAGTGGGGGACAGATGCAGTATCTGATCACTGTTGCATCTACATAGCTGAGTATAATTGTTTTTTTCTTCTCTTGTGAAGTGGAACTTTATTTAAAAAAAATAGGTCTTGATAGATCACTTAGTGCAGGCCCCTTTTGCAGATATAGCTATATAAAACATTCAAAATAAATGCCTATACTGTTTAAAATCCAGAAATGTACTTTCTCAGTTGCTCTCTATTCTCCACACTGTGCCTAAAATCAGGGCCAATAAAGGCAGGAACAGCTGACAGCTTTATAATTTATGTTGCTGAAGAGGGAAGAAAGCAACAGGAATGACACAGAAGGTGCGGAGGGAACAAAGATTAGGGAGGGAGAAAGAAAAGCAGAAGAGGTGACAGGATAAACTCTGCTGCCAGGGAGACATAAACTTACAAATATAGTCTCTTATCTGCCTCATATTCTCTTCTTTCTCCCTCATCAGCAGCCTGTGAACTTCAGTACTGGAAAGCTTCTGTCAGCCTTACTCTCTATCTGAGCCAAGACACACAATCAAGGTTGGAAATGTACATAATTTAATCACAGAAAGTGACATTGTTTTTGAGATCAAGGAGAGAGGGAAAGATTCCAATAGCATATCTCCCAACTTTTTGAGATGGGAATGAGGGACACCTATAAGCGAAAGTATGTAGGCATAGAACACATCCCCTGCCACACCCCCTTAAAGGAGAATTGTACAAAAAACCAAGATTGGTTTAACACACGTGCTTTTCTTTACCACTACTATTCCTTTATATTGGCTTTTAGAATTTACAAATGCAGCAATTTAGAAATCAGATGAAAGGTTTAGCACTGGTAAATACAACTATATGGATCAGATCAAAATGAGGGACAATTGAGGAGGAATGAGGGACTTGGCCCCAAATCAGGGACAGTCCCTCGAAATCAGGGACAGTTGGGAGCTATACCAATAGGGAAATGACTGCTTGGAACTTCAATAAGAAGTAGGAGCAATGCTGGATGCAGTTTACAGCGCATACTAATTTTGGTAGCATAAGTATTAATGTGGAATGTATGTTCTTTTGTTAAAGAACATTGTTTTTTATTAGACTGACCACCCAGTTCTCAGTGCTCCCAAAGCAGAGAGCTGGTGACTGTCATGCCGCGTATACACGACCGGACTTTGCGTCAGACTAAGTCCGAAGGGGTTAGTCTGTCGGACAATCCAATCATGTGTGGGCTAGTCCAATCGTTTTTTCAAAAAAAAAATCAGATGGACCTAGAAATAGAACATGTTTCAAATCGAATCGATGGACTAAATTCCGACGGACTAAAATCGGGAAAACTGTTTGTCTGTGTGCTGGTCCAACGGACCAAGTACAATGCAAGGGAAGCTATTTGCTACTGGCTATCAAACTTTCTTGTTTAGCCCTGTCTACGTCATCACGTTCATAACAAACGGACTTTGGAATGGACTTAGTCCGTTCGTGTGTGGCCAAGTCCTTTCGTTCAGAAAGTCAGTCGGAACTCTGCCAAAAATCCATCGGGAAGACCGTCGGACCTAGTCTGCTGGAAAGTCCGGTAGTGTATACGCGACATAAGTCACCGTTCTCTACTCTGCCCTCAATGGGCTGTGGAGGGGGCGGTAGCAGCTGGCACTCAGTTGCTCTCTGAGAGGCTGAGCCAGGTGACGGTGCAGGCACTTGGGCGGATCCTGACCATATGGTCACAATCTTTTCCAAGCCTAGCTTGAGCCCGCTGTCCACTGAAAACGGGGTCACAGGAGTGCAGAACGAACTGCACTCCTGTGAGACACAGAAGTACAGCCAAATGAGCTTTGGCTGTGCTTTTCCTTTAACCACATGTAATGGCTGAGTGTACAGCTTCATACAGCGACAGCACCTCTCAACCTATCATTACTTCCTACAGGCTGAGCAGCTTTTGCTGTTCACATACACTGGTCAACCCAGCTGCAAGAATCTGCTGAATGCATGTAATCACCCATGTCAAGAAGGTATGTAATAACCCATGTCAAGAAGGTATGTAATAACCCATGTCAAGAAGGTATGTAATCACCCATGTCAAGGAATACCTTATAATACATGCAGTAAGAAAACAATTACATGTAGCAAAATAAAAATAAAAATGATCATGATCGCAAAGGACCATCAAGGTAGCTCCAGTGGGTCATATGCTGTGCTTGGCTACCCAGTAAACACCAGTGGTATCTAGCCTATTACATACAAATAGTACAATAATAGTAGTAAAAATAATTTTCCAACGTTAAAACTTTCCCCAAACCTCAACAATGCACAACCTATGGGAGAGGAAGGAGACAAAGGGACAATCAAAGGACAATGCTCCACCATAATTGGGACAAGTAAATCTTTCAGAAGGAGAAAAGTCATAAATGGAACATGGCCCCCATAATGTTTCCTTTACCGAGTGGGTGAATCGAGGCAAACAGGATCTGAAATATCCCAGAGCGGAAATAACAGGAAGTGAATGTGGGAAAATGACTGTCCAGACAGGATGAGTTTATGGGCCCTGCTTTACGAGAGATTTGTCCTTCGTAGACGTAGTTAAAACACCAGTAAATTGCTTATGACCTATATCCGAAGTCTGGAGATCCATGTGGGATGTATAAAGGCCACAGACAAACAGACCTTTATAATTATATGGCCCTTCCTCTGCTTTTAAAACAAGTAACAAAAAGAAACTAAAGTCATCCGCCTGGCAGAGAATGGAAAGTTCCTGTCAGGTGTAATTCACATGAACACACAGAGTCTTGTGAAGCTGGACAAGAGCAAAGAGTACGGCTTTCAGGGTCTTCTCCTTCCCAATCTGAGGTTGTTTACTGGAAGCCTTCACTGCGGCTCCACATAAGTCACTTCTCTTACCACAAAACATTTAAAGTAGCAGATTCAGATTCACAATACTTTATTAATCCCAAAGGGAAATTATTGGCAGCCAGCAACCATTGTAAGATCATTTTTTTTTTATAAAAGCTATGCTGTGCACTGGATGATGAAACTATGGAACACGGAGAACGCAGTTCTACAATGGCAAGTCATACATGCTTTCAATCAGAAAAAAACTGTATCTGATCACCACAAACTCAAAGGAGAAGTGTGGGACTTAAAGCGGGAGTCCGCCGGGAGTTCCGCCATTTTTTTTTTTTTAAAAGCCAGCAGCTACAAATACTTTTAAAATAAGGACACTTACCCGCCCAGCGCGCCCAGGATGTTGGCACCCGAAGCCGATCTCTCGATCGTCTCTCGGGTGCTGCCGCCGCCATCTTGGGTATGGGAATCAGGAAGTGGAGCCTTTCGGCTTCATTTCCCGGTTCCCTACTGTGCATGCGCGAGTCGCGCTGCGCAATAAGGATGGTCCCGCTGCCTCTGGGATCCGTGTGTTTCCCAGCAGGCAGTGGGGGACTTTCGGAAAGGGGCGTAATCTACGCCCCTTTCCGCAGATAGCTATGCCGGAAGTGGGTGCAGATACCTGTACTGTACAGGTACCTGCACCCCCCTCCCCCCTGAAAGGTGCCAATTGTGGCACCGGAGGGGGGGAGGATTCCAATGAGCGGAAGGTCCACTTTAGGGTGGACCTCCGCTTTAACCACTTCAATACAGGGCATTTGTACCCCCTTCTGGCCCAGGCCAATTTTCAGCTTTCAGCGCTGTCACACTTTAAATGACAATTGCAACACTGCAACCAAAGTACATTTCATCACTTTGTTCACACAAATAGAGCTTTCTTTTGGTGGTTTTTAATTACTACTGGGTTTTTAATTTTTTGCTAAATAAACGAAAAAAGACTGACAATTTTGAAAACCAACACGTTTTTCTTTGATTCTGTTATGCAGTTTTGCAAATAATTGTACTTCATAAATGTAGGCCAAAATGTAAGCTGCTGTATTTCTTTGGTAAAAATAACCCAAATCAGCATATATTATTTAGTCTGTAGGAAAGTTATACAGTCCAAAAACTATGGTATATATATATATATATGAAAATTGATCAATCCTGACGTAATGATGATCTAATTTCTTGATCCCCGAAAATGCCAGAATAGTACAAATATCCCCCAAATGACCCCTTTGGAAAGTAGACAGTCCAAGATATTAAGTAACAGGTATGGTGAGTTTTTTGAAGTTGTACTTTTTTGTCATAATTTTGTAGAAAATTAAAAAAAAATTTACATACTGTCACCAGTGCATTACAGCGTTATCATAAATTGTAGAAATTCAACCAAGTAGACCCAAATGTTGCCAACATCCCAAAATCCGAAATCATATAAAAGGAAATACCCCCCCCCCCCCCCATGGAAATATTACGGGACTTTAAGGGCAACTGATCAAATAACAAAATAAGAAAACAGAAATGTATAAATGTTTTTTGGACTTGGCTTCAACGATGCTCATTTCTCTGTCCCTGATGTTGATTTTGATGTGTGATTTTGTCTCATTATAGAATATTGTATAGCATATTGTATAGCATATTTGCATGGAATGCCCCCGAAGAAAGGACTCTACACAGGTCCTGAAAATGCATCGGACCCAATACTGAAGGAACTGCATTTACATGATATAATTCTGCTTTTGTTTTTATGTATTCGATTATGGTGATGCATGCACCACATATTTATTATCAATAATAATTTTCTCATATTTTGTTATTTGATCAGTTGCCCTTAAAGTCACGTAGTATTTCCTTGGGGGGTATTTCCTTTATATGACAGCATTATCATATAACATAATATAATATAACTGGAATTTTTTAATTCCTTTTTTTTCACAATTTGTTGTTAACACACTGTGACCAGTGCAATATAATGTTACCATGCTAACATTGTACCACTCTGGGGAAGTGATCAGAATTTAATTTTTTATATATTATGATTGCTTATAGCAGTGAATTTTACTAAATGAAATCAATTCATTCATTGTGTTTTGGTGTGATTAGCTGTGATTGGCCACAGATAATCACATGGTACAGATGGGCTGTGATTGGCCTTGTCTGTACCATGCAACAATGAATGGCATGAAAGGAAGCGTCATGTGATCTGCTGTCACTGTGCTTGACTGGCCAGAAAACTCGCCTGACCTAAACCCCATAGAAAATCTGTGGGGTATTGTTAAGAGGAAGATGAGACACCAGACCCAGCAATGCAAATGAGCTGAAGGCCCCTATGAAAGCAACCTGGACTTCAATAACAACTCAGCTGTAAGCCATGATCATCAAAATTAAAAGAAAAAATGCTTGAACTACATCACTCTGTGTGTAATTAATCTATATAATATATTAGTTTCACTTTTTGAATTGAATTACTAAAATAAATTAACTTTTTGATGATATTCACATTTTTTTAGAAGAACCTGTATCTACAGTGTATCAAAGAAGTGAGTACACCCCTCAAATTTTTGTAAATATTTTATTATATCTTTTCATGTAACACTGAAGAAATGACACTTTGCTACAATGTAAAGTAGTGAGTGTACAGCTTGTATAATTGTGTACATTTGCTGTCCCCTCAAAATAACTCAACACACAGCCATTAATAAACCGCTGGCAACAAAAGTGAGTACACCCCTAAGTGAAAATGTCCAAATTAGGTACAATTAGCCATTTTCCGTCCCCGGTGTCATATGACTGGTTGGTGTTACAAGGTCTCAGGTTTGAATGAGGAGCAGGTGTGTTAAATTTGATGTTATTGCTCTCACTCTCTCATACTGGTCACTGGAATTTCAACATGGCACCTCGTGGCAAAGAACTCTCTGAGGATCTGAAAAAAAGAATTGTTGCTCTACATAAAGATGGCCTAAGCTATAAGACGATTGCCAAGACCCTGAAATTGAGTTGCAGCACATTGTCCATGACCATACAGCGGACAGGTTCCACTCAGAACAGGCCTCGCCATGGTCGACCAAAGAAATTAAGTGCACATACTCAGTGTCATATCCAGAGGTTGTCTTTGGGAAATAGACGTATGAGTGCTGCCAGCATTGCTGCAGAGGTTGAAGAGGTGGGGGTCAGCCTGTCAGTGCTCAGACCATACGCCGCACACTGCATCAAATTGGTCTGCAGGGCTGTCGTACCAGAAGGAAGCCTCTTCTAAAGATGATGCACAAGAAAGCCCCCACACAATTTGCTGAAGGCAAGCAACTAAACACATGGATTACTGGAACCATGTCCTGTGGTCTGATAAGACCAAGATAAACTTATTTGGTTTAGATGGTGTCAAGCGTGTGTGACAGCAACCAGGTAATGAGTACATAGACAAGTGTGTCTTGCCTACAGTCAATCATGGTGGTGGGAGTGTCATGGTCTGGGGCTGCATGAGTGCTGCCCGCATCTGGGGAGCTACAGTTCGTTGAGGGAACCATAAATGTCAACATGTACTGTGACAACTGAAGCAGAGCATGATCCCCTCCGGAGACTGGGCCACAGGCAGTATTCCAACATGATAACGACCCCAAGCACATCTCCAAGATGACCACGGCCTTGCTAAAGAAGCTAAGGGTAAAGGTGATGGACTGGGTAAGCATGTCTCCAGACCTAAACCCTATTGAGTATCTGTGGGGCATCCTCATATGGAAGGTGGAGGTGTGCAAGGTCTCCAACATCCATCAGCTCCGTGATGTCATCATGGAGGAGTGACAGAGGACTCCAGTGGCAACCTGTGAAGCTCTGGTGAACTCCATGCTCAAGAGGGTTGTGGCAGTGCTGGAAAATAATGGTGGTCACACAAAATATTGACACTTTGGGCCCAATTGGGACATTTTCACTTTTGTTGCCAGCAGTTTAGACATTAATGGCTGTGTGTTGAGTTATTTTGAGGGGACAGCAAATTTCCCCTACTATACAAGCTGTACACTCATTACTTTACATTGTAGCAAAGTGTCATTTCTTCAGTGTTGTCACATCAAAAGATATAATAAAATTTTTACAAAAATGTGAAGGGTGTACTCACTTTTTTGAGATACTGTAATTATATGCACAACATGTGTAATTTTATGTCCTAACCATAGCATAGGAGAAGATGAGATGACAGGTAACACAACTAATAAGTGAACCATTGAAGCAGAATGGAAATTGTCCTCTTTTCCTAGAAAGGCCAGATGTCAGCTGTGGTCTTCCTGCTCCAGAGTGACAAAAGGCTTCGGTGTTGTCAACCAATATACTGACTGACAACACTGAAAAAAAAACAGCTTTATTACCACCTCACAGCTGGGCTGCAACACATCGCTATCTATTCCTACATACAGCAGACTAACTGGCAGTACCCTGCTGTTAATTATTGCAGACAGTAGGCTGTATGGACCTGTGGCGAGGAAATGGCAGCAACTGTAAAATAATGGCATTTAAAGTATGACCATATAGAACCACAGTGTTTGCAGACTATGTTGTGTTTATGTATATTTATGTGACTAAGGGAGAAAACCCTCTTTGCTTTAAACAGGCATCTAGTACCCAAAAGGGCAGTTTTACAAGGCAGAACATTTGCCTCTTATATGAGACTCATGGCACACACCCAGTGAGACTTACCCATCGTTCTGTTTCAAATGCCATTTTATGCACTGACATACCTCCCTAGATCCAGTCTGTCCAGACAGGTGACCTCCTGACTTAAAACAATCCACAGGCAGCTTAACTCCTCAATAAGACTCAAAAGTTGAATCCAGTGCAATTTTACATCATGTAATTGCGGTACAGAGGATGTTCTTCCAGTCTTTTGAAGTGCAATATGGCCACAACTTTCATAAACCTTGTCTCTGCAAATAACTAACACTGGCTGTGGAAGAAATAGGGAGGACCTACCAAAGACTGTCCTAAATAGCACTAAACAGGAGGGGAGGAAATAGGAAGCTACCAAATCACATAAATTTACAAGATGCAGTGGCCAAAACAGCCACTAGATGTCAGCATACATCAGAAGAATAATAACCTGATATAGTTAAATGCAACAATAGAAAAAATACAGAACATCCTGGTTTAAAAAAAAGGGGAAAAAAACATCCATTCATCCTGCCAGTGACCTCTTCTTGTTGTTAGTGATGACAATGACTTACAGGGTCATCTACCCTCTGCAGGTTTGTCACCTCATGTGCACATGCTCCAAAAGTCATGTGTAAGGGTTACTTATTATGACTTACTCTGCCTTTGCTTTATTCAGATCCAAACAGTCTGGGAGGTGGGTGGGGAGCCAGCCTGCCCTGAATGGCTATGACAGGAGGAGCTACTGTCAATCAAATACTCTTACTCACCCCATCAGATGGTGTTACTGATGGCATTGGCAGCTGGGAGCATGACAGGGCAGGTAAGAGTGATTGACAGAGGCTCCTCCAATCATTGCCTTTCTTGGCTGAGCAGGCTGGTGCTGCCCACTACCCAGGATGTCTCGCATCAAATAGATTGAAGCAGTCATTATTGTGAAATGAGTGAGAGTATCATCTACATCAGCTTAAAGGATCAATAATAAAAATCCTATCACATTTCTATATACAAGTAAGGAGTACAGTGCATGTTCTGCTATGTGTGTATTGTACACACAGATCCAGAGTGAAAGAGGACAGTGAGTGTCCTGCCACAGATATAGTCAAACCCGAAGAAACACTGTTACCAATAATTATTATTATACAGGATTTATATAGTGCCAACAGTTTGCACAGCTCTTAAAAAAAATGAAGGCAGAAATTACAGTTACATTACAATTTGTTACAAGAGGAATCAGAGGGCCCTGCTCATTAGAGCTTGCAATCTAAAAAGGGAGGTGTAACAGAGGGACCCACACTCCGCTTGAGTGCTTCCGTCAGCACACTGCTTCCTCCAGTCTGGAACTTCAGATATCAGATATTACAGCCCATATATTGTAACTAAGACCCAAATGAGACTAGCTCAGTTACACAGCCTGAACATGGAACCATATATTAGACAAACTCACACAAATATATACACCATGAGGTCACCCATCCCCCCCCCCTTCTGATCATATTACCCTAGCAAACTGTAACCAGAAACAGAATTAACATAGCTAATTAACTAATCCTTTAAACAGCCTAGGTGACTTTGAGGCATGACCTTTCGGGACAGACTTGCCTTCTTTTAGCTCAGAAGACACAACACACTTTATCATAAATATAAACACAGGACACCTTTACGCAATAGCAGAAGCTAATTACAATTAACAATACAAACAGTGATCTCCGCCTAGTAGGCAACAGACTACTGTAGGAGTAGACTGTCCGGCTCCTACACAGTTCTAGAGGCCTATGATCAGCTCTTTCAATTAACATGTCAAGTTCAGAATCAAACAAACCAGGAATAGTCTTTATATATATCCTGGGAGATATTGTGGATAAATATTACTGTTACATTTTAAGTAACCACCTTCTCATTGTCTATTAAACAGCTGTCCATCATTTTTCTCAGTCAACCTGTGCCCCTAATGGACACAGGATGACTTAGACATAGGAGGTACATGGGGAGAGGAAACAAATGTTTCCCAACCTCTCCAAGGAATTGTGGGTTCCATGAGCCCCTCACCCAAAGTAACTCCCGTCACAGGAGGATCAATTGATACAAAAGGTAATAGCTGTTGAGGATAAGCTGATGGAGGAAGTAAAACAGTTGATTCGTTTGAAGCAGGGTTTTCAGGGATCGTCTAAAGATAGATAGATTAGGGGACAGAATTGGGGTAGAGAGTTCCAAAGGATGGGAGAAGCTCTGGAGAAATAGTGGAGGCAAGCATGGGAGGAGGTGACAAGGGAACTAGAGAGCAGGAGGTCTAGGAAGGACAGAAGAAAGAGGCTTGGTTGGTATTTTGGGACTAGGTTAGTGATGTAGCTGGGTGCAGAGATATGGATGGCTTTGTAAAATATTGTTAGTACATTTATTTTGTTGTAATTTTATTTGTTGGGTGAGTGGAAGCCAGTGGAGGGATTGGCAGAGAGGGGTGGAGGACACTGAATGGTTGGTAAGGTGAATGAGTCTTGCAGCGGCATTCATTATGGACTGAAGGTGGGATAGTCTATGTAAAGGTAATCCAATGAGGAGGGAGTTGCAGTAGTCAAGGCGAGAGATAACCAGGGAGTGAATTAGAAGCTCGGTAGTGTCATTAGTTAAAAAGGGGCGTATTCTAGAAATGTTGCAGAGGCTAAGGCGGCATGATTTGGACAGGGATTGGACGTGGGCCTGAAAGGACAGTTCAGAGTCTAAGGTTACCCCTAGCACCTTGGCATGTAGGGACGGACTGATAGATGTGCCATTGATCTTGATAGAGAAGTCAAGGAAAGGGGCTCTTGGGGAGGAAATATTAAGAGCTTGGTTTTATATAGATTCAGTCTGAGGAAGTTTTTTGACATCCAGGCTGATATGTCTGTTAGTAAATCAGTGATGCGTGAGGAGACTGATGGGGTGAGCTGAGGTGCAGAGAGATAGATTTGGGTGTCATTGGCATATAAACCGTTTACAGTTTGCTGCATGATATTATGAGCGGAGATCGTTACTCGCTATGATACTAACCGTGGGGACGACAACTTTGTCCTCGATAGCCGCTGTGCTGTCAAAACAGCAAATTCTTCCTGTACCGGACTGTATTCGGTTGCCGGTGCTGTGTCCAAACAGCAATTCGTCAAAATCTCCAATAACTGATGATTTACAGAAACCAGAAGTGAGGTGGTTGGAGTTTCTGACGAGTTCACTAATTTGACAGAACACTGGTCTACCGTTCAGTAGGTATACTCCATCATTCTAAATGGTAACGATTCATAACTTCTGAAATTGCGACTAATCAGAAAAGATCTGGCACTGTCACACGGCAGTATCAAAACGTTCCCATTGGCTGCAGTTTCAGTTGGAAGTAGAAATGATGGAATACACTGACTGCACGGTGGACCAGCTGCTTTTAAATTCATGTCAGTTGTCCTTTCTCCTACTCTGCACCCACTGTGCAGAAAATTGAAACCAGGCAGCGAGGTGTAGCGGGACATTGCTTGGGTCCATAGACTACAGGATTTGTGCCAAAATCCAAAAGAGACCCCCCAGAATCAGAGATTGTTGTGAGGTTTGTTAATGCTGGAGATTAGTAAGAGGTTAGACCCCCATGTCAAGTTTTTATTGCTGTCTGGTACTCCTACTTGAAAGATTTACCCCTCTGTTTTTCCAGGTGGCTGTTATCACCAAAAATGAAACTGAGGGGAAAATGTGTGTGTATACACTATATTGCCAAAAGTATTGGGACACCTGCCTTTACACGCACATGAACTTTAAATGGCATCCCAGTGTTAGTCCTTAAGGTTCAATATTGAGTTGGCCCACCCTTTGCAGCTATAACAGCTTCAACTCTCCTGGGAGGGCTGCCATGTCCATGTCTTTATCGACCTTGCTTTGTGCACTGGCCCAAATCATTTGGTGGAGCAGGGATTAGGGCATGGGGTTGTTTTTCAGGGGTTGGCTTAGCCCCTTAGTTCCAGTGAAGGGAACTCTTAAGGCGTCAGCATACCAAGACATTTTGGACTATTTCATGCTCCCAACTTTGTGGGAACAGTTTGGGGATGGCCTCTTCCTGTTCCAACATGACTGCTCACCAGTGCATAAAGCAAGGTCCATAAAGACGGACAAGTTTGGGGTGGAGGAACTTGACTCGTCTGCAAGGAGTCCTGACCTCAACCCAATAGAACACCTTGGGGAGGAATTAGAGCAGAGACTGTGAGCCAGGCCTTCTCATCCACATCGGTGCCTGACCTCACAAATACACTTTTGAAAGAATGGTCAAAAATTCCCATAGACACAGCCTTCCCAGAAGAGTTGAAGCTGTTATAGCTGCAAAGGATGAGCCAACTCAATATTGAACCCTACGGACTAAGACTGGGATTGCCATTAAAGTTCATGTGCGTGTAAAGGTATATGTAGCACCCTCTAGTGTGCAACTAGTGTAGGTTAATTTGTTTTTGTGACTCTCAGTAGTTGTGTGAGTCTGTAATTGGGTTGGGTTACTCTAGGTCAGGCTGGAGGGCTCTACAGGGTAGGCCTCTGGTACCTACCCCTGGTTCTGGAAACTAGGATATGTTTTTGTAAGCTAGTGGGTGAAGGCCAGGAGGTGCTAATATGCATATTTATGGAAATCTGGCCAATCCCCAGGCAGGAGGCCTGGCAGGGTGTCTGGATCCGCCTTTAAATATTGTGGAGCCTGGCCAGCAGGGTAGTAGGGTGGAAGATGGAGTGAGGAAGCTGTGTCATGTGGCCTGGGAACGGAACCCCAGGTTGAGGAGGGCTCTGCCTCCAGGCCGGGAGCTGAGAGAGAAATAAGTACTGAGGGATCTCCACTATCCCATGGTCTATGGTCTTGGTTGGGAGACACCCTGGCTTGCGAAGAAGGACCTGTAAAGCTGGAGGCCTGAACAGTCGTCTTTTGTGATGCAGCGGGATTTCCAGGGACAGTGTGAGTACTTCTACATCCCCAGGGCCAAAAGGGGTTAAAGCTGCTGGATGTAATATTAAGCAAGCTTTTCTGGGACTGTGCTAGCGAGCTGACCTGGGACATTTCACCAAGCAGCTAGGTGGGCTGGTATTTTCAAGAAAGAGGACATTTGAAAAGTGGAACTTTGCTAATATTCTCCTCTGGGGACCCAGAGCTCCTGTAAAGGGGGATTTCCTTGTCAAGTTCATTGAGACTGTTGATATTTCAGAGCAAATACAGTCAAGTATATGTTCATTTTCTGCATTACATAGAGAAGAAATTTGTCCTCATTATTGTTCTTCAAGTCAAATTAGGCATCTCATAAATCCCATACCCTATCCAAGTTGTTTTCACCAATAAAACGACAAAAACAAGTTCTTGGACTGTTTCCTTGTCTCTAAATGAGAGTAGAAAATGCGTTGGCTGCGCAGAAATAGGGGGACCCAAAATCCAAAATGGCTCCTACGGGGGTAGCGCTACATATATAAACTGTATATAAAAATAGTTTTTGTTTCCCTGGTTGACAGTGGAGTTGAGTCAATTTTTTGGGACAGTCAGCAGTTTTTCAAATATCTCTAATTCTCTGTGTGGAATTTTATAACCTATTTTCAAGCAAACCTTGCAATCTTTAGACCCACAAGTCAATGGAAAATAATGATGTTTCTCTTAAGATCAATGCTGTTTCAAATAAAAAGCACTTTGGGGGCAGCTTGTGTAGGAGTAGCCGAATTACACAAACATACTCACCTATAAACCTATTAGTTATACCATATTGTAGGGAACTCTACAATAATAAAATACTGATTACAAAGCTGAATTTAGTGTAGGTGTAAGCTGAAAAATAATACCAAACAAATTAACCATAAATCAGGACTTTTCACCTTTGATGAAATTAAAGAGCGGATGAACGATTATCGATAGATGGATGCTGTTGCTACCTTGCTGTGACCCTTAGCAGAGTAAACAATATTATCTCATGGAGTTCAAGTGTATTAGTAAAGGACCCAAACTGAATAGGAGAATAGGTGTCTCTGGACCCCTGAGTGGCTCAGGATTTCTGGCAATAATGGCACCTAGCTGAAAAATGGCTCAGTCCAAACGCTCTGAGCCAATCTGGGTCTACAAATGCCATTCCTGTTGATGCCCATAATTTTTTCTAAAGGAAAAGTATTAAACGGGTAAAGAAGTCCTTTTAAGTTTTTTTTTTTATAGCTTCCTATCTTATATAATACCCTGTTTCCCCTAAAATAAGACCTAGCATGAGTGTCGGTGATGGCTGCAATATAAGCCCTACCCCCCAAATAAACCCCACCCTTTTTCCCAAAAAATAAGCCCTACCCTGAGAATAAGACATAGAAGGACTTTAACTAGGGCTTATTTGGGGGGTAGGGCTTATATTGCAGCCAACGTCGACAATCACGCTAGGTCTTATTTTAGGGGAAACAGGGTAGTATTGTTTAAAGGCAGTCACTTGTCAATTCTGGCCTTCACAGCCCACTAACACAGGGCTGTCTTTAATACTGATTGGACCCTGGGCAAAAATTTTCTTGCCCCCCACCCCCATGCAATTTCACTCTGCACCTGCTCTGAGACTTACAATAAATAGCAGTTAGACTTAAAATCAGTTTACTGTATCAGATCAGGCTGCAATTGTGATTGGTTGCCAGCCTTTACAGCATATCATTACTGCTAAATGACTGGTTGTTAGAGGTTACAGCACACATTACGGCTCACTGATTAGTTGCTAGAGGTTACAGTAAATGTTTTCTGCTTGTTAATTGGTTGCTAGAGATTACTGTACAGTAATACTGCTCACTGATTGGTTGTTAGAGGTTATAGCACATCATTTCCTCACTGCATGGGAGCATGATATACATATGAATGCCATCTTTATTTACATATAAATGCCGCCAGCTGCAGCTATTTACTTAGTAATGCAGCCACAATTTACATATGAATGGCGGTTATTTACATGTAAAAACATGGTCTGTGGGTGAGTCATCTGTACACAACAATAGGGCAGAGCTATGCAGCATTAGTACCAGCACTCCACACTGAGATATTGGGACACAGCACAGGACCAAAACGTCAATGGACAAGGGAATTTAAACTGGGATAGTTGACAAGTATGAGGCAGCTGCTTTGGGCCCCACAACAATGACAGGCCCAGGGCAGCTGCGCCTTTTGCTCTGCCTTAAAGACAGCCCTGCACTAACAGGACATGTTGTTACCACTACCAGGTAAGTGCCTATTGGCCAATTGTCAGTCCAAAGCACTACATCATAGGGGACAGGGGTTGCGCCATGTCCTATGCAAATACAGACTTTCATATCTTAGCTTGGATAATAGTATCCTTTAAAGTAGAACTATGATCAATGTATCAGATCACATATGTAACGTAGACTGCCCATACCAGTAAGACCCGGCTCTCGGTTTTTCTAAGCAACACCTAGACTATTTTGTAAATACATGTTGGTCCTGCCAGTAGAACTATTGGATATGTACTTCCTCTTATAGGTTAAAACACTCTTCCTTCCACAGAGAAATCAAAGCAGCATTGTAAAGTTTGCTGCTGCTGTAGCTGCTTGCATCATTGTTAGCTTTATTAGTGAATAGCCATGTTTAGTTCAGCCTTTTAGATTGACAGAACATTGTTCTAACTGTAGGAGCATTAAGAAAATGATGTAAAAAATCCAGCTCAGGCCCTTTCAATGACCAGGCTGCAGGGTTCAAGAGAACTCCAGCTCACCAGCAGAATTTACAATTAAAGCAATATTTAACTCTAATTTTGAAGAACAGTTGACAGACAGGGTTTTTTTATAACACAAGAGGCCTTAGTGGTCTCTTCCATAATAAATGCCTCTCCTGGCCTGTCACCGGTATTGTAATCTGAGCTGCGCATGTGCAGCTCAGACAACATTTACAGCACCCGCTGGTAAAATGACTTCATTGCAGTGTCATCATTGAGGACAGTGAACCTGGAAGGAAGATCAGGCAAAGATGCAAGCATTTGGAGTGGTGAAAGATCAGTGCTGGGGGGCACTGTTTGAGGGGTAAGTCTCTGTAAGTCTATGCGGTGCATACTAGCAAATTATGGAGTCAACCTCTAAGGGCACCATTTTTGTTGTGGAGTTTAATACCACCTTAAAAAAAGAGGTAACTTACTTTTCTTTTAGGGCATTTAACATGCCAAAACAGCAAAGTTCTGGGGCTGCACACCAACTTTATTGTTCAGCACAAGCACAGACACTCTACCCAGGATCCTGCCTCTATCATGTTTCACCCCCTACTGGGGCTTAATCATCTCTATGATCAATTATCATCCCCAGTATAGAATGCAAAATGCTATTGGGGAGGGGGGGTGGAGTTCCTGTGCTTGTGCTTAATAAAGTTAATTTTAACCTTTGGAAGTGTTGTGCATCTCCAGAGAGGAGGAATGGACCCCAGAGAAGTGGGCAATGACTTCCTACTGGAGTTATGAATGCAGCGCAGAGATCCTTGAAGTAGCTTAATTTTCTGTCAATAATATATTTAACATGCCAGCTTGCACTGATCTTGCATTTATCACTAATGGTGGAAATAACTAGAGGCTTTATATGGACTTTAAAGATAGCTGCCGATCAACTTTGCCAAACCACTGTCGCCTTGAGGACAGGAGGTCTATAACGACTTTCATAAGGTCAGAATTTGATGGGGGTGTCTGGTGTATACACAGACATGCATTTATAGGGTACAATTATGTATGTTGTAAGAAAGATGAAAGTTGTTAATTGATTTGTTTTTAAATATCCATCCACAATCTATTGTTAACAGTTGGCCTTATCATTATGACATCATGTGTTAATACTAAGATGGAAACCGAAACATTTTCATATAGCAAGCTTAGCTAAGGAGTAATAAAGATACTATACAGTTAAAGAAGGACATCGTGGTGATTTGATATTTGAATCAGGGGACAGTAAGCATAAAACTGCATATTTAACTTACCAGATTAATAAAGTGTGTATGCAAGACAAGTTTGGGCCAAAATCCGTCAGAAAAAATCCAATGGATTTTGTTTTCGGAAAGTCCAATCGTGTGTACAGGGCATAAATGCTACACAATCAAGTTAAATGTGAGTGTAGCTGTCCAAAGCTCTTTTTCTACTATCCCATAGCAAACTTGCGCAATGATGATGTCTTCATTTTTCCTTGAGAATCACTGTATTTGGAGAAGTCATGATATAAGTATCCACTATACAGGCATACCCCACTTTTAAGTACACAATGGGGATTATTTACTAAAGCTGGAAACTGCAAAATCAGGCTCACTTCTGCATAGAAACCAATGAGCTTCCAGGTTTTATTAGCAAAGCTTAATTGAACAATCTGGGGTTAGAAGCTCATTGGTTTCTATGCAGAAGGGAGCCTGATTTTGCACTTTCCAGCTTTAGTAAATAAACCCCATTGTGTACTTAAACGTGAGGTATGCCTGTATATGAAGATTCTCAGTGTCTGATGTGAGCTTCTATCTGGATAATACTCCAGGGATCTTTCTCTTAATCAAGATAGATGTGTGTGTTTTTTCATTTCTCTTGGCAATCAACTAATTAACTGTTAGGTGAGCAGTACATCCACTAACTGCTGGTGGTGACTATATGTTCACATATTGGACTTTCAATTTTTGCTGCAATTTTAAATTTTATACCTATTGCTTTTATGGCATTGGAATGTGTATAAATGTATGTAATATTGGAAGGTTGCTTTTAGCACATTATTACTTTATTAATCTAGCACTATATGGTGATATCAGTACACTTTTGAAATAGTTGCAGCTTTAATCATTTATTTATCTTTTTAATATTTTTGGTTCACATCAGCACTTAAGTACACAATTTTTTACATTTCCCTTACCTCCATGGCTGCCATCCAGATATTATCTTCTGTAAAGCTATGCACCTTGCTGCTTTTTGTTGCTCCATGCTTGCCATCCAGAGATTGCCTGCTCTAAAACTCCACACCCTGCAGCTGCTCCCTTGTTCCAGCATACTTCTATACCCTGAATGCTTCTCTACAACATACAGTGGATATAAAAAGTCTACACACCCCTGTTAAAATGTCAGGTTTCTGTGATGTAAAAAAAATGGGACAAAGATAAATAATTTCAGAACGTATTCTTTTTAATGTGACCTACAAACTGTACAACTCAATTGAAAAACTGAACTGAAATCTTTTAGGGGGAGGGTAAAAATAAAAAAATAAAATAATGTAGTTGCATAAGTGTGCACACCCTCTTATAACTGGGGACGTAGCTGTGTTCAGAATCACATTCAAACTCATGTTAAATAGGAGTCAGTACACACCTGCCATCATTTAAAGGGGTTGTAAAGGCTTGTTTATTATTTTCTAAATAGGTTCCTTTAAGCTAGTGCATTGTTGGTTCACTTACCTTTTCCTTCGATTTCCCTTCTAAATGTTTTTTTTATTTGTTTTCTTTGTCTGAATTTCTCCCTTCCTGTTCCTCCTCAGTAAGCTGTTCAGTAAGCTGTTCTGGCTGACTAAACACCGTTCGGATGATGGTGTGAAGTTTACTGAGGAGAAATAGGAAGTGAGAAATTCAGACAAAGAAAAAAAACATTTAGCAGGGAAATCAAAGGAAAAGGTAAGTGAACCAACAATGCACTAGCTTTAAGGAACCTATTTAGAAAATAAAAAACAAAGCTTTACAACCCCTTTAAAGTACCTCTGATTAACCCCACATAAAGTTCAGCTGTTCTAGTAGGTCTTTCCTGACATTTTCTTAGTCGTATCCTACAGCTAAAGCCATGATCCGCAGAGAGCTTCCAAAGCATCAGAGGGATCCCATTGTTAAAAGTTATCAGTCAGGAGAAGGGTACAAAATAATTTCCAAGGAATTAGGTACCGTATTTATCGGCGTATAACACACACTTTTTTCCCCTTAAAATCAGGGGAAAATCGTGGGTGCATGTTATATGCCGATCCTCCGTGATTTCCGCACGATTTTTGGACCTTCGGCCGCCTCGGCGGCTTTCGGCCGCTCTCGGACCTTCTTGGTGGGAAGGGCCGAGAGTGGCCGAAAGCCGCCGATAAGGGCCGAGGTGGCCGAAAGCCGCCGAGAAGGGCCAAGGCGGCCGAAAGCCGCCGAGAAGGTCCGAGAGCGCCCGAAAGCCGACAAGAACTTCCGGAGCGCCGCCGAGATACACAGGACTTCTCGGCAGCGCCATTTTTAAAAACATTAGCTGACATCAATGACGGACAAGGCTGCATGACAAGGCTGCATGACAAGGCTGAAATGAGGACAGGCTGCATGACAAGGCTGCAATGAGGACAGGCTGCATGACAAGGCTGCAATGAGGACAGGCTGCATGACAAGGCTGCAAATGACACTGACAAGGCTTCAGATGAACACTGATGAGGCTGCATTGATGGGCACTTAAATGTAAGGTTTTTTTCCTTAAATTTCCCTCCTAAAAGTTTTTTCCTTAAAATTCCCTCCTAAACTTGGGGTGCGTGTTATACGCCGGCGCGTGTTATATGCCGATAAATAAGGTATACCATGGAACACGGTGAAGACAGTCATCAAGTGGAGAAAACAGTGACATTACCAAGAACTAAACATCCCTCCAAATTTGATGAAAATACGAGAAGAAAACTGGTCAGGGAGGCTGCCGAGAGGCCTACAGCAACATTAAAGGAGCTGCAGGAAAATCTGGCAAGTACAGGCAGTGTGATACATGTGACAACAACCTCCCATATTCTTCATATGTCTGGACTTTGAGGTAGAATAACAGCTAAGAAAAAGAAAGAAAAAACATCTAAGCCCGGCTAAATTTTGCAAAAACACATCAGAAGTCTCCCAAACGCAGAACAGAGGCTTTAGTCAAGGTAGACTTAATTATGAACAGCTCCAAATACCAGTCGACATTGGCACAAAACCTTCAGGCTTCTGCTAGAAAGCTGAACATGAAGAGGAACTTCATCTTTCAGCATGACAACGATCCAAAGCATACATCCAAATCAACAAAGGAATGGCTTCACCAGAAGAAGATTAAAGTTTTAGAATGGCCCAGACCTTAATCCATATGAAAATCTGTGGGGTGATCTGAAGAGGACTGTGCACAGGAGATGCCCTTGCAATCTGACAGTGTGAAGTGTTTTTGCAAAGAAGAGTGGGCAAATATTGCCAAGTCAAGATGTGCCATGCTGTTAGACTCATACCCAAAAAGACTGCGTGCTATAGTAAAATCAAAAGGTGCTTCAACAAAGTATTAGTTTAAGGGTGTGCACACTTATGCAATCATTTTATTTTATTTTGTTTATTTTTTAATTCCCTCCGCCTAAAAGATTTCAGTTTGTTTTTCAACTGAGTTGTACAGTTTCTAGGTCTCATTAAAGGTGGAAAAGGTTCTGAAATTATTTATCTTTGTCTCATTTTTCAGAAACCTGACATTTTAACAGGGGTGTGTAGACTTTTTATATCCACTGTACATACTGAAGTATTCTCCATACAGCTTAGTGGTGACTTTGCAAAATCCAGCACACTGCAGAGTGTCACTTAGGGAGCAGAATTGTGCCAGGAGTGTGAATAAGCTGCCAAATTTTACAGCGGATGGTCGCTGGATATCTGCCATGAAAATGTAATGTACAGACTTAAAAGGAAATTACAATAGTTTGGACTTATTTTATTTTAAAGTTTATAGGTTTTTAAACCTATTATTGGTATTCTTGTTTATATTTATGTATATAAAATATTTTTGTAAATCAACATTTATGTTGCAGTGACCGGCACAGGGGTGGGTCTGTGACTCCCTGGTCTCAGAGGGAGCGGGTTGTATGACACTGGGTGTCATTCAACCTGGAGGAGGACCAGCACTGGGTCACAGGGGATTGGGTCTTCAGGAACCCTTGGGTGTGGGTCCTTGAGTTATTGAGCTCAGAGCAAATGGGTTGTGCGACACTGGGTGTCATTCAACCTGAAAAAGGACCAGTGATGGGTCACAGAGGATTGAGTCTTAAGGAAACCTTGAGGGTGGATTCTCGCCTTTCTGGTCTCAGAGGAAATAGGTTGTGTTACACTGGGTGTCAATAAACCTGGGGAAGAACCAGCACTGGGTCACAGAGGGTTCTGTTTTCAGGAACCCCTAGGTGTGGGTCTTTGACTCCATGGGCTTAGAGGAAGTAAGTTGTGTGACTGCATAGAATTGAATCTGCAGGGCACAGCGCTGGAGATAGAATGAGAATTCCAGCGAGGGATACTTATTTTATTTTATTAATGGCTGACAAATTTATTTTTTATACATTTTTTTGGGGAAGCTGAAGTTTTGCCTTTAAAACGGCATGTGGGGTCTTCAACTGTACCTTCCGTACTCATAAAACAAGCGATCACTTTGCTATGTTGGGACAATGCTGTTTATTACAGCATTTCCGAAGCATGCGATCCTGGGCTGGATATTACAGGGTTGACTAGCAGCATGAGAGCCGCTCACATCTTGAATTGTTGCTCTTGGCATTTCTGTTGTTATTGAAGCCAACCCAAGTGAGTCTTATAGCATAGGCTCTGAGCTGCCGCGGGGTATGAAGACCGCTTTAATAGGCTAGTGACTCTGCTAGGAGTGCCGGCCCAGCAAATATGATTTTACACTACATTAAATACCAAACTTCAAAAACATGCTCTGCACAATTTGCTTGAGAATAAAGTATTATTATTCCCACTCCCAGAAGAGAAATGGATGCATTTCACTAAGAGGTTGTAGCACATGAACAAAGGAACAGCGGAATTAACAGAGTTACAGCTACTTAAAGGGTTGGTTCACCTTTACTTACTTTAACCAAAGGGTTCCATTTGAATTACAGTGCCCCTAATACAAAAACATGTGCCCCATATTGTAAATAACTGTTTACTTTCTCAGCTGTCCTCACCTCTCTGTCCGGCAGATAGAAGGATGTACCCAGTGTTGGATACGTGTCCACAGAAATTCAAGGATGTGCACTCTCAGACTTCATTCCCTACTCACACATGTGCAGTCTGTTCTCTCTTGCAGCTCAGCATTCTAAGAGAGTGAAAGAAAGCAGACTGTACATCCATGGGTAGGGAGGGTAGCAGGGAGTGCTTGTTTCTGACTTTCTGGGGCCACTCCTCCAACAGCGGGTATGTTCTGCCATCTGTAAGATGTAGAAGAGAGGGCAAAATGTATGAGCAGTTGCAAAAGTAAGCAGTTATTTACAAAGCAGAGCGTAGCATGTTAATGTATTAAAGACACTAAAAAGAGTAGGGAGTTTTCTTTTTGAAAACCGACTCTTTAAAGCCCTGGTGTCCAACCTGTGGCCCAGGGGGGGGCATGTGGCCCTTTGGCACTTATTTTGCAGCCACTGGGGCCCCTGCAGAGACAAAACTGTTTTTCTTTATTGCCTTGTTATAGCAATTATTGTAGCAGTCTCATATGACATGTCTTCTGAAACCTGTCCCCAGTCTCTAACAACATCTTTAGCGTGTTCACAGTCTTTGACTATCTCTCATATCATGTCCGCAGTCTCTGACCATCTCTTATATCATATCTGCAGTCCCTGACCATCTCCTGTACCATGTTTGCTGTCTCTGACCATCTCTTATATCATATTCACAGTCTCTGACCATCTCCTGTATCATGTCTGCAGTCTCTGACCATCTCCTCTACCATGTCTGCGGTCCCTGACCATCTCTTATATCATGTTTGCAGTCTCTGACCATCTCCTGTATCATGTCCGCAGTCTCTGAACATCTCTTATATCATGTCCGCAGCCTCTGACCATTTTCTGTATCACGTCTGCAGTCTCTGATCGTCTCTCATATCATGTGCACAGGGACTGGCCTGAGTTTCTATCCATGTATGGGCAGGCTGATTGTACTACTGATTGACTTCTGTGCAACCAGCCTGTTGGAAGAGGTCCGCACCGTCAGTGGCTATAGCTGGCAGTGCTGATCAGTGTATTCTGGCAGCGGAGAAGTCTTCCCACTGTCAGAATACAATATCTCAGTGGTGAGGATCCCCCCATCCACATTGAGTGTGTGGATGGGGTAATCAAGTCATTTTATTTATTTATTTTCGTTCAACCCATTGTTTAAAAAAATAAAAGAAATGACTCATGTCTGGGATGCTTTACACTGAAGCAGCAGACATGCAATAAGTTTGTACATTTGTATGACGAAAAATAGATTCAAAATTCCAGTTCCATAAATAGATTTTTATATTAATATGTCTGTTGCTGGGGATTATGTACTAAAAATTCAAACAATTTTCCTACGGAGAATGAATGACTAAACTGACCTTATATGATTTTAGATAAATATCTTATATCTATAGATTCCCTAAAGCTACGAATCAGCCAAAATTTGAGCTGTGGGTGGCCCTGCCGAGAAATCGAAGGAGGCAAGTGGAAAAAACTTGGCCAATCATCGGAATACTGTAGCTGGCGGGAGATTTGTCCACCCATGCTGTTTAGTGTGGATGGAATAATCTATGGAAATTGTGCATGGTGGTCAGTCCAAGGACTGATTACGATTTCTTGGACACCCCATATCACAACAGTTTTCTGATCTGATTAAAAATGACAAATTCGTTATTTTTCTATATACAACACCAAGAAATCTAAACATAAATATATACAAATATGTTATAATCTGAGAGACTTTGGTCATGCTCTACACTGATGCCAAAGAACATTAAGCTATCAGTCCCTCTATTTTAAACTTTGAGATAACAATCAGCTAAAAATCTGTCCGCAATTAAATCCTTTATTTTTCAGGGGATGAATGTGACCTGATTCCAGTTCAGAGCAGTGGGTATGTTTTTCTGTTGATAAGATCAGCAGTCTTCTTGTCTTCATGAGAAAATATGATCATATTTTCAAGTACAGAAACAATTCTTTTTTATAGACTCTTTGGTGGTACATAAAAGCAAATAAATAGCTGTCTTTCTTTACATGGGAAAATGTCTTGGTGTGATATTATCAGCATCTTCTACAGGGGTTTTATCTGTCTAATCCTGTCATCAGCCTCACCAAATGAAGGATGGATTGCCAAGTGACGGGATTAAAAGATGAGTCTGAAATAAGGGTTATCACAAAAAAGATGTGAACCCTATTAAAGAAGCCTTTTGATACTGCTGGCAGTATATGGAGATATTTTATGTATGCAATTATTCAACTTTAGCGCTTAAAAGGGTTTCATTTAGAGTCCATGAATACTTTAAAGAATGTCCCAATGGAAAAAGGCCAGAGGGTCCATGTCACCCTGTTGGGGGTAAAATGGTAAAAGTAATGGAAAAGCCAATGGAAGAACCGCCGCTCAGTGGTTCATGGCACAAAAAGTCAGACAAACTGATACATATTGAAAAGGATGTAAGTATGGTGCCAAAACAGGCGTTTGATTATCTCTATATAACAGAAAGTGACTGCAGCAGAAGAGAGTTGGCAGGTAGGACATCAGCTGCATGTCTTTGACTGAGAGCTTGTCCAAAATGCACTATAGCAGTGGTTCTCAACCCTGTCCTCAAACCCCCAACAGGCCATGTTTTGGGAATTTCTCTTAGATAAAATAGCTGTCCAAAATACCAAGCCGTTGACTCTGATTTAAAGCACCTGTGCAAGATAAATGAAAACCAGCAAACATGGCCTGTTGGGGGTACTTGAGGACAGGGTTGAAAACCACTGCTGTATAGAACCATGCAGGCTGTCCCAATTATGTCAAATACAATGTAGCAGCTGCATTACCCTAACATCATTCTAAAAGGGGGAGGGAAGGTACTAACTGACAAGGCCCCATGGCAGGGTGAAACGCGTTTGGAGGTGTGACCTGGGAGGAGTCGGGCTGAAGCTGATTTTACTCTTCTTTGCACCTAGGCTGTTCCTTTAGAGTGCTGTGTTTCATCCTCCATCTTTTCTTGTGGGAGGCAAGGAAGAACACACAGGCCACTGGAGAAGTCAGTAAAAAAGCTTTTTTCTTACACAGCACCTTGATTGCAGTTGGGGGACATTTGTGGTGCTTTACCCATTTGCTTAAATGGGTCTCATTCAGTGGGCTTGCCACCCACTGATTACAACATGTTGCATAGTTCTAGCCAAGGGCATGAAGTAAAGCATCGTGACCACCCCCCCCCCCCCCCCATGGTTACACTCCCATCCTCAGCTTGAGGGGCATGGTTGGTGGGGCACTAAAAATGCAGCTTAACTGTGTGTCTAAACCTAGGCAGTTAGCGACAGGGTTTCTTTAACATTATTATTATTATTATTAATATTAATATTATTATACAGGATTTATATAGTGCCGACAGTTTACACAGCACTTTACAACCTGAGGAACATTACCTTGATAGTGAAAAACAAAGCACGCAATCATGCCAAAAACAAAGTTTATGGCTTAGCAGAGTCTTTCTTTCTTGTGTCACTTCAGGGTAGTAAGAGCAAGTACTGAATCAAGTTATTTCACCCTTTTGGACTTTACAATTTGCCCTGAAAAGCTTCAATGTCTTTTCGACTGTGACCGCGTTATGCCCTGAGACAGAACAGCGAGCAAAGTAAACAGCAAGCGCTGCGCAGACAACCTCTGAGAACATTGGATGTGTACGCTCAATAGATGTCTAGAACTTAATGAGACATTTTCTGCTTCTCACAACATGCCCGTGGCAAAGAATTGTTTATTAGGAGGCATTTATGGCTAAGAATAAATTCACACTAGCTCTTATTATAACAGGGGCAGTTGGGTTAATTGCAACAACTTCCTTTTTTTTTCCTACCTTCCTTTATTGTCAGTTATTTCTAAAATAACTACAAATTGCTAGTTGTTGCAAAATATTAGATTTATCATGAAGGAGGGCCATGCTTAGTAAAAGTGGTGGTTTCCAAAGAGTTAAGGTCCACAGACCATTTTAAAGGGTTAGTTCACCTTTACTGGCTACTGAGGCAGTCTCATTGGATAGCGAAATGGCGCTTGGCAGGGCTTAACCAAGAAGTTAGGTAGCGTCAGGCTCCAGCAACAAAGTTAAACTACATCAGACAGTGGCACAGAGGAATCTTTTCTCGCTAATAAGAGAAATAACAGCCATATCTTGTGGTGTCTACCCATTTTTATTTTTTTTAAGTAGGCTTTACATTTATGCATTTTAGTAATTTGTGGTACAGTGGACCCCACAGCCAAACGTTCTTGTCCTTTCTTCTAGACTTGCTATGATACAAGAGGATAACAAGTAACAAGGAAAGCAACCATCCCTACCCCAGTATACATAGTTAAAATGAATTTAACACCAAAACATTATTTTAATGCATTAACACACACTGGGATTGATTTACTAAAACCGGTGAGTGCAAAATCCGGTGCAGCTGTGCATGCATGGTAGTTAATCAGCTTCTAACGTCAGCTTGTTCAATTAAATGGGTTATAAACCTTCACAGTTTTTCACCTCAATGCATTCTATGCATTGAGGTGAAAAACATCTTGTAGTGCACCAGCCCCCCAGAGTCCCCCCTATTACTTACCTGATCCTGATCATTCCTGTGCCAGGGATGAGCACACACTCCAGTCAGTGTCTCAGGTCCTGATTGGATAGATTGATAGCAGGGCAGCCATTGGCTCCCACTGCTATCAATCAAATCCAATGACGGGGGCAGAGACGCGTCCTGCTGTCTGTGTCAATGGACGCGGCAGCAGGACACGGGAGCACGCCCGCATGGGTGCCCCGAGGGAGAGCGCTTCTCTGATGGGGCACTCGAGAAGAGGAGGAGCCAGCAGCGCCGCTGAGGGACCCCAGAAGAGAAAGACCAGGGCCACTTTGTGCAAAACCAACTGCACAGAGGAGGTACATATGACATGTTTGTTTTTAAAAAAAATAAAACATTGAACCTTTAGTTGTTCTTTAAGCTTTAACAAAAAATTGGAAGCTGATTGGTTTCTGTGCAGAGCTGCACCAGATTTTGCACTCTCCAGTTTTAGTAAAAACAAAACAAAGTGTTCTCTGATTGAATGAGGGGGATCAGCCAGGTATGTCATATAGATGACGTAGGTACTTTGGTGCAAGCTGGACCAGTGTAACTATGTATAAAATATCCATATCTGGAATTTTTTCCTTAATTGTACATGGAATATCAAACCCATTTAGGGACAAAAATTGAGGTATTTTTATATTGCTTGCTTATATAAAATGGAGATGCCCAGGGCTGGTGCTTCCACTAGACAAACTAGGCAGTCACCTAGGGCATACTGCCACCTAGGGCGCAGCCATAGCATGTCCTAACAAGACAGCAGCATGTAGAAAAACTGATTCCCTGCAGCTGCTGCAGCAACAGCTGCAGTAGGGAAATGGAGGGGATTGTTTTCTCTATATTCTGAACCCTCCTATCCAGATCCTGCTGCTCCACTGTGATCTTCTGGCACTGCTGCTTCCTCTCTCCTGACCCCACTTTTTCCTTTCTCCTGGCCCTGCTTTGATCTCTCTCCCGGGCCTGCTGTTTCCTCTCTCCTGGCCCCGCTGTTTCCTCTCTCCTGGCCCTGCTGTTTCCTCTCTCCTGGCCCCGCTGTTTCCTCTCTCCTGGCCCCACTGTTTCCTCTTTATTGGCACCGCTGATTCCTCTCTTCCGGCCCTACTGCCCTGTCTTCCGGCCCCCCTTGTCTCCCCACAGCTCTGCCAGCTTTCCTTCTCTCCTGCCAGCTGTTGCTGAGGATCTGTCAGGATGGAGAGCGGGGAAGAGGCCAGTTAATGTGTCATTTATGGGCCCCTGCCTTGTCTTAAATGACAGAGTGAATGATCGGTACCAATCACTGACTCTGATGGTTTGTTTTTTCATTCATAACTGAGGTATAGTAAACTGTGTTTACTATGCCTCAGTTTATGAATGAACAGGAAGCCTCTGAACAGAGTTATTCCTGTTCATTCATTCTGTGCCATTGAGGCTCCAGAGATGGAGATTGAGGGCTGTGTCCCTGATCTCCTTTCTCTGTCTCAAAAGTAAAATGCCAGAGGTCTGTTTAGACCCTTGATATTTCACCAAAGCCCATAACGAGGGTCCTAAAAAAAAAGAAAAAATTAAAATAAAATGTAAAAAAAAAAAAAAAACTACTGACACCAATGGAGTGAAGCAGACTAAATATAATTAAAAGACAACGAGAAACTGGTAGTTGTTATTATTTATACATTTAAATAATAAAAAAAAAGGGTTACTCAGTGTAAAATGCCCGAGCCTGTTTCCCACTGACTTTAATTGGCATTAAAGGCATGTAGTCCTTGACTGCCTCTATGGAGACTCATCCCAGGCCTTTGCTAACTTCTGTTTGGTCGCCATGAAGAGGAACATAGCAAGCTGTCGTTGATGGGCTTGAAAGCCTGGAATTGGGCAATGTAGCAGAACATATTTAGCTTCCTTAGGCCGCGTACACACGGGCGGACTGTTCGCCCAACTTAGTTTGTCAAACAATCCGACAAACAGTCCGCTCAAAATTTGCATGAGCGGACTTGACCACACACGATGAACGAACAGTCCGCTGAAACTGTGCGTGATGACGTGAACGGCACGTACGACGGGACGAAAAATACGACGTCCAATACACTGCAATGCAACCTTCGCCGTGTAAATCCTTTCTGAGCATGCGCGAAACTTAGTTTGTCGAACAAGCCTACACACGAGCGGACTGTCCGCTCAAACCAAGTTTCAGCGGACTGTCTTACGGGAATTCCGAAAAACTTTGTTCGTCAGACTGTCCGCTGAAACTGTCCACTGAAGCCCACACACGAGCGGACTGTCCGCTGAAACACTGTTCAGCGGACAAAGTTGGGCGAACAGTCCGCCCGTGTGTACGCGGCCTTAGGGACAATCAAATGAAACAAGGTATGGAGAAGTCCAAAGACTCTGGACCAAAAATAAAGTAATCTAGGGCAAGACCACCACATGTATAATATGTTACCTTGTTGTCCAAAAACCTGAAAACATCTGCCAAATAGTTTGCGTTTGCTGAGGCTATCCTGGCTGGAACTTAATACAATCCAAGGAGAACTTTGTAGGCTGACCCTGTCATGTTCATGTTGATAGAATATTTAGATATCTTAGATTTGACTTTTTTCCAATCTTCTAGTGCAGTCTGTTTTTCATCCATATGATCATGGGTGAAAAATTGACTGGCAAAACACCCGCTGTAAAGGGAATTTGATGTACACTCCCTGCTTTTTCAGAATATGAAAATACTTTAATCTAAATAGTATGGGCACAGGTGCGCTTTAAATCCTTGCTGTAGCTTGTGATACACAAATCCTTGTTGTGCTTTTTTTTTCCCTATTTTTCCATAGATCCTTTTTTTCAATTAGTGTGTTTCAAGTCCAGGACAGGTGCATACTGTTTACTGTGAGTGGCATATAAGTTTTGTTGAAGAGTTAATATTTATTAAAACTGTTTCACGTTTATGTTGGCTGGATTTTTGAAATGCACTTACCAACTTCTTCATTTGGATTCAACTGCTTTGCGTAGCTTCTACGCAGTCATTGCTAGTACAAAATGGAGTCTGTCTGGCATTTACATCTACGGGTCTGTTAAACAGAATCCTTATTTTAGAGATTATTTGGTATGTTTCTCCAGGTCTCTTGGCAATGCTGCCAATCTGCCTGTGTGTAAACAGAGTCTGCCTCCTGTACAGGATCCAGGGTGACAGGCTCGGCTGTGTATTTTAATTTTTCTGGATAAAATCAGCCTTGTACTCTCAAGCAGTGAAATATGCTACATAGTTTCAACTAGGCCAGCAGTTTTCAAGTTCTTTTTTTTTTACTAAGGCCCCAAATGGGCTAATTGATGTTCTGCCTACACTGTGTAGCCCTATTTGCACCTAGCAGCAAGCTTTGCACCTTGAACTGGCCATTCTGGATGGCATTTACCCTAAGAAAACAGATCATAGAAAGCCAGAAGACAAAATTATATCCTTTACTTAGGCTGACCATAGAGGGTGCCTGTGGGTGGGTTCCTATCTTAGCCTCAGAAGGGTATTAGTAAAGAGGTTTGGGGTCCCCAGTGGACATATCATCTAGGTATATGACTATCACTTCCTCTCGAGTAGTTAACTGCCATGTACAAAGTTCCAACAGCATTCTCTCCATGGGAATTTGAGAAGCACTTAGTTCAATATCCAGTTATTATTAGTTCCTGGCAGAACATGGTCCCTGGTCTATTTTCCCCCTGATAAGAAAAATACACTTCCTACTTCCATTGCGATGCCTAGTTTTCTTATATGTAATTTCCCCCAACTTGCCTATGCAGAACTTATCTTCCACTCTGTAATGTCCTTTCTCTAGACTGGAGGTAGATCGCCCTCAGTCACAGAACAGCAACCTAGTGTGTTGGGAAGAAAGGGGTCAAAATGCTGTGAATTCCCCTAATGCCATGTACACATGACCGGGCTTTCTGGCAGACTAGGTCCGACGGTCTTCCTGACAGACTTTCGGCGGACTTCCGATGGACTTTCCAAACGAACTGACTTGGCCACACACAATCACACCAAAGTCCGACAGATTTGACCGTGATGACGTACGACTGGACTAGAATAAGGAAGTTCATAGTCAGTAGCCAATAGCTGCCCTAGCGTCGGTTTTCGTCTGTCAGACTAGCATACAGACTAACGGATTTTTCAACTGGATTTGAGTCCGTTGGAAAGATTTTAAAAATGTTCTAAATCTAAAGTCCGTCTGATTTTTCGACAGCAAAGGTCCGATGGAGCCCACATATAATTTTAATTGTCCGACGGATTTGTTCCGTTGGACCTTTACTGTTGAAAAGTCTGCCTGTGTGTACACGGGATTAGAAACCACCTGAAGCTAAATTCTCATCCAGCCTCAATATTTAAAGGAACAAAAATGGTCCATTTTATTGTATTATTTCTAATGTTTTTCAATTGACGCTTCATTTATTTTTACTCCTCTATAATCCACTCCCAAAAATCTGAACTAGGTTGGAAATCTGATGTTATATGGACAAATGGTAATCTCATTTTGGCTAAAACACAAAAATTTTACCTAAAAATGTACTTTAATTTAGTAAAATGTTCCCATTTCAGTTGTTATATTGAAAATTTTAATTACCAACACACCATTAATAAAGACATCTTATTTATTATCCCCAAGTACAAGGGAAATCACATATTTACAGTAGCACATAGTTTACAGTATTTACCCTAAATATTTTTTTAATAATTTTTATATTTTTATAAACTTTCTTTTCCATTTTTTTATTTATCATGCATTGAATTTGGAGATTAGCATCTTAGCTGTTTAAGGGAGCTCTTAGACTGGCCATACATGTCAAATTCCAGATGTAGGAGATCCTGCAAGCACCACTTGGGTCAACAAAAGTAAATTTCAAAATTGACTGAGCCAAATGAAAGTGTGCAGATAAAGTCACTGTTCATCAGCACCACTGTAATTAGGCAGCCGCGGTAATAAAGGATCCAAATGTAAAGCACAACAGATCTTTCAGAAGTCTCCCTTTTTAGACTCCTGTAATAATGAACCAGATGCCTTATAGGACTGGATTTCCGAACTTAGATGCCATCAGAACGTTATCTGCATGCAATATGTACAGTATATCCTATAAATATCATGTAAATGCTCCCCAGGAGCAAAGACCTTAAAGACCTAGAAGAAGTAGTGGAGAAGATGATAGTGGTTGGGGAGGGAGCAGCGACTGCAATTCTTGTCCTAGCAGCACTGGAAAAAGTCACTCTACTAGGTAATTAGGCAATGATGAGCAAGTATTCTTTACATGGTTAGCCATTATGGCAACGGCGCAAATCAAAAACATGCCAGATTAACTGGCTTTTGTTCATTTTTTTTTTCTGTGTATGGCTGTGGTATGGACTTTAAACTGTAAGATTCTTGGGAGCCGTGACCAATGTGGATAGCCTTTCTCTCCTGTACCTTGGAGCTGTACAAAAAACAGTGCTTGCTCTGCTATGACCATAACAAATAATACTGTAAAATATAAAATGGGAATGGCAACAATTATCACTATTCCAGATGTTTCAAAACTGCATACTAATTTTCTACCACCAAATGCTAATAAAAAAGCAATTGCACAGCAAGCCAGGTTACTAGAATACCCTTCATCAAATGGACTTAATTTCTTCAATACACACTTTTGTTTCAGGACAATACTTTAATCCTTTCTAAAATACACGTTTTATTGTAATATCAAAGATAACAACAAAGTACTAAAACTCACGTGAAATGGTTTAAGCCTTAAAACCACAACTTGAAAGGGAACATTTGAATTTGGGAAAAGTCTGGAGAGACCGCGGTGGTGAGGCCTTTCTTGCCAACTTAAAGAAAACTAAGTCCAAAGAATGCTCACCCACTTGGGACAATGAACTTTAACTGACTCCCCCAGCCAAAAGTATAAAACAAAAGAACAAAGGATAAAAATATAGACGAGAACAAAGAGTCTGTGTGGGCTGCCGGTAAACTTGCATGAACTGCTGGAAGTCCTAACACAGCTGTGATCATTAGAATCTGCAAACCAACTTATATCGTAACTGGTTCTTTAAAGCTTAACTCCAACTATCCATAAAAATCTACCTGCCAGTAAGGGTTCTTTCCACATGGCAAGGGTTGAATGCTACTCTTCATCGCTACTGGGACAGGGCCTGCCCCCCCCCTCTGCAATGTCCTCATGTATGTGAAGACATGAGACAGGGGACTTTTCTTGGTGGTGCCCCCTTCTTACTGCCCAGATATGTCACTGGAGCACCTAAAAACTGACTAGCTTTGACTGTTTGAAAATAAAAACCCAAAAGGGCTAAGAAGGCTCCCCCTCCCCTGGCTGTATATGACAATGCTACGAAAATGGACTTAAAACTCAGGCCCCTGGCACAGGCTCTATATTGTTGGAGAAACTTTACCCTGATAACCCAAATTTCTGTTTATTTTTTCTTCAAACATGTACTGAGCACAGCTTAGTTTTAAGTCCAATTCACAACAGGGTCCCTGGGACCCTGGGAGTGTAATTTATGAATGCAATGCAGTGTAACCTACTTATTATTTCTGTTTCCTTTATTACCAATCATATTCAAACTTCCAAGGCAGGTATGTACTGACTTTTTCATATCAGTTTTCGGAATTCCTCAGCTGAAGCACAAATTGGGCTCACAAGTCACCAAAGGACCTGTGATGGACAGGTACACAACAGTAATGCCTGGCTGATAAAGCCAAACCATGGAGCAGGCAGTAGGCTTGTGCAATTCATTTCGTAACGAATCGAAATTCGGCCGAATTTTGCATCTTTCGGACATTCGGATGCATCTGAAAGTCCGAATAAAAAAATAACGAATAACAACGAATACGAAAGAAATATAACGAATGAATTTGAATGAATTCGACATGATTCGGTAATTCTTTAAAGATCTAATGAAACAAAAGGTCAGCTCAAAGTAAATCTTATAGTCCAATCAGCTAATTAATTTTGTGCCGGAGGATGGATTACTGGCAAAGTGCATTCCTGAGAACTGAGTTAGAAGGGTGGTGTATTGTATTTGAGCCGAGGAGAAGAGACGTTGTCATTGTGTGTGTTAAAAAATTCAATAAACAAACGACTTTTCAAACTACGAATCATTATCACGAATGTCTATACATACATAAATAGCGAATTTCAACGAATGCGAACAAATGAATTCGACACTCTACGAATAATAACTAATTATCCGAAAACTTATTAACGTAACATAACGAATATAACAGAACAAAATGATGTATTTTACGAATGACAACGAACCGAAACTAAACAAAATTTTCTGTTGTGCACAAGTCTAGCAGGCAGTCTGAGCTTCCATGTATAAGGTGTGTTTTTAGTTCTGACTGCAGCTGAGGGTAAAATTGCCCATAGATTTTAGGTGAGAGCTTCATGTTTTTGGTCATATTGGGTGATAATGATCATGCAAGGCAACCCAAATTTTCCCTATAAAATCCTGTTCCAGGACTGGCTAGAACTCAACACACCTCTTCTCCTCCATTGCTTAAAAAAACATAAAGTTAACCCACCAAATACCAAACACTACTCAATTTCACAAAAACATTTATGAGAACCCCACTATAGCACAACTATAAAAAGCAAAAATATTTTTTTAAACTTTTAGATGTATGTTAGGAGAAGGTGTCAAGACAGACTGCAAGTATTTCTGGACAAGATCAGGGTGAGTCTGTCCCATTATAAAGGCTTAGTACTTTTACTTGGAACTTTTTTATAATCAGCATGATATTATTCAGAACAAAAGTGAACTAACTTCAGCAAAACAAAGCAAAGAGGTGCCAAATAAACTTGAACCATTAATAAAGGTCAATAAAAAAATGAATTCAGTCCATTCCAGTACTTTTCTCATCAGAATCCCTCCTTACATCAGAGTACCTCCTGACATTGGGATCCTCATCAGAGTCCCCCTTACATCAGAATCTACATCAGAGGTCCTTCTTACAGCAGAACCCCCTTTACATCAGGGTCCTTCTTTTATGAGAGTTCGCATCAGACTCCCACCTTACATCAGGGTCCCCCTACTTTGAGGTCTCCATCACAGTGAAGATTGTGTGCATCAGCTGTAGGCCACATGTGGCTCGTAGGCCGTAGATTGGGAACCCCTGTTCCAAATGAACAGCACCTCACCACACCAAACAAAGTACTGTGTATTGTGGTAACATGACAAATCAAAATTTGACATTCTTTTTGACAACCATGGGCACCCCGTCCTTCACACAAAAAAGGATAGGGACCTTCTGGCTTGTTATCAGCCCTCTGTTCAAAGGTCTGCATCTCTGCATATATGGGGTGCATTAGTGCATATGGAAAGGGCAGCTTGCACATCATCTGGCAATGCACCATCAATGCTGAAAGATATAAAGTTTATCACCAAATTGCATGAGTGTAAAGCTGGCCAAAAGGTAAGCGCACTTAAACGGGACCATCCTAAGAACTCTATCCTTATGCTGGTTGAGGCTGCAATATACTTACCTAAACTGAAGCTCCACTGAAACCTTTTCCCAGAGGTACAGCCTTTATTCCTAGTCCTACAATGCTCCCACTCTGATATAGCCTTCCAATGCCGCTTGCTGCTATAGCCAGCTATAGATGAGAGCGGTGGCGAGTTTTTTCATATTGTATTTGTATTGGTCCAGCAATGCACCAACACCTTTGCAGCCATTGTGCTACATGCTGGGTGTTTGGTGTGCTGCATGTACCTTTAAGAAGGGGTGGGCTCCCCTTCAGTCCACCTGCCCTCATCTATCCATTAAAATGCATGTGCCTCCACTGTGGGGCACTCATATTTTAGTGTTAGGACCACAGATACTAGGGTGCCTTGACGAGGCTCTGTGGCTTACGTATGCGTTTGCAAATGCGCGCGGACTAAACCCCTGTTTTTAACGTACTGTTAGACAGGTTAATTTGGTTGTCTGCGAGCTGGGGGTAAGTAGGCTTGGGTTTTTCCTTGCAGACTATCACTCTCTCGCTCTCTCTGTCTTCTGCATGACACTTAACTCCAGGCACAACTAGCACAAGCACATGGTTAGGCCCAACACTGGCTCAGTCAGGCCCTGGAAATTGCCATTTGCAGGCAGGGACCGTGGGTCCCTTTTTAGTGTAGCATAAATAGGATAGGAAGTCTCTTAGTGCTAGCTGTCCAATGGTGGACTACTGCTCCCAGCAATCCCTCTTCAGGCCCTGCCAGCCCTCCTGGCCGCGGCTGCCCAACTCCACTGTCCGTGACATTGCAATTCTCACTGGCTCCACACCCAGCTCTGACTGTTGCCTCTCAGTCCCCTCTGGCATGCCTCGCCAGTATTCCCGATGGCACATGTCATTCACCAGCCCTTCTGGCTGCACACACACACCGGTGGTTCCCTCCTGAAGACATGCTAGGCAGAACTAGCTCCTGTTGTTCTCTTTGGTTCCTCTCTGTGCCTCCTGACTGGATCCTCCTTGCTTTCCAGAAGGACTCCATCCTGCACCCGAACCCCAGGCCCAAGGTCACTTGGAGCACCCTCAAAGGCCCTGACAACCTGGTGCTTCAACTTCAGTTCTGGTCAGGGCTCCTTGGAACACCTCTGACAGCTCCACCTCTCTTTACCTCCTCTATTCTAGAATCCTCTAGAAGCCAGAGGGAGGTAACCTGAGAAGTGATGCTATCTGTGAGTCACCAGCCTACACTAAGCCTCTCCCAGCCCACACAGATCAAAACAAACAGCTAGGCCTGCCTTAATTTGCCTGCATTTACCAAAAATCCAGTAGAGGGTGCTACATATACCATAGTTTGTAGACTCTATAACTTTCACAGAGACTAAATAATATACACTGATTTGGTTGTTTTTTTTTACCAAAGAAATTATTTTTTAATATACATTTCATTTGGATACAGTGTTCAATGAGCAAGCAATTGCCAATTAATGTAACAGTGCTGAATAGCAAAAAATTCCCTGGTCATAAAGAGGGTAAAATCTTCCAGAGGTCAAGTGGTTAAACTATTTAACTGATTGCTGATCGTATACTGTATTTATACGGTGGCAAAGCAGCTCTCCTGCTCTGAATTGAGGATGTGCAGGCGGGGGCCAATCAGCGAGAGCCAATCGATGTCCATCGACACTCGCCAATTATTCGTTATACAGGAAGAACAGCAATCTGCCTATAAACAAGGCAGATTGCTGTTCTGTCAGCGGGGAAGACATTGATCCTGTGTTCTGATAAGCAAGAGCATGGATATCTGCCTTCCCCTGGTAAAAGTAACTCCCACAGTTTAGTAAAACACAGGCTAGACACACAGTTAAAGTGGTGCTACCACCAAAAAATAAGAAGTTGCTTAAAATTCTTTAAAAAAAAAAAAGAATTGGAAAAAATTTTTTTTTTTACAATACCTGTTGCTAGGGGGTCCCTCGTAGTCTGCCTTCTTCCTTGCCCGGGCTGGAGACATCACTTTGGAGACATCACTTCCTCTCGCGCCGCACATTCGCCTGGGACCTGTCACGTGTCCCAGGTGACTGTACGGTGTTCCACGGCGGCCATGCGCAGTGGGTGCCCGGCTGTGAAGCCACAGCCGGGTGCCCACAGTACGCATGACGGTGCCGCGAGCAGAGCGGGGAACGAGGGGGGGGCTTCGTTCCCCCGCATCGCTGGACCCTGGGACAGGTAAGTGTCTGATTATTAAAAGTCAGCAGCTGCAGTATTTGTAGCTGCTGACTTTAATTTTTTTTTTTTTAGGGGGCACCCCGCTTTAACCCTTTGATCACCCCTGATGTTAACCACTTCCCAGCTAGTGTCATTATGTCATTAGTACGGTGACAGCGCATATTTTTTAGCACTGATCCCTGTATTAGTTTCACTGGTCCCCAAAAAGTGTCGGTTAGTGGCCTGACTGTCCATCGCAATGTTGCAGTCCCGCTATAAGTTACTGATCACTGCCACTACTAACAAACAAATATAAATAAATATTCCATAAAAATATCCTACAAATTTTGCACAAACCAATCAATATATGCTTATTGGGATTGGAATGCGAAAAAATATGTGGCAGAATACACATTAGCCTAAATTGATGAAAAAAATTGATTTTTTACATTTTTTTATTGGATGTGTTTTATAGCAGAAAGTAAAAATATAGTTTTTTTTTTGTTTCACAATTATCAGTCTGTTTATGGCAAAGAAAAAAAAAAAAAAGGCAGATGTGGTCAAATACCACCAAAAGAAAGCTCTATTTGTGGGGAAAAACTGACATAAATTTTATTTGGGTACAGTGTCGCACAACTGTGCAATTGTCAAAGTAACGCAAGTGCCATATCGCAAAAAAAGCCCTGGTCGTAAAGGGGGTGAACCTTCTGGAACTGAAGGGATTAAAGGGTCATTAAAGGTGAAGATCAGCTTTAAAGGGATGTTGGGACTGTAGCTTTTCTTATTACAACACTAATGCCTCGTACACACGATCTGACTTTCCGACAACAAAACCGTGGAATTTTGTCCGAAGGGTGTTGGCTCAAACTTGTCTTGCATTCACACAATCACACAAATGTTGGCCAACAATTATGAACATAGTGACGTACTAGATGTACTAGGTGTTTTTTCAGCTTTTTAGCGCCACCCTTTGGGCTCCTTCTGATAATTTAGTGTTAGTAGAACTTTGGTGAGTGTTGATTCGTGCTTTTCTTTTTCACGTTTTTCATTTATCGCTTTTCATTTCGTGCTTTTCAGTTCATTTCTGAACGACCGTTCGTCATCCAGCGGAATCGGAGGAGAAAACGTGTTATTTATTATTAGCCTTGGAGTTATTGCTTTGACATTATTTTTTTGGTTGAACAATAATTTGATTTGGTAAATGTTTTATATTTTTGGATGCATAGAATGCACTTCTGGTTATTTTCTATTGGCAGATAGCATGTTAATTTTTTTTTTTAATGCACAATAGAAAAAACTGTGGAGAATAATACTTGGCTATGTGTTTTACTTCAAATGACAGTTTGGGAGTAGGTAGTTACACTTAAAAAAATACAATGTAAAATTGACACCAACATAGTTGTATCTTTGTTCTTAAAAACTACGGGATAATGGTGTTGTAGTAACTTGCACAAATAAAAAAAAATAAAAAATAATAATATTATTCTTGATATCACTAGAAAAAAAAAAGCCTTTGAAAATTTGTTTGTAAAAACTCCATCAGTATTACCAGAAAAAAAAGCAGCTTCATTATTATCCCATAAAGAAGAAGAGAATGTGCACTGCATTTGGAGATTTCATAATTTGTAGCGTCACGAATGTTAATTCTCCATTACGAAGGTAACGCTAGTTTACAAGATTGATCGCTTCTGCTTCCGAGCATGCGTGTTTGTACTTTTGACTTTTGTCTGACGGAATTGTGTACATGCGGTCGCAAAGTTGGACAACACACATTTGTTGGCGGAAAATTTTAGAACATTGTTAGCCAACTTTCCGCCAACAAATGCCCAATGGCGTGTACACACGGCCGAACTTACCGCCAACAAGCTCACATCCAACATTTCCCCAGGGAAAATCCGATCGTGTGTACGTGACAGTGATCAGGTAGTTGTAATGAAAGAATACCCTCTCACTTAGCAGAGGGGTATGGCAAGACCTATATCATCATCAGTAGAACAGAAGATTGGAATCTCCAACAAAGCTTGTTAAAATCCTTGCCAGGTACATTGTTCACCTAGAGCTCTATTAGCTAACCAGTAAAATCAGACAGTGAGCTTACAATACTGAAGACAGAAAGTTCACTCTGATTGATCTTTATTCTACATTTTATTTAGTCCACTGCATAGTTCTCCCTATACCAAATACTTTCCAAAAGTCATCACAGATTGTAAAATACAGTGTGCATGCTTAGAAAGCAACCTACAGAGATGCTTAAAATACCCAGAGATGATATGTGCGCATAACAAATGTGGGATATGAAGCTTTTAAGAGATGGCATGATACCAGACTGCATAATGGCCCTTTGTAATGGAGGAACAATGGTTTATTATAATGGTAAGTCAGAAGGTCATAGTGCGTCCTCACTTGTTCTGCAGAGGAATCTAAGCTTAGCATCCTCTGCTATGTTTGGCGGCTCTGCAGGCAGTACTGATGTAATGTGATAACTAAAGCGAGATATGGCAGGTTATACGTCTCTAAGAGCCAGTTCTCAGAATACACATGTTGTAGTGTCTACGAAAAATGCTGCAGTTAAATGAGAGGGACAAATGTCCCCTGGACCACTTCTATTTTCACAATGGCGATTGGCAGATACAAAGTGCCCTCTATCAAAGCAATTAATACTACAGCAATAGAAGTTTATGGTGTCCATACCAACTCTATAGCTGCTTAATACCCATGCCCAGGGCCGGAACAAGGGGTGGGCAGGAGGGGAGGCTTCCCCTGGCGCAATGGTTTATTGCAGGGGTAGGGGGCACCCTGACCCTAACCCTAAGGGAAAGGGGGGCGCAGTTTGGCATCTTTGCCCTGGGCTCTGGATGACCTTGTCCCGGTACTGCCCATGCACATACACTTCCTGTGCAAGGAAGAGGAACTCATGAATCTCCTCTCTCCAGCAGCACATATTCACCTTTCTTTCACTCATGGGTTGCTCCATTTGATTGCCCTGAGCATATAAATGCATTGTGCATGTTACAAGTCACCTAAATCATAACTTACATAGGGTTGTGGACTCTCCCCATGTAATAGCACTCATAGGCGTGTGCACAGGGTGTACCAGGTGTACCTGGGCACACTCTAATCACCCTGTGCAGTGTCAATTCCCCCTGCTTCCTGGTGGCAGGAAAATAAAATATTTTCCTGCCACTTCCCCCTGCTCTCTATCTCCAGCAGCCGGCAGGAGAGGAGGAAACCTGGCAGCACTGCAATGGGGAGACAGGGGGTGTCCCCATTGCAGTGCTGCCAGGTTTCCTCCTCTCCTGCCGGCTGCTGGAGATAGAGAGCAGGGGGAAGTGGCAGGAAAATATTTTATTTATGGGCCTCTTTCTTTTCTAAATGAATACAGTGAGTGATTTGTACCAATTGCTCTTGTGTTCTTTCTTAACTGAAACATCTTTACTATGCTTCAGTTTGTAAACAAACAGTAAGCTGCTCAGCACAGAGCACTTCCTTTTCGTACACTGGCCATGACAGCTGAGGCTGCAAAGAAAGACTGTCCTCAGTCCCTTTCTCTGTCTCAAAGGTGAGACATTAGGAGTCTACTTAGACCATTGATATTTCACCAAACCCCCTTACAAAAAAAAATAATATTGTAAAAAAAATACAAAAAAAATAATAAAATTGTAAAAAATAATGAAAAACTACTGGCACCAAGCGTTGCTCTACTGACACTGTCCACTGCTCTGCTGATATACATGCATGTCTGGGGTACACATCCTGAAGCAATAGGCTGTGCACATCAATGACAACACTGGTGCTTTGTGAGCTGGTCACAAGCTTCCCCATACCTTGAAGAACTTTCTTCAATCCTCCTCTGCTGAATGGAGCAGAAAAGGTGATTCTGTGCTACTAGGGAGGATGACATTATAGCAAACCTATTGCTGTACATGGACTGGTTTACTTTAAAGAGGCCCTGTCTTCAGACCATTAATTTTAACAAATATTATAGTATATGTGCATTTAACATATTTTATACATGGTATTTACCTGTAAAAGCCCATCCAAAAGACCCAAGACAGCTGCTAGGCGCTGCCATCTTGAATGTGATGTTAGCAAACCCAGAAGACTCAAAGCTGTCACTCAAGTGACACTGTATAGGGTTGCTCTTCACTCCTTTCCTGTAAGCTTCATAAAAGTTTATGTAGGGGGATTAGGGTTGGGGTGAAGGAGCTGGGCCAGCACACAGATTAATTAGGCATTTCAACAAGAGGAGGGCCTATGGCATGAGGGAGGGGGCTGTTCTAGAGAACTGGCTCTTGGTGGAGTAGTAAAATATTTTAGCATGTTCAAAGGCACACTGCAAGTACATAGAAATTCATTTATGGAAAAGAAAAACACTGCAGGTAAGTATTTAAAATAGCTGAATATTCTGTGCCTTTACATACATTTTTTTTAAAATTGGTAACAAGGTTTATTTAAAGAGGAATTAAACCCTGAGCCCCCCCTCTCCTGAACCATACCAGGTACCAGGTAGCATGCCCCGAACCATACCAGGTGACATGCCCTCAACATGGGGGGGTGGGTGCTTTGGGGCAGGGTGGGCCTTGTGCCCCCCACCCCAAAGCACCTTGCCTCAATGTTGATGGGGACAAGGGCCTCTTCCCAACAACCCCAGTCATTGGTTGTCAGGGTCTGCGGGCGGGGGGCTTATCAGAATCTGGAAGCCCCCTTTAACAAGGAGGTCCCCAGATCCCAGCCCCCCACCCTATGTGAATGAGAATCGGGTACATTGTACTGCTACCCATTCACCTAAATAAAAGTGTCAAAAATAAAACGCAGTGCACAGGTTTTTAAAGTAATTTATTAAGTCAGCTCTGGCGTCTCTTTTTCGATTTCTTCTCCCCTCTCCGGCTCTTCTGCCTCCTCCACTGATGTCTTCTAGCCCTCTTCAGTTCTTCTCCCTCTGTCCGCTGTCTTCTGCTTCTGCTGGGTCTCCTCTCTGTGCTGTCTTCTTCCTCTGTTCTTCCTCCGATGTTGACTCTACACTCTCTCCTGCTCTAATGCTAGGTGCGCGGTGTGCCAATACTTATATTAGCATGGACGTCCTCCAAAGCCCTGCCCCTTATGATGTCACCATGTCCTGCCCTGGGCGGTGACGTCATAAAGGGGTGGGGCCTCCGGATGATGCCACCCGTTGACCCCGCCCCATGCCAATGTAAGTAGTGGCACACCGTGCAACAGCATTAGAGCGGGAGAGAGCATCCAGTCAACATTAGAGGAAGAACAGAGGAAGAACAGAGGGAGAAGTCAGAGCAGAGAGGAGACCGGGCACAGGCAGAAGACAGCAGACAGAGGGAGAAGAACTGGAGAGGGCTAGAAGATATCAGCAGAGAGCGGACAAGAACCGGCACAGGCAGAAGACATCAATGGAGGAGGCAGAAGAGCTGGAGAGGGGAGAAGAAATTGGAAGAGACGCTGGAGCTGCCTTAATAAATTACATTAAAACCCTGTGCACTGTTTTATTTTGGACACTTTTTTTAGGTGAATGGGTAGGGGTATCCATGTACCCGATACTCATTCACATAGGGTGGGGTTCGGGATCTGGGGACCCCTTTGTTAAAGGAGGCTTCCAGATTCTGATAAGCCCCCGCCCCCGGACCCCGACAACCAACGGCCAGGATTTTCGGGAAGACGCCCTTGTACCCATCAACATGGGGTCATGATGCTTTGGGCTGGGGGGGGGGCGCAAGGAAAGGCACTGCCCCAAAGCACCCACCCCCTCATGTTGAGGAAATGTGGCCTGGTATAGTTTAGGAGGGGGGAGCGTACTAGCTCGTCCCGACCCCCTTTCCTGACCTGCCGGGCTGCGCGCTCGGATAAGGGTCTGGTATGGATTTTGGGAGGGAGACGAAAAAAAGTTGTGGGGGTTCCCCTTAAAATCCATGCCAGACTGAAGGGTCTGTTATGGTCTTGGAGGGGGAACCCATGCTGTTTTTTTTTTTACAATTTGGTGTGGAGTTTCCCCTAAAGATTCATACCAGACACAAAGTGCCTGGCATTTTCGGGATCAAAGTCGGATCCAAGTTCATTGAAGTCGGACGGATGTTGGACTTCAAGTCACAGGGCAAAGTCGAATCCACAGTCGTACGACTGTCATGTTGTGCCAGTGTGAACCCGGCCTAAGACCTGTACACAAGTAAAATTTAGCTGGATGAATGATTGGCCAATTATCTGATCGTTAGTATAGTGCTTTTGACAGCCAATTACTACTTTTCCGACGACAAAACCTAAAGGTGCATGCTATAAAAAATTGTATCGCACGGGCACCACTACACGTACTCGGAAACTAAACAATACATCACAAAACAATTCAATACATAACATTACTTCCGAAGTTGTACAAGAATGTTCCTAAGTTGAGTAACCTCTTCACTTTTGTCCAGTCCCTGCTGGACTAGCTGAATTCTGATCGGGGTATGGCCAGCTTTACATTGAGTCTAGGTTCATACTTATGCGAATTAGATGTGGTTTCCCCCACATCCAATTCGTATGACAGGAGACTGTGACCGGCTCTCAATGGAGCCGATTCACACAACTCTGGGGTGTCCGTGGTCCACACTGCAAAAGGGTCCTGTGCATCTTTGGTTCCATTTCAGGTCTGAATTTGGGCAAAAATTTGGGCCTGAAATGGAGAACAGGGACCCACCAGACCCCCTGCTGTGCCACATGCCCATGGCTAGTAGGAACCTGGCCTGAGTCCCCATTTACATCTGCATGCTGCAGGAATAGACACAAAACCATGCGTGCCCTTGAAGCAAGACACTGCTAATGTTTTGGTGTGATGCATCTTTAGAACAGGTACATGGACTTCTTTAGTGTCATTTTTAGACTGTTTTTGATTTGATGCAGTGTATCCATGCATTAAAGTATCGCATAAGAAGCCATGAAGGACACTTATAAAAACAAGAACGGACTGCATTGAAAACGATCCAGCTATTAGTAGGAGTAGTAGCTATTATGATCAAACTGCCACATCTTTTCCTGTCTCGGCTTGAAAATATCTAAAGCCTTTTAAATTGACTGTCGTTAAAAAAAAACATTACTATTTTCCTATCAAACAAATGTTTCTGCTGTTGCCGCCATGAAGTTTTGGAACAAATGTAATTTATGTCACCTCAATTATATAAAATGCTCACTGGTGAACCATTTAAACTAGACATGTTTGTGTTAAACATTTTTCACTCATCAGAAGCTAATACAATGGCTCCTCTGTTCCTCCGAAGACCTTTCCCAGTCTTGCAGTGTCCAATCCACTCGGCGGTATTTATCAGCGGGTAGAAAATGGAAGTAGTCAAGCATAAAACACCTTGTCAAAACACTCCTAATGCCCGCCTCATTGTTAAAGACATGTTTAATAGCTTTTTAATTTGAAGATGAAGGACTGGAGAAAGCACAGTTAGAAATGTATAATGGATATGTGCTGTTTATTGTTCTTATTACGAGATGATTAAAGAATCATCATAAATGAGTTAATGATGCTTGTATGATTCAAAATGACCTAAGCAAAGAGAACAGGGATATAATTAGGGCAATGTTACGCCACAAAGTTTGCATTATGTAATCAGGGAGCCAGGCGTGCTCAGTACTCCACACGCTTCACTCATACACCAGGAATCATATACCAAATACATTATATAAAATAAGGGGCATCTGTATGAATCTATTATTAATGTATTATTATTAATGTATGTCCTCCATTTTTATAGTGCTAACATGTTACACAACTCTTTACATCAGGGGTCTCAAGCTCAAATTACCTGAGGACCACAAAACAAGTTTTCATATCTCATGGGGGCCGCATGCAAACTTTCAAACTTCAAAAACAGCAGTGGTGTCAGCGGACGTACTATTGACCCCAACATTGGTGTCAGCGGATGTACTATTAACCCCAACATTGGTGTCAGCGGATGTACTATTAACCCCAACGTTGGTGTCAGCGGATGCACTATTAAACCCAACATTGGTGTCAGCGGACGTACTATTGACCCCAACATTGGTGTCAGTGGCCGCACTATTAACCCCAACATTGGTGTCAGTGGACGCACTATTAACCCCAAAATTGGTGTCAGCGGACGCAGTATTAACCTCCCTGGCAGTACGATTATTTCAGATTTTAGGTGCTGAAAGCGGTACAATTATTTTGCATGAAAATTTGGCGTTTTATATTGTAGGCCTGCAATTCTTAGGAATAACTCACTTAAATCTGTCCAAACCAGAGTCTAGTAAACATCCCGGATGTGATAAAGTTTGAAAAATTAAATCATAAAATATAATATAATAAATAACTATAAATAATTATACCAAATAATAATATAACAATAATAACAATATATTCAATAAACACAGAAATTTGCTCAGTTGCAGAATTGTCACTGTCATTGCTTTTTAGTGTTTGATGATGGATCTCCCCACAAATCACTATCAAAACCACTTTTGATATAAAGGGACAGTTTTGGTTGCTATGGACAATCTCCAGTTTCTAGGCATAAAGAACCGTTTTTATAATATAAAACTACATGCAGGGAACTGGGCAGACCACTGGGGACAAAGGGGATGTAAAATAATTACATACAGCAATGTAATCTGTAGGATTACATTATACTGTATGTATACTGTGTGTTTTACTTTTTGAATTTGGTGCCGTTCTCCGTCCCCGTGCATCGCAACGCTCACAGGGAATGGAGCACGGTTCCGTGATAGATCGAGCGGAGGACGGCTCACTCGTACAGCGGGGGGGGGGGGATCCAGGGGACAAGGTAAGTAAGCTCTTCCTGGATCCAGCAATGCAGTCTGTAGTCTGGCTCGGGGTTACCGCTAATGGTAGAACATTTTCACCCCGAGCCAGGCTCGGGAATACCGCCAGAGGAGTTAACATCCAGCACTGGTGTCAGCGGACACACTATTAACCCCCAGCATTGGTGTAATCGGACGTACTATTAACCCCCAGCACTGGTGTCAGCAGATGCATTATTAACCCCTAGCACTGGTGTCAGCAGATGCACTATTAACCCCCAGCATTGGTGTCAGTGGACGCACTATTAACCCCCAGCACTGGTGTCAGCGGATGCACTATTAACCCCCAACACTGATGTCAGCAGATGCACTATTAACCCCCAGCATTGGTGTCAGCAGATGCACTATTAACCCCCAGCACTGGTGTCAGTGGACACACTATTAACCCCCAGCATTGGTGTCAGCGCACACACTATTAACCCCCAGCATTGGTGTCAGTGGACGCACTATTAACCCCCAGCATTGGTGTCAGCAGACGCACTATTAACCCCCAACACTGATGTCAGCAGATGCACTATTAACCCCCAGCATTGGTGTCAGCAGATGCACTATTAACCCCCAGCACAGGTGTCAGCAGATGCACTATTAACCACCTGCACTGGTGTCAGCAGACGCACTATTAATCCCCAGCATTGGTGTCAGCAGACGCAATATTATCCCCCAGCATTGGTGTCAGCAGACGCAATATTATCCCCCAGCATTGGTGTCAGCGGACACACTATTAACCCCAACATTGGTGTCAGTGGACACGCTATTAACACCCAGCACTGGTGTCAGCAGACACACTATTAACCCCAACATTGGTGTCAGCGGACACACTATTACCCTCCAGCACTGGTGTCAGCGGACACACTATTAACCCCAACATTGGTGTCAGCGGACCCACTATTACCCTCAAGCACTGGTGTCAGCGGACACACTATTAACCCCAACATTGGTGTCAGCGGACTCACTATTAACCCCCCAGCATTGGTGTCAGGGGATGCACTATTAACCCCCATCACCGGTGTTCATACCTCCCAACATTTTGAGATGGCAATGAGGGACACCTATCAGCAAAAGTATGCAAGCATGGGATACACCCCTTGCCACGCCCCCTTAAAGGAGAATTGTACAAAAAAACAAGATTGGTTAAACCCACAAGTGCTTTTTTTATCACTACTTTTCCTTTATATTGGCCTTTGGAATTTAAAATGCAGCAACTTAGAAATCAGATGAGAAGTTTAGCGCTGGAAAACACTTTTTGATAGATAAAAAGTGCATTTTATATAAAACTATATAGATCAGACCAAAATGAGGGACAAATGAGAAGGAATAAGATAGAGAGACATCGCCCCAAATCAGGGACAGTCCCTCGAAATCAGGGACAGTTGGGAGCTATGCTGTTGTCAGCAGACACACTATTAATCCCCAGCACTGGTGTCAGCGGACACACTATTTACCCCCAGCACTGGTGTCAGCAGACACACTATTAACCCCCAGCACTGGTGTCACTATTTACCCCCAGCACCCCACTAAGGACTTTGCCCTCCTGTCAGGTCCTGGCTTAACACAGGCCAAGTGGCAGGACAGTCCGAGAATGCCATGATCTTCTGCCCTGAGGTGGCAGTAGGACCCTGGATCCGGGCACAGCCTCCGAGGGAACACAGCTCTGAACGATCATCAGAGCCTAAGTGGGCTGGGCGATGGGCGGATCCTCTCTCCGCTCTGTTCTCTCTGTTCTCCTGTGCCATGTCGGTTTCCTTTGCTGTGAGCGCTGGGCTGCTGCAGCATGCAGGGGAGAGGACACAGGAGAGAGAGAAAGCTCCCAACCGCTGCGTGGTGCACCCCACACACCCAGGCCCTGCCTGCGGGCCATGTGTAACCATTCCGCAAGCCTTAAATGGCCCGCAGGACCCCTGCTTTACATATTACATACAACCATTGAAGCTGATGTTTAGGTATGGCAATTTTTACATCCGATCAATCCAGTGTCTTTGCAGGTTAACTGTTTATAGCTTACACAGATTTATTGCAGCAGCTTGGTAGTACTGCGCAAATCGCTGTATCTGTATGGCGGCTCGCAGAGGTGCAGTTGCGGGAGGGCGAGCGCCGGCGTGCTCAGAACTCCACACACTTCACTCATTATACACCAGAAATCATATACCAAACACATTATACAAAATAAGGGGCATCTTTAATTAAGTAATACTACAGACAGCTGTATGAATCTATTATTAATGTATGTCCTCCATTTTTATACTGCTAACATATTACACAACTCTTTACATAGTACATACAACCATTGAAGCTGAAGTTTAGGTATGGCAATTTTTACAGCCGACCAATCCAGCTCACACAGATTTGCTGCAGCAGCTTGGCAGCCCTGATGCGAATCTCTGTACATGTACAGCGGATTGAGCAATGGCACACGCATGCTTTTATGCCCTGTACACATGGTCAGACTTTCCGACGGAAAAAGTCTGATTGTTGTTGGAAAATCCGATCGCGTATGGACTCTATCTGACTTTTTCCATCGGGACGAAAAAAGTTTGAGAGCTGGATCCAAAATTTTCCGACAACAAAATCCGATCTGACTTTTTTTGATCCTTGTAGAGAAAGCAGACAAAGTGCCACGCATGCTCAGATTAAATTACGAGACCAAAGCTATTGGCTACTAGCCTCTACGTAGTCCCGTCATACGCAACATACGCCACCTCGTCCCGAATGATTGAATTTTCCGTCAACTTTGTCCGACCGTGTGTATGCAACACAAGTTTCGGACAAAATTAGTCGGAAAAAATCAGACAGATTTTGTGGTCAGAATGTCCGACCGTGTGTACAGTCCATTACTCCTGCTGCACGCTGCGGGAGTGAACCCATGGGTTAGACAAACTCAATGTCTGCTGGCAACCTGCGATTGCCTAATACAGGGGCAGAATGGGGATCTGCCAGTGTAAACAAGCTAATCCCCATTCTGACAGTAGACATGACAGAGATCTACTGATCCCAGTGATCGGGAACAGCGATCTCTGTCGTGTCCCAGTGAGCCCATCCGCCCTACAGTTAGAACACACCCAGGGAACACACTTAACCCTTTGATCGCCCCTAGTGTTAACCCATTCCCTGCCAGTGCAATTGTTACATTGATCAGTGCATTTTTATAGCACTGATCAATGAAATAATGTCTCTGGTCCCCAAAAAGTGTAATTTGGGGACAGATTTGTCCTCCGTAATGTCACAGTCCCACTAAAAGTTGCAGATCGCCGTTATTACTAGTAAAAACAATAAAAAAAATTAAAAGTCCCTATATCTATCCCATAGTTTATATACACGATAACTTTTGTGCAAACCAATTAATATACGCCTATTGCGATTTTTTTTTAACCAAAAATACAGTTGTGCTCATAAGATTACATACCCTGGCAGAATTTATGATTTCTTGGCCATTTTTCAGAGAATATGAAGGATAACACAAGAACTTTTCCTTCACTCATGGTAAGTGCTTGGCTGAAGCCATTTATTATCAATCAACTGTGTTTACTCTTTTTACATCATAATGGCAACATGACCCTGATCAAAAGTTTACATACCCCAGTTCTTAATACCGTATATTTCCCCCTTTAACATCAATGACAGCTTAAAGTCTTTTGTGGTATTTGTGGATGAGGCTCTTTATCTTCTCAGATGGTAAAGCTGCCCATTCCTCTTGGCAAAAAGCCTCCAGTTCCTGTAAATTCTAGGGCTGTCTTGCATGAACTTCTCGTATGAGATCTCCCCAGAGTGGCTCAATGATATTGATGTCAGGAGACTGAGATGGCCACTCCAGAACCTTCACTTTATTCTGCTGTAGCCAATGACAGGTCGACTTGGCCTTGTGTTTTGGATCATTGTCATGTTGGAATGTCCAAGTACGTCCCATGTGCAGCTTCCTGGCTGATGAATGCAAATGTTCCTCCAGTATTTTTTTTTATAACATACTGCATTCATCTTGCCATCAATTTTGACCGCTGTGCCTTTGTAGCTCACACATCCCCAAAACATCAGCGATCCACCTCCGTGTTTCACAGTAGGAATGTTGTACCTTTCATCATAGGTCTTGTTGACTCCTCTCCAAATGTAGTGTTTATGGTTGTGGCCAAAAATCAAAATGTTGGCCTCATCACTCCAAATGACTTTGTGCCAGAAGGTTTGGGGCTTGTGTCTGTGCTGTTTGGCGTATTGTAAGTGGGATACTTTGTGGCATTTGCGTAGTAATGGGTTTCTTCTGGCGACTCGACCATGCAGCCCATCTTTCTTCAAGTGCCTCCTTATTGTGTATCTTGAAACAGCCACACCACGTGTTTTCATAGAGTCCTGTATTTCATCTGAAGTTATTTGTAGGTTTTTCTTTGTATCCCGATCAATTTTCCTGCCAGTTGTGACTGAAATTTTAGTTGGTCTACCTGACTGTGGTTTGGTTTCAACAGAACCCCTCATTTTCCACTTCTTGATTAGAGTTTGCACACTGCTGATTGGCATTTTCAGTTCCTTGGATATCTTTTTATATCCCTTTCCTGTTTTATACAGTTCAATTACCTTTTCCCACAGATCCGTTGACAATTCTTTTGCTTTCTTGGTTACCTTTAATAGCCATTCAATCCCCTTTATGTCAACTTGTGTGCATGTTATCAGGCCGAAAGGGTATGGAAACTTTTGATCAGGGTCATTTGGATAGTTTCTGTTGTCATTGTGATTTAAAAATAGTAAACACAATTGATTGATAATAAATGGCTTCAGCCAAACACCAACTATGAGTGAAAGAAATGTTTTTGTGTTATCATTTATATTCTCTGAAAAATGGCCAAGAAATCATTAATTCTGCCAGGGTATGTAAACTGATGAGCACAACTGTATGTAGAAGAATATATATCGGCCTAAACTGATGAATATATGTGTTTTTATATATTTTTTTGGATATGTATTATAGCAAAAAGTAAAAAAAAAAAAAAAATCAAAATTCTTGCTCTTTGTTTATAGCGCAAAAAATAAAAACTTCAGAGGTGATCAAATACCACCAAAAGAAAGTTCTATTTGTGGGAAAAAAGGATGTCAATTTTAATTGGGTCCAGCATCGCAAGGCAGCGCAATTGTCAGTTAAAGCGATGCAGTGAGGTACTGCAAAAAAAGGCCTGGTCATTAAGGGGGAAAATCTTACGGTCCTTAAAGTGGTTGTAAACCCTTACAAACCACTTTGACCTACAGGTAAGCCTAGATTAAGGCATACTAGCTCATTATACCTTTGCCTTGCAGGTTGCATTTTCTTTTTTTAAATAGCCTTTACTTCTTCTTTAAGTGGTTAAAGTGTTACTAAACCCACAACAGAAAAAAATCAGTCTATATGCAGTAAAGTATACTTGTTATATTCACTGTGGACCCAAAGGGGTTAATCCTTTGTATAAAAAGGCTGTTTGATCCTGTTGCCTCTGATCCTCCCCTTCTTCTACTGTCCCCAATCCATCTGTTAATAGTACAGAGCACTTGGAGTCACTCTGCACATGCTCAGTTTGGTGTGTATTGCTAGAGTTTTTTTTTTTTTTGGAAGGGTGCATATAATCAGCACAGGGCCAATCAGCACTGTCCAGACAGATGGTCAGGGGTCATGCAGCCTCATAGACAGTCAGTGTAGAATGAAAACTCCTCCTACAAGCTTTAACCAGTGCTTGGCAGGACAATGATAGAAGTCACAAGACTACTATATACTGCTGAGAAAAAGTATTTAGCAGTTTATATTTATTAAAATAATTGCATTTTCATGTTCTGTGTACCGTGGGAGACCAGATATAGTGTATGCAGGGTCCTGGGTTTAGTAACACTTTAAAACAGCTAGTACATCTAATACTCCCCTCCCCCCAGACTGACAATGCTGCTGTTTGATGTGTCCTCTGTGCTCATTCATCCAGAGTGGGGGCACTCTAATACAGGAGGTGCGTTACTGGCCAGATTACCAGGTGAAAACAGAGGGGAAAAATGGCTCCCTTACCTGTCTAATAAGCATCAGGACAGCCGCATAGCACAGGACCAAGGAAGCTAATGGAGATCACTGGAGTACTGGTTCCTAGTACTACAGAGGTTTCCAGCCTCCACAGGGATTCAACAGGTTTAATACAATCGTAATTGCATTCGAGAGCAAGTGGAATCAATGTGCCTTTAAATTGTAATTACAACCAAACAGCTAAATACACAGGTAAAATACATACCTCTGATATTCTCCTCAGATATACTTGCTAAACACATATGTGCACATACCATTACTGATACTTGCCAATGGAAATGTATATCTTTATAGAAAAAGGGTTGTTGTTTTATTGTTTTTTTTTCTTACAAAATGTCCCCTGCTGTGTATCACAGCCGTATATTTAATTATATTCTCAGTACAAATATTCCAATATTCCAGGAGCTTGTTTACCAGAAAAAAGCATAATGTAACTCTGAGATTTCTCTTGACATCAAAAAAGATTAGATGTAAGATAGTTCTAAGTGCTGGAGCACCTAATTAAAAATTTGAGTTGAAGTCTGGTTAGCTGAAAGTAGTGGTAAGCTGCACCTTAAAAAAAAAAAAACCTGCAAGACAATGGCATAATGTGCTAGTATGCATTGCATACTAGCACGTTATGTAATACTTACCTAAGAACGAAGAACTCAATTGGCGCACTGTCACTGCTATCAGGACTTCCATCTTCATCAGGTTTTCCTTCCGTGTGCGAATACTTTGCCCGTCTGATTCGCCATGATGACGTTATGCACGTGGGAGTCATGGCAGCGGCATGGAGCTCTGAAGGGACAGCAATGCATGCACTGCTAATGTCACCGCCTGTATCAGTGTGATTATCTCCTAAACAGTGCAAGTTTAGGAGATATTCACTGTACCTACAGGTAAACCTATATTAAGACTTTACTACCACTTTAAAGGGAAGGTATCGTTTTTATATATTTCTTTTTAAATGATGTGGCTAATATTTTACCCAGATCTAAACCCATAGCTCCCAACTGTCCCTGATTTCGAGGGACTGTCCCTGATTTGGAGCAATGTCCCTCTGTCCCTCTTTTCTCCTCCTTTGTCCCCTCATTTTGGTCTGATCCATATAGTTGTATATAAAATGTACTATTTATTATCTTTCAAAAAGTGTTTCCCAGTGCTAAACCTTTCATCCAATTTCTGAATGGCTGCATTTGTAAATTTCAAAAGTCAGCATAAAGGAATAGTAGTGGTAAAAAAAAAAAGCATTTGTGGGTCTAACAAATCATTTTTTTAATGTATTTAATTCATCATTAAAGGAACATGGCAGGGGGTGTGTCCACATCTGTATATATAGGGTAACTCCCTCTCACACACACCTATATATATGTCAGCCCCCCCCATACACACCTGTATATATGTTAGTGCCCCTCCCGCACCTGTATATATGTCAGCCCCCCCACACTCACCTGTATATATATATATATGTCAGCACTCCCATACACACCTGTATATATGTCAGCCCCCCATACACACCTGTGCATATGTCAGCCCCCCCCCCCCCCACTAACCTGTATATATATGTCAGCACTCCCATACACACCTGTATATATGTCAGCCCCCCTCACACACATTCCTGTATATATATCAGCCCCCCCCCCACACACCTGTATATATGTCAGCCCCCCCCATACACACCTGTATATTTGTCTGCTCTCCCGCCCACACACTTGTATATATGTCAGCGCCACCCCCCACACAACCTGTATATATGTCAGCCACCCCCCACAGACACACAGACACACACCTGTATAAATGGCAGCGCCGTTCAAAATATTTCCAACTAAACCAATTCCTATCGGGAAAACCGCTCATGCTGTTCTGACGTACCAAAAACGACGCATGGTCTGAAGTACGAGACGGAAGCTATTGGCTACTGGCTATTGAACTTCCTTTTTCTAGTCCCTTCGTACGTGTTGTACGTCATCGTGTTCTTGACGGTCGGACTTTGGTGTAATTGTGTGTGCGCAAGACATTTTCAGCGGAATTTTGACGGAACTGTCGGATTAGAAGGCTCTACCGTAACCATTTGCAATAAGATTTCACTATTTAATAAAAATAAACCATATAAAAATGTGGGATGTTATCACTCCTATTCATAAAAAGAAGCAACAACCAGGAAACAGAAAGATGTACACTATATTACCAAAAGTATTGGGACACCTGCCTTTACACACACATAAACTTTAACTTTCACCAGCCGCAGTCTGCTGCTGGATGTTGGTCTGATCTGTCAGAATCTCTAAACTCCTCAATACTAAGTAGTGCCTTTTAGCCCTAAAAATGGCCAGAATTGAATAGACTTTAATGGGATTCACCTCAAACTTCAGGTTCACCGAATTGCAAACAAGATTCACCAAACTTTGGTGAACTGAACCTAGGCAAATTCACCCATCACTACTGGTTTGCTGTGATCTTACATGCAGGACAGAAGGGTCGCCGAGATTAAGGGAAGATTGGTGTGATCCTTTGCCCTGGAGCCATTAAGGAGGAGAAAGTGACTGCACGGTTGTCCATTGATGTACCGTCTTCCTTGAAGATGAGAGGCTGGTGGTACAACTGGGGGAGGATTCTAAATATATTCATAGTAGTATTTTAGTTTGGACTCCCTTATCTGGTCCCTGTCCCCCTCATCTCTGCTTGCCTACATAGAAATTAAAGGGGTTGAAAAGTAATTTTTTTTTTTTTTTAATAAAAAACATGTTATACTTACCTCCACTGTGCAGCTCGTTTTGCACAGAGTGGCCCTGAACCTTGTCTTCTGGGGTCCCTCGGCGGCTGTCTTGGCTTCCCCCAGCAAGTACTTCTCACGTTCATGCAACTCCCTCACATGGTGAGAAGCACTTGCGGGCATGCTCCCATGATACAGCCGGCGGCTAGAGCCGCTCACTGTATCACTCGGCCCCACTCCCGACGCGCCGCGTCATTGGATGTGATTGACAGCAGTGTGAGCCAATGGCTGCACTGCTTTCAATCCATCCACTCTAGCCAATCAGTGGCCAGACTGAGCGACGAAGAGGACGTCGGGGGCGAGCGCGAGGGGTCAGGTAAGTAAAGCGGGGGGGCTGGGGGTGACAGCACTGTCAGATGTTTTTTCACCTTAATGCATAGAATGCATTAAGGTGAAAAAATATTTACCTTTACAACCCCTTTAAAAAACTGAACATTTCCTTGAATCACCAAACTACTTTTTAGATGCACTTTTTGATGGCAACTTTTTTAGATGGATTATTGATGCACTTTAAAGTGGTTGTAAACCCTCCCCCACAACTTTGTCCCATGTAAATCAGCATAAAAAACCCTAATGAACACTGCTTGTAGATATCTCCTTACTTGTATTGTTGTAATCCTTTTTGTTCTTTAGAATGAAGTCACTGAGCATGCCCAGATCTCCCCTGATTTACGGCATAATCTCTATGTCTTATCTATCTGTTATCAGGACTTCCTACGGCACACAACACTGAACTCCCAGCAGGCTGCAGAGTCATTCAGAGCTTCCTCCTATACACCATGTGACCATGTGACATGCCATGCAGTGTAAACTTGGCCATTACTGCAGTCTTATCAGCTGAAGCTGATAAGACTGACAAAGGCAAACATTAGACATCAGCACAAGTAAATACTATGAAATAAAACAAGTCAGCTATGAACAGGGAAGCAGGGTTACCATAGAAACGTTGGATTGAGAAGGAGGCTTGGTTAACAGTACAGGAAGTGCTCAATGTAAGGGCAGAAATACACTCCACTGTGGACTCAGAAAAAAATACTTAAGATGGCGCTGCCTAACCCCTGGAAACAAGTTTTTTAAAGTTTCTTTAAACAGTAAGTAATATGCAATTTGGGCTGGATTACAGTGGCTATAGTTTGATAATTACTTATTATAATGGACTAAATGAAAAGAAGCATCAGAGTGGGAGAGTTTACTTCCTCTTTAATCATTGAAATACGGTTATTTTTTTAATTGAATAACAATAAGAAGATGTTATACACTTTATACACGGGATTTTATTGCACTTTATCCACTGGATCAGAGTTATTTGCATTTTTAATGTTTTATTGATTACTTTAATTGTTTGTGAAGAACTATTTTGTGCCAAGACACAATTCTAGGAGGAATCAGTATATTTTAAAGCACATTTGTACAATTTTTTTATTTTGTTTGAGTTGTTAGCGCTACTTCATCATTTATACACAGATCTATTGGGGCCAGTAACACTTTAGTTTAGCTGCTTTCCACTTTTTAACAAGCACTTTATACGACAATATTATTTTTCCACATTTTTTCAAATTTTTATACATTTTTAGTTTGTTTGTCAAGCACTTTCTAGATAGCGCATTAGTATTCTATTTTTTCAATAAACTTTAATGGTGTCCCAGTCTTAGTCCGTAGGATTCCATATTGAGTTGGCCCACCCTTTGCTGCTATAACAGCTTCAACTCTTGGCCATTCTTCCCGAAGTGCATTTGTGAGGTCAGGCACTATTAGAAGTTGTTAAAGCTGCAAATGGTGGACCAACTCACTATTAAAGCCTCCGGACCAAGACTGGGAGGCCATTAAAGTTCATGTGCATGTAAAGGCAGGAGTCCCAATACTTTTGGTAATATAGTATATCATGGAGACAGAGTCATCACATCTGCTCACTGCTAATAAAGCGCAAGTAAAAACTACAATTCCCATCAGGCAAAGGGAACTGTAGTTGTGAATGGCCATAATGTGGGCAAGATTGGGGGATGGGTACAGTATGCCACTCCAATGACCCAATATGAGAGGGCAGATCAGGCTGGAAGTCTGAACCACCAGGGTCTGCCCACTACAGTGGCAATCACTGAAAAAGAAACTACAGATGGGTAGTTACAAGACTGGTAGAGTGGCAGGACAATTTCTTAGTGGCAGGACAACAATGTTTATTTAAAGCGGTTCTAAACTGTATCTGAGCATCACAAACTGAAAACACTATTTAACTCATTTTTAATATTCATAATATTCAAAGCACACTCACTCATCCATCCATCCATGTCTCCATGCTTTACTTTGTTGAGAAATCACTCCCTAGCATTTCTAGCTGCAGCCATCTTGATTAAGGGCAGATGATTCATGTAGCATTTACATAGTACTTCCTGGAATCCAACTGCCCTTAGCTCAGGCTTGCAGGCAGGAGGGTGTGCTTAGCTAAGAAAGCCCCTGTTCCCCTCCTCCAGATGAAAAGAAAAAAAAATGCCCACAAAAAGACTCACAGAATGTATGATATAATTTTAGCCTAGGCCAGAAACCAGGAAATAACTAAAAAAATCTAAATTGAAGAAGCAGAAAAATCTATTTACTAATGTTAATAGCATAAGGATTAAAACTAGTTAATGTTGATTGAGCGAGTTTAGGGGTTGGAAACAGTGTAAATTTTGTCAGCAAGTTTTGATTTAGTTTTAGTCTTATGCTTTGTATACACGATCGGACATTCCACCAACAAAACCATGGAATTTTGTCCGAAGGGTGTTGGCTCAAACTTGTCTTGCATACACACGGTCACATAAATGTTGGCCAACAATTACAAAAGTAGTGATGTACTAGACGTACTATGTGGTTTTTCAGCTCTTTAGCGTCACCCCTTGGGCTCCTTCTGCTAATTTGGTGTTAGTAGAAGTTTGGTGAGTGTCGATTCGTGCTTTTTCTTTTTGCGTTTTTCATTTAGCGCTTTTCAGTTTGCGCTTTTCATTTCGTGCTTTTCAGTTCATTTGTGAACGGCCTTTGTCAACCAGACATGTTGCGGAATTGGAGGAGATAACGTGTTATTTATTATTGGCCTTGGAGTTATTGCTTTGACATTATTTTTTTGGGTTGAATAATGATTTGGTTTGGTAAATTTTTTGTCCGATGAAAACTGAAAAAGTTTGTCCGATGGAGCGTACACACGGTCGGATGTTGCCTTAAAACAGCTAATTTGCATGTTTGTTGTCAAAAAATCTGATCGTGTGTACGGGCCTTTAGTCGTGTTTAGTCGACTGAATCTCCAGTACATTTTAGTAGACCAAAATAATTTTAGTCAACTAGAACTAATTTTAGTCTTTTCACTACCTGCAGATAGTTCATTTCTTTCAGACGCACATTAAGTCCAGTCCCAATCTCAACTCTATGTCCCCATTTGAATCCATATGCTCCTCTGACCCACATGCCCCAGGCATTATCTCATGCCTTTATACCTGTCTCTCCACCGTATCTGAAGACCTCCCGCGTTACGCTGCTATGTGGGCTGCAGACCTGTCACTTAATCTTGACGCAGAGTCATGGACTGATATATGGACCAATACCAAAAATTCCTGACAGAACGTAGTGGCCTCTGAAGCGAACTATAAGGTCCTGATGCGGTGGTATTTGGTCCCCTCTAGAATTTCTAAATTTGTACCTAACTACTCGCCCGACTGTTTTAGGGGTTGCAAAGATTGGGGCACTCATGTTCACATTTGGTGGACTTGTCCCATCGTGACAAATTTTTGGTCCACGATCTTTCACTTACTATCTAAATTAATACAGCACCCCATAGATCCCAACCCAGCAATGGCCTTGCTAAATTGGCTACCCCAAGATTTTACTAAAGCCCAAAACCGACTCTTTCTCCAAGTAACAACTGCGGCTAAACAAACGATTGCGAAAGCCTGGAGGACACCTTCCCTGAATATAACTGAAACAAAACATAGAGTCACGCAGGCTATGATTCATGATAAGATAGAGGCAGTTATCCTAGGTAGGATCCCATTGTTTAATAAAATATGGCAACCCTTGGTAGACCATTACCTACCGAAAGATTTCGATACTCGTCTCATGGCTCCTTAGCCCAGAATGGGCGCAAAAATACTGTCCGCGGTTCGCGTGGGCCTTCCGACCATTCCCATTCCCTCTTACCTCTTCTACCCTATCCTCTGGTATTTCCTCTTTCCCTTATTGTGTCCCTATTTCTCTTTCTTTCTTCTCATTCCTCTCCTTTTTTCCTAATTCTTTTTCCCTCACTCTTTTTCTTCTTTACGTAAAACTTATCTCGCGGAACTCTTCTATCTACTGTCACCTCTGGTAATAGTTGTTATTTCAACAATGTTTGTTAAATGACTCTCCTTCTTTTGAGTTTGTAAGTTTGCTTTTACCCGGCCCCCTCCTGGGATACCGTATATCTGCCATACTTTATGTATAAATGGTCCATGGGCCTGTTTTAGAATCTTCTAATGTAACTACTTCTACAAACTTAAGATGCAGCCTATCTGGTTACTCTTTGTTACTGCTATCATTGTAAATTGTTCTGCTTATTATAGTGTGAATTATTTGACTTTTCAATAAAACTATTTGAAACAAACTAATTTTAGTCGTCTAAAATCTGATGGGTGTAGTTACATTGTACTGCATTATTTGAGCATTTCTCTACAATTTCCAAAATCTTTATATACTTCTGGAGTGAAAAATCCATTATGTTATTATTTATGGTATTAAGGTTTGAACATGCACTACAGACCAGTGTTCATTTTGACATCAAATTTCAATTTAGTTTTAGTCATACTCTTTTGACTAAAAATGCAATTTTAGTTTTAGTCGTATTTTAGTAGACTAAAATAGTATTATTTAGTCGACGAAAATGTTTCAGTCGACGAAAATAACACTGGTTGGAAAGAACATTTGTAAAAAATGATACAATAATTATACAATAGTTTGGCCTGTAGTTCAGCTTTAAAAAGTTGACTTTGGAGTATAGGTGCAAGGTCTTCTTTACGGTAACCCCTAATAACTTTAAATATATGCTTAATAGGGATACTCCATCCTTTTTCTTATTACATTTGTTTTGTCCTATTTTTCAGTGCCAGACCTTTCCTGTCTTTATAGTGCAGCAGCTTTCTCATATTATATTTAATCCACTTTGCTCCCCCTCTGTACCATTGTATTATCTTGTCTTCAGGCTAAATGTTTTTTCCTCCTCCAACTAGTCATTTGCTGTGCCCAGCCTGCCATTTAACACCCTGTATATCGGTAGCTGATATACAGCTACAGCAATAGTTTACAGAACTGGAATACTGTGCTTTAAATTGTGTGGCCAATCTGAGCTGAGGTGAGCCAGGAACAGCTGCAAAGCTGAATAGTTATTACCGATTTGTCATCTCTTGTCTCATAGCACCAAGGTCAAACTCACAGTCCTTGGCAACGAGATGGATTGTAGAGGCCTCAAAGGGGCCCTTTACTACTCAGAAGGGCCACACAAAGTATTTTTCGCTAAATTGACTTCTCCAAAGGTGGACATATAAACTACAGGGACCTGTCTCCACTCTCCATTTCTGAACAGGACCCCCCCCCCCTCCCCCCTCCACCCACCCATATGTAATAAAACTTCCATCTTCGGAATCTTTAACTATTTCTTAAAATTGGGCATCATATGCGTTTTTTTTAAATTAGCTTACTAGAGGCTCAAACAGAAAATAACAGAACTGATAAAAGATGTAAAGCATAACATAGAGCTAACATGCTGGTAGGATAATTGGCTTCTGTGTAAATTGGCCCTAGTATATGAATGTGAGTTAGGGACCTTAGATTGTAAGCTCCTTGAAGGCAGGGACTGATGTGAATGAACAATGTATATGTAAAGCGCTGCGTAAATTGACGGCGCTATATAAGTACCTTAAATAATAATTATAATAATGACATACAGCCAATATCATTGCTAGTAAAATATGCCTATGAACAACCAGCTAAGCCAAAAGTACCAGCACTAATAACCAGTTATAGACAGAACTTCTTGAAGGGTCTGACTTCAGTATCAGCTCCATCCTCAAAGATATCTTGTACACACGGTCGGACATTCCGACAACAAAATCCGTCTGATTTTTTCCGACGGATTTTGTCCGAAACTGGTGTTGCATACACACGGTTGGACAAAGTTGATGGAAAATTCGACCGTTCGGAACGTGATGACGTTATTTAGTTACGACGGGACTACCTTCAGGCTAGTAGCCAATAGCTTTGGTCTAGGAATTTGATCTGAGCATGCGTGGTACTTTGTCTGATCGGAATTCTCTACAAACGATCGGACAAAATCCGATCCGATCATGTTGTCGGAAAATTTTTATATCCATCTCTCAAACTTTGTTGGTCGGACATTCCGACAGAAAAAGTCAGATGGAGCCCACACACGGTCGGATTGTCCGACAACGCGGTCCGATCGGACATTTTCCGTCGGAATGTCGGACCGTGTGTACAAGGGCTTAGAGGCAAGGGAGGGGGAAAAACTATCATGAAGCCTCGTACACACAATCGGATTTTCAGCAGGGAATTGTGTGATAACAGACTGTTTGCCTAAAATCCGACCGTTAGTACACTCCATCAGGCAATTGTTGTCCAACTTTCAGCCAACAAATGTTGAATGGCAGGCTAGTAAATTTTCGGCGGACAATGGTCTTTTGTCAGATTTTCTTATCATGTATACTAGTCCGTCACACAAAATCCGTCACACAGAATCAATGCTAACCAAACACGACATTAGCAGAAGGTGCCCAAAGGGTGGCACTCAAGAGCTGAAAGTTCACGTAGTATGCCACCACGTTCGTGTTTGTTGGCTGACAGTTATGTGCTGTTAGTATGCAAGACAAGTTCCTGGCACACGTCCTTCAGGCAAATGTCTGACACTCAGTTGGCCAAAAATTTGATTGTGTGTATGAGGCTTAAGAATCCCTATCAGATCAGAATCCTTATCAGCTTTTTTTTTTTTATTCTTAATTTGCTATTGCCTCTCAGCACCAACAGGACACAGTACACTTATCTATCATACAGATAGGCCATTACATGTTACAAATACTACATTGCCAGCAGTATTAAAAAACAAAATTTCCTTTATAACCACTAAAGTGTAATTTTTTTAAATACAAGTTTAACTAAAAACGAATGCAACAGAAAGGTAGAAGCTTTGGGGTCCTGGTTTCTGGATTCCCTGAAGCACCATTTTGCTACAGTATCTGTTGCAGCCATATGAAATGTGTACCTGGCTAATCTGAAAGGAAACTCGAAAAATAGGATCCCTAAATCAGAAAATCTGTGGGGACGGAGATAACCCAGATAGCAAGGATAACTTGCCACAGATTTGTGGCAGTGTTGAATTGCAATGCCTCATACACACAATTGGACTTTCCACTACAACAACCTTGGAATTTTGTCCGAAGGGCGTTGGCTCCAACTTGTCTTGCATACACACGGTCACACAAACATTGGCCAACAATTACAAACGTAGTAACGTACTAGATGTACTATATGGTTTTTCAGCTCTTTAGCACCACCCTTTGGGCTCCTTATGATAATTTCGTGTTAGTAGAAGTTTGGTGAGTTGATTTTTGCTTTTCTTTTTGCGTTTTTGATTTAGCGCTTTTCAGTTCGCGCTTTTCATTTCATGCTTTTCAGTTTGTTTCTGAACGACTGTTCATCAACCAGACAAGTTGCGGAATCGGAAGAGATAACATGTTACTTATTATTGGCCTTGGAGTTATTGCTTTGACATTATTTTTTTGGTTGAATAATGATTTGATTTGGTACATTTTCTATATTTTTGGATGCATAGAATGCACTTTTTGGTTAAGTTATATTGGCAGATAGCATGTCTATTTTTTTTTTTTAATGCAAAATAAAAAAAATTGTGGAGAATAATACTTGGCTATGTGTTTAACTTCAAATGACAGTTTGGGAGTTGGCAGTTACATTTAAAAATAAATAAAATACAATGTAAAATTGACAAGGGACACTAACATAGTTGTATCTCTGTTCTTAAAAACCCAGGGATAATGGTGTTGTGGTAACTTTCATAAATTAAAAAAACAACAAAAACATAATATTATTCTTGATATCACTAAAAAAAAATACTCCATCAGTATCACCAGCAAAGCAGCTTTATTATTATCCCATTAAAGAAGAAGAGAAAGTGCGCTGCCTTTGGAGATTTCAGAATTTGCCACGCCACGAATGTTAATTCTCCATTACAAATGCTAGTTTACAAGACCGACCACTTCTGCTTCCGAGCATGCGTGTTTGTACTTTGAGCTTTTGCCTGACGGACTTGTGTACACATGATCGAAAAATCAGACAACACATATTTGTGGGCGGAAAATTTGAAAATCTGCTAGCCAACGGATTGTCTGCCAACAGCCTGACATCCAACATTTACCGTCAAAAAGTCTGATTGTGTGTTCGGGGAATAAGTCTGTTAACTTGCTGAACATTTGCACTGCCAAGTTGTACACTTGCAGAGCCCTTGAAGCACAGATTCTAGTTGACACTTTTCCAATTTGTAGCAAATATGCATGACAAGTTTCTAGCAAGAGCAAAGTTGCAGTGGTGAGTCTACAGCAAGAGCTCTGCAAGTCTACAGCATGAAAAATTCAGTCCCTGTGGTGGAATGACTATTGCACAACATATCCAAACCAGAACTTGCAGCAGATTTGCAGAATGTTTGCAAAGAAAGTTGATCTGGAGTCATGCAATGTGGACTTGCTGCAATTATGCAACAAACTTGTGACACCTGACAAGTCTAGCAATAGCTTAGGAAGTCATTTTCAAACTTGCAGCACAATTGCTTGCTATCTAGTATAATCCCGGTAAGGCATATTATACAATTAACAAACGTTTAGCTACATGTCAGTATTTTAGGCCCAAACACTACTATGCTTCCAATACGGAGGCAAACTGGACACATTACCTCTCCTAGGTGCAATAGCTATCTGATACCCATCATATTTGTATTCATTCAAGAGGTAATGCCATACTGAACAATAATATACAGGTCATCAGAATGCAACCTGTAAGTATTTGAACATATTAATACTTGTACAAAAATGTATTTTGGGAAGTGGCTGCTGCATGGTCATAAACATGGTGACATCCCATCGGCCACTACTTAGACCTTCTAATTGGTTAGATCATTTCTGTTCACACCCTTCTCAAGGACCAGGGAAGAGGGGCTGCATCAGCAATCTGGAGCTCTTCTTGTACCATCAAAGAAGGAATATCAGCAAAGACTTATGAGAGCCACTGATCCATTTTGCTCATTGATTCGCATTTTTAGTTCTCTGCTGTATTATTGTCTCTTTTTCCTATGTAATACCCTTTTTCTGTTAATATTTTGTTTGTGCGATTTCTTTTTCTTTTTAACTGAAAAAAAAAAAAAAGGCAATAACCTGTCCCACCAGAGGATGACTACAACGCGACTACCCTGTATCTGAAGCTGTTATGATGGAGAGCTGGGGGTCAGGAACATGACCATTAAATATGGGCTTGTGGTGGTGAAATATTGCCACTGTTGCCATGTCAGAATGTTTCCTTGGTGTTATTTAAGGTGCAAGTGAGGTCCTCCAAAAAGAGAATTTGGTTGTAAACTCTGCAAAAAAAAAAAACCTGCAAGACAAAGGCATAATGAGCGAGTATGCATTGCATACTAGCTCATTATGAAATACTTACCTTAGAACTATGCTATTGCAGCGGTCCCCGCACACCGATGTGATGGGCAACATGTTTCTGGAATGTTACTTCCAGGTTCGCGGGCTCCAGCGCTGTGATTGGCTGAATCCGTGATGACGTCACTCCCACAAATGCGCACAGGAGTCACAGTTTACAGCACAGCAGCGGAAGAAATGGCACGTATGAGCCGTTTCTTCAGTGTGAGTGCAAATTTAGGAGAAATTCATGGTACCTACAGGTAAGCCTTATTATAGGCTTACCTTTAGGCAAAAGAGGTTGTAAAGGGTTTACAACCACTTTAAGGTTGGTATACCACAGGGATTTGGAAGGCAGGTAAGGCTGTCTCCATATTAATGGAATACAAGCCTTTGTGGCATTTAACATATGCAGTGTGAGGGAGGTCTTGTATTTGGAGATTGGTTTGTCTGTTAGGTGGAGAAGACAACCTATCAGCGTTTAACTGCTGTAGACTATATATACCTATTTGAGAGATTTCTCCTCACATCATATTTTACTGGTATCAGAAAAATAAGTGAAAGTAAATCTGTGATAAAAACATTTTTTCTAGAAAGTAGAAAGGGCCTAAACCCCTCTTAGACCCCGTTCATGCTAAGGCAGTTTTCAAGTGTTTTAGCGCAAAAAATAGCACATGTAAAGTGCCTGAAAACTGACTCTCATGCTTCCCCAGTGTGAAAGCCTGAGTATTTCATACTGGGGCAGTGCGCTTGCAGGACGGGAAAAAAAGTCCTACAAGCAGCATCTTAGGGGTGTTCCTACATACAGCACTCCTACACCACCCCTGCCCATTGAAATAAATTGGCAGCGCTTCCGAAGCGCCTGAAAAAGCATTTTTGGAAGCGCCGCTAGTGGGGGTTAAAAGCCCCCCTCTAATGGCCGAAAAGTGCCGCTAGAACGACAGTAAAGCAGCACTAAAACTAGCGGCGCTTTACCGCTAACAGACCCGCTGCCCTAGTGTGAAAGCAGCCTTTGGTTTTTATTGCTGGAGACTTTTTTTCTCATTTCCTTTTCAGATGATAAATATCAGACAGAACAGAAATTTAATGGAAATCTCAGCAGAGACATGTATGGGGTATTGTCCAATTTTCAGGCCTAAACCAAATACCCGTTACCCATGACCTCTCTGAAATAATATTACCAGACACCTTGTACTTGGGTTTTAAATGGCCATAGCAGCCTTTTATTAACCAAAACATAACATGAAAAACACTTTTAAAAACATTAAAACTCACAATTACCAGATATCATATATTGCCAAGGGTTTTTGAAGGCACCAATGACATTAATTCCCTGTATCCGGCACCACCTTGCCTCTTACCCGGCCCCTAGCCATGACTTACGCCAGCACAGGGACAATAATTTGGCAAAATCACCCAGCAGGTACAGCCACCTCTTACTTCTGCCCTCCTTAGGGCAGGTCCACTTGTTCTGTGATGGGCCCAGCCCATCTTCCTCCAAATACCTTTTTACCATCCCCCGCCTTCAAAAACCCTACGACCACCGCCAGCTGCTACGTCTTCAGAAACATCACCAAACCATTGCAACCACCCTTCGTCCACCAAAATGCACTAAATACAGGGCGGGCAGGCGGGAGAATGTCACTGGATAGCTGTCCTGACTGAACTGATCCAGGGCTCCCCACACCCCACCTAGCAACCCACTAGGGACCACCCTGCCCCACCCCGCCACACCCTATCCTCCACCAATACCCTTTTCCTTAAAACACTCCACCTTCCTGACTTCCCCCTACTCTTACTGTCTTATTTAACCCCTTCTTTCCAGCCTTTTCTGTCCAAACCCCATCATGTAAGCCCTTCACCTACGCTGCACTACGGTTCCTGGCCTATACTAGACAGAAAAAAAAGACAGTAAAAAGTTTTCTCGACTCAATACACAGCTAAGTTATAAAGCAATGTCAAGCATATACTGTACTGAACCTTCAAAGAATCAATTTTTTTCAAAATTGTATGTGCCTCAACTCCTTTCCAGCTTGATAAGATTTCTGAAACCAATGTTCCCACTGTCCTTATTGCTCAGTACATTAAGTGGGTATCACAAGTGATGTTGAAAAATCCTACTTCACTTAAAAAAAAAACGATTTTCAGAGTAAATACTTTTCAGTCTAAGAAATCCTCCATAATGTTGAATACTGTTGAAAGATGTATTCAAAGAACAGGTGAGGAACTTGCTGAAACAGCATTTAACCCATGTCAGTACTAAAAAGAAAAGGATATGACCCAGAATCCACCTGTCTGGAAAACCAGAGAACAAATTGGATTGGATTCTGTATGATCTGTTCACTATAGAGTATTCAAGTTATTTTGGTTACTTCATAATGTGCAGTGATTGCTTGAAATTTTTTTTTACTTTTCTCACTGCTCTTCAGAGACTTGGTGTATAGGATGGCACACAAAATTTGTGGCATTAGCATGACTGAATACCTTATTTTCCTAAAAAATGGTAGCACATTTTTGAAATTGAGGAAGAAATATGGCAGAAGCAGATTGGGTCACTTTTAATATTTTTTTTGCCAGAGAAACATGAAAAAGATGACTTCTATCTCTATCTCAAATCCTCACCTTTGGTCATAGCACTGACTAAAGAAGAAAGATTCAGTCTGCCCATTTTTTTTTTTCAGATTACATTACAAACTCATGTCTATAACAAAAGAACTATTGGGGAGAGCATTGATTTTGCAGGTTTGAATAGCTATACTAATTACCATCTTTTTCTTCAAAGGTTAGCTGCAGTGATGGCATCTCTTTGCTTTGCTCACTTCTATTTTACATTTTTTTTTAGCCCTGAGATGGGTTAGATTATGCCTGTACATCCAATAGCTCTCTATAGTCTTAGCCCTTGTACACACGGTCGGAGATTCCGACATCCAAATCCGTCGGAGTAATTCTGACAGATTAATTGCGGAAGAGGTCCGGAAGTGATGTTACATACACACGGTCTGACTAAGTTGTCGGAAAATCCGATTGTACATAACGTGATGACGTTATTTCTTTACAACAGGACTACGTTCAGGCTAGTAGCCAAATAGCTTCGGTCTAGGAATTTGATCTGAGCATGCGTGGCACTTTGTCCGTCGGAGTAGGCTACACATGATCGGAGTATGTCCGATCGGAGCATTTTGTCGGAAAAGTTTACCGGCAAGTTGGAAAAGTTGGTCCGTCGGATATTCCGACGGAAACAGTCCGATGCATACCACACACAGTCAGAATATCCGACAAAACGGTCTGATAGGAAACATTCCGGTGGAATTTTTGACCGTGTGTACAAGGGCTAAGGGCAACATAACTGTATAGAGGCTCTTGTGTCCATGAAATAATTGTGTATTTACATATTTTGCGCTGTGAAAACTGTTGGCGCTATAAAAAACCTGTATAATAATAATAATATTTTGGGTGACCAAGCAATGTCTTAGGCAGGCCATAGATTATGTGATTTTGTTTCCTGCAACCATGGTTTGCAGAAAAGAAAATAGCTTTATTCTCCCATCAACACATTCAGTGTTGATGGGGGGATCTCTCCCTTGGAACTATTGTGTTCTCCCAGTGAGGAGTGGTTGTAGCCACTGGCAATAATCACATACTAGAAATCCAACATGCTGGTTGTACCCAAGACAATGAATCGACTTGGATACAATCAGCCTGCCCAAAGATGGATCGAACCTCTGTCTCTGCTAAACCAGCCAAGATTCGAACCATCTATGGTCGGCTTTAGAGTCCAACAGAATCGCCAGACGAAGAAAAGTGTGAATTGAACCAGAAAGTGTCAATATGCATAATGAAAGTTGCACAGACATGGGTCAGGCAATTTAGCAGACAATAAATGCAATAAACAAAAAAAATGTCCTTACTGCAGTAGAGCCTAATTATGCTCTGTTATTTATTTTCATTAATCAGTTGCCTACATTTGCAAATTCATGTGTAATCAGCGAGCTGCTCTGTGGACCTCAGTCTAATTTTTTTTACATGACCAAAACTGACAAATTTCTATAGCCACAATAAGAGTATGATTGCTTCAATTCAAGTCAATGAAAGTTGCTGCGCACATTTTATTATTTGAATATATCCTAATAATAATAATAGTGGACTTCTGTTTCTCTTCTGTCTTTGTTTGCATTGATAGGATACGTAGCATTGTAAGGAATTAGTGGGTGCAAACGGGAGGCATTAGGAAAACAGAAATCAGCTATAATTATCTTTGGGATATAGGGACTATCAAGAGCAGACATATTTGTTTTCTAGTGAAATCCATTATTAACTCAGTTTGGATTGCCGTGTGTAGTGATCCCCCCGTCCCCAGCAGCTCTACCTATATGGAGAACTAATGCACATATCTTCTTCCTGTAATAACTGGGTGCTCACTACTTCATAACCTAGAAAATTTCTTTCTGATTTTGGCATGGCTACTGAGTATTTGATCTGTAACAACCATGCAGGATGGGAGTTCATACATTCTGGTCTCACTGGTCGCTTGCTTGTTCTAAAACCGAGAAGTGAAGAATGATAACCCCAGAGAAATCACCTCTGCTAAATAACAGATTATTGACTACATTGGCAAAGGGTTTGAGCAGAGGAACAGGCCGGGTGTGGGTCAAACTCAAGTTTAACCTGAAACTCATCCCTCTTATCCTGATTTATTCCAACTAGAGGTCTTCATTCTGATCTTGGCATGGCTAGTGAGTATTTTATCACAACCATGTAGGATGGAAGTTCAGACATTCTGGTCTCACTGGTTGTTTGTTTGTTCTAAAACAGAGAAGTGAAGAATGATAGCCCCAGAGCATTCACCATTAAAAATAAGACAGTGAAGGCAACTTCCATATTTCTGTCCTTTCAGGTTCTCTTTAATGTTGGGATGGTGCTTGACTGGATGTTCTGTTCCAGTCTTTCAGATACAGTAGCAACTACGTAGCATTATCCTGTTGGCCCTGTGTAGTGTGTTATAGAGAGATAGATAGAGAAAGAGAGAGTGTGCCATTTAATTTACTTTGAGCAGGCAGTTTATTCAGTTAGGTAGATCTCACTACTGACCATTCCTGCTGTACTGTTTCTAATCTACTTCAGGCAGGCAGTTGATCCAGTTTAGCTAGATCTCACTGCAGACCGTTCCTGCTGTACTACTTGTAATCTACTTCGGGCAGGCAGTTGATCCAGTTTAGCTAGATCTCACTGCAGACCGTTCCTGCTGTACTACTTGTAATCTACTTCGGGCAAGCAGTTGATCCAGTTTAGCTAGATCTCACTGCAGACTGTTCTTGCTGTTCTGTTCCTAATATACTGCAAGGAGGCAGTTCATTCATTTAGTTGCAGTATATTCAGTACTGTATCCTGTGCTGCTAGATCTCGCTGCAGACTGTTCCTGTTGTTCTGTTCCTAATATACTATAGGCTGGCAGTTCATTCATTTAGCTGCAGTATATTCAGTATACTGTATCCAGTTTAACTTGATCTCGGGGCAGACCGTTCCTGTTGTTCTGTTCCTAATATATATATAATTTCATATAACATTCTATTAGTTTAATCATTATCTACCTTGTTTACTATGCTACATACGCCCCCATAGTATTTGAGGTTTTTGGCCCTTTCCTAATTACGGACTAGCCAGGAATTTAGTCACCAGATTAGTGATATACTTAGTGCTGTACTGTTAACCTTAATGTGTATGTATTATGTTTTGTATGACTTGTATGATTCTCATATGTATATTTTGTTTTCTAGTAAGTCTTTTTTTTTATTCTCCTGAAGAAGCACAAGGCACGTAACATGTGAAGCTCCAGGATTTGTACATCAGCTTCAATTTGTTACAATAGCCTATAATTAAAAAATCCATGTTTTCGATTTTGACGGTAGTGTTTCCCCAGCTTTAAGAGATGTTTTTGTTATTTTTATAGGCTATGTTTTAATAAACATTGTCAAACTGTGTTATATGGACTTGATCTAGTGTTGATTTTAATGAAAGAAAGAAAGAAACATAGTTACATAGTTAGTAAGGTTAAATAAAGACACCAGTCCATCCAGTTCAACCTGAATGAGTGTCTACAATTGTCCGTATCCCTGTACATTACACACTCACACTGGTCCCTACCCTCAAGGTGCCCACTATCCAAGGTCCCCATTCATACACTAGGGCCAATTTTGGACAGAAGCCAATTAACCTATCAGCATGTCTTTGGAGTGTGGGAGGAAACTGGAGTACCTGGAGGAAACCCACACAGGCACAGGGAGAACATGCAAACTCCAGGCAGGTGGTGTTGTGGTTGGGATTCAAACCAGCGACCCTTTTTACTGCTAGGTGAGAGTACTAACCACTACACCACTGTACTGCTCTATGATTACTGCCCCATGAGTGTCTCTATGTCTAATAAATTATCTTTTTATCTCAGTATATCTATATGGTCATGCCTATAACGTCCAAGCTCCTTCTTTCTGTATATATGCATTCAATTATAGGACGTGGCACTGAATATTTTCATCCATATTGCTGGGACCTGACATTACATTACATAAATCTCATTTGGTGCAGGAACTGTTCTAAACACAGGAAACACGTGCCACTTTACAGGCATACTATAGACAAACCCAGGTATGATATTTAAAGGAATATTTCACTTTTATTTTTTCACTTTAAGCATCATTAAAATCACTGCTCCCGAAAAAACAGCCGGTTTTAAAACTTTTTTTTGCATTGATACATGTACCCTGGGGCAGGACCCAGGTCCCCCAACCCTTTTTAGAACAATAAATTGCATATTATCCTTTCAAATTCGCACTTTTGATTTCTCACGTTCGAGTCCCATAGACTTTAACTGTGTTCAAGAGTTCAGTCTGTTCACATGTTCTGGATGTGAACCGAACCAAGGGGGTGTTCGGCTCAAGCCCAATCAGTAAAGATCAAACGTCTGTCTAATGTATTTAAATAAATATTTGGAAGATATCCAATTCATGTGAATGCCCAGAGGCATAAATTCGATTTTTACATTGCTCCACCTACGTTCTGTATTATACACTGGTTTGGTGGAGAGTCTACATCATCATAATCTGTCTAGTTATATTTGTTATGACTTATTGTGAATGGTTTATGTTTAAAAGCTTTGTCTGAAAACAATAGGCCCTGTGTAGCTTCTAATTACATAAATAATGACATAACATGGATGACAATATAGACTGCAGACAGTTTGTTGTTTGTAGTCTGAACAAGTCTAGTAGGCTTGCAGTAAGATAAGAGGATCAGCCAGGCATAGGAAGGAAGCAGAACCTGAATATGTAATATGCAAATATAGCTGCCTTTATGTGCATATGCAAACAAACCATTCTAAATCACAAAGTTAGACTAAAAAAAAAAAATTGACAAGATTATATGAATGAAAGCATGGGTGCTCAGCCTGTGGACCTCCAGCTGTTTTGGAACTATAAGTCCCATCATGCCTCTGCCTTTGGGAGTCATGCTTGTAACTGTCATTGGCTTGCAATGCCTCATGGGACTTGTAGTTTCACAATAGCTGGAGGGCCACAGGTTAAGCACCCATGAATTAAACAATAAGTTCACTTTTATTGCACTTATTTTTTGGATCCACCCTTTTTCATAGCACTTTCTGAATGGATCATACTTATCTACAACCTAAGACCCCTTTCACACCGAGCCGTCCCAGGCATCCGCGGAAAACAGCGCTATTTTTAATGCCACTTTACCGTAGTTTTAGCGGCACTAACCCCCCTCTAGTGGACAAAAAGGGGTTAAATCCACCTGCAAATTGCCGCTGGAGCGGCATTTTGCCAGTGGTATCGCAGCGGTGGAGGAGCAGTGAGTTCACTGCTCCTTCACCGCTCCAAACAAGCTGCTGGCAAGACTTTTTCTGACGCCCTACCAGTGCACCACTCCAGTGTGAAGGCCCTTGGGCTTTCACACTGGAGTGCATGGAGCAGCTGTTTTAGGGCGTTTCGCGGGTGCTATTTTTAACACTATTAAATGCTCCAGTGTGAAAGGGGTCTTACTCATCCCAAATCATCACTGTTTGCACTGCATGCCCTCTGTCCAAAATCTTCAGAAGAGCAGAGTTGTAGGTTTAGGTTGTAAGTAATAATCTATCCTGAAAGTCCCAGGGAAAGGGGATAAGGAGCAGAAAAAGATGGGTAAACTAAAAGTTTCAGCGGATTATAGTTCCCCTATAACTGGAAAGAGAGAAGATAGAGGAGCACTTCCACAGTTCTCCTTGTAAAAGAGAAAACAGAAAAGCGCCTCTGAGTGTAGTATTTAATAGGATTTTCAATTAGTAGAAACGACAATGGAACACTCACATGATAAACATGATGTTCCATTCATGATGTTCCATATCTTGTGAGTGTTCCATTGTCGTTTCTACTAATTGAATATCCTATTAAATACTACACTTAGAGGCGCTTTTCTCATGCTTTTCTCATGCTTTTCTCATGCTTCAGCCTCACAGAGTTGACTCCACTCTTGAGAAGAGCTTCTGCCCTACGTGCTTCAGTGTTTTAGACATCTTCCTGGTCTAATCCCTGGCTAACTCCCTATAATACTACTATTTCCTTGAACTATTTAAAGGACCATTGGACTGGGCTTTCTATTGGCATTGCATCGGATACTCCTTTTTGCGCTTGCACACAGTGCTCCTTGTAGCTGAAGACCATTGGATCCAGGCTACCAAGGCTATATAGGACTTTATTTCCACTCCTCATCTGCGTATTTGTGCTAGGTCAATGGCTACAAGTATTGAAATAACTCAGCAATGGAAGCCTTAGTGATTCCATGTTTAGGAAAGGTTTTCGAATGCCGTGTACACACGACCAGACTTTTTGACAGAAAAGGTCCGATAGAACGAGTCCGTTGGACAATTCGATCTTGTGTGGGCTCCATCGGACCTTTGCTTGCAAAAAATCCGGCGGACTTTAGAAATAGAACATGTTTTAAATTTTTCCACCGGAACTCCGTCGGACCGAGAAATCCGTTCGTGTGTATGCTAATCCTAGGGCAGCTATTGGCTACTGGCTATGAACTTCCTTATTCTAGTCCGGTCGTACGTCATCACGTTTGATTCCGTCGGACTTTGGTGTGCTTGTGTGTGGCCAAGTCCGTTCATTTGGGAAGTCCGTCGGAACTCCTCCGAAAGTCCGTCGGAAAGACCGTCGGACCTAGTCCCTCGAAAAGTCTGGTCATGTGTACGCGGCATTACAGTCACTGAGGAAGAAATATATTTCACGGCAAGACAGAGACTTTTTTTTTTACAAAAAAAAAAAAGAATGTATAGTATTCCTTTGATTTGTGCCAAATGTAAAGTTTATTGATTGGTCTACTTGGAAGCAAACCTGTGTTTTGCCCATATAGGGCAACAGGTTTGTGTTTAACCCCCATCTCAAGTAGCAAATATCCCCAACACTCACCTTAATTTCACTCCGCCACTGCTCTGTTCAGCTTCTTTTTTGTAACCCACTGTGGTGTGCAAAAACGAAACACATGTCAGTGAATAAAAAAGTGCATGTGAAAAAAAAACAAAAAAGTGCACTTAGGAGTATGTCTCTAGTCCATCTTCCCAAAAAAGAACTTATTGTGAGGCTTATTGTGAGGCTTATTGTGCAAGGCTCCTGACAGTGGCAAGGCACACTGGTGGTCCACCTAGAAATTTGGGGTACACTTTTTAAGAATAGAGTGTAGTTGGGTAGAATGAGCTGCAGGAAAAGTGAGTAATTACAGCCTTCTTTTACACATAAATGGGAAACTTTAGTATAGCAACAGGGTATGTCCAGGCAAAGATTTACATACCTGGACACATACCTGGACATTTTGTTAAAAGGTAAATAAGTAACTTCTGTGAGGTGAAAAATACTGAGTAGCAAAACCAGCTCCAAGGTATTTAAGATCAAAAACATTTTTGGGTGGGTCTTCTGCCAGAAGAACCCTTGGGTCATACCTAACTAAATGATCTCCCTGCAGGAGGGTCTTCTCCACTTATAAATGTATGTAAACCCTAACAATAAATGTATCTTATTTGGTCTGTTATAGAATTCCAGGTACCAGTGTAACTATGCATATATCATACCCGTGGGCTCCCAGTGGAAGCTGGAAATCACTGATGTAGACTGAGCTACTCCAGTGATCTCCACTAGTTTTCATGTCATCCATCGAGCAGCTGCCATGCTGCATTCTGAACACAGGAGGTTGGCCGCTCGGCATAAGCCCCATTCAGAGAGTGCCTTGCATTTACACAATGAATGCAAAGTGTTCACTGGTTGAATAAGGTGCAGAGACAGGGTGGTGACATCACACTCTCCAAGCTGGAGCAATGTAACTATATAAAATATCAATACCTGGAATTCTTCCTGCCCAAGCCATTTTTCAGCTTTCAGCGCTGTCGCACTTTGAATGACAATTGCGCAGTCGTGCTACCCTGTTCCCAAACAAATCATTTTTTTAGCATTTTCTTCACACAAATAGAGTTTTCTTTTGGTGGTATTTAATTACTGCTGTTTATTTTATTTTTAAAAAAAAGAACAACATTTTGAAAAAAATATGTTTTTTACTTTGTTTCTGTCAGTAAATTATGTAACTAAGTAATTTTTCCCCCTTCACTGATGTGCACTGATGTGCGCTGATGAGGCGGCACTGATGAGCACTGATAGGTTGAACTAGTGGGCATTGATGAGGTGACACTTATGGGCACTGATGAGGTGGCACTTATGGGCACTGATGAGGAGGCACTAATATGCCACACTTATGGGCACTGATAAGTGGAACTGATATGTGGCACTGATGAACACTGATAAGCAGTACTGATGGGCATTGTTAGGTGGCACTGATGGGCACTAATAGGCGGAACTGGTGCGCACTGATAGGCGGCACTGGTGGCCACTGATAGGCGGCACTGGTGGGCACTGTTAGGCAACACAGTTAGGCGGTACTGATTGGCACTGATGGGCATTGATGGCCGGCACTGATTGGTGACACTGATGGGCATTGATTGACAGCAGTGATAGGCATTGATGGGCAGCACTCATATACCTCTTCTACAAGTTAAAAAAGAAAAAAAAAAGCTGTTCATCCAGACAGAAATCTTGTGAGCTGAGAACTTATGCTCTTCGCCTCTCTAGACTGTTATCAGATAGCATTGTTCCCTGCCATTTCTGAACCACAAGAAAAACCTCCTTCTGGCAGGATGGTCTTTAATATTGATTGGACCCTGGGCAGATATTTTCTTGCCCCCTGTTTTATGATCACATAATTCTCAGATGACACTGATCTTCTCAGTGAATGGCTGTGCAGGGGGACGTGTCAGCACAAGTCTGACCTTTGGAGGGCAGGCAAGCTGTTCCCCCAGCACAGCCAAAAAACTGACAATTCTGGGATGGATGTCTTTCCATACCCTGGCATGGTCAGTTTGAAATAGGACAACAGGGGGGCAGGTAGGACAGGATCACCAGGTATTCCACACAAAGGAAGCAATACAAAGAGGACACTTTTTTTATAAAAATACATAGTATAATAGGCACATATCAGGAATATGAAATGTTGGAGTAACATTCTTCAATAGCAAGATTACCAGGTTCAAATAAAGGGAAAAAAGTGTGTAAAAAGAACTACAGCCACAGCATCTAGGGATTGGTAAGCTGCAATGTTATCAGTTTTTGACCCTGCAGCACTGTGTTATTATGATGGGCATAATTAATATGCCACTTCCCTGTCTGTTGAAAGTTAAGCTGGGCAAAATGTATGGTTGTCAAAGGAGTCAACTGATAATTTATAGAAGCAAACACTGAGACATAGGTCACTACATTCCATTCTACACTGCAGAATGTTCTATGCTGTGACTATGTGATAACTAAGGTTGCAGATTTCATGTACAAATAGCATTTACTATTGCACATTAGTGATCTCAAACAAAGCTTGAGGCTCCATGCACACTGAAGCTCATAAATGGACGTTTTTGGGAGTTTGTGATTTTTTTTCTAACAGCCCATAAACTCCCCTCTATGTAATCCTATGTGCCCATGCACACATGGACATTTTTTGGATGTTTATCAGCAGTGGAGTTTATGGACTGTTTTCTGAAGGCCATAAAATCACGTTCAGGAGTCGTTTTTCTGACTACAAAAAAACACCAAACGCTCATAGACGCTGATAAACATCCATAAACGCTCAAAAATGTGTTTCACCAGCGTTTTTTAACGTTTTTGAACCATTGAAAAACAAAAATGTGAAAAAAAACAGCTAACGCGGAAAACCGCTAAGAACTGCTAATAAACGCTATTGCAAAAACATTAAAAAACGTTGAAAGACTCACTGCAAAGATACTTCCGTTTTTATAACATTATTTTAACGTCTAGTGTGCACGGAGCCTAAGAAAGAAAAACAGTAATGAAAATGCAGAGCTCCTTCTGTAAATCAGGACCGTTTTTAAGGCAGGGCAAAAGGGGCAGCTGCCCTGGTCCCCATCATTGTAGAGGGGCCCAAAGCAGCTGCCTCATACTTGCCAACCATCTCAGTTTAAATTCCCTTATCCCTTGAAGTTTTAGTCCCGTGCTGTGTCCCAATATCTCAGTGTAAACTTCTGCTGCTACTGCCCAGCTCTGCCCTACTGCCATGTACAAATGGCTCACCTGCAGACCCTGTGTTTACATGTAAATAACCTGCATTGATATGTAAATAGTCGTGGACTGCAGCATTGATATTTAAATAGCGGCGGCATTCATATGTATATCATGTCCCCCTGAGATCACATCCACCATCACTTCTGCTGAATGCTGCCCACTGGGGAGGTAAAAGAGCATGCTTAAAAGTCCTGCCTACAACTGTGGTCATTAAGCCTAACATCATGTTCTGCAAAGGTAAGCAAATTGGAGGTGGAACCCTTCTTCAAAATAACATGGTGTCATAGCACCCTGAATTTTGGTAACCGATCAGTGAGCAGTAATGCTGTACACTAACCTCTTGCAACCAATCAGTGAGCAGTATTAATGTGCAACAACCTCTAAAAACCAATTAGTGAGTGGTATACATGTTCAGTAACCTCTAGCATTCAATCAATGAGCAGTATTGATGTACAGTAATCTCTAGCAACCAATCAACAAGCAGAAGTCATGTGCTGTAACCTCTAGAAAATAACAGAGAGCCATAATGCCAGCAAGTCAGTGAGCGGTAATTGACGCACTGTAACCTCTGGCAACCAATCACAATCGCTGCCTGATCTGATTCAGTAAACTGATTTTCAGTCTAGCTGCTATTTATTGTATGTCTCAAAGCATGTGGAGAGTGAAATTGCATGGAGGAGGGGGCCCAAGAAAATGTTTGCCCAGGGTCCAGTCAATATTAATGATGGCTCTGCTGTAAATGTTAGTTGCCTGGCTGTGTCTGGGTTTGATGGCAGATAAAGACCAACTGGTCCATGACGTCCCCTTTTTTACTCATGCAGACCTATGTTTATTGCAACCATGTTTAAAGCAATTTAAAGTGGATTGGCTCACTTGCTGGAGTTTTTTTCTAAGCATCTACTACTCTTTTGTTAAAATAATGCTATCTAGTGTTAGTCTTAAACTTTCCTCCTACTACTATGAGGTCATACCCTTGAGTTCAACTTTATATTTGAAATATTGCCTGCCAGAACTTTTTCACACCCTTAAAGACTACCCAAAGGTAAAACTTTTGTGTTTAGCAGAGTATGAAATGGTCAAAACCCTTGTCAGGTTTTTCTTACTGACTGTGTCCCTGCTTGTGATATTCACTATTATCCACTATAACTATTCACTATTAGTCTCCATTTTCCCTCTCTCTGTTAGTCCTGGTGACCGTCCCCGCAGAACTGAATGTGAGGAAAATCCAAAAAGTTAATTAGCATTTCATAGTTTCATAGTTAGGTTGAATAAAGACACCAGTCCATCCTGAGTGAGTGTCTACCCCTATCCCTGTACATTGCACACTCACATTGGTCCCTACCCTCAAGGAGCCCACAATCTAAGGTCCCCATTCATATACTAAGGCCAATTTTTGCACAGAAGCCAATTAGCCTACCTGCATGTCTTTGGAGTGTGGGAGGAAACTGGAGTACCCAGCGGAAACCCATGCAGGCACAGGGAGAACATGCAAACTCCAGGCAGGTAGTGTCATGGTTGGGATTTGAACCAGTAACCCTTTTTACTGCTAGGTGAGAGTGCTAACCAATACACCACTGTGTGTGTGTATAGAAGGAACTGCATCTTGAGGAAATGCTGGCACTTCCACAAACAGATAGCCTTTTTAAATGGAACAAAGCATAAAATCCACAGAAAGGGTCAACACGTTTTCGGCCGTTAGGCCTTAATCAACGGCCAACAACGGTAAAACTTTTTACGGAAAGGAAGAGTTTAACAAGACACATGGCCACTCATTAAAATTAGAAGAAAAGAGGTTTAACTTTAAACTATGTAGAGGGTTCTTTACTGTAAGTGTGGCAAGGATGTGGAATTCCCTTCCATAGGCAGTGATCTCGGTGGGGGGCATCGATCGCTTCAAAAAACTATTAGATAAGCACCTGAACGACCGCAACATACATATAGTTACATAGTAACTATAGACAAATTCATCAAGTCCAACCTTTGTGTGTGATTATATGTCAGTATTACATTGTATATCCCTGTATGTTGCGGTCGTTCAGGTGCTTCTCTAATACACAATTAGGAATATACAATGTAATACTGACATATAATCACACACATAGGTTGGACTTGATGTACTTGTGTCTTTTTTCAACCTCACCTACTATGTAACTACAGTGCTTTGCAAAAGTATTCACTCCCCTTAGCATTTTTCGGATTTCATTGCCTCACAACCTGGAATTAACATGGAATGTTTGAGGATTTGCATCATTTAATTTACAGAACATGCCCACTACTTTGAAGATTTTTTTTTTATTGTGAAGCAACCAACAAATAGGACAAAATAACAGAAAAATGTCAATGTGTATAACTATTCACCCCCCTAAAGTCAATACTTTGTAGAGACACCTTTTGTGGCTATCACAGCTCCAAGTTGCTTTGGATAAGTCTCTATAAGCTGCCACATCTTACCACTGGGATTATTGCCCATTCCTCCTTGCAGAACTGTTTCAGCTCCTTCAAGTTGGCTGGTTTGCACATGTGAACAGCAAACTTTAAGTCGGACCACAGATTTTCTATTGCATTGAGGTCTGGGCTTTGACTAGGCCAGTCCAACACATTTACATGTTTCCCCTTAAACCACTGAAGTGTTGCTTTAGCAGTGTGTTTGGGGTCATTGTCCTGCTGGAAGGTGAACCTCCATCCTAGCCTCAAATCACACACAGAGAGGTACAGGTTTTTCTCAAGAATATCCCTGTATTTAGCACCATCCATCTTTCCCTCAACTCGCCAGACAGCGTTTTCTTTGATGGCCAAAAACTTCAATTTTAGTCTCATTAGACCAGAGCACCTTACGCCATACATTTTGAGAGTCTCCCACATGCCTTTCACAAACTCAAATTGTGCCATTTTGTTTTTTGCTAAAAGTAATGACTTTCTTCTGGCCACTCTGCCATAAAGCCCACCTCTATGGAGCATACGGTTTATTGTTATCCTATGTACAGATACTCCAGTCTCTGCTGTGGAACTCCTCCAGGGTTACATTAGGTCTCTCTGATTAATGCATGCTGCCTCTCTGATTAATGCCCTCCTTGCCCGGTCCATGAGTTTTGATGCATGGCCTTCTATTTGCAGGTATGCTGTTGTGCCATATTCTTTTCATTTGGTTATGATAGATTTGATGGTGCTCCTAGGGATCATCAAAGATTTGGATATTTTTTTATAATCTAACTCTGGCTTGTACTTCTCAACAACATTGTCCCTTACTTGTTTGGAGAGTTCCTTGGTCTTCATGGCAGTGTTTGGTTAGTGGTGCCTCTTGCTTATGTGTTGCAGCTTCTGGGGCCTTTCAAAAAGATGTATATATGTAATGACAGATCACGTGACACTTATTCCATGTACACACGGAATTATGGTCAGAAAAAGGTCTGATGATTTTCCGACGGAATTCTGATGGAATTTAGCTCAAGCTGTCTTGCCTACACATGGTCACACCAAATTCCGACCGTCAAGAACGCGGTGATGTACAACATGTAAAACGGGACTAGAAAAAGGAAGTTCAATAGCCAGTAGCCAATAGCTTCCATCTCATAGTTGAATCTGAGCATGCGTGAGTTTTTGCGCGTTGGAATTGGATACACATACGCATATTTCCGACAGAAAGTTTTTCCATCTGGAAAATTGAGAACATGCTCTCAAATTTTTGCTGGCGGGAATTCGGCCAGCTAAATTCCGCTGGAGCCTACACACGGTCGCATTTTCCGATGAAAAGCTCTCATCGGTCTTTTGCTGGCTGAAATTCTGATCGTGTGTATGCGGCATTAGACTGCACACAGGTGGACATCATTTCACTAATTATGTGACTTCTGAAGGTAACTGGTTGCACCAGAGATTTTTATGAGCTTCATAACAAAGGTAGTGAATATATACGCACATGCCAATTATCAGTTTTTTATTTCTGAAAAACTGTTTTATGTATATATTTTTCTGATTTTACTTCACCAACTTAGACTATTGTGTTCTGATCCATCACATATAATTCAGATTAAAAAAACATAAAGGCCGTAATGTAACAAAATAGATAAAAAGCCAAGGGGGGTGAATACTTTTGCAAGGCACTGTATGTAACACTCATGAATAGAGAGAGGAGGTAGCAGCACTGATTGTGTCTTGTTTCCAATTTACAGAAGGAGCTCCAAAATGAAAACTTTCTGTTTGAAAGACTAACCCTCTATATTTGTTCTGTCATCAGTTGTTCCAAGGACAGAAAGGGATGGGAAATCCAATCTTTAACTGCTATCACTGGTGGAGTACTAGAGAGCAACTGTCTAAGGTGGGGTTTCCTATTTCTTTGGAGAGATTGCCACTCACTTTCTCTTGTGTCTGGGGGTAGAAATAAAAGGTCATCTCTTCAGTGGGATGTAGACTAACCATTACACATGTCGGAAAGCTTAAAGCAGAGTTCCACCCTATTCAGCAACCACAGCCCCACTGGTAACAGATTCCTGTGTCATTACTCTTTCAATATTTTTTTTTATAGTTTTTTTTAAATACGGTACCTTTTTTTCTTCAAAAATCCCCTAATTTCTGGCCCACCTTGCCGCAGTGAGGTACGTCATTTCTGCTATCCTGTTGCCTCCATAGATATCATTGTCACTAATCCCAGGAGTGAACGGCCATGCTTCTGGCATTACGTTATTTCAAAACTGGAAATGATGCAATGCCAGGTAGAGTTAGGCACCATTTTTTAATTGTTGACTCTCCTTTGTCATTATACTGGGTATCGAGCCAGTAGCTGCCATGGCATGAGCTGTAGCAGTGGGAGCGGGAGCAATAAACTGAGGTGGCAACCTGCCATGAAGCCACGCAGTGTCATAACTGCACAGGGGCTAGATTGGGAGGTGCATGCTGTGTAGCCAGCAGGTTTCAGATGCCCACAACCTGCCTGCTTCTGAGGTCATGAATATATTTTATGTATGTCTAAGCCCTTGTACACACGGTCGGACATTCCGACCGAAAATGTACGATCGGACAGTCTTGTCGGATAATCCGACCATGTGTGGGCTCCATCGGACAGTTTCCGTCTGAATATCCGACCGACAAAGTTTTAGAGCTGGGCTATAAAATTTTCCGAAAACATGATCCGATCGGACTTTGTCCAATTGTTTGTAGAGAATTCCGATCGGACAAAGTGCCACGCATGCTCAGATCAAATTCCTACACCAAAGCTATTGGCTACTAGCCTGAACATAGTCCCGTCATAACGAAATAACGTCATCACGTTCTAAACGATCGGATTTTCCGACAACTTTGTCCGACCGTGTGTATGCAACACCAGTTTCGAACAAAAACCGTCGGACAAAATCAGACGGATTTGGTTGTCGGAATGTCTGACCGTTTACAAGGGCTTAGAAAGAAGCAGGAAGACATTGCTAAAATTATGCAAATATTATAGTAGAAGTTTTAACAATCATGGGGGAGCTTTTAAAAAAAAATGGCTATGGAGAATGGAGCCCGGCTTTAACCCTTAGTCCTCTCAACTGTTGTCGCCAGGACAGAAAGCGCTGGGAAACTCAAAATGTTACAAATGTCACTAGTACAGGAATAGAGGGGAAAGCTTTTGATGGGGAAAACTGTGTAAGTCCTAATACTATAAAGAGATTTGCACTCAAGTCTTGTGTCTAAGCCCTTGTACACACGGTCGGAGAATCTGTCGGAATGAGTCTTATCGGACCGTGTCGTCAGATAATCCGACTGTGTGTGGTATGCATTGGACTGATTCCATCCAAATCTCCGTCTGATACAATTTTCCAACATGTTGGAAATATTTCCCGACCAACTGGGCCGGACAGACCTAATCCGATCATGTGTAGAGCATTTTCATCGGACCAAGTGCCACGCATGCTCAGATCAAATTCCTACATCAAAGCTATTGGCTACTAGCCTGAATGTAGTCCCATCGTAACGAAATTACGTCATCACGTTCTGAAAGATCGGATTTTTCGCCAACTTGGCCCGACCGTGTGTATGCAACAGTTTCGGACACAATCTGTCGGACTAAATCCGACGGGCAAAATCCGACGGATTTGGTTGGCAAAATCTCTGACCGTGTGTACGTGGGCTAAGGGTAAAAAGAGATGTGCTCAATGGGATGCATACTGATATTTCCCAATTTATCCAAAACTAAAAGAAAAAAAAAAATGTTGACCAGAGATACATTTTAGAAATGACTGAAACCCTAAAAACTTAAAAAAAGAAAGTGCCTACAATACCAGTTTTATCAACCCATATTGTTTGCTCCAAAACGACACATGCGTAGTGATCCCAGTGATAGTGAATACCCCCAAGATGTTGCCAACAGTCATGAAGCACAATACATTATTACATGTTTAGGATGATTTTCATTCATTTATCCTTACCCATGTCATTACACATTATGGGTGCTGTTCAGAAATAACACATAAAAATTGCACTTCGAACCACTCAACTCAGGCTGTGCCATCACTCAGCATGGTCCTAACAATAGCTGCATCCTTAAATGTGAGGTAGCTGACCCTAAGACAGTTTGCCCTCTGTCAGTGCCATATTCTAGAGCCAGATTTTTATAGGTGCCTATTGCAATTTATAATACAGACCACTCCTTTAAATATTTCATGTGGCATTAAGCAGAATCACAATAGGCTTCGGAGAGTCAACGGGAAAGCCGCACAATGAACTTGGAAGTTCAAAAAACAAAAAAAAACAACAAAAAAAAAGAATTCTCTCAACAATGACAAAAGCGACCCCCTGAGTTGACTGCAGGAACAATAATTTCCAGGCAGAGACAGGTAATTTATCCTTCAATGGTGACTAGATAAATGGATGCAATAATGCAATGTATTCCCTATGTACAAAGAAGAATTCAGGTTAGAGTAAACAGTTGCATGTAAATATAAAGCCGTAACGGGACTCTCCTGCTTCTCTGGTACCACTAAGAATATAGATGCCCGTTCTGCTGAGTCGCCATTGATTTCAACCCCCCCCCCCCCCCCATCCCTTTTCATTTTAATCTCTTCCTGCCACAGAGGACTTAAGCTAAGAATTTCTGCACATGGTGTGAATGCAAAAACATGGAAGGAAGAATTTTGAAAGCGGATCCTGGCGATTTTTTTTTTTTTTTTTTCGATGCAGTATTTTTAAGCACTGTTATTTCCAAGAAATTCTAATTTATAATATGGGGAGGATTTTTTTGGCAACGGCACCAGTGCAGATGTTATTCCTTAAGGAAGACGGTCTTGATTGCCTGGGTGAATAATGACCAGGCCCTGGCACTGAGCCAGGAGTCCTCTTACAGCAGAATGTAGAAAACCACTCTGCTACAGAAAAGAGGCCCCCAGAAGGATAATATATTATTACGCATGATTCAAATTACAGGATCTGCAGCAGGGGAGTGAGTGGCTGAACCAAGACACAGCCGCTGCTGCACACAGAATACTGATGATGAGATGATGGAATGCACGGCTCACTGAAAGAGCCACAGTTTACTGGTCACCTTCTCTGCGTTCTCTCCAGAGTCACGGCGTGCCTGATTATTACTCCGTCTCATTTTTTTGCAGCTGATAGAGACCTTTTTAAGGCTTTCGCTTGGATTCACGATTTTTTGGGGGGGGGGTTTTCACGTTTTTTTTTTTTCAACTCAGTTTGATCGACTGATTTAAAAAAAAAATAATATTTTTTTTTTAATAAAGAAACTGGACATCTCATTGCAATTTACTAAAAAGGCCTTGAGGACATACAAGGAAAAAAAAAGTTGATAGGATTTTTGCCTAGGTGTGAAATCTCGTCAAGATTTTTTTTCCCCAGAATTAACCAAGGAATATTTCTACGTCTTGATAGGAAATGTGCATGTGCAGATAATGGTTGGTAGAGAGGATGGAGAATTTTACGCCATACGTCTTTTTAAAAAAAAAAAAGCAAGTGTTATCAGCTGAGATTACTCATTACGCTATATATTCCAAGGCCGTTTATATCTGTTTTATTTATCGATGCGTTACTATTAACACCTGCCAGTGCCTAATATCCATTTTGACTACATTCAATTCTGTTTTTCACAAGAATATATAGGCTGCTTGCCTAAAGCGTATTTCTAAGCGTCTCATGATATGAAAAGATGAATATATGGTGTTTTATGTGAGGAGAAAACATTAAAGCATTGGCAATGGAGGAAGGTTTATCATTTATTCATAAATGATCTCACCGCTGTTTGTTAATGTGATTTCACCTTGATGGAAACAAATAAAGCACATTCGGGCTTGACTTGACCCAGACTGTGACAAAGGCCAAAGAATGTCTTTCAACACTCTTAAAATCCTAATTTTTAAAATAAAATATTGATAAGAATGCGTTCAAGGTAAAAAAAAAAAAAAAAAAGGACAGAAAAATAATAGAAAAGTTGAATAGAAAAAAAAAAAAAACGTAATGACTGCAAAAATAAATCATAATAAATGTAAGAAAATTATAGAAAAATAAAATACCGTTAAGTTGCAGGAAAGTAGTCAGCAGGAAAGGGTTAAAATAATCTGCTGCATTAAAAATGAAATAATTTTCTCAGTGACAGTGTGAGATAGCACATGCTCACATGATCGCTGGAACGGAGCCATCTTTTTTGCATAGCGATTTAAATTATGCAGGCAGAATAATTATTGGGGGACCTAATCACAACGAAAGCAAAAAAAAAAAAAAAAGATATAATATATGTTAAACAAGGTTCATTACTGCATGATGTAAATGAGTTTCTCACCAATATTGTCACTGATTGGCTGAGATGAGGAGCTGGTTTCAAACAGTGGAGCATGGCCGGATTGGCTGCTAGCTCTTCTGGTTACTGCCTGCTCAGGCAGTGCTCAAGTCAGACCCGTCCTGCGTCTCTCGCTGGTTGCTTCGCAGCAAATCTTGTTCAGCCCAGCTGTGTCTCCATAGTAGTGGTACCCTAAGCGAGAGTCTCCCTTCTGTTTCCCACAGCTCTTGTCTGCAAGGCGGTCGCTGCTGTGAAATACCAGCCTTTGGCATCGAGCCCAGACTGGGATCTTACATTCGTCTATAACAGAAAAACCAGGAAAAAAAAAGTATTAAAGAAAATAAATATAAAAGCGAATTCTTTTCTCAAAATTAATGCAAAAAGCGGACAGGTTAAGCGTCCATTGGTATTCTTTATTACAGCCGCTTATTTATTTATTTCTTTTTTCAATTCGTTTACAGCTTTGCCCGCTGTACCCCAATTTCGTAAACACCATTTCTTTAAAATTAAAAAAAAGTTTGAAAAAAAATTATTTTTTTTACCTCATTAACAAATTGCTTCTTGGCAAGCCGAAAAAAAAAAAAGTCATTATGGGGAATTTCTGCAGAATTTGAGCGCAGCGTCAAAATCTAATTAAAACCCTGCCATTAGTTTGTGCCTTTAATGAATGGTCTTTAACTATAAGGAATGACAGGGTATTATGAAAAAAAAAAAAAAAAGAAAAAGGAAATTCTGTTACAATTCAGCTGTCTGACCCCCCTGATAAAAGGGAATGCAGTCATACAGTCATATCAAGTTTAGCAGACAATGGAGTACCTACAGGCTTCCTCTAGACAAGTCCTTTATAACCAGTCAGTATTATGTGCTGCAAAGAGTGGCCAATCGCTATAGAGTATTCTGCAGCGGTGACACAATAGGTGCGTTGGCCACTGTGTCCTGATAGAAGCCTGAGACATTTGTACATTTATTAAACTGCATACGTCTTTAATATTCTCAGGGATAAAACAGCCCCGGCTGCCTAATTACTAAGAAGTAATTACTCTGCTTTTATTACCATCTACATGGACCACACATAAGCCGCACCCTAGCAATGGGTGGTGCACGATAGCGTACGTCACATAAATATGTATTAGAGTGTACGGTCAATTATATCAGCAGTCTGCAATTATTCCCTATGTGCAACATTTTAATATTTGGTAAAGCAGAGATGTTCAGCTATAATCGTATTATCTCTGCTAGCCTATCCTAGTGCATTTATAAAAAAATAAAAATAAAAAAAATACTAATTTGGGCCACGCTGGGTGCGTCTGCAAAAATATGCATGGCGCCACACTCTGCCATCTCTCAACAGTTCAGAACGCAATTTCTTTACCATGTTTAAGTTATTAATAAAGCTTCTCAGCTATACTTAGCCATAGATGTTAATAAAAAAAAAGGGGAGGGGGGGGGTCTACATATCGTAGACCCTTAAAATTGGATTCCTATTGTGTTAATCCCACCATGCGTGAAGTAAAGTGATGAGATAGCGCTACTTTTCCTCAAATTAGTTAAAGGAGATGATTCACGCTGCATAGTGGGAACCTCCAAGCTAATTTCAGTGATTTTTCTTTCCATATGCATCCAGGATTAACATATTCATGAACTAAATGGCTGTTATAACTGCGGATTTTAAGGGAGAGGATAAGCAAAAGCTCGACCATCTCGCGTCCACAATGAATATCATCAAGAAGGGGGAGGGGGGGCGAAGGAGGATACATTCGGAATAGGAATTAAAAATAAAATTCCTGGCTTTTTTATTTTTTTTTTTTTTGGAAGGATATCAATTTCCAAGATTTAAGAGCCTGTAAGTATTCTGAACTTAGAAGCGAGAAAGGATCATTTGTCATTCGGTCATTTACCTGTGCTGTCATGCTATCAAATCAACCATTTTAACAGGGTTTTAGCAAGTTTACTGTCATCACTGCTTGACGCTGTACTTTTATTATTACAGAATACATTCATGATTACAGAGAAGATCAAGGCGATGGGAAGAAACAAAGGACAGCCTGTATGTGTATGTTATGAATGCTGTGTCCTCCTGTAGAGATATGGAATATTACAGGCAAGGTTATTGGCTCCTGGAGCTCCAGCTGTAAGTTTTATGGATGGTTTTGTATGTATGTAATATAACTTCCCGGAGAAGTTAGGTTCTGTTTTATAGCGAATTATAAAAATGGGAAATTTTGCGTGATTTTTTTAGAAGGCCCTTTATATTCAACAATCAACACAATGCTTTCATACTATGCTACAGGTAACAAAACAACATGTTCACTCCTTAAGGTTATTTTGTCACATATTAGATTAGACATATTAGAGGCGATTCAGTTCGCATTGTGTGCTATACAAGTATTTCATTCATTCATTCATTCATTCATTCATTAGATTGCAGCATTATAATACAACGTGGATACTTCGTTTACTTTAAACATGCCCTCTGCCTTTATTTAATATTCAGCAGTGGAAAAAAAAATTGTAAAAATGTTGGAGCCTTCGATTTAAAGAAGTGTGGGTGAAATGTGTTGGCTGCCATTGCTGAACTTCTTCTCGGAAATGCCAGTTTCTCAGTTACAATGGTGACATCAAAGCCTTCAATGTAATTATACACTATCCAATGCCTAATATTGAGACCTTCTGACTCTCTGCGGGATATAATTTTTTCAAAAAGGTGCCAGTTTTCCTTCAGTGATTGTTTGCTATTGGCAGCATGAATGTGCGAACGTTTCCTGAGTTGTTTGATTCTACAATCCAGCACTGTCATACTGCTTTTCCGAAGACTGAGTCACTTTAGATTTTTAAATCGACAGAATAGAACCCTGTTGGAAGTTACAAGCTCTTGCCACTGCTCTGTGCTTGCTCAGTACCGAGCACAGAGACGTTTATTCAAAATGGCGACACGCTTAGCAGCTAATTGCTGCTAGAGGCAAATCACTGCGCATGGTGACTTCTGATTTCATTGGTTTCAATGGTACCATTTGTATCTGTAGGTGTTTTGCTGTGGTGTTAGTATATTTTCATAATGTATAGTTCTACATTGTAAGCATAGGTGTGTACAGCTTATTGCATTAGGATATGCACCCCAACGTTTACTTACAGTACACAATCCCACAGACACATGCTATTATAAATAAATGTAAACAAACATTTTAAAATGTATTAAAATATGGACAATGTCAGTAGAGTAGTAGATGGTCGATGGTATCAGTAGGGCAGTGGATGGTGTCAGTAGTTTTTTTATTTGTATTTTTATTTTTTTACACTTTTTGGAAACTTTTTTTTATTTTTTTTATTTTTTTTTTCAGTGCCCTTTTGGGGGACTTTGGTGAAATATCAGGGGTCTAAATAGACCCCTGATGTCTCACTCTGGAGACAGAGAAAGGGACAGAGGACATAGATTCCCCAAACCCTTTCTCTGCGGCCTCAGCTGCACTGGACAGTGAATGAATGGGGAGTGCTCTGTGTTGATCAGCTTCCTGTTCCTTCACAAACACAGTTTACTATGCTTCAGTTACGAATGGACAAAAGAGTAATCGGTACATACCACTCATTGTATTCATTCAGAAAAAGAAGGGGCTGGTAAATGGCATTGCACCCGGTGGACGAAGTGGTGGCACGTACCACAGTAACATTTTTAGTATTGGAGGAGCACTTTATGGACACTTTAAGAAGTCACTTTGAATGTACTAAAGAGGACTTTATACGCACAGACTGATATTCATTCAATTATTTTATTTATTTATATATTGAATTTTATCTATGATTTAGTGGATTTTTTGTGCAATTATGTCTATTATGATACGTTTTATGTTGGAATAAGCACACCATTTTTTCGACAATACTATAGTAAATAACATACTAACACCAAATCAAATGCAGGATTTACACTGTTTTCAATGTAGTTTTGGATAGAGTAGGGAAGGGTGAAACGGTTAGTTAACCTTTATAAAAAAAATTCTATGTAGTCCATGAACACTATTCCTTCCTCCTTATCTGGTCAGCTCACCCTCCAGCAACAGTCACTTTAAAAAAATCAGACAGCCTCTCATCAGTAATTAATAAACACCATCCCTTTATTTAAAAACAATATATAACCATTCACAAAATCAGTGCACTTCAATCCGGTGCACAAAGAATATTGCCTCTTTTACCAATTAAGAAGTTGCCCCCTTAAGCAGGTACATCGGTACTGTGGGTACATCAGCTTTCTTCCGGTTCTGGACGTGATGACGTCACCTAGCTCCGGCTCTGACATGTTTTGTCATGTCACCAGTGACTTCATCCAAAAGGCAAAAGCTGATCTTCTGAGTGGTTTTATATTGTTTTAAAAACACCATCTCTTTTAAAAAGAGATGGTGTTTACTATTTACTGCACCAAAAGAGGCTGTCTGATTTTTTTTTGGAGTGGCTGTTGATGGAGGGTGAGCTGACCAGATAAGGAGGAATGAGGTGACTCCCTGTTGTGAATACCTGCCCTAGTATATGGGCAGGGCACATATTGACCTTACCATTGTGTTAGATCATAAACCTAGGTAAGCGGTTTGTACAACAAATGAGGGCGGACACAGAGTGGTGAAAAAAGGCACATTGCATGGATTTGGAGGAAATGTATTTTTTTGGAATAATTTGTTTGGGTGACGTTGGACTTCTAAATAATCACACAGACACTGTTTAGTGATATATAAATGTATTTTATTGAAGACATTAGTAGTATACAATAATGTTTATTTATTAGTTAGATTGATTTTTTGATTATATCAATCGATATATTTTTGTTGTTGTTGTATATATATATATATATATATATATATATATATATGCCTAGAAAAATGGTGACGTGTTCAATACTTATTTTACCCGCTATATACGTGTGTGTGTGTGTGTGTGTGTGTGTATGTGTATGTGTATGTGTGTGTGTGTGTGTGTGTGTGTGTGTGTGTGTGTGTGTGTGTGTATGTGTATGTGTATGTGTATGTATATATATGTATATATATAGAGAGAGAGAGAGAGGGAGAGAGAGGGATATATATATATATATATATATATATATATATATATATATATATACTGTAACAGCTTTCATCAGTATTATTGTTTCCTCTGTTTGTGCTCTCTCCATGCCCTCCTGTGCCTTTTTGCCCCCCAAAAATTCCCTATTTTTTGGATATTTTGTAAAAGGGTCAGAATCTCTGTCAGCTTTTATTTTGTCAGTGTTTCTGCTAGTGAGATTTACCATTTCCTTTTCACCCTTGGTGATGTGGAATCACGGGGGGAATTTCCACAATTCTGCCTGCAATTCCAAATAGTGTGGTAGTTGGTGCAAAAATTCATTCTAAATGGCACCCCAAATGCGGTGCAATTTTGACACAATTGTCGCTGCAATCGCAGCACAACATGACTTTAAAAATGGCGTGGAGCTTGTCACTCAAAAAGCAGCAGGTGCTTTTTTTTTGGGGGGGGGGGGGGGGGCGAAAAATGGGCATAGGGCAGCGTATTAAAGTAAATCCTGTGAAAATCGCTCGCACAAAACCGTGAGCAGGAAATCAAGTTACGACAACGCAAAGTGTGAATGTTGTCCCACTGATGGATGTGTGATCCAAACTTTTAAGCTGTTGCCAGAACAGGAATAGAAGGGATACTTATTCCAGTGACAACTGTCTAAAAGGGTATTTATGTCACTTTGGAGAGTTTTCCTATTTTTTCCCGTCATACATACAGCTCAGAAAGTGGTGGGAAATCTTTACAGTGGAACACAAATGGCAAAATAAACCTGAAGCGATTTTGCCATTCCTGATTAACGATGTTACAAAAATTTGCTTTAGATATAATTTTTTTTTTTTACCTAAAATGAAAGATAAAATATGATTGGTTGCTGTTGGTAACAACTCTATTTACATTCACTTTCTTTTCATCAGGTTGAATGAATGGGCCCACCGTGAGACAAGGGAGAAAGACCTATGAAAATCGTGAGAATCCTACAGTAGAGCAATTCTGAAACGTGTAGGAGGGTAATTATGGAAAACACAATTAAAAGTTGTTTTCATTTAAATACTTACGAGCACCTGGTAGCATTTTCCATCCATAATTACAGTATATCATTCAGATTCGAACTCAGCAGGTGCTCACTATTGTTGACACTTAAGTCCTCGCCTTGAATAGGTTAAATGGACTTGATAAACAATGAGCTGTAGAAAATGCACGTTTCATAATGAAGAGCGGCTCTCATGGTTGGTTCTGTCTACATTTAGAGGTTTCATTTAGCAGGGGCTAAGCTTCCCGGGGTGAAGGAGATCGTGTGAGGACAGGGCAGTGCACGTACATTACAATGCATGGCATCCTACTATGTGGGAAAATAATCAGGTGTCCGTACAAAAAACACCAAGTAAACCTTTAAATAACATAGTAGTGGATGGAACCACCTAAAAATAATTAGAGGAGTTATATTTAAAGTTCAAGTTCAAGCAAAAAATGATTTAAAAAAAAAAAAAGGATAAAAATGTTTCACATGTATATTTATTGGTTTGGTGTTGTATATCATTGTATATATGACTGCCGGGGAGAAGAGAATTGTAGATTCAGCAGTTGAAGGGGAAGTTTGTACCTAAGACTGCCAGAGGGACAAATAAATACAATGCGACTTTTCTTGTTAGGAATAATATATTCCAACGAGAGATTTAACACAAACCTGACACTTTGATCTGAAAACTAGGATAAATCCTCTTCACTACTGCATAGCAGATACTCTCTGCTCTCAGTACTTACCTATAAATGGTCCTCACTGCTATTTTGCCACATGAAATGTTGGGGCACTGCCCAAATTTTGTGTGAATACTCATTTGTGACCCCATTCACATCTATGGGGGTTCACTGTTGGATGCATGTATGGAGAATGTAAAAACCAGAGAGGACCATGGCTATCATGTGGACATTAAAAAAGCACCTGGAGAGGTGGGGGGGGTATTAGAGTAGTGGTCAACAAACTGTGTCCGAGAGGCCGGATGTGGCCCTTTGCTTGCCTCATCCGACCCTTGGGACACTGACCTCAACAATGATAGTGCACTATTCCTCCCACTGACACCAATAATAGTGCACTATTCCTCCCACTGACACCAATGATATTGCACTATTCCTCCCACTGACACCAATGATAGTGCACTATTCCTCCCACTGACACCAATGATATTGCACTATTCCTCCCACTGCCACCAATGATATTGCACTATTCCTCCCACTGCCACCAATGATATTGCACTATTCCTCCCACTGACACCAATGATAGTGCACTATTCCTCCCACTGACACCAATGATATTGCACTATTCCTCCCACTGACACCAATGATATTGCACTATTCCTCCCACTGACACCGATGATAGTGCACTATACCTCCCACTGACACCAATGATAGTGCACTATTCCTCCCACTGACACCAATGATAGTGCACTATTCCTCCCACTGACACCAATGATAGTGCACTATTCCTCCCACTGACACCGATGATATTGCACTATTCCTCCCACTGACACCAATGATAGTGCACTATTCCTCCCATTGACACCGATGATAGTGCACTATACCTCCCACTGACACCAATGATAGTGCACTATTCCTCCCACTGACACCAATGATAGTGCACTATTCCTCCCACTGACACCAATGATAGTGCACTATTCCTCCCACTGACACCGATGATAGTGCACTATACCTCCCACTGACAACAATGATAGTGCACTATTCCTCCCACTGACACCGATGATAGTGCACTATACCTCCCACTGACACCAATGATAGTGCACTATTCCTCCCACTGACACCAATGATAGTGCACTATTCCTCCCACTGACACCAATAATAGTGCACTATTCCTCCCACTGACACCAATGATATTGCACTATTCCTCCCACTGACACCAATGATAGTGCACTATTCCTCCCACTGACACCAATGATAGTGCACTATTCCTCCCACTGACACCAATGATAGTGCACTATTCCTCCCACTGACACCAATGATAGTGCACTATACCTCCCACTGACAACAATGATAGTGCACTATTCCTCCCATTGACACCGATGATAGTGCACTATACCTCCCACTGACACCAATGATAGTGCACTATTCCTCCCACTGACACCAATGATAGTGCACTATTCCTCCCACTGACACCAATAATAGTGCACTATTCCTCCCACTGACACCAATGATATTGCACTATTCCTCCCACTGACACCAATGATATTGCACTATTCCTCCCACTGCCACCAATGATATTGCACTATTCCTCCCACTGACACCAATGATATTGCACTATTCCTCCCACTGACACCAATGATAGTGCACTATTCCTCCCATTGACACCGATGATAGTGCACTATACCTCCCACTGACACCAATGATAGTGCACTATTCCTCCCATTGACACCGATGATAGTGCACTATACCTCCCACTGACACCAATGATAGTGCACTATTCCTCCCACTGACACCAATGATATTGCACTATTCCTCCCACTGACACCAATGATATTGCACTATTCCTCCCACTGACACCAATGATAGTGCACTATTCCTCCCATTGACACCAATGATAGTGCACTATACCTCCCACTGACACCAATGATAGTGCACTATTCCTCCCATTGACACCGATGATAGTGCACTATACCTCCCACTGACACCAATGATAGTGCACTATTCCTCCCACTGACACCAATGATAGTGCACTATTCCTCCCACTGACACCAATGATAGTGCACTATTCCTCCCATTGACACCGATGATAGTGCACTATACCTCCCACTGACACCAATGATAGTGCACTATTCCTCCCACTGACACCAATGATAGTGCACTATTCCTCCCACTGACACCAATGATAGTGCACTATTCCTCCCACTGACACCGATGATAGTGCACTATACCTCCCACTGACAACAATGATAGTGCACTATTCCTCCCATTGACACCGATGATAGTACACTATACCTACCACTGACACCAATGATAGTGCACTATTCCTCCCACTGACACCAATGATAGTGCACTATTCCTCCCACTGACACCAATGATAGTGCACTATTCCTCCCACTGACACCGATGATATTGCACTATTCCTCCCACTGACACCAATGATAGTGCACTATTCCTCCCACTGACACCAATGATATTGCACTATTTCTCCCACTGACACCGATGATATTGCACTATTCCTCCCACTGACACCGATGATAGTGCACTATACCTCCCACTGACACCAATGATATTGCACTATTCCTCCCACTGACACCAATGATATTGCACTATTCCTCCCACTGACACCAATGATATTGCACTATTCCTCCCACTGACACCAATGATATTGCACTATTCCTCCCACTGCCACCAATGATATTGCACTATTCCTCCCACTGACACCAATGATATTGCACTATTCCTCCCACTGACACCAATGATATTGCACTATTCCTCCCACTGCCACCAATGATATTGCACTATTCCTCCCCCTGACACCAATGATATTGCACTATTTCTCCCACTGACACCAATGATAGTGCACTATTCCTCCCACTGACACCAATGATATTGCACTATTTCTCCCACTGACACAGATGATATTGCACTATTCCTCCCACTGACACCGATGATAGTGCACTATACCTCCCACTGACACCAATGATATTGCACTATTCCTCCCACTGACACCAATGATATTGCACTATTCCTCCCACTGACACCAATGATATTGCACTATTCCTCCCACTGACACCAATGATATTGCACTATTCCTCCCACTGCCACCAATGATATTGCACTATTCCTCCCACTGACACCAATGATATTGCACTATTCCTCCCACTGACACCAATGATATTGCACTATTCCTCCCACTGCCACCAATGATATTGCACTATTCCTCCCACTGACACCAATGATAGTGCACTATTCCTCCCACTGACACCAATGATATTGCACTATTCCTCCCACTGACACCAATGATATTGCACTATTCCTCCCACTGCCACCAATGATATTGCACTATTCCTCCCACTGACACCAATGATATTGCACTATTCCTCCCACTGACACCGATGATAGTGCACTATACCTCCCACTGACACCGATGATAGTGCACTATACCTCCCACTGACACCGATGATAGTGCACTATTTCTCCCACTGACACCGATGATATTGCACTATTCCTCCCACTGACACCGATGATAGTGCACTATACCTCCCACTGACACCAATGATATTGCACTATTCCTCCCACTGACACCAATGATAGCGCACTATTCCTCCCACTGACACCAATGATAGTGCACTATTCCTTCTACTGACACCAATGATATTGCACTATTCCTCCCACTGACACCAATGATAGTGCACTATTCCTCCCACTGACACCAATGATAGTGCACTATTCCTCCCACTGACACCGATGATATTGCACTATTCCTCCCACTGACACCAATGATAGTGCACTATTCCTCCCACTGACACCAATGATAGTGCACTATTCCTCCCACTGACACCAATGATATTGCACTATTTCTCCCACTGACACCGATGATATTGCACTATTCCTCCCACTGACACCGATGATAGTGCACTATACCTCCCACTGACACCAATGATATTGCACTATTCCTCCCACTGACACCAATGATATTGCACTATTCCTCCCACTGACACCAATGATATTGCACTATTCCTCCCACTGCCACCAATGATATTGCACTATTCCTCCCACTGACACCAATGATATTGCACTATTCCTCCCACTGACACCAATGATATTGCACTATTCCTCCCACTGCCACCAATGATATTGCACTATTCCTCCCACTGACACCAATGATATTGCACTATTCCTCCCACTGACACCAATGATAGTGCACTATTCCTCCCACTGACACCAATGATATTGCACTATTTCTCCCACTGACACCGATGATATTGCACTATTCCTCCCACTGACACCGATGATAGTGCACTATACCTCCCACTGACACCAATGATATTGCACTATTCCTCCCACTGACACCAATGATATTGCACTATTCCTCCCACTGACACCAATGATATTGCACTATTCCTCCCACTGACACCAATGATATTGCACTATTCCTCCCACTGCCACCAATGATATTGCACTATTCCTCCCACTGACACCAATGATATTGCACTATTCCTCCCACTGACACCAATGATATTGCACTATTCCTCCCACTGCCACCAATGATATTGCACTATTCCTCCCACTGACACCAATGATAGTGCACTATTCCTCCCACTGACACCAATGATATTGCACTATTCCTCCCACTGACACCAATAATATTGCACTATTCCTCCCACTGCCACCAATGATATTGCACTATTCCTCCCACTGACACCAATGATATTGCACTATTCCTCCCACTGACACCGATGATAGTGCACTATACCTCCCACTGACACCGATGATAGTGCACTATAACTCCCACTGACACCGATGATAGTGCACTATTCCTCCCACTGACACCGATGATAGTGCACTATACCTCCCACTGACACCAATGATATTGCACTATTCCTCCCACTGACACCAATGATAGCGCACTATTCCTCCCACTGACACCAATGATAGTGCACTATTCCTTCTACTGACACCAATGATATTGCACTATTCCTTCTACTGACACCAATGATATTGCACTATTCCTCCCACTGCCACCAATGATATTGCACTATTCCTCCCACTAACAACAATGATGGTGCAATATTCCTTCCACTAACACCAATGATGGTGCACTATTCTTCCCAATAACACCAATGATGGGCAACTATTCTTCCCACTAACACCAATGCTGGTGGACTCTGGTTTAGGGGATAGGGAGGGTGGAATAATACACTTTTTTATGTGGGTTTTGTTCTGTTTCAAATGCCACTTTATGCATTCTCATACCTCCTTAGAACCAGACTGTCTGGACAGTATGACCATCTGCTGACTTGACACCATCCACAGGCAGCTTAACTCTTCAATGCAGAAGTTGAATTCAAATACTTCCAGTTTCTTTAACTATAACAACACAGTTCCTTTCCTAAGCCCTCTCTCTGCAAAGAATACTGACTGTGGGAAGATAGAGGAAGCAGGGAGGGTCTGCCTAGGGATGAACTAACTAGCACTAAACGTGAGGGTAGGACAGAAGGAGATGACAAACCACACAGTAAACAAGTTTTAGTGACCCTAAACTGCCAGAAGATGGCAGCATACTAAAGAACCATATACAGTTCAATGCAATAACAAAACCAAAAAATACATATAGGTAGGACAGAGCGTCCCTATCATCTGTAAACCACTGGTGCTGAAAAGACTTCAAGAAAGTTGATCTGGACAGTAACACACTTCATGTCTTGGGGGAGGAGCAACAGAGAAATCAGCATTGTCAATCTGTATTGATGGTAGTGTTAGATGTACTAACAAATGAACTCAAGTAACAAATTAAAGCTAAACTCCAGTTAAAGCGGAGGGCCACCCTAAAAAAAAAAAAGATCATTAATATTCTTAAAAAAAATGTAAAAAAACATTTGAAAAAAAATTTTTTTTTACCTTGTCAGAAATCCCTGTTGCTAGGCAGTCTTCCTAATCTGCCTTCTTCCTGCTCCTCTGTGATCTTCGTCTTCTCTCCTTGTCACGTTGTCTTCTGGGTAATGGTGCGCGCTGTGTTCTGGGAACTGTGTGTTCCCTAATACAGCGCGTCCCATTCACAAAGCGCCGCACGACTCGTGCATGCGCAGTAGGAAACAGGCAGTGAAGCTGCAAGGCTCCTCTGCCTGTTTCCCTTAGTGAGGATGGCAGCGCTGGGACCCGAGAGCCAAGAGACATATCGACTTAAAAAAAAAAAAATTCAGCTGAAACACCGATTTAATACGTTTTACAGCAAACTTTTTTTCCTTTTAGGATAAAGCCTTTACTTATATGAATACAAGCTGGTCATTGTACATTAAGTGGTTTGTCTCAACCCTTTAACTGACACTTTTGTTGAACAGCTTGATCTGTTAAAGGAAGTTAAAAAACACAGATTTACTGGCAGGATCACTGCATGAAAATGAAGGCAAAAAAGCCTAAAAAAGAAAACGAATGCAGCCACCACAACCACCACCATGCTGCAATATAATAAAATGTCGTTGTTCAGTACAATACTAGACATGGGCGTCGTCAATAAATTTGTTTTGTTTTGTTCTTTTACGGTTCGTATTAGAATTAATTCGTACTTCGGAATTCGTGTCCGAAATTCAATTTCCATTCGTACGAAATACGAATTGTCGTTAGGTTCGTTAAGTTGTACGAACGTTCTTTACGATGAATTTAAAGGCAAAAATATATATACCTCAATATGACAGTCGATGCTGATGGAAGTTTGGTTTTTATCCGAAATATGAAATTCCGATGAAGAATTTCTGATCCGAAATACGAATCAAAACTGGAGCAGCTGTGCATGGCAGCCATGTGCTCATTATGCGGGGCTCCCACCATCCCTGTGCTGTGCTGACTTCCTCCTGGGGCTGTACCTCTGCTGTGCTCAGTATGTCAGCACAGCACAGAGATGGTGGAAACCTCTCATAATGAGCACAGCAGGGGTACAGCCCCAGGGGGAAGTCAGCATAGCACAGGGATGGTGAGAGCCCCTCATAATAAACATAATGAGTCGTCGAGAATGACCGATATGAAATTCGTAAACAAAAGTTTGTATTTCGTACAAAATTTGGACGCATGGCAATTCTTATTTTGGATCCTCCCGAATGTACGAATTTAGGGAAATTTGTACGAATTTGAGATTCGTACGAAACTAATCGCACATGTCTATTCAATACCGCTTTAATAGGCAACCAGTCAAGGCAGCAGTATTCTATACAGGCATACCCCACTTTTAAGTACACAATGGAGTTTATTTACTAAAGCTAGAAAGTGCAAAATCTGGCTCCCTTCTGCATAGAAACCAATGAGATTCTAACCCCAGCTTGTTCAATTAAGCTTTGCTAATAAAACCTGAAAGCTCATTGGTTTCTATGCAATAGGGAGCCTGATTTTGCACTTTACAGCTTTAGTAAATAAACTCCATTGTGTACTTAAAAGTGGGGTATGCCTGTATATACAGTGCCTTGAAAAAATATTCATACCCCCTTGACATTTTCCACATTTTGTCATGTTACAATCAAAAACGTAAATGTATTTTATTGGCATTTTATGTGATAGACCAACACAAAGTGGCACATAATTGTGAAGAAGAAGGAAAACAATAAATGGTTTTCATTTTTTTACAAATAAACTAAAATCTAGTGGAACCAATTTCCTCCAGAAGTCACCTAATTAGAAAATAGAGTCCACTTGTGTGTACTTTAATCTCAGTATAAATACAGCTGTTTTGTGAAGCCCTCGGAGGTTTGTTAGAGAACCTTAGTGAACAAACAGCATCACAAAGGCCAAGGAACACACCAGACAGGTCAGGGATAAAGTTGTGGAGAAGTTGAAAACAGGGTTAGGTTATAAAAAAATATCCCAAGTTTTGAACATCTCATGGAGCACTGTTCAATCCATCATCTGAAAATGGAAAGAGTATTGTACAACTGCAAATCTACCGATAAATGGCCATCCACCTAAGCTGACAGGCTGGGCAAGGAGAGCTTTAATCAGAGAAGCAGCCAAGAGGTCCATGGTAACTCTGGAGGCGCTACAGAGCTACACAGCGCAGGTGGGAGAATCTGTCCACAGGACAACTATTAGTCATAAACTCCACAAATCTGGCCTTTACGGAAGAGTGGCAAGAAGAAAAAAACATTGTTGAAAGAAAGCCATAAGAAATCCCATTTGCAGTTTGCGAGAAGCCATGTGGGGGGGACACAGCAAACATGTGGAAGAAGGTGCTCTGGTCAGATGAGACCAAAATTTAACTTTTTGACCTAAAAGCAAAACACAATGTGTGACGGAAAACTAACTCTGCACATCCCCCTGAACACACCATCCCCACCATGAAACATGGTGGTGGCAGCATCATGTTGTGTGGATGCAGGGACAGGGAAGTTGGTCAGAGTTGATGGGAAGATGGTTGGAACCAAATACAGGCAATCTTAGAAGAAAACCTGTTAGAGTCTGCAAAAGACTTGAGACTGGGGCAGAGGTTCACCTTCCAGCAGGAGAATGACCCAAAACATACAGCCAGAGCTACAATGGAATGGTTTAGACCAAAACATGTACATGTGTTAGAATGGCCCAGTCAAAGTCCAGACATAAATCCAATTGAGAATCTGTGGCAAGACCTGAAATTTGCTGTTCACAGACACTCTCCATCCAATCCTAGCTATTTTGCAAAGAAGAATGGGCAAAAATGTTACTCTCTAGATAAAGCTAGTAGAGACATACACAAAGAGAATTGCAGCTGTAATTGCAACGAAAGGTGGTTCTACAAATTATTGACTGGGGGCTGAATACAAATGCACGCCACACTTTTCAAATATTTATTTGTAAAAAAATTGTAAAACCATTTATAATTTTCCTTTCACTTCACAATTATGTGCCACTTTGTGTTGGTCTGTCACATAAAACCCCAATAAAACACAGCTGACCACTCGGTTCTCCCCTCTGGTCTGAGTAGAGAGTCATGACTGTCAGTCAATGGCTCTCTTCTCTGCCCCTCCAGCGCTCAGTGCTCAGCTGGGCTAAGGAGGGGAGGGAGAAGCTGGCTCAGTCTTCCAGTGGCACAGCTGAGAAGCTGAACCATCTGCTGATCCAGGCATGTGGGTGTGTAAAGTCAGGATCTTTCCCTGGCCTGGACTGACTGAGTGATATCGGCTGACAACGGGCTTTAGACCCAATGTCGGCTGAAAATGGATTCGTTCTGTACTCCTGTGAGCTATAGAAAAAGTATGGCCAAAAAAGCTTTGGCAATACGTCTCCTTTAAAGGCTAAATTCAATTTTTGTTTTCTAAATTTCAGCTTCCCACCTATCTATATCCATTTACTCTGTATCAAAACAAGTAGGCCCTTTCACTACATCAGTGGTTTCCAGTTCGTGGTCCCAGAGAGTTTAGTATGCGGCCCCGACCCATCTGGAGGGACGCTGGGGATGCCACGCAAACATAGCAGCCATGGTAGCCTACATTGACAAGCCAGGCAAATTCACATCTGGAGAGATTCCAGGGAGGCCATGCAAACCTAGTTGATGTGTGCAGAGTGTGTTCTAATGAGGTCAGCTGCTGAACTGCTTCCTGTGTCTTACTAATTTGTACGTCCTAAATCTACATATCAGGAAGTCATGAAGTGTTCTATGGAATATTCCACAGACTAAGGTAAGGCCTTGTTCTTAAAATTTCTGAGTTCTGAAGGAGTACCAGAGCAGATGCTTCACTAGCCGGGGATAGTGAATTAAGTTGGAAAGTTTCAGTAGAGACTTATCCAGGAATATAGCGGGTAGCTGTGAGTGAAGCTTGAAGGAGTACAGCGGGTAACTGTAAGTAGAGCTTCAAGATAAGTACAGCGGGTAGCTTTGAGTCAAGCCTGAGGGATCCAATGAGTAGCCTGTGAGTCAGAGGAACCCAGCGGGTAGCGTGGGTGAAGCTTGAAGAATACAGCGGGTAGCTGTGAGTGAAGCTTGAGAAGTCCAGACGGTAGCTGGGAGCTAAGCTTGAGGATACTGTGACTGAAGTTGTTGCCATAGGAGACAGCAGTTGCTACAAGATACAAATAAATCAGTGCATTCAGCTTAAAGACCCTTTTTCTGTATTACTGTCTGTCTAGTTCTATTTTTTTCTGCGGAGTCTGCCTAGTTGCCATTGCATTTGCCTAAAGGTGTCCTGTGCCCTAACCCTCTCTCCCACATTTCCTGTTAAGAGAAATAAAAACCTTTTTGTTCATTTTTAAAAGTGTCTGGCGTCCATCCTTCCATCTTGCACTACACCCACCATGCCTAGTAACCTGCACCCTGAGGGGGAATGTCAGCTCTCCCTGGCTCTGGGGGTCACCATTAGGCTTTTGCAAGTCGGGGAGACCGCTACATCCATATATAAAGCCATTCTTCCTCTCTATTTCCTCCTTCATGATCAGAGGAGGTTCTCTTAATTTTGTAAAGGTGTTTTACCTTGTTAGTGCTGTGACCCAGAACATTCTTCTTTCTTGCCTAGGCGAGAATGACATAGCACCCCTTGCTGCCCCCTGGGATGCCAATGTCACACATCAGAGGTGGCAGTGCCCTGCAGTGGAGAACCTATAGGTTTCAAATTTCTCTATGCAAGGTAACACGTGCTGAAACTAGCTACATGATTGTGCATGCGCATATTTCTGCCAGATCCAAAGACAGTACAGCATGAATAGCAGTAACATTCTCATAAGTTCTAACTCTTCCCTGCTCTACTGTAAATGTGTATTTCTTTTTGCTCCTCCATGCCTCTAGGGCAGGGGTCTCAAACTGGTGGCCCTCTAGCTGTTGCAAAACTACAAGTCCCATGAGGCATTGCAAGGCTGACAATTACAAGCATGACTCCCACAGGTAGAGGCAAGATGGGACTTGTAGTTTTTCAACAGCTGGAGGGCTGCCTGTTTGAGACCCCTGCTCTAGGGAGTCTTGGACTGACTGTTTGCAAGTCATTAAAGATTCTGCAAAATGAGAATTAGACGACGTTTAATGGATTGTGATTTTTTACCAACTTGCATATTCTGAGTAAAGTTTGGAATTTTCAATTGAATGGCTAGGATCTCCTTTCAGTCCAGTAATGGGATGTGCTACTCTTCTACAATATGGCATTTATTAATGATCTAAACAATCCTTCAGAATTTCCAAACAAAAGTCAAAATACTATTTACTGAAATTCAGAAAGAAAATAAACACAGATGTTAAAGGATATACAGTGAGATGTGAATCAAAGAACATAAACTACTACATTACTGAACATGTATTCACAGAACATCCAATGGCCTGTTTTCATCCCCTTATATTCCAAATACTTTTCCTAGAAAGCTTAAAAAGACTAAGAACAATACAACAAAGTATGGCATGCAAGCCAGAAAACCACTAAACGGAAAGTCACAGAAAACAGACATCCAACACAGTAAGCTGTTTCTGTTTTCTATTATGCCGGCAGCCCAGAGCTGGTTTTCTTCCTCTCTCTATAAAGAAGCCAGCTATGGCTGGTAAAATGGGCCAGTTCCTCTGGTACTGGCTACTACACACTCACTCCCACGCCTGCTACTACTTGAAACCAATCAGAAAGCATAAAAAACATTTATGTGCATCCTTCTGATTCTGGGTTTACTTACTAAGAACTTTTAATACAGAGGAGTAAACTTTTCCCTACAAAGCTAAAAACTCTATTCACCCGACAACACCCCATCGGGCATTAAAGTGTTATTAAACCTTTGTTTTTTTTTTATTAAAATAACAGCCATGTATATACTTACCTGCTCTGTGCAATGGTTTTGCATCGAGTAGCCCCTATCCTCTTCTTCTGTGGTACCCCGCTGGCGCTCCAGGCCCCTCCTTATCAGAAGGTGCCCCCACAGAAAGCCTTTTTCCATCAGGTACCTGTGTGCACTTCCTCCCGAGCTGCCTTGCCTACTACTACTAACATAGAGCAGTCAGCTTGGTCCCATCCCCTTCTCCCGTGTCACAGCATTTTATTGACAGCAGGGGAAGCCCAAGGCTCTCCCTGCTCTCAATCTGCCCGAGGAGGAATGAGACAGCTGCCAGACACATGCTCTTGTGCACTTACCTGCTCTGTGCAATGGTTTTGCATAGAGCAGCCCGATCCTCTTCTTCTGTGGTGCCCCACTGGCGCTCCAGGCCCTTCCTCTTCGGCGGGTGCCCCCACGGAAAGCCCTTTTGCATCGGGCACCTGTGTGCGCTTCCTCCCGAGCTGCCTTGCCTACTACTACTAACACAGAGCAGTCAGCTTGGTCCCATCCCCTTCTCCCGTGTCACAGCATTTTATTGACAGCAGGGGAAGCCCAAGGCTCTCCCTGCTCTCAATCTGCCCGAGGAGGAATGAGACAGCTGCCAGACACATGCTCTTGTGCACTTACCTGCTCTGTGCAATGGTTTTGCATAGAGCAGCCCGATCCTCTTCTTCTGTGGTGCCCCACTGGCGCTCCAGGCCCTTCCTCTTCGGCGGGTGCCCCCACGGAAAGCCCTTTTGCATCGGGCACCTGTGTGCGCTTCCTCCCGAGCTGCCTTGCCTACTACTACTAACACAGAGCAGTCAGCTTGGTCCCGTCCCCTTCTCCCGTGTCACAGCATTTGATTGACAGCAGGGGAAGCCCAAGGCTCTCCCTGCTATCAATCTGCCCGAGGAGGAGTGAGACAGCTGCCAGACACGTGCTCTTGTGCATGTCGCTGGATTGGATCGGGCTCAGGTAAGAAAAAGGGGGTGCCCGGGGGGGGGGGGGGGCGCTGCAGCACAAAAGGTTTTTCATTTCATTATGCACTAAGGTGAAAAACCTTAAGGCTTTAGAACCACATTCATGGTGCTTCTATTGGACAGGTAAGTCACACATGCAGGGCTTAAAGAGGAAGTAAAGGCAGTTAAAAAAAAATGCAACCTGCAAGGCAAAGGCATAATGAGCTAGTATGCATAACTTACCTGAGAATGAAGCCCCCGAATCGGTCCTCCGTCTTCATGTTCGCCGCTGCCATGTATCCCGGAGTGACTTCCCGGGTCTCGCGGCTCCGGCGCTGTGATTCGACGAAGCCACAATGACGTCACTCCTGCTCATGCGCACGGGAGCCGACACAAGCGGCATATCGCCGCGATCTGTGGCCTGCCCAGTGCGCCTGTGCGACGCTTTCTTTTTGTAAATATCTCCTAAACCATATAGGTTTAGGAGATATTTCTTGGACCTACAGGTAAGCCTTAATCTAGGCTTACTTGTAGGTCAAAGTGGTTTGTAAGGGTTTTAAACCACTTTAAAGTCACACAACAGAATACATGCACCAAAGTCTAGTCACATCTACAGAAAATTGCAATATCAATTAAGTACCTTCTTAGAAAAACTTGCAGCTTTAAAGCTGAACTCTGGGAAAAGTAACCCCCCTTTGCAGTGGGGTCACGTGTACTGCAAGGGATAAATGCTCATTTATGTCTAGGGTATGAAAAAAAGCAGTTTTACTTACCATATCCCTTTCACCACAGTCTCCTCTGCATTGTTAGACTGATCCTAGCAGCCTTTTCTTCCCTACGCTCTGGTGGTTGGATGCTCTCTGACGTCATCAAGGGATCAAGTAGTTAACAAATGTTATTGTTAATTATTGTTAATTGTTTATTAATCATTTTAAAAATGATATACAGTATTTCACAAAAGTCAACACACTAATGTCTAAATCGCTGGCAACAAAAGTGAGTACACCTCTAAATGAAAATGTCCAAATTGGGCCCAATTAGCTATTTTTCCCTCTCCGGTGTCATGTGACTCATTAGCGTTACAAGGTCTCAGGTGTTAATGGGAAGCAGGTGTATTAAATTTGGTGTTATCGCTCTCACGCTCTCATACTAGTCACTGGAAGTTCAACATGGCACCTCATGGCAAAGAACTCTCTGAGGATCTGAGAAACAGAATTTTTGCTCTATATAAAGATGGCCTTGGCCGCAGCATGGTGGCCAATACCATACAGCGGTTTAACAGGACAGATTCCACTCAGAACAGGCCTCGCCATGGTCGATCAAAGAAGTTGAGTGCACATGCTCAATGTCATATCCAGAGGCTGTCTTTGGATAATAGACGTATGAGTGCTGCCAGCATTGCTACAGAGGTTGAAGGGGGGGGGGGTGGGGGTCAGCCTGTCAGTGCTTTGACCATACGCCTCACACTGCGTCAAATTGGTCTGCATGGCTGTCATCTCAAAAGGAAGCCTTTTCTAAAGGTGATGCACAAGAAAGCCTGCAAACAGTTTGCTGAAGACAAGCAGACTAAGGACATTGATTACTGGAACCATGTCCTGTGGTCTGATGAGACCAAGATAAATGTATTTGGTTCAGATGGTGTCAAGCCTGAGTGGCGGTAACCAGGTGAGGAGTACAAAGACAAGTGTGTCTTGCCTACAGTTAAGCATGGTGGTGGGAGTGTTATAGTCTGGGGCTGCATGAGTGCTATAGGCACTGGGGAGCTACAATTCTTTGATGGAACCATGAATACCAACATGTACTGTGACATACTTAAAGTGGAGGGCCACTCTAAAAAAAAATTTGCATAAAAATTTTCATAAAAAATTAGAGGAAAATAAATAAATTTACTTACCAGAAATGCCTGTTAGGGGTTGTAAAGGTAAATGTTTTTTCACCTTAATGCATTCTATGCATTAAGGTGAAAAAACATCTCACACTGCCGGCACCCCCAGTCCCCCCGTTTTACTTACCTGACCCCTCGAAAATCCCGCGCTCGCCCCCGCCGTCCTCTTCGCCGCTCAGCCTGGCCGCTGATTGGCTGGAGTGGATGGATTGAAAGCAGCGCAGCCATTGGCTCGCGCTGCTGTCAATCACATCCAATGACGCAGCGCGCCGGGGGCGGGGCCTTGTGATACAGCGAGCGGCTATAGCCGCCGGCTGTATCACGGGAGCGCGCATGCAGTGCTTCTCACCAATGCGAGGGAGCTCGCATTAACGTGAGAAGCACCTGCGGGAGGAAGCAGAGACAGCCGCCGAGGGACCCCAGAAGAGCAGGTTCGGGGGCCACTCTGTGCAAAACGAGCTGCACAGTGGAGGTAAGTATGACATGTTTTGAAGGATGGACGTGTTGCGAGTGGAAAGGGAGCTCCAAGCACGTGAACTCTATGTCTATATAACTTTTAACTTCTGGTTTACACTTGAACCTCTTTTTGCGGTTCTAGGGCTTATACTTTTTGGTCTAAGGGTCCTTTTTTGACCCATCAAGGCTATGCCTTCCGGGACTATTTTTGGACTCAGTTTGGGGATAAGCTGCGTGTACGTGTTTTTTTCTGTTGTTGCACAGCAGCAGGGTGTTGTTGGGTTCTACAAGGTAATGGGTGGGGTAGGTGCAGCCCTTCAGGGTAAATTGTTTATCTTTATGCTTAATGTTGTATATGATCTCAGTCTACAATTGTATGTATCACTGCTGACGTTAGTAAGTTACTATCAGTTTAATGAGTCATGTGGGGAATGATGGCGGGATCGGGATTTAATGTAGTTTCCTGGAATGTTAGAGGTCTTAATGATAAATTCCGTAGAGCTTTAATGTTTCAATATTTGAAAACGTTCAATCCTGCTGTGGTGTTTTTGCAAGAGACGCATCTGGATGGGAGCAGGGTGCTGGCCTTACGCAGAGCCTGGGTGCAAAGAGCGCTGCATGCTACATATTCTACTTACTCCAGGGGAGTGTCAATTTTAATTAGCAAGGCGGTACCGTGCACCATCCACCATGTGATCTCGGACCCGGGTGGTAGGTTTCTGGTGGTGGTGGCAGATATTGGTGCGTGTAAAATGGTGTTGGTGAATGTGTATATCCCACCCCCATTCCAGATTCAGATTCTGTATGACCTTTTGGGTAAATTGGCGCCCTACATGCATCTCCCTCTCCTTATAGCCGGGGACTTTAATGCTATCCTTTCTACTGCATTGGACTCGTCTAATGCATCTAGAGTGGCGTCGGCTGACCTCTCTGCATGGGCGACAGCTGCTTCCCTGACAGAGGTTTGGCGCTGGAAAAATCCTATCACCAGAGGTTACTCGCACTTATCGAAAACTCATAAATCCTCCTCGAGAATAGATCTAGCATTTGCAAATTCGGCTATGCTTCAATTGGTAGGGGGGGCAAAATATTTAGCGGGTGGTTTTTCTGATCACTCGCCCTTGTCTATTTACATTGGCTCCGCCATGGGTTCTGCGGGGAGAGGGTGGAAATTGAACCCGGGGTGGTTGGAGGTGGAGGAGGTGTCCTCTCAAGTAGCGCCACACTTTGCACATTATTGGGAGGATAATGAGGGGTCTGCCGACGCCACCATTGTTTGGGATGCCTTTAAGGCCTGCATGCGGGGGCACTATATTTCGGCCATCAAACAGGCCCGCAGGTCCCATAATCAGAAGGACCAAGAATTGCAGGACAGGGAGAGGGTGTGCGCCATGGAGCACGCGAACAACCAGTCGGATGCCACTTACAGCGCTCTGTTGGAGGCAAGGCGTGCTTTGGCACTCCATTACTCTGATCTAACACACACCTCTAGGACGAAACTGGCTGAATCTATCTTTGAACAAGGGGACAAGAACGGTAAACTGTTGGCCATGCTGGTGGCTGAGCAAAGGGTGCAAACTAATATTCCCTGTATTAGAAACGCTCAGGGTGACCTATTGACTACCCCGACGGACATACTAGACACGTTTGTGGACTATTTCAAGTCCCTGTATGCACCCATACCGACCTACGACATAGCGGAGCTGGATGGGCTGTTAGCATCATTGCAGGTGCCGAGACTGTCTGAGGCGGATAGGGACTTTCTGGAGGCTGACATCACGACTGAGGAAATTGAAAAAGCTATTAGGTCTTTCCCTCCCCGTAAATCCCCAGGGCCTGACGGCTTCTGCAGCGAGTGGTATAGGCAGCACATTGAAGAATTGGTTCCTCGACTTAAAAAACTGTATGATTACTGCCTGGAACACAGGTGTCTCCCGGCTTCTTTGCTGGAGGCACAGGTGATCCTACTGCCGAAGCCGGGAAAGGACCCCCTATCATGTTCTTCTTATAGGCCGATCGCACTGCTGAACCAGGACTTAAAAATTCTAACGAAGATACTGGCTACCAGACTCTCTCAGGTTATCACGACTCTAGTTGACATAGATCAGACGGGGTTTATTCCGCAGAAATCTACTGAGACAAATTTATGCAGATTGTTCACCCACCTACAGATTGAACACACTGACAGGGGATCTAGAGTGGTAGTTTCCTTGGATATGGCCAAGGCCTTTGATTCCGTAGACTGGCAGTATATGTTGACAGTTCTGAGGAGAATGGGCTTTGGGGAGACCTATGTGACTTGGATTTCTTTGCTTTACAGTGCCCCACGGGCCGGTATCAAGATAGCTAATTCAGTCTCACACCAATTTAGCGTCGGCAGGGGCACGCGTCAGGGGTGCCCTCTTTCCCCGTTCTTATTTGCATTAGCCATTGAACCACTGGCTATAGCCCTGAGGCTGTCGCCTGGGGTAGGCGCACTGGAGGTGGGGGGTATCAGGGAGTGTATAGCGCTCTATGCAGATGACATGCTCCTTTTCCTGAAGGACGCAGGGCCATCTTTGGAGGCGGTGTTTGGGGTGCTCGACAGGTTTGCTGAGTTCTCCGGGCTCCGGGTTAATTGGGAGAAATCAAACGTGCTGGCTATGGACGGGGAGGCGCGAGAGGGGGTGACCACTAGGGTCCCCATAGCCTGGGTGCAAGAAATTAAATACTTGGGAGTGAGAGTTTCACCACGAGTGGGCGACTTTATGTCTCTGAATCTCCTCCCCTTGCTGGCCAGGGTTAAGGTGCAGCTGGAAGCTTGGAAGCATCTGCCGCTGTCCCTCATTGGTCGGGTTAACCTGCTCAAAATGAAGGTTCTGCCTGTATTCCTTTACCTCTTACGTAATTCTCCCATTTGGGTTCCCTGCTCATTTTTTCGGAGGGTTAATAGTCTTTTTGGATCCTTTTTATGGGCCGCTACGCATCCCCGAATAGGTCTCAGGGTTTTGCAGGAGCCGTGGGGTCAGGGTGGCTTGGCATTGCCGGATCTTTTTAAGTATTATCTGGCTGGGCAAATGGTAGTCGCTAGACGGTGGCTGACACGGGAGGACGGGGATTCGGCAAATGTACTGGAGGCGGCCCTTTTGGGCTCGTATGAGAGTCTGTCCCATTTGGTGTATAGAGGTCCAGGGGCTTCACCAGTTCTGACGGCCTCTATGCGGGCAACGATCCGGGCCTGGGGGAAAGCACAGACCTTGATGAAACAGCCAGAAGGGAGTTGGTCTCCCGACACTCCTCTATGGTTCAATCCTAATTTGTCGCATTTTGGGGGTATACCGGATCCGGTGTTATGGGCCAGGGTAGGTGTTAAAATGCTAAAGCATGTGGTAGGAGGGGGGCAGCTTTTGACGTTTGATCAGCTTAAGGTACAACATGATCTTCCCAATTGGTATTTTTTTCGGTACTTACAGTTGCGACATGCTTTTCTTTCTCAGTTCGGTCCGGGGGCTCTGCAGTTGGGGGTGTCACCTCTGGAAATTGTGCTGCGGACAGAGGATCTAAAACAGCCTCTCTCCGTTGTGTACAAACTGTTGTTCTCGGACAGGCCGAAACCTGTACAACAATGTAGAGAAGTTTGGAGTGCCTTGGTACCTGACTTTGGAGGGGAGGATTGGGACGACATGTGGGGATACCCGTTTCAGACCCTAGTATCGGCTAGAGACAGACTTATACAGTTTAAAATCTTACATAGAGTATACTACACCCCAGCCAGACTGGCTAGAATTTACGGTACCGGGATGGGGGGCTGCTGGCGCTGCACAGCTGACCGAGCTGACTTTGACCATGTGTTTTGGCAGTGTCCGCGGATTGAGGAGTTCTGGAATGGAGTGACGCAGGTTATACAATCTGTCCTTTCGGTGCCGATTCCAGTCACAGTTGCGGTATGTTTGCTCGGACTGGTGGAGGAGTTGGCACCTCGAAGGGCGCAGAGGACTCTGATCTCTCTGGCGTTGTTTTATGCACGCAAATCTATCCTGCTATGTTGGAAGAAACCCGAACCTCCTACGGTTTCTTATTGGAAAGGTTTAATTAATAAAGCTTTACCGTTATACAAAGCCACTTATCTCAGCAGAGGGTGTCCTAACAAATTTGAGAAGGTGTGGAGGTGTTGGCTTGATGCCGCGGACACTGTGAATTGATTGCTTGGCTGGTGGTGTACTCCTGGTATGTCGGGGGAGGGGCGGGGTGGGAGGGTGCTACCTCTCGGATTGGATAACATCCCCATCTTGGGTAGCTAAATACTCAGTAACGGTACAAATAATGTGTTTCTTATATATGTGATGCTGTCAATGATTACAGACTGAGCTCCAGAAGGAGAATGGAGGGCTGCACGGGTGGGAGTTTGGTCGGGTGGGGGGAGGGTGTGGTTGGGATGGGCGGGGGGGGGAGGTTATGTTTGTATGTTATTACTGTGTTGGAAAACTTTCAATAAAAATAAATAAAAAAAAAAAAAAAGTATGACATGTTTGTTATTTTAAAAAAATTAAAAATTTTACATTACAACCCCTTTAAGTCTTCTCCTCCTCACGCCGTCTTCTAGTGAATGGGGCGTGGTGTGTTCTGGGAACTGTGTGTGTCCCAGAACACAGTGCGCCCCATTCACAAAGTGATGCGCGGCTCGGGCATGCGCAGTAGGAACTGGGTAGTGAAGCCGCAAGGCTCCACTGCCTGTTTCCCTTAGTTGGAATGGCAGCGCCGGAACCCGAGAGCCAAGGGATGGTCGGCTTCAGATGGCTGACATCGCAGGCAACCAAGGACAGGAAAGTGTGCTTATTAAAAGTCAGCAGCTACAGTGTTTGTAGCTGCTGACTTTAAAAATTTTTTCCCCGGCTAGCCCTCCCCTTTAAGCAGAGCATGATCTCCTTCCTCCGGAGACTGGGCCGTAGGGCAATATTCCAACATGCAAACGACCCCAAACACACCTCCAAGATGGCAACTGCCTTGCTAAAGAAGCTGAGGGTAAAGGTGAAGGACTAGCCAAGCATGTCTCCAGACCTAAACCCTATTGAGCATCTGTGGGGCATCCTCAAAGGGAAGGTTGAGGAGCGCAAGGTCTCTGACATCCACCAACTTTGTGATGACATCATGGAGGAGTGGAAGAGGACTCCAGTGGCAACCTGTGAAGCTCTGGTGAACTCCATGCCCAAGAGGGTTAAGGCAGTGCTGGAAAATAATAGTGGGCACACAAAATATTGACACTTTGGGTCTAATTTGGACATTTTCACTTAGGGGTGTACTCACTTTTGTTGCCAGCGGTTTAGATATTAATGGCTGTGCGTTGAGTTATTCTGAGGAGACAGAAAATTTACACTGTTGTGTAAGCTGTACACTCACTACTTTACAGCAAAGTGTCATTTCTTCAGAGTTGTCACATGAAAAGATATAATAAAATATTTACAAGAATGTGAGGGGTGTACTTTTGTGAGATACTGTATATATATATATATATATATATATATATATATATATATATATCATCACATTACCTGACCCACCCGGGCTGAAGAGGTGAAATTTATTGCAACACTATTTATAACACTACAATAGCCAAAGAAATGGTAACAGCAATAACCCCTCAAGCAAACATGTTGGGGCCCAAATCAGTTGTTGGAGTGCTCAGACAACGTTCCTCCAAAGCCAGATATAGGTGACTGCACTGTCCCAGGCAAATAATACTATTCCTCTTTATTAGGGTGTAGTGGGGTTTGGCTAGAGGCCTCTCACCAACTCCCAGGGTGGCAGTTGGTCTCTTGTTTTCTCCAACAGATCACCAAAGTTGGTGGCAGCAACAGTGAAATGCTCATATACCAGGAGATGTCATTTACTATCTGCCTTGCTGTGTCCCTGATACAGTGGCCAGCATTCTACTTACAGCCTGCTTTTTTCTCCCACAAAGTCCTCAAAACATCGCCTTTGAACCTGAGAACAGACCTTCCTTTTCCTCTTCCCTAGTTATACTGGAATGTGTAGTTTCATTGCCAATCTGAAACACAGACCCAGTCTGTCTGGGGCCTACATCCCCCACAACTCTCACTTCCTCCCATCAGGCTCTCATCCCAGGATGCACAGCAGTATATATCCAATACCTCTGTGTCTTTTTCAGCCAATCATAATCCTTCCAGAATACATACTGGCTCACCCAAAATGGCCGCCCCAAGGGTTAAAGACACTCCATATGCGAGAATTGTTTATGGTCTTCCCCAAAATGGTCTACTGCAGCTCAGCATTGCAGGCAACCCTTCTAGTGTCACAGGAACAACACTTCCAAGCAGGGAAAAACATTTGTAACCATTAGCAAACTTGGCTACATTTATTACGTGCAGACAGTTTATAGATATTCTGTTTTATATGATTTTGTGTGGTCTTGGTTCTCAGCCCTGAAGAAAGGGGAGCATTGAGTCCCTGAAAAGTGTTGGCTTTGTCTTTTAACTTTTTACCAAGATTAATAAACTTACTGGACTTGTCCTGTCCTGTGTGGTGCTTTCATCTTTTTTACTGTTAGCTCCAAAGTCAGGAAAGCGAAAGTCTTGGTAACAAAGTAAATATAGGAGTTCAGGGAACAGGGTATTCTGCTTGACAAAGGTGATAGAAAGCACCTTTGTCAGGTTTGCTGTTAGTCTGAGCTTTTTCCATTTTAAAAGTGAAATATTTGGCAGATTCATTTTAAAGGCACCTCTGATTGGCAGCTGACATTTTGCCCAGTTCTTTTATGCTATCTGCAGTGGAATGTGTTCCAGCATTTAGACAGGATGCATTGCACCTGTGATTCCGGAACCCTTCATCCTGTCGGAATATTATTACATAGAACTTTACTTAAGAAAGCAAACAGGTTTTTCTTTTGATTTTCACAAATACTGTGACACGCTGCTTAAGATCTGGCAGGCTATTGTGTTCTGTCATGGATTGTCCCGGCCAACCTCAGTGCTTGTACATGCAAGACATTTTATTAGTCTTGGTGGAAGTATAATTAAAGCTAAACTCCAGAAAAATAGATAAAAGATATACATGAGAGCCGTTTTACCTTCCAAAGAATTTGCAATTCTGTCCATCCAGCCCTTAGATTTACACAGCTTTGCAACACAGCATGGCATTGGACTTGATTTTGATCTGCTGCAGTTCAGTAATGCCTCGTACACACGATCAAACAATTCGGTGGAAAAGTCCGGCGGACTCAAGTCCGCCGGACAATCCCCCCGTGTGTGGGCTCCAGCGGACTTTTTTTACCCAAAAGTCCGGCGGACTAAGAAAGTATTTTACAATCTGTCCACTGGACTCGCATTTCGGCGGCCAATCCGGCCGTGCGTGTGCCAGTCCGCCGTACTTTTGAAATGAACGGCCTTTTCCCGCCCAGAGAAAAGTCCACTCATTTTGAGCGCATCTCCAGGTAGCCGGGGCCAGTGAAGGAGGCGTCGCTGGCCCCGTCACCTGGTATGGAGTTAAAGGGGAATCCCTACGCCGAAAAATCGGCATGGGGGTCCCCCCCAGGTCCATATCAGAGCCTTATCCGAGCACGCTACCCAGCCGGCCAGGAAAGGGGGTGGGGACGAGCGAGCGCCCCCCTCCCTCCTGAGCCGTGCCAGGCCGTGTGCCCTCAACATGGGGGGGTGCTGCGCAGTCCCCCACCCCTAAGCACCTTGTCCCCATGTTGATGAGGACAAGGGCCTCTTCCCGACAACCCTGGCCTTTGGTTGTCGGGGTCTGAAAAAGTGCCGTGTGTGGGCAAGTAGCTCGTTCGGAAAGTCCGGCGGACAGTCCGGCGGAAAGTCTGCCAGACTCAGTCCGCCAGATAGTCTGCTACGTGTGTACGCGGCATAACACTTACAGCTCTTGTCGCTCCCTCAGTCTATGACTGGAAAGTGAAATGTCACTGCTCCAGCACTGATATATTTCACAGGAGAAACTGTGGGTAGCAGAACCATAGGCTCCTGCTGCTGTAAGTCAATCTCCTGTGAGGAGGGAGCGGGAGTTTGACTACCAGATCTGTGTGTGTCTATGGACACACACAGTCAGGCTCGGGAACCAATAGGATTGCACATGCATGGGTGTCTCTTTATTACCCAGCTTGCTACAGGAGAAACCCAAAGGGAGGGGCCAAAAGTGCCTGTGGGGACTACCAGAAGAGGGGGATAGTAACCTTTCTGTGCAATATTCTTGTACGGAGCAGGTAAATATAAACGCTTTATTATTTAAATTTTTTTAAATTAGCCTTTAGTATCACTTTAAGTTGTGAGCAGATCTGCACTTCCCATTTCACCTTCCTGAACCAAGTATGCCACTTGCAAGTAAAAAAATAGTCATGTGGATCCAAGACTTGTCATACATATTTACACGCACATGAACTTTAATGACATCCCAGTCTTAGTCCATAAGGTTCAATATTGAGTTGGCCCACCCTTTACAGCTATAACAGCTTCAACTCTTCTGGGATGGCTGTTCACAAGGTTTATAAGCGTGTCCATGGGAGTGTTTGATTATTCTTCCAGAAGGGCATGTGTGAGGTCAGGCACTGATGTTGACGAGAAGGCCTGGATCGCAGTCTCCACACTAATTCATCCCAAAGGGTTTCTACTGGGTTGAGGTCAGGACTCTGTACAAACCAGTCAAGTTCTTCCACCACAAACTCGCTCATCCATATATTTATGGACCTTGCTTTGTGCACCGGTGTGCAGTCATGTTGGAACAGGAAGGGGCCATCCCCAAACTGTTTCCACAAAGTTGGGAGCATACAATTGTTCAAAATGTCTTGGTATGCTGATGCCTTTAGAGTTCTCTTTACTGGAAATAAGGGGCCAAGCCCAACCCCTGAAAAACAACCCCACATCATAATCCCCCCTCCATCAAATGATTTGAACCAGTGCCCAAAGCAAGGTCCATAAATACATAGATGAGCAAGTTTGGGGTGTAGTAACTTGACTGGTCTGCACAGAGTCCTGACATCAACCCAATAGAACACCTTGAGATGAATTAGAGCCAAGTCTTCTTGTCCAACATCAGTGGCTGACCTCACAAATGCATTTCTGGTAGAATGGTCAAACGTTCCCATTGACAAACTCCTAAACCTTGTGGACAGCCTTCCCAGAAGAGTTGAAGCTGTTATAGCTGCAAAGGGTGGACCAACTCAATATTGAACCCCATCGACTAAGACTGGGATGCCATTAAAGTTCATGTGAATGCAAAGGCAGGTGTCCCAATACCTTTGGTGATATAGGGGGTTATTTATGAAAGGCAAATCCACTTTGCACTGAAAGTGCACTTGGAAGTGCAGTCGCTCTAAATCTAAGGGGTAGATCTTAAATTAGTGGAAGCTCAGCTGATTTTTTCATCCAATCATGTGCAAGCTAAAATGCATTTTTTTATTTTCCTTGCATGTCCCTCTCGGATCTACACCAACTTTGCTTCCAAGTGCTCTTGCAGTGCAAAGTGGGTTTTCCTTTAGTAAATAACCCCCATAGTGTATATTTTGCTTCCTGTCAGGTTCTCTTTATATGTTAAATGATCAATGATATCCTCCTACTGTATAAATTATTAATATTATTTTATAATATTTAATGTTATTAAATAAAACACAGCCAAGGAAAAGCAAAGGGATAAAATCAAGCCACATTCACACATAGTAAGTATACGGGTTAGGAACATCTCAAAGGTAAATCTGATCCAAGTCAGTGCAGCTCCTCCAACTGCAGTATCCAGCATTGTATGTTGATTTTCATGGTCAATAATGAATGGTAGTGAAATCAATCATGTCAGGAGCAGAAACACACATAATTGCGTGACCCTGGCAGAAATTAATCCGGAACACTGTGAAATCCCCCTTCCTGTGGCCTGTGTTATTAAGGTGAATGGAGCTGACAAGCAGATTAATGGCCCGGTGTCAGAGAGTTTGAAAGAAGCTCGTCTGAACTTGTCATCGAGTTGTCTACGAACTTGCAATTTCTCAGTGCTTAAGGCAAACGTGCTGATCACCAAGAGGAAAGGTCACCGCTGTGTTTTCCGCAATATTTAAGTGCCACTGATTAATGCACAGCGAGAGGACAGCTGATTAATGTCCTTGGATAGGGACCAAGGAACAAAGTATATATGGCTCTATGTACATGAGAGTCTAGGATGAGTGCAGACACCCAGAGCAACAAACCGGACATCGTATTTTAGTATTGTGTTCTAAATGATGGCTATGGGTTAAAGACGAACATCGACTGAACAAATCCAAACTTCGGCCCACATGGCAAAATTGGGCATTAAAATGCAAGGGGGTGTCTATAATCACTGGACGCAGCTGAGATTTTGGTGATTATGTTTTTCTTCTGGATCCCCCATAATGTTTAAAGTGGTAATAAAGTCTGATGATTTTTTTAAAGTGATTGTAAAGTTATTTTCAATAGGAAAAAAAAAAAAACGAAATATGTTATACTTACCTGCTCTGTGCAGTGTATTTGCACAGAGCAGCCCTGATCCTCCTCTTCTTGGGTCCCTCTTCTGTGCTCCTGGCTCCTCCTTCCTGTTGAGTGCCCCCACAGCAAGCAGCTTGCTATGGGGTCACCCAAGCCCAGCTGCAGCTCCGTGTGTCCATTCAGACACAGAGCTGCCGTTCGGTTCTGCCCCCTCTCTCTTGTTTGGCTATCTGAATTTGATTGACAGCTGCGGGAGCCAATGGCGCCACTGCTGGGTCTCAGCCAAACAAGAGGGAGAGTCTCGGATGGCCAAGGGACTCGTGGACATTGCTGGATAGAGATGGGGCTCAGATGAGTATTAGATGGTGCTGTGGAGGCTTCTGCACACGGAAGGTTTTTTATCTTAATGCAGAAAAAATGCATTAAGATAAAAAACCTTCTGCCTTTACAACTCCTTTAAATTAAAGTAGCTGTAAAGGCAGAAGGTTTTTTTTTTATCTTAATGCATTCTATGCATTAGGATAAAAAGCCTTCTGTCTGAAGCAGCCCCCCTCAGCACCCCTAATACTTACCTGAGCTCCCTCTTGATCCTGCAATGTTGCACGAGAGACTTGGCTGCCCTCATTGGCTGAGACAGAAGCAAAGCGCCATTGGCTCCCACTACTGTCAATTAAAGTTAGTGAGCCAATAAGGAGGGAGAGAGCGGGGGCAGGGTCAGGCCATGGCGCTGTGTCTGAATGCTGCTTGCTGTGGGGGCAATCAACAGGAAGGAGAGGCCAGGAGCACTGAAGAGGGAACCAAGAAGAAGAGGATCTGGGCTGCTCTGTGAACACCCATTGCACAGAGCAGGTAAGTATAACATGTTTGCTGTGTTTAACACAAAAAAACTGACTTTTGTATCACTTCAAAATGAACCTTGCATTCTCTGAATTAAGAAGAACCCCCCCCCCCCCTTTTGCACTTACCTGAGCCTGATCTTGAGCAGTGGCTCTCTCCCACCTCATAAGCTTAGAGACAGCAGTGGGAGTCATTGGCTCCTGTTGCTATCAATTACAACCAGTGAGGAGGGAGCAGGGGGCGGGACCGTGCCACGGTCCAAGTGTCTAAGGACACACAGAGCTGGCTTGAGTGAGCCTGCACAAATGCCTCCATTGTAAGCAGCTTCTTTTAGTGAGCACTCGGCAGTAGCCAGGAGTGGAGGCGGGAGACCCAAGGAGAGAAGGATCAGGGCTGCTCTGTCCAAAACCATTGCAAAGAGCAGGTAAGTATAACATTTTTGTTATGAAAAAAGATTGGTGCAGTAATCCAAGTTGAAACTTTGAAACTTTATCTCTGTGCAGGAACTCCCTGTAATAAAGACCAGTCGCTGCTGCTCTCTCTCTCTTTGTGCTGGGTGACTGGTCTTGTCTCCACCTCTTCCTGTAGTTTTATGCAGGGAGCCTGTTGTGGGTGGGGCCTGCTGGGCTCCTCCCACAGCTCTGCTCTCTGCTCAAACTACATGCAACATCGTGATGATGTCATTGCTACTTTTATATGGTAATATCTGGGTTTGCAAAGGTATTTAGTACACACATCGTGGATTTATATCCTCTGTGTCTATATCCTCTGTATTTAAATAATGTTTTTGTGCCCAGAGTACAGCTTTGAACCTGAATTCCAGGATAAGCAAATATCATATGTATTCCTATTGAACCTTGGTGTGATTTGTGTATCTCTTCCAGATCTGTTCAATAATCCAGTGTGAAACTTTGTCTCTATGCCAGAGCTTCCTGTATTAAAGACCCGTCACCGATGCTTTGTGCATATCTAAATTATAGTGGTGCACACCGAGAGTTACAGTGCCTTGAAAAAGTATTCATACCTCTTGAAATTTTCCAAATTTTTTCATGTTACAACCAAAAGCGTAAATGTATTTTATTGGGATTTTATGTGATAGGCCAACACAAAGTGGCACATAATTATGAAGTGGAAGGAAAATAATAAATGGTTTTCAAAATGCTTTACAAATAAATATGTGAAAAGTGTGGTGTGCATTTGTATTTAGTCCCCTGTGGCAATACTTTGTAGAACCGCCTTTCTCTGCAATTACAGCTGCAAGTCTTTTTGGGGATGTCTCTACCAGCTTTGCACATCTAGAGAGTGAAATGTTTGCCCATTTTTCTTTGCAAAATAGCTCAAGCTCTGTCAGATTGGATGGGGAGCATCTGTGAACAGCAATTTTCAAGTCTTTCCACAGATTCTCAATTGGATTTCGGTCTGGACTTTGATTGAGCCATTCTAACACATGAATATGCTTTGATCTAAACCATTCCATTGTAGCTCTGGCTGTGTGTTTAGGGTCGTTGTCCTGCTGGAAGGTGAACCTCCACCCCAGTCTCAAGTCTTTTGCAGATTCTAACCGGTTTACCTCTAAGATTGCCCAGTATTTGACTCCATCCATCTTCCCATCAACTCTGACCAGCTTCCCTGTCCCTGCAGAATAAAAGCATCCCCACAACCTGATGCTACCACCACCATGTTTCACAGTGGGGATGGTGTGTTCAGGGTTATGTGCAGTGTTATTTTTCCACCACACATAGCGTTTTGCTTTTAGGCCAAAAAGTTAAATTTTGGTCTCATCTGACCAGAACGCCTTCTTCTACAAGTTTGCTGTGTCCCCCACATGGCTTCTCACAAACTGAAACCTGGACTTCTTATAGCTTTCTTTCAACAATGGCTTTCTTCTTGCCACTTTTCCATAAAGGTCAGATTTGTGGCGTGTGCAACTAATAGTTGTTCTGTGGACAGATTCTCCCACCTGAGCTGTGGATCTCTACCGCTCCTCCAGAGTTACCATGGGCCTCTTGGCTGCTTCTCTGATGAATGCTCTCCTTACCTGGCCTGTCCATTTAGGTGGACGGCCATGTCTTGGTAGGTTTGCAGTTGTACCATACAAATTACCATACAAATTTCAGATGATGGATTAAACAGTGCTTTGTGAGATGTTCAAAGCTTTGGATATTTTTTTATAACCTAACCCTGCTTTAAACTTCTCCACAACTTTATCCCTGTCTGGTGTGTTCCCTGGCCTTCCCGATGCTGTTTGTTCATTGAGGTTCTCTAACAAACCTCCGAGGGCTTCACAGAACAGCTGTATTTATGACACAATTACACACAGGTGCACTCTATTTACTAGTTAGGTAACTTCTGAAGGCAATTGGTTCCACTAGATTTTAGTTAGGGGTATCAGAGTAAAGGGGGCTAAATACAAATGCAAGCCACACTTTTCAGATATTTATTTGTAAATAATTTTGAAAAACATTTATCATTTTCCTTCTACTTCACAATTATGTGCCACTTTGTGTTGGTTTATGACATAAAATCCCAATAAATGTAGAAAATGTCAAGGGGTATGAATACATTTTCAAGGCACTGTATATCCTCTGTGGCTATTAAGAAATGTATTTTAAATTACTGTTTTTGTGTCCTTAAAAAAAAATTAAGTTCACCTTTAACACTAATTTCCAGGCTAGGCAAATATCATCTGAGCACAAGTGACCTGTATTCTTGAATCTTGGTGTACTTTGTGTATTTCTTCAAGATCTGTGTAATAATCCAGTGTGAAGCTTCCTATAATATAGACCGGTCACTGCTCACACTAATTGTACAGGGTGATTGGTTTTATCTCCGCCCCCTCCTATAGTTTTCTGCAGACAACCTGTGGTGGGCGGAGCCTGCTGGGCCTCTCTTAGAGCTCTGCTTTCTGCTCTGGCTATGTACAGCACAGTGATGTAGTCATTTCTACTTTTACAAAGCAATATCTGGATTAGCAAACTTGTTTTATATCCTTTGTGGCTATTAAGGAATATATTTAATTGAAAGTTTCTGTGCCTGGAGAAAACAAACCAATTTTAGGTGGATTGTGCTAAGCTAATAAACAATACCTGACACACACACACACACACAATATATATAAATAAATATATATATATATATTATATTCACACACACACTTATGAACTTAAGAGACTAATGTAATAATAATGATTTTAGAGTTATGTAACATAAAACTTAAATTAATATATCACCTCCTTTCACCAGACAGTAATAATTACACCTCTCAGGATATTACTATATACAGATACTGATCTGAACGTTGAATGTTTGACAACTGAGACACTTGCCAAAATATTCAACACATGACAAGCTCTTTCTATATGTTATAATGGATTTTCTAGGTCTAAATAGCAGCAGAAAAAAGATAAAGTATCCCAAAACCTGTTTCTACAAATGACCTTAAACCAGTAACCAGAATGTGTCATTGATGGGTGCTAGTTTTTTTTTTATCTTGTCATCATATTAGTCAGGGGCATTTCATTATTAGTGCCATCTCCATTTCAGGCTATTTATGAAGGTTGAATGAAGGTATTGCTGCCCTGTGCACTGTGGATGAGCTATTAGTAATTCATTTATACACAATACCACCAATGATCAGTAATTGGGATTTCATAGTTAAAGTGAACCTTACCTGCCCTCAAACATTTTTAAGGTGGAGAGGTTCAGCCAGCATTTTCTGTGTTGGTATTCATATCCAGCTCTGTGTGCTTATGGATTCCCTAGGATCAGTATATAAAGCCAAGTCAATAATCAGCATCATCCCTTCTGGTGCCCAGCCCTAGCCCTGGTTACTCAACTGTCCTACGTAAGAACATCTAGTGCCCACTGTCAACTGACAGACAGCTGCCAGGTCCAGCTGGAATGAGAGGACCACAGTGTTTAATTCTGTCCCCATGGCACTGCCACCACCCCTCTCCCTTTCTGCCCTCCTTTAGAATTTCTGAAGTTCTTGGCTGTACAGTATATAGGTTCTGTTGTCTTTGAGTTTCTACTTGCAGGTGCAACAGCAGAATCTACAAAAGACAAGCTGTCACTGAGGAAAAGTCCCACCTCTACTGACCTGTCATTGGTTTCAGCTGGAAAACCCACTCACCAACGAATGCACATCACGTCAAAGGGTTTATATTCTTCTGTCTGCTCAGCTCTTCTGCAGTCATCAGGATCCCTTTTTTGCCATGGTAACATTTATTTAGGGTTAATGCGGCCCACAAGGTGCATAGACAAGGTGGTTTATGAACTGGGTGCTGGTTTACGGCTTGAGCTCCATGGCTAAGCCTTTCACTTGGTACTTTCGAATGGTTTACAAAACTTAAAGTTGGTTATTTTACAAATGTTTTCTTGAACCCCAATAAAGGGCAGCACCCATTAAATAGCATTTGGGGTCTGTGTGTATTTATTTATTTATAGGATATTACTATAGTTACAGTATGGTAGTGGAAAGATCAAAAGGGATTTTGACGGTGCTTGTTAGAGAAAAAGAGCATAGACAAAAAGAAAAATTTTGTTGCAGTATAAAATTGTACAGAAATATTTTACTTAGCTCAAGATTAAAAAAATATATAGAAATCACAACAGTACAATGCAGTACAATACAATGGTGGTCTAGATGAACAAATATACTGGATGACAATATTTTATTGCACATGACATGTTTCACAGAAATGCTTCCTCAGGAGATGTGCCAATATTCAAACAGTGAAATATTTAAGTTTAGAAAAGAATACAACAAGTTACAATTGACATAAATATAGCCAAAATTACAGAATTTTTGTAGAGCAAAAACACGCTGAGGAAAAGCACTTTTTGGGATAGCGGACCCCCCTTGACCCCATATCATGCGACCCACCTATAGTTACAGTATATTGTGTTGTGGGGAGATGTTGGGCTATGCAATCCCAGGGTAATTATTACAATACTTTGAGCAGCACCAAAATTGCCATTAGCCAAATGTGGCCTATGCCTATTAGGCTGCATTCACACCTGAGCATAGTGTTTTCAAGCAGAAAATTGCGCGAATTTACCGCAATTTTGCGGCGTTTTTACCACGATTCGCTGTGTTTTTTGCCACGATTTTGTGCAGGGCAAAAGGTCACCAATGTTAAAAGAAGAAAAACGCCCAAATCCGCTCAATTCGAGCGACAAAAAAGGGTCCGGAACTTGTTTGAGCTTCAGGCATTCGGCTTCAGGCGACATGGAGTGGAGATGTGAACCATCTCAATTGAGAATAATAGATTTTTTCCCCCTCTAGCGTTTTGTAGCTTCAGGCTTCAAGTTACAAAACGCTCAGGTGTGAATAGGATCTAACAGTCAAAAGCAAGAAGGCAGCTTTTCCACACAATTTTCCCATCATTAGTAAACATAAAGCCATTCAAAATGCATTGGGATGATTTAAGATAATGGCACAGGAAAACGGCATTTGTGGTGTTTGCCACAAAAATAAGCAGATAGACCTATTCCAAGACCCTGTGCATTACCCACACAAGTTTCTAATTCAGAGTGAAAAATAAACTAGCACAGGGTCACATCTTATTCAAAAAAAGCATTGGGGCAGTTTTTAGTATAGAAAACCGCCACAGATATTCGTCCAATCAGACCTAGGGTATGGAATGTGAACTGTCAGCAGACAGATTACATGCCTCTCTGCTCATGCAGTGATTACAAGAAAATGTTTACCCATAAAACAATAGATTTTATTTGTAAGTTTGAAAAATCATCAAACCTAAAATACATATACAATATCGCACAAAAGTGAGTACACCCCTCACATTTTTGTAAATATTTTATTATATCTTTTCATGTGACAACACTGAAAAAGAAGAGTTCTTTGCCATGAGGTGCCATGTTGAACTTCCAGGGATCAGTATGAGTAAGTGAAAGCGATAACATCACATTTAACACACCTGCTCCCCATTCACACCTGAGACCTTGTAACACTAACGAGTCACATGACACTGGGGAGGGAAAATTGCTAATTGGGCCCAATTTGGACTTATGGGTGTACCCACTTTTGTTGCCAGCGATTTAGACATCAATGGCTGTGTGTTGAGTTATTTTGAGGGGACAGCAAATTTACACTGTTATACAAGCTGTACACTCACTAGTTTACATTGTAGCAAGGACCCCTTCCTCTGGTAGACAGTGGCAGAGTAAATATCTGCCTGTATAGGGGATCCTCACTGTCACCCCAAAAAAATTGCTTCCTTTTGATATTTCTCACACACATGTTAGAATCAGAATTTGTATGCTATAAAATTACATAGAACCCCCAAAAATTAAATATATAGCAGAGGTCCTGGAAAATAAAATGGTGCCTGTTGCAATTTTTTATGTCACATGATAGTTGCGCAATGGTTTATCAAACGCAAATATTCAGTAAAAAATACACGTTAATGAATTTTAATGCACAGAAACACAATATAATAAAAAATGTTTTTGGTAAAATATAAAAGATGATGTTGCGACGAGTAAATTGATGACTAACATGTCATGGTTAAAAAATGCCCGTGGAATGGCGATAAACTACGGTATATTAAATTATCCATAAGCGACACTTTAAAAGCCTTTAAAAGTTACAAGTTTAGAGTTAAACAGGAGGTCTGGTGCTAGAATGATTTCTCTCATTCTGACATTCGTGGTGATGCCTCATATGTGGTGCGATTAGGTGCATTATGTGTGTGTTTGCATTTGTGTGTGAGCATGGGGGCGCTTTAAAAATGTACTTTTTTTTTATTATTATTATTGCAGGTAACTGCAAAAAAAATGTATAATTTAGCGCTTTTGATACCACCTAATTAAAAAAATGTCATATAAATGTTTCATACATATTAAACAGATTTTCTTCACTGTGGTATGAATGAACCCAAAGCAAACTATTCAGGAACCCACAAAATCTTTTTTATTATTGAAGAAATTCAATCTACTGTATAAATAAAAAACAGGATATTATATTAAAATAAAGAACTATCTGAAGCACATTACAGTGTATGTCAGGTTTATTACATTCTTACCTTCCAAAAGGGAGGAAGTATATGAATTTCTTGGCCTATGTTGGTAATTAAAAAAAAAATTTAAAATAAAAATGAAGAGATCAATCTACACAGTCAAAACAGCACTCTACCATGGATTGCAAGCTTACAACGAAAAAGTAATTCAACAGCACCTCCAATTGATTAATATTAGTCCTAGTTCAGTGCTACCCAAAAACTATATAAAAATTTCTTAGATAAAGGAAAAAAAAACATCAATCACGTGATATAGAAAAGCATATACAAAGTTCCACACTGTGCAAAAGATGGTATAAAGAATAATAAATACGTCCTTCAGTGAAGTCAGTGGTGGCTGGTGCCTACTATTTTTGGGGGGCAGCACATCCAATATAAAAGCGATCACCCCAAAGAACCTCCAACCCCCCCCCCCCCCCGGCGAGAGATACAGCCAGCGGCAATCACCTTACCTAGAGGAGGCATGGAAGAGACACAGAGGCAGGAAGAAGGAGCAGCCAGGCCACTCTAGTGAGGACACAGGCATTCTCCTTTCCGGCCGACTGGAACCCAGAAGTGTGTCCCGAGACAAGATTGGCCAGGGAATCATAAGACTCCCTGGCCAATAGGTGCTTCCGATGTAACAGAATAGCGAATATTAATATTAGTGTCACACAACTGGGTGGGATCAGGACGCACTCTGTGCCCTGAGCCCACCCTATTTTGAAGCCTATTAGAGCCTCTGGTTCTAATCAGGTGCTTCAAAATACACACCCCCGCCTATCCCTTCAATTGAAATTCATGTGTCCAGCGTCCTAAAAGTGGGCAGGCACATGAATAGGGAAGGTGGTGGCGGTGTTAGGGGCCCGGGCCGCCACTGAGTAAAATACTGTTAAAAAAAAAGGCATGCATGATAGTAATCCCACTGTTCCGTATATTCAAATAGACAATCCACCCAGTTATACATGGTCTGATCACCTCCACATATCTGCTTTCACTTCTCCAACGCTCCTCCTCCGCATATCACGGCAACCGTGTACATAAGGTATAAGAAAGAGAAGGAACTAATAGTGCTCACTGTATGCTTTAATAAAGATAAGAGGTAGGCATACACTCTTGTTAAAAGACAAAAAAATCATTCACAAAGTCACCAAGTTGTGCAACAAGGTCATTATACTCTAGTTCACCACCGGCTGCTTCTAGATCAGTAGCGTTATGATGTGATCGACAAAGGACTCCACCACTATATGTGTTACTTCCAAAACAGGACTTGCTCAGTAGGTCCTCACCTACTGAGGATATAACACGTATTGGAGCACTGTGTTTTTTAAGGACTTTAATAAAAAAAGCAAATAGAGCATTGTGTTCTACATGTCTCCACTTTTATTAATACAAGCAGTCAGTGACTGTTATCCAAAGCCATTCCAGGATAATGCCAATCGGTGCTAACTCATTATTACCCAATGTGACAGCACTGTGCAAAGTCAGGCAGTGTACTCTGTGTAGTACACTTGGCTACTTTATGTCAGGTTATTTTTATTAGGCACTGACAAGAAACATGTTTGTGAATGGGTACCTTCAAATATTATAGCTTTATTTTAAAAAAATACTCCAGCACAACAAGCAGCTGATAGCTGACAAATATAAAAGAGGGGCTGGATTTGCATTACTGGATCCTGTAAGTATACAACCTTTGACTCCCAAAGCAATAGTACTTTGTTGGGCTCACCTCTTTACAAAAAAGCTTGTTTCCATTTTTTACTGGTCCTAACCTGGCTCAGAATTTTGTGAACAAATACACATTTGAATTATAATCTGCGCAAACACCCTACTGATGCTGTTTTAAATAATAATGATGCAGTCCAAGATATCCAAAATAACACTGCAAAATGATTAGATGTATACCAAACAATCCATATCCTAATCATTGAAATCTCCCATACTAAGCTTACAATAAATTAAAACATGGCTAGAGGGCTTGATGATCAATGAAAAATGAACAGCTACCTCATTAGATAAACATGAGAAATTCCTGAATGTTGGATCCCCATGGATAGCCTATTTGAAACCCAATCTGGGAGCTCTGAGTATTTGACAATGTCCAGAGGGTTGGCCAACCCCCAGGAATGAGAGACACTGTCTCCCATCCCCCTAAATCTGATATGCCTTCCCACCCCCCAGTTAATTATTGGACTTTCTACAGTTTACCCCACTGGGCTTCAAACCTCTATCCTATGGTGTTCTCAGTTATATATCTTTTTGGTAGTGCAGCTACTATCTTACCAAAGCTGCTTAGGGCCCCTTAGGAGCCACTTTGGTTTACCTTCGACAAATATGTAACGCTAAATCAAAATCCAGATTAGCAGACATTATATCTCCTATAACTGGATGGACACTGGATACCCTACACAGTAATTGTATTCGCACGCTCTAACATTTAAAAAGGGTCATGCATTATTTTGTTTATAAATACAAGATCAGAATAAGAACTTGGTCCACAAGCTTATATGGCCTAATGCAGGCATTCATTGCAGGTGCAGGTAATCTGCAGTTGACCTGCTTTTGCATCCCCATAGACTTGTATGGGGAGAAAAGCAGTTCTGAAGTGAACAAAGGCTTACTGACCCTGGCCCATAGTATTAGTATTAGGGTTAGCCCTAGGGTTAAGGTTACCAGTAGGGTTAGTGTTAGGGTTGGTTTTGTTTAATAATAAGGACACTAATCACTAAGTCAGCAGTAGTCTGTATGGTGAAATTTGAGGCCAGTTTTGATGAAATTTCAGCAAAGATGATAATAGTGCTGCTAAATCAATGTATCCTTAGTACTAAATATTAAATATCTACTATAAATGCTTCACGGTACAACTTGCTGCCTGGTCTTTTAGTGGCTCCTAGTCTACTGATTAGTGCTATGATGCAGTCATCACTCCTCGCGTTAGCTGTTTCAAAGTATTATATGACAGCAGTGACATTAAGCTACACTTGGTCAGCACCTACAGTAATTCTGATTCTCCCAATTCAAGTCTTGCTGTGCACCCCTATGAGAGAGAGCCCAGCCAACCCAGACGTGAGTGCCATGCCTATTCTGGTTTCTGTCACCTCCTACATGGGATGAACAATATCAGGCTGTACTCCCCTAATTCATACTGTTTAAATAAATTTATTGAAACTAGAAGGTGAAAGCACTCCTATGTTCTTGTATGCATAAATCAAATGCACAATCCTACAATTCTACAATAAGGTCCCACTCAGGGCCGGATTAAGAACATTATGGGCCTGGTGCTGAGGATTTTGGTGGGGCTTATAAAAAAAATAAAAAAATAAAAATACAAACAATCTTTTGTTATAAAACAGTAAATTAAATAGAGAGAGGGAGGATGAGAAAGAGAGAAAGGGGATGAGAGAGGGGTGAGAGGTAAGGGACGGAGGATGAGAGTGAGGAGTGAGAAAGGATGCGCATAAGCATGCATGGGCATGACAGCAACGTAGTCCAACCAAGGCAAGTGACTGAAGGCACAGAACCCGGAAGGAAGATGGAAGATGTGTGAAGGTGTGAAGATGGAAGATGTGTGAAGGTGTGAAGATGAAAGATGTGTGAAGATGGAAGTGCCCGGGACCCACAGGACTGATCACAGCGCAGTGCTGGAGGGCTCAGTCTACCAGGTAAGTGTACCCTAATGTGCTAATATGCTGTACATACTTGTACATTATGGCATAACCTACCTCAGGACTGCTAAAAAGTAGTAATGTTAGCAAAGTTTACTACTGCTTTAATATCACAGGATTCCAGGAGCCTCTCTTGGGGCCCCCTACTGACCCGGTTGCCCTTGGGCAGTGCTCAAGTGCATAGTTGTCAACATTTAAAAAATATTTTCAGGACACTTTTTTTACCAGTGGTATATTTACATCCCCTATGTTCCTCTATACATCACAGTAGTAATAACATTAAATGAGTACTAATAATGAGCAGAACAAATATGAGGACTGAGAAGATTTGTGTACATTATAGAGCTGGTAACATTGAGGATATTCAATATAATTTTAAAGAACTGTTTTTGTGGGTAAGAGGCATAGGGAAGGAGTATGGGTGGTATAAAACTGGGAAGTATGTACAGGGGAGGGAGAGGAATATGGAGGGTATAACAGTTGGCAGTATGCAAAGCAAAGGAGTATGGAGGGTTGACAGTGGGTGCTATGTACAGGAGAGAAGTGTATGACAGAGGGCAGTATGTACAGGAGAGGAGCATGGAGGGTATGACAATGAGCAGTATGTGCAGGAGAGGAGTGCGGATGGTATGACAGAGGGCAGTATGTACAGGAGAGGAGCATGGAGGGTATGACAATGAGCAGTATGTGCAGGAGAGGAGTGCGGATGGTATGACAGAGGGCAGTATGTACAAGAGAGGAGCTTGGAGGGTATGACAGCCAGTACTATGTGCAGGTGAAGAGGATAAAGGAATCTGGCAATGTAAAGGCTTGTAGAAGGATATTTAGGGACTGTGTAGTGGTTAAGCGGGCCATACATGGATTGAAATTAAGCCAATTAAGCAGAGCCCAGCCATAGTCGATCTATGTATGGACTAGCTGGTTGTACACAAGTCAATCTATTAAATTGACTTGAGTACAACCAGCCTGTCAGGTTTTTCCCAAAACAATCAGTGCTGCCAGCTATAGTTTGCAACACTGATCATTGTATTCTTTTGGTAGGGAAGGCTCCTCACTGGCAGAACATAATAACACTGCAGGAGTGATTCCCCCATCCACAGTTCAGTGAATTACATCAATCAAGCTAAAAAAAAAAGGCTGATTAGGGTACTTTTATTGCTGTTTTTTATTAAACACACAGCTGGAGTAAATGGTGGCCTTATACATCTACATGGAGTTCAGATTTATTTATCCTAACCTAACTGCTCTGAACTGATAAAGAGAAATCGTATGGTTGCTATGGTTCCCTCATGTGATTCCATTGCACTTTGCCTTATGTAGCGCCTACCCTACTTTTCCAGGGGTCTGGTGGTGACAACCAGAGGCAGGAAGGGCCAACATTCCTTCTCAGGGTGTGGGTTACTAGGCACAGTGGGTGATGTACACGATAGAAAATGGATGTGTCTTTTTTATGCTGAAACAAATAGAAGTTTATTTCTCACAAAAAGGAACATGTGGGGGAGAGGGGATGGGGCACAGGGCACCCTTAGTCAATAATAGTAATGATCAGCAGACATTTAGGCTCCTTAGACAAAAAGGTGCGGTGAGGCAGACAGCAGTACAGCAGTACAGGAGAAAGAGCCTTTAAGCTGAACCAGCACATCTACTTTGTAGAATAGTCTGTCTCCTATAGTAACTGAAGTTTACTCACAGCATCATATGGAATTCTCTTGGATGAGTTATATAGTTGTCAACATTCTAAAAAAAATGTATAGGACCACTTTTTTGTCTGTAGGCAGAGTCTTATTATAATTAGGGGGCGTGGCATCCGTTTGTAGGTGTGACGTGTCGGGGGGAAAAAATGTGCGCAAATTGCGCTGAGGTGAATAATGGGCGTGGTTTAAGTTAAATATTTGGCATAGCTTAAAGGGGGCGTGACTCAAAGGGGGTGTGGTTAGAGTCTGAAATTAATGAGGGATGGAGGGAGAAAGAGAGAGGAAGAGAAAGAGAGAAGGAAGGAAAGAAAGAGAGATGGAGGGACAGCAGGCCCAGATCCAACACTACAATAGAAATATGTGTATTTCAGAAAGTTTAACAATCAGCAGATAAAGATACTCCAAACACCTGGTGTTAGCGCTTCAATTATCACGGCACCATGGTTGTTGTGTCAGGATGATTGAAGCGCATGGTTACTATTATTACATTGTAATATAAAATTAAATAGTTCAACTCACCATAATGCAGAATCAGTGGGAGCCCTGAGCGTGTTACTTGCCACATCGCCTGCCACCAAATGCCATCAGGTGTCCCTAGCAGAGTCCCTCCTTACACCAGGCATTTCCAGCAGAGTGTCTCTTTTCCTCAGGTGCCCCCAGTGGAGCCCCTACTTACATCAAGTATCCCCCAGAGGTGTCCCCCTAACATCAGGTTTCCCCCAGTGAAGCTCCCTTTATATCAGGTATCCCCCAGCGGTGTCCTCCTTACATCAGGTATCCCCCAACAGTGTCCCCCTTACATCAGGTTTCCTCCAGTGGAGCCCCGTTTACATTAGGTATCCCCCAGCGGTATCCCCCAGAGGTATCCCCCTTACATCAGGTATCCCCTAGCGGTGTCCCCCTTATGTCAGGTATCCCCCCAGTGGAGCCCCCCTTACATCAGGTATCCCCAGCGGTGTTCCCCCTACATTAGGTATCCCCCCAGTGGTGTCACCTTTACATCAGGTATCCCGGCAGCAGTGTCCCCCTTACTTCAGGTATCCCTGCAGCAGTGTCCCCCTTACATCAGTTATCCCCCCAGCTGTGTCTCCACCGCCATTACAGAATTGCAGAAATAACAGAGGCCGAGGGGGAACAAAATAGAGGTGGAGCTGGCCGGGTGCCTACAATAGAAATTGAGCATTGGCACCGCCCACTCCCCACCCCTTTCCACAACAGATCACAGACCAACCGGCAGTGGCACGAGGAGTAGGCAGCGCCGCGGCTTAATTTCTATTCTCAGCCACCGGGCCGGCTCCGCTTTTTTTTCTCGGGGTGTTACATCTTCTGGTCTTCTATAAAATGGTGGCCAGTGGAGGTGACGGACATCTAGCAGTGGCAAAAAATAAATAAAAAATCGGGAAAAACAGATTTCCTGGGACATTTCCAGGGAAACGCTAAAGTTGGGAAAAGGGTCTAAATTCCTGGAATGTCCTGGGAAGTTCAGGACAATTGGCAAGTATAGGTCCCCAGTCCGTGAAGAACCTCTGGTACTTCTCTAAAACTCCATCCCTCTCAGCATTGCCTTCCAGATAGTGAGCAGGCTTTTTCTTGCAGAGCCTTGAGCACATGGTTAGGCCTCAGGCTTCAGGCCTACCCAGCAGGAGCTGTTCCTCACACACCCTCCCAGACCACAATCTGAGTGGACAAGACCTAGTCCTGGACACCTGACTCTCTCCAAATAAATATCTTCTCCCAGCACACAAAGTGGCCAGTCTGATTGGCTGAGAAAGGTATGTTTATTCATAGCCGGAATTTACTGTAGCTCATCACACTAATGTCAAAGGCAACAGTGCCACCTACTAACAAAAAGGAAAAGCCACAGCTAAACAGGATTAGGAGGAAAGCCACTTGACCACTAAACACTACAAATTAGCCAGGCTGGCTACCACCCAACACAGCCAAATTTACATGTAGCCCTTTTGGGACAAGGGTGCTATACTTATTAAGTTAATTCATTTAACTTAAAAATACACAAAAAAGGACCCCAAAAGACAACAGGACTAGTATTTTCTGTCTGATAGTGAGCACCAACCTAATGAAAAATCTAGATTATTTTTGTAGAAATGTGCCCCATATATGATTCCCCGCTCCCCCTTCCTTTTGGTTTTTTTTTTGTAATGAGCCACTTCACTGACATGTATAAGTATATCTTGTAATCTCCCTGGAGTATTATTAATGCTGCAATTATAATTTATTTTCACGCTCTCAACAACAGATTACCATAAATACTTTTTAACAGGCACTTCAGTGAGGTCTAAATATGTTAAACTGTTAAAAGAAAAACAGGAAACTGCTGACCTCACCCATTTCAAGCATCCTCTTAACCTATTAGCACCAATTAAAGTGCAGGTGTAAAGAGAGCCTAACCAATCTCCGATGCCTGTTTATAAACAGTTCTGTATTCAACCACAGCCAAAGCAGTTTGCAGCTGTAAAAAATGTTACGCCTGCCTTATTTTCCTTGCTCTGATATATAAAAAGAGAAATAAAGGGGACCCTGTTTAGGAATCCCAGGAAGAGATCAGAGGTAAAAGAGAGAGGGATTATATAGAACTATCGATAACCTCTATAGATTTCCAACTTCTTTAGGGAGCAATGGTAGGTCTTGGCCACATCTCCAGGGTGAAGTTCACTCTAGTAGATGGGAATTGCAAAGACTAATGAAGAACATTCCCTTGCAAATGTGCCCTTGGGCAATTTTAATCTGCCCAGGTATTCCTTTAAAATCATTCTCTCCCGATACTGGTCTGCTCCCCCCCCCCCCCCCCACGAGCCATTGCATCATAAGCACGCAGAGTCAGCTGCACCATGCCTACTACGAGTAGGAGTGGGGAAAAAAACTCCAGCTGGCAGACCAGTACACTCCATGGAAAGTGGTAGTTAGGTTGCAAACTTTTTCCAGCCCACGAGTTGCCCAGCTTGGGTAAGACCCATAATGAATGAGGCGCAAGTTCAGGAATATGTAGGAACGACAGAAAACTCACCAGGAAGCAGGGGGAGGTGTTACACTTCCTGTGGGAGAGAACTCTTTACAAGTCAAAATAGTGGCAGAAGATCCAGCACTGGGAGTTATTCTCAAGCAATATTTCTACCTCTTACCCACTAAAAAGAAGTTAGAGGGGATGTTTACTCGCTTAGGAACTTCTCACAAGAGGGACTTAGAGGAACAGACTCAGAAGGATTTAATCACAGATTGGAAGATACTGAATCCACAATCAGCTCCCTGAATGTGGCAGTTCAGCAACTTCAAGATATGGTGGGGATGCAGTATAATTCATATAAAAAAAAGGAATGTGGATGCAACTTCATGATCAAGAAGACTATCACTGCATAAATAACACATGGTTGTGGGGATTGCCAGAGGCCACAGGAGCTGGAGATGTATGGACCATGGTCACAAAGACATTTAACTTAATTTAGAAAAACCTCCTATAGAACCAATGGAAATAGATCTGGTACATCAGATGCCAGAATTTAGGAACCCAGCAAATATACAACCTAGAGATATTGTATATAGGGTTCATTTTTTCCAGGTGTAGTGCTAGCCTTGTAAGAGCCACTTGATAGGATGGTTCCTCTGTTCTTTGCCTCAATCTTCTCAAGATCCTCAGCCCTTCTGGCACGCCAAGCTGAATGAACAAACATACACTATCACAGGAGCAGTGGTGTCGCTAGAGGGTGGCTTCTGTGGCTATAGCCCCGAATCTGGGGCCCATAGCTCGAGTCTCTGCAGGGGTCCCCCACCACTGGGCCATGGCCTCTCTGCAACTGGGCTGCAGGTGCAGTGGGCCGCATGACAGAGCTAGCCAGCAGAGCCAGAGAGCAGACAGGCAGCACGGGAGAGCTGGCCGGCAGGCATGCGAGAGAGCAGAGAGATGACATCATCTGTCACCGCTGTTCCACCCTGTAAGAGGGGGTTCTTTGGGAACTTTGATGTAAGGGGGGCTCTCTGGGGACCCTGATGTGAAAGGGAGGCTCTCTGGGGACGCATGATAATATATATATTATATATACACACACACACACACACACACGTATATTATATACATGTGTAGACCCGCTAAGCGTATGACTTTCTTTACTTCGCTGCTATGGACTCTAGCCCCAGATCTTTTGTAGACCCAGCAACGCCCCTACACAGGAGATCACCTAAAGTAATACTTAGTACCCAATAGTAGTTCTATATTAGAGAAAACAGGCAATATATCAGGTATTTTGATTTGATTTTGGATTGTAGTAAAGGTAAACTTTATATATTGTCCCCCAACATGGTTGGTAAATAGCAAACATAAAATAGATTAACAATGGTAATAACACAATTTAGCATACAAAGTTAATAACAGTAAGGACTAGGCATAAGATGACATTTGGCATCCAGATCAGCAAAAACAGTAGCAAGGCCATCTCAAGTGCTGCAGTGAACATTAGTAAAATTTAATTTGCTGAGTGCTGGAAATATACTGCCAGAGTGCATTTATGTCTAATCCTTGACCAACTGAGTATGCACTGTCCAAAAGAAAAGGAGGATGGTAGTAGAGAGGACAGGGGAGCAAAGATGGCTTGCAGAATAATTATTATTAATTGTTAATTAGGTTTGTTATAATGTGGTATAGTGTTGGCATAGGTGCAGTCTAGGTTTGGAATAAGTGCCTATAGGGTGCAGTATAGGTGCAGTATGGATTGTGTACACTTGGTGTCTTGGCTCAGTCTCTGCTAGCAGTATACTATCACCAATGGCAAACAGCCCTCTCACCAGTCCTCGGGATGCTGGGATGACCTCTCGTTGTCAAATGGGGGCCCTAGGTCTCCCCCAAAAGTTTCCAGTGATCAGAGATTGGAAGCAGAGGGTATGTGCATTTTGTAATCATAATAATCTGTAGCATAACCAACATGCTAATAAAACATGTGTTATAACAAAATATCCATTAATGTGCCACAATCTTCATACAGTGTACTTAAAGGACCATGCTGATGCAAATAGAACTTAAATCATAACAAAATGTCCATCTATTGGTGACGTGCCACAATCAGGGGCAGACTGACAACTCATGGGGCCCCCGGGCCATAGGAGATTATGGGGCCCCCAGACATCTACTGTTTTAGGGGTCTAGTGTTGCTGGCTGCTTGAGGCTCCATTGATGCTGGCTGCTGGGTTATCTATTTTTGCTGACGAGGAATCTATTTTGCTTGGGGAGGTATTTTGTTGCTGGGGGGGAGGGGGGTGGTGGTCAATTGTAGATGGAGAATATCTATTGTTGCTGGGGGTGGTTCCATTGTTGGCTGTAGGGCATCTATTTTACTGACCTTGTTACCATTGAGAATGTTCATACAAATTACTGTAGCACCCTCTACCATAGGTAGGTGCTAGAGTGAGGATTTTGTAAGGGAAACTGTCAGTTCAGGTAAATTTAGGCAGGCCTATGCTTCAGGCTTTTGATCTGGGGGGCAGGGAGTGGTTAGTGCAGCAGTGGGTGTGACCACCTGTGCTTTAGTTCTGAGGCACTTCCCCTGATTCTGGGGAGAATGTTCTGGAAGAGGGGCAGGGCCTAGGACTGAAGTGGCAGGCAGCTCATCTGAGGCGCCCTGACCAATCCCCAACTGGAATTGACAGGGGGAGGCCTCCCATATAAGCTGAGGTAACAGGCCACTGGGAGAAGTTGTCAGGCGGGTGACGTGGAGAATGGAGTACTAGGCAGCAGCAGGGGGGGATGCCTAGCAGAGGAGCCCGGGAGAGCTGGGAAGGATCTTCATCTTTACACGGTCATGGATGAAGTGTTCTGGAACAGAGGGGTTGGAGAAGCTGCCGGAATATACGTCCAGTTAAAGTTCTCCATCACGGACTCGGGGCGCAAGAAGGTTAGTGAGTGGACCACAGTGGATATCTGGATGAGGCATGCCAGGGGAGCTGTGTGTGAGGCATTAGGAGAGACTGTGGGGAGAGTGTCAAATCGATGGCCTGAGGGCACAGGATTTGCAGGTCAGACTATCTGGGAGCAGTAGTCCACCAACCAACACATGCTACTAAATTACTAGGCCCCCAGGGTGAGGCCCCAGTAGACGACTTTGCGGTCGAAACGCATAGGGATAGCGTTTCCTGCTCCCCAGATTGCTTTTCTTTTACAATTTATTAATTTGATCACGTGATTTTGATTTTTATGTGCTATATTTTTTATAAATAAACCTTCAGTGGTCGAACTTCACTATGCGAGGCATTGTGTTCATGCTTTCCCTTACATGGTGAGTCCCTCTGGAGCCATTTTGGACTAAACTATTTGGAGAGTATTGGAGGTCCGTTGAAGCCTGTAGAGTTTCACATCCTGGTGAGCTGACCGAGAAGTTGGACAGTAAAGAGGGTGACGGCTAATCCGGAGAAGATCCACAATCCACGGCGTACTGGTCCCTTTAGGCTTTTGGAGCCTTTTTAAGCCTTTATGACACCTTTGCTGTATGGTATTTGTGTCCACCATTTCCGGTAAGGGTACCTACCTCTTTCTGTGAATACCCTGTTGATGTTTGAAAGTTCCCTGCAGTTCGGGTTAACGGAACATCAGAATCTTCTTCGTTCATTACTCATATTGTTGGACATTTTAGAGCCACTAGTTTAAAGACCATTTGTCACTATTATTATTATTCATTATTTTTTATTCATTTTTTATATATTTGTTTACTCATTCCAGCATCTAGTTTTGAAATTTGAAGTATGATATGCATTGTGTATGCTGTCACATATTAGCATTTCTCACCATTAACCCTATCGGGCTAATGAGACACTTATTTTAGTTATTCACATTTATACGTTTTTCTAGCGCTGCATTTTTCGTTGTATATGGTTATTTCCCCAGGGAGAGGTACTGCAGACCTCTGGCCTCTAGTAACAGTGCAACTAATTCTAGCCAGCAACTGGGACTGTTCACAGTGGTCTCTTTTTGTCAAAAGAGGACGATGTGACAGGAAAAGTAATGATCTACAGCGGAAGTTTGTGCAGGAGGGTGAAAGTCCTGGGAGCAACATTCTGCAGGAGATACACAGAGGAGGAGAAATAGTCGGCATGGTGTTATGCAGGGGAAGTGACTGTAGATATTATTTGTACATTAATACTTCACGGCTCAACCTTTTATTCTAATTATTAACTATGATGGCAAAGCAATTGTTTTATGGGCATCCCATATTTCCTTTCCCCCAAACAAGTTATATCCCCCAATAAATAAAACAAAACAACGCAAATGACTGTTCATTGCCTCAGAAGTGATAGATGGAGGTCTGGCAGCAGGGTGACATGGTGGATGTTAGTTACTAGTAGCAACCAAGCACTACATTACTTAGCAATAAAAAAATGGTACTTTGTTCTCTATTCTTTAAAAGCAGTAGTGCCTGGGAGGAGGATAGAGGGTTGAGACAAGGGACTTTGCCAATAGGACTGATTTCTGTCTTAGCAGTGTAGCTTTATTGCCCTCTGAGCTTCTGCCACAGACCAAATAAATCTTAAGTGCCTAATGATGACACACATCCCAAAACTTCTTCTCTGCTAAAATCTTATATAACAGCTGATATCATTATTATTAATATCATAATTGCTACTACAACTCTTATTCACAGCACTGGTCCTTTGTAATGTACTAACTCAGCTAAAATCTCTCCTGCTGCCTGTCCTTGATTTAGCCAATGGTTTATAACAATGACATGTAATGTCATAGTCGATACTGCAAACTACTAGATAGAGATTTAGAAGTGGGACCCAATCAAAATTTTGTTATGGGGCCCCATGATTCATATTTTTTTGGTAATTATTACATATTATGTAATAAAATAATATATGTATTCTGTTTTATATTAAGTACAAATTGTATATGTATGAGACTGATATTTTTAAATTATGTGTGACAGCAATGGAAACTATACATCTAATATAAAAGCACCAAAAATTCTGGCATGTCACAATCCATACTGACCACTAGATGGTGCTACAAGCATCTGACAAAGTATTCCTTTCCTTTTATATGTGATAATAATGGAAAATTTAACTATAGCCATTCGCAATAATTTAGAGATTCAAGGGATCCAAGTTAAAGGAAAGGAATATAAAATGTCAGTGTACGCAGATGATCTGCTGATTTATGTTATGGTCCTGTGGTGACACTACCAAATCTTATTAAAAAAGGTGCTGTGAGTAATTTTAAGGTTAACTATGATAAATCAGAAGTGTTAAAATGTTTCTTTACCAATTTAAACTCAGCAGCTCCTTCGAAAAAACATTTCTTTTAAATGGCAAGAAGAAGCCATTAAGTATCTAGGGATATTTATCCTTGAGACTTGACTAAACTTCAGGAGCTAAATTATTCTCCTATAATTCGTAATACAATAAAATTAATTCAAAGGTATGATAGATCGGTCCTTTCATACATTGGGAGGATACATATATTACATATTACATATTACATATTACATACATATTACATACATATGACATACTACCAAAATTACTTTATGTATTTCTAACAGTCCCACTAATTCCTCCAGTCACTCTTCTTACGCAAAGTGCAAAGCTGTGTGAAGTTTTTTTTGGGCTCAGGACCCCCCAATTAAAATGGAAATCTTCATCAGGACCAAACATAAAGGGGGCCTCGCTCATCCAGATTTTATATCATATTTATGATCAGCATCCATGATTAGGATTATGGACTGGTTCCATAACAGGAAATCTAAACCGTGGGTGACATTAGAAGAAGATATTGTTCCAACAAAACTTAAATCACTTCCATGGATCAGCTCTTAGTTTCGACCTAGGACAAAGGATCTACCTTTTCTCGTCTCCTCAACGTTGAAAATATGGGACTCACTGCTAAGGAAAAAACATTTTTCTGCGCAGATTGGGCCAATGACTCCTTTATTCTTTAATCCAGAATTTCCAACGCTAGAATCTTCAACGTTGTTTAAATGGCATACTAGTAAGAAGACAAGAATCGCTCAAACTCTGTCAGATGGTAAACTTTATCTGTTAACTGACATGGTTCCGGAGTATGGATCCAAAAGGATGCAATATCATAAATTAAATACATATATTAGATATTTGCAACAAACTTCTCCATGAGACTCCTTTCACACCACACTGCCCATATCGTCGGTGGTAAAACACCGCAATTTTTAGCAGCGTTTTACCGCCGGATTTGCGGCGCATTACGGCCGCTAGCGGGGCAATTTTACCCCCCTCTAGCGGCCGAGAAAGAGTTAAAACCACCAGCAATAGTGGCGTTTTGCCAGAGGTATTACAGCGCTGCCCCATTGATTTCAATGGGGAGCGGCGGTGGAGGAGCGGTAAACACACCGCTCCTTCACCGCTCCAAAGAAGCTGTTGGCAGGACTTTTTCCCTGACGTCCTGCCAGCGCACCGCGGTAGTGTGAAGGCCCTCGGGCTTTCACACTACAGACAATGGTGCAGCTTTTTTAGGGCGGATTGCATGTGCTATTTCTAACGCTATAGCGCCTGCAAAATGCCCTGGTGTGAAAGGGGTCTTAGATAGACCTTTGACAGAATTTGAGTGGCCAACATATGGATTATCAACCATAAATAAATGACTACTACATGGTAATTCTCTTACTGAATAATCATCTCTGAAAAAATCTGAGATAGAAATGTCAATTTCTTCACAGGAGTGGGAAAAGGCTTTTCTTCTGACACATAAATTATCATTATTCTCCAAACATCAAGAAAGAAACTATACAATTATTGTAAGGTGGTACCGATGACCAGTAGATTTGAATAAAATAAATGGAGATAACCAGGAGACTTGCTGGAGGTGTTGTTAAGAAAAAGGCACAATGGCACATATATGTGCCTGCCAGTCAATGATTTTTGGCAAAATATTTAATATTTATCAGAAGATTAGAAGATCTGATAATATTAGATAGATCTATTAAAAGAGATATCTTACGTCATACATACATGCTTACAGTGGTGTGAACAGTTATAGCTTGAAACTGGCGAAAAAAGATCGGCCCTTCAATAGAGGAATGGGCATGTGAGATGAACGAGATGCAAAAAAATGTATCCTAATAGAAGTAAAAGCGATAAAGCAAACCCCAAAATTGGGGCAACAATCGGAAGTATTTCGAACCCTGGCAATAATTACACAATATCTATGATTAAGTAGAATGGGAACCCTCTCTAACTCACCCCCCCCCCCATCTCTCCTCCCTCTATTTCTTTTCTCCTCCCCTTTTTTTTTTATATGTGTGATGTGGTGAATGCATGGATATACAGTATCTCAGAAAAGTGAGTACATCCCTCAAATTTTTGTAAATATTTTATTATATCTTTTCATGCGAAAACACTGAAGAAATTACACTTTGCTCCAATGTAAATTAGTGAGTGTACAGCTTGTACAACAGTGTAGATTTGCTGTCGCCTCAAAATAACTCGCTGACAACAAGAGTGAGTACACCTCTAAGTGAAAGCACTGCCTTAACCCTCTTGGGCATGGAGTTCACCAGAGCTTCACAGGTTGCCACTGGAGTCCTCTTCTACTCCTTCATGATGACATCACAGAGCTGGTGGATGTCAGAGACCTTGTGCTCCTCCACCTTCCGTTTGAGGATGCCTCACAGATGCTCAATAGGGTTTAGGTCTGGAGACATGCTTGGCCAGTCCATCACCTTTACCCTCAGCTTCTTTAGGAAAGGCATTGGTCACCTTGGAGGAGTGTTTGGGGTCGTTATCATGTTGGAATACTGCCCTGTGGCCCAGCTTCCCAAGGGAGGGGATCATGCTCAGCTTCAGTATGTCACAGTACATGTTGGCATTCATGGTTCCCTCAATGACCTGTAGCTCCCCAGTGGCAGAAGCACTTATACAGCCCCAGACCATGACACTTCCACCGCCATGCTGGACTGTAGGCAAGACACACTTGTCTTTATACTCCTCATCTGCTTGCCATCACACATGCTTGGCACCATCTGAACCAAATAAGTTTATCTTGGTCTCATCAGACCACAGAACATGGTTCCAGTAATCAAATCCTTAGTCTGCTTGTCTTCAGCAAACTATTTGTGGGCTTTCTTGTGCATAATCTTTAGAAGAGGCTTCCATCTGGGATGACAGCCATACAGATGGGTTTGATGCACTGTGCGGCATATGGTCTGAGCACTGACAGGCTGACCTCCCCCCTTTCAACCTCTGCAGCAATGCTGGCAGCACCCATACGTCTATTTCCCAACCTCTGGATATGACACTGAGCATGTGCACTCAACTTCTTTGGTCAACCATGGTGAGGCCTGTTCTGAGTGGATCCTGTCCTGTTAAACCTCTGTATGGTCTTGGCCACCGTGCTGCAGGTCAATTTCAGGGTCTTGACAATTTTCTTTTAGCCTAGGCCATCTTTATGTAGATCAACAATTCTTTTTTTCAGATCTCAGAGAGTTCTTTGCCGTGAGGTGCCATGTTGAACTTCCAGTGACTAGTATGAGAGAGTGAGAGGGATAACACCAAATTTAACACACCTGCTCCCCAATCACACCTGAGAACTTGTAACACTAATGAGTCACATGACACTGGGGAGGGAAAATAGCTATTTGGGCCCAATTTGGACATTTTCACTTAGGGGTATACTCACTTTTGTTGCCCACGGTTTAGAGATTAACCACTTACTAACCGGCCCATAGCCGAATGACGGCTACAGGTTGGTTGGATAGCTCTGGGAGGGCGTACAGTGACGGCCTCCCAGAATCCTGCTCTCACACGCCACCTGGGGCACGCACCCGAGAACATCCGTGACCGTGATCACGAATCGCAGTAAACGGCCGCTGATCGCAGTCGTTTACCACGTGATCGCTCCGTCAAAAGACGCAGCAATCACTTGTAAACAAATTGGCGTCATGCCAGGAGGCCGGTTCCTCTCTCCCCTCTGTGTACTGATCTGTACAGTAGAGGGGAGAGATCAGATGGCAGCAGCGCTGTGGGCTGGATCTGTAGTGCCAACAGCGCTGCTCTGTGACAATTGCAGTCACATCCATGGATCCATATATCCATGGATCCATCCATCCATGCTCAGCCGCCATCCCTCAATACCCAGCCATACTCAGTGATACCCAGCCATACTCTGCCATACTCTGCCATACTCGGTAATACCCAGCCATGCTCAGCCATACCCAGCCATATCCAGCCACGCTTGGCTGTACTCGGCTTCTCTATGTGACCAGGCTGCGGAAGTCTCACACATGTAGTATTGCCGTACTCAGGAGGAGTAGGCGAATCTATTTTGGGGTGCTATTTTTGGTATGTACATGCTATGTGTTAGAAATATTGTGTAAATGGACAACTTTGTGTCATACGACATCCTTGACTTTGTGCGGGCATATCTGAATGATGCCTGCAGCTACAGGCATCATTCAGATATCAGCTTTTCAGCCTGCGATTCCCTACACCATAAGAATAATCATAGCGGCTGTTCTGCTGCTTGATCATTCTTATGGGAGGCGAGATGGGATGACCCCCCCTCCCACCACCCTCCGGTGCTTCTACCGACTCGCCGTTAAAATCAAAACCAGGATCGTTTTTTTTGTTTTTGTTTTTTGATTTCAGGCTTCCCAGCCTAGAGGTGAGATGTGGGGTCTTACTGACCCCACATCTCACTGTAAAGAGGACCTGTCATGTCATATTCCTATTACAAGGGATGTTTCCATTCCTTGTAATAGGAATAAAAGTGATCCAAAAAAATTTTTGGGGGGGAAAAAGTGTCAAATTAAAATATCAAAGTGGTGTTGAAACCACACATGTGAGGTATCACTGCGAATGTTAGAGCGAAAGCAATAATTTTGGCCCTAGACCTCCTCTGTAACTCAAAAAATGTAACCAGTAAAAAAATGTAAAGCGTCACCTATGGGTATTTTTAAGTAGCAAAGTTTGGCGCCATTCCACGAGTGTGTGCAATATTGAAGGGTGACATGTTAGGTATCTATTTACTCAGCGTAAATTCATCTTTCACATTATGCAAAAACATTGGGCTAACTTTACCGTTTTGTTTTTATTAAAGCACAATACTCTTTTTTTCCCCAAAAAATAATGCGTTTGAAATATTGCTGCACAAATACTGTGTGAGATAAAAAATTGCAATGACCGCCACTGTATTCTCTAGGGTCTTTGCTAAAAAAACATATATATTGTTTTGGGGTTCCATGTAATTTTCTAGCAAATAAATGATGATTTTTACATGTAGCAGAGAAATGTCAGAATTGGCCTGGGTGTTCCAGAACGCCTGCAGGTGCTCCCTGCATGTTGGGCCTCTGTATGTGGCCACGCTGTGTAAAAGTCTCACACATGTGGTATCACCATACTCGGGAGTAATAGCAGAATGTGTTTTGGGGTGTAATTTGTGGTATGCTTTGTATGAGAAATAGCCTGCTAATATGACAATTTTGTGAAAAAAAAAAAGAAAACAATCTTGATTTTGGAAAGAATTGTGGGAAAAAATTACAACTTCAAAAACCTCATCATGCATCTTTCCAAATACATTGGAATGTCTTCTTTCCAAAGAGGGGTCATTTGGGGGGTATTTATACTTTTCTGGCATGTTAGGGTCTCAAGAAATGTCAGTACTTCAGGTGTGATCAGTTTTCAGATATTGGCACCATAGCTTGTGGACTCTAACTTTCTAACTTTCACAAAGACCAAATATTCACCAATTTGCACTTATTTTTACCAAAGATATGTAGCAGTATAAATTTTGGCCAAAATGTATGAAGAAAAATTACCAATTTGCTAAATTTTATAACAGAAACAAAGAAAAATTCATTTTTTTGCAGAATTTTCTGTATTTTTTCTTTTAAAGTGCAAAAATGTAAAAAAACTGCGGTGATTAAATACCACCAAAAGAAAACTCTATTTGTGTGAAAAAAGTGACAAAAAATTCATATAGGTGCAGTGTTGCACGACTAAGTAATTGTCATTCAAAATTTGAGAGCACCGAAAGCTGCAAATTGGTCTGGTTAGGAAGGGGGTTTAAGTGCCCAGTGGTCAAGTGGTTAATGGATGTGTTGAGTTATTTTGAGGGGACAGCACATTTACACTGTTATACAAGCTGTACACACACTACTTTACATTGTAGCAAAGTGTCATTTCTTCAGTGTTGTCACATGAAAAGATATAATAAAATATTTACAAAAATGTGAGGGGTGTACTCACTTTTGTAAGATACTGAATGTTTGTTAGTTGAACTTTTGAAGTTCAGATATGATCAATGGTATAGAGAGACTGGCATGGAGATTATCTTAGACCCTAGATATACAGTTGCAAAAAAAAGTATGTGAACCCGTTTGGAATGATATGAATTTCTGCACAAATTGGTCTTAAAATGTGATCTGATCTTCATCTAAGTCACAACAATAGACAATCACAGTCTGCTTAAACCAGGGATACTCAAACTACAGCCCTCCAGCTGTTCCAAAACTACACATCCCATTAGGCATTGAAAAAACTCTGACATTCACAGAGGTGACTAGGCATGATGGGAATTGTAGTTCCTGAACAACTGGAGGGCCATAGTTTGAAGACCCATGGCTTAAACTAATAACACACAAATAATGTTACCATGTTTTATTGAACACACCATGTAAACATTCACAGTGCAGGTGGAAAAAGTATGTGAACCCCTAGACCAGTGATGGCGAACCTTGGCACTCCAGATGTTTTGGAACTACATTTCCCATGATGCTCATGCACTTGCGGTGTAGTGGAGCATCATGGGAAATGTAGTTCCAAAACATCTGGGGTGCCAAGGTTCGCAATCACTGCCCTAGACTAATGAGAACTCCAAGAGCTAATTGGAGTGAGGTGTCAGCCAACTGGAGTCCAATCAATGAAATGAGATTGGAGGTGTTGGTTTACAGCTGCCCTATAAAAAACACACACCAGTTCTGGGTTTGCTTTTCACAAGAAGCATTTGCTTGATGTGAATGATGCCTCGCACAAAAGAGCTCTCAGGAGAGCTATGATTAAGAACTGTTAACTTGCATAAAGCTGGAAAGGGTTATAAAAGTATCTCCAAACGCCTTGATGTTCATCAGCCCACGATAAGAAAAATTGTCTATAAATGGAGAAAGTTCAGCACTGCTTCTACTCTCCCTAGGAGTGGGCATCTTATAAAGATGACTGCAAGAGCACAGCGCAGACTGCTCAATGAGATGAAGAAGAATCCTAGAGTGTCAGCTTACAAAAGTCTCTGGCATATGCTAACATCCTGTTAGCGAATCTACGATACGTAAAACAATAAACAAGAATGGATTTTATGGGAATATACCACAGAGGAAGCCACTGCTGTCCAAAAAAAAAACATTGTTGCACGTTTACAGTTTGCACAAGAGCACCTGAATGTTCCACAGCAGTACTGGCAAAATATTCTGTGGACAGATGAAACCAAAGTTGAGTTGTTTGGAAGAAACACACAACATTATGCGTGGAGAAAAAGAGGCACAGCACACCAACATCAAACTGTGAAGTATGGTAGTGGGGGCACCATGGTTTGGGGCTGCTTTGCTGTGTCAGGGCCTGGACGGATTGCTATCATCGAAGGAAAAATGAATTCCCAAGTTCATCAAGACATTTCGCAGAAGAACTTAAGGCCATCTGTCCACCAGCTGAAGCTCAACAGAAGATGGGTGTTGCAACAGGACAACGACCCAAAGCATAAAAGTAATTCAACAACAGAATGGCTTAAACAGAATAAAATACGCCTACTGGAGTGGCCCAGTCAGAGTCCTGACCTCAACCCGATTGAGATGCTGTGACATGACCTCAAGAAAGCGATTCACACCAGACATCCCAAGAATATTGCTGAACTGAAACAGTTCTGTAAAGAGGAATGGTCAAGAATTACTCTTGACTGTTGTGCACGTCTGATCTGCAACTACAGGAAACATTTGGTTGAGGTTATTACTGCCAAGGGAGGTTCAACCAGTTATTAAATCCAAGGGTTCACATACTTTTTCCACCTGCAATGTGACTGTTTACATGGTGTGTTCAATAAAAACATGGTAACATTTAATTCTTTGTGTTTTTTTTAGTTGAAGCAGACTGTGATTGTCTATTGTTGTGACTTAGATGAAGATCAGATCAAATTTTATGACCAATTTGTGCAGAAATTCATATCATTCCAAAAGGGTTAACATACTTTTTTTTTTAAACTGTACTTGGGGTTAAAGATAATAACTCCTATTAAGGAAAATAAAGATACAAAGTAATGGATCTAGAAATATATTATTTCTTAGGTGTGAGATATATGCAGGGCCGTCTTTAACGCAAGGCAAACAGAGCAGCTGCCCTGTGCCCTACCATTTTTGTGGGGCCCATCGTAGCTGCCCTGAGCCTGCGCTGCCCACAAATATTTTTCCATATGCAGCGGGTGCAGTCGATCCCCCGCTTGGTCTCCAAGCCCGTTAATTCAAACGGCTATGCTGTGACAGGAGATAGGCACAGCTGTGGGCTGTACGTGCCTCAAATCGTGCTTCTCCCTCTGTTAGAACTGGAGCTACTATGACAGAAAGTGAGAAAGAGTGGCTCGGTGTTTCCCCACTCGCCCCCCCCCCCCCTTCTTCGGTCAGCAGCTAGGAGATCAAACACACCGACCGGGCTGTGTGTGGATTCTTCTCTCCCTTCTCTTGTCAGCAGAAAGAGATAAATAGCAGGGGCAGGACCGGTAACAGAAAAGGTCACAGGGTAAGTTTCTGGCAATTAGTGAATAGTGTTAATGTGCAGTAACCTCTCTAGCAACCAATCAGTATATGGTATTAATATGCAGTAACCACTAGCAACCAATCAGGGAATGGTATTAATGTGCCGTAACCTCTCTGGCAACCAATCAGGGAATGATAATATAGTGCAGACCTCTCTAGCTACCAATCAGTATATGGTATTAATGTGCAGTAACCACTAGCAACCAATCAAGGATTGGTATTAATGCACAATAACCTTTCTAGCAACCAATCAGGGAATGGTAATGATGTGCAGTAACCTCTCTAGCAACCAATCAGTAAATGGTATTAATGTGCAGTAACCTCTAGTAACCAAATAGTGAATGATGATCATGAGCAGTAACCTCTCTAGCAGCCAATCAGTAAATGGTATTAATGTGAAGCAACCTCTAGCAACCAATCAGGGAATGTTATTAATGTGCAGTAACCTCTAACAACCAATCAGGGAATGGTAATAATTTGCAGTAACTCTCTAGTCACCAATCAGTACATGGTATTAATGTGCAGTAATCTCTAGCAACCAAACAGGGAATGGTATTAATGTGCAGTAACCTCTATCAACCAATCAAGGAATGGTAATAACGTGCAGCAACCTCTCTATCAACCAATCAGTAAATGGTATTAATGTGCAGTAGCCTCTAGCAACCAAATAGTAATTGGTATTAATGTGCAGTAACCACTCAACCAAACAATTAGTGAATGGTAATGATGTGCAGTAACCTCTAGCAACCAATAGGTGAGCAGTAATGATGCGCAGTAACCTCTAGCAAACAATTGGTGAGTGGTAATGATGTGCAGTAACCTCTAGCAACCAATCTGTGAGTGGTAGAGATGTGTAGTATATCAGTGAGTGTGGGCCAGTTCTTTATGTGTACATTAGCAAAGTTTTTTTTTTAGATAAAGCCGGCCATAGACAGTTCGCATCTCAGTCAATTCAGCAGGAACTGGCCAAGATTTGAACCATGTATGGACAGGCTGAATGTATCATCTATCAACTTGGGTACAACCAGCCTGTCAGATTTTACATGTGATTATTGCTAGCCGATAGCAATAATCATGTGTTCTGCCGGTGGGGACGGCTTCCCCTGCCAGGAGAACACAATGATTTTGCAGGAGGGAATCCCCTGTCAACACTGTGTTGACGGGGGAATATAGATATTTTCTTTCCTGCCACTCGTGGAGGCATGAAAAAAAATTGCTCCGTCTATAGTTTGCTTAAGTCTGTGTGTGTGTGCGTGCGTGCATGCGTGCGTGCGTGCGTGTCAAAAAAAATTTGCCCAGGTTCCAATCAATATTAAAGATGACCATGGATATATGTGAAAACACCTATAATACATATGCTCTAAATTTTCAAGGGATATAACAGAAGCAATGTAGATTTGAAAATTATACAAATGTGAAGAGGCATAATTAATGTTTTTTATCTTAAGCTTTCACAAAACCCAATTTTGGAAGCGTTGAATGTATTTTTGTACAATTTGTTAAAAATTAAAAATAATAAAAAGAGAAATTGTAAACTAAGTATTCCTTTCCATATACTGTAGTGAGAAAGTAAGATAAAAAGACAACTCACCTGTTCATGATAAAGGAGACTGAAAATTATTTTACAGAAAGAAGTAGGGTAGAACCACAAATACTGGAGTCTGTAAACTACTGAAAGTGACAAAATGGGTTTTCTTATACTGCACACTTAGAATTCATTATTGTTATTTGCGTATATGTTATGTCTAAGCTATAATATATTTCAACCACAGTGAGTGGAAGACTTTTAATAAAATTGTATACCGTAAAAATTGAGTCTATCAATGTCTGAATTAATGATAAAAAGTTTAATCATTGTAGTAGACTATCCTACAAAAAAAAAGTCTAATCATTGATGATCCTGGAGTTTCACCGCTCCTCTCAGAAAACAGCTAGCATTAAATATTTAATGTGACGGTCCACCCAAATTCAGTATTTTACCTAAAGGTGTGGCCTTAAGGGCCAAGTCAGTCCTAAGCGTCTTAAACTCCTGTTTTCCTGGGAGTTTTGGGTGTTCTCACCTACTTTTCCAACTCCTCTTGTTACATTCTTTATAATATAAAATAGTTATTATACATCAGTGTTATAGTTACAGTAGAATGGTCCTAGAGGTCACAACAGACCTGAGAACTCAAGGGCAGAGAGCTTGTGGAGGCCCTTAGCAGTGGTTGATAAGCCAGTGGTTCTCCCGCTAGGAGCCTACGTGAATTAATTGCAGCAAGGTTGGTTAGAAACTATGCTCACAATCTGGGGCCTACTAGATCTTTGTTAGGGGGCTAACATTTTACTTTCACAACTGAGTTGTAGGGGCTACATTCCTGTGGATTTAGGTCAGGTCCATCAAGGGCCACACAACACACCTGGCCTGAGTACATGAAGAAATGGGTTTCCTGGCATGTATTCCAGACAGGAGGCCCATTTCCACCGCCGGGCAGGCAGATTTACCATCACCCGTCCACTACTAGTCCCCTGATCAAGCTAGTCTGTACGCTTCCTTTTTTTTTTAACAGGTTAGGCTACCATTCCCACCACCGGATGAGTAAGACTCATGCCGTGTACACACGATTGGACTATCCGGCAGACTTGGTCTGGCGGACCAGAGTCCGCCGGACAATCTGCCTGTGTGTGGGCTCCGGCGGACAATCCGCCTGTCTGTGTGCTAGTCCGCGGATGGGCTTGCCCACATGGAGAAAAGTGCATTCATTTTGAACGTGGCTCCAGGTAGACGGGACTAGCAAAGGAAGTCAATGTCACCGCCTCCATCAGCGAGATTACTACCTTGCTAACCCCATCATCTGGTATGGATTTAAAGGGGAACCACTACGCCAAAAAAATGGCGTGGGGGTCCCCCCAAAGTCCATAGCAGATCCTTGTCCGAGCATGCAACCCGACCGGTCAGGAAAGGGGGTGGGGATGAGTGAGCACCCCCCCCTGAGCCATACCAGGCCACGTGCCCTCAACATGGGGGTGCTTTGGGGAAGGGGGGCCCTGCAGCCCCCTCACCTCAAAGCACCTTGTCCCCATGTTGATGAGGAGAAGGGCCTCTTCCCAACAACCCTGGCCGTTGGTTGTTGGGATCTGCGGGTGGGGGGCTTATCGGAATCTGGGAGCCTCCTTTAATAAGGGAGCCCCTAGATACCGGCCCCCCACCCTATGTGAATGAGTATGGGGTACAATTGACCCTTCCTTTTTAGATTTTAAGTTCTAAGGAGCAGGGCCCTCTGATTCCTCTTGTACCAAATTGTAATGTAACTGTAATGTCTGCCCTCATGTTGTAAAGCGCTGAGCAAACTGTTGGCGCTATATAAAACCTGTATAATAATAATAATAATAATACCCCTACCCATTCACCTGGTAAAAAAAGTGTAAATAAAAAAACACAACACACGTTTTTAAAATAATTTATTAGCCAGCTCCGGTGGTCTTCTCTTCTTCCGTCTTGGGGGGGTCTTCTCGCTGGACTCCTCCGCTATCATCTGCTCTTTTGCTAGCTCTTTTACTAACGGAGGAGCCTGGCTTTCTTCTTCGTCATTGCCGCCGCCGTCTGGGGGTCTTCTTCTGACTTGTCCCACTCTTCAGGGGTCTTGTCCCGCTCTTTGGTTCTTCTTGCCAGGCCTCTGCTATCTTCTTATAGCTCTTTTACTAGCTTTGGCCTTTTTCTGTCGCCGCCACCGCCGCCATCTATTCTTCTTCTTCCTTGTGATGTTGACACAATGCTCTCTCTGGCTGCAATGGCAGGGATGCGTAGTGCAGCGACTTATATAGGGGCAAGGGGCGGGGTCACCAGGTGATGTCACATGGTGACCCCGTCCCCTATGATGTCACAGTCCTGGAGGATGCTGGGACTGTGTGCTAGTAAAAGGAACAGGATAAGCACTGGCAAAGGCCTACAAAATGACCTCCAGCAGGCCACCAGTATGAATATCTCTGACCAAACAATCAGAAATAGACTTCATGAGGGTGGTCTGAAGGCCCGACGTCCTCTAGCGGGCCCTGTGCTCACTGCCTGGCACCATGGAGCTCGATTGGCCATAATTTGCCATTGAACAGCAGAATTTGCAGGTCTGCTACTGGCACCCTGTGCTTTTCACAGATGAGAGTAGGTTCACCCTGAGCAGATGTGACAGACATGAACGGGTCTGAAGAAGCCATGGAGAACGTTATGCTGCCTGTAACATCATTCAGCATGACAGGTTTGGTGGTGAGTCAGTGATGGTCTGGGGAGGCATATCCATGGAGAGACACATAGACCTCTGCAGGCTAGACAATGGCACCCTGAGTGCCATTACGTATCGGGATGAAATCCTTGGACTCATTGTCAGACCCTATGAGTATGCAGCCAGCTCCTGGAGGATGAAGGAATGGATGCCATTGAATGGCACCCACGCTCGCCTGACCTAAATCCAATAGAACACCTCTGGGATATTATGTTTCAGTCCATCCAACACTGCCAGGTTGCACCTCAGTCTGTTAAGGAGCTCAGTGATGCCCTGGTTGAAAATCTGGGAGTAGAAACCCCAGGACACCATCCACCATCTCATTAGGAGCATGCTCCGACATTGTCAAGCATGCATACCTCCCAACTTTTTGAGATGAGAATGAGGGACACCTATTAGCAAAAATACGTAGACAATAGACACACCCCCTGCCATGGCCCCTTAAAGGAGAATTATACAATAAAAAAGACTTGTTAAACACACAATTGCTTTTTTTTACCACTATTATTCCTTTATAATAATGGCTTTTGACACTTACAAGAGCAGCCATTTAGAAATTGGATGAAAGGTTTAGTACTGTGAAACACTTTTTAAAAGATAAATAGTGCATTTTATATACAACTATATAGATCAGACCAAAATGAGGGGGGAAGAGGAATAGAGGGACATTGTTCCAAATCAGGGATGTCCCTTGAATGCATACAAGCATGTAGGGGTCATAAAAACTACTGAGTACCATTTTGATTTGCTGCAGTCCATGGCTATAATGGGAAGTTGAATAGAATTTAGGCGCCAGTCACTTTAGGTATTTTTCTATGCTTTAATGAAAACGTGAGAAAGGTTGTAAAAAAGAGGTTTAGGTTGCATAGTATACATAGTAGTAAGGTTGAAAAAGGTTGAAAAAAGACAAAAGTCTATAAAGTCCAACCTATGTGATTATATGTCAGTATTACATTGTATATCCCTGTATGTTGCAGTCGTTCAGGTGCTTACCTAACAGTTTCTTGAAACTATCAATGCCCCTCGCTGAGACCACCGCCTGTGGAAGGGAATTCCACATCCTTGCTGCTCTTACAGTAAAGAACCCTCTCCGTAGTTTAAGGTTAAACCACTTTTCTTCTAATTTTAATGAGTGACCACGAGTCTTGTTAAACTCCCTTTTACGAAAAAGTTGTATCCCTATTGTGGGGTCACCAGTATGGTATTTGTATATTGAAATCATATCCTCTCTCAAGCATCTCTTCTCCAGAGAGAATAAGTTCAGTGCTCGCAACCTTTGTTCATAACTAATATCCTCCAGACCCTTTATTAGCTTTGTTGCCCTTTTTTTGTACTCGCTCCATTTTCAGTACATCTTTCCTGAGGACTGGTGCCCAGAACTGGAAAGCATATTCCAGGTGCGGCCGGACCAGAGTCTTGTAGAGCAGGAAAATTATCGTTTTATCTCTGGAGTTGATCCCCTTTTTAATACATGCCAATATTCTGTTTGTTTTGTTAGCAGCAGCTTGGCATTGCATTCCATTGCTGAGCCTATCATCTACTAGGACCCCCAGGTTCTTTTCCATCCTAGATTCCCCCAGAGGTTCTCTCCCAGTGTATAGATTGCATTCCTATTTTTGCCACCCAAATGCATTATTTTACATTTTTCTACATTGATCCTCATTTGCCATGTAGTTGCCCACCCCATTAATTTGTTCAGATCTTTTTGCAAGGTTTCCACATCCTGCGGAGAAGTTATTGCCCTGCTTAGCTTAGTATTGTCTACAAATACAGAGATTGAACTGTTTACCGCACCCTCCAGGTCATTTATGAACAAATTAAATAGGATCGGTCCTAGCACAGAGGTGAGGTTTCAGATGCACTTTTTAGCAGATCACTTACAGACGCCTTGAATTCAAAGGACAAAACAGCTTTCTTTTAGCAGACCTTGAATACCTGGGTAGGCCTCTCACATAGACCTAGCAACCGGTAGAATGTCTGGACAAGCCTCTCTCACAGACTTAGCAGCCAGTAGAACTCCTGGATATGTCTCTCTCACAGACTTAGCAGCCAGGAGCTAGTTACCTTAATTAGATTGTAGAACAGCTTGACAGTACCAGAACCTTTAAGCCAACCCTGCAGTACTGTAAGGGTAGTTTAGATATAGGTGTGTCCTCCAAACGAGTCACCAGACCCTCCTGTGAGACCAGCCTTCATCCTGGCTCTCTCCAGCAAAGGTCCACCCCTGGATCTCCTCAGCTTGGCTCGGCTTCTTCCACACAGGCAAGACAGCCTAAGGACCACCTCAGGATTAGTAGGCCCCAGACAGGCTTCTGGGCCTACTGCAGAACTTGCAGCAGCACATCCTCAGGCCAGAAGAGCCCCGAGGTAACGACTGACTAGAGCACATGACATCTGTCAAATAAATACCCCTTCCCAGAATGCACAGCGGCCAGGAACCTCCTATTGGGCTGTTTCTGGAAAAATAATATTCATTACAGCTCAACCTAGTTGTAATTCTCACACTGTCCTGTGGTACCAGTGACACCTACTGGCAACAGTGGGAAATGCACAACCCAGCCAAGTTTAGAACAGAACCAATAAACGATATACAATCAATGTGAGCTGCTTACAGCTCAGTCAAAAACTAAATTTACACTATAGCCCCATTTTTTTCTTCCCCCTACTGGATGGAGAGTGGTATAAGACACTAATACATAACCTTAGTTTGTTTTTCAGGGAGTCTTTGATTTCAGCCCTCTGTGGGTTGATAATTTTAATTTCCATCAAACGATATGCATCTTTTCATTCCTAACAAATTACCCAGTCCATATCAGTATAGATGTCCAGCGGGATATTTATCCCCATTGAGATCTGATGTGTTTTTAAAGTGTTCCTTGAATTTTTTTTTAATAGTGTATATACATACATACAAATCCATTGATTTACTGTTTCATAGGCAGCTACTAACTGTTACTGATAAGTGCAGCATGCAGAGTATTTTCTTCCTTTCTGCTAATGCAGGGCATGGAAGCGGCTGGTGTCAGTGATTTGTGTGAGGACAAGGTGAATGTCAATCAGATGAAAGTGAGCAGAAGTATCAATCAATAAAGAGAAAGCTGTGACAATGCATGCACTGGGATTAATGCTAAAGAACCTGACTAAGGATTGAAGAAATACATTCATATTTAACCTTCTTATAACCAGAGGTATTTGGTGCATTTGCTTTTTAGATCAGAAGACTTTACCTGAATTTTGATTAGGTTTTTGATCTTGGGCAGCTACAAAATGCTCAGTCGTCATGTGTCAATCTCTTATTCTCTACTGCTTGATAGTAAGAGGCCAAACAGACAGGTGCTCATGATATAGCAATGTTTTTCCAACTCATGTGACAGTTAGTAATTGCCTTGTCTTATCAGTTAACTGTGTATTTGAACACTTGTGCTGCGGTGCATACATCCATGGACACACACCTCTATGGGTAGATTTTTTTCAGAGCTCCGCAGTGTGATGCTATATAAAATCCATATGAGCAAAAAAGGAGCAAACCATTAAATCACAGCTCACAGAAAAGAGTGCACACTGGGCCAATAATAGACCAACCTCCAAGGAGGAAGAGTCTTAACCTCTGAACTTCCCAGGGAGCAAGGCTTCTGATGAGGGCACCCAGGCTGAAGCCAGATGGACCCCGCTCCTAAGAGACCTGCTGAAGCTGGCCCTCCACATATTTGCTGTAGAGAGACCCTGTGGCCTCATGCACATGGGACGTTTTTAAAGCCACTTATAGGAGTGTCCGATTTTTTTTTTACAGCTTAAAAAAGCCTATCCATGTTATTCTATGGCCTCATGCACACACAAGGTTTTAGACCCTTTTCACACCACACCACCCATAGCGTGGGCGGTAAAACGCCGCTATTTTTGACAGGTTAGCAGCAAATCATATGCAATTACACAATCTGCACTTCCCTGTGTCAGGAATTGACCGATGTGTGCAAATAACTGCTGCCCTGAGCCGGTACAATGCAATGACAGGCTGTCGGTGGGCACAGCTATTGTGTCTCTCCTCACAGTCAGTAATTTAGGGTTGCCACCTTTTCTTCAAGCCAAACCCGAACACTTTAGCAGCACAGAGCACATTTTTTTTTCGTAGTATACATTATAGGATTATAAAAGACCAGGGACACCTTTGGGTGCCCCCCAGTTAGAGTGGTTACACAGAGCGCTGCGACAAAGTGGGTGTGGCCAAACTGTTCTTGCCAACACCCTGCCCCCCACCCCCCAGTCAAACCTGCCCTCAGAGAGGGGGCTGCAGCACCCGAATGGCAACAGATTTTTGTGTGACTATCTCAGTTACTTGAGGAGCCACAACCCAGTCTAAATAATGTGTCCGGGTTTCAGGCAGACTGAAACCCGGACACAAGATTCCAAACCCGAACTGTCCAGGTGAATCCTGGACAGGTGGCAACCCTACAGTAATTACATGTGGTGATCATGGCTGGATGTACATTGTATAAGCGGAGCGTGTATAATAGCCTGTGTGAATGGAGCCTTATAAGGCAATTATAGTATTGTTTGGCCTAGTCAGGGTAATTCTCTTTTTAATATTCTGCTGCATCTTCCACTGTATTGAGATGCTTTCTGTATAATGTGACAATATATTACAATTTAACACATTTGCAAAGTACATGCAGGCAACTTGGGTATAAAGTCAGTATTTGCATGACCTGATTATTAGTAGCAATCTAATGGATAGATTGTAAGACTGGCTGAGTCATTTAAAGCGGACCTACAGTCATTTTTTCAACTTTTCATCTATTAAATCCTCTGCCCTTGTTGTTTTAACTTTGGATAGTAAAACATTTTTTTCTTCCAGTAAATAACTTATACAGCCAACTTTCTGTTTCTTGTCTGGTAAAAAGCCTAGGCTTATGACTTCATGCACGGCTCTCTCTCTCTCTCTCACTCTCATGAGAGTTTGCCAGGAAGGGAGAGGGAGTGAGTCATAAGAGGGCCAATGAGAGCTGCATAGCTGGGGCTGTGCCTCTGTGGGTCTGTGTAAATCCAGGAAGTGAACAGGCAGCAGCTAAAATGGATGCAGCCAGACTCAGTGGAGGTAGACTTCTGGAGCATATTTGGCAAGTACAGATTCACAGTATATATAAAATAATATGCAAAGTGGTTGGGGGCAAGTTTCAGAATGCAAAGATGTTTTTATTACAAATTATGTGAGCAGACTGCAGTTCCTCTTTAAATACTTTTCAACACCACCCCATTGGCTTCTAAAGTTCAGATGAATGGTAGGAAATTCCTGCCATCTAAACCATTATGAGTAATCCAGCCATCAGGGTGTCATGTAACTCCTATAGGCATTTGTTAATTAACTGAGTTAGATGATTAGAGCTGTCAATTGCTGTTAAAAGGGATTTAAAATACTCACTTTCTGAGTCAACTGATCATATTGAGGCTTCATGTACACTGGCAGCTCCTACACTTTAGGAGCTTTTGGATTTTTTTTTCCAAAGCTTCTAAACTCAACTCCATAAAAGCCTATGTATCTATGTACTTATACCTATGTACTGTGCATGTAGGCTTTTAGCAGAGATTAGGAGGTGCTGCATTTAAGTGAAGTTAAATCCCCCTCCATGAACGCAGAAAAATCGCATTCACGATAGGAAAGTTTTGACCGCCAATAGCGGGTAAATGCAAAACGTGGCAAAATTTTGTTTTTTTGCATTTTTACAGCATATTGTGTTTTCCCACGGCTGCGGTCAGGACTAGTGTACATGGCCAGTTCACACTGGTCCAACATGCCCTCCAACTTCCAGAGCAGAAGTAGCATGACACGTCAAAATTAATGTTTCCCTATGAGAGCTGTCTTAACCGGTCAAGCTTGTCCTACTTTGAAAATGCTCCCTGCTCAACTTTGGTCTGACTCGGACACGATTTTAGCCCCATGACTTGAATGTAAGTTGCCTCCAAGTCAGATCATCATCTTAACTGATCTGACTTGTGTCATGCGACTTGTGCTCTGAGGATCTTGAGGGGGAACCCCATGCCAAAAAAAAAAAACGGCATGGGGTCCTACCCCAGATCCATACCAGGCCCTTTAAGTCTGGTATGGATCTTGAGGGGAAACAACGGGCCAAAAAATAAACGGCATTGGGTCCCCCCAAAAATCCATACCAGGCCCTCATCTGAGCATGCAGCCTGGCAGGCCAGGAAAGGGGGGGTGGATGAGCAAGCCCCCCCCCAAACCATACCACAAGGGCCTCCTTCCGACAGCCCTGGGTGGTGGTTGTGGGGGTCTGTGGGCAGGAGGCTGATCAGAATCTGGAAGCCCTCTTTAACTAACCCCCAGATCCTGGCCCCCTACCCCTATGTAAATGAGTATGGAGTGCATTTTACCCCTACCCATTCACCCCCAAAAAATATAGTGTTACAAAAAACAAAAAAACTGTTTTTGAGAAGTCCTTCATTAAAAAGGAAGAATGTCCCCCATCGTATGTCCAATGCATCTTCTTTATCCAGTTCCACCACCACTATCTTCTTCCTCCGGTCTTCTCCTCAGCTGATCTGATGTCTTCTTCCTTCGATCTCCTCCTCCTCTGATGTCTTCTTCCTCCAGTCTGCTCCCTCTGCTGATGTCTTTTTCTTACTCAGCCGATGCTGCTCTGATGCTCCCTCCTGCCAATATGTCAGCTACGGCATCTGCCAGTTCTTATATAGCTATGGGGCATGGCCATCCGGTGGCGTCACCCGGAGACCCCGCCCGCATGTGACGTCATGCTCTATCATGCCCCGTTGACTATTGTCTGGTAGGTCTTGACCAGTGCAAACCAGGAACTTCCACAAGAGCTACAGTTTTGGGTGTTTTCGGGAGTGAGCCTACTCAAGTGTCCTCATAGCAAGCTGCTTGCTATGGGGGCCCTCTGCAGAAGGGAGGGGCCAGGAGCGTTGGTGGGGGACCCGAAAAGGGGAGGATCAGGGCTCTGTGCAAAACCACTTTAAAAGAAAAAAAAATCTGCCTTTAATATCACTTTAAAATGAACATTCTAGAGCATATTGTGACAATGCTAGCATTTCAACCTTATCAAGTACAGTCTAAGTATATTCTGAAAAAGCCTATGTCATCAGCTAATACAAAGCTGTATTCTAAACCTTTTTGTTCAGGGCTGTCAGTCATTTCGGTTCTGTACACAAAGTGCAGGGTATTGTTTAAACCACAAGCGCTCTCAAAGTGACAATAGAGAAATACAAGGCATTACCCAATCTGAAGCTAAACAAATAGAAATATAACTTAGAGGATGACAAAAATGTATTTACATAGGGAAAGACGTCATGGCCTCATCATACAGGATGGAGGCAAAGCAGGCAAGGACTGGGAATCTTTGAACTATGTGCAACTACAATCATGTGGTCCATTCACTGTATATTCTGTAGACTAAAGAAGAGTGCCATGTACAGTGTAATAGTAGTGCCACAGTTGTTGTTGGGCATGTTGAAAGTTGGGTGCTTATGGGATGGATTATGGTAGCATATGTTCAAGCCTTCCAAACCATGAAAGTTGAAGCTGGAAGACTTAACAGATGCCGAAATCACAAGTCTGAAGAGGAGTAGGTAGCCTTATGAAGGCCAACACATGTCACTGACTGTGGGTCCCACTCTGAATGATGCCTGAATGATTTAATATGTACACTCGGGCAGTGCCGGATTTATAAATTGGCAAAAGGACCAATCACCCCGGGCCTTCCTGCCAGAGAGGGCCCCAGACCTCCTTTGTAAAAAAAAAAAAAAAAAAAAAAACGTATTTTCCCTTGAGACTTCAGTAGTGTGCTTGTTGAGAAAATCATCCAGTTTGCAGCCTTTGCCAAGCCCTGCTCATGTCACTCCATCTCAACAGGCAGTTTTATTACATCATTACATGAGGATACCTCTCCAGATATTAATGTAGCTCCTAGAGTATATTTAAGCATGATGGTCACTAGTTGTTTGAGAGAAAGGTTGTTCAGCAAATTGACACCGATAAAGAATTATCTGAGAACCACAATGACCCATGAAAGTTCTATGTTGAAGGTCCCCCAAACTTGAAGTGCCTTGTGGGCTCCCCAAGGTGTAATTCCGGCACTGCACTCAGGGCCACCAGCCCAACATATTTTATTAGGACTGGCTCAGGAGGCACATGTCCCCCCCCCCCCCCCCAGTCCTTCCCTGGGGTAAAGTTGGGCAAACAACTGACATTTAAAAAAAAAAAAGAATTAAATGTAGCACCCTCCAGTGTAAAGTGCTAGGTTGTACAGAGTTTTTTTTTCTGTAGTGTAGGTAAATTGTTTGGCTTGGCAGAGGCTGGAATGGCTCATCAGGCAGCACCTCTGGTACCCCCCCCCCCCCACTTGTGGAACCTTGGAGAAGCTTCCAGAAGAATCAAAGGGAGGTTAGGAGGAGCTGCCTGGAGTATTGAGGAGTGCCCTAGCCAACCCTAGCAAAGTGGGCTGGTAGGGGGTAGGACTCTCCCAATTATTTAGAGTTAGGCCAGCAGGGGCAGTGTGTAGTTCAGGTGGAAGCTGGAGATTGAGTGCTGAGGAGGCTGTTGGAGGCCCTTGAAGGTGCCCCTTAGTCTGGAGAGGGGGGTGTGACCTCGGGCCTGGGGGCTGGCGGGATCCTTTCAAAACACACAGGGGCATGGGAGCAAGAGTGAGGACAGCAGACAGCAGGAGCCAGCGAGCACATCCGAGAGATCTCCATATGGGTGTGGCTGGTGAATGAGACACTCTGGGAAGACTGTGGTAAGTAGCCAGGAGAGCTAGTGAAAAGGGCAGCTGCAGCCAGGTGGGCTGGCAGTGCCTGACAAGGTGGTGTTGGGATCAGTAGCCATAGGGATGTAGCTGGACACTGGGACTTTTTCTACACACCAAAGGGGTCTGCAGACCCTGCCTGTAAAGGGCTTTTGCTTGATCTGGCTGAGTTCCTTGCCAGATCCACCAGCTGGGTCTGACTGTTTCTGCAAGCAAATGATGTGCTGGAGGAAGAGAAGTGTATACATATATGTTTCCTGTCTCAAGCAAGCCTGTGAAATTTGATGTGCCTGCTCGTGCAGGGTGGGGGGATCCCTATTTACCAGTGGCTCCTATGAGGGATGTGCTACATGAATAAGAAAATGCAATTTGGGGCAAATAGTTATTATTTATCTCTCTCGGTTTAAAAAAATAAAATAAAATGTAAAAGTCAGCAGCTGCAAACACTGTAGCTTCTGACTTTTAATAAGCACACTTACCTGTCCAGGGCGCCCGCGATGTCGGCCGCCCGAGGCTGACCGGTCCCTCGGCTTTCGGGTCCCGGCGCCGCCTTGCGGCTTCACTGCCCGTTTCCTACTGCACATGCGGGAGCCGCGCAGCGCTTTGTGAATGGGGCACGCTGTGTTCTGGGACACACAGTTCCCAGAACACAGCACGACCCATTACCCAGAAGACGCCACATGGAGGAGAGAAGACAGAAGATCTCCACGGAGGAGGAAGAGGCAGATTAGGACGATGTGCCTAGCAACAGGCATTTCTGGTAAGTTAAAAAAAAAAAATTTTTTCATTTTTTTTTCTGATTTCTTTTTACATTTTAATGTATTTTTTTTTTTCAGGGAGGCCCTCCACTTTAATCTCTCTGGGGACATGTCTTCACACAATGTTCACCCAGTATTTCAAAATTTTTATAACTATATTTGATTGGGAAAGTGTGGATCCTGGGTAAAAGTTGTATGAATCTTGTGTAAAAACATATATAAATACACTAGTAATCAAAATGACCATGCAATCAAAACTGCTTATTTTTGTTCCTCACATCTGATCATTATTCACCACATTTACTCACGTTGCGTGGGATCTTTTGGGTTAGCTGGTCTCTTTTTAGAGCAAGATCAAAAAATTATTACAAAAAAAAAAGTAAAATGCTCAAAAAAAGAAATAGAATTTTATACTCATGCCATTTGGAGATACATGTGTTGGACCCCTGATTCCTAACTGTTCTCAACTTCTCTCTCCATTTCTTTTAAGGTCTTGTAAGATGATTAAAACAGACATTGACTCAACTTGGATTCTTTATCTGGAACCGATTCTGCTTTTTTAATGAACGATGACTCAAGTTTTCGTGTTGTTTTTTTTTTGGGCTCTGAAGCATTTAAAACACAATCCATGGGGATTCAGTAAATGGGAACAAAATGAGAGCACTAAAGAAAAATCAAAGAAGTTTTACTTGGAACCTTTAGGCTTAAGTATATAATTTTAACTTCATCTATAAAATACCTTTATTGCTTATTAAAACACAGGGTGGGGGCAGAGAAAAGAAAATATCCACTGTCCAAAGTTAATTTCCTGCAACCATGCAATTCAGTTTAATTATAGCTATTCTGATTTGGTAAATAAGCAAAATTGCAGAAGTTAAAATGCGGAGACCTGCAGATGATTAATGAATGCAGATGGGATCAATTAGGCAGCAGTATAAGTTACATTTTTAAAAAAATAAAAATTCCAGTGTGGAAGCATTAATTCCGATCTGAGTTTTTTTTTTTTTTTTTTCATAATCTGCAAAATAATCTGTCATGCAGGAGTTTGATACATACCGTAAGTGTCGAGAGTCTTTTCTGCTCCCGTGTCCCTCGTGACCTTTCTGCGGTGTTTTAAAACACATCCTACGTTACATTTTGGTTCTGTGAGCTCCCTAAAGTCTTTCTAAAAATGTCTCCCGTTTCACTGCTCCTCTAGGTTCCTCCTGCCAAAAAGGTTGTGGCATTGGTTACTGACACATGAAACTTTAAAACGAGCCTTGCACCACATATTTACACTAAAAAAAAATATATTAAAAAATTGATGGAGCTTTGAGCAGCCAAGGAAAGGCTGGACTATTCAAGTGGTAATTAATCCCTTTTCAGCAGAGAGAAGGTTTCTAAGTAATAGCACCTTGGACTCCTAAAAATGGGTCACATAGCTGAAACACCGAAGGAGAAAAAAATATTGGTTTATCCAAACTAATTATGGTGACGAAGAGTCAGGAATTGGTCAAATAATCTTTCACAGGTGATTTGTCATCTCTGGTGCTTACAAGCCAGTGGCCGCAAATATTTTGAAAGAATAGCTAAAATGTTGTAAGAATGTATATTTTTCAACATATTACAGTGGTAGTAAAGTCATTTAAAAAAAAAAAAATTAAAGAAGAAGAAAAACATCCCCCTGCAAGTTCAAGGCAAAGAAGAGAGGGCATTTCCCAAGAGTTATCTTTATTAATCACTTCAGCCCCGGGAGATTAGGCTGCTCAATGACCAGGCCATTTTTTTGCGATACGGCACTGCTTCACTTTAACTGACAATTGAACGGTTGTGCGATGTTGTACCCAAACAAAATTGACGTCCTTTTTTCTCACAAATAGAGCTTTCTTTTGATGGTATTTGATCATGTCTGTGGTTTTTATTTTTTGCGCTATATACAAAAAAATAGCGACAATTTTGAAAAAAAAAAACACAATATTTTGTACTTTTTGCTATAATAAATATCCCCAATTTTTTTTTTTTTAAAAAGCTAATTTTTCCTCAGTTTAGGTCGATATGTATTCTTCTACATATTTTTGGTAATAAAAATCACAATAAGCGTATATTGCTTGGTTTGCGCAAAAGGTCTACATCTACAAAATAGGGGATAGATTTATGGCATTTTTATTGTTATTACTTTTTTAACAGAGGAGAGCAGCGGCGACTACAGTAGGGGGATCACGGCAGTCTAATAGGCTACAGCACAGCCGGCCCCAGGAGCCTGCCAGTGAAGTGGGTCCAGTGGCGGTGTCAGCAGATGGTGCGGAGGAGCATGGAGGGAGCATGGCACGGTCAGCGTGGCAGAGATTGGTGCGGTCAGCGCCGTAGTACATGGCGCAGTCGGGCGCTGTGGGACAGGGAGCAAGCGGCGCTTGGGGAAAACACGGCCACTGGGACAAGAGAAGAAGGTGGGCCTAGTCTCCATCTCCCATCTGAAGTGACAGGGGCTGGCCCGGGGTGAGTGACTGTATTTCAGAACACCAGGACCTGCCCCCAACAGCCAGTATTTTTAATGGCAGTCAGTAAAAAATGGGCACTTTTCTCCTGGCAGTAAATGAAAAAGGTTGCCAGTAAAAAATATGGCTGTGACTCTTTGCCGAAACCATGCGAGTGCCTGCTACAGTGTGTTCAGACTGTGCAGCCAGTGTGTCACATGAAGTCATGGTGCAAGGTAACAGAGCAGCCAGAGCCGCATGTGCAGGTCTATGGAACAGGAGGAAGACAAGCCGGGAGTGGACTGAAGGGACCTCCTGTCACTGTGACTCAGGAGGGGACGTGTCATGTTGGGGAGGTGCCATCATCATCTGTGCTGCTGCTGCACACTGTTATCTAATATAGCCAAGATTTGTATGTCAGCTAATGGGAATGGTGCGGCTCCTCTGCATCTGTATGGTCTCCAGCAGCTGCGGCTGTTAACCCTTTGGCATCTGGGGGTCCCTCAGTAGTGTCAAAGGGTTTGCTTAATATACCTTCTCTTGTTAATTCTTTTTTGAATGTACAGTGCCTTTTGCCACATTTCAGGTTTCAAACATAAAGATATAAAAAAATTTATTTTTTGTGAAGAATCACCAACAAGTGGGACACAATTGTGAAGTGGAACGAAATCTATTGGATAATTTAAACTTTTTTAGCAAATAAAAAACTGAAAAGTGGTGCGTGCAAAATTATTCGGCCCCTTTACTTTCAGTGCAGCAAACTCACTCCAGAAGTTCAGCGAGGATCTCTGAATGATCCAATGTTGTCCTAAATGACTGATGGTGATAAATAGAATCCACCTGTGTGTAATCAAGTCTCTGTATAAATGCACCTGCTCTGTGATAGTCTCAGGGTTCTGTTGAAAGCGCAGAGAGCATCATGAAGACCAAGGAACACACCAGGCAGGTCCGTAATACTGTTGTGGAGAAGTTTAAAGCCGGATTTGGATACAAAAAGATTTCCCAAGCTTTAAACATCCGAAGGAGCACTGTGCATGCGATCATTTTGAAATGGAAGGAGTATCAGACCACTGCAAATCTACCAAGACCAGGCCGTCCCTCTAAACTTTCAGCTCATACAAGGAGAAGACTGATCAGAGATGCAGCCAAGAGGCCCATGATCACTCTGGATGAACTGCAGAGAACTACAGCTGAGGTGGGAGAGTCTGTCCATAGGACAACAATCAGTCGTACACTGCACAAATCTGGCCTTTATGGATATCTCAAAGATATCCATAAAAAATCTCGTCTAAAGTTTGCCATAAGCCACCTGGGAGACACATCAAACATGTGGAAGAAGGTGCTCTGGTCAGATGAAACCAAAATCGAACTTTTTGCCCACAATGCAAAACGATATGTTTGGCGTAAAAGCAACACAGCTCATCACCCTCAACACACCATCCCCACTGTCAAACATGGTGGTGGCAGCATCATGGTTTGGGCCTGCTTTTCTTCAGCAGGGACAGGGGCGATGGTTAAAATTGAGGGGAAGATGGATGCAGCCAAATACAGGACCATTCTGGATGAAAACCTGTTGGAGTCTGCAAAAGACCTGAAACTGGGATGGAGATTTATCTTCCAACAAGACAATGATCCCAAACATACAGCAAAATCTACAAAGGAATGGTTCACAATTAAACGTATCCAGGTGTTAGAATGGCCAAGTCAAAGTCCAGACCTGAATCCAATCGAGAATCTGTGGAAAGAGCTGAAAACTGCTGTTCACAAACGCTCTCCATCCAACATCACTGAGCTCCAGCTGTTTTGCAAGGAAGAATGGGCAAGAATTTCAGTCTCTCGATGTGCAAAACTGATAGAGACATACCCCAAGCGACTTGCAGCTGTAATCGCAGCAAAAGGTGGCTCTACAAAGTATTAACGCAAGTGGGCCGAATAATTTTGCGCGCCCCACTTTTCATTTTTTTATTAGTTAAAAAAGTTTCAAAAATCCAATAGATTTCGTTCCACTTCACAATTGTGTCCCACTTGTTGGTGATTCTTCACAAAAAATAAACATTTTATATCTTTATGTTTGAAGCCTGAAATGTGGCAAAAGGTTGAAAAGTTCAAGGGGGCCGAATACTTTCGCAAGGCATTGTATAGAATTCTGGTATTGCTGAATCTCTTTCACATGTATTGGTTAACCCTGCGGTGCCTGAAACCTGTTTTAAGGAGACGTTGCCCTGTGAGTTAACTCTGCTGGTCTTCTATCTTCCTGAGGCTGTGAAAGAAAAAATATGTAAAGGCAAATTTTTAGATATTCTGTCCCTTTTACCTTCCGCTAAGGAATTTTTAACAAAAATGGATAGGAAAGCTGAAGAGAAAGGGGATGAGGATAGGCGCAGGCCCATTACAAGGTCATTTAATAATTGGTTGCAGGAATACTGTATTTTTTCTAGCATTGTAGGGGAAAAACATAAAATGTAGTGGGTTGTTCCAGCATAAATGTGCTGGAAGTTTACGGGAGCTTTGGGGGGGGGGGGTATCTGGTATCAATATGATGAGTCTTTTAGGCAAAAAATTTCCATTTATCCCAATCTAAAATGGGGCATGAAAAATGTAGGCCTCTGGCTGAACTTGATTGTGCCCCAGAAGCCCCCCTTTTCTAAACAGCAATATTTCCTCATACAGGAAAGGTGTATCCTATGCGTGAACGAGTGCAAGTGTTGTGCATCGTGTAAATATAGGCACGAGTGTTCCTTTTGTTCTGGTCCCCACGCAGTGTTAAAATGCTTCGAAAGGGGGAGTCCGTCAGGGCAACAGCGGGAACGTTTTCAAGCCTAAAGTGTTCACACCAGTGAGGCTAGCAAATATGGTCCCATGGTTAGACCGTTACCTAGATTAGGGGATAGCGCAGCTCTTAATTGAGAAGTTTACAAATGGATTTTCACTGCCTACGTTTTTTCGAGAATAGGTTGCAAGGTGGTGGACAATTTGAAGTCAGCTGCTGAAGTCCCAGAAGTTGTTAAGGAAAAAGTGCAAAAAGAAATCGCAGAGGCCGTGTAGTGGGACCTTTCCCATTTTCCCCTTTCGAAAATATGTGTACCTCAGCTTTAGGGGTTGTCCCTAAAAAGGAACCAAATTCATTTAGAATCATCCATCATCTGTCATACCTGAAAGGGTCTTCCCTTAACCACTTAAGGACCAAGCCTCTTTTTTAGATGTGTTGTTTACAAGTAAAAATAGTTTTTTTCGTTAGAAAATTACTTAGAACCCCTAAACATTCTAAAAAAAAAATTCTAACACCTTAGAAATTAAAATTTCCGGTCGTTGCAATACTTTCTGTCACACCGTATTTGCGCAGCGGTCTTACAAGCGCACTTTTTTTGGAAAAAATACACTTTTTTGAATTAAAAAATAAGACAACAGAATAGATAGCCCATTTTTTATATCGTGAAAGACAATGTTACGCTGAGTAAATTGATACCCAACATGTCACGCTTCAAAATAGCAATCGCTCGTTTAATGGCGACAAACTTTTACCCTTAAAAACCTAGATGGGCTGTCACGTACCTAGAGGTGAGCCCAGAATGCAGAAGGAGACCTCTCTTGCGTCCCCGACTCACGGCCTCTGATGGTGGTGACAGGAGGCACGGGAGTCAAAGGTAGCACAAGTGCCTGGCAGGATCAACAGCCGGAGGATGGACCAGGCTGACTTCAGGAACTGTAGCTGGATAAGCAGGCTCCAGTGGCAGCGGACAGGAACCAGTAGACAGCAGGAGACCAACAGGAACAGGTAGATCGCTCAGGGGCAGACACACAGAAGAGTCGGGTAAGCCGGGTCAAACCAGACAGTCAGTACAGGAACAGATGCAGTAGGCAGAGGCAGGAACGTGGAACAGGCCGGGTCAGTAACGGATGAGCACGGATGGACCAGAGGATGAGACAGGTGCAGAGTCGTAGACAAGCCGGAGGTCAGAGGCAGGCAGAATGCAGGGAAGGTCACAGGTCAGGCCGGGTCAATACACAAACAGATCAGATTCAGGCAATAGTCTCCGGAACGCTGTAGATCAAGCAGCAAGATCTGAAGGGAGAGCTGGGTTTAAATAGCCCACCTGGCGCCGGTAACCGTGCACGCACCCGCACGCACGCGCGCACCCGCACGGACACGCCCAGGCACCCGCAGGCCCGCACAGACAGGTGACGGACCACTGTCCCCAGCCAGCCTTTCCTGACATTGCCCCCTCCCAAGGGGCAGCCTCCGGATGCCCAACCAGGCCATTTTCTCAGGATGGGATCTCCTGAAGGCTTATATCAGATGCTTGGCATGTATGTTGCTTTCAGGCTCCCATGAGTTTTCCTCAGAACCGTACCCCTTCCATTTAATGAAAAATTGGACACAGTTATTTCTCTTCCTGCAATCCATTATTGCCTCCACTTCAAACTCCTCTTCACCATTGACCATAATAGGAGTAGGGGGATCTGTGGCTCGTCCTGGGAAAGGATTAGAGATGGCGGGTTTCAGGAGAGAAACATGAAAAACGGGGTGTACCCGAAGTGATTCTGGCAGTTCCAGTTCGTAGGCCACCTCATTGATTCTCCTCTTGACTGCGAAAGAACCCAGAAACTTAGGGCCCAATTTCTTTGAAGGGCAAGCGAGTCGAAGATTAACTGTAGACAGTCAATCCTGGTCTCCAGGTTTCAGAATCAGTTCCCCCTGTCTGTTTTTATCAAAAGTCTCTTTGTTTAGCGCTTGTGCTGTGGTCATGGTTTCCTGCAACAGTTTATTGTTGGTACTGAAAAAATCCACAGTCTTGAGAACGGCTGCCACAGAACATTCAGGAACAGAGTTAGGTAGAAATGATGAGTGGTAACCATAATTGGCAAAAAAAACGGGGTCTGCTTGATGGTAGAATGGGTGGAATTATTATAAGCAAACTCGGCCAGTGGCAACAGAGAGAACCAGTCATCCTGAGAAAAGGAGGAAAAACAGCGAATATACTGCTCGAGAGTCTGGTTAGTTCTCTCTGTCTGCCCATTTGTCTGAGGATGGTATGCAGAGGAAAAAGATAGCTCGATGCTAAGGGAACTGCATAGTGCTTTCCAGAACCGAGAGGTAAACTGCACTCCCCTATCTGATATGATGTTGGCTGGAACTCCATGAAGTCTGATGACTTCCCTGATAAAAACTTGTGCAGTTTTCGGTGCCGACGGTGTTCCTTTCAAGGGGAAGTGTGCCATCTTGGACAGCCGATCCACTACCACAAAGATGGCAGTATGGCCTTCTGAAGGGAGGAGTTCAACAATAAAGTCCATAGAGATTAATTTCCAGGGTCTCTCTGGAGCAGGTAAAGGTTTGAGCAGGCCCCAAGCCCTGGCCTTATTACCCTTGTTGCGATTACAGATGGTACAAGACTCCACGTATCTTTTGCAGTCCTTTGCAACTTGCGGCCACCAGAACGTGCGTTGCATTAGGTCAGACATCTTGGAGACACCGAAGTGGCCGGCTAGTACATGGTCGTGGCAGAGCCCGAGTATGGTGGCCCGAAGATTTTCTGGAATGAAGATTTTGTCCTCAAGCCAGAACAGACCGTCTTTCGCAAGCAGCCTTGCTTCTGCAGGAGGGGGGTCTTCACTGGAAACTTGCTTAATCCGACTTAAAAGATCTTCTTGAAGAAGGAGAACGTTTTCCGCCAACAGAATAGTATCCGGAGAGGTAGGTACTTTGGGATCATTGAACATGCGGGACAATGCGTCCGGTTTGGTATTTTTTGAACCCGGTTTGTAGGTGACATGGAAGGCAAACCTGGAAAAGAACAGCACCCACCTGGCTTGACGCGGCTTCAATCTTCTAGCAGATTTCAGGTACTCCAGGTTTTTGTGATCTGTATAGATCAGGATCGGGTGAGCTGCTCCTTCCAGAAGGTACCGCCACTCCTTCAAAGCCACTTTTATTGCTAATAGTTCTCTGTCTCCCACATCATAGTTTCTTTCAGGAGCAGACAGCTTGCGTGAAAAGAAGCCAACAGGGAACAGAAGAGCCTTGGGACCTTGTCGTTGTGAGAGTACTGCCCCAACGGCGACTTCGGATGGATCAACCTCCAGAACAAACGGGAGAGCCGGGTCAGGGTGTTTCAGTACAGAAGCAGAGGTAAAAAGTCTCTTGAGGGTGTCAAAAGCAGTTTGGGCTTCGGGAGTCCAATGAAATTGAACTCCCTGCTTGGTCAGCTGGGTAATAGGCGAGATGATGGCTGAGAATCCTTTAATAAATTTCTGATAAAAGTTTGAAAAGCCCACAAACCACTGAACACCTTTTTAATCCACAGGAGCAGGCCACTCAAGGATAGCGGAAATTTTTTGAGGGTCCATTTTAATGCCCTCAACAGAAATGATTAGTCCCAGAAACTGTATGCTCTGTTGTTCAAATTCACATTTCTCAGGTTTTGCATAAAGGCCATGCTGACGGAGTCGCTCTAACACACACTTGACATGTTGACGATGGCTACTGATGGAGGCAGAAAAGATCAAAATGTCATCCAGGTAGATGATGACGAATAGGTTCAGGAAGTCTCTGAAGATGTCATTTATAAAATGCTGAAAGGTGGCAGGGGTGTTGCAGAGCCCAAAAGGCATCACAAGGTATTCAAAATGTCCGAATCGGGTGCGAAAAGCTGTCTTCCATTCGTCACCCTCCCTTATGCGAACCAGATTATAGGCCCCCGTAGGTCTAATTTAGTAAAAATGACTGCTGCCCCCAGTCTCTGGAAAAGTTCTGGCACCAAAGGGAGAGGATAGCGTTTTTTAATAGTCACCTTATTTAGTTCTCGGTAATCGACACATGGCCGAGAGGGTATGGTCCTTCTTTTCCACAAAGAAAATGCCAGCTCCTGCAGGGGATGTGGAAGAGCGGATGAATCCTTTCTTAAAGCGGTAGTAAACCCGCTAATTTTTTATTTATTTTTTTACCACCTGCAAAGCAAAAGGCATAATGAGCTAGTATGCACCGCATACTAGCTTATTATGAAATACTTACCTTAGAATGAGGCCCCGACATCTGGCCCGATTCATGCCGAGGGAGCTGACATGCTCCCTCTGCGTTTCTTCTGGGTATCGCGGCTCCGGCGCTGTGAGTGGCCGGAGCCGTGATATCGTCACTCCCGTGCATGCGTGCGGGAGAATTCATCCCGGCCGGGTCCGGCCACTGCCGGACTTTCAGCCGAGAATCCCCTTGTGTGCATGCGCCGCTGCAGTAAGCGGCGCACACCGAGGGGAATATCTCCTAAACCGTACAGGTTTAGGAGATTTTTTTTAACCTACAGGTAAGCCTTATTATAGGCTTTCCTGTAAGTAAAAGTTAAAAAAATGAGTATACAACCACTTTAAGATTTTCGTCAATATAATCCTTAAGTGCTGCCAGTTCCAGTTCAGTTAAAGGAAAAATTCTTCCAAAAGGTACTTAGGCCCCAGGGAGGAGCTCAATAGGACAGTCATAGACCCAGTGAGGGGGAAGAGTCTCTGCACCTTTCTTGCTGAAGACATCCATGAAGTCGTGGTATGCCTCTGAAACTAATTGGCGAGCTTCAGTTTCCAGGCACATCAGAGCTGTGGGCTGGTTGGAAGTCCTTGGTAGATAGTGTTGGAAGCAATAAGGTGAAGGAAAGGTAACATCTCTGGTAGTCCAGTCAATGCAACGGTTGTGGGCCTGGAGCCAGGGCATTCCCTGGATAACTGGAAACAAGGGTGAAGAAATTATGTCAAGACATAAAAGTTCATGGTGAAGATTGGATATGCTGGCAGAGATGGGGATGGTTTCCTGGGTGACAGGACCAGACCGGATGGGAGATCCATCAGAAAAATGTGTCAGTAGTCCTTGGGTCTTGGAACATAATGGTATGTGGTGTTTCTCTGCAAAATCAGAGTCCATAAAGCAGCTGCATGCTCCTGAGTCAACGATAGCGGGAACCTGGATGTTCTTTCTGGGGAGCTGCAACAAAACAGAAAGAGCAAGATAAGGGGAAGCATTGGTGATTGCAAGGACTTGATCAGCAGAAGGAGGAAGCCACTTACAGATCTTGGTTGGGCAGGACCTCACGTAGTGCCCAGGCTCCCCACAATACATGCACAGATCATTCATGCGGCGACACTGACGTTCTTCAGGTGTGATATATATATCCCCCTTCTCCTGCATTTTTTTCAGGAAAACTGTTTTTTTCTCTCCTGCAAACACTGGCTGGGTACTCTACCAATGGGACGTCTTTCATACACATGAAACCTGTATTTCTCTATTTTTCAAGCTACATATTGATTTTAAGCAGTTTGGGTAAGGTTCATGTCTCTCCCTTATATCCATAACATGAATAGTGCTCCATAATAGATATTAAATGTACTACTTTGTAATATCTGCATATTGAATTGTCTCTATTAACGAGTTTTTGTATCAACAAAAATCAACATGAGCATTCATTCCAATCTTTTTGTTGTCTTTAGCATTTAAAACATCATACCAGAATGTAGTTACATCGGTCCAAGCTGAACCAATGTAACTATGTATAAAATATCCATACTTAGAATTCTTCTTTAGGCCCCTTTCACACGAGAGGTCTGATCGGGTCGGCTGTCCATTTTTTCAGCCAGACCCAATCAGATCCTTCATTCTGCTCTATGGGCAGTTGGACGTAAACGGACTTGTGTCTGTTTACACCCAGCTACCTGCGGGTCTGATCCAATTTGGCAAAAAAATAAAAACAGAAGGGGATTCGTTCCCCTCTATCTGGCTAGATCGGAGGGCAGTCAGGTGTAAACAGAGAGCTGCTCCATTTATACCTGGCTGCCCATAGAGCAGAGCAGGCTGTGTCTGTGTCCACTCTGCATAAGCGGAGCTGGCAATAACCTGTTATCCAGTCGCACAGAGGACAGATCTCCTGCTGAGCAAAACCGGATCTGGCCCATGTGAAATGGGCCTTCAGGTGTATTGTAATGCCAAAAATGTTCCTTTTGGTTTAGGATAGAGCTAGTTATGGTTACAGTCCCCTGCAAAAAGATTTCCCTTTACCTCCTGTCCCAGTAGAAGGAAATCTCTCTAAAGTGAGGGGAAATCCAATCTTAGGCAGTAGGCACAGAAATGCATACCCAATGGAAATGTTTCCCTTATCTTCTGTTTCTGTAATAATCCTAAAACACTTCCTTACCAGCACAATGGTCAACAGGAGACTTAAGGACACTCAATCTATCTAGAGGAACACGGACAGCAAAAAAATAAAAAGTTGATGGAGTCATAAAACAACGCATTCAGTATGAAAGGCAAAACATTTGTGTGTATGCATATAAATACATTCTAAATATCTGTTTTCCCCTTTTTTTAAAGTGATCACATATTCTCTGTTCTCAGCTGCATAGGGATCTTAAGCCGCGTACACACGGGGCGGACTGTCTGGCCAACTTAGTCCGTCAGACAATCCGACGGACAGTCCGTCATACTTTCGAATGAACGGACTTGACCACACACACCACTTTTTGAGCGGACTAATACGGCGTACTAAGTCCGCCATACTATCCGCCCTACTTTTGAAATGAACGGACTCGCCCACACACGCGGAGGAAAGTCCGCTCATTTCGAGCGCGTCTCCAGGTAGGTGGGGCCCGCGAAGGAGACGTCGCTGGCCCCGCCGCCTGGAATGGACTTAAAGGGGAACCCCAACGCCGAAAAAAATCGGCGTGGGGGTCCCCCCCAAGTCCACAACAGACCCTTGTCCGAGCACGCTACCCGGCCGGCCAGGAAAGGGGGGCGAGCGAGCGCCCCCCCTCCTGAGCCCTACCAGGCCGCGTGCCCTCAACATGGGGGGGTGCCTTGGGGAAGGGGGGCCGCGCGGCCCCCCCACCCCAAAGCACCTTGTCCCCATGTTGATGAGGACAAGGGCCTCTTCCCGACAACCCTGGCCGTTGGTTGTCGGGGTCTGCGGGCGGGGGGCTTATTGGAATCCGGGAGCCCCCTTTAATAAGGGGGCCCCCGGATACCGCCCCCCCACCCTATGTGAATGAGTATGGGGTACAATGTACCCCTACCCATTCACCTGTAAAATAAAAGTACAAAAAAAACACAACACACGAGATAAAATACTTTATTGCACAGCTCCGGGGGTCTTCCGTCTTCGGGGGTCTTCTCGCCGGACTCCTCCGCTATCTTCTTGTAGCTCTTTTACTAGCGGAGGAGTCCGGCTTTCTTCCTCGCCGCCGGCCTCTTCTCCCGACTTCGGGGGTCTTGTCCCCCTCTTCGGTTCTTCTGCCGGGCCACCGCGCCTTCTTATAGCTCTTTTACAGGCGGTGGCCCGGTCTTCTGTCGCCGCCGCCGCCGCCGCCGCCTTCCGTTCTTCTTCTTCTTCTCCAGGAGATGTTGCCTCGACGATCTCTCCGGCCGGAATGCCAGGGCCGCGCTGTGCGGCCACTTATATAGGGACAAGGGGCGGTGTCACATTGCTTTATGTCACATGGGTTGGTGTCACATGGTGACCCCGCCCCCTTACGATGTCATAGTCCCCATGTGACATCAACCCATGTGACATAAAGCCATGTGACACCGCCCCTTGTCCCTATATAAGTGGCCGCGCAGCGTGGCCCTGGCATTCCGGCCGGAGAGATCGTCGAGGAAACATCTCCTGGAGAAGAAGAAGAAGAAGAAGAAGAAGAAGAACGGAAGGCGGCGGCGACGGCAGTGACAGAAGACCGGGCCACCGCCTGTAAAAGAGCTATAAGAAGGCGCGGTGGCCCGGCAGAAGAACCGAAGAGGGGGACAAGACCCCCGAAGTCGGGAGAAGAGGCCGGCGGCGAGGAAGAAAGCCGGACTCCTCCGCTAGCAAAAGAGCTACAAGAAGATAGCGGAGGAGTCCGGCGAGAAGACCCCCGAAGACGGAAGACCCCCGGAGCTGTGCAATAAAGTATTTTATCTCGTGTGTTGTGTTTTTTTTGTACTTTTATTTTACAGGTGAATGGGTAGGGGTACATTGTACCCCATACTCATTCACATAGGGTGGGGGGCCGGTATCCGGGGGCCCCCTTATTAAAGGGGGCTCCCGGATTCCGATAAGCCCCCCGCCCGCAGACCCCGACAACCAACGGCCAGGGTTGTCAGGAAGAGGCCCTTGTCCTCAACAACATGGGGACAAGGTGCTTTGGGGTGGGGGGGCCGCGCGGCCCCCCCTTCCCCAAGGCACCCCCCCATGTTGAGGGTACGCGGCCTGGTACGGCTCAGGAGGGGGGGCGCTCGCTCGCCCCCCTTTCCTGGCCGGCCGGGTAGCGTGCTCGGACAAGGGTCTGTTGTGGACTTGGGGGGGACCCCCACGCCGTTTTTTTTTCGGCATTGGGGTCCCCTTTAAGTCCATACCAGGCGGCGGGGCCAGCGACGTCTCCTTCGCGGGCCCCGCCTACCTGGATACCCGCTCGAAATGAGCGGACTTTTCTCCGGGCGGGAAAAGTCCGCTCATTTCAAAAGTACGGCGGACTGGCACACACACGGGCGGATTGTCCGCCGAAATGCGAGTCCGACGGACAGTATTACGGAAATTCCGAAATACTTAGTCCGCCAGACTGCACGCTGAAAAAGTCCGCTGAAGCCCACACACGAGCGGACTGTCCGCTGAAATGTGTTTCGGCGGACTAAGTAGGCCTGACAGTCCGCCCGTGTGTACGCGGCTTTAGAGAATCAAAGGAGAAACAGCAGTACACCAATCTTCCCAGTGAATGGCTGTGCACGTGTGTGTGTGTGTGTGTGTGTGTGTGTGTGTGTGTGTGTGTGTGTGTGTGTGTGTGTGGGGCATTTTCCATTCACATCTGGACACAATAAATCAGTCTCAGAGCTTGGTTTTGTTGCTTTATTAGGGGTGATAACTTTTAATTGGAAAAGGAATATGAGATTACTGACATAAAATCACACACATAGGTTGGACTTGATGGACTTGTGTCTTTTTTCAACCTCACCTACTACCCTGTTTCCCCGAAAATAAGACCTAGCATGATTGTCGGTGATGGGTGCAATATAAGCCCTACCCCCCATATAAGCCCTACCCCGTTTCCTCGAAAATAAGCTCTACCCTGAAAATAACACCTACTTTAACTAGGGCTTATTTGGGGGGCAGGGCTTATATTGCAGCCATCACCAAAAATCATATTATTATTTTTGGGGAAACAGGGTATGTAACTTGATGGAAACAGTGAATGGGGACAACTTCCTTTCCGTGTACAAAATTCTGAACTGTCCTCCTTCTTGGACACCGTCAGTCTTTAGTGATCAGAAGTAAAAGTCCCTTGAGGATTAGGAGCTGTCAGCCCCTTTAGAAAATAGCACAATATGTTGTGAGCTGGATACAGGAATAACTCTTCTTCTCTCCTCTGTAGAACTGCTCCCAGCTCTACTGCCTGCAGGAACTATTAGGCTGCTTGTCTACCAGCCCACCTGGCTGCTCCAAAGATCTCCCAGGACAAGGGAAAGGAAAAGTTAAGCACAGCGCCGTCCTCTTGAAAGTTTGCTACATGTGGCAGTCTCTCCCCATGTGAATCCCTGGGTGTGCTGATATACTCACTCTGTCCTCTTCACTCCCTGCTGCTACTTAGGCAAGATTCCTCTTCAAACCGAAATGCTGATAGGATCTTCCCAAGCCAGCCCGAGCTCAGCCTGGAAGCAGAGGCCCCCCCCACCCCAGAGCCAAGGGTCGCCTCCTTAGGCCACCAACAGCCTCCTCAGCACTCCATCTTACACCGAATTCCCCTGCTGGTATGGCTTCCCCATATTTAAGGGCTGATCTAGCCACCCTGCTAGACATTCTGCTTAGGCATTGGCCAAGTTCCCTCAAGTATGCACATCAGTACCTCCTGGCCTCCACTCACTAACTTATAGAAGCTTCTCCAAACTTCTACATCCATTGGGAGGTACTAGAGACCTGCCTCTGTGGAGCCATCCAGCCTGACCTGCAGTAACCCTGAACAAATTTCTGACTCACAAACTTATCATGAGTCATACTAACACTAGTAGCACACTAGAGGGTGCTACACACCCAACGGAAGCAATTCAAATAGAACAGAATACTTTTTCATACAAGTACATGGTATAGCAAGCAGGTAGAAGTTGGGTATACATATTCTTTAACACTTCTCCATTCTACAAAAAGTAAAAAATATTACTTTAGACAAACCCTAAAGTGACACTTAACATTATGCTTTTTCTCCAAAAATAATCCTTACACATCCAGTACATAATAGTCCTGTAAACTATGTTTCTTACTAATGTTTCTTATGCCATGTACACAGGAGCAAAATGTCCGACAGAAAAAGTCTGACAGGAGCTTTTCATCGTATATTCCGATTGTGTGCATGCCCCATCTGACTTTTTACGTCAAAATTTCTGACGGACCTAGAAATGGAACATGTTCTACATATTTTTCCGACTGAACCAATTCCTATCGGGAAAACCACTCGTCTGTATGCTGTTCCAACCGACCAAAAACGATGCATGCTCTGAAGCAAGTACGAGACGGAAGCTATTGGCTACTGGGTATTGAACTTCCTTTTTCTAGCCCAGTCGTATGTGTTGTACGTCACCGTGTTCTTGACGGTGGGACTTTGGTATGATCGTGTGTATGCAAGACAGTTTCAGCAGAATTCCATTGGAAAAACCTTCAGAGTTTATTCCAACGGGAAAACAGGTTGCGTGTACAGGGCATTAGGCTTCATTTAGGTGTGTGGTTGGGTCATGTTTCTTAAGCTGTAATAGGGGTGTTTACATGCTGTGGTCATGATGCTTCATATTGAACCTACAGCAAGGTTTACCCAACATGTAGTGAATGGCAGGTGGCAAGCCTGCCGCCCTAAACATTTAAGCAAACTCCCTATGCGCCCCTCTAACAGGAAGTCAAATCACAGCAGCAAAAAAAAAAAAGAGGAATTTGGAGGAAGCTGAGAGCGTTAGGAACTTTTTAAAATAGAAATACATATTTAAATAGTTTTTTATTTTTAACTAAAGTTCAGTGTCACTTTAACCTTACCTGGTAACAAAATAGTTAAACTGCTGAACGGAAAGAAAGCTCTTTGCTGTGAGTTTATTTTTAGACTTAGTTTTGGCCACAGAATTGGTGTAATCCTAGCTTGCAGCTTTTTTCCCCCTAGCAGACTGAATTATTAGCATTGCAGAACCAGAGATGTAGCAACCTGACTGATCTCCTCAATCGCACTTCTAAACAAGTCTCTGTAACATACATTCCGAATGTAAATCCGTCCCCAGATCTCCATCTTAAGAGGAGCTAATTCTTAAGAAGAACCAGAACCATCCTGGAAAAGTGGCATAATGTGACATAATGCAGTGGGAACAAAAAGCCAGACGTTCTCCTGGGGCTTTCATCATCCTCTCAGAATTACCATAACTTTTATATATTTTACAGAAGATGAAGAGCCGGGTGCTTTCAGCTCCTTTTATTCTCTTTAAGAAAAATTTAACAATATGCCACCACCAGTAATCACCAACTGAAATCTGAAAAATGTTTAACCAGATACTGGAAGAATAGAAGAGCGTAAGTGGCACCTGCTGGTTCTTTGGGAGAATTGCAGTGGAGAAAGCAAAAGAGAACCTGTCTTTAGAACAAATAACCAAAGTGACTTTATACCCAGATAAGCCATATGGTGCCTGCGCACATATTCGTTTAAAAATGCAGCTCCGGTCTATCTCAGTGCCCCTAACCCAGGTGCTTTATGCAAACAATGTATTGAAGTTTGCCGTTATGAAAAAAATTGCCCTCCCCAATCCAGGTGCTGCGCTAAACCTGTAGGTAAATAAAGGAACCAGAACGTTCCCTAAGTGGTGGAAGAGTGGGTTTGAAAATAAAGTTGGCAGTGCCTTCTTCACCTAGGAGTGGGCCTTTCTGGGAAATGAACCAGTAATCTAATCAAAGTATTTGGGAGCAGAGGAACTATTGCAACCAGCTTATAAATAAGCAAGAGTATATAGATGCACATCAGTATGGAAATAATACAAGCTATATATAAGAAAACATTAATAACAGTACATACATCCAATGTACAAACAAGTATTCATTTCATAGGGCCTGATAAGAGTGGATTTCCCCTGGGTGTACGTATATATACAGTAGTTATTTATTTTAATTTTTTTCAACAGAATTTATTGAAGGATTTACAGTACATATATATGGTAGCAACAGGAGGAACTCTGTGTCGCCAGAAATAGACATTTTGACATTTAGACAGAGTGTTGTTTACAAAAGGTTAAATACCAACAAGATATTTACCGGTAGGGTGTAAGGAAACACTTTAAAAAAATACGTAAGTAGTTAAGTAAGTACTGTATATGTAGGGTACATAGCACTGTAAAAAAGTGGAGACAAACGATCACCGACGACGGGGGGAGGGGGGGTACAATGAAAGAAGGTACAAGACATAAAGCAGTGAATCAAGTAGAAAAATAACCGTGAACAATAAAGAACTGGATGGATCTCTCCTATGCAGGATTGCCAAAATATGAGGGGAAACAAGGGATGGAAGCGGGATGGGGGGGAACCTGCAACTGCTTCCCTTATATGCAACATTTGAACATGCGGTTCTTACAAAAGTAATAGATTATCCATTATTCGCTAGTCGTGTGTCGGTGAAAAGTAATTTTTCTTGGTCAGATCCCTGAAGGGTTTAGTGAGAAAAGGATGGTGGAGATCTCAAGAGGTGTCATCCATATCATAGTGCGATTTGATATCCTTGTAGTAAACAAAATGGCTATGAAAGGTCTTGAGTATGTCTGGAGGTATTGTTGAGTTTATAAAGGCCTCCCATCATGAAAGGAAGCGTTTTTTGGTGACCGGATGGTTAAAGTCCGTGTTAATTTTTTCTTTGTGAAACTGTAGTAATAGTTCTTGTTTAATCTATGTCATTTTTGGACAGAAGGAAGAGGTCCAATTTTTTTTAAATTGCTCTCTGATCCGCGAAGCGGCAAATTAGGATCCAATCTTTATGCTGATTTTTGACATTGGAAGACCAAGTCAGCAGTTGCTTGTCTTAATATCCAAATATTAGGAGAGGGTCTTTTGGGAGCTGAAGCAGGGTAATTCCCTGAATGAAGGATACGGTTTGGTTCCCAGAAAATGGATACGGTATGCATTTACATTTCTCAAAAGCGGTGGGTTAAGGTAGGTCTTGGCTGGTGGCAGAGAGGACAAGAGTTTAACTGAGGGTTGTTTTTATCCGCAAGGAAAGGTATATGAGCACGGTGGAGTATTATCATTTGTGTTTCCCTGTAATATTCACAAGGTATCAACTGGAGGACTTTGTTTGTCAATGAGTGACAGAAGGCGGACACTGTCACTGACTGTCTGATGTGGAGACAGGACAGGTATAGTAATATGAAGGGGACAGTGGAGGAAACTACCATGTCCATAGTCTTTAACCACCACCTGCCCGCAGCCTTTGACCATCTCCTGCCCACAGCCTCTGACCATCTTCTGCCCGCAGCCTCTGACGGTGACCATCTTTTGCCCGCAGCCTCTGACCATCTTCTGCTTGCAGCCTCTGACTACCTCCTGTTCCTGTCCGCAGCCTCTGACCATCTCCTGTACCATGTCTGCAGTCTCAGACCATCTTCTGTACCATGTCCGCAGCCTCAGACCATCTCCTGTACCATGTCCGCAGCCTCTGTCCATCTCCTGTACCATGTCCGCAGCCTCTAAATAGCTCTTGCACCATGTCCGCAGCCTCTGACTATCTCCTGTTCCCGTCTGCAGCCTCTGACCATCTCCTGTACCATGTCCGCAGCCTCTGACCATCTCCTGTACCATGTCCGCAGCCTCTAAATAGCTCTTGCACCATGTCCGCAGCCTCTGACTATCTCATGTTCCCGTCTGCAGCCTCTGACCATCTCCTGTACCATGTCCGCAGCCTCTGACCATCTCCTGTACCATGTCCGCAGCCTCTGACTATTTCCTACATTATGTCTGCAGTCTATGAGGGGGAGTCCAGAGAGGGGTCATCAGTGGGAGCGCTGGGATCATGGAGGTCATGGGATAAGTCAGACGTTTGAGGACTGTGGAGACATCAGAGTTTCTGGCATTCCCCTTTACATCGGGGACTGCAAGATTGCCCCTTACAGTGAAAGGGTAATGCTGCAGACCCTGATGTAAGTGGCAACTCTGATGTAAAGGTAATGCAGTGGACTCTGATATAAGGTGGTCTCTGGTCACCAGAGCCCCTCTCTACATCAGAGTTCCCCTTTACATAAGAGTTTTGTTTCACTGTAAGGGGGAATCCTGCAGACTCTGATGTAAGGGGGAACTCTGTGCTAGCTGGGTTATAGTAACCTGACCTTCATGTCAATGCAGAATTAAGTTTTTTTTACTTTTGTTAAACTTAAACACATTGCTAATAGCACTAGATATATGTTTATAGTTTAAAAATTGATATTTGCACTGTTTAGGTACTTTTTTGCAGTGCCAGTAAAAAATTGGTGCCGTTTGTAAATTTTTGGTATCCTCCCCGTAAATTTTGCTTCGGAGGGTTGGCAACTCTGATAGATGTTAGAAATCATAAGATCTCAGTCCCCCAGTCAGATGTGTACAGTGAGAAGGCGTCCCTGACTGTTCGAATCAACTCTTAATGCTTCACATGGAAATTTTATGTGTATCAAGATGATCACCCCGCTTTGTGCTTAACTGTGTCGGGTCCTATCACAGTAGCCACTCACAATTTTTTCATGCGGTGAAAGTCAGGATGTGTCAGATGAGATTCCTGTAGCAGAGCAATCTCAGTTTTCAGTTTCTTAAAGCGGAGTTCCACCCAGAAGTGGAACTTCTGCTCATTTGTCTCCTGCCCCCCTCTGGTGCCACATTTGTCCCCCATTGGGGGGGAGGGGGGAGCAGATACCGGTCTTTGACAGGTATCCTGTCCTCACTTCTGGGTGTCTCACCCACTGTGCATTACGTCAGCGGCTTGGCTCCCTCCTCCTCCCTCCTCCACCACCGGGTCAGTAGGAGAGTGCAGGGGTGCCTAGCGCATGTGCAGTAGGGATCCAGCATGAAGCCGTAATGCTTCACTACCGGATTCCCGGTAGTTAAGCATTACGCAATGGTGGCGGCAGCACCTGACAGCTGATGGAAACATTCGTTGCGTTGCAAACATCCCTGGACTCCAGGACAGGTAGGCATCCTATAACTAAAAGTTAGCAACTGCAGTATGTGTAGCTGCTGGCTTATCATTTTTGCAGGGGTGGGAGGACCTCCTCTTTAAGGTGTCACTCTCATTGAGGGGGGAGGGGGTTGGAGAATGGGGCTGGTTGTATAGTTGCAGAGGTGATTTCCAGAGATAGGGAGGCTATTACACAGGGAATGTTCCCTAGGTGAATCGTCTATTGCCTGGAATGTATGCAGGTGGATGAAAATAAGCGGAGTAGGTGAAACGTGAGGGAAAAGACATTGAGGGAAGATAACAAAAATAAACCATATAACAAAACAACCGTAGGACTTCACTTTTTTCTGCATGGGTTCACAGTAAGAGCCAGCTACCAAAGACTGACCCTGCAAATGGTGTAAATGGTCACCCGTTTAGTCAGGAAACTCAGTAAGGTGGACTCATCAGAGAGGGAGGCACAACAGCTGCTATTATTGAGGCCCAAAGGGAAAAGACGGTAAGCGAAGCTTAGTGGGTAAGTATAGGTCGCTTGACTACAAGAGGCTGCCGATATGAATGTGGCTGGTATAACAGAAACATTACCATAGTAAAGTCAGAGCGGTCATAAGATTACCCATATGAATGAGTTCCATGTCTGACGAGTCAGCGAGGCCTAAAGCGATTGTTTGAGCCAGAGAACTTTTTTCGGGGAGTCCTTACATGGGATCCGTTGATCCGTAGGCTGAGGGATCGGGGATTCCCTGCATGGAAGATTTGGTTGTAGTTCTGAGTCAATCGAGCATAGTCCTCGATAGGTGCTTTGAGGCAGAGTATTGCGGGGAAAGCCAAAGTGAGTTTTATCCGTTGCTGATGAAGCCCTGTGCAGATGTGCTGGAAAGCTTTTCTTTTCTTCGATACTTCTATAGAGTAGTTGGCAAAGATCAGAATATGATTCCATAGATTTGTAGAGATCTGGCCTGCCGGTATTTTTGCAAGATGTCTGCTTTATCTGCATAATTCAGATACTTGGCAATAATTGGACATGGGGAGGTGCGTTCAGAGAAGTATGCAACCATGCGATGTGCCCGTTCAACCGTACAGGGGCCTGGTAGGCGTAGAGCTTCAGATATGCACCAGGCACAAAATTCTGCGATAGCAGATGCTTGCCTTGATTCTGGGACTCCTATGAATCGCACGTTGCAGTGTCTCGATCTGTTTTCCAGGTCTTCTAGTTTCGGGATTGTATACTGGTTTGTTTTATCTTGTGTCTGCTCTGTTGCCTGTGCCTTGTATATTTCTTCCTCTATGTTGGAAATTCTGTTCTCAGCTTCACTGGGGCGAGAGGCATGTTCCCACAGCTCTCTTTTGATCAGCAGCATGCCTGAGTTGACAGCCTTCGCTACTGAGGCTTCTATGATGGGGCAATAATCGCAGCCACCTCTTGGGTTATTCTTTCAGTGGTGTAGGCCTCGTGCTGTTGTGAGACAGGGGTGGGACTGCCATTCACCTCCATAGCAGGCACATCCGCCACACTGGAGGTAAGGTCGGATCCCTGTTCTTGATTTGGCGCTGGGCCGGAGATGCTTGCGGGACGCTTTCACCCAGGAAGCAGTCCCTTATTGTGGGGAAGGGGGCTTCCCAGAGGTTCTGCGGGCAGCAGCAGAGGCCTGGGCTGGATTTTTAAGCCATTACTAGGGCCGTGATGTGGGAGCTGAGGTGAAATGCAGCTACTCCATTCAGCGCCAGAACCTGAAGTACAGTAGTTATTAATAAAGATACCTGCAGATGAAAGTAATAGCAAAGTCCACTTGAAGAGGCCCTTGAGGATGGTCCTGATGTGGTATTCGTCTTGGTGACAGAGACCTGAAGAAAAGACCTGTGGTGATGGGGAGACACTCCAGTCGTTTGCCAACCAGGCTGGAACGCAGCTGCTCACACACAGCCACCGTGGAATGGCACTGGAAGTAATTTTATCGGTTCTGCACTTTAGTCCCTAGTAATTCCTAATCTTACATGCAACTTGACCTCTAACTACCAGAAGTGGTCGTCAGATGCTCAACCTGGCTCTAGCTTATGCAGGTTATTGATCCCTGAGCTAAAACTAGCTATAGAATCCCAAACCAGAAAGTCAGGATTAAAGGGGTTGTAAAGGCAGTGCTTACAATCACTGCCAGCCCCTCTGCTAGGACAAAATGTACTATACAGTGGATGTGCTTTTTTTTAAATCTTCTTCTAAAAACCTTTTTTCACCTCACCAATCAGGGGTCACATGACCACCCACCTCTCTCTTTCTCCGATGTATGCATTACAGAGAGAGGGACTGAGATCTCCCTCTGATGTCTGCCAGGCGGTCACGTGAAATAAGCAATTTAGAAGACTAATTTTAAAAGTACATCTAACAGAGGGGCTGGCAGTAATTGTGAGCAGTAACTTTACTGCTGGTCAGAACAGTGGTTGAAAGGAAAAGGGGGGGGGGGGGGGGTGCAACTCACACAGAGGAGCTGAAAGGCAGGAAGGGAGGAGGAGAGGGGAGAGAGTTGAGCAGCAGGATGATGGAGGCATGTAAACTGACCACGGTAATCAGGGCTCAGGACACACAGGGGCAGGGCCATCTTAACAGCATCATAGGCCCCTGGGCAAAGTAATGCATGAGGCCCATACAAGCCTGACCCAATTTTCTCACCTACCCTCAAGAATTAAAGTATAATTTCTCAGTGTGCCCAACATCGCAGCCTCACTGTGCCCAACATCGCAGCCTCACTGTGCCAAACATTGCGTCCTCACTTTCATTGTAGCCTCACCGTGCCCAAAAATTGCAGCCACACTGTCATTGCAGCCTCACAGTGCCCAACATTGCACCCTCATTGTGCCCAACATTGCAGCCTTACCGTGCCCGACATTGCTGTCTCACTGTCATTGCAGCCTCACCATGCCCAACATTGCAGCCTCGCTGTGCCCAACATTGCACCCTCATTGTGCCCAACATTGCAGCCTCACTGTGCCCAACATTGCAGCCTCACTGTGCTTAACCTTGCAGCATCACTGTGCCCAAAATTCAACATTGCAGCCTCACTGTCATTGCAGCTTCTCCTTGCCCAACATTGCAGACTCACTGTGCCAACATTGCAGCCTCACCGTGCTCAACATTGCAGCCTCACTGTGCCCAACATTCAACATTGCAGCTTCACTGTCATTGTAGCCTCACCGTGCCAAACATTGCATCCTCACTGTGCCCAACATCCCAGCCACACTGTGCCAACATTGCAGCCTCACCATGCCCAACATTGCAGCCTCACCATGCCTAACATTGCAGCCTCACTGTTCCCCCATTGCAGCCTCGCCACAGCGGAGGAAGAGAGAACCGACTGATCTATTAGTAATATATCGTCTAGGTACGCTAAGACTGTGATGCCCTGTGCCTTTAACCTGGCTAGAGGTGGGGCCAGCACTTTTGTGAAGACCCGGGGTGCTGTGGCTAGCCCAAAGGGCAGGGCTACAAACTTGAAATGCTGCTGTTCTAACTCAAACCACAGAAACTTTTGGTGATCGGGAAATATAGGGACATGCATGCATCCCTGATGTCGATTGATGCCAGAAGTTCACCTCCTAGAAGGATAGAAACTACTGACCTGATTATCTCTATGTGAAAGGAGTGGATTTTCAGGAATTGATTTAGATTTTTTAGATCTAGAATGGGTCTGACATACATCCCCATTTGGTTTTGGTACCATAAAAAGATTTGAATAAAACCCCAGATCTTGCTATTTTGTGGTGATCTGTGTGATCAACCCTTGATATATTGATCAGTCTAGTGCCTGAAACAGATTGTCTTTTCTCTGGATCTTTGGAAACACTTGACCTCAGGAAGTGAGACAGTGGAAAGTCCTGAATTTCCAGCTTGTACCCCAGCGTTACCGTGGAGATGACCCATCTGTCCTGAATTTCCTCTTTCCAGATTTCTGAAAACTGCAGAAGTCTTCCTCCCACCTTGGTGAGGGGGGTTGTCTCTTCATGATGAGGCTTTAGGATTCTTCTTTGTAGGTTTCTAACCCCAGGACTTCTTTTGAGCCTGGGTCTGACCCTGAGGTTTTTCTCTAGAGTCTTACAGTGGAGGCCGTCGCCACTGCCTAGAGGCAGAAGACCCTGGCGCAGGGGAAAGAGCCCATTTAAATGAAGGGCGTTTATACTTTCTTTTGACTGGCAAAAAGAGTACTTTTCCCACTAGAAATTGGATATATTTGTTCAAGTCTTCTCCAAATAGTCGGTCCCCTTGAAAAGGGAACCCAGTTAGGAGGTTTTTTACATGGTGCTTCAGCTGACCAAATTTTTAACCACAGGATTCTATGCATATGCACAAACATAAGCGTAAGGCTGGACGCCTGGTGAATAGAATCTTTAATGGCATCTATGGCAAAGCATAATGCTTTTGGTAGTTCAGCCAATTCCCGAGCTTGTTGTGCAGGAATCTCTCTAAGGGCCTTTTTAAATTGGTCCTTTAGTGATTGACAGATGCCTATGACAGCGACTGCAGGCTGAGTAACGGTACCTGCCAAGGAAAAAGTAGATTTTAACAGGGATTCCAACTTTTTATCTGTTGGATCCTTAAGCATTTATGCATTGCCTACAGGACAAGTTAGGCCTTTATTCACACTGGAAATCGCAGCGTCAACTGCTGGTACTTTGCATTTTTGGAGAATTTCTCCTCCAGGGGATAGAGAATTGAAAATCTTATAGGAGGGAGAAAAATCTTATCTGGGTGATCTCATTCAGCAAAATTAAGCTGTTCTAGTAATGCATGTGCAGGAAACGCATGCAGAGGCTGAGAAGGTTTTAAGGAACCCAAGGAAGAAACTGAGCTTTCAGGAGACTGCGTTAGGGGCAGCATGAAAGAAGAACAAACCATCTCTAAGCCCTTGTACACACAGTCGGACATTCCGACAACCAAATCCGTTGGATTTTGTCCGACAGATTTTGTCCGAAACTGTTGCATACACACAGTCGGACAAAGTTGTCAGAAAATCCGATCGTACTTAACGTGATGATGTTATTTCGTTAGGACGGGACTACGTTCAGGCTAGTAGCCAATGGCTTTGGTCTAGGAATTTGATCTGAGCATGCGTGCCACTTTGTCCGATCGGAATTCTCTACACATGATCGGACAAAGTCCGATCGGATCATGTTGTCAGAAAATTTTATAGCCCAGCTGGAAAACTTGGTCTGTCGGATACTCCAACGGAAACAGTCTGATGGAGCCCACACACTGTCGGATTATCCGACAACACGGTCCTATCAGACATTGTCCATTGGAATGTTCGACCATGTGTACAAGGGCTTATAGTTTATAATCAGCAATTGTGAGGCTGAAAATGGTTCATCTACCGTCGTTTCCTCCACAGAGAACTCATCGGTTTGTTTTTCCTCCTGATCGATTGAGGGTAACTACCTGAGCCCACTATTCCCCTTGCAAAGGTTCTAAAGTGGGGGATCTAGCATGCTTCCTATCCATTTGAATGGAGGATGCGATTAAAGATGCTAATCTTCCTTCCAGACCCTGCAGGGAGGAGGAAAGGACATCTTCCATCACATATATAGGGGCTGAGATGTGAGAAGCAGCTGCACCATCAATTTGTTCCAATGGCTCACCCTGGCTTGCCATAACTGGTAATTCAGGCGAGGATGACAGCATGGAAATACGACTTGAGATCCTAATGCCTGGGGGTGAAACCTTTACTCTTTGTTTTTTTGTGGTGTCCTTTTTGGTAGGCATAGTCCTAAGTACAAAAACAGAGGCACTATACAAATTGCACTTAATCGCTGAATATAGTCATGACATGTAAAGCCGCTATAAAGTTCAGCCTAGTGCTGGGAAAAAAGGTGTCTTTCCTGTATCAGGAATGTCAGTTTGCAACCCTCGTTTCCCACAGCTCCTCTGTCCCTGTTTTGCAGGCTGCTTGTTTCCTCCTCGTCAGCCAAGGAGAGACTGTCACAGCTGTAGTTTTATTTGCTTTAGCCTGGCATGCGTACCTCTGGACGTTCACGGCACCGCGATTAGGCCCCGCCCCCTCCAAGAAAAAACCCCGCCCCTTTTTACATTAAAAATGTTCCCACACTCTGCCAACATGAGAGGGGAGGCAGAGACCCGTCCAGCAGCAAGCACCAACAACAGTAAAATCAGCCAAACAGTAATAAAATTAGCAGTACCAGTGGGACCTTCACACCCCCCCCCCCACAGTGGGGAAGGGGGTAATGTAAGGGGGCACAGCGTTGATGTCCCCCTAACCCTCTGGTCCCTTCGGGGGGAGAAAGAAAACATTTGCAGATTTCTTTTACCTTGATAAAAAAAAATCTCCCTGCAGGCATGACAACACTTTTTCCCTAATGGAAGAATATCTAGGTGTTTTTAATACCCAAGTTTCTTCCCTTACCTTATCTGCGCCGCAGGATTTGCTGAATTCAACCTTCACCCATCACGACAAGCTGCATTTAGCAAATGTTCAAGAACCGGGTCCCTAAATATTGAGATTCCAACTCCCTTGGACCTGTAAAGCACCCCACCAGGAAAGCTTTAGGTAATGTAGCAAGACCTAAGCCCTGGGTTCCCATGGTCCAGCCCTACAAAGAGGCAAAACCTTGTGCAATGGATATGAGGTCCCAGGTACCATCCTTTTAGGCTTTAGTGGCACTTTGGATGTATCTGGTCTTTATGGGGTATATTTAAATCTAGCATGGATCCCTCCTGGAGCTCCTCAGAACACATCTTCACTTGTGACCAACACCTTAGACACTGGCAAAAAAACCTGATGTGCTCCTGGAAGGAGGAGGGGTTATATAGGGAGTGAACTTTTTGGATTGGGTATAACCAGTGTCCATCACCTGAAGGTGGCCTATAACCCATTAAGTAATTAAGGATCTGTGTCCCATGATGTACGATAAAGAAATTATGATTTTTACATGTAGGAGAGAAGTCTCAGAATTGGCCCAGTAGGCAAGTCGTTAAAGTGACAATTTTGTGTATTAGGCCCCTTTCACAAATGCGGACCGTTCGTCAGTTTTTCATCCATCCGTTGACAGATGGAAAACATACATCAGTGCATTCCTATGGAAAAATGGATGACAACAGAAGATGATCTATTTTCATCCATTTCCGTCAACATCCATTTTTTTTTTTCAATGGATGAAAGCCCTATTTTTCATCCATGAAAAAAAGGGATCGGACGAAAAACGAATGGTCCGTTTTCATAAGTAGTGTATGTAAAAAAAAAAAACGGATGAAAAACTGATGAATACTTCATCTGCTTTGACATGACTGAACTGATGAAATGTGTGAAAGGGACCTTAAAAATATTTTTTTTGTAATTTTCCAAAAACGTGTGGCAAAAAATAGTCTTCTGTGGATTCAACATGCCTCTCAGCAAATAGATTGGGGTGTCTACTTTCCGAAAAGAGGTCATTGAGCGGGTGTTTGAATTGTCCTGGCATTTTATGCCAAACATTAGAAGCTTCTGCCACACATCCACTCTCTCTTCTAATGTTGAGCATACATGTAATGTTATTTTGTTCACGCAGTCTGTGGGCTGAACTAAAACAAAGGACCTAACAGATTCCTCCATTCACATCCATTGATATGGATAAAGAAATTTTGAACAAAAAAAAAAAAGTAAAAAAGTATATGCCGATGCTAGCTGACCACCTCGTGCTCCTTATTCTGGGCACAACACATAGTATATAACATATATAACATCACCCCAATACTAAAACATGTGCCAAAGATTTCACATAGAGCATCAGCTCAGAAGTGAGCACACAGTGGTGCCCCCCAGGGCAAGCAGCTTTCTCTTGGGGCGTGGGGCCTGAAAAAACAGGATCAGGACTACTGTGTGCAAAACCACTGCATAGAGCAGGTAAGTATAACATTTGTGATTTTAGAAAAAAAAAAACCCTGAAGCTTTAGTATTACCAAGACCCCTTTCACACTGGGGTGTTTTTCAGGCGCTTTAGCGTTAAAAAAAAAGCATGTAAAACGCCTGAAAGAAGCCTCATCTGCAATCCCAATGTGAAAGCCTGAGTGCTTTCACATTGAGACCCCTTCCCTTTCACACTATGACATTTTTCAGGCACTTTAGCGTTAAAATAAGCGCTTAAATAAGCCTCAACTGCAATCCTAACGTGAAAGCCCAAGTTCTTTCACACTGAGGCACTACGCTGGCAGGGCGTCAAAGAATTCCTGCAAGCAGCTTCTTTGCAGCGCTTTTGGAGCGGTGGTGAATACACTGCTCCTAAAGCGCCCCTTCCCATTGAAATCAATGGGAAGCGCCTGCAAAGCGCTATTGGCAGCATCGCTTTTAACCCTTTATTTGGCCACTAGCCGGGGTTAAAAGCGCCCCAATAGCACTTAGAAATGCTGGTAAAGCGCTACTAGTTTAAGCGGAGCTTTACGAGCATTTTTCGGGCACTGACATTGTGAAAGGGCTCTTAAAGCACTTGGGCTTTCACATTGGGATTGCAGATAAGGCTTCTTTTGAAGCTAAAGCGCCTGAAAAATGCCCCAGTGTGAAAGGGGTCTTAAAGAGGAAGTAAACCCTGATGGATTTTACTTCTTTTTTCCCCCCCGCAAAGTAAAAGCATAATGGGCTAGTCTACATCGCAGACTAGCCCATTACCTGCAAACGAAGTCTGTGCTGTCCCGCATCCATCTTCACCCCTCTTCCTTGCAGGGCCGCAGATTCCGGTTCTGTGACTGGCCGGAGTCATGAAGGGCTAATTCTTCACAGCCCATGCGCCGATGACATTTGCGCACATTTAGGAGATATTTACAGTACCTATAGATAAGCCTATAATAAGGCTTACCTATAGGTACAAGTTGCACAGAGGGGTTTACAACCAATTTAAGGATTAATTGCTTGTAAAACCTGTGAATCTAGCCAAACATAAGTGTAGATTTACTGGTCTCATCTGTGCCTTTCTGTACACCTTTGTTTTATACTTTTAATTATCCTTTTTAGTTTTTTTGTTACACATTTTGTGTAAATACCTATAATTTTTTCCAGATTGCAACCCGAGACAGAGTTAAAACCCAACCAATCCTTCACCAAATCCCCCCCTCCCCCCCAACAAAAATAGAGGTGTTTTATTCTGTAGGTAATAGACTATAACAGTTTTTTTACGCTTTAACGGCTTTAGACTTTTTCTTCAATGTAAAATAATTTTTTTCTAATTTATTACAGAGCTCATTCATAACACAGGATTCCCAGAGCACAGCATAAGTTTTTTTTCTCTGACTCAATCACTTGTGGTTTTTAATTTCAGCTTGAGCTATTGAGGACTGGAAACAATCGTTATTTACTTTTTTTTTTTAAATAAAGCACAAAGGATGGCTGGGAGCTTCACTCCCTGGCTGCTTAAAATGGAAACAAACTATGAATTTGCAATACTTTATAATCACTTGCCCAAGCAAATTGTTTTTAGATGTATTTTTGTGCCAACCAAAATTGAAAGACTTTCTTTTCACAAAAATAACTATACATTCCCTTTAAAGCGGTCCTCTACCCTGAAGTGGAAGTTCCGCTCATCTGATCCCCCCCCCCCTCCGGTGCCACAATCGGCACCTTTCAGGGGGGAGGGGGGTGCAGTTACCTGGATAATCCAGGTATCTGCACCCACTTCCGGGACAAGACAGCCGCAGATGCCTGCCCCCCGTTGTGTTCTGGGAAACACACAGTTCCCAGGACACAGCAGGGACCAGCAGAGACGCGCAGCGCGACTCACGCATGCGCAGTAGGGAACCGGGCAGTGAAGCCGCAATGCTTCACTTCCCGATTCCCTGACAGAGGATGGCGGTGGGGGCAGCAGAGAGACGAGCGATTGCTCTTCATCTGCCGCCGACATTGCTGGACCCTGGGACAGGTAAGTGTCAATTTATTAAAGGTCAGCAGCTGCAATATTTGTAGCTGCTGGCTTTTAATATTTGTGTGGATACATGCAAATACCTGCATTTCCTGTCATTGCTTCCTGGCTACAGTTATTCACATACACTGGTGATCCCTGCCATAAGAATCCACTATTTGCCCATTTGAATGTAGCCTAAAGTAATTCTGTCAGCTACTGTAAATCCTACAGGTACTGCAAGACACCTGCTTATAGTTTTCTAAATCATATATCTATCTTCTGTGAGCCTCCCTGAATTAGTTTCACTTACTAAAGTTTGGCTTTCTTATGTTCTCGGCTTGGCATCACCCAGTGGTGTATTTAGGTTTTGTGCTGCCCTAGTCCTGACTAAACTCGTGTGTCCCCTAATTTAAATATGAACCACAAACTTCTTGTCAAGACCACACCCCTTCCTGTTTAAGACCCGCCCTGTCAACAAATAAATTTTCTATTAAAAAAATTCACCTCTTGATTATAGTTTAATTAAACTAAAAAAAAAAAAATCAAGAATATATATATATATATATATATATATAAATATATAAAACATTTAATAATTTAATAACTACAAGAATTAATGATGACAAATTTGTTTTATATAATACTGAGTTTTGACATGGATAATATAATATGCATTGCAAATTGTACAGTATGTTATAGAGAAGAAATATTTATACTACTGATCTTGGCTAATACGCAAGATATTATATGGGACTTTGTTTTAGTTAAACTAGGACCTGCTGGCCTGTATTTGCTATCACAGTATGTCACTGGATTAGTAAGATTACTCCTATCTTGTCAGATATTTGGACTTGCGTTTGCTGTCACTGATTGTAATCATAGGATTATTTCACTTATTTGTATAATAACTAGGAATTCCCTAGTCATTATACAAGTAAGTGAAATAATCAGCCCCCCCCAGCCCAGTCCGCCCGATAAGACTGGCGGTACACTAAAAGGATAGCGTAAGCTGAGCAGGGACTCGTGTGTTTTCGTGTGGGAGTCGGGAGGAGGCTGTTTTTTTATGTGCGGGGGGGGGGGGGCGCTTTCTTGCTGTCCCCTCTAAGTGCCACCCTAGGCCTGGGCCTTGTTCGCCTAGACAAAGATGCAGTGTTGGCATCACCACCTGGTTAAATTCTATTCAGTGAAAGATGAATCGCTCTCTACTGCTCTATTTTGACTGATGGCTATCCGATCAGAGAATTCATTCCCTTAAAGCAGCTCATCAAAGGCTGTTCATGTAAAGCAGAAAAAGCATATGCTTACCTCTTCTGCTATCAAATGTTACTCCATTGAAGAGGAATTGCTGGGTGAGTTTTTTTTTTAGCTGACACATCCAGGAATGTTAATCTCCTGTCTTCTCTAGAGTAGCCTATTTCAACCAGGGTGCTTTAGGTTTCTTCAGGGGTGCCTTGGCAAAATGCCTAAATATTGCCCCAAAACTGTATACAAGCCAGCGAGTGGATAAGGCCTGCCTTTTAGTTACACAAAGCCACATTGCGCACCATTACAACCCTCAAGCTGCTGGCCTCCTATCAATTAATGACTTCATCGGTTTATAAGAGAGAGACCTCGGGAGCCTGAACAGCATCCTTATTTGCCCCACTCCATCAGCATTAGAGTCACATTGGCTGAGTGAGGGAGCGAAGCTGAGGGAGAAGAGAAACATTGGATTACTTAGTACCAGTGTGCAAAAATGTATTTGCATTGTAAGAATAAATTACCTCTAATGATGGGTGTCCTACATGTGTGGATGTTGCTGCATTATGTAAAACTATTAGTTTATTATTTTTGGTAAGCCCAGGACCGATCCGGTGCAGCCAATGGCTGGGCAGGAAGCCAAGTGAGGGCAAGATAGCCCCCACCCAGCTCTATGTCCTCCAATGTCACTTCCGGGCCTCGGGCAAAGAGGGTTTTTTTTTCACTGTGAGCCAATTTTATGTGTGTGCGCCCATTCTAATTTCTTGCCCTCCTGAATCCTGTCCCTGAGCTACTTACTATATGGAAAATAAAATAAGAAATATGTTTTTTGTCTTATTATCTACCTTAAATCATGTTGCTAATTGCGTATTGTATTTGTTTGCAGCCTAAATACTCTCATTTACACTTAAAACTGCAATTTTGTATCTTTTGGAAATGGCAGTAAAAACTTGGCTGTGCCAGTAAATTTTGGGTGTTGTGTCAGTAAATTTCAATCTGGTGGGTTGGCAACACTGCTTCCAATTACACCCCAAAATACATTCTACTACTCCTCCCGAGTATGGTGATGTGTGTGACTTTTACACAGCCTGGCCACACAGAGGTCCAACATGCAGGGAGCACCAGCAGGGGTTTTAGGAGCATAAATTACACCTCTAATTTCCTAAAGACCTATTACATTTATGAAGGCCCTGGAACACCAGGACAGTGGAATTACCCACAAAATGACCCCATTTTGGAAAGCAAACACCCCAATGTCTATTCTATGAGGCATAATGAGTCTTTTGAATTGTTCATTTTTTTCCCCACAAGTCTTTAGAAAAATTGGAAAGAAAATTAAAACTTTTTTTTTTTTTTACATAAAGTGGTCAGATTATAAGGTATTTCTAACGCAAAGCATGTATATAGCCAAAATTACACCCTAAAACACATTGTGCTACTCATCCTGAGTATAGCAATACCACATGTGAGACTTTTACACAGCCTGTCCACATACAGAGGCCCAACATGCAGGGAGCACAGTCAGGCGTTCTAGGAGCATAAATTACATCTCTAATTTTCTAACAACCTATTACAATTTTGAAGGCCCTGTTGCACCAGGACAAATGAATTACCCACAAAATGACCCTATTTTGGAAAACAAACACCCCAACGTATATTCTATGAAGCATTATGAGTCTTTTGAATGGTTCATTTTTTTTTTTACACTAGTCTTCAGAAAACACGGAAAGACAATGAAACTCTTTTTTATTTTTTTTTATTTTTTTACACGAAGTTGTCAATTTAGAAGATATTTCTAACACATAGCATGTATATAGCAAAAAGTACACCCCAAAACACATTCTGCTACTCCTCCCGAGTATGGCAATACCACATGTGTGAGACTTTTACACAGCCTGGCCACATACAGAGGCTCAACATTGAAGTAGTACCTTCAAGAGTTCTAGGAGCATAAACATTACACATCTCATTTCATTCCTACCTATCACACTTTTGAAGGTCCTTGAACATCAGGACAGTGGAATTACCCACAAAATGACCCAATTTTGGAAAGCAAACACCCCATTGTATATTCTATGAGGCATGGGCTGCAGATAGGTTCTTGGGTACTCTGATGGGCTGGAGACAGCAACTCGGTTACTCTGATGGGCTGCGACAGGTGCTCACTGCTCATGTACTCGTGTACTCAGATGAACTGTGACAGGTTCTCTTAATGGGGGGGGGGGCGGTAATCAGTGTGGTTTGTGTACACTGTAAGTGGTAATGATCGGTGTGTGAGGAGAACCCGGTAACATATCGTTACCTCGGTTTGTTGACTTTCTGTTATCGGCTGCGATTGGACACAACAGGTCACATGGTAAAGAGCCAATTTCATTGGCTCTTTCCTACGATTGGGTTGGGCTGTGTCAGGGTGACAAGCCTCTTCCCGGATCGGCGTGCAAGAGCGCCGTGCATGTATACAGTACATGTGACTGGCTGTGATTGGACACAGCCGGTCATGTGGTAAAGAGACTTTTTATTGGCTCTTTTTATGGATCCGGGATGGGCTGTGTCCAAGAGACACACCTCACCGCCATGTGGTGGGCCCCGGGGGCCTGCAGGAGCAGCGAGAAGCCGCGGATGTCATGACGCCCGGCCAGGATAGGAGATCCCATCTGCGGATGTCATATAACCATGGCCTGGTATTGAAGTGGTTAAAACGCCTCATCCTTCCCAGCTTGCAGGCAGAAACAAATGCAAACGTAAGTCACTCCTGCATATGTAAACGGTGTTCAAACACAACATGTTAGGTATCGCCGCGATTGTTAGAGCGAGAACGATAATTCTACCGCAAGACCTCCTCTATAACTCTAAACAGGTAACCTGTAAAAAAATTTAATGCGTCACCTATGGAGATTTTTAAGTACCGTAGTTTGTCGCTATTCCACTATTCTCAATTTCAAAGCATGATATGTTAGGTGTATATTTACTCATAACATCATCTTTCACATTATACAAAAAAAAAAAAAAAAAAAAAAATTGGCTAACTATACGGTTTTATTTTTTAGTTAAAGTGTCTTCTTTCCAAAAAAAATTGTGTTTGAAAGACCATTGCACAAATACAGGGTGACAAAGTATTGCAATGACCACCATTTTATTCTCCAAGGTATCTGCTAAAAATAAAATAAAAAAAATGTATAAATATATATAATGTTTGGAGGTTCTAAGTAATTTGCTAGCAAAAAATGATTTCTACTTGTAAAAAAAATGTCAGAAAAAGGCCTGGTCCTAAAGTGGTTAAATTAAGCAGTTTGCGGGTTAGTAATTTGTTCCCTGGATTTAATTTTGCAGAAATATATTTTTTATTCATAAAATTCCTCCCTTCGTACATATAAAAAAGTAATTTCCTTTCATTTAAATAAGAAGCTGAGAGCATACACATAATACACCTTGAAAAGCTGCCCTTTCTAGAGAAACAGCTCCGCCTTTGTGTTCCATCCCATGTTAAAAGGGAATTTGTGCCACTTGCGTCCAAGAAATCTTTACACCAATCCTTCTTTCCCGGAATGCAGGAAACAACCACTGGGTTGAATTTTCTTATGGATTTTACATGCTATAAAATCTGATGAACTAAATATTTCTGAAAAGAAAAAAAAAAAAAAACAGTGCAACACCCCCCAGTAATGCAGATTTAAAGGTACACCAGCTTCCTAAATAAGGAAAATACATAGCATGTTACATCTCTATAGTTCTCTTTTCTTCCCAATAGATCAAAAGATACAAAAAGGTTGGAACAATTGTTGCCCGTTATATATATCGCCGTTTCATATTTTTATGTCCATATTAGTAAGAACAGTCTTCTGAATTTCTGGCATTATGTGGGGAGGCTACATTTAAAAAAAATATATATTGACATCTTGCATGCACTATTGAGGCCGCTGTAAGCTGGGATATTGTAATTCCAGAGGACAGCTTATATACCAATTGGCTGTGGAAAACAATATAAAATAGACATGTGAAAGGATCAAGTGGACAAGGTGTACTGAAAAATGAGGGGGAAAAAAAACAAAAAACAGGAAATGTAATTAAATATAAAAAAATAATACCCAACAAATATACTAGGTGAACTTACACAGGACGCCCTCCTTACCACCCACCCCCATGCCACTGACCTGGAGCGCGGTGTTCACCTGCACTCACACATCGGACCGCCGCCTCACTGTCCGAGGCTTAGAAATACAGCGCAGCTTAATTTTCAAAACGTACATCCTCAGGGGGTACATTTAGGAGCATTCTAACTGGTCGGCGCCGACCAATCAGAACCCACATAGCCCGTATGGTCACCGCGGATCAAAGAGGAGAGATGGCTGCAAACCCCCGGACGGGTACAGAGGTTTTTTTTTTTACTTGGTATGGAACAATTTTACCATTTGAAGACCGGGCTCTTTCACCCCCATCTTGCCAATATTTTGAATGACCATTAATCATTCATGCAGCACTGTACCCACGTGAATTTTATATAATTTTTCCAGAGTTTTCTTTTGCTGGTATCACCACTGGGTTTTTTTTTTTGCTATAAAAAAGGAAAAAAAGACAAGATTAAAATAAAAGTTTTTAGTTTGTTATAAAACTTTGCCAAAATGTATTCTAAAAGATTTCTTTGGTAAAGATAACCCAAACCGGTGTATATTGAGTCTTTGTGAATGTAAGAATCTACAAACTACTATGGTAAATATATATTTGAAAATTGATAATCCCTGATGTTCTGACTGCCTGTCCCATTTATTGGGGCCATAAAATACCAGAACAGTTCAAATACCCCCAAAACTTCCCTTTTTTGGAAGTAGACAGTCTAAGGTATTTAACCGGTTCCCGACCAGCGCACGCCGAAGTACGTCGGCATAATGGCATGGCTGGGCAAATGGGCATACCTGTACGTCCCTTTAAATTTGCTGCCATGCCACCGCGTGAAAGAAACGTCAATTTTGTTTGGGAGCCACGTTGCACGACCGCGCAATTGTCAGTTAAAGCGACGCAGTACTGAATCGCAAAAACACATTTAAAAGATTTTTTTTTTACTCACCAGAAACCCCTGTTGCTAGGCAGTCTTCCTAATCTGCCTCTTCCTAGTCTGTGGCACTGTTTCTCCAATTCCTCCTCCACAGCGAGCAGCCCCGTTGTCTTCTGGGACATGTGTGTTCCAGGAAACAAAAGGGGCCATTCACAAAGCGCCGAGCGGCTCACGCATGCGCAGTAGGAAACGGGCAGTGAAGCTGCAAGGCTCCACTGCCTGTTTCCCTTAGTTAGGATGGCGGCGCCGGCAGCCGATCCGATGGATGGATCGGCCCCGGGCAGCTGACATCGGCGGGCTCGCTAGACAGGTAAGTGTCCTTATTAAAAGTCAGCAGCTAGTGTCAGCAGCTACGGTGTTGAACTTGGATGCTAGAAGATCCACGTCCGGAGTCCCCCACCTTTGACAAGCAGTTCCGAATTATGTCAGGGTGAGGAGACCATTCCCCTGGGCATAACTGCTGGTGACTTAAGTAGTCCACCTGCCAATTCTCTACTCCCGGAATGAAGATTGCAGAAAGGCATGGAACATTCCTTACTGCCCAAGTTAGAATATGGTTCACCTCTCTCTGTGCTGAGCGACTTTTGGTGCCCCTGTGGTGATTGATATAGACCACAGCTGTGGCCTTTGTCAGATTGAACCCTGACAGGACAATCCTGTAACCTGAAAGTCCAGGCCTTTAGAGCCAGACGTACTGCCCGAATCTCTAGGATATTGATGGGCAAGATTCTTTCGGGTTCTTGACCACTGTCCTTGGACAGTTGTCTTTTCTAGTAGTGCTTCCCAGCCTGAAAGGCTGGCATCCGTCGTTACTACTTTCCAGATGACTGGTCTGAAGGATTTTCCTTTCAGCAGATTCTGGGTTAATGACCACCAAGTGAGACTTTGGGCCACTCTTGTGGACAGCCACATTGGTAAGTATAAAGCTTGAATTGTTTTGTTCCAAGCAGAAAGGATACGGTCCTGCAACAGCCTTGAATGGAACTGGGCATAGGGAACTGCTTCGAATGAGGATACCATGGTTCCTAGCAATCTCATGCAGAGGCGAATGGAGGGATTGCCATTTGACCCGACCCTGCGCACCAGCTCTCCTATAGAATTGATTTTTGCTTGAGGCAAGAACACCCTTTTCTGGGCTGTCTATATGATCAGACCCAAGTACTCCAGCCTTTTTTAGCGGTATTAAGGAAGATTTCTCTAGGTTGAGAATCCAACCCACATTTTTCAGATAGTTGGCTGTAGTGTGTAAGTTTTGCTCCAAACGAGTCACCGCTTGATCTACAAGTAATAGATCTAGGTACACTATGACTGTTATACCCTGTGCCCTTAACCTGGCTAGAGGTGGGGCCAGCACTTTGGTGAACACCCGAGGTGCTGTGGCTAGCCCAAAGGGCAGGGCTAAAAATTGGAAACGCTACTGTTCTAACTCGAACTGCAGAAACTTTTGATGAGCAGGAAATGTAGGGACATGCAGATATGCATTCCTGATGTTGATTGACACCAGAAGTTCTCTTCCTAGGATAGAAACCACGGACCTGATTGTCTCTATGCGAAAGGAGCAGATCTTCAGGAATTGATTTAGCTTTCTTAGAAACTAGAATGGGTCTGATGTCTCCATTTGGTTTTGGTACCATGAAAAGATTTGAATAAAACCCCAGACCTTGCTCTTTTGTGGGTATCTGTATGATCACCCCTTGAGATATTAAATCAGTCTAGTGCCTGAAACAGAGATTATTTTTTCTCTGGATCTTTGGGAATGATTGATGTCAGGAAACAAGACGGTGAAAAGTCCCGAAATTCCAGCTTGTACCCCAGCATTATCGTGGAGATGACCCACCTGTCCTGAACTTTCCTTTTCCAGACTTCTGAAAATTGCAGATTTCTCCCCCAACCCCCACCTTGGTGAGGGGGGGTTGCCTCTTCATGATGAGGCTTTAGGATTCTGTTTTGCAGATTTCCTACCCCAGGGCTTCTTTTGAGCCTGGGTCTGACCCTGAGGTTTTCCTATAGAGTCTGACAGCGGAGGCCGTTGCCACTGCCTAGAGGAGGAAGACCCTGGCATCGGGGAACGAGCCTGTTTAAATGAAGGGCGTTTATATTTTCTTTTGACTGGTAAAAAAAAAAAAAAAAGTACTTTTCCCCTGAAGAAATGGTCTTAATATATTTATCCAATTCTTCTCCAGTCGCTCCCCATAAAAGGGGAACCCAGTTAGGAGGTTTTTACATGGTGTTTCAGCTGACCAATTTTCCAACCACAGGATTCTGCGCATATGTACAAGCATAAACCGTAAGGCGGGATGCCTGGTGAATAGTGTCTTTTACCATAGAAGCCGTTACAATCTATGCCTTAGGTAGTTCAGCCAAATGCCAAACTTGTTGTGCAGGAAGCTCTCTAAAGGCCTGTTTAAATTGGCCCTTTAAAGGATTGGCAGAAGCCTATCATGGTGATGGCACCAGCTATGGAAAAAGCAGATTTTAGCAGGGATTCCAACTTCTTATGTGTTGGATCTTTAAGCATCTGTGCATTGTCTACAGGACAAGTTGAGTTATTATTCACATTGGAAATCGCGTTGTTTGCTGGTACTTTTCATTATTTGGAGAATTTCTCCTCCAGAGGATAGAAAATTGAAAACCTCTTAGGAGGGAGAAAATGTTTATCTGGTTTATCCCATTCCGCAAAAATAAGCTGTTCAAGTAATGCATGCAAAGGATGGGAAGGTTTTGAACCACTTCAATACAGGACATTTATACACCCTTCCTTCACGAACCAATTTCTAGCATTCAGCGCTCTCACACATTGAATGGCAATTACTCAGTCATGCAACACTGTACCCAAAATTTTTTATCTTTTTTTCATACCAATAAAGCTTTCTTTTGGTGGTATTTAATCACCACTATTTTTTTTCCTTTTTTGCGACATAAGTGAAAAAAAAAAAAGAGTAAAAGTTTTGAAAAAAAATACTTTAGTTTCTATGATACAATTTTGCAAATAAGTAATTTTTGCTCATAAATTTGGGCCAGAATTACTGCTATACTGCTACATCTCTTTGGTAAAAATAACCCAAATTAGTGGATATTATTTGGTCTCTGTGAAAGTTAGCGTCTACAAGCTATGGTGCAAATCATTGAAAATGTATCACACCTGAAGTACCGATGGCCTATCTAATTGCTTGAGGCCCTGAAATGTCAGAAAAGTACAAATACCCCCCAAATACCCCTTTTTGAAAAGTAGACAGTCAAATGTATTTAGTATGAGGCATTATGAGTTTTTGAAGTTGTAATTTTTTTTCCACAATTCTTGGGAATATTAAGAAATGTTTTCCTTTTCACAAAATTGTCATATTTATCACACACAGCATATGCATAATTCCAATTACACCCCAAAAAAACATTATGCTACTCCTCCAGAGTATGGCAATACCACATGTGTGGGAGTTTTAGAAAGCAGTCATCAAAACGTCTATTCTATGAGGCATAATAAGTCTATTGAAAGGTTCATTTTTTTTCCCCACAAGTCTTCAGAAAACGTGGAAAGAATTTATTAATTTTTTTTACACAAAGCGGTCCATTTATATGATATATCTAACTCAAAGCATGTATATAGCAAAAATGACACCTCAAAATGCATTATCCTATGCCTCCTGAGTATGGCGATACCACATGTGAGACTTTTACACAGCCTGGTCACATACAGAGGCCCAACATGCAGGGAGCGCCGTCAGGCATTCTTGGAGCATAAATTATACCTCTAATTTCCTAACGCCCTATTACCTTGTGCAAAATTACATTTTGGAAAGCAAGCACCCCAACGTATATTCTGAGGCATGAGCTGCAGATAGGTACTCGGGTATTCTGATGGGCTGGTGACAGGTCCTTGGGTACTCAGGTTATGTGACGAAAATAACAAAAATATACTGCGCTGTCTACACAATAGCAGCCAGCACAAAAGTGTAAAGTAAACAGAAATATTATATGGAAAATGTGCAGTGCCAAGCAAATCATGATCAATATCAAAAATAAAATTGACATATGAAAAAATGCATTATAAATAGTGACACGTGTTCCGTGAGAAATTAATGTTCAAGGTGTAAACAAAAAAAAGGGGCCAAAGACAAGTCTCAAATTTATTCTAAAAGGGTGAAGTTCAAAACATAAATGGGTAACAGTCACAGAAATCTTGAGCGAACATCCAAAATGCGACAGAGGTAACAGAAGACCCGCCACCAAAAGCACCAGTCGCTTACCAGAAAGGATAGACTCATACAGGCGTACACCTGATGGGTCAAACGGGCTTTACAGGATGACCAGGGAATTCAGGCTCTCTATGTGGATACGGTCTTCAGGCAAACACTCCAAAACGATGGATAAAGTAGGTAAAACAAATGGGCAAATAAGCCCAACCATACAGAGAAAAGAGAGAACAGGGCACATAGCATAATTCCGCAAAGAATATTTATGGTTGTAAAGATAAGAGTTGCAATTACATTTTCCAGAGTAAAAACAAGCGCTTCAAAATAGACAGTAACCAGGGGGTCAGCCTAACAACCCGATGCGTTCCACCCCAGATTATGCCTATTTAGGCGAAACGCGTCAGTTGTTATGCTGATCATATGACTAGAGCCTGGGAATGAAGTGGTTAAAGAACCTAAGGAAGAAGCCACGTTTTCATGAGACTCTGTTAGAGCCAGCATGAAAGGGGAGCGAACCATTTCTGTAAGAGATTGTATCATCAATTTTTCATATTGAGAAGCTGAAAAAGGTTCATCTACCTTTGTTTCTTCTGCAGAAGAATCATCAGTTTGTTTCTCTTCCTGATCGATTGAGGGTAAATCCTCATTGTGTGCCCACTATTCCCCTTGCAAAGCTGAAGCGGGGAAGGGGGACCTTGAATGCTTCCTATCCATTTGAATGGAGGATGCAATTAAAGCTGCTAATCTTTCTTCCAGACCCCGAAGGGAGGAGGAAAGGGCATCTTTAGTCACATATACAGGTGCTGAGATGTGAGAGGCAGCTGCACAATCAGTTTGCTCCAATGGCTCACCCTGAGCTGCCATAGTTAGTAATTCGGACAAGGATGACAGCATGGAAATACAGCAGGAAATCCCAATGCCTGGGGGTGAAACCTTTTTACTCTTTTGCAGGCATAGCCCTAAGTACACTTAGGCGCTATACCAATTGCATTAAATTGCTGAAAATAGTCATGACTTTTAAAGCTGCTATAAAGTTCAGCCTAGTGCTGGAAAAAGGTGTCCTTCCTGTATCAGGAATGCCACTTTTGCAACTCATACGTGTCCCACACCTCGTGTGTCCCTTTATGCAGACAGCTTGTTTCCTCCTCATCAGCAGAGGAGACAGACACAGCTGTATTTATCTGTTATTAGCCTGCTGTGCGTCCTCGTGAACGTTTCACAGCACCTGCATTAAGCTCCCCCCACCCAAAAAATCCCACCCTTATTTAAAGCTTCCTGTGCCTGAGCACGGCATTTTTTGGGTCCCAGACCAAACAAGAGGGGGGTGGGGTGGCACAGCCTCCTGCAGTGGGGCACAGACCTGTGTAAAAATACAACCTACAGTAAAACTATAGCAGTAAAATATCGGGACCTCCCGCAGCGGGAGGGAATGCAAGGGAAGGGGGTGCAGCACTGCTGTCCCCCTAACCCTCTGGTCCCATCAGGGGAAGTAAAAATTTTTTTTGCAAATTTGTTTTTACCTTGCAAAAGTTCCTTCCACACACTGTGCAGTCAGATGCGGAACTGAGCAAATAGTGAGACAACAGAGGAAGGTATGTTGCATAGACTCCATCTAGTGGACATTTTAAGGCATGACAAATAAATTTCCTTAAATGAAAGAAAATGCATAGATGTTTTTTAAATCCAAGTTTTCTTCCCTTACCTTGTCCTCGCAGCAGGATTTTGCTGAATAAACAGAAAATCCAACTTTCACCCATCACGGCGGGCAACGATTAGCAAACCTTCAAGGACTGGGTCTGTAAAAACAGGGGTCCAACTGCCTTGGGCCACTTACAAGCACCCCATCAGGAAGCTTGAGGTAATTAACAAGGCCTAAGCCCTGGGGTCCAGCCCTACAAAGAGAGGCATTACAGGCAAAACCTCATGCTTCTGATACAAGGCCCCATGTACCATCCATCTTAGGCCTCAGTGGCACTTCTGGATGGATCTGGCTTCTTCTTATGGAGGAATTTAAATCCAGCATGGATCCCTCCTGGAGCTCCTCAGAGCACTTTTTCACTCATGACCAACACCTTAGACACTGGCGAAAAAACTGACATGCTCCTGGGAGGAAGGGTTATATAGGGAGTAAACTTCCTTTGATTGGGTTTACCAGTGTCAACACCTGAAGGTGGCCCATAACCAATTACTTAAGGCTCTGTTTCCCATGATGTACGATAAAGAAAAATGCATTTGAAAAAGAGGGTGAAGTCCCTGGAAACGCATCATGTACACTCCCTCTCGACACCTACCAGGCATTTTGACAGCTGTCATCCTCGTCTGTTGCCGAGAATACCGCTGCTTACATCCACACATTGAGCTGGCTAGTGCCCTATCATCCTTTTTTTTTTTTGCTCAGTGAAGCCTACAGCCTCACACAGACCACAGCTGCTTGGTCTCAGGTGTTCCCTATCCATGCTGTTTCATGCCAATTTCATTGTAAGTGCACTGCTTATTTTAATAGTTATTTTTTTTTTTATATACTGACCTCAGCACCCTGCTGTTCATTTTCCTTTGCCTATGACACCACCCTGAAGCGTCTGACTTCTCCCATCAGAGAGCATGAACTTTGCTGATTGCAGAACGTCAGGTCTGACCCTGTATTGTCAGAGGTAGGGTAGGCTTATACTGCAATTACAGGTCTCCGTTCAAGAGATTTGTCTTCACTTTCCTTCCGGGTGACAATGATTTCACTAGACAGAAGTGAGGGTGATCTCCAACAGCAAGATAAAAATAAACACATTTTTAGTCAAGTTGGGGGGGGGGGACTAGAAATTCTATCAGCTGTTTATTACTCTAAAATGTGCGGGTAGAAGGGACTAGATCCAGAGCTTTTTTCTTAGCGTTAGGATAAGTCCATATTACATAGCCCAAGGCAGGGCTCTGACACGAAAGCACCTCAAGGGTGAATACAGGAAGGTATCTTGGGAATTTCATTATTAGTCTTTTGGTGTGGCATTCTCGTGTTCACTTTACAGCTTTTTTTTTACTGCTGTGTCCCAATGTCAGAGTGAGGGAAAATTACTCCAACGCCTAGATAGCAGTTACAACATGACCAAGGTTCTAATCTTACCCACGCTATTCATGGACAAATTAACCTCTGCTAGCAGTATTAGGTCACTGGATGGCATCACCTCCCTTGACTGCTTTTAACCCTTCACATAGCACAAAGCAGATGGTACTTTAAACCTATAAGCCCCAAGATCTAGCGATCTTTGCCAAGTCCTTCAATGAACGATTGAGAAAATATTTTTTTTTTTTGCAGGACAAACCTTTAATAACACCAGACAGTCATAATATAAAAGCTACTGTGCATTGGCAACAGCACTAACATTGAGTTTAGTCCTGAAAACCTTTTTTTTTTTTTTTTTTTGTAAAAAGAGCAAAATTTATTTGAGAAATAATGTCGTTATTTCTAAAGTAAAAAAAAAAAAAAAAAAAATAATAATAATACATGTTAACTGCTTTGGAATCCATACAATACTCCTGCTTAATTTGCATTAAGAAGTTAAACCCTACAAACCTGTCCTTTTAGTTACTGTTCGGGTCATCAAAAATATTCATCTATTCATACATACACAAATATACATTTTTTATTTTTTTTGCAAACAGGAAGTAGCCATAAATAAAACTTTATTCTTCAATTTCATTTACAAGCTACCAGGAGCCACGTTGTCTAACATGGCACCAGATAATTAAAATGGCTGCTGTCACAAAGAATAAACTCATACTCTAAAAAGAAAAAGGGGGAAAAAAAAAAAAAAAGCCGTTAATAAAATGAGGTTTTTGAAGGTAAAAGCTATGTAATACTGTCACAGAAAAGTGGCAAAGCGGTCTCGCCATTGATATTTTGGTTGCATTGTTTCTGTTTTAAAAGGAAGCCGAGGGCCATGCGTTTCTCAGCTGGGTTTGCAGTCTGGTTAAAAGTCTGTACAGTCATTTTGTCTTTAGCAGTTTGTAACATAAAAAAGTTAAAAACTATAGCAGCAACAAAGCAAACCTTGTCACAGGAAGGCATGAGTTAAAAAAAAAAAAAAAAAAACTAAAAAAACTAAAAGAAAAAAAAAAAGTCTATACAATGTGCGTGAGAAGGTGCATAATTTATCTCCCATCAGCTGGAGTTCGGCTAAGTGACAACATAATTCGGGAAAATCGTTCACACAGCTCGTGCGTGGAAAAGATGGGTAGCTTTGGCGGTTCGTTGAAGCCTTTAATTTCCGTTGAACAATCCAGCAGTTTTGGCAGGAAGTCTGTAAGCTTTTCTTGCAAAGAAGCTGGAAACAGATGAAAATTTTTTGTCAGTTTAGATTTAAAGACCTTTCTAGGAAAAATGAACAGTACGGTTTTGATTTAACCACTTATCCACTGGGCACTTTTACCCCCTTCCTGCCCAGTCCAATTTTCAGCTTTCAGCGCTGTCACAATTTGAATGAGAATTGTGCGATCATACAACACTGTGCCCAAACTAAATTTTTATAATTTTTTCTGTGGTTTTTATTTTCTTTATTTTGGTGGTATTTAATCACCACTGGGGTTTTTTTTTTTTTATAATTTTACTAAACCAAAAAAAAAAAAGACTGTAAATTTTGGGAAAACAAAAAAATAATAATAATTTTTCATAGTTTGTTACAAAATTTTGCAAGCAGGTAATTTTTCTCCTTTACTCATACTCAAGTGTGCTGATGAGGCAGCACTGATAGGTGACACTTATGAGGCACTGATTAGCAGCACTGGTGGGCACTGTTGGGACCGATGTCCCTTTAACATGAGTCGGTTAATCAGCTTGCTTGCTTCTCTTCACGCTGTCAACATGAGGAAAGAAAAGCCGATAACCGGTTTGTGTTTAGATCCTGTGATCAGCTGTCATTGGCTGACATCTGATCACCTGGTAAAGGGCCACTGTGATTGGCTCTTCACCCCACTAGCCGAGTCTGAGGGCTTGGTTATCAAAGAGCACATTGCCCGTGCACCACAGGGGGGCGTGCAGGCAGCTCGGTCATGGGAGGACATCCACACCCATGCTGTAGCTGTCTTTCGGCTATAGTGCGGGTGGGAAGGGGTTAAAGTGCAAAGTCATACAGCAATGGGGTTGACGACCTGTAGCACTGACCTGATTTTCTCAATTCTAACATGGCACAGGGACAGAACTAGCAAAGTGTAGAGAGAATGAGCAGTCTTTTTAATTTAATTTTATTTTTTTACATGCAGGTATTTTATAAAAACATACCAGATATAAACATTCTTATCAACGACTATTGGGCTCCTTTTACATTAGCATGTCTCCAAACTCGCACAACTTCCAGTCTGAATTTTGAAGCGCCACTTTGATCTGACTTTACATTCTCTGGACCAAAGTCACATTAAAATTGGGACCAAAGTAGTGCAGGAACCTTATCTGAAGCCGCATGGGCTTTTGCGGTACCATCAGTAGGAACCGCTCTTGTAGAAATACATTGAATTTCACACGTCCTGCAATCCCAAGTTGCACAAGTGTGAAAGGAGCCTAAACATTTTAGAATCTTTACTTCTGTATATAGTCATTTAGAAACCCCAAGAACAAAAATAAATTCTATTGCACTTTACCAGTCTTTAGAAAGGTGGGCCTATTCTTTTTTTTTTTTTTTTTTTAAGGTTAAGTACACTTCTTGCAAGTACAGAAAAAGAAGCCGTCAATCCTGCCAGAAGTACATTTCAGTTTAGTGCTTTGCAACAATGTTATGGGCTTTCCAAGCTAACTTCTGTGATCTACGGAACTCCTTCCCCTATGGTATGGAGATTAAGAGAGGGGGCTCCGCAGCCCTGTCTTGGGGAGGCAGTGTAGCTCCTCCAAAAAAAAGACATAGTATAGTTCACTTTGTCATTCAGACAGGAAGCGTGCAAAAAAAATAAAAACTAATGCAGCCAACATATCTAGGAGTGGTAAGCTGCAATTAGAGGTCGACCGATATATCGGCCGGCCGATATTTGCCGTTTTTTAAATAATCGGCATTGGCCGATTGTGCTGATAAAAAGCCGATTTAGAACTACAGCAGGACTTTGAAATGACTTCTGTAATAGAAGTCAGTGTAAGTTGCCATAGAAACGTCTTTCCTCCTCTCTGGGCAGGCTGCCAAGAAAAGAACAAAATGATACAATGTTTACACTTGAATGAATGAAATCATCTCAGTGTGTAGAAGTTCTCAGTTTAACCATTTAAAGACTAAATCTTTTCTGACACTTGTTGCTTACAAGTAAAAATCCTGTATTTTCTGCCAGAAAATCACTTAGACCCCCCCAAAAATTATATATATTTTTTTAGCAGAGATCCTAGGGAATAAAATAGCGGTTGTTGCAATATTTTATGTCACACGGCATTTGCACAGAGGTCTTTCAAATGCATTTTTTGGGGAAAAAAATACACTATTTAAAAAATAAAAATAAAATAAAAAAACAGTAAAGTTAGCCCATTTTTTTTTTTCGTCCAAAAGTTTTGACTACCTGTTTTTATTTAATATATAGGTTTTTTTTTTTTTTTAATCTAAATCATACATACAAGTAAACTGATTGGAGGTTTGTTTTGTTTAATAAATGTTTAAATGTAAGAAATTTTCTGTATCACTTATGAAGACTGCTTTCACACTGGAGCGGGCAGGCGTTGATGGTAAAACGCAAGTTTTAGCGGCTCTTTACCATAATTTTAGCGGTGCTATTTGGCTGCTAGTGGGGCACATATAACCCAGCTAGCGGCCAAGGAAGAGGTTAAATGCGCCCATGAAGCACTGTTGCCAAATCGCATTGCATGCGCTTCGGCAGTGGTGCCCATTCATATCAATGGGCAGGAGTGGTGGAGGAGCGGTATACACCACTCCAAACGTGCTGCTTGCAGGACTTTTTTTTTTTTTTAAGATCCTGCCAGCGCATCGCCTCAGTGTGAAAGCACTCTGTCTTTCACACAGACTGCAGGGGAGCCATTTTACAGGCACTTTACAGGCGCTATTTTTAGCCCAAAAGCGCCTGAAAAACGCCCCAGTGGGAAAGGTGTGTTAGATCAAGGGGGATTAAAAAAAAAAATAATAATAAAAAATAAAAAAAAAATAAAAATAAAATAAAATCGGCCTAACATATCGGCCCAAAAAAAATCGGCATCATATATCGGCTATCGGCCGCCATGATTTCTAAATATCGGCATCGGCCAGAGAAAAACCCATATCGGTCGACCTCTAGCTGCAATATATTGGTTTTATTCTTGGGTTTATATACGCTTTAACAGTAATTAAGCAGAACCACAATTCAAAAAAAGTTGGGACACTGTATAAAATCCACATAAAAACAGAATGCACTGATTCACAATAGAACATAGAACAGATCAAATGTATCATTTTAAGAAAAAAAAAAAAGAATTTTTAAAAATTGATGGCAGTAACAAGTCTCAAAAAAGCTGGGACTGGGCAGTTTTTATCATGGTGTAGCATCCTGTCATTGTATTTCTTTTTTTTTTTTTTTACAACACTCTAAATATCTGGGAATTGAGGAGACCAGTTAATGTTTTGGGAGGGGAATTTTGTCTGATTGTTGCCCAATATAAGATATAAGAGTCTAATGGTTAGTTTATTATTGTCTTACTGAAATAGGCAAAGCCTTCCCTGAAAAAGTTGTCATCTGGATGGGAGCATATCTTGCTCTAAACCTCTAAATACATCTTTCAGCATTGATGGTGCCTTGTCAGATGTGCAACTTGCCAATTACATATGCACTAATATATATTCCCTTATGCACATACATTCATAGATGAAGACTTCTGAACTGAGGGCCAATAAACTGGAAGGTTCCTCTCTTTAGTCTGAAAGACGTGGTGCCCATGGTTGCCAAAAAGAATGTCAAATTTTGATTTGTCAGACCACAGTTTTCCACTTTGCAATAGACCATTTAAATTAGCTTTGGCCCAGAAAAAAAGGCTGCATTTCTGGATCATGTTCAGATATGGCTTTTTTTTGATAGAGCTTTACATTGCATTATGAGTGGCATGACAAACTGTGTTCACAGGCAGTGATTTCTGGAAGTATTCGGTGATCTCCATCACAGAATCATTCCTGGCTTTAACCACTTCCAAACTGCCCACAGTATATATACTGCGGCAGGGTAAATGACGTACAGGTACGTGATTTTGTGCACTCGATCTGGGGTGGGGGCGCGCGATGACGGAAGCGTCGCCAAACAAAGCAGGAGCCAATTGGTGGGTCCGGCAACCGCGATGGCTTCCAGGACCCGCCGATTGTTCGCAGGAAAGGAAGAAGGCCGGTCTGCCTATGTAAACAAGGTAGACCGCTGTTCTCTCCAGGAGCAAAAGAAAGATCTTGTGTTTCAGCTAAGCTGAAACACGGATCCCTTTTCCTCCAGTGCATCCACTCTCCCCACAGTTAGAAAGCAGCCCCTAGGAGCAAACTTAACCCCTCGATCGACCCTGGTGTTAACTTTAACCCCTTCCCTGCCAGTGTCATTTATACAGTAACCGTGCATTTTATGTATTGGTGTCACTGGTCCCCAAAAAGTGTCACTTAGTGTTAAATTTGCCTGCCGCAATGTCACAGTCCTGCGAAAAATCGCTACTTTGTTTATTAATATATATATAAATAAATAAATAAAACGTTTGGGGGTTCTAAATCAGATTTTTACACGTATTAGAGAATTGTCAGAATTTGCCTGGACTGGAAGTTGTTAAAGTCTTTCCAATTTTACGTTGGGAAACATGAAATTGTTTGCAAATTTTAGATGCAGCTTTTCACAGATTGGTGAACCTCTGCCCATCCTTATTTCCGAGACAGACGCTAAGACTTTTTATACCAGTCTCCATTTAACCTAATTAGTTGCAATATGTTTTTAGCTCTTCTATGCGGGCCATCGGTTTCAAAGGCGCAGGAAAAGCGAATAAACTAGGAGGGCGCTCAACAACATCCTCTGTGTTACGGTTACTGATGTGTGACTGTCAGTGACAGACAGAACCTGTACTTCATTCATTCACAGATTCCTATAAATGAACAACAGGGCAGAGCCATACACAGCCACATTGATTTTTAAATATGACAGCAGCTGTGGGGGAGAGAAACCACTGTCCTAGTGTGTGTGTGTGTGTGTGTGTGTGTGTGTGTGTGTGTGTGTGTGTGTGTGTGTGTGTGTGTGTGTGTGTGTGTGTGTGTGTGTGTGTGTGTGTGTGTGTGTGTGTGTGTGTGTGTGTGTGTGTGTAGGGGGGGGGGGATGCTGCATAGTAAAAGGATACAATACGGGTAACATGGCAAACTTATCCTTATGCATGCTAATCACAGGCTTGGGTGGCAGGATACACCAGTAACTCTTTAGATCACAAACTATTTAGTTTTGGGTACTTACGCTCCATTTCTTGTCCCAAGTATGAACACCAGCGATTCCTCATGTCTTCTACAGCAATTATATCCTTTTCCTCCATCTCATCAATCAGCAGCATGGGCAAGCACGGTACTAGAAGTTCATTCATCAAAGTCAGGCCGTTACACACTTCCTCTACTTCTCCAGACTCAAACATGACTGCCGCTTTCTCATTTAGTTTCTTCAAGATAAAAACAAGAGACAAAATGAGGGGCCCCATTTGTAATGGAACTTGCAATAGTATAGATAGCTTTCTTCAAACCATCATCATCAATATTTGTATAGCCATCTTTAAGTTTTATAAAAGCTGAACTCCAAAAGAAAATTGTATTTTAAGAGTTAGATTGAGCCAGCTCGGTTACCTCCTCTAATGATTGTTATGTAACATCCAGAGTTGCTGGGGAGGCTCAAATTATCAGTTGTAATCTGTTCCCTGAGCGGTGATAATCTGGCTAGTGCTGCAATACCTTCCTGTCTTTTACAATGAGTATAGCAGGTCGCTCGCTCCATGCCTCCTCTATTCAGCAAAAAGTTTTATTCTTTTCAATAAACTGTGAATGGACAAGGTGTAGCGAAAGGGAGGATAAATGTCATGATCTACCCTTATTCAATCAAAACATCTTATGCGCATTTTAGCTGTGTTTTAAATGGAGGGGGTACCCAACGAGCATCCAGCTATACTCGCCTTAAGAGGTGGCAAGGCGCTGCAGCTCTGCCCAGAAGATCACAGCTCAGAGAGTAGTTGGGAACGGATTACAACTAACAATTTGAGCATCCCCAACAACCCTCCAGATATTACAGCAATCATTAGGGGTAACCATGCTCGCCCAATCTTTACGTTTATATTAAACTTCTATAGGAGTTCAGCTTTAAATCTTCATCCACATAACTCGAGATTCCACTGCTTGCCATTTCCAAGCAGAGGCCAGCATCTGTGTAAGGCTCAGGAAATGACTGGTTACTACAGCCTGAACAGCCAATCACTGCTTCTGTCTACCTACAATTACTACTCAGATCCAGAAGCAGTTATCTGCTAAAAATCTGAAAAATGTGAAAGTATTTTCTTTGCAGACCAGAGGTCTTTATGGCCAACACAGGCTAGGGCATAGTGGAAGGAGAACGGATGGCTGGCCATGCACCTTACAATCGTATTACATAAACTTTCTATAGCTCAGGCTCTTGTATGACATAATTATTAGTGTATCTCAGACACTCTAAACAGTCTTGTGTATTGTTCGCTTTACACGTGGACTTGGCTGTTTTGACAGAACACCAAGTGAGGAGGAAAAAAAAAAGTTGTCCCCGTCTTGGAGATGGCCATGGTGATCATCGGGCGGACTAAATGTTCTTTCACTATATCGTCTACCGTACTGTATATGCTGCCGGTGTTCTGTCAAAGCAGCAAAGTCATCAAAATCTGCAATTTTCGCTGCTGGAGTCACCGGAAGTGACGTAATTGGTGATTTTGACGAGTTGGCCATTTTTCCAGTTAGCCTTGGCTGTAAATCTTTTATCCAGGTCCCAGTTCTCAGTGCAGTCCATCTGGTGCTACATTCACAGGACACAAAGCTCAAACATGTGTCCTGACTTACCAGCAAACACTCTCTGCGATAATGTGATATGAGTTCCTCATCGTGTCCTCGATACAGGCCTCTGGATAGCAGCTCCTTGTTAAACTGGTAGCCAAAGATGAGGTAGAGCAATGCTTCAACATAGCTGAAACCAAAAAGACAGACCGTTCTAAAACAACTTGCTCATTGGCAATCAACAAAGCAAACGGAAGTCAAGGTAAATTTGTTACATATTATATGAGCAATGAAGAGTAAACGGGTAAGAACGGAGAAAAGGATGCAGGTTTGAGAAAGACTGGCAAAGAATGAATCCAGAGCAAATTTGACTTCTTTAAGGGATTTGTTGCGCTATTCTCAGATTTAGAAAACCTCTGCCTGTAAACGCACATCAGTATAGTCTTCAAATACATTTACCATCAATGCACTTGAGACTTTTGTCACTGCAGATCATCACAGCAGGACTTCAGAGAACACAGATAGGTAGGAGGAAATAGGGAGTCTAAGAACCATTGTTCTTTCAATTGTGATGGTTTGTGAATGTAGTATGCAAGTTTAATAGAAAACAAAACAAAAACGTCAAGGTACATGCACACGACCACAAGAGGGCCATACAGCATGCGACTGTATTAATTTGTGTAGTAGTGGGTAGTCATTTGTGCGCGTAATTCTCTGCCAGGTAGTCAGAGGTGTAGCAAGTAACCAACCAACTGCCATAAGCCTGTAAAAATCTGCGACAGGCTAAAATACACAGCAGCAGTATGCCGATATATGCACATACAAGTGGCACATGGACACAGGGACACATGTACTGCCCCAAATGCAGACTGCAGCTGAATGCAAGTGCTGCATGGATCTGCACATACACCACCGTACAGCTGCTGCATATTTAAGCCGATCATTGATTTTTGACTGGTTGCTGCACCTGAAACACCTGGGTGGAGAAGAACACCTACACAGACTCACAAACCTAGGGTGCTCCATATTCAAACTGCAGGTACCAGTCCCTCCAACCATGCATCACTAAGGCTAGCTACAAGTTTTTTTTTTTTTCCCAACCCAGCGGCCTGAACAAAAGAGAAAAAAGAAAAAAAAAAAACTAGGATATCGCTGTACTAACTCAGGGATGTTTGTGCGGCAATCAACCCCACTGTGCCCTTGTGTTCTGACAGGGGGACTTGCCCCCCTGCCAGAACGCACTAATCGGATGCTGGTTTTCTAGCATGTCCCTTCAACAAGTGCCGGTCGTTACGCTGGCTTCTGTCAGATTGACCGCTGTACACAGTGACCAAACATCGTCCAGTTTCTGTTGAACCGGCGGATACTGGCCATATTCGGCTTATGTGCACTTTGCTTAACTGCACTGCAAACAAACACTTTCCTGAGACATGCAGATAGCATGCCAGAGCATAGAATTGAATGCAAATCACAACTTTGCATATTGAACACCCTGGGTTCAAGGACTTGCAGCTATTATAACAGGCCAACTTCAAAAGGAAAAAAAAAAACTTTCCTGAGACATGGAGGCCGCCATTTCATTTTTATCTGCAAATGGCTTTTACTGTACAGAAAACATTGTGCAACTTAAAAATATTTGTTCCTAATAACCATGGAGAATTAAAGTGGTTGTAAAGGTAGAAGTTTTTTTTTTTTTTTTAATCCTAATGCATTCTATGCATTAAGATAAAAAACCTTCTATGTGCAGCAGCCTCCCTCACAATTATCCGAGTGTCAAAGCTGACCGATATTCTCCCTCTTGATTGGCGCCATTGGTTGCTGCCAAAGTCTGCTAGCCAATCAAGGAAGAGAGGGGGTAAGGCGGGGTTGGGGCTTCGTGTCTGAATGGACAACGTAAGTTGAGACTTGGCTCAGGTGCCCCCATAGTACGCTGCTTGCTGTGGGGGCACTGAACTGGAGGGAGGGGTCAGGATCACAGAAGAGGGACCTGAGAAGAGGAGGATCTGGGCTGATCTGTGCAAATCCACTGCAACTAAACAGGCAAGTATAACATGTTTATTATTTTTATAGGGAAAAAAACAAAAAAACAAGACTTTACTCTCTAGCAATACAGCCCAAAACTGAGCATGTGCAGCTTGTCCCCAAGCTCTGTAGTGGCAGGAAATGATTAGGGCATGATGTAAGAAATGGAGGACCAGAGAAGACAGGATCCAAAACAGCGTGTTTACACAATGCGGAGGATTAACCCCATAGGTTCCACGGCGAGTATAACAAGCATGCTTTACTGTGTAAATAGACTAATATTACTGTTGTGGGTTTAGCAACACTTTAATAATATATAGTGTTTAGCTTGAATTAGATACTAATTTAGGGCAACTGGCATCTGCGACATCCCTGGAAATATATTTTAATCTTTTTACTTTTAATCTGCAACGGTGGTGCATTAATGGATTTGAAAACCTGGAAAACAAATCAGCCTCATTATGTACATTGGCTCCCTAATGTAGAAGCAATAAGCCCCACCCACCTTTTGTTCTGAAACAGCTCCAAACCAATCAAGATGTACATTGTTGTGTCGCGGAAACTCTTGTACTCCTTGTGCCAGCGCTACAAACAAATGACAGACACTGTTGGGATGTGCTGCTATGACATTAAGGGAATATACACAAGGTACGAATACATTATCAGATATTCCTCGCAGAAAAAAATGCAAGGATGGGCCGTATAGTACATACATGTATTTTTGCTCGTACACATGAGTAAAATTGCTTCTAGCCATTTTATTCCAAGGGAGTGTGATGTACATGTGTAAAAATACTGACCAGCAACGCAGATTTGTTTTGTATTTTTTAAATGATCTATACGCAGCACAAGTTTACGCACATGTGTATATAGACCCATGCATTAAGATCAGTGTAAAGAAAGAAAAAAAAAAAAAACCCTGCGAGCCTTAAAACACAGATTTATAGGCATCCATGTGCAAAAGGTCTAAAGCACCTAATTGTAGGAAGACCTTTACAATAATTATATTGCAGAACAGACAGATATCACATGGACAGGAAGTGAGGGAAATCATTCCAACAAGGGCACAGGCATGTTAAAGTTCAATCAAACTCTCACACTTTTACAATCTCCATCATACTACTGGATGTTATGAGTCTTAACTTACTCTGACTCTTAACTGATACGTTAAAGCGGAACAGAAGAAAAAAAAAAAAAAAAAAAAAAAAATCGCAGAGCAGGCGGGCACTTTATTGCAATGTCTTTTTTGCAATAAAACCAACTCATCAGTTTGTTTGCAATCTTTTAGCATGTACACTAAGCTGCTCATAATCAGCTCAGTGCACATTCTCAGCACACTCAGAGTTGCGTTATTCAGTCCTGGCCAATCAGGTTTGCCAAAGAACCCAGATTCGGAATAAGACCAGGTCAGAGTCGGAGAAGACTGAGGGGAGGGAAGGTAGTTCCATTTAAAAAACAAAAAAAACCTTTTTGCTTTCTGAAAATTCTCCTTTTGCATTTCCTCTCTAGTGCTTTACCCTAGCATAGATGAGGAAGAGCCATTCCTCTTTTCACCATTGTCTTCACACAGACTACAGAGAAAGGGAGGGGGCATATCTGAACAGGCCTGTCAAATTATAAAGTGTGCTGGTAAGGGTGGTCAAACACTGGTACCCATTGGACTGCAAATTCATATTTAGATACTATGCATTAAGGTAAAAAAAAAAGAAAATTCTGTGTGTAGTAGCCACCCCAGCACCCCCTAATTACTTACCTGAGCTCCTTCTCTCCACAGCAATGTCCACGATCCCCTCAGCCATCCAGGACACTCCTCCTGATTGGCTGATACAAAGCAGTGGTGCTACTGGCTCCAGAGGCTGTCATTCAAAGTCAGCCAATCAGAGGAGAGAGGTGGCGGGGCTAGGTCGGGGCTCCGTGTCTGAATGCATACATGGAGCTCTGACCCAGCTTGGGTGGCCCCTGTAGCTTAGGGGCATTCAAAGGAGGGAGGGGCTAGGAGCAGCGAAGAGGGACCCGAGAAGAGGAGGATCCAGGTGGCTCTGTGCAAAACCAACTACACAGGAGGAGGCAAGTATAACATGTTTGTTCTTAAAAAGAAGAAAAAAAAAAAAAGCCCTTACAATCACTTTAAAATGTTATAGGGATTTTTACATAGTTTCCTGTAGTTGCTATTCAAGTGTGAAAATAGTCTGCTGATGCTAGGATTCCTTTACTATGTACTGATGAATGCTTCCAAAATATGCCTTACACAGCTGTAGCTATGGGTACATTTTCATATAGCATAATGTTCTATTGACGTATCCATGTCTCTCCTAACCCTCACTCCTCTTGAAATGACAAGGATTACATACAGCAATAATGGCAGACGATGTTGTGAAGATTATTTCTATTTGGCAGCATGTTATAAGGACATATAAAAACAAGGGATATGACAGGAATTTTAAATTAAGTGTGATAATCTAATGAAGCAGTGTTGCCCCCACAATGTACAAACAAAACCACCTACCATGTATTCTTCCATATTAACCTCATCAGGTTTAATCATTTCAAGCTTCGCCTGAGCCACTTTCATGATGTTGCGGCAACTGAAAAAAAAAAAAATTTTTTTTGCTTAATACGGTGTATCCCTGTTATATTGTTATTACCTTTATAAAAAATATAGTGCGCTGTCCCTTTAAATCCTAAGGCAATTAATCAGATCAATCCTGAACTAAAATTAATCTGTGAAACTCACAGTGCAAAGAATATGCAAAAAAAAAAAAAACTGTGCAAATTAAACACGATAAAAACACAAAACATTGTGAAACATAGCAATGGTGCAAATCAAGCAATCAATAAAAAAAAATGTGCAAATAAATTGAAATCAATAAAAAAAAAAAAAAAAAAAAAAAAATTATGGGAGCCTCTTCATTCAAACAAACCCCTTGTATGAATACTGGTGATATAGGTGCTCAGTGCTGAAAAGCAATCTTTAAAAGTGCTTAAGTACTTAAAGTACTCCTTCAGGAAAAGATGGTCGCTTACCAAACAGAACTGATCCCAAATGACAGGGATCAAAAGCACATGAAATCCATCTATAGATGAGAAGCTCCCATACAAAGCCATATCATGGCAACATGCTTCTTCAGTAGAGTGCAATGTGTTATTATATCAACATAAGATCGCAGAGTCTCTTCACAGTAAGGCGGACGTGTGCTGGGTATGGAACGACTACAAGGAATCATCAAATATTCTTGATCTGAGCCGACACATCGAGGGTACCGAGCCGCATGCAGCACAGTCCCGAAGCAAAGTTTTTTGTTTATTGATATCAACTTAATTTATTTGCACATTTTTATTTATTGATTGATGGTTTGCACCATTGCTATGTTGCAAATTGTTTTGTGTTTTTTTTTATATAGGGTTTACTTTTTTTTTGCATATTCTTTGCACTGAGTTTCAAAGATTACTTTATTTCCGGATTGATCTAATTACCATATGATTTAAAGGGATAGTGCACTATATTTTTTCTAAAGATTTGCTGTTGGTTACACAAGTTGCAGCAGTCCTGCGATTGTGATCTGCGTTTGGTGTCATTAACAATACATTGGCATCTACATGCAGATTGTAAGGGCAGCAAGTTTAAACGAAGCGTGCCTTTCCCCGCACCGCATACTCATCTGAACTGGCCCTCAACTTGAATCAGAAGGTACACAGCTAAAAACATATCAACTAGTTTGCTTGCCAAAGAATTTGTAACTGTTTAGGCTTGCGATCCAGACACCCCCCATTGCCAGGACTGAGATTGACTTCCCTGCAATTAAAGTGCACCTGTACTGACAGAAATATAGAAGCTTCTACCACTGACTCGTGAAGATGCATGTTCCAGGGCTTTCCTCTTTATATTTGCTTTACTACTTAGTGGGTCACTTGACTGATATGTACATCAGTGTTTCAGATCAGGGATATCAGAAATGTCAGGCTACAAGTCCCACAGGGAGGATTGTTCAATGTTAATTGATAGTTTTATCTTTTAGTAGTTCAGAAAGAATACTTTTTTTTCATTACTGAGACAGAAGATGGGACAGCCTCTGCTGTCCCATCTTCACAACAAGAGCTGACACCTCTCAACTGAGAAGCGGCATCTTTGCCAAATGATATATTCTGCAGATGGTATATTTTTTAAAACAGAACTCCAGTCAAACTTAAGAATAATCATTAGCTCATTGAAAGATTCAATAAAAAGCAGCTTTTGTTGCCAGATTTACTCTGAATCCAGAACTCTTGCCAGCGCAGTACTTTTTTTCTGTCACAAGATGTCCTCAACAGCTTCATTCAACCCACTTCCTCTAAGTATAGGTTGTACTGGACATTGAAAGGAGAAGCAGCGTAGTGATAAGCTTCCACCTCTGCCTTCTCCTATCTGCATGCTCCGTGATGGCACATAAAAGAATTGGCTCTTTCTTCCTTCTGTCACATTTCAGCCCTGCTGAACAGGGACCAAAGAGGCCGATATCAGGTCTAATTTAGGTACATGCACGGCTTGCATTTAAAAACACATTTATGTATTAATGATTACAGAGCTGCATTAAAACCAAAAAATATATTGCAGCTTATCAATTCTTAGATGTGATGGCTTTTCTTTTTTAGGCTCTCTCCTTTATTTTCACCTGTTTATCTGGCCAGTAAAAGTCTGTTTTTCGAAAAGACTATGCTGTCCTGAAGATGTAGCCGTTGAGATTGTTGAGAGAAACCATTACCACCGATAAGGGTGCTTACAATGGTGAACTTTTATTTATGTAAAACCTTTATCCCAAGAGGAACAAAACTGATGCTGTAACTGCTTATTCAGTGTTAGCTGGAGATCAACTTCAATTTACTAGTGCAGCTAAATCTGGCAGTGCATCCAACACTCTCCTCTCCCAGATTAACAATGTTGCTGTCCAAAGATGCCCCTAGATCAAAAGCACTCCAAATGAGAGAGGTGTGTTACTGGCCAGATCACCAGGTGAAAAATAGGAGGGGAAAAGCCTTAAAGGGAAGTAAACCCTAATGGGTTTACTTACTCTTTATTTCCCTGCAAAAGTAAAACATAATGGGCTGCTATGCATCGCATAGTAGCCCATTATGTGTCACTTACATGACACAGGAGCCTGCAATGTCACCGCTGCCCCCCTCTTCCACAGAGCGCCCATCTTCTTTCTGGGTATCGTGGCTCCGGCGCTGTGATTGGCCAGAGCCGCGATGATGCCACTACCGCGCATGCGCACGGGAGCCGCCACTAATGGCATATCGCCATTAGCAGCGGCATGCTCAGTGCGGTGCCTGTCTTTTTGCAAATATCTCCTAAACCGTGTAGGTTTAGGAGATATTTCTTGGACCTACAGGTAAGCCTTAATCTAGGCTTACCTGCAGGTCAAAGTGGCCTGTAAGGGTTTGCAACCACTTTAAAAAGTAACACTAATGCCAAAAAGTCACCACATTTAAAGATTGGTAAGCTGCAACATAAGACACATTTGGCTCTGGGTTTAATACTGCTTAAAGTATTATATCTGTACAGAGTTCAAGCATAAAGTGGAACTAAACTTTCCTATTCATGGAGGACGGTGCCACCAACATACAATTTAGATCTACAGTTGCCATGGTGCTATACACTTGGGTAGCTAGAACACCAGCCATCTGAAGGACTGAACATCGGTTGAGATCGAATGTAAGCACAATGGCAACTGTGATAATCACCAAAATGTATCGCCTTGAGGCCCGGTTCACATATCTTTAGCCACGGTTCCAGCATGGTGTCTGATGCGTCCTTGGTTCAGGTGTAATTCAGGTCCCAATTTTTGCCAGAATTCACACCTGAACCGGACTCAGACGCACAGGGCCCTTCTGCAATCCGGTTTTCAGCTGCCCCAGCCGGACCTGTGTGAACCGGCTCCATTGAGAGCCAGACCAATCACTTGTCATGAGAAATGGATGCAGGGGAAACCCGCATTCAATTCTCATCTATGCGAACCCAGCCTAAATAAGGCAGATACTGACCATGTACTAGTAGTTAGAACGTAAAACAACACCACTAGAGAAAACTGCCGTTTTTGCTTAAAGATTTACTAACATTTATTGAGCATTTTTAACTTCAGCTTTCTTTTGGGAAGTAGTTAAATTTAAAGCTTAGTTTTGGTTTAGGTAGAGTTCCTCTTTGAAAGCAACCTATCAAGAGTCAAATACGGAGACTGCTACTTAACTTTCTGAAAAAGCCGGTTTCCAGGCTGTTATAACTGATGCTTTGATTTTACTACTCTGAGTTACTGATTCAAAAAATAAACTCATTTGCTGCATGTTTGTTCAGGACGGATCTAAAGAACTGAAAGCAGACACATCCTGTTTTTCGAATGACAGATTTACTGAATTGCCAACATACAGGCTCATCATATTACCGTTCATCAAAACTCAGGTTGCGATCAGCAAACTGCTCAAGCAGGGTCCTCTCAATGATTTTCTTTGGCGCCTGGCTCTGGATGAAGTAAACGACCGCATGCTGTAACCGGTAATCGGTCTCTGGAGGGGGATCCTCTTGTGCTAATTTCAATAACCGTGCATACTCTGTTTTAATGGCCTAAGAGGAAAAAAATGTAAAAGCATTTATCACATTAAAGCAGCAATCCTACAAAGAGAACAGACCAACAACACACTGAATAAATGGATAAATTCAAAAAAGTCTTTAAAAAAAATAAAAATAAAAAAAAAAGGGAGTTGTTGCCTATGGTAGATAACTAGATGTGGAAAATATCACTGGATTACTGAAAGGAATAAGAAGCCGCTAGTGTATTTAGCCATCCACTGAAAATGAAAAGCAAAGCAACTTTCAAAAATGATTAACCACTTAAGGACCGAGCCTCTTTTTTACACTTGTTTACAAGTTGATCATTTTTTTTTTCTAGAAAATTACTTAGAACCCCCAAAAATTATATATTTTTTTCTAACACCCTAGAGAATAAAATGGCGATTGTTGCAATACTTTGTCACACCGTATATGTGCAGCGGTCTTACAAGAGCACTTTTTTTGGGGAAAAAATACACTTTTTTAAATTAAAAAAATAAGACAACCGTAAAGTTAGCATATTTTTTTTTTTATATTGTGAAATATAATGTTATGCCAAGTAAATTGATACTCAACATGTAAAGCTTAAAAATTGCACCCGTTCGTGGAATGGCGACAAACTTTTACCCTTAATCTCCATAGGTGAAGTTTAACCTGTTTGTCTACAGGTTACCAGTTTAGAACAACAGAGGAGGTCTAGGGCTAGAATTATTGCTCTCGCTCTAACAATCGTGGTGATACCTCACATATGTGGTTTGAACAGTTTTTACACGCGGGTGCTACTCGCGTATGCGTTCACTTCTGCGTGCGAGCTGATCTGAAAAAAATTCTCTTTTGTCAAACGTCGCTTCCGCCCTCCCATGCCATGGAATCAAGCAGGGGCCATCTTCTCCTCAGTCGACAGCCAAGCATCCACAGGAGAGGGCGTGATTGTCATCGCTGCTACTAGCGTTTTCGCCGCTACTGAGACAACCTGAGTGTGGCAGGAAGGGGTGGGCGCCTCTCCCGCCTTTGATAAGTGATCTTGTGGCGAATTCCCCCCCGGAGACCACTTTTCTCTTAAAGAGAAACGTGTAGCATTCACGAAAATACTGGGGTTATGGCAGTTAGCTGCTGTCATAACCCTGGTATTTAACAAAGTACTGACGTACGGGCACAACGTTTTGCGTGAAGTGGTTCAAGTTATGCTAATAGACTTCTTGGGATGAATACATTTACTGCGAGTACAAAAGTCCTATATTCTCTCTCATTCAGGGACACTGGAAGCTTTAATCTTTGGGATATCCAAAAGCAGTCCAACCAAGGGGTGGCCAACACAGCAAACATGCTAACAGGCCCAAGAAACAACAGATACTAGGGACTTGCCTGCAGCTCGCAGAGCCGACTGAAGGACCTTACATCCAAAGTTGGCATCAGAAGAGGCAGAAACTTCTACCTGGTGGAACCCAGTGTGAGTGAAAAGATGACCAGTTGGCAGCCTTGCAAATGCAGCAAACCAATGCTTGATGCACTTCCAGATCTTGTAGATTGTGCATGGAGGAGCAAGTAGACATTGCACCCTACTGGAGTTCGTTCGGGACGACAAAAAAGGTTCAGTCTTTATGCAAGAAACAGTGGTTGAGAGATTGACCCTAACAGCCTGAGCCACATTTAAACAATAGAGGAAAATGTAGTTTTGCTTAACTGGATCCAGACAGAGAAACGGAAAAACAATATACTGGTTGAGGTAAAAGGCAGAAGCTATGTAAGGAAAGAAGGACTCTTGCAAAGGTGCATCTCGAAGAGTAGAGAGAGAAATACTGTATATCTGATGGAGAGAACCAGATTTACATCCCATGGAGTCGCATGGGAACAGATGCGAGGAACTACACGAGAGACCCCTGTACAAAGGTCTTAAAGTGTTCTCTGGAATAAGATAGAAAGGGTAGGAACCAGGCCTATAATAGCACAGGCAGTCAAACTATTGTCTAGACCCAGCTGCAGGAAAGAAAAAATTCCATCCTATAAAGAAGCGCTAAGGGTGGAAGCCCAGAGACTTGCACCAAGCGAAATATGCTTGGCATGTCTGATGAGACCTTGCAGAGGTAGCATATTTAGCGTTAGGAATCAAAAGGAATCAGATTCAGAGATGTCCCTGACTCTCAGAACCTGGGCTTCAACAGCCATGCCATTAAAGCCAGTGACTGTGAAGCAGAAGGGTAAATCAGTCCGAGAGACAAAAGAGCATGGTCATCTGGTTGAGCTCATGGAATCTTGCAAGGTTGATGTGCCACAACCACCTGGACGATGTGCCACAACCACCTGGACGATGTGCCACAACCACCTGGACCAATCCCAGGTAAAAAATAATTTGCAGACGGCCCTTCATCTTGCTCCTGGGAAGCAGACGGGGAAGTTTTGAGGGAGGAAAGGTGTATTAATCCGAATGAGCCACCAGAGAATCAACTTCTTCTGACAGAAGATTTCTGTATCTGGAGACAAACCTATCCAGTTTGTTGTTGAACATGGAGGCCAGAAGGTCGACATCCAATGTTCCCCACCTGCGACACAGTTCCAGGAAAACCTTTGAGTTGTTTTGTTTTTTTTGACAATTGTCTATGCTTGGGACGTACAAGCCTGAAATGTGAAGATCTGTCCAGGGCAGGATCCTATCTACCTTGAATGGCTTTCCAGCAGGATGGTCCAAAGCTGCAGAAACAGCAAATTAGGAGGCAAAACAACTCCAATGAGCCAGAACCGAACACTAAGAACAGAGTTCTAGAAAGGGCTTTAAACCACTTATCAGTTGGGTCCTTAATGACAGTAGCTTCTAATGTAATACGAATCACCAGATCTACAGTGGAAATGCACTTTTACACAAAATCCTTCCTAACTAGTACAAGGCCAATAAGGCATGGGGGGGGGGGGGGGGGGGTGGGGGAGAACCCACTTATTAGGGCGTTTTTATCCCTGTATAGAAATACTTGGAAAAACTAGCACAAAAAGGAACATCTTTGCAGCTTTAGGAGATATACAGGTACCAAGGCTGAAAACAGCTCTGGCAAAAGCAACAGGCTGATCCACTATTTTTAGAGTGGTGCACACTGCATCATAAGAGCCAAAATGGATTTTGATTAATAGCGGTAAACTGAAACTCCTCAGGGTCATCAATCAGGGACTGGAGTGACTCAGAATTGGACAAAGTCTCTGTAGTTGATGGCTCAAAAGGCACAATTAAATTAGATAAAGTAACTGAGGTAGAAGGCGCAGGAGTATGCTTGTGGCCTATGCGGTCAAGGTCTGCCATATCTAGAATTAGACAAATTAGTCAGAGGTGACACATCACTGAAAGCAGGCAGCAGCAATAGACCAAAGCTCCATATGGCTCCTTGCAAGCAGAAACAGCAGTGATGAGATTCTTCTTGAACACTGTATGGTGGGAAAATGTGTGGATTGTGTGCACAACAGTTCTAGATTCAATATAGAAAAGAGTTTAAATTGAAGTTAAAACAAAAACAGTCCGTAACAAAAAGTGCTTGCAAGCTGGCCTTGAGCTGCAGAAAAGATATCCATTCTCCTAGGACAATAGATGGGAGTTATTCCATCTTTGCGTTTACCAGTGTCCATTCCTCCTGTAGGCAATAGTATAACCTGAAGGTTAAAAAGACTTCCTGTGACTTCCTGTGACTTTCAGTGGATGAAAAATAAATGATTCTATGCATCAAAGCGCTTGTAAACACATCACTGTGCACTTACGTCTGTTACAATGCATGACATATGTTTTGGGACTTTTTTTTTAAAATTTCCAAATCAATATAGACATGTACAAAAATGTTATTTTTAGTATCATAAAGTTCAAAATTTGTAAAGCTGGGCCACCAACAAAATTCAAAGGGAAGCTCCAGTTTGGTTGAGAATAGAAAAAAAAAAAATACCTACCCAATTCCATCCACAGTGAATGATAAAGGAAAAGAAAGTCTGCAACACTATGTTAAAATTAAAAGTTGGTTAAACTATCGATTCAGCCAAACATTCCCTGCCTGGGGACCTCCTAATTTTCCTAGGAGGAGGAAGTAGGAATCTCATGCCTGGATCTGCATTTACAACGGCATTAAATTTTAATGGCGTCACCAGCATTCTTTTTGGGGATTGCTTGGCTGTTTGTGGCATAGGACGAGCTCCTGTCTGATTTCCGACACCCAGCTTTTTGGACATGCGAGTGCTGCACAAGCCTTTAAAGCCGGAGTTACGCCGTTTTTTGTTTTGTTTTTTTAAAAGCCAGCAGCTACAAATACTGCAGCTGCTGACTTTTAAAATAATGACACTTACCCGCCCAGCGCGCCCGTGATGTCGGCACCCGAAGCCGATCTCTCGATCGTCTCTTGGGTGCTTCCGCCACTATCTTGGGTATGGGAATCAGGAAGTGGAGCCTTGCGGCTTAAATTTCCCGGTTCCCTACTGCGAGTCGTGCTGCACTATAAAGGATGGTCCCCGCTGTCTCTGGGATCCATGCGTTTCCCAGCAGGCAGCGGGGGATCTTCGGAAAGGGGCGTAGCTTCTGCAGAATCTACTCCGGAAGTGGGTGCAGATACCTGTACTGTACAGGGACCTGCACCCCCCTCCCCCCTGAAAGGTGCCAATTGTGAAGCCGGAAGGGGGGAGGGTTCCAATAAGCGGAAGCTCCACTTTAGGGTGGACCTCCGCTTTAAATGAATTATCTACATGGCAAAGGTTTTAGCAAACTTTACAGTCTACTTTACTTTCCTCTGTTCTGAAGACATGGATGTAAACCTTTTCAGCAGTTAATCAAATTTACCAAGTTGGAAGGCTAGACTTCATTATAACTATAGCCAAGTGGAATGAAGTAAACCGATAAGTACATAAAAGTTTATCCATCTGCTGAATGCCATCTTCTACTACGATCTGTTTGGAGAACATGGATGGATCATGCATTAAGTGCTGGTATAGAGCAATGTAAAGCATCAGTTTATATTATTCTTGAACAAAGGTACTGTTTTTAGTGACACTTTGAAAAAGGCAGAAAGGGCAAGAAGAATGGATGTATTGCACATTATAAAAGGTATTTGTATGTAGATACACAGGGTCCTGTGTGTTTTTAAAACATTTTAAAAGGTTTGATGTTTTTACTTAAAGGAAGTTTTTCATATTGTTTCGTGTGGAGCCAGTCAAAATGGCAGTTAAAAGAATTACATTTTACTTTTTTTTCCAGGTACTCATTTTGAAAGGAAAAGCATTGGTCCACGTGCGATTAGGAAACATTGTATATCAACTGATGCTACTCCAAGAAGAGTAATGAAGAATGAGCGCATATGAAAGGTATGTAACTTAGCTGTCCATCCGAAGCAAAATATCCCAGCAGAGCTACTATAGCAATCATGTTGAGGGCTCCAAGGGAATCACAATTGGATATTAATCCTTCCTAGGGGGCATTACAGGGCAGACACTAACATCTTAAAATACCTAGTTCTTTAAAACCTTCTACTAATTTCTAATTTCAGAGATAATCCAATAGTAAGCAACCTTCATCTAGCACATGAAAAGCCAGTGACGAGGTAAACCAAAATAAGGCAGCTTTTCAAGAAAGTGCAATCGATGGGATCGTAGCCTTAAGGCTCATGGGTGGTTTCTACAGGTAATGGTGTTTCGGTCATTTGAGAATCTTGGCACTTGGATAACAGATAGCAGATTGAACATCTCCATTCTTTCATTATTATTTAAGTTTTACCAGGAGTTCAGAATTACTATACAATTCACAATATATACCCCAGTCTACAATTAAAACATTTCTTAAAAATAACAAAATTGGTGCAGTTGAAAACAGATTTACAATGATAGATGCATGTGTAAACGATTAACTGGACATCATTACTAATGACCAAGTCATGCATAGGGGTACAAGGTCCATAATTTTTCTGTGGAAATTTTTGGCCAGCTGAGGCCCATTATCATTCCAATTCCTAGGGGGGGGGGGGGGGGGGGGGTTTGTTAACAGAACAGCAAGCAGAACATGGGTGTAAAGGAAATAAGGACCAAGTCTGCTTGTGATCCACTAGTGCAGCCATTCTCAAACAAGGTGCTGTGAAATCCCAGGGCTTCTTCAGAGGCTTTTAAGGGTTTCTTGAGCATTGGAAGACTAACATTCAACCTGATGGTTGTGGCACAGTTTTGGGCCAATGTCGCATGACAATGATATTTTTAGATATCTCAAAGGATGGCATTCTTCCCACTGAACATCAATATAAGGGAAATTCTTCCTATGATTTCCAGTGGAATAATGCACTCTTTCAACTAAGCATCAACTACCATGTAATGGGCATTCTTTCTCTGAACATAGACAATGGGGGATCTGTCTCACAGACCATACTGTAAGGTGGACCTCACTCTGATCATTAATGTTAGTTTACAGCTCTCCCATTGACAACCAACATTAAGGGGAACCTTCACTGAACACCAATGCAAGGAGGTATTTTTCCACTGACCACTTATATAAAACTAGTCTGCTGGTTTGTTTCGCGAGACTTTTTTATTTAAATTACTGAAAATAATTTTATCATACAGATCAGTGGGTGTTCACAATGATTCACCTTTGTGGCCAAGGAATTGCTAGCCTTGTCTAAAAACGTCCTGCAGACCACTGCGCACCTGTGCACTGTCCCCATGAAAAATAGGCATGCTCCTGACTAGAATGGGAAAGTTTAGTTCCGAGATAGAAAACGGCACAATATATAACTTTTAAAAGACAACAATTACTCAAAAACACTCTCAAAGCCCTTTACCTGGCTAAAGAGAATTATGGGAAAAATTATTAAACCCAAAACTAAGGATTAAGTGCCCCCTTGTTTAGCAAAATGTATTAAATCACTGCTGATCTGCAACAGCCATCATGGCATATGGTATTCAGAGCACTGTTTGCAAGAAATCCTTGAACTCTGCCCAGAATAGTCAGAGGCTTCCCAAGAGTGCTGCGACTCTATGGGGTCCCAGCACAATCACTACCATATTCCACTGTGTGACCATTTTGTGCAGTGCCTAGGCAATATTTTGGTGAATTTTCAGGTTGTAGCACAGATGCAAGGTAACCTAGACAGCTTTAGCAGTCACCTTTTTAGTTATCATTAATGAAGAGCCACAGTGTTATCCAAAATTCTGCTCCACACCCTCCACCCCTAAGCCAAAATGAAAAAAAAAAAAAAAAAAACCTCCCCTGCTTACTTAATTGAGATCCAGAGGCATGGCCTCCACTGTTATTTACAGACTGTAAACAAAAGAGACAACATCTCTGTATCTAATGTAAGTAAGCAGGCTCCTGGGGGGTGGGTTGCAGGAATTCAGCTCACAGAAAGGTGGGGGTAGCTTAGTGTAAGTTTAGATAAAAGTACACCCATGAAGTTTTGGGCATTTTCTAGTTCCCCAGTAGAGGTTACCTACTGAGCCCTGTGATAAATCAAACAAGTGTTCCATTTCATGCAGCTTTTCATGCTGCCACCCTTTTCATGAGCCTCCCTCCAGAGTTGGTTGGTGAAAATAACATGATTAGTTTACCAATCACACACCCCATTAAAAAAATACAAATAAATAAAAAATTCTACTCAATAAGACATTCATAATTTGAAAAGGCTCACTATGTGGGTCAAGAGACCAAATTAAAAAAAAAAAGTCTGGCGGCTGTCCTCGTTATATATCTCCCAACCTCTTAATTTGCTTAAAATTACAAAATACTTTTTGAAAACGGCAATTCTACTTTATTTTTGGGCATGCTAATATATGTGAGAATGTGTGAGAACAAACTGGACTATGACACTGCAAAGCAGAAAAAAAAAACCAAAGCAAATATCCATGAGACAAACTAATGCCAACAGCATGAAAACATGTAAGGAAGTTGTACCTTAAAGAACCCAGCTTCAGGCCCACACATGTCATACACATTCCTGGATTTACCTATGGCCATGATGATACCTTGCATGTTCGGGGTCATCATGACCTGCCACAAAGGATTTCAGTTTTAATGATCATCATATTGTTCAACAGTGTAATAGAGCACAGGCATGCAAACATACGTTTTTTTTTTTTTTTGCAAAGCAAGTCACCACATGCATGTGCCATATAGCGTGTGCTAGCAGTACATCGGAGCAGGTTAAATGTAATGAAGTGTGGGATGTGAGGCCGAGATCGCCAGTAAACATAACAATGGCGGCTGAAGCAGGTAGAAGACATTCGGCAGAGGAACGTTAGAATTCAGAAACCACCTGTAAGCGCTAAAAATACACTGGCTTAATAATTAAAACAAAAATATATCATGGAAATACACGTTGTAAACATTTTTATATTTCCCTCCATGCAAGTTATGAGCACACTCACTAGTAATGGGTGCCTCCATGTTCCCTTTCTGCCATGACAGACTTGACTTAACCCAGCCATCTTCTCTCCCCTTTCCCCAAAACATCCAAGCTGATTATTAGGAAATTATTAGTAAGTGTCAGTAGAATGAAAGGGGCTAAAAGAATGGAATTATAAATCTCTTAAAGCGATTGTAAAAAGGAAAAAAATAAAAAATAATAATTAACAAAACAGGTCTATACTTACATGCTCTGTGCTTTTTTAGGAATAGCACAGAGCAGATGTGAACCCCCTCTTCGTGGGTCCCCCGCGGCGCTCTTTCTGCCAAGTGCCCCCATGGAGAGCCGCTTCCCATGGGGGCACAGATGGGCACTCGCTACCGAGCCCCGCCCCCTTGTCATTGGCTTTGATTGACAGCACTGAGGCAATGGCTCCTGATGCTCCAGCAAAGCCAGCAAGACCTGGAAGTGAGGGGAGAAAAGTGCTGCAGACGTGCATGGCACTGGATTGAAGGAGGGGGGCGGCTGATGCCTAAACATTTTTTTTTACCTTAATGCAAGGAATGCATTAAGATAAAAAAAAGTTTAGGCTTCAGAACCACTTTAATCCTAAACTTTAGTTCTAGGTTTTAACAAACACTGTCCCATATGTCCTGCCCCTATTTCCATCTGTACTCATCACATTTTTATAAGAGAAGATTATAATATACACATTAAGTGGAGATAAATTGATGCCCAGGGAGTATTCACACCCTACTAGAGAGGCCTTTACAGTACGAAGCCTGCATTCTACAGAGGCTGGTACAAGTGGAACATTGTGAAAGCCACCAGATACAGAAGCGTGAAAGCCTTAACGGACCAAGAAGTGAACAATGAAATATCATATACAAGTTGCAAGTAAACTAGTGTTCTTACAGAACAGAATTTGTACTTTTATGATGAGTAAAAGCAAAACAGAAATGTTTTTAAAAAGCTAGTTACATGTTTAGGAGGCAATTTTATAGTCAACACCCACCCCCCAAAAAATGCACTTAGTGCTATTATTAAAAAAAAAAAAAAAACTAGAACGCAAGCTCAAAGTCATGTGACCAGCTTTTCTCCAGTCACAGTTCTCCTTATTGTGTTAATACTGTGGCCTACATTTTATGAATGAGCTAAAAATACAAACTGGGGTGTTGAGCAAGTGCCGGTTCACACCAATGCGCTCTGTGAGATTGCATGTGATTTGCACCCTACTGCAAATCACATGCAATGTGATTTCAGCCATACAGATAGTATGGCCGATATGGCATCTGGATCAAACTTGCACAGGACCCCGTTTGGTCTACACCAGAATCGTATCGCATGGGTGTTCACACTCATGTGATCCGAGTCATGTCAGAACTGTCCGTTCGCAGTGTGATATGCGAGCTGAAATGGGGGTGTCATTAACATAGTATTGACAATCCCAGCAGTTCACACAAGTCGGGTTCGATGCGGGAACCCGCAGTGGATTCACAGGGTCCCCGCATCGCACAAGTATGAACGGGCACTAACACTGTATTATAATGAAGCATTGACAGAGTTAGCAATTTTCTGCTATACACATATGCCCACTAATGTAGGCCATACCTGGGTCAAATGCTGAACAAATTTTCCAAAATAATCTGATGGTGCCACCATTGACTTTGAAATTCAACCAAGCCTTCAATTTTACCTCTTGTTGCTACAGAAAGGAAATTTCCACCGCGCTCGATCACTCAAATTTGATGGGTGCGTGAAAATTGGTCATTGCTACAGCCCACTAATGTGAAATCTGGAGGGAAATCCCCAATTGTGATTTTCAAAAGAAAATTTGTTCGGAATTCGACCCATGTATTTTAGTTGGTATGTCTTTAGTTGGCTTTGTCTGTTACACAAAACTAACCCCCCCCCCCCCCCCCCCCCAAAAAAAAAAAAAAATACGACATCATTATCCCCAGTCTTGAAGAGTGTCTAAAGTCTAAGACATTTTTTGTATTGGCTATAGGGGGGTTAGAACACCAAGTTTTCATTGTCATCTGCAGTTCTAATATAGAGATTTAATTTTGAGCTTTGCCTGGGAACAGAGAATTCTTCCAATTGGGAAACTCATTCTGGTAACAATGGTCTAAAAGAGAGATTTTCTCTTACTTCCTGTTGTGTATAAGGGATAGGAAGTCAGCTAAGAAAAAAAAAAAAAAAAAAACTGATGGGTTTTAGAATTTCTCTACTCTATCGAAAAAGGCTTAAGATATTCATTAAAACAGTGGTCATCAACCCTGTCCTCAGGGCCCACTAACAGCCAGATTTTATGTATTAACTTGGGGAGATAAAGACTAGAATACTGCAATCACTGAGCAGCAAATGATATCACCTGTGATGTATTTAAGTTGTCTTGCAAACCTGGCCTGTTAGTGGGCCCTGAGGACAGAGTTGATGACTGCTTTAAAAGACAAGTATGGGATTTTTTTTTTTTTTTGTAGAATCATACTAACCTAGGTTGCATCTGTCCCCCACCAACACTAAGGCTGAGAACTGAGTGATCAAACACCGTTGACTCGTTTCTTAGAGCTCCCTGAGCAGAGAGCTGGAGATTGTCAGTCACCGCTGTCTGCTCTGCCCCTCCAACACTCACTGGAGCGCTGGGCTGTGGAGGGGGCATGGCTGGGTCAGAGGCTCACTGAGAGCCAGGTCCCGGGCCAGGCATGTGGGCGGATCCCTACTTTATGGTCGCAATCTTTACTGAGTCTGGACCAGGTCTGATGTCAGCTGACAGTGGGCTTCAGCCTACTGTCTGCTGAAAATAAGTCACAGGAGTGCAGAATGAACTGCACTCTTGTGATCCATAGGAAAAATACAGCCAAAAAAGCTTTGGCTGTATTTCTCCTTTAAAGGATAAGTGGAGCACCACCTTTAATATAAAGGAGCCCCCCCCCCCCCCCAACTCTGCAGCAAAAAGTAAAGCTATTGGGGGCCTGTCCAGTGTTGATCATCTCAGAGTTTCCCCAACTCCTTGTACAATCCTACACACATGCTGAGCTGAAGATGAGTAGAAGTGTAATAGTCTGACTGCTTAGCACTCATGTTCAACTTCGCATTATTACAACATTATTTTCTATGACCAGACTTGCCCTTAGTTAGGGCTGTAGAGGGAGACTGGGAGATAGACACTGGACTGGCCCCAGACACGCTACATTAAAAACTCAACAGAGCAAGAGCAACAGTAAATATATGCCAACATGGGTCCACAGGATCCAATTCAGGACTCAAAAACGATAAACCAAATCCTTACATAAATGCATGCCAGCAGTTAAATGCAAATACCATTGTACATTAGCTCATATGATCCTTCTAATTCTGATCTCTAGAAATGCTGCCACCCTCCCTTCACCCTAACTCCCCTCAACAAACTGCCTAAATGTCCCTTTTACTGATCTAAATTTGGGTCCTTCTTCTGGCTCCATGGTTTTGCTGCCTGGCAGTGACACTTCCTATTGGCTATCCAGTGGTGGGGGTGCTCAAATTCCTCAAAAGACTGCAGTTTCGGGATATCGTGACAAAAATTTAACTAAATTAGCAAAATTATAGATTGCAGCACTGGGTAACCGGACCCCACTCCTGAAAATAGTGTTGGTGAGGGACACGTGACGGCAGAGTAGAAAAAGGTGGTGTAGGGACGTTTTGCAAAAAAGTTTGAATGAGTGGGAAGAGGAAGAGGCACAACTTTTGCTCAGGTCAGAAGCAAATTAAAAGCAGCTATGGGTCAGAAACAAATCGAATGCCGCTATCAGAACACCAATGCTGGTCATACATTTCGACGCTGACACCACCAAAATCTATCTCTCTGCCCCTCAGCTCACGTATCACTAACTTACTAACAGACATATCAAGCCTGGATGTTACACCATTGCCTCAAACCAAATCTATCCAAAACGGAGCTTGCAATATCTCCTCCGCCACATGCCTCTTCCTTCTCCTGAATTCTCAGTCAAGATCGATAGTAGTACTATCAGCCCGTCCCCAAATGCCAAGGTGTAATCCTGGACTCTGAACTCTCCTGAAGAGCTCCTTTAGACCCAAATCACACTTGTGTTTAAAAATGCACAGAAATGTTTTTCATGAAAATATGTGAAATCATAAATAGATACTAATAAAACCGTAGCCCTACCATGAAAACAAAACTCAAGCGTCCACTGCCTAGTAAAGGTAACATTTCAAATAACGTATTAAAAATAAAAATTAAGCTCGGATAAGTCTGGAATTAAATACATTTTACAACTTCATAAATTCATTATGGACAATTCTGTTACTCTGTTTAAAGCATTACCACACACTGACAGTCGGATACCATTACCCCAGCACACAACACCACAAGCCACATAAGAGACACAACTACATTATGATGATGTGCTAAAAAAGTTTGATTGCTTGTTAGGCATCTTCCTCATCACTAGTGTGCACAGCCTGTTGCATTAGGGCACACACCCCAGAGCACAAACACACATACGTGTATATCAGTAAACTAGTTGACATGTCAGTAGATCAGCAGGGCAGTAGTTTATTATTTTTATTATTTCTTACAAACGTATTTTTTTAATTATTATTATTTAGGAGCTTTGGCAAAATATCAAGGGTCTAAACAGACCCCTGATGTCTCACAAACAAACATTTTGGTATGCTTCAGTTAAAGCGATTGTAAAGTGCTTATTATTTTTTTTTAAATAAACAAGTCATACTTACCTGCACTGTGCAGCTCGTTTTGCACAGAGTGGCCCCGAACCTGCTTTTCTGGGGTTCTCCCGGCGGCTGTCTCGGCTTCCTCCTGCAGGTACTTCTCACGTTCATGCGAGCTCCCTCGCATGGTGAGAAGCACCTGCGGGCGCGCTCCTTTGATACAGCCAGCGGCTATAGCTGCTCGCTTCAGTGGATGCGATTGGCTGCGCTGCATTCCATCCATCCACTCCAGCCAATCAGCGGCCAGGCTGAACGGTGCAAAGGACAGCGGGGGCGAGCGCGGGATTTTAGGAGGGGTGAGGTAAGTAAAACGGGGGGCGGGGGTTTAATACCAATAAAAGGTTTTCATAGAGAAGTTGGGATTAGACAGATTTTGTAAGGTTAGGTATAGAAAGTAGGTTGAAGCTAAAGGTTACATTACATAATTCATTGGAGACCACACTATCAGCACATATTCCCATTCCTTTACCTCTCCCACTGCTCTACTTGGCCACTTCTCTTCCTACCATGTGACAGTACTAATGCTTGGCATGTGGCCACAAAGGTATCCAACATGTCCCATGGGAGAGAAAGAGTCTCCTCAGCCCCCACTTGGGGCTTACACAGAGTTGCCTCTTTCCTCCCAGCTAACCAAAGGCAAGTATAAGCTGCTGGTGACACTGCCATTTAAAGCAAACTGTTGCTTTGACCAACATGAGCAAAGTACAGGTTCCCTTTAAGGTTATAACTAGCCAAACATCAGAGAGTCCTTCAATAGATCAAAACTTACCAACAATGATGTAAAGCGAGAGTCTATCTGGTAATGAACTGCATGGAAGAAGTACTAGTATCACTGGAATGTACACACAAAATATTGAAAGTGACAACCAATGATCCCAGCGCCCTATGCAGTAAGTCAAAACTCACCCTAACAAGCTGCTATCATACAGAAGGACAAATCCCAAAAATATATAGTATACCGTATCCGTACTGCATGGAAGACTGCCATTTACACAATAGTGATTCATAAAACTCTATGCAAAAATCTAACTGGTGTGCAGCTTATTAACTATAACACTACAATATCACCATCAGATATATGCTGGCCCCAAGCTTAAAAAAGAAGTTTGGGTTTATGGAAAAAAAAAAAAAAAACGCATTGATGCTCACCAATGTCCTGTTCAATACTGCATCTGTCCCCCCGCTGGCTCTGCACTGAGAATTGAGTGATCAAACACTACTGATCGCTCAGTTCTCCCTCTGCTCTCTGAGCAGAAAGCTGGTGACAGTCAGCACTTTGCCCTTTGGTGCCCACCAGAGCTCTGGGCTGTGGAGGGGGGTGGGAGCGTCTGGTTCAGGCTCTCAGCAGATCGCCGAGAGGCCGAGCCAGCTGCTGGTCCAAGCATCTAGGTGGATTCCGACTGTAAAATTGGTATTGATCGACAGCCTGGACCTGCTCAGTGAAATCAGCTGACAGAGGACTTTGGCCCACTTTTGGCTGAAAGTGGGTCACAGGAGTGCAGAACGAACTCCACTCATGTGATCCATAGAAATGGGGCCAAAAAAGCTTTAGCAATACTTCTCCTTTAATTTGTGTACATGCTATTACTGCTATTTTGCTTTCTGGAAATGCCCTTCCCCAAACAGTCATACCAATTTTAATGAAACAAACTATTAACTAGTGGAGAGTTTTGCTTCCAGTAAATTGTCTCTCAACCTCTCCCACAAGGTCATATTTAAGCTAGTGCTTTGATACCCTAATGGTTTATTCTATACTGTGGAGTATACGTCAGAAAGCCTAGAAACAAGGGCATCCAAAAGCTTAAATGGGCAAAGCAGTTGCTTAGAATATCAGTGGGATTCATTTCCCCAATTGAGCCACCCATAGGAAAAAACATAGGTGATTCAACTAGCAGCAACCAGCAAAAGCAGATATTTAATTTTAGGTAAAACAGGCATTCAATGGCCTGTTTAAATATGGTAAGTGCAGTGTTTATAAAGATGGAAACACGCCCAACTTTAAGGGCAAAATAGCAAGTAGACTCACTGACTGGATATCAGCTACAATTTAGGTATCTTAAGGTAGTGCAAACCTTTCACTAAGAGAAAAAAAAGGGTTAAGCCAAGTGTTAGGCATCATCTTCCCAAGCAGAGTCAGCCATCTCCCATAAAGCATGCATACAAATTTCTCGGATGATTGGCGTAAAGTAAAGGTGCTTGATTAGTCGAGATTCATTGGCATGCCACAGTGGAACAGTCAGGCAGCGAAACAAATAGCTCCAGGGAAAGGGAAGAAATGGCACAAAGGAGGGGGGAGGATGGTGCTCAGCAGCTAGAATGGTAAAAAATAAAAAAATAATACCTCGTCGTCATAACCCCCCTCCTCTGACTCAATAACAAAAGTCCCTACGTGAGGGATCGCCACCTCCACAACACGCTGGCTGGGAGCTGCTGGCACTGTGGTGTTATCAGTGGGCTGCAGGAAAGAGATGATGGGAATACAACATTAGCTGGAATACTATTGCAGAGCAGTGCCCCTTCACACAGTGTAAAAATAAAAAAAAAAAAAGTACAGATTTAACGTATTACTACTATAGTCTCTGTGTGTTAAATTACAAGAACTCTACATAAACATTACAGCTTTGGACGGAGGGTAACTGGAGAAACTTTTAGTGTTGTCCTTCCCTCTTAAGCTGTAATTGTGAAGTTACCCTACCAATCCCCTCTTCTCTGATTGGGGCTTCGGAGCTTTGATTTTAGTGGGGAATTTCCTGATCCAATGACTGGCATGGAAATGCAACATGGAGAGGAGATTGGCAGTGAAAGCTCACACCCCAGGACTCTGGAAGAAACTGAGGTAAAGCAGCATTAAACCCAAAAGCAAACATTATACTGCAGCTTACCAATTCTTATATGTGATGGCTGTGTTAGTTTCATTTTTTTTTAGGCTCTTTCATCTATTTTCATCTGGCGATACAGCAAAGTCTGTTTTTCAAAAGCACAAGCTCTCCAGTGGAATGCATCAGTTAACCACTTCCCGACCAGCGCACGACGATGTACGTCGACAGAATGGCACGGGCAGGCATATTGGCGTACAGGTACGTCCAATATTCAATGCCGCCCTGCCATCGGGAGCGCTCTGCCGGCGGCACGCTCCCGTGCTGGTCGGGACCCCCGTGAGTCCGGTCGCGGGACCCACGGACTCGAACGCCGCGGGCATCCCCGCGATCGTCTCACGGAGCGGCCGAATGGAGGAAATGCTATGTAAACAACATTTCTCCATTCTGCCTAGCAACTAGTGACGCTGATCTCTGTTCCATGTGATTGGAGCAGAGATCAGTGTTCACTAAATGAAAGCCCAACCCCCCCACAGTTAGTAACACACCCCTAGGAACACTTAACCCCTACACTGCCACCCACTGGTTAACCCCTTCACTGCCAGTGTCATTTACACAGGAATCACTGCATTTATATAGCAGTGATTACTGTATAAATGACAATGGTCCCAAAAATGTGTCAAAAATGTCCGATGGGTCCCCCACAATGTTGCAGTCACAATAAAAATCGCTGATCGCCGCCATTACCAGTAAAAAAAAAAAAAAAAAAAAAAAAAAAACAATAAAAAATTATTAATAAAAATGCTATAAAAGTATCCCTATTTTGTAAACGCTATAACTTTTGCGCAAACCAATCAATAAATCGCTTATTGCGATTTTTTTACCAAAAATATGTAGAAGAATACGTATCGGCCTAAACTGAGGGGAAAAAAATGTTTTTTTATATATTTTTGGGGGATATTTATTATAACAAAAAGTAAAAAATAATGCGTTTTTTTCAAAATTGTCGCTCTATTTTTGTTTATAGCGCAAAAAATAAAAACCGCAGGGGTGATCAAATACCACCAAAAGAAAGCTCTATTTGTGGGAAAAAAAGGACGTCAATTTTGTTTGGGAGCCACGTCGCACGACCGCGCAATTGTCAGTTAAAGCGACGCAGTGCCGAATCGCAAAAAGTGGTCTGGTCTTTGACCAGCAAAATGGTCCGGTCTGCAAGTGGTTAACATGGATGAGACAAACCACTTAACACTGGCAGGGGTGATTAAAATCATCACCCTTTAATTCATGCCTTTATCCCAAAAAGCAAAAAAAAAAAAAAAACAGTTTGCTGTAACAGTTTTTAACCACTGGCGCATTGCCCACTATGTACTGCAGGCGAGTGGCCACTGTAAGCAATGTGACATACCTATACATCGCTGCCTAATTCCAGGTTTAGTGCGCCCGGCTCCCGTGGTGTACAATCACAGGTTCTGGTATGGATTTTGGTGAGGACCCCTCACTTTTTTTTTTTTTTTTTTTTTAAATGTTGGCGTGGGGTTTACCTTAAAATCCACAAACCTGGAGGGCCTGGTATGGATTGGGAGGGACCCCTACGCAGGTTTTTTTCTCAATTTTTCTTTGCCGGCAATTTAGTTTAAATTCAGCTGTCTGTATGGAACTGCGCTGACAGCTGAGGATTCATTTGTTGTTAAGGATGTGTCAGCCGGCTCCTTAACAACCAGCTATTTACTGGTTAAGGACAGTGGCCCTGCTCCTCAACACTAATGCTACTAAATGTAGCCTACACATTCACTGCTAAATGCCAGCAAAAACACTATTAAAATATTAGCATTTTTTTATCCATTTTTTTTTTAAATCAGTTTTTAGCTTCTAGTGTAATTGAAGCCAACGACGGAGAATGCTGCTGTCTGCTGTGCCCCCAGTGCTCATACTTACAGCTTCCAGAGTTGTGTCTCACTAATACAGGTGGTGTGTTACTAGCCAGATTACCAGGTAAAAACAGAGGAAAAAAAAGCTAAAAGAAAAGTGATGCAGCCACCACATCTAATAATTGGTGAAGCTGAAATATAATACATTTTTGGTTTCGTGTTTAATATCGCTTTAAAGATAATGTTTAGAAAAATTGCAAATGTGTTCTCAGAAACCACAGGTGATGCTTTATTTTTATTCAGAGTTTTAAAAATCTAGCAGCAAAGCTCAATGCATGGCTGTACATAATGGTGAATGTTCTTGAGAACAAAATTACTGAATTGTATAATACCTTGACCTATACAAAAATCCAAATTTTGCATAAATAGAAAAAAATACAAATAATTGAAATGTGGTTGACTAAGACATAAACGGGCAAACTGCTAAATGCGCACAAATCACACATGATTTATCTGCCGGGGGATTTGAACATTTTTCAGCCAGTCTTGTGATTCACACCACTACCACACAGCAGTGACGGAAAATGTTATTTTCTGGTTTAACTTTAGAACTTCCTCCGTCTCCAGATTGTTCACCGGAAAGAGGTGGCGATACCAATTCACTGTCCATGGGGGACCAGACTGGGGTAGAGGGGATACTGGAAGTGATCACGTTAAATATAAAGCCACCCAACTACACAATGTAACAGAGGTGTGTGTCTCAGAAGTGGCTGCAAAGAATTACAAATCCTTTCCAGGTAAAACAGGTCACATATAAGCATTTTAGCAAAGTATTTAGCCATTTGCCAGTTTATGTTTATGGCAGATATACTTAAAGCTGAACTCCAGGCAGATATAAAAAAAAGGCATGAATAAGGGTTGCGCTATATTAAACACATTTTTTTTTCTTCTTTATTTACAGCAGTGTAAATACTTGACCTGAGTTAGCTAGTCTCCTGTACAGAAGAGCTCAGAGAGGGGAAGGGATAAACAGCACAAAGAGCCAATCAGGTGTGTTGGAAAGCAAGGGGCCACCACTCCTCTTCTAAATACCTTGTAGAAGGAAGATGCTTTACTTACAGGATGCTCCTGTCCGGTCACATGATCTCCCCAGCGGTTGGCTTCAGGGCAGAGGAGACAGCGCAGGCAATGGAAAGTAATGCCTGGGCAGTGACATCACCCATAGGCTTACCGTGGGGCATCTGTTGTCCCTCCTCTCCCCTGAAGCTGGCTGCTGATCATGTGACTGGACTACCCTGAGCAGTGACAGAACTACCAGGACTGCAAAGGTCGCACTTGTTACTGGGTCCTGGCATTTCTCCACTGTGGGGGGGGGGCGGGGTGGTCGGGGGCAAGACAATAGAAAGGGGGCCCACTGCTGAACATGGGCTTGGTTCACACTGCTGCAACTTGCTTGCAAATTTTGTGATTTGCCATCACAGTCTATGGCACTCTAATCACACCAAAGTTGCAGAAAAGGGCCCTGCGATAGGTGGAAAGGGCCATGGGCTCAGAGGCAAAAGCCCCAGCACCAGTGGAACGGGCCCCAGCAGTCAGGGGGGCCCTTCATGGTTTTCTAGTTACACCTCTGGGCCTAGGAATAATTAGGTATAAGCATCTTCCTTCTACAGGGTAGTTGGGAGTTAGGAGGGTAGGAGCCATTTTAAGCTTAGTTAGATCTAGCCTAGAATTCCACTTTAAAGTGAAACAGCAGTAGAGACACACCAGGCTCTTTCCTTTGCCAGTTAAGGCTATGCCGTGTGGCATATGTGACCCTTGGCAGGTAAAATGTATGTATGTATATATATATATATATATATATATATATATATATATATATATATATATATATATATATATATATATATATATATATAATCTTTGTCTATTGATCCTTTTGCCTCGAGTTCAGCAATAAGTAACGTCAAACAGACCAGTTCAGAAGAAAGACTCATATTTGTATTGAATATATTGTAGGTTTTAACAGTGTTTCTCAATTATATTATGCACAACTTTATTAAGGAACCATATTTTGCAATTATAAGCATTTTTGACACACGTTACTGAACAGGTTTAAGAACATGTTATGCAGTGCAGTTTATATGCACTTCTTTTGTTCATTTATTCTGATAAGTCAAGGAGGAACATTTAGAATTTGGATTTTCCAGGTACAGATGAGCTAATGTACAAAAATGCATGTTATATGTGTTTTTATACAGTACATGCCAAAATACACTCAAAGAATGTCCTATATTTTAAAACACACTAAGCAGCAGCAAATAGCCATTAACTAACCATTGACTAACTCCATGGGAATGGACGGGATCCCTACTTGTACCAAGTTCCCACAAATGCACATTACATTTTAGCTCCTCCCTAAAGTGTATACATGTGTTGCCAATACCCTTTAGCCCCCCGTTCACATCAGGGCAATTTGACATGTCAAATCAAAGCCTATTGCCAGCAACGTCATTACCCCAATTGGTCCGGCACCGCAAAGTTCCTACACTACTTTTGGCGACTTCAGGGAGATTTCAACAGACATCTGTGCATAAAGCCTTACAAATGTCTATCAAATCACCCCCGAACTCGCACTGAAATGCGGGTTTAAAACCTACGTTCGCTGTAAACGAGGGCTTAAGGGTATGTGCACACGGCTATGATGAATACTGATCATCTACTCAGTATTGCTGGCAGAAAGATCCTGCGTAAAAAAAACCCACAAGTAATAGTTTGTAAAGTGAGACTATACAACAGTTAGAGAAGTGTAATTCTACCTCCATTTCATTGAAGGATAAGTTCACCTTTTTTTTGCAGGTAAAAAAGCTTTGAAAACATTGCACCAGCCATCAGCTGATGGCGAAGCAGGCCACTGGACATTTTTTTTTTAAAACAGTGACAGCGAGCGGGGGGGGATTGAAGATCACTAGATGCAGTGGATCAGGAAGATGCTGCAGAAGTGGGAACATGTTACATGTTCTACCCTAAAAACAGGTGGAACATGTAACATGTTCCCAATGGTGAACTTATGCATGTGTGTTTACACTCTTACCTGTGTACATACATAAACTAGTGACCTCCAATGCAGTTTCTCTATATTGATTTTACAGTTCTGAACATGGTGCATATTTACTTATCCTTATGAACTGTATGTGTGGGCCCATAAAAAACAAACAATGGCAGTTCTGGTAAAAGCACTGCAATTTTTTGTGGTCATGTCCATAGAGTGTACCTAGAATTTTCAAAGAACCCCTCTAAAAATCTAAACATACCTAATCTGATATACCTGATATTTGATTTTGATTTTAAACTAATATACCAATGGTAAGGAAATTCACTCAAAGTGTCCAGGATGATTCAGCTCCCACAAAGTAAAAATATGGGGATATTAGTCAGATATTATTCAGTGGTGTATCCTGTGACTTCTTTAAAAGAACCCCAACAGTTGTCCTATACTTGTAAATGGTCAATGACAATGAGTGCCTTTTTTTAGTCTTCACCACATTATTGAAAATCTAGGCTATTTCCACAGAAAATCCTTCCTGCACTACATAAATTGGGGCCAGAAATGTAAAATTAACTAAAAACATCAGTCCAAACAGTAACGCATTTCAAATCATAGAAATTAGATGTTTGAAAGGCCCCTTTTAGTTAATGGGTATACAGAGCAATCCCTACAACAATACTAATGAGGTTGTACCAGAAAACTGTACCAAATGTGTGCTTTGAAAGCATAAATGTTTTTAACATCCAAATATAAAACTAACAAGTTCCCCTCTTTTGGTATGGAAGAAGCTAAGCTGTGCCTTGGAGATAGTTTTTTTTTACATCAAGGTTTACATTTTCATTTAAGGCTTTTAAAATAATCAGACCAAAGATTTTGAGCTGTTGGTGAGCCAAAGAACTGCTCTAAAACAGACTGAGTGCCTTTACTTTGATGCCACTTGTATGGCTGTAAAAAACCATCACCAACGGCTGGTATATGTGTTTGCATGTAGGTGGCATTTGACTGCTAAGGAACAAGATCGTCTGCTCCATTATACAATGCCTAGGCCTTTCATAAATGAGGTCTAAAAGATCTGAAGATGGGCTAAATCACTGGTTTCCAAACTGAGGCCTAGGAGCCAGACACTGCCCATTGCTCGCCTTTATCCTGCACTTGGGACACTATCCCTATATTGACAATGGGATAAAATTTCCTCCCACTGGCACCAACAATGGGGCAATATTCCTTCCACTGACACCAATGAAGGGGCACGATTCTTCCCACTGACATCAACAATGAGACACCAACAATGGGCCACTATTTCTCCCACTGACACCAACAGAGGGGCACCATTTTGCGAATACCAAAAATAGGGCACTGGTCATCCCCACTGACGCACACATTTTCTACTCCCACTGGCCATAGTCTGGCACCTCAAAAGTCTAAAGGACAGTAAACGGACCCTTTGTTTTTGAAAGTTTGGAGACCCCTGGGCTACATTATACAGAAATGGGCCTGTTCAGTTTAAGGAACAACCCCAGTCAAATAGGTTCATTGAAGTGGATTACTATAAAACTTCCCTGTAGAGGTTTATTGTTTTCCAAAGCCAAAATTATGGCTTCACCCTCAGCTGGATTACATGAGCACTAAACGGCATTCACGAGGGAAGATGCATAAAGCACTATTGTAGGGTATTGTAATGAAAGCAGTTGGGTGGATTTCTGTTGGGAGATTTAGTTGTTTCAGTAGACACAGAAAAGGACAACATGCAATTTAAATTTTCAGCATCCACTCAATACAGCAATATTAGTGTTTGTTGGTGCTGGCTTTTGTGGCCTGTAATGTATACTTTTAAGACTGGCCCATTGTCTATGGACTCCTAGGCCAAGAAACGTATGCAAAATGGGCTTCAATTTAGCATAAAAGAATGAATGATATTCTAACCGTTTGCAGAACTGCCTCTGGACCTTTGTCTTCAGATTCCGTGGCTGCCTGTGATATGGCATTGGTGGTTTCCTCCATTGTCTCCTCAGGCAGCTCCGCTCTCGTAGGCTGTTCCAAGTACTCCGGCTCTTTTACAGGAGCTGTGTGGACAGATGGAAAAACATTAAAGCCATCCTAATCATCAATATCTCTGGTGCATATACATCTTACATGATAGGGCTTCCCAACTGGGTTATAAGTGCCATTGATCTGATGCAATTTGCAAACACAAAGCTACTGCCCGAATGAGAAAAATATGGAAGCGGAAAAGCATGGTACAAGAGGCGATAAATATTCAAAACGGGGACACCTGTTGCAATGGCAACTGTCTAAGATGGGAATTCAGCCCACGAGATTTGCTTTCACTTTGTCGCATTTTCAAGAATGGAAGTGAAGGAAATCTTTGAAATGGGCCAATGAAAGCAAAGATAAACTAGTAGGAATTTTAACTCTTCACTACTCTTGCCCAAGACAATAAGTTTTGGCTGTACATACTGTAAGCCTCTTGTATTTACAGTCCAGACTAAAAGTTTAAAAAAATTACATACACAAGCCCCAATTTGATTTCCACTGAGTCAGTGTATATCAGATATGTATATTTATCTCCCAATAAAGACATCTGCAATACCAGACACAGAAGCTGGAGGCGGTTTTATGGTCTTCTGAGAAATCAGCATCTTCTCTTGCTCAGCTTTCCTGAGCTGTTCCTTGTTCCATTCTTCAAGCTCTTTTTCAAACCGTCTGTTGTCTTCTTTGACAAATTCCTTTAAATCAGGAGGTAAGGTGTCCATCCCGGAAAGCACCTGTCCTGTCTCCTTGTCATATTCTTCTGGAAGGGGAAGATAGAACGCAGGCATTAGCTGTTTAAGTGTGGCATAACAAATAAAAAAACACTTTTCAGAGATGGCAAAATCTGAATATTGTTGGCAGATGTGTATTTTACACTCAAATTTCTGTTTTAAGGCAGCTCTCCACAAATGTCAATCAGTAAGTTCAACTCCTGTAAGCCTTGTTAAAGGGAATGATAGACAGAGTCACAAAAATGAAGGGATGGGGGGGGGGGGGGGGGGTAGGGACAGAGAAGCTTGCAGCACAATGTTTCAGACTATGGAGAAAATACCTATTTTGAGATTATACTGCATGCAGCTTGTTCACTTTGACTTAATCCTAAAATTGATTTTCTGTGTGCTCCTGACACGTGTGAAGGGCAAATCGTCTTTTGGCAGCAAATGTTCCCCTTTCTCTGCTTGTGACATGAATAAGAGTCAAAATCTCATTTGCTAGGTTAAATATATTTAATATATTAGGGGTTTCATTGCTAGTTTACAAAGCTAATCAAGGAGGGTTTGTGATTACACAAACTAACTAAAATCTCTGATGCTGATCCATTTCATATGTGATAGAATGTTTGCGAATACATTTCTGCATTGTAAATTGGGAACCTCTTTTGCTTACCTGAGTCCCAGAATAACAGATCCCAGATCAAAAACTAGTGCACTCTATAAACAAATGGCCACTGCCCTCAGCTATAACTAGCCTTTGCAGCAAGGAGCACATGGAAGGGCAACTCATGCTAAACCAAACCAGCTTGCTAACCAACCGAATTGTCCTGTCTAACAGTATGTGTTAAAAAAAACGGGGTTTAATTTGCACACATTAGTAAATTCTAAGCCTCAGAGCCCCGTCAAGGCACCCCAGTATGTGTAGTCCTAACAAACTTTTGGTAGCCTTCACATTGGAAGAACATGCATTGTAATAGATAGGCAGAGAGCAGGTAAAACTGGAGGGCACCCACACCTCCAAAAAAGGCACGGGGGGGAGCAGAGGACACCCAGCATACAGCACCATCTACTACATTTATGCCCGAGAAGAAAATTATGACCTACATTAGTAGGCTCTGCTACTTTATGAATTTCAATAAGTAGGTTTTAATTTTGGCTGGCATTAAAGTTACCTTGTATTAGGTGCTGTTCATGCTCGTTTATATACATTAAACAGTAGGCGCTGGCATTTCTGTAACCTCCAAAGGAATCCCGCTCTAGCTCTTCCCATGAAGACTTTGTGACCGAGATGTCATTATATTTCATCCACCTCTTCTCATTGTGGTCAAAAATATATGCCCAGTAGTGTCCTGCATTGGCTTGGCCTTCGTGGACCAACACTGCATGTAACCTGTATGGAACCTGGAAGAAGATTGCAAAAAAAGTATTCAAGTGTTTGGATGACCATTAATTGACAAACCCCATGTCCAATTCAACAGGCTGATTCAACAGGTCGAGACTTATGTTTAAGGCTCCATTCACACTACTGAAACCACAAAGTTGTGCAATTCTGAGTGCGATCTTGATGCGGCTTTAAACTCTCTGGCACTCAAGTCGCAAAAACGTTGCATCAAAGTAGTGCAGTAACCTTTTCAAAGCAGCTGCAACTTTAAGTCACATAGATTGGAACAAGTTCCATGCCGATAGTAAGCTTACTGGGAACCAATGACTTCTAGTGCTTATATAATTAATAAATATATATATACACACATACATACAGTGTGGTACCTCAGTTCATGTGCTTAATTCACGAACCAAGGGAAAATTTCCCATAGGGTTCAATGCAAATCAGGTTAATCTGTTCTGAACTTTTTTTTTATATAATAAAAAAAATTATATATATATATATATATATATATATATATATATATATATATATATATATATATATATATATATAATTTTTTTTATTATATAAAAAAAAGTTCAGAACAGATTAACCTGATTTGCATTGAACCCTATGGGAAATTTTCCCTTGGTTCGTGAATTAAGCACATGAACTGAGGTACCACACTGTATGTATGTGTGTATATATGTGTGTATATGTGTGTATATATGTGTGTATATGTGTGTATATATGTGTGTATATGTGTGTGTGTATATATATATATATATATATATATATATATATATATATATATATATATATATATATATTATAGTGAAATGTATGTACAAAAAAAAAAAAAAAGCATTTTAAACATATTACATACAGTCTTTTACATTAAGCTGACCTCTTTCATGTGTACAGCTTAATAAATAAATGTAAAAAAAAAAAACAACCGATAGCTCCTCTTTAATACTTGTTTGAAACAATCAGAAACCCCAAATTAAATGACTAATCTAGGTGCCAGAAAGCAGAATTGTGCGTCCGGGAAAAGATCTGAGGGCATGAAAAGTTGTAATATTCATATGAACCATCTTTCCATGATTCCCAATCAAGTGAGCCCACCCTCATGGTAGTCAGGGGGCAGAAACCCTAACTGAGCAGACAGGTTCTCCTTAGACTCATCTTGCAACCCTTTTCTCAATATGAATGTGTCAGAGCAGGGAAGATGGCCACGGCTCATGTACCAAAGCAAATTTTTGTGAACTCTTCTGTTCGCTAACCGAAGCGTTCGTGAACCGAGGTATCATTATGTAAGTAATATAATACATATATATAAAAAAAAATTCTCATCTTGAGAACGCTGCTTAATCTCTTGGCGCCTCCTGGCCCTTAAAGAGGTTTATGACGCTGGGAGGCGAGCGCTGCTTAAGATCACCTTGATTTGCTGCCACAGGGTCTGAAAACTCCTGATCGCAAGGAGCGATTGGGGGCTTTTGGCAAAGCGTGAGGAACCGTGCTGGGAGCCTGCAGCACGCACGCTCTTGGCACAGGTGTATTGGGGGGAATTGACGGGAATATACAGCCCCTCTGCGCTAAGGACCAGGTGCCGAGAGGTTAATGAACATTAAATATCACTCTCTCTCTCTCTCTCTCTCTGTGCCACAACTCTTTATTTTTGGTGGTTGCACTGGAAACACCTTTACGTTGATTAAAAATGATTCAAACAAAGATCAGAGCTCCCTAGAAGCATTGTATGATGACAGCAGAGCAACAAAAGCTGCTCATTCTGTTTTGTCGAGGCTTAATTGAACAAGCAGAAGACCCAGCCAAGATTTGAACCATTTCTAGGCAGGCTGAATGTACAAAGTTGATTGGTTGCCATGCACAGCTGCACTAGATTTTGCACTCTCCAGCTTTAGCAAATCAACCCCATGGTCTCATATCAGTAAGATTGACACTGCCTCAAAGGGCCAGGTAAAGACAAGCAAAGGGCCAGGTAAAGACAAGCAAAGGGCCAGGTAAAGACAAGCAAAGGGCCAGGTAAAGACAAGCAAAGGGCCAGGTAAAGACAAGCAAAGGGCCAGGTAAAGACAAGCAAAGGGCCAGGTAAAGACAAGCAAAGGGCCAGGTAAAGACAAGCAAAGGGCCAGGTAAAGACAAGCAAAGGGCCAGGTAAAGACAAGCAAAGGGCAGTGGTTTGGAGACCCCAGCACTAGAGAATCACATACTGATCTTCTCCAGGCAGAATATAATTCAATAAATAAACAGAATCACACATACTTGTGTCATCAGCTTGTCGGAGTACATGAGTTCTATCGTCCGGTGTATTCTACCAATACTGTCCTGTAGATCTGTAAAAAGAGCAGTGCGTTACACGTGATCTAGCAAAGCTCTGTAAGCTGGACAGCTAGTAATTTCTTAAGAAAATGTAAACTTGTCAGTTGTTTAACTATACAGTACACAAAAACAATTATGAAGCAGACTTTGACAGTACATGGAATTTTGCCCTCAATGTTCTATGATTTTTTAGGTACTAACAGACACCATATGTATTGCTTTTAGCTTTCTCTGTTTTTCTTGTTTAATCCTTTTATTCTGTATGTCAATTTTTTTTGCCTCTCAAGTGGGGTGTATATTAAGGATGATGCTGCAGCAATTACATATAATCCCCTGTTATTTCACTTATATCACCCCTAGTTTGCACTATGAAAGATCTATATTTTTTAAATGTATGAAGATGCCTTGCAAGCATTTATACTTCTATGTGACATTCTTTTAGATTATAATAAAAAAAAAAAAAAAAAAAAAAACACTTCATCTAAATGAACCTTTTTTGCCACAAGACAACATTCAGAAGCTCGTGAAGAGCATTTAGGTGTGCTTTTGAGATCAGCTACAACAGCGACATCCATTGGAAGTTTCTACAGAAAACACCTTTTTTAAAGGATATGAAAGCTGTTTGGGGTGTATGTGTACAATGACTTAGGCTGGTCTTAGCTCGAATCTCAGCCAGTTCAGCAGGAACCAGCCAAAATTTGAACCATTTGTGGGCAGGCTGAATGTACCAAGTTGATTGATCATTGTGGGTACAACCAGTCTGCTGGATTCCCTTGGGATTACTACTAGCGGCTGCTATAGCCACTAGCAATAATCACCGTCTTCTCCCAGCAGTGGCGGCTTTCCCCGCCAGTTGAGCTGTCTGTGTTGATGGGAGAATCGTGCAAATTTCTGTTCTGCAACCCGTGGTTGCAGGGAAGAAATTTGCACCGCCTACGGCCTGCCTTACAATTCCATAACCCTATATTTGATTTGGTATTTGTGTTGTAAAATCCCCTGTATGGTGCATCTTTGCCATGTGACAGGAGGATTTATTTAAATACACCCATGAGGTTTTTCATTAAACCAATATTAATATGTTTTTTATATTTCATGCCGCTGTTGTATTTTTTTTTTTTTTAAGTTAAACTAACCTTTATATTTCTTTGCCAGTGCGCTCCTATCTTAATTGTGGGAATGTGAAGTCCATTCATATCTTCTTCCAGAATAATGTGCTGTGGGCTACCCATAAAAATGGCAGCAATGGGGCAGGAACTTCCTCTGAAACTATGGCAACCCGTCTCCCAAGACTAAAACCCAGAAGCAAGATGGTGCTCATCACCGCCTTGCATCGTGTCATTTCCTGTTGGAAAATAATGGAATGCTACCAGGCGGCGATGACCACCGACTCCTGGGAATGACGACACATCTCCCAGGAGCCAGTGTGCTGGCGGAAATTGTGTACCTCACCGCAGGGAGATAAACCGGAAAGATTAGCCCTTGGAAACAAGGTAAATGGAGCGAAAAAAACAAAAACCTCCAATGCTTTTTTTTTTTTTTTAAATGCTGCAATGAAGCGTATGGTGATAACATAAAAATGTGGGTGGAACTCAGCTTTAAGGAGCCATAGCAGAATTTCCAGAGTAACTTATTAAAAAACTGGAGCTTTACTCGCGAAACCTCAGAATAGCAAAACATTATCTGCAACTCTGTGGTCAGCTATTCCAATCTTACATAAACAGTAGGCCTTATTCCCCAGAGTATCATACAAGTACTATCTGAGAAAGATATACTGCAATAGGAGAATAAGTGAATCTAACTAACTTCTATGAAGACAATGACAGTTGTAGACAATGTCTCTTATAAACCTGGCAGGTCAGAATTATTTTATTGAAACAAATTCCTGCATCTACATACCTCTAGTGTCAGTTTCCACCTCCGTCCTCCAGCGGTGTAAACACCCTTCTAATACTGTCAGCTCCTCGTCTGTAATATGGCGCGGTGCTGGGTGCATAGGTAGATCTGGAGGTATTCTGGACTGGGTGAACGGTTTGTGAATAACGGAGCGCTGGTTGGACTGAGGCTCACTGGATGAGGAAGGCCCTTGATGTTCCATTGTGCTAGAATTAAGAAAATATTGCTGTGTGACAGTCAACCATCTAGAGATGCACAATTTTGGATGCAATGCTAGACCTATAGTTCTGCCTTATCAGTCAATTCAGGCTGAGGGGGGCTTACAAGAAGCTTGATGTAATGTCTTTCTTTAGAACTACTAAACGAGAATTCAAGTTTATGTATGAAAAGGTCTTTACAAAACCATCAATACTTTAAAAAGATTTTAATACTGTACTACATGCATCACAGAAACATAGAAGAGTGAGGGCAAAACAAACCAAGTGGTCTATAAAGTTTGAATATAGGTTTAGGTTTGTCCCGATCATATTTAAATTTGCATTCAGTCTACTGACTAACTCTTGTAGTTAGTCTACTGTGACTCTGAAGTTTGTTCCAAGCACCAACTATCCTTTCACTAAAATGAGACTTTCTAAGGTTAGTTTGGGACTTTCCGCCTACTAGCTTTGAGTCATGTCCCTGATCTTTGCTTCACGAAAATATCGCCCTCCTAAACCTTATTCAGGCCCTTAAAAAAAAAATCCATGCATAAACCTTTTTCTGCCACTTGTTGCTTATAAGCTAAAATCGTTGAAATATTTTTTGCTATAAAATTACTTAAACCCCCAAACATTATATATATTTTTTAGCAGAGACCCTAGAGAATAAAATGGCGATCGTTGCAAAATGTTATGTCACACCGTATATGCGCACCGGCCTTTCAAATGAAATTTTATTTTTCAAGAAATACATGAAATACATGAATAAAAAAAATTTTAAAAAACAGAAAAGTTGGCCCAATTTTTTGTATAATATGAAAGATAAGCCGAGTAAATAAATACCCAAAATGTCATGCTTTAAAATTGCGCACACTCGTGAATGGTGACAAACTACCATACTTAAAAATCTCCATAGGTGACGCTTTATAAGAATTCTACAGGTTATCTGTTTAGAGCAGGCATGTCCAAAGTCCGGCCCGCGGGCCAATCGCGGCCCGCAGTCCGGTTTTGAACGGCCCGCCTGGTGTGCTGCCGGATCAGGGCTGTCAAATGAGCCGATCCCCGGCACTGTGTGAAGCTCCGTCGGCTTCAAAAGTGAAAGTAAAGTGCAGAGGAGTGTGCTGTGCTCTCTGCTTCCCCCTACAGTGCAGTACCCGGCTGAATGAGGAAATGGAATGGAAAGGTACTGTACTACAAGCTAGATTCGTTTTAAAAAGGCTTTATTTATGTGTATGTGTGTGTGTGTGTGTGCATGTGTGTCTGTATGTATGTATGTGTGTACATGTGTGTCTGTATGTGTGCATGTGTGTCTGTATGTATATGTGTGCATGTCTGTCTGTCTGTATGTGCATGTGTGTCTGTATGTGTGTGTGTGTGCGCATGTCTGTCTGTATGTGTGTGTGTGTGTGCATGTCTGTATGTATGTATGTGTGTGCATGTCTGTATGTATGTATGTGTGTGCATGTCTGTCTGTATGCATGTGTGTGCATGTGTGTATGTATGTATGTGTGTATGTGTGTGTGTGCATGTGTGTCTGTATGTATGTGTGTCTGTATGTATGTGTGTCTGTGCATGTGTGTGCATGTCTGTATGTATGTATGTGTGTGCATGTGTGTCTATATATGTGTGTGTGTGTGTGCATGTCTGTCTGTATGTATGTATGTATGTGTGTGTGCATGTCTGTCTGTATGTATGTATGTGTGTCTGTATGTGCATGTGTGTGTGTCTGTGCATGTATGATTGCATGTGTGTGTGTGTCCATGTATGTCTGTATGTATGCGTATGTGCATGTGTGTCTGTATGTATGTGCGTGTATGTCTGTCTGTATGTGTGTGCATGTATGTGTGTTTGTATGTGTGTGCAGCATGTGTGTCTGTATGTATCTGTGTGCATGTATGTGTGTGTGTGTGTATGTATGCATGTCTGTATGTGCGTGTATGTGCGTGTATGTCTGTATGTATGTATGTGTGTGTGCATGTGTCTGTATGTATGTAAGTATATGCATGTGTCTGTATGTGTATGCATGTGTCTGTATGTGTGTATGTCTGTGTGTATGTGTATGCATGTGTGTTACTTTTAATCCAGACCCCCCCCCCCCCATTCTTGTACCATCAGAACTGCTTTTGTGGTGCTTGTGTGTGTGATAGCAGCCAGGATTGCTGCTCCTCTGAAAAGCAATCCATATACAGATCGCTTTTCAGAGGCATTTGAAAGGTGGTAAAGAGGCATTATGTTGCCTCCTCACCACCTGTTTTAAGCCCATAAATGTAGCATCACTATACCGCAACTGTGCAGTCTACACAGTTGCGGGGTAGTTGCAGTGCAGGCCCATTCACCCTGAGCATACCTCCAGCTGCAGCCACAGCATGTGTACACCCCCAGCTGCTCCCTCTGCAGCTAAAGGGGGAGAAGTTGGGGGTGGTAAAAACAGCTTAACCATGTAGTTTTACTGCCCCTCCAATAAGCCCTTGGTTCACATCTGCATGGCTGCATGCTGTGTGTAGGGCAGCCCATGCATTTCAATGGGCTTCCATACCCACAAAAATGCAGGGAAAGAAGTCCCAGAGCTTTTTTTTTTTTTTTTTATTGCGCTGCACCAAAAGCACCCCATGTTTCCAATGTGTGGGGTACCATTAAGACTTAATGGTACCCCCAAAGAACAGAGCATTCGTCTGTGTTTCAGGCAAACGAGCGCGACAAAGGCACGAGAATTTTTGTTGGGCCAGGTATGAGTGCTCGAATGACCGAATTTTAATGGTTCAAAGAATGTCAGGCAAAATGGTCGGCCCTCACACATGTTCACTTCATCGAATCTGGCCCTCTTTGAAAAAAGTTTGGACACCCCTGGTTTAGAGTTACAGAGGGGGTCTTGCACTAAAATTATTGCTCTAGCTCTCTGCTGTAAACAGTAGTAAACTACTGTTTGCGAGCGCGACTTATGTATGCGTTTACTTCTGTGCGTGAGCACGGAGGGATGAGGCCCCTCTAAAAAACACTGTCCCTTTAGATTTTTTTTTTTGATCCCTTTTATTGCTGAACTTAGACCCCGATTGGCTTCCATGTACAGCTGCACCAGATTTTGCACTCTAGTTTTAGTAAATCAACCCTATTATAAATGAGGTCCAACTAAAGACCTAGATGGGGAATCAGGACCTCATTCCTCCTACTTGTGATGCCTCTAATGATAAACTCTGGAATTCAATTTGTATTCAGCCTCTACCAGGCCACAATTTTTCTCATTTTGCAACCAACAGAAATAAACATCCCTCCATGAGTTATTACTATAATATATAAACCAAGTTGTGAATACATTAACTGACCATTTCAAACTTACAAATAAGAAAGGGAAAACAAATTTAAATTTAAGCCTTTCTGGCAGTGGCACTTAGAGACCATCCGGATGCCCACGGTTTGGTCTCAGGCATAGTGGAGGAAAAGGGTAGGGCTTTATGCCGATGACATGGCATTATATCTCTTAGACTCTGGTCCCTCCCTCCAAACAGCCTTACAGGTTATTGAGAACTTTGGTAGGTTCTCTGGGCTCAAAATGAACTGGGACAAGTCCAAACTCCTTCCCATTGATATATTCCCTCAAACGAGAGAATAGGCTAGCTTACCTCTAGTAAGAGTGAGCACTCTTAAACATCCAGGTATACAGATCTCCAGGTCAATGCCAGACTTCATCCCTCAAAATGTGGAACCTCTAATCCCACCCATTAAATCTAAGACACAAACTTGGGCAAGATTACCAATGGGTGTGATTGGTCGGATAGGCCTAGTCAAAATGATACTCTTGCCAAAAATCCTATATGTACTATGGCATTCTCCAATATATATTGCCTTTAAATATTTTAAAATTATGGACACCACTCCTACAATCTTTTATATGGGGATCAAATAGGCACAAACTCTCATGGAAGACAGTACAATGTCCGACGACATTGGGGGGCCTTGCTGTCCCAGATGTTGGGGCATACTATTTGGCCGCACAACTATCACATTTATAAGTCAGATAGACATGGGTATTTGGCACTAGTATCAGAATCAATGATCTCACAGTTCCCACACCCCTTTTGTGACATACCATGAGGACTGAGGGGCTCAATGACATCTCCTCTTCGCTCCGGACTCTCACTTCAGCAAAAGGGGATTTGGGACCTGGAGACCTCCAGGTTGGATTACCCGGTGTTTCATGACAACACCCCTCTCTGGTATAACAAACTCCTCCCGAAGCTGCTCCAGGTACCCGACCCCTCAATCTGGATATCCCAGGGAATAAATCTATTGTCCCACTTACTCCATAATGGAGAAATCAAAACTTTTGACCAGCTAAAAATAGAATTTAACCTTCCAAATCATATGCTATTCCATTTCTTTCAGGTGTGCCATGCCCTTCACACCCAATTCACAGCCGCGCATACCGATATAGCCTGCCTAGACATACTCACTGTAATCCTTCGCAAAGAACTGCGCCAGCTCATATCCCTCTTCTACAATATGCTCACCTCACCGTCTACAACAAAATTAGCCTACTCTGTTAAACAGAAATGGGCGGATGGGACATAGAAGTAGAAGATGAGGATTGGGGTGAAATACTAGAGAGCCCCAAACTGGTATCTCCTAAACTGACAGGCTTACACAAATCTACATTACCTACAGAGCATACTTAACCCCACAACGATTGCCAAAATGTTGTCCATCCCGCAGTGACAGATGCCCTAGATGTCTAATTACAGTTGGTACCTTTGATCACATAATTTGGCAGTGCTCCCGGGTCCAGGGTTACTGGTCTCAAGTAGTCCAGTTCTTACACTATCAAATGGGCTCACCAGTATCCCTGGACCCCAAAACAATGCCTATTGGGCCTGTTCCCAGAAGATGAAATGGATAAATTCACACGTCATTTCCTACATTAAACACTGTTCATAGCGAGTAAAATTGTGGCCCGTAACTGGATTCAGGCAGCAGCCCCTACATCATTAGCCTGGACTGCCCAGGTTAATAATACGCTATCGTATAAAAAAGTGATTTATATGAATAGAGGGTGCCTGGCCAAATATAATAAAATTTGGGACAGAACTCCTCTACAACTTGTACCTCATAATTCTACCAAACATTTTTTACGCCTGTGCAACTCATCCCCTGAACCGTGTACTGTTAGTATGCAAATGTATAACAGATCTAGTCTTTAGTGAATGTGGAACACCGACACCAACCATACTGGTTGAACTCAGGTTTTTTTTTTATTTTATTGTTTGAATTTAAAGTTTATTGAGCAGAATGATTACATTTGTTACATGTAAAACAGTGTACAAATTCCTTGTATAATTCTTTCTTCTACCAAATGGGGAAAAAACCTCAATAAACGTTTTGTTTCTAATAAAAAATAAAAAAAAATAAAAATAAAAAAAAGTAAGCCTTTCTAGAAACATTGTGTACCGACCTTACCTTTGCATCGGTTGTGTGACCAAGGGACCACTAGGTGGAGCACTTGTATCAATATCCTCCACAGGGGAAGTGCAGACAGGTTTGCTGGATGCAAACTCCAGGGCATATTGCAATACATCAGCCAGAGGAAACCGTTTGGGGCCAGAGCCATAACTTAAATACCTGCCCATTTGAAACAAAAACAGGAAAAAAAAAAAAATAATCAAATCAGTAGTTTCCCTATGTAAAAAAAAAAAAAAAAAAAAAAAAAAAAATTAAATAAAAAAGTACTGCTCTGTTCTAAGCCCCAAAACACACACCTGGGTGAGCAAAAAATGAAATACAAAAACAGTGCTAGGAACATTATGATACAAACTTCTGTCCACACCATTCATTCACCCGGACCTGTCTTAGGCACTTGTCAAGAGCGCCAACTATACCCACCCCTTTCTACCCGCCTCGCCCATTCATAGTAGCTGTACTATCGCTTCCAACAATCAAAAGCACTATGAATAGAGGATCAATGAAAGGTCCGCCTTCTCCATTCATAGAGCCTTTTTATTGAGAGAAGCTCTAGTACAGCTTTTATAAATGGAGAAGGGGGAGGAAAGCCTATAACAGGTCGTGTGGCTCAAATCTGCCCCGCAGCACTGGAAGATTACCACTGCAGGGGTATGTGAGCGGGGTGGGGGGGAGGGATGGCACAGGAGTGAACATTTAAATGAAGAAAGCCGCCACCAGCACATGAGAATTCGCATTCAATGTAAGTACTATCCCCAGTGCGGATTAAAGCAAATTAACTAAAGTTAGGCTTAAAGTGAATGTTTGGTCTATTCAATGCTTTTTCATATATACTGTATGTGTAAGAGAAAAATACACCATATTATCTATGTGATTAAAACAGAACATATTGTACCTTTCTAGCCGCTGCTGTAAAACTGTTAGATGCTCTTTGAGCCTTTTGATCTCATCTCGTTTGATCCGGGTAATTTCCCTGTTTTTGTGTATATACCTAAAAATACAGAAAGTAAATACGATGCTCTTACAATGGATTTCTCCTACTGTAGAAATGGTGAATGGCAGAGACCAAGCAGAAATGGAGCAATACAGCTGGATACTGGCTGTCATTTAGGTTGCCTGGCTCATGGATTTATACAGTAATGAAAAGCCCATTGGCCTAAAACACTGAAGCTCTGGTCCTTAAGACAATACAGGTTCTCCTTATTACTAGATTTAGCTGTATTATTGGTAATCTGTTAAAGAGGAAAAAAAAAAAAAAAAAAAAAAAAAACACTGATCTCATCCCGAGTATAAATCCCAATGGCCAAAAACCATACCTCATAAACCATGGCTTTGGTTTTGGTAAGGTTTTTTTTACATATACAGTGACCATATTGAATTGATTAGGCATAAAAAAAAAAAAAAAAAAAAGAGAAGACAAATCTAACATCTTTAACTTTGTTAAAAGCCACAATATCCTCCATGTAATAGAACACCTCCATAAGGCCCAGTAAGAAGCAAATTAGATCATCAAAAAGTTCATTTATTCCAGTAATTCAATTCAAAAAGTGAAACTCATTTTATATAGATGTGTTACACAGAGTGATAGATTTTATGTCTGATGATTATGGCTTACAGCCAATTAAAACCCAACATTCAGCATCTAAGAAAAATTACATAAGACCAATTAAAAAAAATAAAAAAAAAATATGTTTTCTCAATACAGAAATGTTACCTTACTGAAAAGTATGTCCATGTATAGTATTGATGGGGCTCCTTTTGCATGAATTACCGCATCAATGCAGTATGACATGGAGGCGATGATCACAGTCTCTGGCACTGCTGAGGTGTTACAGAAGGCCAGGTTGTTTTGATGGGTCTGGTGTCTCTAATCTTCCTCTTGACAATACCCCACAGATTCTCTATGGGGTTTAGGTCAGACGAGCTTGCTGGCCAATTAAGCACAGTGATACCGTGATCATTAAACCAGATATTGGTACTTTTGGTAGTGTGGGCAGGTGCCAAGTCCTTTTGGAAAATTAAACCAGCATCTCCATTAAGCTGGTCAGCAGAGGGAAGCATGAAGTGCTCTACAATTTACTGGTAGAGGGCTGCGCTAACTTTGGACTTGATAAAACAGAGTCCACCGAAACCAGCAGATGACATGGCTCCCCAAATCATCACTGACTCCGTTGCATGAGGTCCAGTGTGAAGTTTCCAGTTAGTAATGATTTGGAGAGGGCCATGTCATCTGTTGGTTTTGGTGCACTGTGTTTTATCAAGTCCAAAGTCAGCGTAGCCCTCTACCACAGTGCACCAAAACCAGCAGATGACATGGCTCTCTCCAAATCATCACTGTCGAAACTTCACACAGGACCTCATGCAACTGAGTCAGTGATGATTTGGGGAACCATGTCATCTGCTGGTGTTGGTCCACTGCATTTTATAAAGTCCAAAGTCAGCGCAGCCCTCTACCAGGAAATTCTAGGAGACTTCATGCTTCCCTCTGCTGACCAGCTTTATGGATATGCCGATTTCATTTCCCAGCAGAACTTTCATGCAAAAGGACCCCCGAGCAAGTATTGAGTGCATACTATACTTTACACGGACACGTAAGCCAACATTTCTGTCTTATGTAATAATCTAGTTTTCTGAGATACAGAATTTGGGTTTTCACTAGCTGTAAGCCATAATCATCAAAATTAAAAGAAAGAAATGCTTGAAATATATCTCTCTGTGTGTAATGCATCTATATAAAATATACGAGTCACTTTTTGAACTGAAATAAATTAACTTTTTGATGATATTCTGATTTTATGTAGTTCCATTCTGTACTTCCCACACTATACTGTATATCCACAAAGTTTCATCACTATTCAGACCCTGTAGCTACTCAGCTATCTGTGTCCGCTGATCATTAGACCAAACTGGCAAGGCCCTCCATGTTCTCACCCATCATTTAAGCCAGGGGTCTCCAAACTATGGCCCTCCAGTAGTTTAGGAACTACAATTCCCATCATGCCTAGTCATGTCTGTGAATGTCAAAGTTTTACAATGCCTCATGGGATGTGTAGTTCTGCAACAGCTGGAAGGTCGTAGTTTTTCAGATCCCAGATTTAAGCCATTTGATCACATCTCCATGCAGACTTGAAACCGCTTATATTGGCTGCCCTGTACAACTTAAACTATAACTAAAGGCAAAACTGGAGAGGTGTTATAACGCTTGACAATTATGATTGCTGTGCGTCCCCGTTGCGGAGATTCACCCTCTCCATTTGTCCTGTTTATCATTATCATTGAAAGTAAAAGAAAATCCACAAATTCTGGGTTGTCTCCAGAAAAGTAACAGAGGGGAAATCTTTCAATGGAAAGTTTGTACTTCTTCCCACTCCTTTTCAGATATGTAAACTAAATTATTTTTTACAGTTTTTTGGTCTTCTCATGTAACTAGTTGTTTTGAGATTGTCTACTAAATGATTACTTCTTTTATTTCTTAAGATTTTTTTTTCACGTTTGAAAAACAAAAAACAAAAAAAGAATGGGAATACTAGTTCTGGACACTTAGGGATCCCCAAAAAATCCCCTTATTTGCATGGATTTTCTCTCACTTCCTGTTTGGCTATGGGACAGGAAGTGTAGGGTAATCTCTGCAATGGGACACAGATGGGGAAGAAAAATAAATAAATAAATCTGACAGGGATTATAAACTTGCCCTCTATCCAAAATGAAAATAAAAAAGTTTTGCCTATAGTTCTACCTTAATAGGGCAGAATTAGGTCTCATGCAAACGGCTGCCTGGGGCTGTACAACATACATTTTGGGTGTACAGGAGTTGTGTACAAGTGCCGATAAAAGTCAATGGGTACATGTAGGTATATGCTCATACTTGCACAAACATGTGCGCCCCAGGATTCAGACAGCCTGCGTCCACGGTCCTACATTCATACACATTTGCATGTTTTTACACTAGTACCAGTGCATTCCACATTCAGTCATTGATATCTATGGGCAGCTGTACACACAATCTGTGGCTCCTAGACAGGAAAATATGCGCACATTTTACATTGTACAGCCCTAGGCACCCATGTGCATGTGGCCTAAAACGAATTTCTTATATGCAGTAAGTTATGAGAAATTCTTTAAAGATAGATCGACTGCAGGTACATATACAGGCTACATTTCAAAATGATTTTTAGTTCCACTTTAAAACTCCCCCTCTCCAGTATAATCCTTACTTTTCTATATCCCTGAGGTCTCCCTTGTATCCCTTGCCTTGTAGCAATGCAATCACCCTTCTGTGCACCCATTGAACTTCCAAAGAATACTTGATAGGCACTTGGAGCTGTATTTACGAAAGCTAGAGGAGCCAAAACTAGTCACAATTCTGCAGAGAAACCAATCAGCTTACAGGTTTTATTACTAAAGCTTAAACAAACTGAGGTTAGAAGCCGATTGTTTTCTGCAGAATTGTACAAATTTTGCCCTCTCTAGCATTAGTAAATAAACCCCTTGTCTAAAACTCAGGTGCACAGCAAGGATAAGAAAACAAGACATTGCTGCCAGGGGATCTCTTGCCCACGGCACACAGGAATGGGCAGCAAAGTGTGTGTGTGGTCACAGTGCTCACAACCAAAACGAATGATGTGGGTACTCACCTATCCATGTACAGACATGGTGGAAACTCTAGCTTGTTGTGGATTTTCTCAGGCCTTCCCAAAGCTTGATTAAACTCAAACCTGGACAGCTCAAATGTCAGTACAGGTGGAAGTTCTGTGAACCAGTGCTGTCACAAATTAAACATAAAAATAATACATTTTACTTCAACCTATAATAAATAAAAATGTGTGCACATTACTTATACAAGAGAATCTGACTCCATCAGATCAATCTGCTCCATTCAGAATCATCTTTTGTAAGAACGAAAAATATCAGACGCTTATATATTCATAAAAAGGGAGAGAGAACATTTGGCTGGATTTAGACTTTGATTTTAGTTTAAATGTTTGTGAACCTCACCTTTCTTTTCCTCTTTTTGGGTCTGTTAAATATACCATTGAAAGCACTTTGTTATACAGCAAAACATTGGATTGCAAGCAGAACTTGTTCCATAAACATGCTTGTAATCTAAAGCACTCGTATATAAAAATGAATTTCAACATAAATAACGGAAACTGATGATTCGTTGTGCAACCATTTATTCATACGTCCTTCAGTTTATAGTCAATATAAAAAGATTATGGAAATGTTATAGGTTGTGTAACCATAAAATGTCCATCCATACATGGAAGCCTCCCCAAGAGGATTAGAAGCAAAAAACCAGTAGGAGCTACAGAGTATAAAAGAGAAGAGAGGCGCCTCTAAGTGTAGCCATATGGTTACATTTAAGGTATAACATTTGGCAACATAAAAATGGTTGATTATTAAAACAGGCACATTAAGTATGCAGGCATCTGGGGTAAAACTGTCCACATAGACAGGGAAGACTACCCTGCAAGTGTGACCAGGAAGACTACCCTGCAGTAGAGTGATCTGAAAGCAAGGCTTGAAGCGCAGCGTGGAAGGAATACCGTCGATGGCGGTGCAGAGGATGGTCTATGTGGGCAGCTTTACCCCGGATGCCTGCATAATTAGATGCGCCTGTTTAAATCATGAACCGTGTGACTTCCTAAATGTAACTTCATTAAATGTAACCGTATTGCTACACTTAGAGGCACCTCTTTTCTTTTATACTCCGTTGGGACATGATGGCACTTGTATATCAAGACATTGTTCAATTATCAAGTCAAAATTTCTAAAACAAATTTTCTGGTCTTTCAAAAACACTCAAATCAAGTTACTCAATCCAAGGTTCTATTGTAACCGTTTGATTAGTGCAAATAAGTCGCCAGATTAATAAATTTGCACCGTAAGAGCTATAATGCAGAATTACTATGTAGCACTGCAAACAAACGAACCAGACCCTACATACATAGCTTTGCATGGATAAAATTGCAAACTATACAGCAGAAACATTCCTAAAGCATTACCGCACTAGTAGCTTTATTTTCATGAAGCTGACATTGCTTAGCCGCTGCATCCCAATAGACATGAATACGACCGCCTGCATGTGGATGCACTGAACACCTGCACATCCCATGCAAGAAAAGAGGGCCTTTCACACGGGTGCATGGATAGGTATGCCATCTGAATGAGGCCAAAATTTACAGCATTTACAGTGCCTTTGAAAAATATTCATACCCCTTGAAATTGTATGTGATAGACCAACACAAAGTGGCACATAATTGTTAAGTGGAAGGAAAATGATAAAGGTTTTCATTTTTTTTTTTTTTTACAAATATTTGAAAAAGTGTGGCGTGCATTTGTATTCAGCCCTTTGTGTCAATACTTTGTAGAACCACCTTTCGCTGCAATTACAATTTTTGGGTCTCTACCAGCTTTACACATCTAGAGAGTGCAACAGCAAATTTCAAGTCTTGCCACAGATTCTCAATTGCACTTTGACTGGGCCATTCTAACACACGAGTATGCTTTGATCTAAACCATTCCATTGTAGCTCTGGCTGTATGTTTAGGGTCACTGTCCTGATGGAAGGTGAACCTCCACCCCAGTCTCAGGTCTTTTACAGACTCTTACAGGTTTTTTTCTAAGATTGCCTTGTATTTGGCTCCTTCCATCTTCCCATTTACTCTGACCAGTTGAAGAAAAGCATCCCCGCAACATGATGCTGCCACCACCATGTTTTACGGTGGGAATGGTGTGTTCAGGGTGATGCCCAGTGTTAGTTTCCCTCCACACACAGCGTTTTGCTTTTAGGACAAAAAGTTAAATTTTGGTGTCATCTGACCAAAGCATCTTCTTGTTTGCTGTGTCCTCACATGGCTTCTCGCAAACTGCAAATGGGTCTTCTCTTGGCTCTCTTTCAACAATGGCTTTCTTCTTGCCACTCTTCCATAAAGGCCAGATTTGTGAAGTGCACCACTAATAGTTGTCCCGTGGACAGATTCTCCCACCTGAGCTGCAGATCTCTGCAGCTTCTCCAGGGTTACCATGGGCCTCTTGGCTGCTTCTCAGATTTTTTCCATTTTCAGATGATGGATTGAACAGTTCTCTGTGAGATGTTCAAACCTTGGAAGATATTTTATAACCTAACCCTGCTTTAAACTTCTCAACAACTTTATCCCTGACTTGTCTGGTGTGTTTCTTTGCCTTTGTGATGCTGTTTGTTCACTTCTCTAACCTACCTCTGAGGGGTTTCACTGTGTTTTATACCGAGATTAACTTTTACACAGGTGGACCCTATTTACTAATTTGGTGACTTCTGAAGGCAATGGGTTCCACTATATTTTAGTTAGAGGCATCCGAGTAAAGATGGCTGAATACAAATCACACCACACTTTTTGGATATTTGTAAAACATTTTGAAAACCATTTATAATTTTCCTTCCACTTCACAATTATGTGCCACTTTGTGTTGGTCTACCACATAAAATCCCAATAAAATACATTTACGTTTTTGGTTGCAACATGACACAATGCGGAAAATTTCAAGGGGTATGAATACTCTTTCAAGGCCCTGTATCTTATCCACCTGCAATTGAATAAGACTCAGAACGCCCAAGCAACCCAAGCAATTTCAGCTATTCCTGCACCGATGGTACTTAAAGCGGAACTAAACCCTCCTATCATTTGCAGCCATGGAAGCTGCCTTTTTAGCCTCTGTTTGATCTTCAACTGCCATAATACTGCACATGATCATTTGAGATACCAGCCATTTGATAGTTTGACAGTTTGGCTGAGAACACCAACAAATGTGAATGTTACATTCCCGGCACGTGTCGGTAATGTAACTGTTTTTTTTAAACTGTTGAATCTATAGGTTTAGTTCTGCTATAACAGATCAGCTAGGAACATGTCAGAGGCACAATGAGAAGCGTTCATACACAAAAACTGTCCGATTGATTTTCTATAGCAGTGTTAGCTGCTAGTCATTAAAGCGGGATTCCACCAAAAAAATAAAAATATTAAAAGCCAGCAGCTATAAATACTACAGCTGCTGACTTTTAATAAATGGACACTCACCTGTCCCGGGTTCCAGCGATGCCGGCAGCCGAGGCCGATCGATGGCTCGGCTCTCGGCTGCTGTCGCCACCATTCTAGGTGAGGGAATCAGGAAGTGAAGCTAATCGGCTTCACTTCCCGGTTTCCTACTGCGCATGCGCGAGCCGCGCAATAGGAAATCTCTGTGCTGTCACTGGGACCCGTGTGTGTCCCAGCAGACAGCGCGGCAGGGCAGCAAATGGCGTAGACTCCCACGGGAGTCTATGCCCGGAAGTGGGTGAAAATACCCGTCTTTGACAGGCATCTCCACCTCCCTCCCCCCTGAAAGGTGTCAATTGTGACACCGGAGGGGGGGGGGGGGGGTGATCCGATCAGCGGAGGTTCCACTTTAAGGTGGAATCCCGCTTTAAGGAGAAACCGCAACATTCCATCAGCATAGGCAACAATCGACAGACTGCCCAAAGAAAGCAGTTAAAGGGGGACTAAAAGTCTGCTTTCCTTAAACTAGATTAAAATGCTGACACTCTCAACAAAGACAAAATGTGTCCAGTGCAATTTCCAAATTAAGCAAAAAAAAATAAAAAAAAATGGTTTAAAAGGCTGTTTACTGACCTCAGCATAATGCTGTCCATTGACCTCAGCATATTTGCTGTCCATACACAAGGCAAAGTCTAGGCCATTTCAACAACTTCATAATGGTTTTTCAATCCAAAAATATTGACTGGATCAAGGATAGCCATCATTAACACTTAGTATATTACCACATTTATCTTTATATGGTGGGGACAGTAGCAAGTCGCATGGATATAATTGAAGGTTTCTGCCATCAAAAAGCAGAATCTGGAATTGGTGTGTATGGGTAGCAGAAATATTAATATAAAGTGCTATACACAGTACCAGTGCGGGGCCATGGCATGACACTTTTTTTATTTTTTTTTGAGAGATAAGACACGGTTGTGCTGCCGTTTGATCCATGTTTGTAGTGATACAGCAGAATTCAAAGGGCCACATTCAGTTCCCGTCTGTATTCAGCCACCAGGCAGCACATAAATCTCACACACTACTCTCACACCAAGTTATAAGATTCCAGAGCATTTCTGGAATGCAAAATACTCCTCTAAGTCACATATGTATCAGGACTCTGCAGTTACTTATTGAAGCAAAACATAACATCGTTGGCATTAAGTGAATCTAAATCCAACTTTTTTTTCCTTCCCCATACAAGTCAATGGCAATACAAAAGCATCTAAAAAAAACAGGTTGATGCAGTTTAAAAAAGTCAAATGCACCAGTCAATGAGCTGTGAATTATCTCAGACGCATCTCAAAACAATGTTGAAAGCAAGCTGCCCATTTTTAGTCATAGAATAGGAAAGAAAGGGAATCCCCCAATGGAATACAGACACAAAAAAAAATAAAACTTGCCAAGGGTTTTAAACCTAAATGTCTCAAGTTAAAGTGGAACTTTAGTCAGAAAATTATGTCCTACTAGATCACTTCAGGCTGGTCCCTTTTGTAGGTACAGCCAACATGATAAATAAGTGCCTACACTTACAGTCCATGAATACACTCTCACCCTGCTCTGCACATGCTCAGTTACTCTCTTAGTCAACAAAATAGTGGCCTCCAGCAAGAAGAAAAAGGACCAATGCTGGGGGCAATTTAAAGCGCATACTAATTTTGGTACCAATTATTAATTGGAACTGTATATTCCTTAATAAAGATTTTTTTTTTTTATCAAGTTATGGTTAAAGTTCAATGTTGTTGTTTAGGAGGGTCGCATACAAACTGTCTGCAGTCCAAATATAGATAACTAGGTCCCCGGTATTTCTCACCTCTTGACCAGACTTGCTTGAGTTCTCTGAATGTAATGACTCAATCTCTCCCTCTATCATGGCAGCCTCTAGACATTCGTGCAAGTCTTTGAATCCATTCACCTGGAGAGGATACTGCCCAAACATCTCCGTGTTTTCAAATTTCTTTCCTTAGCGAGAGAGAACCAAACATTAACGAGGACAGGAAATGAGAGCGCACACACTTGCCATCAGGTCATCAAAATATCTTCTCATACTAACAACATTAATAAGGTGTCCCCTATGTTCAAGGAAATGTGTATTCCCAAACATTCTATTTATCTGCGTTTGAAAGAGTAACTTGCCCATTACAACCTGTAGCAGAATGCTAGAGACAACAGAGGGTTCATCATTCAGAATTGTGATAAATTAAAGAGATGGATAAATAAACTGCCAATGTACTTGGTGGTTTAAAAAAAAGCTTTTGCCTGTAAACATCTTTTGTAGCTGAGGACAAGGCTTTTCTATGTGACATCAGTTCCATAATATCTAAGGAATGCCAAGACAAGTACCCTTGTCACTGTTAATTCTCCATGAAGTGTTCCGGAAGCAGCCAGCCCTCATCCCCCAGGAAGAAAGAACTACAATGTAATACTGTTTCTTAATCAAGTGATTTCCATCCCTTTCAAAAATAAGGACAGGCACTAAAAATAGCCAACATCCCCACAGCTAAGAAATCCTTTGGGGTCCTCTGACCGCTCAAATGTCAAATAACGTCAGAGTGACTATTCAACGCATAAGAGCTGAGCATTACTACAAATATTTGTATCTCTATTGTAACAGATGCTTGAAATTTCACTTGGGTTTTAGTTAGAGCTGCACGATTCTGGCTAAAAGGAGAATCGCAATATTTTTGCTTAGAAGATAGATCACGATTCTCTCACGATTTCTGCGGCGTAACTTCATCTTTAACATTAAAACAACAACAAAAAAAAAAATTGGGCTAACTTTACGATTTCCTTTTTATTTTTTTTTATTTTTTAATTCATGGAAGTGTATTTTTTCCTAAAAAATTGCATTTGAAAGGCCGCTGGGCAAATACAGTGTGACACAAAATATTGCAGTAATTGACATTTTATTCTCTAGGGTCTCTGATAAAATATATATAATGTTTGGGGGGTTCCAAGTAATTTTCTAGCAAAAAATATTGATTTTAACTTAAGAAACAAGTGTCAGAAAAAGATTTAGACTTTAAGTGGTTAAACTTTCTGCATTTACAGGTTGTTAAAAACTTGGCAGACTGCCTGGATTTTTTCTTTACACAGGAGTTTATCCCTTTGATCTAAGAAGGAAGATTTAGTTACAATGTTTCATGTTAAAAACTTGGCAGACTGCCTGGATGTTTTATTTTGACAGCTGAGTGAGCAGATAAATCTTCCCACTTGTTATATGAAAGAATCGGCAAACTCTGCAATAGAGATAGTGGGGGGGGGGGGGGGGGGGTTGAATTAAGATCATGATTTAACGATTAATTGTACAGCTCTAGTTTTAGTGCAGATTTCTAAAAAAACAATACACCGATGACGCATACAGTAATTAAGATTGTTAGGGGTGTTCTGCATGCCAGTGATGTACAGAATGCAACATTGCAACTTTTGAATGTTTCACTGTTTTAATAAATCAAACAGCTGCAAATTAGGTAACTTGTAATACAATTTCATTAAAAAATTATTTGCTTAGCAATAAAGTATGCTCTATTAAGTTTTTTTTTTTTTTTGGTTGGTGCAATAATTTTTATTGGTTTTAATGAAAATAACAAAATAAGCCCCAGAGTTGCCCACGCAGGGGCTACATAAGAAGCATTCAAGAGTATGAAACACAGAAAAGTGCCAATGAAAAATAAACAAGCAAGGCAATACATCAGGGAAAACAGATACCCGTCGCAGGGTAACCTCATACAAAGTAAGACTTTTTTTTTTATTAAAATGGAGAAATTGGGGGGGGGGGGGGGGGCAGGGACTTCAGAGATAAAAGAGAAAAATTAAAAAGAACAGATGTGAGGGAGCAGAGGAGAAAGAAGGATGGAGGGAGCAGAGGGGGAAAGAAGGATGGAGGGAGCCGAGGGGGAAAGAAGGATGGAGGGAGCCGAGGGGGAAAGAAGGATGGAGGGAGCCGAGGGGGAAAAAAAGGATGGAGGGAGCCGAGGGGGAAAAAAAGGATGGAGGGAGCCGAGGGGGAAAAAAGGATGGAGGGAGCCGAGGGGGAAAAAAGGATGGAGGGAGCCGAGGGGGAAAAAAGGATGGAGGGAGCCGAGGGGGAAAAAAGGATGGAGGGAGCCGAGGGGGAAAAAGGATGGAGGGAGCCGAGGGGGAAAAAAGGATGGAGGGAGCCGAGGGGGAAAAAAGGATGGAGGGAGCCGAGGGGGAAAAAAGGATGGAGGGAGCCGAGGGGGAAAAAAGGATGGAGGGAGCCGAGGGGGAAAAAAGGATGGAGGGAGCAGAGGGGGAAAAAAGGATGGAGGGAGCCGAGGGGGAAAAAAGGATGGAGGGAGCCGAGGGGGAAAAAAGGATGGAGGGAGCCGAGGGGGAAAAAAGGATGGAGGGAGCAGAGGGGGAAAAAAGGATGGAGGGAGCAGAGGGGGAAAAAAGGATGGAGGGAGCAGAGGGGGAAAAAAGGATGGAGGGAGCAGAGGGGGAAAAAAGGATGGAGGGAGCAGAGGGGGAAAAAAGGATGGAGGGAGCAGAGGGGGAAAAAGGATGGAGGGAGCAGGGGGGAAAAAGGATGGAGGGAGCAGAGGGGGGAAAAAGGATGGAGGGAGCAGAGGGGGGAAAAAAGGATGGAGGGAGCAGAGGGGGGAAAAAAGGATGGAGGGAGCAGAGGGGGGAAAAAAGGATGGAGGGAGCAGAGGGGGGAAAAAGGATGGAGGGAGCAGAGGGGGAAAAAAGGATGGAGGGAGCAGAGGGGGGAAAAAAGGATGGAGGGAGCAGAGGGGGAAAAAAGGATGGAGGGAGCAGAGGGGGAAAAAAGGATGGAGGGAGCAGAGGGGGAAAAAAGGATGGAGGGAGCAGAGGGGGAAAAAAGGATGGAGGGAGCAGAGGGGGAAAAAAGGATGGAGGGAGCAGAGGGGGAAAAAAGGATGGAGGGAGCAGAGGGGGAAAAAGGATGGAGGGAGCAGAGGGGGAAAAAGGATGGAGGGAGCAGAGGGGGAAAAAGGATGGAGGGAGCAGAGGGGGAAAAAAAGGATGGAGGGAGCAGAGGGTGAAAAAAGGATGGAGGGAGCAGAGGGGGAAAAAAGGATGGAGGGAGCAGAGGGTGAAAAAAGGATGGAGGGAGCAGAGGGTGAAAAAAGGATGGAGGGAGCAGAGGGTGAAAAAAGGATGGAGGGAGCAGAGGGGGAAAAAAGGATGGAGGGAGCAGAGGGGGAAAAAAGGATGGAGGGAGCAGAGGGGAAAAAAGGATGAAGGGAGCAGAGGGGAAAAAAGGATGGAGGGAGCAGAGGGGGAAAAAAGGATGGAGGGAGCAGAGGGGAAAAAAGGATGGAGGGAGCAGAGGGGGGAAAAAAGGATGAGGGAGCAGAGGGGGAAAAAAGGATGAGGGAGCAGAGGGGGAAAAAAGGATGAGGGAGAAGAGGGGGAAAAAAAAAAAAAGGAAGAGGGAGAAGAGGGGAAAAAAAAGGAGGAGGGAGAAGAGGGGAAAAAAAGGAGGAGGGAGAAGAGGGGAAAAAAAGGAGGGAGAAGAGAGAAAATCATTGCCTCGGGACTGCTAACTGGAATTCATAAACAAGCCTGGTGTAGAGAGGGAAAAACATACTATCCAATCCATACCAATCCAAGGTTTCCAAATTTTGAGGAACTTGGAATGGGAGTCCATTAGGACGCATGACATCTGTTCATTAACCCTGAGGCTGGGTTCACACTGCTGTGGTGTACGAGATTGGATGCGATTCGCACCGCACTGCAAATCACATTGCGATCTCTGTGCGATGCGATTTCAGCCATATAGACAGTATGGCTGAATTCACATCCGGCCCAAACTCGTACAGGACCCTTTTTTTTGGTCCGCAGCAGAATCGGATCGCATGGGTGTTCACACCATGCGATCCGATTCCTGTCCGAGTTTGCAGATCGCACTGCGATATGCGAACCGATTTGGAGGCGTCATTAACTTTTCACTGACACTCCCAGCAGTTCGCATAGGGCAGTGTGAACTGCCGCCGGGAGGCATGCAATGCGGGAACCCGCAGTAGATTCGCAGCGCTCCCGCATCGCAGCAGTGTGAACCCAGCCTGAGGGCTGTCAAACAGTCTTGAACGTCCTGAAAAGAGACTGGGTTTTTTCCAGGCCTGGGCAATAGTTCTATTGGCTTACAGTAATAGGTGCAATGCCAATTTCTGCATTATATTACATTTTTTACTTACAATTTAATGTCTTTTAGCCGATTGGACTACAGTAATCATGTCCCGTGATGTACTTCAAAGAAAAGGATTTTTTATAAGTAAGCTGCTATAAAAATCTTATTTTCTTATCGTACATCACAGGACACAGAGCCATGGTAGTTACTATGTGGGATGTCCCATAGCAATGCCAACTGAAGGGATGGAGACACGACAAAAGTAGGGCACCAAGAGACAAGAGGAATTGTACTGCAGCCTGCAGTACACTGCGCCCAAAGGTGATAGCCTCATGACCTGTTACATCTACTTGATAGAATCTGGTAAATGTATGGACTGAAGTTGCGGCTTTGCAGATCTGAGCCATGGAGGCTTGGTGATGCACTGCCCAAAATGCACTAACAGCCTTGGTGGAGTGCGCTTTAATATGAAAAGGAGGAATTTTCCTCTTTAAACCATAAGCTTGAACAATCACTTGACAAATCCATTTAGAAATAGTAGATTTCAACGCTGCCTGTCCTCTTAGGACCGCCTGGCAACACAAACAAACCATCAGTTTTACGAATCTGAGCGGTCACTTTCAAATAGACCTTGACCGCTCTCACCACATCAAGAGAATGTAGTGACCTCTCTTACACAGAACGAGGTTCTAGAAAAAACGAAGGCAGAACAATATCTTGGTTTAAACGAAAATCTGACACTACCTTCGGTAGGAATTTAGGATGAGGCCACAGTACAAACTTATCCTTATTAATAATCAAATATGGCTCTTTACAAGAAAGAGCAGCCAACTCTGATACTCTACTTGCAGAAAATATGGCAACCAAGAAAATTATTTTCTTCGTCAAGAGGACTAAGGGAATATCTCGTATTGGCTCAAAAGGCCATTTCTGTAATGCTGACAGGACTAAATTTAAGTCCCAAGGGTTCAGGGGTGGCCTAACTGGAGGATTAATCCATGTTACCCCCTGAAGAAAGCAACGAACGATAGAGCGAGAAGCAAGTGGTCGTTGAAAAAACACAGATAAGGCCAACACCTGGCCTTGATAGTATTCAGGGCCAGCTTCATTTCTAATCCCATCTGTAGGAATTCAAGGATCCTACCTATGACATACCGTATTTATCGGCGTATAACACACGCCAGCGTATAACACGCACCCCAAGTTTAGGAGGGAATTTTGTGGAAAAACTTTTAGGAGGGAAATTTAAGGAAAAAAACACCTTACATTTAAATGCCCATCAATGCAGCCTTATCAGTGTCCATCTGAAGCCTCGCCAGCGTCATTTTCAGCCTTGTCATGCAGCCTGTCCATCATTGCAGCCTGTCCATCATTGCAGCCTGTCCATCATTGCAGCCTGTCCATCATTGCAGCCTGTCCTCATTGCAGCCTTGACATGCAGCTTGTCCGTCTTAGTGCATTGTCCGCTTATGTTTTTAAAAATGGCGCCGCCGAGATGTCCCGTGTATCTCGGCGGCTCTCGGCCCTTCTCGGCGGCTCTCGGACCTTCTTGGCGGCTCTCGGCGGCTTTCGGCTGAAAGCCGCCCAGAGCCCAAAAAATTGTGCGGAAATCGTGGAGTATCGGCGTATAACATGCACCCGTGATTTTACGCTGAAAGAAGTGTGTGTTATACGCCGATAAATACGGTACTTACTGGGGTGCCAACCCCTGGATTCACACCAGGAGACATATGACTTCCAGACTCTATAGTATATGGCTCTGGAGGCAAGCTTCCTAGCATTAATCAAAGTAGAAACTACTGAAGCTGACAGCCCACAGTCTTTCAGAATATGGGTCTCAATAGCCAAATCGTTAAATTTAGCGTTTGTAAGGTAGGATGGAATACCAGACCTTTGCAAGAGAAGGTCTGGCCACAATGATTGTGGTCCAAGGGTCCCCTACCGCCACCTTTATGATCTCGGCAAACCAAGATCTCCTGGGCCACAAGAATCCCCTCCTTCCCTTCTTGCTTGATCCTGCGAAGGCGCAGAAGCAACAGAACAGGAGGGAACGCATAGATCAGTGAAAACTGATCCCATGGATAAACCAAGGCATCTGTTCCGTATTCCGATCCCTTGTCCTTGACAAAAGTTGTCAATCTTGTTGTTGAACCTGGGCGCAAACAGATCCATGTCCGGAACTCCCCATCTTTGACATATTGACATAAAGATGTTGGGGTGAAGGGACCATTCTCCCAGAAACAATTGTTGGTGACTCAAGTAGTCTGCCTGCCAATTCTCTATTCCTGGAATTAAAATTGCTGATAGGCAAGGGATGTGGTTTTCTTCCCAAGATAGACCATGATTCACCTCTCTCTGGGTTACATGACTTCTCGTGCCCCCTTGGTGATTGATATAGGCCACTGCTGTGGCATTGTCGGATTGGATCCCGACAGGACAATTACGTAGTCTGAGCGTCCAGGCCTCTAGGGCCAGGTGTACTGTCCGAATTTCCCCAAAAATATTATGGGCAAGGTTCTCTCTGATTTGGACCATTTTTCTTGGACAGATGTTTCTTCCAGGACTGCTCCCCAGCCCAGAATGCTTCCATCTGTTACCACCTTCCAGGCGACTGGTAGAAAGGATTTTCATTTTTGAAGATTCTTGGATATCAACCAATTTGAGCATGTGATGCACTTCGGGGATAAATGCATTGGGAAGTCCAGAGCTTGGACCTTCTTGTTCCAAGTTGACAGAATACTGTTTTGCAGCAGTCTTGAATGAAACTGCATATAAGGAACAGCCTTAAAAGAAGCAACCATCTTTCCAAATAACTTCATGCAAAGTCAAATAGGACTCTTCTTTGTTTTGACCAACTGAATCAGTTCCTTTATGAAACCGATCCTTTCCTTGGGACAAAAACACCTTCTTCTGAACTGGATCTATGATCAGCCCCAAGTAATGCACTCATTGATAGTTTTAAAATTTTCTCTAGGTTGAGAATCCAATCTAGGTATTCTAGGTAGCTGATTGCGATGACTAAACTTTGGTTTAAGTGGGTTACCGACTGATCTATCTAGAGTAGATCATCTAAGTAGGCCAATATCGTTATACCATGAGCCCTTAACCTGGCTAAAGGAGGAGCCAAGACCTTTGTAAACACTCGAGGTGCAGTAGCTAGACTGAAAGGCAGAGCTACAAACTGAAAACGAAGATTTTCTTCCTAGAAGCGTAGAAATTTCTAGTGAGCCGGGAAAATTGGCACATGGAGATAAGCATCCTTGGTGTCGATTGACGCCAGAAATTCTCCCCCTTATCGGATTGACTCCCTAGCATGAGGCCTGGAAAATAGAATCTTTCATAGCGTTTATGGTAAAACACAACGCCTCTGATATACCGGCCAAATCCTTGGCCTGCTGATCAGGAATAACCTTGAGTACCTCTATAAACTGGTCCTTTAAGGACTGAGATACTCCGATCGCTGCCAGCTCAGGCTGAACGACTGAACCTGCGAGTGAAATATAGTTCTTAAAAAAAAAAAATCCAACTTCTTAGCTGTTGGATCCTTTAGCATATGAGCATTGTTTACTGGACAAGTGAGGTTTTTGTTTACAGAGGATATAGCAGCGTCAATTGCTGGAATTCCCCATTTCTTATAGAACTCTTCCACCATAGGATAAAGTATTGAAAACTTTTTTGAAGAGAAAAACTTTATCTGGGTGCTTCAACTCAGAATACATTAGCTTCCTTAGACATGAATGGACAGGAAAGGCATGAACAGATTGGGTAGGCTTTAGTGAACCCAAACCAGCGAACCTGATCCTTCCATATTAGGTTCTTCGGAAGAGGAGACATCAGGCTCTTCCTGGTCCTTTGAGAGAAGTTTTCCATCTCTCGCCCCTTGTTCCTCAGCATGAGGGTCCTGAGCAATGGACAGGGATCTGCTACGCTTAGTCCCACTCTGAGATGCGGTTAAAGCATCAATTTTTTGCGCCAAACTTAAAATGGTTGAAGAAAAAACCTCCTTAGTAATATACACAGGGGCTGCAGTGTTAAGAGCAGCTGTAACACGTGCCCCTCCGGATGGCTCACTCTGACCAGCCATATTACACTCAGGGGAGGATGCCATCTTTTTTGAGATGGTGCTAGGCTGCTGTGTAACTATAGCCCTTCTAGAGCCCTTTTTTGAGGTGTTTTTAACCCCCCTTCCGACCATAGCCGATGCACAAAGCAGAGGTACTATCAGAAGGAATGTATTCACTGCTTGAGCAATAGTCCAGCTCTGCTGCCGCTATTAATGCTCAGCCTGATGCAGTAGTAAATGTGTCAAAAGAAATGCCTGTGTTACCAAAAACCTCTTGCATGCCACCTTTGCACTTGTGTCCCTCCGCATCTTTGTAACAGCAACAATGGTGCCTTTTAAAACGCACCTTCCCGTGCTTTGTGTTGGAGGACGCCAACGCCGCCTCTGGCCCTTTTTTCCCCGCGTGAGCTCCAATCCTATGGCATCAGCAGGGAAAGAGAGGAAGTAATGGCGAAGGGGAGGCCTGGAAGCCGCCGAGCCGTTCGTGCCTTTTTTTTCCAGCGCTCCTTCCCTAAGAGGGAAAGAAATAACAGCACAGGGGGGCGTCTGGTGGGGAGGTAAACCCCCCCCCAGACTTACCGCAGGTCTGCTGCCTGCGGGAGGAAGAGAAAACTGCTGTTTCCTGGACACATCGTGAGCTCTCTGAGAAGCAAGAGACAGTGAATGCTCTATACAGTCCCCAGTGGTGACACATAGGCATGACAACATTTACTACATTAAAGGAGACATTCATAAGAAAAAAACTTTAAACATTTCTTAGAAGACTCCACTTACCTTTCCTGCCACAGGGTTTTCTGTGGTAAACTAACAGACCCAATCCTCACCCTTCACTGTGGGTTCTGTTAAACCTTCAGGAGCTGGGGATCCTCAAGGAAACCCACAATCCTGGACCTGTAATAGCACCACCGCCAGTAAAACATTATGGCCTTAATACCAAAAAGTACTGGATCACGGGGTCCAGCTCTCTAAAAGAGAAGTGTTACAGGCAAGACCTCAATTCTTTGGATACGAGGCCCGGGCACTATTCAATTCTGCCAAAAAGAAACTTTGAATGGATCCGGCTGCATGGTTAGCCACAGCAAGGATTGCTCCAGTGGAGCTCAGCACAGCACATCTTTACTAGTGACCAACACCTTGGACACTGGCAAAAAAACTGACGTACCCCCAGTAGTGGGAGGGGTTATATAAAGAGTGCACTTTTTGTCTTAGGGCATGCCAGTGTCCATCACCTGAAGGTGGCCTATAACCCACATAGTAACTATGGCTCTGTGTCCCGTGATGTACAATAAGAAATGTACACCTTTCTTTGCAGGGTATATTACAGTGTCGCAACATTCCTATTCTGAAACCTGAGCAGCTGCATACATACGCATCCATGCATTTCAAGAAAGCCCATTGAGAACCGTGGCACTGCTCAATCAGATAAAAATTTCTACATCAGCAGTCAGGATACTCTTAAAAAATCCCATTGGGAAACTCCACTATGGCAGCCAATGACCCACTAAAAAAACAAAAACAAAAAAAAAAATATCACACTGCTGTCCAAACTAATCAAAGCTGCAGACATCAAACTATATCGACCGAAACTATGGGCTTTATTCAAATTTTGCACATTACACACACACACACATCAGCCATTACATCATAATCACTGACATGTAAAGTGAACATTGATTATCTTGTTACGACACCTGAAAGTGGGTGGGATATATTCGGCAGTAAATAAACACGTTGTCCCTGAAGTTGATGTGTTGAAAGCAGAAAAACTGGGCATGCATTAGGATTTGAGCGATTTGACAAGTGCCAAATTGTAATAGTTTGGCTGGGTCAGAGCATCTCCAAAACTGCAGTTCTTGTACGATGTTCCTAGCTTGCAGTGGTCAGGACCTACCAAAAGAGGACCAAGAAAGGAAAGCCAGTGACAGGGTCATGGGCAGCTAAGACTCACTGATGCATGTGGGGAGTGAAGGCTGGCCTGTGTAGTCCCATCCGCAGACTGGACAGGGTGCCACTGCTGACCCATATCCATTACAGTGAACATCAGAATTATACCATGGAGCAATGGAATAAGATGAACTGGTCTGATGAACCAGGTTTCCTATTAAAACATGTAAATGGCTGGGCACATGTTCTTGGCACACCTGGGGGAAGAGATGGCACCAAGCCGCACTATGGGAGATCTGATCCATGAAGGCCCTACCTCACAACTTTACAGGACTTAAACGATCTGTGCTCATGACTGCTTTAGTGCCAGATTCCATCAGATTCTAGTGGAGTCCATGCCTCCACAGGTCAGGGCTGTTTTGGCAGGAAAATATGGCAAAATGTTTTGGACACCTGAATATGAGATCTATATGAGCTTGTTGGACATTCCACAACTACAAACATTAATAGTGTAATACGGATCAGGAATTAGGCATCACACAGTCTATATTCCCAACTGTAGAAATGAATGAGCTGAGAAGTGAAAAATAATCAACATTTCCCTCTCTATTCACTTACTTACAGAGTTATATTGTTTCCTGAAGAACCAATTTAGGCATCAAGCAGAGCATATAAGTACAACGTTTTTGTGAATGTTCCCATGAAATATATCAAATACCAACCTTCATGAACACCCGCTGCCAGGAATCGCCCATAGAACAGCTCCACCATTGGGTTCTTTGGCTTTTCTCCATCCCTGAGGAAAAACCAAACACACAGAATGTTGCAATTCATTAAGGAAAATTAAATAACTGTACATGTTTAACTCATTAAATGAACTTTATGAACTATGGCAAAAGGCATACAGGGCATTTTTTTGCTTTCATTATCCAAACTTAGTCAGAAATCTTGAAATGAGCAAATCTCACTGGTTCCTATGGACAAGAGTACTCCCTTTTTTTTTTTTAATCAGTTGCAAAGATTATAATAAACAAGAACTCTTCCAATGCACTAAAGTAGCATGGAACGCTTCGTAAAAAAGGCAATATTTACAGGTTTATAAATCGTTTTATAAATTCACGAAAAAGGGTTATTTTGGTAATAAAAAAAAAGTACATCTATGGTCACGAGAGAAGGGCTACCATTTCAGACCCATCTGAAGTTGCTAGTTTTCGGACAATCAAGGCCGACCCTATGGCTTCAATACTTTTAGTCACTGAACCGAGAAATGTATGTAGATAAATATCAGACATTTCTCTTCTACATATTTTGGGGTTGGTGCCTGGATACTTAAATAAAATGACTTAGGGGCCTATGTACAGTCATCGCCAAAAATGTTGGCACTGCTGCATTTCTGTCAAATAATGCATCACTTCACCCAGAACATTGTTGCAATTACAAATATTTAGGCATTCTCATGTTTATGTCTTTTGTTTGTATTGGCATGACCCAAAAATTTCAGAAACAAAAAGCCAAATTTTACATATTCCACACAAAACTCCAACATGGACTGGACAAAATTGACACCGTCTCAAAATTGTAAGAAATAATTACATTCCAAGTTTGTTATTAGGGCCCAAACAACTAATCTATTAATTGACAACTAAATAGTTGTCACTTATTTTCATAATCGATTAATCGGCCAGCCTATTTGGTCTGCATACAGAATGCATTATTGGTTTACATATCAAAAAATACAGTGCAGCACACATACAGCTCAGTACACCATCCATGTGAGTGCCTGAGAACTTGTGAATGTGTGAGGAGCAATCCCTCCTGGGACATGTAGTCCTGGGCAGGAAGTGAGTGGTTCTAAAAAGGCAGAAGTTTTTTTTTTTTTTTTACCTTGCTATAGGGGGCACTCTATACTATAATTTGCAGCTTGCTATTGGGGCAATCTGAAGCCAGGAGGGAAAAGGAGAATCAGGGCTGCTCTGTGCAAACCACTGCATGGAGCAGGTAAGTATAACATGTTTAAAAAAAAAAAAAAAAAGAAAAAAAGAAAAAAGAAAAATAAAAGAAAAAAGCCACTCTGTGCAGGGAAGATCAGCATCTGAACCCAATGAAGGTGGAAGCTGATAGACTAGAGATAATAGAAGGCATTACAAGAACATTTAAAGTAAACTTTTACCAGTATTGTGAATTATATTTAAAGAGGAAGTAAACCCTGATGAGTTTACTTCCTCTTTTATTCCCTGCAAAGGCAAAGCATAATGGACTACTATGCATCGCATAGTAGCCCATTATGTGTCACTTACCTGACACAGGAGCCAGCGATGTCGCCGCTGTCCCCTATAGTTCGCCGCATCCATCTTGTTGGTGGGGTCTCGCAGCTCCGCCGCTGTCTTTCGGCGAAGCCGCGATGACGTCTCTCCCGCGCATGCGCACGGGAGCCGACACGCGCGGCAGCTCCGTCGCTGAGAATGCCACGCTCAGTGCGCCTGCGCGCCGCTGTCTACGGCACATGCGCCGTAGACAGCGGTGCCCGTTTTCGGGCAAATATCTTCCAAACCATATAGGTTTAGGAGATATTGCTTGGACCTACAGGTAAGCCTTAATCTAGGCTTACCTGTAGGTCAAAGTGGTTGGTAAGGGTTTACAACCACTTTAAAATGATCATATCCATGAAAAAAAAATAAAAAATCTCAGCTTTTAGTACTGCTTTAATATAAAAGATTTATATCTCCCTTCCACCCTTCATGTCTGACCCCTAGTTAAAATGTCCATATATCCTACTTCTGGGTGTATATATTATATATGATATAACATATATTACTGTCACTGTTTCACAGTATAAATCAGGGGTGTCCAACCAGTGGCCTGCGGAGCCCTCTGATGTGGCCCGTGACCACCTGTTCTGCGAAAGTGGGTTGGCAAGCCCAGATCGCGGGTTGCCAACCTGCCATCCCAGAGCATTAGTGTTGTGAATTAGGCTGCGGGGTAGAGGAAGCTTGGCTGTGGGGAGAGCAGAGTCGCATAAGCCAATGCTTCCTGTATAGCACCTGCTCCTGTCACAGGCAAAGTGATACGAAATGCACTCTGCCTAGGACAGCAACAGCCGGCAATACTAAATGGAAGACTGTTATTGTATATATGGGCAAATCTGTTCTGCAGTGGTTACTGGGCTGCTTTCAAACTGATCCGCAGGTGCAGTGTGCCTGCGGGTTACCAGTACTGAGCCCTAAACTTCTATTACCTGCGAGTTTGGTGCACTTTCAGAAAGTGCACCACACCTGGAAGATATAATAGAAGTCTATGGCAAAGTGCAGATTATCCAAAGGAAAGCCACAGGTGCACTGCGCTACTCCAGCGGTGTAGGTAAACCTTAGTGCATCAGTGTGAAAGCAGCCTCAGGCCCCTTTCACATGACCAGTCCGATCCAATCAGACCTTCTTCACCTCTATGGAGCGGCAGATGTAAATGGACTTGTGCGGTTTATACCCACCTACCTCCAATTTGACCTCAAAAAAATTAAAAATAAAAAAAAGGGGGGGAGCCTGCTTCCATCTGGGCAGATCGTATCAGTGGGCCCATAGAGTAGAGCGGGCTGTGTCCGTTGTCCACTCTGCATATGCGGAGTGGTCACGGGCCTCTCATCCGCCCAATCCACTCATGGCCCGTGACCGGTTACCAAGTCGCTTACGTGGCCCTCACTCTTCAAAAGGTTGAGCACACCTGGTATAATTGAACCCCTTATAGTAGCTATTATTTGCTTTTTTTGTACTATAAAGGGCCAGTTTTCGTTTTTTAACCCCATTATCACATGTGATAGAAAAAAAAAAAAAGCATGCTGCTGCTGCTAAACGTCTTAGGCCTGGTATGTGTTTTTTGGTGCTTTTTGCAGAAACACACTACAGTTAATTTTACATGGCTTCCTATGGGACCTTCTTCCATATTATCCGATTAATTGATTAATCAAAATAATAATCAGCCAACTAATCGATTATGAAAATAATCGTTAGTTGCAGCCCTATTTGTGATTCTCCTGTAATTTGTAATTAAACTAACCTGTATCAATTAAGAGGTGCTGACAATATAGAAATCACACCAGCATACAGTTAAAATAGTGACAAATTGACTCAACCTTTAAGTTGTGTCTCTCTATGTACCACACAGAACATGGAAAGAAAGAGCAGCAAAGAATTGTTTAAGGTTTTGAGAATGAAAATTGTGGAAAAGCATGGACAATCTTAAAGTTACAAGTCCATCTCCACCAGGAATCATAATGTTCCTGTGTCCACTGTGCACAACATTGTCAAGAAGGTTACAGCCCATGGCACTGTAGCTAATCGTGGAAGTGAATGAAAGAATAATTTATCAGAGTTTGCCAAAACTTATCTGAGGAAGCCAAAATGCTTTCGGAAAAATGTGCTGTGGACAGACAAAACAAAAATAACAGCTTTTTGGTAAAGCCAAAAAAAAAAAAAAAAAAAAAAATACAGTTCCTACAGTCAAACACGGTGTAGGTGCATTAATGTTTTGGGGCTGCTTTGCTGCTTCAGGCACTGGATGTCTTGCCTGTGGGCATGGCATTACGAAATCAGAAGACTACTAAAGAATTCTGGGGTGCAATGTAGGGCCCAGTGTCAGAGGTCATGGGTCTTACAGCAGGACAATGACCAGAATCACAAAAGCACTCAGAAATGGCGCTGAAGAGTATTGAACTGGCCAGAAATTAGTCCAGATCTAAATCCCATAGGAGCACCTGTAGAGAGATTTCAAAATAGCAGTTGGGAAAAAGAACCTGGGAGCAGTTGGGAGAGACCTGGAACAGTTGGCAAAGGAAGAGTGGTCCAAAATTCCAGTATTGATTTCAGTTAAGGGGTATGCTACCAAATATTAAATTGGGAGTACCAATAATTTTGTCCAGTCGAGTTTTGCGTGGAATGCCTCAGATCTGGCTTCGTGTTTCTCCACTTTTTTGTGTGGCACCAATACAATCAAAATAAACAAACATGAGAATGCCTAAACATTTGTAATAATTTTCTGAGCGAAGTGGTGCATTATCTGAAAGAAATGCAGGGGTGCCAATATTTTTGCCCATGACTGTATAGCAGAGATCTGACAAAGCTATCCACTGGACAGCACACGGTTAATGCCACATTGCTCCTTTTATGAGAAGACACTGCAGAGAACTCTATAATTGGAGAAAAGGCAGGCCACACAACAGGGCTCCCTCCACTTCCCAAATAGTTTTTCCTTTTAACCACTTGCCAACCAGCTCATGCCGGAATGGGTACATCTGTGCCTTTAATGGTGATAGCAGGCGTGCGCGGTGGCTAACCCGATGCACATGGCCGGCAGCGCTATTGTGTGCACGAGAGCAGGAACAGGGACTTGTTCTGTCCCTGTTCTGTCAGGAGAATAGAAACATATCGTTTGTTCCTACCAAATCACACCTTATTCATTCACAGGGGGGCCTGCGCTGATTGTTTACCAGAGCAGCCCCCCCACCAATAACCACACTGGACCACCAGGGACGCCACTAGGAGCATCAGGGAAGGGGGCAACATGTGGAGGGCCAGGTATGTACCCCCCATGGCCATCCACATGTTCAAATGAATGCCCAATCTGTGCCAGTGCCCACAAATGGGCACAAATTGGCACCAGTATGTACTAAAAGAACAGTGATGCCCAGCCATGCCACCCATCAGTGTCATCAGTGCTGGCCACAAGTACCCCCCCCCCCCATCAGTGCCGCCCACAATTGCCCATCAGTGCAGCCATATCAGTGCCCATCAGTGCAGATAACGTATTTACAAAAAAATTTTAACAGAAATTTTTTTTTCTAAATTTTCGGTCTTTATTGGTTTGCGCAAAAAATAAAAAAATCGCAGAGGTGATCAAATACCACCAAAAGAAAGCTTTATATGTGGGAACAAAATTATAAATTTGTTTGGGTACAATGTCACATGACCGCACAATTGTCATTCAAATTGCGATGGCGCTGAAAATTGGCTTGGGCAGGTAGGTGTCCAAGTGCCTGGTATTGAAGTAGTTAAGATAGGATTACCAGGTATTATTTAATGAGAGCTGCAGACTTGAAAACCGCTTTTGAAATTACACCAACGTACTTAATATGAGATTTTAGTGAGTGGGCTTAGGTCTACTTTATCTCCTACTATTCATCCATACCAACATGTGGGATCAGTACATTACCATTCCAGGAACTGGAAACTGATTGCTTGCCACTGATAAGCAGACCTAATTTTATCCAGAACAGCAGCTAGTAATATCAGTAACTGAACCCAAATGGTCTGTTTACAACTTTAGGCACAATTTGAACTGCATACTAAGTGCAGGGAACATTCTGTAGTATTGTTTACCCCTTTGTAATTTAGGATGGTGTATTTTAAAATATCTTGGGTCATGAATACAACCTCAATTCCAAAAATAGTTACATACGGTAATCAGGTTGAAAAAAAAAAAAAAAGACACAAGTCCATCTAGTTCAACAAATAAAAGGGGGATGTTGTGTGAAATCCACATAAAAATAGAATGCAGTGATTTGCAATTCTCATAAACCCATACTTTATTCATAACAGAAAATCAAACATATCAAATGTTTAAAGTGAGAACATAAACTCATTTTATGAAAAAAAAAATAAGGCAATTTTGAAATTGATGGCAGCAACACGTCTCAAAGTTGGGACAGAGCAAAAAAAGCTAGCGAAATACAACCCCAATTCCAAAAAGTTGGGACAGGACCACGTTTACCACACTGTAGCATCCCCACTTGTTTTAACACCACAAAGGTCTGGGAACTGAAGACCAGTTGCTGGAATTTCGGGAGAGGAATGTTGTCCCATTCTTGTGTGATCATATGCTGCTCTAAATGCTGTTGCCAGACCATTTATTTCAACAACAAGCTCATTATAAGATTATATGTGCATTAACGTATTTAAGACATGCCTTTCAGCTGTAAAAACTGCCTTTGTGCAGACATCCAGAAGCCCCAAGACTGTTGCTGGGTGCCGCCATCTTGATAGGCACTCAAGTTATATTTATAGTATGAACTTTTCCTCTCCTCCCAGCAGCTATATAACAAATAAGTGTAGGAAGGCGAAAGGCAGAGGAGCTGGGCCAGCTCACAGAGTAATTAGACTCTCCTAGAATAAGAGAGGTCCATGAAGTGCAAGAGCCAATTCAGATGCACATAGCAAGTGAATAAAAAAAATGTTTATGGAAAGGGTAGCTGCCGTAAGTAAGCATTTAAAATATTTGCTTTTACCTGCAATTTTTTAACTTTTTTTTATTAAAGTTGTATATCATAGACAGAAGGTAATAAAGTAAAACACTCAATAAAAAAAGAAAAAATAAGAAACAAGAACTGAGAATAAGGTAGCATATACATCAGGAAAACAATACACAATTGATGACAATGCCCAAAGATGGTTTACATAAGGCTAGGTGTGTTCTAAAAAGATGGATTAGCCAGGCTAAATATACATAACCAATGTAGGACAATGTTATAGCAGTGTACAAATTCGTGGCTAGAAAATGATCGACCCCACAAAGCGCTATAAAAAAAAAGATTATAATCCCATTCTTCACTTTTATGCAATGAAATGTATTTCTACTACATATGTATGTTATATAGTCCAATTGTATTCCTGACACTCTGATTTTCATTTGACTTATGCCATGTCTGTTTTGTACCACCTTTTGTACCAAATAAAAAAAGTTTGTAAAAAAAAAAAGAAAATATGATCGACCTGTAATGGCCTATTTACTGTAAATAGACAAAATCCACAGTAGAGAAAGTGGCATTGCTATCTTGGCAAACAAAAAAAAATAAGTAAAAGGGTACAGAAAAGGAAGTACGAGAAAGTAAACTTCACCCTACCGGGCACCCTCATGAAACTCTAGATGGGTAGAACATCCGAGTGTATATTTCACGGATATGTTTATGGTTCCAATAGATGCGAAGGATCTTATTGAATCTTGGGATCATATTATTCAAACGAGCAGTATTCTATGTTATAAACGTCATGAATTCCATTATATAAATTTTACCGGCAATTTTTTAGGTTGGCGACAGGGCCTGTGTGAATTTTTCTTCTTGGGTTTAGATGACCTTTAAGGTTTACACACACAATTTCACAAAAACATTAAACACTAGATTAAGTAAGCAGTAAATTTAGAATCGCTCAGCCTTTAGTGAAAAAAAAAAAATGAATATAAAAGCAGAAATACAGGGATGAAAATATGGGATGTATTAGGCTTTTGTGCACAGACGCTATAGTGTGAGATGGCCCGCTTGGTTTTACTGTTGTATTGCCAAGATGAAAACAGAACCGGTTATTCATAGGCAGTGTAAACTGAGGTGTCAGGACAAGCTACAGGTAAACGGAGAACACCTTAAATGAGTTTAAAAAAAGGCAAATTCATTCCCATGAAGCTTGTACATGTAATAAAAAAAAATAAAAAATAGATTCCTTCACACTATACATTTACATGAAAACAGGAACAGGTTCTGGGAGTATGAGAGTCATCAATCCATGCGACACAGAAGGGAAATTGATGAATGTTCTTGTGTTTAATTCTCTGCACCATTTAATAAGAAGAATTCTAGTCTCAGCTTGCCCATCTTAATTCAAAAACCAAGCTAAACAAGACCATGCCAAAAGGCACACCCCTCACCTTTCCTCCTCTGCCTTTATCTGGAAAGCGTCTTCTAGCCAGTCCAGCAGTTTGTGGGTGAATTCACTTACATCTTGCTGCAGGAAACAAAAAGAAAACCCATCAGTGCGGCTATAAGATGGCAAAACAGAGAGGCTGAACATAATGTCATCCATAATTGAACCACATTTCACTGCACATACAAGAACCATTTCTTAACCACTTGCCTACTGGGCACTTATACCCCCCTTCTGCCCAGGCCAATTTTCACCTTTGAGCGCTGTTGCACTTCGAATGGCAAATGCAGTGTCATGCGACACTGTACAAACTAAATTGGTAACATTTTTTTCACACAAATAGAGCTTTCTTTTGATGGCATTTAGTCACTACTGGGTTCCTTTTATTTTATGCAGAATAAAAACAAAAGATTGAAAAAAAAAAAAAAAAAAAAGTCATAGTTTGTTATAAAATTTTGCAAACTGGTAATTTTTACACTGATGGTGAGGCAATGATTGGTGGCACTGATGGGCGCTTTTTTGCTGCACTGGCGGGAACCTTTTAGCTGCACAAACAGCCAGCCCATTTGGGGTCTGTGCTACACAACAATAAATAGAAATAAATTAGACTTCAATGATACTGTAGTTCTCCTCTTGCTTTCAGAGAGATAGCACCAGTTTAAAAACAATATCATGCAGAGAGCACAGAAAGAATAATATGTAGCCAGAAGTTACCTGCTGAGAGTCATTTGACTTGAAGGCATCTTTTAGAATCTCTACTGCTCTAGAAGGATCGACATATTTTCTCTTCGAACTGGCCAACAGTGAGAAGAGATATCTAAGCTCACGCATGAAAGGCAGGTTTCTGTGTTCCTGTGGAGTGCAGATTTAAAAAAATAAGTACATTAAAAAAAAAAAAAAAAAAAAAAAAAAAGGCAGTTATGCAAACAACTATAATATATGGTACATTCCTGGCAATCACTTTGTACCTACATTCCCACCTTTTTTCAAGTATATCTTTAAACAAGAGATGACACTTCAAAGATTCAGATGTTAAAATATCTTTAATACAGAGATTTAGGGTCATAATGGCTATATATGCATGTTTATACCTTGTACAGAAATCCCCAGAACTGAACATATCTTAGGCAAATAGCGATCTGTGCCAGAAACCAGTATAGCGATAACACACTTGAATTTTTTTAATTTGCTTCTCGCTGCGCATTTGTGTCTCCGAAGTATTACGAAGACCCTGTTGCCAGACAATTTAAATAAAAATCTTCCCATAAGAATATACAGTATTTGCATTAAAAAAATAAAAAAATGTTATAGAGGTTATTCCCCTGTAAAAGCCTCCCTTGTATAGACATCCAAAAGCCTGGAGAGTGCGGACATCTTAGATGTGGTGTCCCAAGACGACGTCAGTGTGTGCCGAAACGTGCCAAACCGCATGACGTGCTGACGTCACTGTGGTCCTCTGATGCCAGAAGGATAGGTGTTGTGTATTAGCCGGTCAGCTTGCGGTTTTCAAATGCATTTTTAATGCTTCCTAGATGTAAATGCAATCTTTTTTGTTTTATTAAAGTTTTATGTTTTTACACTATGGTGAGCCTTATATTTTTTGGGGAACACTTCAATGAGTGAGATCCTGAGGGTGGATTCCATGTCATATGGGCACTGTGAAGGGTTCCAGCCGACATTGAGTGGAGGTCGTTGCTGACACTTGCTTTGGGAACCTGCGTGTGGTGGAAGTTGCCATCTTCATACCCCTCCTGGATGGATAAAGGCCCTTGCTGGGTATGAGCACCACAAGTGTTTCTGACCTCCTGTTATAGGAGGTCCATATAAGCTGGCAAGCAAGCACTTTATATGGCAGAGGTCACAATTCAATTTGGGTGTTTGATGGTGTCAATATCATTGGCAGGACTCCTCTCATCATATCTTTTTATAATTTTTCACTATTTGCAGTGGTAATTTAACAATGGGGCTGGTCATTTCACACGAGGACTATTTTTTCCATCATTTGGACTATTTCTTGATTCATACACCGTATATACTCGAGTATAAGCCGAGGCACCTAATTTTACCACAAAAAACTGGGAAAACATATTGACTCAAGTATAAGCCTAAGGTGAGAAATGCAGCAGTTAATGTAATGTCTCATGTACCTGATCTCCAGAACACCGGGGCTGCGACATGCAGTCTAGTCGATGGCCATCCAGTGTAACAAAGCCCCGCCTCCTCCTCGTCCGTGAGGAAACCCTGATTCAGTTTCCCAGCAGGGAGTCATTGTTCCGCCTATCACGGACGAGGACACTGGATGGCTGACGACTGCATGTCACAGCACCAGATCAGGTGCACCAGGCTGCAGATGGGCACAGTAAGGCAGGAAGACTCGAGTCTAAGCAGAGGGGGGCGTTTTCAGCACAAATAAAATGTGTTGAAAAACGTGGCTTATACTCGAATATATACGGTATTATAATTTGTATACGTAGTTCAGCTCTATTGTTTATTATTGACTGTGCCTATCTCACAGTCCACAACATTCCCTCTTACATAAGGGTCCATGGAGTTCCGCTTTACACCAGAGTCTGCAGTGAATACACCAAAGTAAAGGGGTTCACTGATGTAAGAGGGGAGTGAGGACACCTATATAAGGAGGGACTGATTAGTAATTGGCTGAGCTTGACAGGGATTGGCTTGAGCAGGGCCACTGGTAAGGTGCACAAATCACCTGATCGGCCACCACAAGGCCTGCTTAAGTGAGAGACGGGGCTCTTAACACTGCCTGAGCACAGCAGCATTAACCTGTCCCGTGAAACTGGGGAAATGCGTTTAGGCGGCTGTGAGGCCCCTGTGGAGTGTGAGACCTTACACAACTGCCTAAGAGCCACCTCCGTTCACCATATAATTATCTCAACAGCGCAAATTTGAACTGTTAGTAATATGCACTGACCATTAGATAGCTGGTAACTAGTAATCAGCATCAAAATCAACAGAGGATGGTGGCAAATGAAAGAGAGGACCTAACACGCTATAGTCAAATCTGGGTACACTTTGAACAAGAAGCTGTAATAAGAACAGGCAATTGACTAGTTATTTTTTCTAGCAAGTTAAAAGTCACATTACAGCCACATTTAAATAAATGGGAAACACACTTTTAGCAATCATTACAAATAAATCGTTTTTGTGCTTTTACCTGCAATTTTTTAAAGTTGGCAACAGGGTTTCTTTTAAGTAGTTAAGCCTCAGGCACACTGGACGTTTTTACAGCAGCTGTTTTTGGCTGTAGACATTTTTTCCTACAGTCATGAAACTCTCCATCATGTTATCCTATGTGTCCATGCACGCATAAGGCTGTTAGCAGCAGTTTTGGGCAATGGCGTTTTTGAGCAGTAAAAACCCCCAAAACGAATGGGTTCTGAGAGACGTTTTTCAGCTGTAAACGCTGATAAATGCTCACAAAAGGTCGCTCACTAGCGTTTAACGACTTTGATCCATTGACAAAAAAAAAAAAAAAACACTAAAAATGCTAACGTGGAAAATCACTAATAGATGCTATTGCAAAAAAGTTGAGAAAAAAAAGTTGAAAGTTGACTGCAAAGCTACAGGCGTTTTTATAACGTTATTTTAACATCCAGTGTGCATGTGGCCTTAAAGGTTTTTCACCACAGGCTGGGTTCACACTGGTACGACAAACTCTCCGACAATGGGAGCTCATGACGCATTGTGTGTGAAAATCAATGTTTCCCTATAAGAGCCATCTTAACTAGCCTGACTTTGAAAATGCTCCCTGTACTTAACGCATTAGAGTGAGAACCTTCTGTGCTGCAGCTACCCACCAGACCGCCCCCCCCCCCCCCCCCATCCCTTTTCTTAGCGGAGACCAATCCAATACAGCAATGTGCACGAACGCAGCAGCTCCAGTCGCTGTTTATCTCCTCATTGGACAGAATGACAGCAGCAGACGCTATTGGCTCCTGTGGCTGTCAAAATCCAGTGACATGAGAGCCGTGGACAGGGCCAAGTCCACCGTCTGTGTCAATGGACAAGCAACTCAGGAGTGAGCCCGCACGGGTGCCCCCATGGAAAGCGGCTTTCTGTGGGGGCACCTAATGAAAAGGAGGGGCATGGCACGCCAGCAGGGGATCAAAACGATTGCACGGAGAAGGTGAGTATAGGTACATTTGTTATTTTTATAAAAAATAAAAAAACAAGGGTTTACAGCCTCCTTTAAAGTTAGACTAACACAAGCAACTAGCATTTTCAGATGGCCACAAGCAATGGTAGCCCACAGATTTAACAGATGTACATTAATAACAATAAACCTATTTGAATATATTCAGTTACATTTAAATAACTTTCCAGACACAGGACTAAAGACACCTTATCCTCTGCACAGCTAATTGGCTTGGTTGCAGAAAATAAAACCTATGTTTCAGCTGGTTTCCATTTACCTTAATGTACAGAAAACCAGTATTCAGATTTTTTTTCTAACGGTTTAACACCATCAACAAGATCTCATTTACCTGAAGGTCAAAACGCTTAGTTAATGCTTTACTTTCACATGAACAAATTCAACTGCTTATTTAGGCAAAAGCTGCTTGCACGGTTAAATGCCTTTAAAGATGAAGTAAAACCAACAGTAGATATAACATATACAGCACTCCTGTGTGAAATTCAATACTGTGCAAATGTCTTCTTTTATAGCCAACATCTCATTCGCCTTTACTCTCCTTAAAGCTTGTCGACAGCTCCTGACATTTAAAGTAAATTTCATTGCAAGACTCACAGCAGTGGCTGTGCAATGGTCTATAGTAACAAACATCAGTGGTGGGTAATGAGGCTTTGAACGGGATTAACCATGTTAAATGTTGCGCTTATCACCTGTGTGTTGTACTGCAAGAAAAATTGGGTCTATGCTGAGCCAAAAATCTACAAGACTTACCCCAAAAAGCCAAAAGCAAAAATAACCCATTGATATGAAAACACTATCAATATGACATTGGGTTGCGTCACCTTGGACGCTAAAAAAAAAAAAAAGTACAGCTAAAGGCTCCTGCCTGATAGTCTAGTCTAAGTACCAAATCCAGGTACCACGTGATGCACAAGTCTCAAAGTACAAAATATCATAACCTTCCCGGGCTGATTTTTCTTTATTTGCATCTCAAACGTTTCCTCTCGCAGACACTGCAGCTCACGATGGGATGGTCCCAGTAACAGACGGTGCTGCCAATGCGCAAAGCAGTGGACAGGACTAGGTAAGACCAAGTGATGATTGACAAGCTACGAGCACTTGTGAATTAAAAGTGAAAATGCTGGTAGCCACCAACACCTACAACAGTGTCTTCTTGTCCCATTGCACAGCATATGCGAGAGTGGCAACACTGCTCTGAATTTAAGAGCAGAGCAGCATTGTTGTCACATCACAGGAAGTGGCATTAGATTAGCTTTACTGACAGGATCAGACATTTCTGGTACTTTACAGAGAAATATGAGACAATATGTGCAAATGCATTAAATGCTTGGTGATTTTTTTTTTTTTTTTTTATCAAATAGTTTTTGAGAACCAAAAAAGTAAAATGTTCTTTTTACAACAAGCAAATGTATTGCATAACTGAGAGGACACAGATTTATCCATTCTTGTGGCCAGCCGGCTACATAATGCATGCGTTTACACTGTACAAAAGGCACCAGTTCATGCAAAACAAAGAAGCATTGTCTAGAAAAGGTACATCTGAATTCATAATTCCTGAATTACTTTATATTGTGTGTGTCGAGGAGTGGTTCACAGTATTTGTATATATTAACTGTTAGGTTAAAAAAAAAAAAAAAAAGAAGAAGAGAGAAACACACACACAATACATTCAACCACTGCAGATACTCACAGCAAGTATGTTCCTCCAATTTAAATTGTACAAGGAGAGCTACCGTCGCATTCCCCCTGGCCACATACCCCATCCGACTGGCTAGCATTTTCTATGGTTAAGCAGACTATGTTGTCCTGCCACTGAGAATTCTTAATTTTGAACCAGGCATAAGGGGGATAAACCTCTAGCCAAGCATCCCAGGTGTTTTCAAACTTCCTTGGGCTACCTGGATGTTTGTATGTCAGTTGTTCCCCTATAAGAGTAATTTATGGCAGAAACCCATTCCATATGTGTAGGAGGTGATGCCAAGAGCCATTTTTCTGGCAATACGTTTTCTAGCTACAAATAACGCCCTGAGAATGGCTATATAGGTATAGGGTGTATACTGTTCCTCATCTAACCAGCCAAGTAGGCAGACTTTAGGGTCTACTTCAAGCTTCAGGTTCCATATTCTATTAAAGTGGTTGTAAACCTTTACAAACCCCTTTGACCTACAGGTAAGCCTAGATTAAGGCTTACCTGTAGGTCCAAGAAATATCTCCCAAACCTATACGGTTTAGGAGATATTTGCCCGAAGACAGGCACCGCTGTACGGCGCATGCGCACTGAGCGTGGCATCGTCGATGACGTGCAATGCCGCGCGTCTCGGCTCCCGTGCGCATGCGCGGGAGTGACGTCATCGCTGCTCTGGCGAATCACAGCGCTGGAGAAGCGAGACCCACCAAGAAGATGGACGCTCGGAACTACAGGGGACAGCGGTGACTTCGTTGGCTCCTGTGTCAGGTAAGTGACACATAATGGGCTACTATGCGATGCATAGTAGTCCATTATGCTTTGCCTTAGCAGGGAATGAAAGAGGAAGTAAACTCATCAGGGTTTACTTCCTCTTTAATAATACTTCTCAATGTGGACCAATCTCTTTGCAATTTTGGGCATTAACATAGCACGTGTAGAAGTGTACCAATATCCACCAGAGGACAAAATGGGTTGTCCCGTCTATGCCATTTGTGCAATTTCTCAGATGTACAGTAAGTGCTGTGTATAATAAACAATTGGGTACGTTTTTGAGATGAGGAAAGTGACACTCCAAATACATTATCAAGTATGGTGGCCCATTCCTCATCTAAAAGATGCCCTATATCAGGGGTCTCAAACTGGCGGCCCTCCAGCTGTTGCAAAACTAAAAGTCCCATCATGCCTCTGCCTGTGGTAACCATGATTGTAACTGTCAGCCTTGCAAAGCCTCATGGGACTTGTAGTTTTGCAACAGCTGGAGGGCCACCAGTTTGAGATCCCTGCCCTATATCATCCCCCCAGCCAGCTCTGCAGTTCAGTGACACAGCGTTAAGATACTTGACATAGGAGGGAAACCTATAGGGAGGATATTTGTCCCTTTTGGGATGATGATGTAACTAATTGTGCAAGTTTTGTGGGCCTAGTTATTACCCACGTAGAGATTGTAGATTGTGCCGATATACCGTGCCCAAGTTGCAAGTATTGTAAAAAATAGGGTATTTGGCAGATCGAATTTCACATAAAGCGACTGGAAGTCTCACAAGAGGCCTCCATGGTACAACTGTGAATATATACACCACCATTCCTAGACCAGGCTGAGAAACCCTGTAGTTTACCTAGTTCTGGGTAGTTCCTATTGTTCCAAATGCGCGACCAGTTAGTGTATCCTGCATATTGGAGATGCCGTTTGGCTTTACACCATACTCTGTCCATGAGTGGGTGTGGTAAGGTAAGATGTGAAGATCAGTTGCACTGAGATGCAACCAACAGTGAACACTATTTTATTGGGAAATTTGTTTGGCAATTGCTTATGATGCACAGGGTTTGATTTTCTGAAAGTGGAGCATGCAAAATCTGATGCAGCTGTGCATGTCAGCCAGTCAGCTTCTAACTTCAGCTTGTTCAATTAAGCTTTGACTAAAAAGCTTATTGGCAATGCAAAGCTGCACCAAATTTTGCACTCTTCAGTTTTAGTAAAATCAACCCCACAGTCATTTAGCACACTTAGCCCCTGGTCACGCCGGTGGCATGTGATTTGATAGTTATAAATCGCATGAAAAGTTGCACCCTATTGCCCTCAATGGAAGTGGTCAAATCGTTGCAACTCCAACTTCATCAGTCAAGCCGATTTTGAAAGTAGTTCAAGTAGTTGCACTACTTTTTGCAAGTTCAGGTGTGACTTGCATAGACTTTTGTACATGAAGCCACACAGATATCGTCCAAGCCACACTAACATGCGGCTTATAAATCGTGCAATTTTAAGTTAGGTCACACAATTTCCACGTTGCATTCGGCGTGACAGAGACCTAAATTTTAACCATTTAGGCTTTAGGCCTGCTTTTACCCATTCATGTGAAATATATCTATAGAACATATTGCACATGCCTGCAGTCTAGTCCGGAATTCCTTACTGTCAATACAATTATACTTCCTTCTGTTAATATTGCTTCTAGCCACACATACTGAGTGAGGGTACTGCTACTTCCAGTCAACCATGTGATTCTGTTTTGTAACCTCTGTTTCCTCTTACATCTTGGCAGATAGAAAATACACAATTATAGATTTCCGAAAATGTACATAGATAAATATACTAGACCTTTTGGTTTCGGGGTACATCCTGAACACTTGCAGGGGGGCTGTAGTTCAAAACAAGTCTGCGAAACTCCAGCAGGTTGAAGAGGGACTGGATAGAAATGGAGAAATCATATGAGTACACATTTAAGAAAAAAAAACCCACCAAAGTCAATTTCTGATCTAGAAAGGACAATATACCGGTAAAAGAGAAGTACCAATGTGCTTCAAGGGTAGAAAATTTACGAATTACCAAAGTAATATACACCGACAATAGCAAATCATAGTTGAACAGGAACATCCCCATTACTCTACTCCAGCCAAATCACTATCACACAGCCTGAAGTATGGGCTAGGAGAATGAGAGAAATTCCAGTTTGCTGGTACACACCTCCAGATGCAGACAGGCACCATCATTTTCTACAGCACTTCCCCATCATCATCCGGACCATGTCAAGCACTGATTAGAATTCGGCCGGGAGAGTGTAAAATGCTTTTGTGACCACAGACAAGTTGTGCATAAAATCTGAGCACATGGGGGGCTTATTGTTACCGAAGAGGGGGCTGTAAAGTTACTTTCCTTACACTTCTGTTCAGTTGTCAGAAGCTAAAAGTAAAATAATGCCGCGTACACACAACTGGACTTTAACAGCAAAGGTCCGACAGAACGAATCCGTCTGAAAATTTGATCGTGTGTGGGCTTCTTTGGACCTTTGCTGTCCAAAAATCTTTAAAGACTTTAGAAATGGAACACGTTTCAAATTTTTCCACTGGAACTCTACCGGACCCAGTTCCTATCCGAAAACCCGTTAGTCTGTATATGCCGGTCCGGCAGACCAAATACGAAGCAAGATCCTATCGTGCTGGTTCTCGGCTACAGGGTACTGTACATCTCACGCTTGCTGCACAAGGAAAACCACATTTTTCCTATGGGGGGGGGGGGGGGGAAGAGAAAGAGAAAAAGAGAAAAAGAGAGAAAGAGAGAAAGAGAGAAAGAGAGAGAGAGAGAGAGAGAGAGAAAGAGAGAAAGAGAGAGAGAGAGAAAGAGAGAAAGAGAGAGAGAGAGAGAGAGAGAGAGAGAGAGAGAGAGAGAGAGAGAGAGAGAGAGAATGTCCCTTAGGTCTGGTACGGAAGAGACCCCTGGAGCTGCCTAATAAATTACTTTAAAAACCTGTCTAGTGTGCATGGTTTTCCCCCAGGTGAATGGGTAGGGGTATGATGTACCCCATACTTATTCACATAGGGTGGGGGGCGAGATCTGGGGGGCCCCCCTTATTAAAGGGGGCTCCCGGATTCTGATAAGCCCCCTGCCCGCAGACCCCGACAACCAACGGTCAGGGTTGTCGGGAAGAGGCCCTTGTTCTCAACATGGGGACAAGGTGCAGGGCGTCCCCCTTCCCCAAAGCACCAACCCCCCCATGTTGAGGGCATTCGGCCTGGTACGGTTTGGGGGGGGGGGGGGGTCGCTCACTCGTCCCCATCCTCTATCCTGATCGGCCAGCCTGCGTGCTCGGATAAGGATCTGGTATGGGGGGGTGGTCCCCACTGTTTTTTCGGTGTAGGGGGATCCCCTTAAAATCCATACCAGGCGACGGGGCTCGCAAGATGTCAATCTCGCCGATAAAAGCGGGGAGATTGACTTCTGTTTCTAGTCCCGTCGCAACTCATCACGTTCAAAATGAACAGACTTTAGTCTATGTGTGGGCAAGTCCATTCATTTGAAAGTCCGTCGGGAAGACCATCGGACCTAGTCTGCCGGAAAGTCCGTTCAGAAACTCAGATCGGAGCTCCGCCGATAGTCCGTTGGACCTAGTCTGCTGGAAAGCCCGGTTGTGTGTACGCAGCATTAGAGTCATCACGCACCAGAGGATGTCTCACATACAGTGTAGGGATTAGTCATATCTCTACGACTAAGCCTCATGGGTGAAACATATTAGAGGGGTGTGTCCTAGATGAGGGCTATCAATGTCAAGCTTGTGGATATCCTTCCTAATAAATGTAGACACCAGTGATCCTTCCAGTGTGTGGTGGCTTTTTTCTTAGCACTTGGTCTGTGAGCGGAGATAGCTCATATAACCCCTGGCACCTGGTTTGAAGGGGCTTGGAGTGGAGAGTTTTTATGTCCAACCATCCAAAGAGTCAAAGTTGAAGTGTACACAGAGCTGTGAACTTCTCTCTCAGCACTGTCTATACCAAAATGTCCAGGTTATTTTCTTTGGCAAGTATACACAGAGGGGTGTGGGAGAGGGGGGGGGGGGGGGGGGAGAGCAACTTGCCTATATGCAGCATCTGCTATCTCCTGGCTATTCCAAGATCTCTCCAACATGCTATAAACTTCTCAACTATATCTCACTCCCACATCCCCTCCCAAGTCTACACATTTAATACCCAGTTTTTCCAAAAGGCATATAAATTTAGTCTGCAGGGCCTTGCAGATTATTCCAAACTTCCTCCATCTATTTTATCTTAACCCTACTCTATTTAAACTTGCCATAAATGGGGAAAAAGCCACCTGGAGAATGTCAGGAGGTAGACATCCAGCAGTCCTCAATTGAGACTTACATGACAAGATCAAGTGAATTACAGGTAAGTGTACTACACTTCTTGTTGGCAAGAGAGATCCATCAAATTGGTAAACCCTCATCAGCAAGAAAGAGCTTCAATAAAAGGAGTCGTTTTTTTTCTGCAATACATACCCATGAAGAGCCTAATCTTTACTGAATTTGGGAGCAGACTCAAAAGGACCATTTGCTCTTTTTTTCTGTCGTCATTTTCTACGTTTCTAATTTATGGCCACTCTAAAAGTGACAAATCACTTACAAATTCAGCTATTAGAGCATGCAAAGATCTGACCACTTAAGTAAGCAATCTGTAGAGATTCACAAATTATAAAGACTGGTTCTACCAATCTTATGAGTAAATGTGGACAAAGAAAGGGAGCTGCCAATCAGAAGGCGGACTGGCTGAATGAAAATGAGCAACTTTAGAGAGGTCTACTTCAATTTCTATAACAGACTGAAAATTAAATAATAACGTTGGCACACAAAAGGGCTGTGTGACCGCTCCTGTGGTACAAACATGGGCAATAAACATTAGACCATAAAAGTCTATATAATCCTAAAGGTGCACTTACGGAAGCCATCCTAGACTAAACCAACTCTGTTTGCATAAAAGGAGGAATCACCTCCTAAATGCATTATTAAACCAACATTTAATAGGTCTGAGTCTGCAGCCTGGGAAGCAGACTGGTCATGTCTGATGAGCTAAAAGGGGGAGACCCT